>NC_081293.1:150542045-151870795 GCF_030435805.1 Mustela lutreola
TGTTTGCCTTCAGGTTGGGTCATGATCCCAGAGTCCTGGGATTGAGCCCCATGCCAGGCACTCTGCTCAGAGGGGAGCCTTCTTCACTCTCTATCCATCCCCCTGCTCGTGTGTGCTCTCACTCTCTCTCAAATAAATAAATAAAATCTTAAAAAATAAAAAAGTTAAAAAAATAGAAGATTTCAAGCCAAGAGCAATCTGTGGACTTTGCAGGAAAATGAAATTTGTTTCGGGGCGCCTGGGTGGCTCAGTGGGTTAAGCCGCTGCCTTCGGTTCAGGTCATGATCTCAGGGTCCTGGGATCGAGCCCCACATCGGGCTCTCTGCTCAGCAGGGAGCTTGCTTCCTGCTCTCTCTCTCCCTGCCTCTCTGCCTGCTTGTGATCTCTCTCTGTAAATAAATAAATAAAATCTTAAAAAAAAAAAAAGAAAAGAAAAGAAAATGAAATTTGTTTCGAAGTTCACTGGTTATAATTCTTTGGTATAAAAACTATTCATTACTAATGTTAGCAAAATTTTACCAAAAAAACCTTACATAGCAAAGTTTCACTTTTGGAAATAATAAATTTTTTAGTTGTAGAGAAAATAGTTATTCCTTTTTTTTTTTTTTAAGATTTTATTTATTTATTTGACAGAGATCACAAGTAGGCAGAGCAGCAGGCAAAGAGAGGGAAAGGGAAGCAGGCTCCCTGCTGAGCAGAGAGCCCAATGAGGGGCTCGATCATGACTCGAGCCGAAAGCAGAAGCTTTAACCCACTGAGCTACCCAGGTGCCCCTAGAGAAAACAGCTTTTTTTTTTTTTTAAAGATTTTATTTATTTATTTGAGAGAGAGACAGTGAGAGAGGACATGAGAGGTGAGAAGGTCAGAGGGAGAAGCAGACTCCCCATGGAGCTGGGAGCCCCATGCGGGACTTGATCCCGAGACTCCAGGACCGTGACCTGAGCCCAAGGCAGTTGCTCAACCAACTGAGCCACCCAGGTGCCCAAGAAAATAGCTTTTCAAAAACAAAAGATATTCAACAACAATGCCATTCAAATAAAATATAAGGAAATTAGAGCAAAGAAAAAAAGTTTTTATACAAATTTTATAAATAAGAAGACTCATGTATAAATAACCATCAGACTAATTTCCATAGAGCATGTTTTCTGGCCATGATAGATTAAGATATAACCTCAAAGGAAGAGATTTTGAGCAAATTGATTAGTATACTTGTTTTGGTTTACTTTGCGATATCATTGAAATGTGTTATCATTGTTTTACCTTGTGATTAAATTGAAAATTTTAAAAGAGGAACTTTGAAATAGTCTAAGAATCTACATGGACTTAAGAGCTGATGAAGTGGCAATATAATTCAAAACTAGTAAAATGAAGGTATTTGTAATGCTTTCTGTTGTAATTTATCATATGCATTATAATATTGCAATGTGATGGTATCATTTTATTATCATGGTGTATAAGGATAGAGATAATGATGCAGAAAAATGTTGGGGTTTGGAGCAAACTGCCCCCCAAAATTCCTGAGACATCTTTAGTGCAAAAAGGTGGTTTTATTAAAACATGGGGACAGAACCCGTGGGCAGAAAGAGCTGCACCGGGGTCATGAGGAGTGGCCCATTATATACATTAAAGTTGGGAGGGGGTTAGGGTTAGCATAAGTCTGTAAAGAATTTTGGAGGCAAGGTTTCCAGGAATCTGAGGGGACTAGCTATTATTGGAAAAAGGTCATTTATTACTGTCTAATAAAACTTTAGTCATGAGACCCTTCAGATGTATATTAGTGGACCATATGCTTGGGGGCTGATTGCCAATATGTATCTTGGGGGGATCTAAAGGAAATTTCCGATGGAATTTTTGTACATTAAAGTAGACTTACAGAACCTTACAGGAACCTGGGAGGTTAAATGAAGATTGCCTTTTGCTGTTAGCAAAGTATTAAAACGAGGCAGCTGAGCTCCCAGAGGAAGGTCACTCTACCTGTGTCAAGGGCTTGTCAATGGGTTATAAATAGTAAGGAAAATTAATTTTTTCTTTTGCCTTTTTTTCCCACATCAGAAAGAATAATGATCACTTTGTCGGGGTACAGACTGAAAGGGGCCCCAGGGAGCCTTCTGAGGGGCTGATTTATTTCTTGATCTGAGTGGTGATTACATGAGTATAAGCATGTAAAAAGGTATTGAGATACATACTTACGATTTGTGTACTTTGCTGTATGTAAGTTATATCTCAGCATAAAAGTTTTAAAATTCATGGCTCTTTTTCTTTTTTTAAAGAGAGCAAATGAGCAAGCATGAGCAGGGGGGTGTGAAAGGTAGAGGGAGAGGCGCAGAATCTCAAATAGGCTCCATGCCCCGTGTGGAGCCTGATGTGGGATTGGATCTTATGACCCTGAGGTCATGATCTGAGCAGAAATCAAGAGTCAGACTCAACCAACTGAGTCACACAGATACCCCTCATGGTTTATTTCTGAATCTAAGTATGACCTGAGTGAAATTTCTCCAAATTAATAAGAAAATACAAAAACTACCATCACTCAAGAAAGTTTAAATTGAGATTACTTCCAGTAAGAAACAAAATTGGGGGAAATTTTGATTATTATAATATAATGATTTTAATGAAATAAAAGCAAGAAAAAGTTTTGGAATAAATATCTAATTTTAAAATTACATATGTCGGGGCGCCTGGGTGGCTCAGTGGGTTAAAGCCTCTGCCTTCGGCTCAGGTCATGATCCCAGAGTCCTGGGATCGAGCCCTACATCGGGCTCTCTGCTCAGCAGGGAGCCTGCTTCCTCCTCTCTCTCTGCCTGCCTCTCTGCCTACTTGTGATCTCTGTCTGTCAAATAAATAAATAAACAAAATCTTAAAAAAACAATAAAAAAATAAAATTACATATGTCATTATTGCTCATCCGGATGTCACCAGTCTGTCAACAGAATAACTAGACATGTACAAAAAGAATTAAATTTAGTCCTCTTGGGTGTTTTTGCCAATTGTAAGTCATATAAAAAAGATTTGTACAGCTATGTTTCTATGTTATGCTTATGAAGGAATATTCTTCAGAGAAAGAATAATTTTACAGTGTTATCTTCATTTGTGCTTTTAAAAATATTTAGATATATGGTGTATAGGCCTCCTGGGTCTTGTGCCTTAGACCCCACAAATGTTAAGGATGGGCAGGTAAAATGTGGCATGTAGTTAGACTTATATTTCATGATATGGTTGATCTAAAAAAATAACACTGGGAGAGGGGCACCTGGGTGGCTCAGTGGGTTAAAACCTCTGCCTTTGGCTCAGGTCATGATCTCAGGGTCCTGGGATTGAGCCCCACGTCGGATTCTCTGCTCAGTGGGGAGTCTGCTCCCTTCTCTCTCTCTCTGCCTGCCTCTCTGCTTACTTGTGATCTCTCTCTGTCAAATAAATAAATAAAATCTTCAAAAAAAGAAAGAAAAACATAACTGGTTTTCAGTTTATTTCTCCCAGTGTTTTTTTTTTTAAAGATGTTATTTATTTATTTGACAGAGAGAGACACAGCGATAGAAGGAACACAAGTGGGAGAGTAAGAGAGGGAGAAGCAGGCTTCCCGAAGAGCAGGGAGCCTGATGTGGGGCTCGATCCCTGGACCCTGGGATCGTGACCTGAGCTGAAGGCAGGTGCTTAATGACTGAGCCACCCAGGCACCCCACCAGTTATGTTTTTCAATGATGTACATTTATTTGACATTCATTTAGCACCTACATAGCACCTACTATTCTTACTATTGTTCTTAGTACTTAATAAATATTAGCTCATTTAATGTTCATAACAATCCTATGACATGAGTACTACTTTTTTCTTTGTTTTTTAAATGACAAAACTCACCTACATAACCTAGGCTAGGTAACTTGCCCATAGTCACACAGCTGGTAGTGGCAGAGCTGGGATTGCATTCAGGAAGTCTGGCTCCAGAGTCTTAACCAGTACTCTGCACTTTTTACCTAAATAAATGTAGAGAAGTACAGTGGAAGAAGCTCCAGTCAGTTACATGGGAGTGGGTTCCTGTTGGGGGAGGAGAATAGGACTGGAAGTGAAGGGATGAGTAAAACTGGTAACACAAAAAGAGGAGCCTTGCACTGACCAGTTTGATTATAGGATGTTAGGACTGCTACAACAAAATACTATAGTCTGGGTGGCTTATAAACAACAGGAATTCATTTTTCACAGTTCTGGAATCAGGGAAGTCTGAGACAAAGGCAGCAGCAGATTTGGTGTCTGGTGAGAGCCTGCTTCCCAGATCACAGACAGCCACTTTCTCCCTGTGTTGTCTTTTGATGGAAGGGGCAAAGGATTTCTCTGGGACTATCATTGGTGATGTAACTGATGTAGGAAAGAACATTGATTGGGGTTTGAAGCCAAGGTCAAGAAAGAATTCTTGAGACCTCTTTGGTGCAAAAAGATGGTTATCTTAAAAGCACGGGTCAGGACCTGTGGGCAGAAGGAGCTGCCCTGGGGTCATAAAGAGTGGCTGATTATATACTTTCAAGTTGGGACGGGGTTAGGGATAGTATAAGTCTCTAAGGAATTTTGGAAGTAAGGTTTCCAAGACCTTGAGAGGTTTCGCTATTGTTGGGAAAAGGTCATTTATTAACATCTAATAGAACCTTAGTCATGAGACCCTTTAGATGGATATCAGTGGGCCATATCCTGGGAGGGGGGTGGTGATTGCCAACATATATCTTGGATAAAGGAAATTTCTAAAGGAATTTTTATTGTTAAAGTAGACTTACAGGATCCTGGAGGGGAGGCTGGGCTAGGACTGCCTTTCGCCCTTAGCAAAGTATTAATATCGAGGCCCAGAGGAATGTCACTCTACCTATTTCAAGGACTTGTCAGTGGGCTGTAGGTAGTAAGGAAATTGAATAGTTTTTCTTTTGCCTTTCTTTCCCACATCACTAATCACCTCCCAAAGACCTCACTTCCAAAATCCATCACACTGAGGATTAGGTTTCAACCTATGAATATGAGGCAGTGTGGGTGCAGGCACATACAAACATTCAAATCTATGGTACTGATTTTCAGTTCCCATAGCCTATTTTTCCATGTTTGATTTTTTTCTCCTGTCAATGGATATTACATTTGTACTAAAAAACTGCATAAATATGCTTACATATCTGTGTATGCATATATAGTATTTATGAAACTACTGAGCTAAGGTTTCTGACTCTAAGTCCACCAGGCTCTATCCCTGAAGTTGCCCAACATTTTCAGTAGTTACTTGGCTTAAGAAATTTGGGGCTGGCCCACTGAGATGACATATGGATTATTAAAAGTCTAAGAAAAGTACAGGAATATTTATATGATTTTATGAAAAGTATGTTTAAATTCTGCCTTCATTTTTCCTTTTTTTCATGATTTTTTAAAACATACAGAATTTTAAGGAAGGCACATGTGGTGATGAGCCCTGGGTGTTACATGCAACTAATGAATCGTTGAACACTACATCAAAAACTAATGCTGGCTAATTGAACATAATAATAAAAAATAACATATAATGTATTATTTGTTTCAGGGGTATAGCTCTGTGATTCACAAAACCCAGGGCTCACCACAACACATATCCTCCCCAATGTTGGTCACCCAGCCACTCTATCCCTCTTCCACCCTACCCTCCAGCACGCCTCAGTTTGTTTCCTAAGATTGAGAGTCTCTTATGGTTTGTCTCCCTCTCTGATTTTGTCTTGTTTCATTTCTTCCTCTCTTCCTCTATGATCCTCTGCCTTGTTTCTTAAATTCTACATATCAGTGAGATCATATGATAATTGTCTTTCTCTGATTGACTTATTTTGCTTATCATAATACCCTCTAGTTCCATCCACATCATTGCAAATGTCTGCATTCATTTTTCAAGCAAAAGTTAAGAGCACAGACTCTAGAAATGGGAGGTCTGGTTTCAAATTCCTCTCTATAGCTTGTTAGTAATAGGACATTGGGAAAATTACTTGACTGATCTCCTTGTTTGAGTTTTCTCATCTGTAAAATGGGACTCATAATAGTATTTATGTTTTGGGTTATTGTGAAGATTGGTTGATTAAATACATGGAAAATGCTTAGAACAGTATTTAGCAGACAGTAACTTATCACTTATTCTTTGCTTAATGATGCAGAAATCTAGAACTTTGAGCCAATCCTTTTGAGTTAATCCAAAGATATTTCTTTTTCTACACTTATCTGCAGAGAAATGCAAGTGAGTATCCTTAATTTGCACATTGGAATCTTCCTCCATATATGCCAGTGACTTAAGCCCTTGAATGTCCTTTCAGTCTCCACATGAATCTCTGCTTCTGGGTTTTCATTCAGGTTGTGAGTCTTGTTAAAATAACAACAATAACAGGGGCACCTGGGTGGCTCAGTTGGTTAAGCATCCAACTCTTTATCTCAGCTCAGATCTCAATCTCAGGGTCATGAGTTCAAGCCCTGCATTGGGTTCCATGCTGGGTGTGGAGCCTATTTGAAAAAACAACACATCCTTTATCATTGTAAAAGTAATACATCTGATTGAGAAACATTGGGAGATATAGATTAGCAGGCAAAAAAAATTGCCCATAATCTCAGCAACCAGATATGCCAATTTTTAAAATTTATTCTTATTTTTTTTAAGTTTTATTTAAGTAATTTCTGCACCCAATATGGAGCTCAAACCCATGACCCCAAGATCAACAGTTTCATGCCTTTCTGACTGAACCAGCCAGGTGCCCCCCAGAATTACCAATTCTAATATTGCTGTTCATATTCTCTTAGTCTTTTTTCTATGCAGGTGTATATATGGCTTACCAAACCGTAATTACACTATAAATACTGGTTTGTAATCAGTCTTTTCACTTAACAAGTATTGACAACATCTTCATATGTGATTAAACATTCTTTCATTGCATCATTTTAATGGTTGCATAGTATTCCATTGCATGAATGGAAAATACCCTTATTCTAGCTAGCAGTCCCCTAAAACTAGACGTTAAGATTATTTCCCCTTTCTTTTTTACTTGCTGTCACACTTGAGACAGAGGCAAAATGCCCCTAATATCTGCATGTTAGTTTGGTACTATCATCTGGTGATGTTTTGGCATGGCCCGGCACTCACAGCTTGACCTTGATGTTCTCCTGTTAACATAAAGAACACCGGGCGCCTGGGTGGCTCAGTGGGTTAAGCTGCTGCCTTCATCTCAGGTCATGATCTCAGGGTCCTGGGATGGAGGCCCGCATCGGGCTCTCTGCTCAGCAGGGAGCCTGCTTCCTCCTCTCTCTCTGCCTGCCTCTCTGCCTGCTTGTGATCTCTCTCTGTCAAATAAATAAATAAAATCTTAAAAAAAAAAAAACATAAAGAACACCAATATCAGACAAGGCTGCTCTGTGATTATGATGGACCCTGTTTGAACACAAGTAAAACACGTACAGTACATTGTCCAGAATCATGAAAATGACCAAACGTCTTCCTGCCCTGGAAAAATATGAGTTGCTTCTTTAGCATTCCAGCTTGAGCCTCATTTTAGCTTTATTCTTTTTCCTACATCAAAGTAAGGCTTAGGAGGATAACAAATCAGATAATTGTCTCTGTTTTCTGATATCCAATATTGTTCAGCACTGGGTATGCCCTTAATGATCTTCTGGCTGGAGAACATTGGTATAGTCATCCTAGGTTTCGAGTTGTTGGCTATACTGTACCTGCTAAAAATATTCCCTGCTAAAGCAATAGGTATTCAAGTGGGATGACCCAAGAGAAATGTTAACCATCTATTTCTGTAAATTCTCTTTTACCCGTATTTCAATTCAAATTATCATTAAGCAATATGTTTGTAAAGTATTACCCTGGGTTTCCTCAGAAATACCTTTTCTCTCATTTAACATTTTATTTTGACTTTAAGAGTCACATTACAAAAAAAAGAGTCACAAAAATCCATGGTCAAAGGTAACACATCTTTATATTTTCTATAAAATTTTTGTAAAAATACATGTAATAGTTTCATAATAAAGTGCTAGGAAAAAAAGTTGATCTCTTTTTTTGGTAGCTGTTCTCCAAAGAAAACTGTAATAAATCATGCTTCCTGATATTCAGACCCTTGTGTAGTAGGCCCTCCTACAAGGAATCTGGCTTGCCTGTGACTTGTTCTAAAAAAATAAAATAAGGCAAAAGTGACACTGTGTCAATTCTAGGCCTACTCTTTAAAAAGACTGGGAACTTCCACTTATCATTTCTTGGAATGCTCAGTTTTGGGAACTCTGAGCTCATGTCAGAAGTCCACCTACCCTGCTGAAGAGGCAATATGAACAGACCTGTGGCCCAGAGGGAAGAGACTGAGGCCCAGAAACCAAATGGATAGAAAGGCCTTGCCCTTCATCCCAGCTGAGCAATTCTCCCAGCTGTCCACCAGTGTGCCACAAGTGTGAGTGTCATCCAGGACCTCTCTAGGCCATTTGAGCTCCTAGCTATGGAACACCAAAACCATCCAGCTGATGAGCCCAGTTGGCCCATGGGATCATAAGTGGGCCATAACTAGCTGGTTGTCTTTTGTCTTCACTAAATTTTATTTATTTATTTATTTATTTATTAAATACAGTAATAGATAAACTCCCTTATGATCTGGTGAGAATGTTGCCATTTCTTCTTTTCCTTACCATGAGAACTGCATGACTTGTGATTTTCCTTTCTGCCTTCACTTCCAGGAAACTCAACCCTTTGGTACTCATTTTGAGTATCTTACTTTTGTTAAATTTTGTTTTGTTTTTGTGTAATCATCCTCTCTTTAACCTCCATCATCTCAATTAGCCACTATCCCTCCCACTTCTGGGTTGACTGTTTCTCTCCTTTGGTTTTTTTTTTTTTTTTTTTTCCTAAGATTTTATGTATTTATCTGACAGAGAGAGATCACAAGTAGGCAGAGAGGCAGGCAGAGAGAGAGAGGAGAAAGCAGACTCCCTGCCAAGCAGAGAGTCCCACGTGGTACTTGATCCCAGGACCCTAAGATCATGACCTGAGCCAAAGGCAGAGACTCAACCCACTGAGCCACCCAGGCGCCCCTGTTTCTCTCCTTTGTACTTTGTGGGTGATATGCATCCTTGCATTTAACTAAATATTGTTTCAAATCCTTTGTCAAAGAGGCAAGGAAAAAACTGGAGGTAAATTTATATGGTGAGTATGGGGAGGTGAGAGCATTGTGGCTATGGGCATGAGCTTGGAGTTAAGATACAGGTGGCTTTCTTTTTTTTTTTAAAGATTTTATTTATTTATTTAACAGATAGATCACAAGTAGGCAGAGAGGCAGGCAGAGAGAGGAAGGGAAGCAGGCTCCCTACTGAGCAGAGAGCCTGATGCTGGGCTCGATCCCAAGACCCTGGGACCATGACCTGAGCCAAAAGCAGAGGCTTTAACCCACTGAGCCACCCAGGCGCCCCTAAAGGTGGCTTTCAATCTGGGCTTTTTATCTTACTAGCTGTCAGGTCTTGGGCATGTCATTTAACTTCTCTGAACCTCAATTTTCTCATCTGTTAAATAATAGTTTTAAAAAGTAAACTGAGGCAATGGATGTAAGGCACATCACAGTCAGTGCTTGATAAACAAGAAGTAGAGCAAATTCTTTAAGTAACCTAATTAGGATCTAAGAAGACATGACTTCCCAGAGCAACAGGCTAAATCTACTGATGTAATATTTGTAAGCATACATTTAAGATGCTAATTTTGGAATTTCAACTATCCTTTTTATTATCTATGACCTAGGACAAGTTATTCAAACTTTTAAAGCCTTAGTTTCCTCATGGAATAAAATGCTAAAATAGCCCCTTCTTGTTCTCATTGTGAATGAGTCCCCCCAAAATGATTATAAACTATCCCGAATTCCAAAGTGATGGGTAATATCACCAGATCAGAAGTTGAAGAGGAGGTGGTTGAACATTGGTCTCCCAACTCTTAACTGACCACACCCCTATTCTGAGGGGAAGCCTGGAAATTAGAACAGCATACTTGGAGAGAACTATCACTGTAGGTATCCTGGGAGGCCCTGACCCTGAAGTGGGGTCTCCTCATGCATTACATTTAGTGTCATGTGTCCTTATTCTCCTTTAATTTGGACAGTTCTTCAGTTATTTTTGTCCTTTATGACCTTGGCATTTTTAAGATTATAGGCCATTTATTTTGTAGATCAATCTCTCAATTTGAGTTTATTAGATGTTCCCTGTGATCGGATTGAAATTTTACATTTTTAGCAAGAATATTTCATAACTGACTCTGTGTTCTTCTTAACACTTTACATCAAGAGGCACATGGTGCTGGTTTGCTTCATTATTTATGTTAACTTTTTCCCCCTTCTTTTAAAATATGCTCCAGACCGGGACGCCTGGGTGGCTCAGTTGGTTAAGCAGCTGCCTTCGGCTCAGGTCGTGATCCTGGGGTCCTGGGATCGAGTCCCACATCGGGCTCCTTGCCCTCCGCAGGGAGCCTGCTTCTCCCTCTGACTCTGCCTGCCATTCTGTCTGCCTGTGCTCGCTCTCGCTCACTCTCTCTCTGACAAATAAATAAATAAAATCTTTAAAAAAAAAAAAAATATGCTCCAGACCAAATGTGGGGCTTGAACTCACGACCCTGAGATCAAGAGTTGAATGCTCCACCGAGTAATTCAGCCAGTGGCCTCTCATGTTAACTTTGATTGCTTCGATAATATGGTGTCTGCCACATTTCTCTACCATAAGGTTATAATTTTTCCATTTTAATGGATAACTATTTTGAAGGAAGATATATTGAGGCAGCATAAATTTCCTTTTTCTTCAAACTTCCACCAACTATGTTTAGTACCCATTGATGATTCTTGCTTGAATTAATTAGCTATGACAATTGTAGAATAAGAAGTTGGAAGTCAAGCTATTACATGGGACTGGACATTTTAATTATTGAACTAAGACTGTTTTAGAAGCCTAGAAACAGACTTCTTATTATCTGAGTGTCTAGAAAAGTTACTGGATTTGCCTTGGATTTCATCCCTTAAAGAACTGGTTTGAGTGGAAAGGAGAGAAAAGAAAGACATGTTTCTTTTCATTTATTATTAGTGAATCCCACCTGTTTGATGTATCAGCCATACTCATATCTCATAATAAGTTGTGAAGAAAGTAGGTGAGATAATGCAAGTCAAATGCTAAGCACCTCCTGGTATGCACACCCATTTGTATTTGGGACTTTTTATTATGACTCCCAGCAAGAAGTGGAGTCTATTTATTTACCTCTAATCTGAGCTGGCCTGTTTTTTATTTTGGCCAATGGAATCTGGCAGAAAAACATTGTGGGAATTCTTAGCCTGGGTCTTAAGAGGCTACTCTCTTGTTGTTCTGACACTAGTGGTAAAGTAGTCTAGGGGACAAGAGACCATATAGAGAGACATGGAGCTGACAGCCAGGACAAACCCTAGACATGTGAGTAGGGCCATTTTAGACCACCCAGCAATAGTCAAGCTGCCAGATGATGCAGAGTGATTCCAGATAAGATCAGTAGAAGAGCCATACAATTGAGCTTAGCTCAAATTGTTGACCCTCAAAATTGTTGGACCTTGGAAAAGAGAAGGCACGGTGTGGGGAGTGTGGGTGGGGCAGGCCACAGATGGAATGCAGAGTGATTATGTTTGAGAGTATATCCTAAAGGATAGGATTTAGGCCAAGAGGTGTATGGCACAGGAAGTATGTATTTAAATATAAGAAGAAATTTAAGCAGAATTTCCCAGAGATAAACTTCCTTTGAAAGTTGTGAGTTTACTCTTGCTGCAGGAATTAAATGAAAGAGCTGGGTGACCTTTAGGTATCAGGGATGCTGTAGAATTGATGGACTCAAGTCTTGTGTGATTCTCTTCCACCCTTACAGTTCTTGGATTCTGAGAAAACTTTGTGCATCGGTTTGGCCTGGCAGTTCTGAAAATACTTTTCTTTTAGTATTCACTATAGTAACAATTTTAACAGTTTTCTACAAGTTTACAGTAACAAAGATGATTCATTGCAAACATCTGTCAAAGCTATTCCTTTTTGTCCTTTCATTTTATAAAACTGCAGAGTTTAAGCTCCTATAGTCTTTTGTGTCCCTTAAAATCTTATAGATTCTAATAATTTCATAAATTCTAAGACACATTGTCCCCCCATGTTAACATCTGTGAAATCAGGGTGTATCTGCAATCACCATCAGTCAAGTGGCAGTTATGACCTAGATGTAATTATCTGGGTAACTATAAATATGGCCATAGCTATCCAGCTGAGTTAAATGCATTATTGTACCACATATGTTGAATGTAATTGATGTTTAGAATGACTTAAAGAACAGACACGAGTAATTTGGTAGATAATCCCAGAGATCATTTGGCAGCGCTCTTCTTTTTTTTTTTTTTTTTAAGATTTTAATTTTTTAAAAGATTTATTTATTTATTTTGGGGGAGTGGTGTGGGAGGGGCAGAAGGAGAGGGAGACAGAGAATCTCAAGCACACTCCTAGTGGAGTCCAATATAGGGCTCCATCTCACGTCCCTGAGATCACTTCCTGAGCTGAAACAGAGAGTCAGATGCTTAACCAATAACACCACCCAGGTGTCCCAGAAGATTTTATTTTTGGGGGTAAATCTCTACACCCAATATTGGGCTTGACCTCATAGCTCTAAGATCAAGAGTAGCATGCTCTCCTATCTGAGCCAACCAGGCACCCCAGGAAACATTCTTTTAAGCAATGCTAATGGAGTGGAGAATGGAGATTGTGTAGAAAAAGTCTAATTTAGAGAAAAGCATTGTATCAGAATTTGATTAGAAGTGATTTTCTTTCATTATAATTCATAAAAAAATGACATATTTTACAACTGGTGGCATCAATTGCTACTGATAAAATACAATAGCTATTAGCTAACCAGTGTTAGTGCTTACTCTGTGTGGGCCAGGCATAGTAGGAAGGTTTTTACATGGATTATCTTAGTTTAGTCTTCAGTGGAACTCTACAACATAAGTATGTTTATTACCCACATTTTTACAGACAAGGAAATAGAGGCCCAGAAAAACTAATGTTCCCAGGGTTTTGCCCCTAGTAAGGGATGGAGGCAAGATTCAGATTTAGAGCAAGTGTTCTAGAGAAAGTGTTTTAAGCTCTGTATTGAACTGTTTCCATGAGCACTTTTGGGCCCATGGCATATGCTATTTTATTTCAAAAATCCTTTTTTAATATTTTTTGTCTCCCCACCTAGACCATAAGAATCATTAAGCCAAGAATTTTTTTTTTCCCTCAACACCCTGGCATTGTGCCCAGTTAAAGCTTATTTAATGTCCAGAGACAGAATAGAATTTTATATTCTGTGTTCTGACTTGGTCTTAGGTTATAGTCTTCCTTTGGGAGCTATGTTAGGGCTAATATTGTTGCAAGAAACAGAAACTATGGTAGAATTTTTTCCTTTTTTGGTAGACCAGTATCCAAGGTCTTCCTGTATGGGGAATAGCTTATCAAGATGGAAGCTTTTGGGGAGACTGTGCTGTGATCCCCTCCTTGGTTGCTGCAGAAGGGAGTTCCTTTCACTCCCACACTTTGCAGCTGGAATACTGACACACCTTCATGTGTCATTCAATGACCCTTCATTATTTCCTACCTGGGGCTTTAAGTCTGGAGCAAATAGTGCATAGGTGAAGAGACTTTTAAGATTCATGCTATAGCAGTGTCACATAACAATGGTAGAAGTGTTTCAACTTTTCCTTGTTAAAAAACAGTCATTGCACTGCTGGACACTCCAGTGAAGCCTCAATTCCTATCCATCTTCTCACTTTGGTTCTAGAGTGTCTTATTGATTCATTGAGCCCTTGACATACTTCCTTTTTTTTCTTAAGATAATTAGAATCAAGGGTGCCTGGGTGGCTCAGTTGGTTAAGTGTCTGCCTTCAGCTCAGTTCATGATCCCAGAAAGTCTGCTGCTTCTTCTCCCTCTGCCTACAACTCCCCCTGCTTGTGTTCTCTCTCTCTGTCAAATAAATAAATAGAATCTAAAAAAAAAAAAAAAAGAAGAAGAAGAAGAAGAAGATAAGTAGAATCAGTTTCTGTTGCCTGCAATCAGGAAATACTACTGACCCTTCAGTCAAGATGACTTCAGACAAAGGCACATTTATTATTGTGATACAGAGGTATTTCATGGAACTCATTTCAGGTTGGCCTCCCTACATAAAGCAGCTACCATGCCCCTTGCCATTCTCCATCTTATCTTGATTTACTCTTCCTTCTAGCATTTATCATCTTCTTCTGACTTAGTATCCCTTTGTGTATTGCTCTCACTGGACTGTCACTCCTGGAAAGCAGGGACTGCTATTTCCCCAGGATGTGGCTCATTGCTGTGCTTAAATAAATGAATCCAAAGGTGGACACAGAATTGAGGTGCATAAGGGACTGGAATTGAAAACAGGAAACCCTTCAGGACTGGGACAAGGTTCTCTCCCAAGGATTAACCTTTAGGCCCATGTGTTTATCTCTACCTTTCTCTTATTTGCTTTGTTTTTTTTTTTTTTTTAATAAATTTTATACCCAACGTTGGGCTTGAACTCATGACCCCAAGATCAAGAGTTTCATGTGGCATGCTCTACTGACTAAGCTAGCCAATCACCCCTCTTCCCATTTATTTTTTTGCTTCTCTTTAAGACTAATCTGAGGGAAGGGAGGAATAAAGAGAAACAAGATTCTTTAAACCAAAGGTTTCCAATCCTGGTGGCTCATTAGAATCATTGCAGGATCATTTTAAAAACAATGATTCCTGGGCCTCACTCAAGAGCTCCTGAATAAAAATTTCCATGAATGGGCTCTGGAATAGTTTTTTTTTTTTAATACAATTTTTAAAAGATTTCACTTATTCATGAGAGACAGAGGGAAAGAGGGAGAGAGAGAGAGAGAGCACTAGCAGGGGGAACTTCAGAGGGAGAAGAAGAAGCAGGATTCCTGCTGAGCAGGGCGCCTGATGTAGGGCTTGATCCCAGGACCCTGAGATCATGACCTGAGCCAAAGGCAGACTGAGCCACACAGGCACCCCTGGAATAGTTTTAAAATCCATATTTAAGGAGCCAGTTACTGAATTATAGTTTGGTCTCTGAGAACCTCTGCCCTAAACAAATCAGTCTTTCCCCAAAATATTATATAGGGTTTATTTTAACAAGTGTTTATTGAGAACATCTAATATGAGCCAGGTACTGCTGTAGGTATTAGGAAACTATAGGAGAGAAAATTAAAGTCTCCAACATTATTATTATTATTTTTTAAGATTTTATTTATTTATTTGACAGAGAGAGACACAGCAAGAGAGGGAACACAAGCAGGGGGAGTGTGAGAAGGGGAAGGAGGCCTCCGCTGAGCAGGGAGCCCAATGCATGGCTCGATCCCAGAACCCTGGGATCATGACCTGAGAGCCGAAGGCAGATGCTTAAAGACTGAGACACTCAGGTGCCCCAAGTCTCCAACATTCTTATGGTTGATCCCATATATAAGAAAAGGGAGGGAAATGCTTTTAAATTTTATCCTATCACACAAGTATTCAGAAAACAGACTACTATTATTATTGAAAGGCTAGAGTCTTGATGGGATGTCAAAAGATCTAATTTCTAATCTTGCCTCTGCCACCAACTGTCTGTGTCTCCTTGGGCCAGTCCTGTCTCTCCTCTGAGCCTTAACTTCCTCAATCAAAAAACTGAGATAATATCTCCTTTGTGTACTTCTCAAAGTGTTATAACAATTAGATGAGATAACGCAACAATGCTTTGAAACTTAGATAAATGTCAGCCACTATTTTTTCCCCCACAGATGTTGTTGTCTCTCTGCGTTGTAAAGAACATTTTGATTATGAGTTCTCAACAGTCCTGGTAACAGAAGAATAGGGTTTCAAAGTTAACAACGTCTTTTCATGATTGAACTTTACTTATCTACCAGTTGGCCTAAGATAAGCACACCATAAACATTATTTTTTCTTGTATTTCTATACTACTTATCACTGGAATCATAAGATCGAGTAATATCTATATAACTCTTTAATTACTTTCCTTGTTGGGCTTGTCTTCCCAACCTCCTTGTAAAATCATTAATCGTGGGCCTGTTTCATGCTTGCCGCATGTTCCCCAAGGCACTAGGCACAAAGCTGGGTAGTTCGCGCTCCATAAATACTTGTTGATAGAACGTTTGGATTGATAACTGTGAATATGTGTCCTGCTTGTTATCATCAGCCATAAGAGCAGGGGTGCAGGAAGTGAGGAAAGAGTATATTTAATACCTACCAGTTTTTCTCTTCATTCCCGCCCTCTCATTTTTTGTGGAATCTGAGAGCGATGGCTGACAGGAGGTGGGTGGGAATAGATGGATCCGACAGGCACTAAGAGTTTCAAGGCTGCATCTATCTGTTCTGCTAAAGGATTGATTTGAGCAGTGTGCAATGGGGAATGTATCGGAACGTGTGAATTTTATAGAACATGTTAAAGTGGAATGTATGACAGACAAAGCTCTTGGGATTGTACAAATTAAATACAATGAAACTGGATAATGCTTAGACCAAAATATTAACACAACTCTGCACTCTGTAATATCTTTTTTCTAAATTCACAATGTCATACATCCTGATTGACTAAATCTCTTAATCTACTTGAGAGGTAGAGGTACCTATACATTAAAATTTTAAAAAAACTTTTTAAATTTTAAGTTTTAATTTTAATTCCAGTAGGTAACACACAGTGTTAATATTCAACACCCTGTGTTCATCACAACAAGGGCACTCCTTAAATCCCCATGACCTATTTCACCCATTCCCCCCCTGACCTGATACCTATCTTATTTTATTTTATTTTATTTATTTGACAAACAGAGATCACAAGTAGGCAGAGAGGCAGGTAGAGAGAGAGAGGAAGGGAAGCAGGCTCCCCGCTGAGCAGAGAGCCCAACTACTTGAGGCTCGATCCCAGGACCCTGAGACCATGACCTGAGCCAAAGGCAGAGGCCTAACCCACTGAGCCACCCAGGCGCTCTACCTATCCATTTTTTAATGAATAGGTAAACTAAGACATAGCCAAAGAAAGTAATTTTTGGGATTTATCAAACACAGTTATTAAAAATTGAATCCTTTTTAGGTAATTTGGAATATTTGGAGGATTTAATTTCTAAACCTAGAGAATGTGGAAAAATGTATAATAAAGAGTTTTGAGTGCAATAAGCATTCATCATCTCATTTACATGGGTAATCATTCTGAATTTTTAAATAATAAAAAAGGGGCGCTTGGGTGGCTCAGTCGTTAAGCGTCTGCCTTCAGCTCGGGTCATGGTCCCAGCGTCCTGGGATTGAGCCCCACATCAGTCTGCTTGCTCCGAGGGAAGCCTGCTTCTCCCTTTTTTACTCCCCCTGCTTGTGTTCCCTCTCTCGCTGTGCCTGTCTCTCTGACAAATAAATAAATAACATCTTAAAAAAAATAAACAAAATGTACATAATTCTGTGGCTAAGCAAATTAGCAAAAAAAGATATATATTTGCATCTTCTGTTTGGTTAAAATCTAACCCACTGAGTGTATGTGAGCATGATCTTGAGATGGCTAGGAAATACAGTGGTCATGATGATCTTGATAATTGCGTGTTCGTTCTTTGCCTTTTTTTGCTACTTATATCTGAGAGTTTAAATGAATAAGATCTGCTTTCTATAATGTAGGCTACATTTCAGCTGGGTGAGGTATGATGAGCTCCGAGTATAAGGGGCAGAATAAGCGACATACCTATGTTGGCCCAAACTCTTTCTTATACTCTTTTTGTTTGTTTATTTTATTAAGTTTTAATTCCAGTATAGTTAACATACAGTATTATGTTAGTTTCAGGTGCACATTAAGGTGATTCAACAATTCTATACATTACTCAGTGCTCATCATAAGTGTGCTATTTAATCCCCATCACCTATTTCACCCATCTCCCCACCCACCTCCCCTCTGGCAACCATCAGTTTGTTCTCTGTAGTTAAAAGTCTGTTTCTTGGTTTGTCTCTCTCTTTTTTGTTTATTTTGTTTCTTAAATTTCACATATGAATGAAAACATATGGTATTTGTCCTTCTCTGAATGACTTATTTTGCTTAGCATTATACTCTCTGTCTCTATCCATGTGGTTGCAAATGGCGAGATTTCAATCTTTTTTATGGCTGAATAATATTCCAGGGTGTGTGTGTGTGTGTGTGTGTGTGTGTGTGTGTGTGTATGTGTACCATATTTTCTTTAGCCAATTCACTATCAGTTAACACCTGGGCTGCTTCCATAATTTGGTTGTTGTAAATAATACAATAAACATGGGGAGGTATGTATATCTTTTCAAATTAGTTTTTTTTTTTTAATTCTTTGGTAAATACCCAGTAGTGTGATTACTAGATCATGGGATAGTTCTATCTTTAACTTTCTAAGGAATCTCCATACTGTTTTTTAGAGTGGCTGTACCAGTTTGCATTCCGACCAAGAGTGCAAGAGGGTTCTTTTTTATCCACATCCTCATGAGCACTTGTTTCTTGTGTTTTTGATTTTAGGCATCTGACAAGTGTAAGGGGTTATCTCATTTTTTTTTAAAAGATTTTATTTATTTATCAGAGAGAGAGGGAGGGAGAGAGCAAGCACAGGCAGACAGAATGGTAGGCAGAGGCAGAGGGAGAATCAGGCTCCCTGCTGAGCAAGGAGCCCGATGTGGGACTCGATCCCAGGACGCTGGGATTATGACCTGAGCCGAAGGCAGCTGCTTAACCAACTGAACCACCCAGGCATCCCTCATTGAGGTTTTGATCTGCATTTCCCTGATGATGAGTGATGTTGAACATCTTTTCTTGTGTCTGTCAGCCATCTGTATGTCTTCTTTCTTATACTTTTGATTAGGAGCTTTTTCTATAGTTAGCTGGCTCCTCTTACCTTCCCAAACCCCAAAGAAGAAAGGCAGATCAGAAAGCTCTCTCTTCTGGCATGGAGACCCCCAGATGAAACCCTTTGGAACACTATGTGGAAAAATAGAACTGTCCATGAAGGGTCAGGCAAATCATAGAAACATCATTAGGTAGGAGGAACAAATATTCCATTAACTTGAATGTGCCCCTCAAAGCCCAGTGGAAGGTGCTTCTAGTTTTTATTTTTTTTTAAAGATTTTATTTATTTGAAAGAGAGAGAGAGAGAGAGAGTGAGAGAGCATGAGAGGGGAGGTCAAGGGGAGAAGCAGACTCCCCATGGAGCTGGGAGCCTGATGTGCGACTTGATCCCAGGACTCCAGGATCACAACCTGAGCTGAAGGCAGTTGCCCAACCAACCAAGCCCCCCAGGTGCCCCAGGTACTTCTAGTTTTAGGCCTTACCAACAGTGGTATCTTTCAGGTAGGCTTTGTTCATTTCTTATCTTTTTCTCCTTCCTCCTATTGTCCCCATTTCAAACTCTCAGGCAAGAGAGACACCTATGTATAGATTTCGTCCAGAGTTATTACGGTCTCAGCAAATCTGAGCAATATTTCAGGCCTGAGCAGTTATTGCTCTGTCTCATAAATAAGGTAGAAATAGGTCTTCCGATTCCAGTTCTTTCTCTCAGTTCAGCTTCTCACTATTCTCTTGTGCAACAACATGGTTAACCTCTGGAGAGGCTATTTTTCTGATTGGCATGATACATCTAGCTTTTTCTTTTAGGAATAGATTACCTTTTTCACTATTACACTGCGAACAAGGCACTTTCCCTATCTGAGACTTCAACTCTGAATAAATTTACTTGAGCAGCTGATTACAATCTTGTTTGTAGGTCTTACTTTGATAGGTGAATGTTAGGAGTTTGGCAATACATCTCACTCCGTCTAAGGAAATGGTTTCTAAGTGTAAAGTGCTATAAAGGATAATGATTATTATTATAATTTCTCGAACCTTCCAAATTAATTTTCTCTTTGTCCACCAAGATGTGGGATAGATTAGAGGTGATAAGAAATCTTGAAAATAGCACTGAATGATTCTTTTGGTCAAGGAATTCTCTATCAGAGTCAAACAGCATTTGTTAAGTATAAGTGATGTTCAGAGATTTGTGTATGAGGTCAGCAAGAAGATTCATTCAATTACCATATATTTACTGAGTGCCTACTAGCTGTGTCTGGTAACAGTGGACAATAATCTGTTTTTATTTATTATTATCATTCTAATCTAGGAGATTGATTTAACACACATAAATACTATGTAACAGGAAAGAGTCTCATAGAGCAATAACCATCTCCTCACGAAATAAGTAAAAGTTCCTTAGTTTGGCATTTAAGGCCCTCTAAATTCTTGCTCTGTCCTATTGTTTTCTTTTCTTTCCCCATATATTTCCTGAGGAGTATTGTCCAGTAGAAATATAGTGCAAGCCACATACGTAATTTTCCTTTTTCTTATAGTCTTATTTGAAAAGTGAAAGATAACAAGTGAATTAGTTTGAATAATGTATTTTATTAACTGCATCTATCCAAAATATTATCATGCTGACATATAACCAATATTTTAAAACTACTAGAGATATCTTACTTTTTTTTGTACTAAATCTTCAGAATTTAGTGTGTATATTATACTTATAGCTCAATTAAATTCAGGCTAGCCACATTGCAAATTCTGAAAAGCCACATGTGTTTATGGGACAGCTGAGGTAATCTCTACCTAGTTTGTCCTGTTTAATGCCTATCATCTGTACTGTCTCTTTTCCTTTATGCCTGGCTACTGTGCAGACTTTTCCTATTTAGATAGCAGTGAAATGGAGAAAACTCTCCATATAGCAGATACATTCTGTTGTGGCTGCTTGTATATTTATCTTCTTCTCCTTATCCCCTACTATAAGGGACCATTGCATGATTTTACTTGCCTCCGGGTCTTTAATACTTTAACATGATCACAATGATAACAAACATTTCCTGAGGATTTGTCATGTGCTAAGCATTGTGCAATCTGTGTCACACACGTAAACACATTTTCTCATTTTAATTCTCATAACATTCTTGTGAGGTACCTTTACTACTGCCATTTTGCAGATGGGGGAACTGAACCAAGAAAGGTTATGGAACTTGCCCAGGATCAGATAGCCATAAGGCCTAGAATTGAAAGAATGCAATTTTATGCTCTTTTATTTTTAAATTGGGAAATGTAATACATATGTGGAAAATGCATAAAAATAAAAATGAATATATAGTCTAACTAGTTATTGTAGAGCCCACAACAGTGTAACCACTACCTATATCAAGAAACAGAAGAATTGGGGGTGCCTGGGTGGCTCAGCTGGTTGTGTACAACTCTTGATTTTGGCTCAGGTCATGATCTCAGGGTTGTGAGATCGAGCCCTGTGTAGGGCTCTGCCCTAGGAGGGGATCCTGCTTAAGATTCTCTCTCTCCCTGTGCCTCACTACCCTCCAGCTCTAAAATTAAAAATAATAATAATAATAATAATAAAGAAAAGAAACAGAAGATTTGTAGAATTCCAACCCATTGCTTTTTCTCAGTCTCAAACCGTCTCTGTGAAGTTCCTTCCGTCTTAGAGGTATCCATTAACATATTTCCTTGTTCATTTTACAGTTTTAACACCTAGTGTGCATTCTTTTTTTTTTTTAAGGCTTATTTATTCATTTGAGAGAGAGAGAGAGAGTACAGACGTTGGGGAAGGGGCAGAGGGAGAGAAACAGACTTCCTGCTGAGTGTAGAGTCCAAAAGGAACCTGAGCTCATGAGTCCAGCAGAAACCAAGAGTCAGATGTTCAACTACTGAACCACTCAGGGACCCCTTAAGTATGCATTCTTTAGTCATATTTTTGAACTTCATAAAAATGTAATAATACAGTGTATATTCTATTATGAGTGATTTCTTTTTCCTAGCATTGTGTGTGTGTGTGTGTGTGTGTGTGTGTATTTATTTATTTTTGAAAGATTTATTTTTAAATAATCTCTACATTCAACTTGGGGCTCAAACTTGCAACTCCAAGATCAAGAATCACATGCTCTACCAATTGAGCCAGCCAGACATCCCCTAACATCATATATATATATATATATATATATATATATATATATATATATATATATGATTTTATTTATTTATTTGACAGAGAGAGAGAATACAAGCGGGCCAAGCAGTAGGCAGGCAGAGGGAGAAGCAGGTAAGCAGGTTCCCCATGGAGTGGGGAGCCCAGTGCAGGGCTCCATCCCACAACTCTGTGATCATGACCTGAGCCAAAGGCAGCTGCTTAACTGACTGAGCCACCCAAGCACCCTATATTTTTAAGATTCATATATATCAGGGCACCTGGCTGGCTCAGTGGGTTAAAGCCTCTGCCTTCGGCTTAGGTCATGATCTCAGAGTACTGGGATCGAGCTCTGAATCCTGAATCGGCTCTCTGCTCAGCAGGGAGCCTGCTTTCTTCTCTCTCTCTCTCTGCCTGCCTCTCTGCCTACTTGTAATGGCTGTCAAATAAATAAATAAATAAATAAATAAATCTTAAAAAAAATTAATATATTTCATTGCATATAGTTTGATCATTTTTCTGTTGTATTATATTCTACTAATACAACTATGCCACAATATATTTATCTATTATGTTATTGATAGAGGACATTGGATCATTTATCATTTTTAGCTATAATAATAGTACTGCTATTAACATTCTTTGACATGCATTCCAGTGCCCAAGAGTATATTTCTTAAGAGTATATGCCTGGAAGTGACATGCTGGCTCACATATGGGCCTGTATTCAACTTTAGTAGATAGGGCCATATGATTTTTCCAAACTGGTCCATTAATTTACTCTCTCTACAGTGAAATGAAAATTCCCATTGCTGCACTCCTAGTCAACAGTTGTCATTTTCAATCTTTTTCATTTTAGCCATTCTGGTGAGTGGTGTAGTACTCTCTTAATGTGGTTTCAATTTCCCTGTTTTCATAAAAATGTTGACAGTTTTTCACATCTTTACTGATTATTTGGATTTATTTAGTGATGTGACTCTCCAAATCTTTTTGTTATGATTGTAGTTCTTTATATATTCTGGAAAGAAGACTTTTCTTGGTTATACATGCTATACATTTTTTTTCAGTTCTATAGAGCTGTAATTGACATTCAGCTCTGTATAAGTTTAAGATGTATAGTAGAAGGCTGTAAGTTTATTAGACTCTGAGGCTTGCTTTTTAACACCTTAAAGGTGTCATGTGAGGAAACTGAATCTTAAGTATTACTGTAGTCAAATAGATCAAATTTTCTATTATAGTATTTTTTGAATTAGTTTAAAAAGTCTATACCGTGGGGCACCTGGGTGGCTCAGTGGGTTAAGGCTCTGTCTTCACCTTGGGTCATGATCTCAGGGTCCTGGGATCAAGCCCTGCTTCCGGGCTCTCTCTCAGCAGGGAGCCTGCTTCCCCATCTCTCTGCCTGCTGCTCTGCCTATTTGTGATCTCCTTCTCTCTGTCAAATGAATAAATTAAATCTTAAAAAAAAGTCTGTCCCTTACTCTTTTCCTTTTTTTTTTTTTTAAAGATTTATTTATTTGACAGACAGAGATCACAAGTAGGCAGAGAGGCAGGCAGAGGCGGGGGGGGCGGGGGGGGGCGGGGGAAGTAGGCTCCCTGCTGAGCAGAGAGCCTGATTCGGGCTTTGATCCCAGGACCCTGGGATCATGACCTGAGCTGAAGGCAGAGGCTTTAACCCACTGAGCCACCCAGGCACCCCTCTTTTCCTTTTTTTAAAGTGAATTCTACCCCCAACATGGAGCTCAAACTCACAATCCTAAAATCAAGAGTCTCATGCTCTACTGACTGAACCAGCTAGGCATTCCAAGTCTGTCCCTTACTCTCAAGGTCATGGATATATGCTTTTATTTTCTAAAAGCTTTATTGTTTTGCCATTCAAATTTATGTCTGTTATCCACCTGGGATTGATTTTTGTGTGTGACGTGAAGGGCCCATTTTCATTTTTTTCCCCTTCTAAATGAGAATCTATTTGTCTTAACACCAATTATCGAAAACTATTTTTTTTCGAAAACCATTTTTTAGGTATTGCTATGCATCACCACCATGACAATATCAACTCCCATGTATGGATGAAAGTTTCTGGGCTCTATATTCTGTTCCATTGGTGTATTTGTCTATAAGGCAGTAATACACTGCCTTAATTACTATGGCTTTATAATAAAACTTGCTATCTGGTAGCACAAGTCTTCTTCTTCCTCCTCTTCTGTTCACTTTCTTCCTCATGAAGCTTGTCTTTGCTCTTCCATAAAATGCCTAACTGGCTTAAGTTTCACACACACACACACACACACACACACACACACACGCATGCACACACACCTATTGAGATTTTTTTCTGGAATTGCATTGTATCTACAAATAAATCTGGGGAGACTTAACATCATTCAGTATTGAAACTTATATGAACATATTTTTTTTTAATTTTTAAAAAAGATTTATTTATTTGACAGAGAGAGAGAGAGAGCACAAGTAGAGGGAATAGCAGACAGAGGGAGAGAGAGAATCTTCTCCCTGAGCAGGAAGCCCAATGCAGGGCTCAATTCTAGGACCATGGGATAATGACCTGATACTTAACTGACTGAGCCACCTAGGTGCCCCAAATATATCTCGTTTTAAGTCTTCAGGGCTTTTGTTTTTGTTTTTTTTTCTTTTTAAATTAAGTTCCATGACCAACATGGGGCTTGAACTCATGACTCTGAGATTAGGAGTTGCATGCTCTAGCAACTAAGCCAGACAGACACTTCTTCTTCAATGAATTTTGGGGGGGTAGGTGAAAGGGGGAGAGAGAATCTCAAGCAGACTCCATGCCCCATGGGGCTCAATCCCATGACCCAGAGATCACCACCGGAGCAGAAATTAAGAGTTGGATGCTCAACTGAGGGAGACATCCAGTTACCCCCTTCAATGTTTTTTAAAAAATGCTTTCTTCAGGGCGCCTGGGTGGCTCAGTGGGTTAAAGCCTCTGCTTTCGGCTCAGGTCATGATCCCAGATCCCTGGGATCGGGCCCCGCATCGGGTTCTCTGCTCAGCATGGAGCCTGCGTCCTCCTCTCTCTCTCTGCCTGCCTCTCTGCCTACTTGTGATCTCTGTCTGTCAAATAAATAAATAAATCTTTAAAAAAAAGTTTTCTTCATGTAGGTTTGCCCTTCTTTGATTTATTCCTAGGTTGTTGATATTTAATTTGAAGCTATTGTAAGTGGTATCTTAAAATATTAGTTATCTTTTCCTTTTTGGTGTATAGAAATACTTTTTTTTAATGCGACTTTTAAATTAACCCGTTTAACTCCTATTAATTGTAACAATTTATCTATAGATTCTTTTGGATTTGCCACATAATAACATCCTCTGTGAAAAATAACAATTTGATTCTCCTTATTTTCGTAATTCCTTTTATTTTTCTTGCCTTATGCCAAGGACTAAGGGCATTCAGGGGCATAACGTACATTCTTGTCTGCAGCACACTTTTAATCACTGTAACGTCCTTTTGCCTCCAGGTCATAGCCTTGAAATTGTTAGTCGCCTGCTGGAGGGTCAGGAGTAAGACGCCTACGCTCTCCTTTCAGCTACTGCAGGGAGTTAAAAGACAGAGCATCTACCTCCCGTAAACTAATTTTCCAATCCTGGAGATGCCGGCAGCTTCTTCTGGTTGCTACGCAACGGCGTCGCCCTACCCCTGGAGTAGGATCAGCGGGGCCAGAAGCACGTGCCGCCTCTTCCGCATTCCCGGACTACATCCCCCATAATGCCGCGGTCTGCGATCGGCTGGTCTCCGAAGTGGGGGAAGGGCTGGGACCGGCCGGGAGGCGGAGCGGAAGCGGACTGCGAGGGACGAGAAGAGTAGAATCTCCACGAGCTGGGAACCACCTCGTCGGTGATTCTCAAGCTTGGCCTTTCTCCATCCCCACCTGGAGGCTGCTTCGCAAGCGCAGGACGCAACTGACGCCTGCTAATCGACTTTCGCTGCGCCGCCCCAGCTCGGGAGCCCGTTGGCGGCGGCGACGGTGACAAGAAGCCCACAGGCAAGGTAATGGGGAGGGGGCGAGAGGAAAGCGGGGGCTGGAGGCGACTCCGCCCGCCCGCCCCGCTCCTCTCCGGTATTCCCCTCAGGCCCGGCGGCCGCCCTTCCTCCACCGTTTCCCGCTCGTGCCCCTCGCCCCACCCGGGCCGCTGCCCCCAGGTGTCCGCGGAAAACCGGCTCGGGAGCTGCCGGTAGCCCGCGGCCGAGGAGGCTCTTTGTCCCTGCTCCTCTGGGTCTGACAGCCGTGGCTCCGTGGGCCCCGGGCGGAGAACCGAGCGAGGTTCGGCTGCTTGATCCGAGCGGGGCGGGCTCGGTCCCGTGGCCACTGGCGCGGGGGAGCGACCGACCTGGTGCAGGGATGGAGGAGCGCCCGCGCGGCAGCCGCACTCACTTCTTTTTCTGCTTTTGACAGCTCAGCTCTGCTCTACTTTGAGGGAGAAAGTCAAATGCCTCTTTTTTACCCCCTGTTCAAACTCAGCTCCTGGGTGATTGGTAAGGATGAACTTAAACTGCTCTGTCGACTGTGACTTACACTCTCGAAAGCGGTACTAAGAGTGACTCAGGCAGCCTGGGTTCCCATCCTGATCGAGGCACTGCTTGGCTTTATGACCTTGGTTAATTAAAGGTTCCAAGCCTGAGTTTTCTCATCAAATGGAGATAACAGTACGCATCTTTAAGTTGTTAGAATAAAAAAAAAATAATGTGCTTACAACGTCATTAATTCTTTTGATGAAAAAATCCTTTGAATATACTTTAATTAGTTATACTGAAGTGGCCTCTGGATTTACGAGTTTTATGCTTTTCTTTGTTTAATGATTAGTAAAGTGTTCTTTACTTAATACCTCGTTCACCTTAAACCTAAGGAAGGAATTCCTTTAAAGTATGCTGTCTTCTTAATTTCCATTGTTTGAAGATGGCTGAGAATGTTCTTAGGAAATTGATGACTCTGCTTTTCTGTGGATCAGCTCTGGAGATACAAGGACTTATTCACCGTCCCCCCCCCCCTCCGCCCCCGCCCCCCCAGCTGTGTCCTTTGGGAGCCTCTTTAGAGGAGCTTAAGTGTTTGTTTTGGCAGAGTAAGCACCTAGGTGTTCTGCAGTCCTGAGGTGGGGCTTCGCCATCTTTACCTTATGTCAACTTTTTCCACCACTCTCTACACTTTCTTACTGGTTAGTAATTTTATTCATTTGGGATTTCTGTTTGCCAGTGGTAGTTTTGATCCAGAACAAGTTGAATGAATGCAATACAATTTATAAGGAGTGATTTGAAACATTTCACATTAGTTCCTCTATAGTTTTGGTTCTTGCACTGTTCTCTCCTGATATTTACTGACAATGGTGATGAGTTTTTCTTTAAGGAAATCCTTATGGTCTTTTGTTGATTTTTTTTCATTGAAAATGCCTGTTCTGTACTACTTTGGGTTCAAACACTGTTGTGTAATATGTGAAGTAATACGTTCTGAGTAACGCTGGTGTTGAATGTACTGGGAGAAAAACCAGTAGGGCCTGATGAATTTTCTATGTTATGTCTTCAGTGACTGATGCATTAAAAAAAATTTAGGGGGGCACCTGGGTGGCTCAGTGGGTTAAAGCCTCTGCCTTCAGCTCAGGTCATGATCTCAGGGTCGTGGGATCAAGCCCCGCATCATGCTTTCTGCTCAGCAGGGAGCCTGCTTCCCTCTCTCTCTCTGGATGCCTCTCTGCTACTTGTGATTTCTGTCTGTCAAATAAATAAATAAAATCTTAAAAAAAAATTAGGAAGAAAAGGAGAAAATCTGGCGAATGTATTTCATAAGGATACTAGCAAGGAAGTAAATAAGGGGAAAACTTATTTAAGCTGTAGGAGATGACCTATGCATATAAAGAATTTTAAAAATATGATTCTCATAAAAATATGTGACAAAAATACTCATTTTGAAAAAAAAAATGTTTCTATATTGGTGTTTGTGCAGTACAGAGTAATGGACTACGGAAATAGAAGACCTTGGTTTTTGTCCTAGCTCTGTCACTATCTATATAACCTTATGTTCCTTTGTGATCCTCATTTTCCTCTTGACTAACATAGTGAATTGGTCTGATTCCAAGGACTCTTCTAGTTCAGACTTTCAATGATAAAGGGTTTTAGATGTCCTTTTTTTTACATGTAACAATTGATACAAGCCCTTTTAGTAATTTATTTGTGTCTTGGGTTTTTTTTTTTTTTTTTTTTTTATTCCTCACCTCGAGGAAGGGGATGTACTTGTAGGAACTAGAAAGCTGCCACAAACAAGCATTCCTCTTTCATGAACTGCACGTGTTTTTTTCTACATTTTTGAGATGCTTATTTCTTTTTCTCTACTGCTGATCTCTTTTATTTTACTTATAGCCTCTGTTTACCTGTTGTGCCTATTTCTTTGTAAATCTACTTTGTCAATCCCCTAATCCAAACTTCATTGTTTCGTTTTGTGAATTCTTTCCCTTTTTGTTCCTGTTCCCAACAACTTGGTGTTCTTAGGTGCTCTTTTTTCCCCAAGGCCTCAGGCAAAGGTGCCCAGTGCTAGTCTAGTTAGTTGTGAAGGGGGTTGTGGGCTCATTTGTCACAAAACATGTTTGGATGAGGCTTTGGGTAGGTGACTAAAATATGTGGTACAACCTAATTTATTTTGTTTTGCTTATTTTTAAAAATATTTATTTATTTATTTAACAGAGCGCAAACGCATGAATGAGCATGGGTGGGGGAGAGGGAGAAGCAGGTTCTCTGCTTAACAGGCAGCCCAACACTGGGCTCGATCCCAGGACCCTCGGATCATGACTGAGTCAAGGCAGACGCTTAACTGACTGAGCCACCCAGGCGCCCCAGCCTAATATATTTTAGATTAAACTGTTACTGTGGCATAATGGTTGAGTAGTTTCCCTTTGTCCTAACATTTCTATTCTTAACCTTGAAGTACTTTACCCATTTTTTTTTTATCTTTGTACTCTTCAGAGCTATTATCTTCTCTCTTTTCTCCCAAATATGCCATCTAAAAATGATCTGCTATCTTGAGACATGTGTCTGTATCTTAGCTGGAATTTTAGTGTAGCTTCTCTCAAAGCAGTTCACATTTAAAATTTTAGACCTAATTAGGAGTGGAAGGCTGTGTTTTCTGTTAATTTTTTTCCTACGTATTAGCCTTGGGCAATATTGTGTAGAAAAAGTATTCTAAGAATGGGCCTTTCCCCCTGAAATTACATTCCGAGGTCAAGTCTGTGGAGGACTTATTTCTGAGCCTTTTTTGAAGAGAACTGTCTAAACCTCTGTGCTCTGGTGAACATACTGTGTCTTTTTGTGAAGTATTTCTGCTTTTCTAATTGTAAATTCCTTGGGAGACTAATAGGCACTGATTCTTGTAGCACCTTTGGCTTAGTGAGAGCTTCTCTCCTTGCTAGTTGCTGCCATTGTTATTATATAGCTAATTTAACTATAGTTCTAAAGCACAAAAAGCAGAGCACTATTATGCAAAAATGGGATTTGAAGAGGAGATTTTTTTTTTTTTGGTAGGATTACCATCTATTAATGTTTTTAATGTTGTTATTGCAGTGTTTCCATACACAGTACAAGCAAATATTTCATGACAGGCAGTGTGTGAAATAGTGTTTTTAAAATTTTGACTGCAACCCATAGTAAGAGATCTTTTTATGTCAAGACTTCACAGATACACACGTATGTGTGTGCATGTGTGTGTCTGTGTAAGAAAAAAATGTAGGTATCTCACTGAAAGAAAACTGACATAAAGCAAGATCTGTAGTGGTACCGTCTACTTTGATAGTTTCTATTTTATCTTGTATTTTTAAAAAGTGCCATTTGCAAACTGTTAAGTTGATTTTTGTTCCCCGCTTTTGAAAAACAGGAGAGTCCTGTGCTGAGAATTTGGATGCCTAATTTCCTCCCATTTGTTTGCTAATGGATAGTCATTAATCCTCTTTGTGCTTCACTTTCCTTTTCTTTAAAATGAGGGTGATGGGGTGTCTGGGTAGCTCAGTTGTTAAATGTCTGCCTTCACCTTGGGTCATGATCCCAGCGTTCGGGGTTTGAGCCCCACATCAGGCTCCCTGCCAAGCGAGGAGCCTTCTTCTCCTTCTCCCTCTGCCTGCTGTTCCTCCTGGTTGTGCTCACTCTCTCTTAGTCAAATAAATAAATAAAGATCTTGGGGCACCTGGGTGGCTCAGTGGGTTAGGCCGCTGCTTTCGGCTCGGGTCATGATTTCAGGGTTCTGGGATCGAGTCCCGCATCAGGCTCTCTGCTCGGCAGGGAGCTGCTTCCTCCTCTTTCTCTCTCTGACTACCTCTATGCCTACTTGTGATCTCTCTCTGTCAAATAAATGGATAGAATCTTAAAAAAAAAAAAAAAAAAAAAGAATCTGGTTTAATAAATATCTTAAAAAAGAAAAAAAAATGAGGGTGATCCTCTGTCTTGACTGTAGTAATAATGTTAACTAATATATTTGTCTTTAGGTCCCTGGCTAGGGAGAAACCACTGAAAAATTGCTTAAATATCTAGTTGTTTGCATGTTTGGTATTTGGGAAGAGGCATAAAAAAACTTTGAACAGATCTTTGGAGGTTATTGGAATGGGGACTTTAAGGCCTTTAATAAATGTGAAAACTAAGAAAAAAGTTTCCCCCCTTTTTTCTGTTTATACCTTTTTGTCCTTTAACAAGGAATCTTTTAGAGTTTGAAAATTTCTATTTAAAATGCTTAGTAACCAGCATCTGGGTGGCTCAGTCCATTAAGCATCTGCCTCTTGATATCAGCTCAGGTATTTTTAAAAAAATTAACAGATAATGTATTATTTGTTTCAGAGGTAGAGGTCTGCGATTCATCAGTTTTACACAATACACAGCCCTCACCACAACACGTAACCTCCCCAGTGTCCATCACGTAGCCACCCCATCTTCCGACGACCTTCCACTCCAGCAGCCCTCTGTTTCCCGAAATTAAGAAGTTATGGTTTTTCTCCCTCTCTGATTTCGTCTTGTTTCATTTCTTCCTCTCTTCCCCTCTGATCCTCTGCCTTGTTTCTCAAGTTCCTCATATCAGTGCGATCATATGATAATTGTCTTTCTCTGACTTATTTCGCTTAGCATAATACCCTCTAGTTCCATCCATATTATTGCAGTTAGCAAGATTTCATTTTTGATGGCTGCATAATATTCTATTATATTTATATACCACATCTTTTTTTTTTTTTTTAAAGATTTTATTTATTTATTTGACAGAGAGAGATCACAAGCAGGCAGAGAGGCAGGCAGAGAGAAAGAGGAGGAAGCAGGCTCCCTGCCTAGCAGAGAGCCCGATGCGGGACTCGATCCCAGGACCCTGAGATCATGACCTGAGCCGAAGGCAGCGGCTTAACCCACTGAGCCACCCAGGCACCCTCTTTTTTTTAAAGATTTTATTTATTTATTTGACAGGGAGTCATATAGCGAGACAAGGAACACAAGCAGGGGGAATGGGAGAGGGAGAAACAGGCTTCCTGTTGAGCAGAGAGCCCAATGCGGGGCTTAACCCTAGGACCTGAGATCATGACCTGAGCCCAAGGTAGACGCTTAATGATTGAACCACCCAGGCACCCTATACCACATTGTCTTTATCCATTCACCTGTCCATGGACATCTAGGCTCTCTCCACAGTTTGGCTATTGGGGACATTGCTGCTATAAACATTGGGGTGCATGTGCCCCTTTGATCACTATATTTGTATCTTTGGGGTAAATACCCAGTAGTGCAATTACTGGATTGTAGGGTATCAGCTCAGGTCTTGATCCCAGGGTTATGTGTTCAAGTCCAGTTTTGGGCTTCACTGTGGAACCTACTTTAAAAAAAAAATTGCTTTATAGAAATTTTAAGTTAACATGTTGGCAAAATGTTACCTAGATTTTATTCCATACCCCATCTTTAACTACACTGCCCCCCTCATGTTAGAAAATACTAATAGGAATGTATTTACTTACTTTTCTGTGCAAAGTCACTATACCAGAATATTACTCTTCCCGTATGTTACCGAAAAGTAGAACTACCATTTTTCTAAGAAAAGGGAAAACAAAAATTTCTATGCTTGTGGGTTTCCTTCTGTTTACTTTGAATGATTTCTCCAAACCAGGCCATTCCATGCTGGGGATTGGGATTCCTCCCATTCTCATTTGTTTGTACTGAGGAGACTAGGAATAAAGAATTTACTGCCTGCTCCCAAGATTCTGGTCAGAAAAGAATTCTAAAGGTTTTGGTTGGAAGGAAATTGGAACCAGACTTTACTTCCTCTTGTTTTTCAGATCAGACCTTCCTAGAGGGCCTTCCTTGATCTGATACTTCACGTAGAGTCCTCAGATATCTTCACATCACCCTGTTTGTTTATTTTCTCCGTAGTAGTTTATGACAAACTGATATTAACTTGTTTCTGCGCTTGCTTGTTTATTGTCTCCAACTAAGACATAATCTCCACAAGAAGAATCCTGTCTTGTTTCACCTTTCACATCTCCAGTTCTGGTGCATAGTAGGTACTGCAATAAATATTGTGAATGAGTAAGTGAGCAAATGAATGAATAAACCAAGATCTTTCATGCTTTAAATGAAACTTCATATAATAGATTGTTGAGCCTAGGTCTTTATGTAGTCCTCGCCCACCCCCAAATTCTTTTTTCTAGAACTACGTTTTCTTATCAGTGTCTGCTGGACATTGTGAAGGTGTCTCCATCCAGAAGATCTTGTATTTATCTGTGCTTTACTTCATATTTTTTTCTGTTGTTTTTTACTTATGTAAAAAAAAGCTAAGCTCTAAGATTTCTTAAATCCTTCTTGTAGTAACTTTGTAATAGTTTGATTTATGGGAATAAAGTGTATTGAAACTTTAAAGTGCTGATTTGATAATTTAATGAATAAGCATATATTTTTGGAATTTTAGGATCATTTCTCTAAACTGCCATTACTGATCTCTATGTTCTTTTTTTGTTTTTTGTTTTTTTAAAGATTTTATTTATTTATTGGACAGACAGAGATCACAAATAGGCAGAGAGGCCGGCAGAGAGAGAAGAGGAAGTAGGCTCCCCGCTGAGCAGAGAGCCCAATGTGGGGCTCCTTCCCAGGGTCCTGGGATCATGACCTGAGTCGAAGGCAGAGGCCTTAACCCACTGAGCCACCCAGGCGCCCCTTGTTTTTTTTTTTAAGATTTTATTTATTTATTTGAGAGAGAGAGAGAGCAAGAGCGTGCGCTTGAGAGAGCTTGAGGACACAGACTGGGGGGAGGGGCGGAGAGAGGGGGGGAAGCGGACTCCCTGCTGAACAGGGTGAGGGAGGTGGGGGTGGAGATGGCTGGATCCCAGGAGGCCAAGATCATGACCTGAGCTGCAGGCAGATGACCTGAGTTGCAGGCAGACACGTAATTGACTGAACTACCCCAGGTGCCCTCGGGTTATGTTCTTTTAAAGCAAAAGAGAATAAGCTTCATTTAATGTTGCAGTTCATTTAGTATTTTACAAAAGTAGCCTTTCTAGTGGAGGTAAAGAAAGTAGTATGGTATAGAGAAAAACCTAAATAGAGAGTCAGGACCTGTCTTCTAGATCAATATAGTTTTTGCCATTAACTGTCTCATTTTAGGCAAGATACCCTGGGTTTTATTTCATAATGAAATGTCAGGGGATTGGGGCGCCTGGGTGGCTCAGTGCTGCCTTCTGCTCCCGTCATGATCTCAGGGTCCTGGGAGTCCCGCATCGGGCTCTCTGCTCAGCGGGGAGCCTGCTTCCTCCTCTCTCTCTCTGCCTGCCTCTCTGCCTACTTGTAATCTCTCTCTGTCAAATAAATAAATAAATCTTTAAAAAAAAAAAAAAAGAAATGTCAGGGGATTGTAGTAGATTTCTTCTCAGATTCATCTAGCCACAAAATGGATAATTGAAGGTACTTTAATTTTATCTTGAAACTTCCATCTCCTCTGCCCTTTTGTCCCCCTATCCCCCCAACACTGCAGGGAAGTCATTGCTGCTTGGGAGAAGATGGGGTTAGACTCAAGGATGTGCTTAAAGTAAACCATAGGTATCTACTGATTGTCAGTGGGGTTTAATGGGAATTGTGGGAGCGGTGTAGGGTCAGTTATTCTTGCTCTTAGGCACATGGGATTGTGGGGACAAGGTTCATAACTGGATGAGAAGATGTGATGTGTGAAATCAGCTGATATAAAGTAATGTGTTGTGAGAGAAGATCAGCATGGTCTGGGGTACGGTGATGAGGTTTTGAAATCCTTCTGGTTAAGTTAGTGTTTAAACAGATACTCTAGTCTCATTGTAGGCTATTTTGGAAGATGAAGTTTTGTCATCAACAGTGCCATTGTATCATCTTTTAGGACTGGGTAATTCTTCAGTAATTAGTAATCAGTAACTAGTACCAATGAAGTATTTCATGCTATCCACAAATTCTGAGTAGAAATTTGTTCAAGCCTGTGGCCTCTCCAGTAGCTTTTAACTAACTGAAAGAGAAGATGTAAGGAAACATGCTTCATAAATAAAAATGGATGTAAATGTAAGGTGCTATTATTATTATTGTATGAGACAGTGAGAAGACTGGCTTGATTGGGGGAGATATTTTTGTCACTAATGGGAAATAGATTTGCCTTTGGGGACTGGATTATGGAGGACCATGAGCGCTAATCACAGGAATTTTATTTGGATCTAGTAAAACAAAAGCTCCTGAATTAACTCAGATTACTCAGATTATCAAGAATTACTGGCATTGCTACATTAGTGCCTGACAGTAATAATAAAAGTTAGTGTATATTGAGTAGTATGAGGTGTCATTTATCTTTACCAGTATAAATGAGGACATCAGGGTCTAGGGAGATAAGGTAACTTGCTCAAGGTTATAAAGATAGAATATGTAATTTCATATGGAATATGTGGGGCCGGAGATGGGGCGGGAGTGGGAGTGCTACTTTTTGAAGAGGCAACATTTGAGATAAATAATACTAAAAAATGAAAAGGAGCAGGCAGTGGGGAGAACTTTGGGGGGGGGGGGAAGGGGTGAATAGCAGTTGTATATAGAGCCTGAGGTCAGAAAGCATTTGGTTGATCTTGCCTGGAGGGACTGTAGCACAGTGAGTAAATAGAAGTGGTGTGAGATTAGGACTAAAGAGAGAAGGGGAGAAGTCAGATTTTGTAGGGCCTTGTGGCTTGAGGTAAAGAGTTTTAATTTTATTTTAAGTACAGTGGGAAACTGTTGAAGGGTTTTTGAGCAGGGGAGTGATGTACTACAACTTTGTGTGTGGTTAAAAAATACATAAAATGTACCATTTGAACCATATTTAAGTGTACAGTTCAGTGACATTAAAAATGTTCACATTGGGGGCGCCTGGGTGGCTCAGTGGGTTAAGCCGCTGCCTTCGGCTCAGGTCGTGATCTCAGGGTCCTGGGATCGAGTCCCATATCGGGCTCTCTGCTCAGCAGGGAGCCTGCTTCCTCCTCTCTCTCTCTGCCTGCCTATCTGCCTGCTTGTGATCTCTCTCTGTCAAATAAATAAGTGAAATCTTAAAAAAAAAAAAATGTTCACATTGTTGTGCAGCCATCACCATTATACATCTTCAGAACTTTTTCATTGTCCCGGAGTAAAACTCTGTACCCTAAACTTTAAACCATAGCTCTCCATTCTTCTCTCCTCAGCCCCAGCCCCAGCCCCTGGTAACTACCATTCTACTTTCTGTCTCAATGTATCTGACTGGTCTAAGTACCTATATTAAGTGGAATCCTACAATATTTGTCTTTTCGTGTCTGGTTTATTAACTTAGTATGATATATGTACATTTTTAAAGTAGGCTCCATGCCCAACATAGGTCTTGAACATATGACCCTGAGATTAAGGGTCATGCTTCACTGACTGACCCAGCCAGGCGCCTCTTAGTATGATATCTTTAAGTTTCAGTAGCTTGTAGCTTGTATCAGAATTTTATTCCCATTTAAACCTGAATAATATTCCATGGTATGTATATACTACATTTTGTTTATCTGTTCATTTTTTTGGACATGGGTTATTTCTACTTTTTTGTCTATTGTTGAATTATGCTGCAATGAACATTGGTGCACAAGTATCTCTGAGTCCCTGCTTTCAGTTCTTTAGTGATTATACCCAGAAGTGGAATTACTGGATCATACGGTAATTATGTGTTTAATTTTTTGAAGAACTGATGTACTGTTGGTTTCCACAGTAGTTGCACCATTTTTCATTCCTATCAGCAGTACACAAGAGTTTCAATGCCTCCACATCTACCAACACTTGTTTTTTTGTTTAGTTTTGTTTTTTTTTGATAAATGTTATAGGGGAAGAAACATCTTTTTTATTCTCCCTATCTTCTTAGGTTCAGTACCTGGGGCTCTGCAAATTAAATTGACAAAAGCCAGATTAACAGGAGAAAAAGGGTTATTTCATATGCAAATGAGGGGCTTTACAGAAATGAATGAAAACCAAAGAAGCAAGTAGGCCTGAGAGCTTGTATATCATTTAGACACAGAGCTATAAATGTGAAGATCTGACAAGACAAAGGAAAAGGAGTTTTAGTTTCTAGAAGCAGTTGGTTGTGAGAAGGTAATATATGGGAGAAACTAATGGAAGATAAGGGTTGTTCAAGTTGTATTTGTACAGATTTGTCTCAACATCAACTCCCTGTGTCCCATGATGAGAATGTTGTCGCCTTTCTGATGGGAAATTCTTGTCTGCCTTTTAGGTAGAAAGGGGGAGAGCAAGGCAGTTTGAAACACTTCCTGCATCTGCTGTTTCTTAGTCATCTTCAGTTCCAACTAATCCTTATACAGCAGTGGCTTGCTTGTACTTTGGGGTGGTATACTCTGATGCCCTTCCTATCATGCTAATAATGGGTATGAAGTGGTATCTCATTGTGGTTTAATTTGCATTTCCCTAATGATTAGTGATTTGAGCATCTTTTCTTTTCTTGTGTGTATTGTTCATTTACGTATCTCCTTTGAGAACCATTGGAATTTTTACTATTCAAATTGTGACTTGTTTTTAGAAGAACATTTTGGCTGCTTTGAGGACAGTGGCTTGAAGTGGGGTTGAGGAGGAATCTGGGAAACCACTTGAGAAACAGCTGCAGGAATCCAGTTGGAGATGATGATACTTGGACCACACTCCTTTGCCTTTTCAGATCTAGTGCTCTACAGACAACTTCATTTTATTTTATTATTTATTTATTTATTTAGGTAATTTGTGACAACTTCGTTTTAAATGTGCCTCCTCTCCTTCACTTCTGCTTTTGAGCATATACACTCTAATTCCTTTTGTATTCTCTGCAGGTACCCAGGAACTTTCCCCTGGGAATCCCAAAGATATTTATAAGTCTATCTTCGGTCAAAATAATGATGATGAAGGTGATGATGATTTTGTTTTTGTCTCTTTATTTTTAAGAGCTTTTATTTATTAGAAAGCAAGTGAGAGAGGAAGCATGAGCTGGGTGAGAGGGTATTGGGGAAGGGAGAAGCAGACTCCCCACTGAGCAGGGAGCCTGATGTCGGGCTCAATCCCAGGGTCCTGGGATCATGACCTGAGCGGAAGGCAGGCACTTAACTGACTGAGCCACCCAGGCACCCCTTGTTTTTGCTTTTTAAAAACTACTTGGGTCAAATATGAAGTTTCACTTTTTAGTCATTAGTTGACAATTGATATGGTGGCCTAGAAGTTGGGATGAAAAAGTGTTCAGATTGTGCACTCTTTTGGTCAAAAAAGGACTCTAATAAATACTGTGCTCGATTGTAGCCATAAATGCTTAGTGACAATGTAGGCCTTTTAGGTGTAATTGTCATTTCCCTCATGACCTAGGTGGCCTTCCAGGAGATGGACCAGTACTTGAAACCTAAAGAAAAAAAAATGGGGAGGTTCAGAGTGCAAGTTCCTATGTCACTTGCCGCTTTGAACATTACACAGGAAGCGACATTATTAAACCCTCCCTTTTTTTCTTTTTCTTTCCTAAAGATTGAGTCTAAGAATAATTACTTCTTAGAAGTACTAAAATAGGGGCATCTGGGTGGCTCTGGGATGAGCCTCTGCCTTCGGCTCAGCTCATGATCTCAGGGTCCTGGGATTGAGCCCTGCATCAGGCTCTCTGCTCAGTGGGGAGCCTGCTTCCTCCTCTCTCTCTCTGCCTGCCTCTCTGACTACTTGTGATCTCTCTCTGTCAAATAAATAAATAAAATCTTTAAAAAAGTACTAAAATAAATTACCTTTAGTTGCTAAACAATTAAAATCTTCTTGTCTGCTTTTTTCTTTCTATATGGCATCACAAAAAAATCTTTCAGGGAACAGAACAGTATATTCATATTGATCACAGGGACTAAAATGGTACCGGTAGAAATTGTTTTCTCTTCATTCTGCCTCCCTCTCTGACTTGTAAATATGGGGCTTAGCTTACCTTGGCAGGAGTGACTTAGGTTACAGCAAAGATACCTGTTTTTTCCTCCCCATTGCTGCTTTATGAAGAGATTTGAGATTTGGAGAGTGGTTCCCATTCTTTGCTGCACATTGAAATAACCTAGGGTGGTTCTTCTTCTTCTTCTTTTTTTTTTTTTAAGATACTTATTTACTTGAGAAAGAGAGCACAAGAGAGCATAAGAGAGCTGCAGGGGGAGAGGGAGAAGCAAGCTTCCCGCTGAGCAGAGAGCCCAACGCAGGGTGATCTCAGGACACTGAGATTATGACCTGAGCTGAAGGCAGACACTGAGATTATGACCTGAGCCACCCAGGTGCCCCTGACTCTTAAAAACCAAACAAACCATACCCAACCCAACCAAACCAAAACGGATGCCTGGCTCCTTCTGCCTAGACATTCTAATTTAATTGGTTTGGGGTATGACCTGGCATGGGGATATTTAGAAAACTCTCGAGGTAATTTTAATGTGAAGCATTCTGAGAAGAGACCAAAGGCATAGTTGTATCCTTTTGGGAATCTTAGTCACCTCTACTGGGCTTGCTTGGAATTACATGTGGAAATGAACCCTGTAGAATAGTTTTCAGGCCTTCTTGGGTTGCATCAGAGAACCCTCATGGGCCTTTGAACTGTTCAGCCCTGTGTCAGATATTAGCTGGCTCTAGGCCATCTTTTTAACTTGAAGAAGGCTCTAGGGTGTCTTTTCTTTTTAGTAGCTCTTACACTCACTTTATTTCTTGGTGTCCTTTTATAGTTCCCTAGTGAAGAGTAGAATAATGGTTCCCAGCTTCTCACTTCTTTGCTATTCTCAAAGACACCCTTTTCTTTTCTTTTCCTTTCCTTTCCTTTCCTTTCCTTTTCTTTTCTTTTCTTCTTTTAAGATTTTATTTATTTATTTGACAGACAGAGATCACAAGTAGGCAGAGAGAGAGAGGAGGAAACAGGCTCTCTGCAGAGAAGAGAACCCGATGTAGGGCTCAATCCCAGGACCCTGGGATCATGATCTGAGCTGAAGGCAGAGGCTTTAACCCACAGAACCACCCAGGTGCCCCTCAGACACCCTTTTCATGTTAAATGTTTAACTTCTTTGGGTTCCTGGGAGGTTCACTTGGTTAAACTGTTGGACTCTTGATTTCAGCTCTGGTCACAATCTTAGGGTCTTGAGATCAGCCCCAGGTCAAGCTCCATGTTCAGTGGGGAGACTGCTTGAGGATTCTTTTCCTCTGCCCCTCCCCCATTGCTGTGTGTGTGTGTGTGTGTGTGTGTGTGTGTGTGTGTACATAAATAAATCTTAAAAAACATAAATAATAAATAAATCTTTAAAAACATAAATAAATCTTAAAATTTTTTTTAACTTCTTATCACTATAGAAAAATGTGTAACAAACACAAGCAAGTTCTAAAACATGAGTGTTTTATTATAGTAGTCACTATAATGCTTCCTGACTTCTCTCTGAGGTAGGCTGCTTTAATTTAGTTGAGGGCAGTAGTGAGCGAGACACATTCCATGAAGAGTCAAGGCTACAGTTTTCTTTTTTTAAAGATTTTATTTATTTATTTATTTAAGAGAGAGAGAGAGAGAGAGAGAGAGAGAGACAGTGCACAAGTAGTCTGAACTGCAGTCAGAGGGAGAGAGAGAAGGGTCTTGCTGAGCAGGGAGCCCGATGCGGGGCTTAATCCCAGGACCCTGGGGTCATGAACTGAGCTGAAGGCAGATGCTTAACTGACTGAGCCACCCAGGGACCCCCTGCTTTTTTTGTGTTTTTTTAGATTTTATTTGAGAGAGAGAGAGAACGCGCGCGCGCACGCCAGCAAGAGAGCACATAAACAGGGGGAGTGGCAGAAGGAGAGGGAGAAAAGGCTCAAAGCTGATCGGGGAGCCCAGTGTGGGCTTGATCCCAGGACCCTGGCATCATGACCTGAGTGGAAGGCAGACACTTAACCGACTAAGCCACCCAGGCACCCCTCTGAAGACCTTTCTTTCCTGTAGGCCTGTTTTCTGAATTTAATAGTCAACTAGTATACAGTCAGTATAGAGCAATAAGGGGCTCTTTATTTATCTTTGGGCCCCCCCACACTGAGAAACACTAGTTTAAAGTAGGCTTTCTTGTATCTTGGGATTTATTACTTTGGGGACATATCCTCCTTAGCCAAGTTTCTGCCCTACTATCAGTGTGTTTTCTCTTAGTGTCTAATGTTGGTACTGCTACTCACTCTTTAAGCAAAGTTCATGGTTAAGCTTGTATCTAGTTGGAGGGACTTTACCTGTTAGAGATTAGACTCCTGTGTTTGACTCTCAACCCTCCCTCCCTCCCTGGGTCTCCTGTTCTCTGTCTAATGCCATTACAGTCTTGGGATTTGTCACTTTGGTGGAGTTCTGTAAAACCTATCAGTTCTAGTAGGACTGGGTTTAAGAACCTTTTTTTAAATGAAAGGACAGACCCTGAATGGAGATACAGATTCTGAACTTGTGGGTTTGTAGCTCTTGCTGAAGTTCAGGCAAGTGAGGTCTGTGGCCTAGGTGAAAAAATCTTAGGGAAGTTAGCCACCTCTCTAAGCTTTAATATTACCATTTTAACGTGAGAATAACAACAACATATTTCTTTTGAGGTTATTGCAAAAAATGAATGAAATAGCCATTGTGAAGTGTTTTCTTCATACCATAAGAACTCAGTAGTTGTTCATGGCTGCAGTTTCTGCTGTTAACTGTCATTGCTGTAGAAGAGGGGCATGGGTTCAGAGCCTGAGCTTTGAATCCTTTCTCTACTGCTATCTATTTGTATAACCTTGGACAAATTATTTAACTTCTCTCTGCCTCAGTTTTTTCCACCTGTGAAGTGAGAACATTATTAGTGTGGGAGTTGTGAAGATGTAGTAAATTAATTCATGTAAGGAGTTTACAGCACAATCTGGTACGAAGTGATTGTCATAAGGCTGTTATTTCATGGAAGTGCTGTCTTTGCCTCTGGTTTTGGCTTTGAATTTGTATAGTGATCTAAAACCTTCCAGGCCATCATTTTAACCTTTGTTTTCCAAAACAATTAGGAAGTCTGTGTTCTTAATTCTCCAGTGATGTCACTTTTCTGGTTTTGTTGTCCTGCCCACTTTAGAAGCCTGTTGTGACTGCTTCAGGACAGATACACGGTTGGGTGCTGGGTCAGGTCATGGAGCACACTGGTCAGACTTGAAAAGACAGAAGCCAGTAAAGAAAGATCACTAAAGAAAAAGTATGTTTAATATATGTGTGTAAAGAAATTCTTTTAAAATTTTCTTGGGCTTCAGAACTTCCACTTACTGAACTCAAATGTAAGATCTATAGAAAAAATATTAGGTTACATTTACTTGTCTTTGTTAAGTAAAGTTTAATAATCCAGTATTGATTTTAATAGTAGAGTTTTCATAATATCTGAATATTCTTTGTATGGTAACTAAATAAGCAGAAGTAGAAGAAAACTTGAAAAGGAGTTAATTCTTAATTTTTAATGCAGTTATTACTTTGCTATAATAATGAAAATGGCCACTTAGTGGGGTAGTCATGCTTGTAGTTAGGTTTGGCATGATGGGTACATTGCAACTAGAGTAGGTGGGTGTTCTTCAAACCTCAGAGGCCCAGAATTTATTAGTGGTGTATCAGGAACTGGGGGGCTGGGTAGGAAGATGAAAGAGTGGGAGTTTTCTGAACTGGACAGGTGAATTGCCAGGGTAGATGATCCCCTGCTTACACACATCTCAACACACACACGTCTAGAGGAGTTTTGAGTACAAAATTTTGTATTTTGATTTTTTTATGTAGGATAATAAAAGATACTCTATTTTTTATTAAATAAAGATATCTTTAAGTATCTTTATTTTAAATAAAGATACTCTTTATTTTTATTATTTAAAAAAAGTGTGCTAGAAAGCAAACTTTTAGGGTATAACCATAGTTCCCATACTGCCTAGCATATATGCTGGCTCAGTAAACATCTGTTGAAAGTGTTTAAATGCTCTTCAGAGTTAACCTTTACTGTATTCATTTCTAGTCTTATCCTCAAACTTGATTTTATTTGGCTATGTGATTATACCCTATTAAGCAGATTAAAATCAGTATGTTTTATTTGCCCATACTAATGGAAGTTAAAAAGTTCTTAAGGATTATTTTCATTAAACTGTGAAATACACTTTTTGACTCTAGATATATTTCCAGGTGAAGAATTTTATTCCACCATAAATGAAAAGTTTTCTTTGCTGGACACTTTGGTGATTCATATACATTATTGCTCTCTAGGCCTTTCTAGATTCCATGATTTTCATCACCTTTATCTTTTTTTTTTTAATTGAGGTAAAACCTTTTTTTCCTTACACAGTTTTCCCTTAAATAATAAAAGTACATTCCTGTACCATTTAAAATTTAGAATTGCAGATTTGGAAATACAAGAAAATTTCCTAAACTCTTTTAGCACTTCTCATTATGTCTGGCATAAATTTAGAAGTATAAGCTTAAGAGATTGTAACTTCTTTTTCATCTTAGGTTGGAAGCTTAAGATGATCTTGTTGCTGTTAGAATATTTTCTAGTGACATTTTCAAATATTGTCACACCTATTGAATTGTGGGATTTTTCTTTCCCTTAGGCATTTTTTGTTTTCCAGTCTGTTTTACCTTTCCTCATTTTCCCCCAAGATTTGTTTTTTTAATTTTTTATTTGACTGGGAGAGAGTGAGAGAACACAAGCTGGGGAAGCAGTAGAGGGAGAGGGAGAAACACACTTCCTATGGAAAAGGGAGCCAATGTGGGAGTTGATCCCAGGACCCCAGGATCATGAAATGAACCATAGGCAGATGCTTCACTGACTGAGCCACCTAGGCATCCCACCTTTCCTCAATTTCTCACTTTCACATTGGCATCTACCTTTAAAAATATTTTTTTTAAAGGAAGAGGAGGAGGAATAGGTTTTAGACATTTAGTTTGGAAACCTATATTTGAATAGTCTCCTGTGAATCTCATTATATGTCCATAGTTTTAGATTATTGAACAGAATGCTAATGTCTGTAAGAGTTTGAATGACAAGAAGTCATTCAAAGAATTTTGTGACCATGGTGGCATTTCAGTGTCTTGGCATTTATGTCTGGTTTAAAATTTTGAAGAGCAATATAAATGAAACTGAAAGTTGTCAAAGAAGATGATACAGTGTCAAATCACAACGATTTATAGAATCTCTTCTTAAGTTTGTCATTATCTAGTCTGTTACTGGTATAGGTTAAGACTAATCCCCTTTTCTCTTCTCAATTTTACAGAATTAATTGAGAGTTGGAGGCAACCTTGCTGAAGATGAAGAATATACAATATTAGAGGAGGAGATTTTTTTTTTCTTTTTTCTTTCAGAAGTCTTAGTTGTTTGGCGGCTTACAGCTGATCACCACTCTTCAGTTGAGTGTGTTTGCTTTTATCAGAAATGGTTTTTACAATCTCAAGGAAAACCATGTCCCAGAAATTGAGTTTACTGTTGCTTGTATTTGGACTCATTTGGGGATTGATGTTACTGCACTATACTTTTCAACAACCAAGACATCAAAGCAGTGTCAAGTTACGTGAACAAATACTAGACTTAAGCAAAAGATATGTTAAAGCTCTAGCAGAGGAAAATAAGAACTCGGATGTTGAGAATGGCGCTTCTATGGCAGGATATGGTAAGATAACCGTAGATTCTTCCTGGTTTTCTCCCTTTCAACCTATCCCCATTTCAACGTAGTTATGGAAAGAAATACAACTCATTACTTCATGCATAGGTCTTTCCAAAGCAAATTTTTCTTGACTTTTTATTATGAAAAATTTTAAATGTACTGAAAAATAGAAACAATATGTTAAATACCTATATGTCTGTTGCCTAGATTTAACAGTTATTATATGTCTGTTGCCTAGATTTAACAGTTATTAACATGTTAAAAATTCTGTTTTGTCTAATTTTTGAAGACCAGTTAAATTGTAGAAATTTTGACATTTCACTGCTAGATACTTCCACATGTGTATCTAAACAAATGACCTTTTTATACACAATTATAGGAGCATTATAACATTTACATTTATCCGATTATGCCAATATAGACTTAATTATATAACATCTATCAATTCCTAAGAATCAACATTTGCCTGTTGTTTATTTATTGCCATTCTCCCTTTCACATCATGGGTTCCTGCTGTGGATTTTTGTTTTGTTTTGTTTTTTAGATTTTATTTATTTGAGAGAGAGAGAGTGCATGAGCAGGGGAGGGGTAAAGGGAGAGGGAGAAGCAGACTCCCCACTGAGCAGGGACCCTGACACCGGGTTTGATCCCAGCCTGGACCCTGAGCCGATGGCAGATGCTTGCTTAACCAACCCTTCCTGCTGTGTTTTAAGTTCTATATGCATACCATGTTCTCTCTTGTCTTCAGGATTTAGAAAAAAAAAAGAGAGAGAAAGGAGAGATAGAACACTTTGTGTATGAGTGTGTGGGCATTTTCTCTATTTCAGGTTTTTTTTGTTTTTTTTTTTTTTTTTTAGTTATACATGTATGTATTTAAAGAATCAAAATGTGTTATGAGTCTCGTAATAAAAAAGGGCAGTTCTTTCCAGCCTCAACAGTCCCTAAATTTCCCATTTCTTAGAGCCAGCCATAGAAAATTATTTAATCTGATTTACTTGGTGATTACCTCCATGTCTCTAAATAGCATGTTCTGTGAGTTTCTTCTTGATTTTTCAATAATAAGAGTTATCTGTTAACTTCCCACTGTGCAGAGTGAGGGTTCAGCTTTCTTTTTTACCCAAAATTGCATCCCACCCACCCCAGACTGCTTTCACACACACATGTCCTTCTAGTCCTGCCTTTTTCCTGATACAATTTTGTTAGGACAATATTCAATGTTTGCATTGTTAGGACTGTGTCAGTGGTATTCATTACTGAGCCTTTTAGTACATTATTACTTTTCCTTTTCATGTACAAATTTATTTTCCCCTCTAGAATTAGTAAGTACTGATTTTTGTTTCTCTGCCTAGTTTTCTACCCTAACTCCCCACAGTTTAAGTCTCCTCCCAGTATATTTAGATACATTAGCTATTTTATCATGTTCTTTATCTTGAAATCTTTCCTAGAGCCTTCTGATCTGCTCTGGATTTGGACTATTTCTTCTCTAGGCTTGTGGTGATGAATTATTTGGGATCTTACTCCACAATCATCCTGGAACTCCCTCTACCTTTCTCTCATTATGGATCTCCTATTCCTTAGACTCCTGTGGCTTCTTCTTTATTGGTAACTCCCACATTTTAGGGGAACAGATCCTTGTTGTTTCCTCAGAAAAGTATAAGGGAGGTCAAAGTATTGATTCCTTGCATATCTGGAAAAATCTTTTTATCCCTACCCTCATGCTTAATTGAAAATTTGACTGAGTATAGAATCCTAGTTTGGAAATAGTTTTCCCTTGGATTTTTAAAGGCTTTTTTCTTTTCCCCCCTCCTTGGCTTCCAGTGTTCTTTTTGAGAATCTAATGCTGTTCTGATTCTTCATTCTTTTTATGTGATGTATTTTTTTGAAGTTTGTGAGAACTTTGTCCCATAGTACTGTTCTGAAGTTTTTCAAAATGATGTCCCTGGGTATGGATTTCTTTCATACATGTGCTAGGACCTCAGTGGGCACTTTCTTTATTTTCCCCCCAATTTTAAAAGTTTATTTCTTTACTAGTACCTATGATCTCTAAGAGATGTAACATTCATGACTCAAGATAATGATCATGCTCTGATGTGCCTTCCTTAATGCCTATCTCCTGGTTACCCATCCCCTCACCTTTCTCCCCCATAGCAACCCTCAGTTTGTTTCCTTTGATTAAGATTCTCTTATGGTTTGTCTCCCTCTCTGATTTTTGTCTTGTTTTATTTTTCCCTCCCTTCCCCTATGATCCTTTGTTTTGCTTCTTAAATTTCACATATGAGTGAGATCATATGAGAATTATCTTTCTCTGACTTATTTCACTTAGCATAATACCCTCTAGTTCCATCCATGTTATTGCAAATGGCAAAATTTCATTTTTTTGATGGCTCACTAATATTCCAATGTGTGTGTGATCGATCTTCTTTATTCATTCATTGTCAGTGGACATCTGGGCTCTTTCCATAGTTTGGCTATTGCGGACATTGCTGCTATAAACATTGGGGTGCATGTGCCCCTTCAAATCACTACATTTATATCTTTGGGCTAAATCCCTAGTACTGTAATTGCTGGATTGTAGGGTGGCTCTGTTTTCAGCTTTTTGAAGAACCTCCATACTGTTTGCCAAAGTGGCTGCACCAGCTTGCATTCCCACTAATAGTGTAGGAGGGTTCCCCTTTCTGCATCCTCACCAACATCTGTCATGTCCTGATTTGTTAATTTTACCCATTCTGACTGGTGTGAGGTGGTATCTCCTTGCAGTTTCGATTTGTATTTCCCTGATGCTGAGTAATGTTGAGCATTTTCTCATCTGTCTGTTGGCCATTTGTATATCTTTGGAGAAATGTCTGTTCATGTCTTCAGCCCATTACTTGATTTGTTTGTTCTTTGGGTATTGAGTTGGTAAGTTCTTTGTAGATTTTTGGCTACTAGTCTTTTTCTGATAGGATATTTGCAAATATCTTTTCTCATTCTGTCAGTTGTTTTGTTTTGTTTTTTTAAGATTTTATTTATGTATTTGACAGACAGAGATCACAGAGAGACAGGCAAAGGGGGGTGGAGCACAGGCTCCCCGCTGAGCAGAGAGCCCAATGCAGGACTCGATCCCAGGACCCTGAGATCATGACCCGAGCCGAAGGCAGAGGCCCAACCCACTAGCCACCCAGGTGCCCCAGTTGTCTTGGTTTTATCAACTGTTTCCTTTGCTGAGAAAAAGCTTTTTATCTTGATAATAATTTTTATCTTGATAATGAACCCTAATAGTTCATTTTTGCCTTTGTTTTCCTTGCCTTTGAACCCATGTCTATTAAGAAGTTGCTGCAGCTGAGGTCATAGAGCTTGCTGGCTGTGTTCTCCTCTAGGATTCTGATGGATTCCTGTGTCACATTTAGGTCTTTCATCCATTTTGAGTCTTTATTTGTGTGTGGTGTAAGGAAATGGTCCAGTTGCATTCTTCTGCAAGTGGCTGTCCAATTTTCCAACACCATTTGTTGAAGAGACTTTTTTCCATTGGATATTCTTTCCTGCTTTGTCAAAGGTTCGTTGACTATAGAGTTGAGAGTCCATTTTGGGGTTCTCTATTTGTTTCCTTGGTCTATGTGTCTGTTTTTGTGCCAGTGCCATACTGTCTTGATGATTAAAGATTTTTTTTTTTTAAAGATTTTATTTTATTGAGGGAGGGAGGGGGAGAGAGTTTTGGGGAGGGGCAGAGGGAGAGGGAAAGGGAGAAACTCCCTGCTGACTTGGGAGCCCCATGCAGGGTTCAATTCCAGGACTCTGGGATCATGACCTGAGCCAAAGGCAGATGCTTAACTGACTGAGCCACACAGGCACCAAGTGCCCCTGTGCATTGATTTCATATCCTGCCACTTTACTTAATTTCTGTCTGAGTTTTAGCAATTTTGGGTTGGAGTATCATGTCATCTGCAAAGAGTGAGAATTTGACTTCTTTGGTGCCGATTTAGATGCCTTTTATTTCGGGACGCCTGGGTGGCTCAGTTGTTAAGCAGTTGCCTTCGGCTCAGGTCATGATCCCAGTGTCCTGGGATCGAGTCCCGCATCGGGCTCCTTGCTCAGCGGGGAGCCTGCTTCTCCCTCTGCCTCTGCCTGCCATTCTCTCTGCCTGTGCTCGCTCTCTCCCCCTTTCTCTCTCTGATAAATAAATAAAATCTTAAAAAAAAAAAAAGATGCCTTTTATTTCTTTTTGTTGTCTGATTGCTGGGGCTAGGACTTCTAGTTTTATGTTGAATAGCAGTGGTGATAGTGGACAGCCCTGCCGTGTTCCTGACCTTAGGGGAAAAGCCTCGAGTTTTCCCCACTGAAAATGATATTTGCTGTGGACTTTTCATATATGGTTATTATGATATTGAGGTATATTCTCTCTATCCCTACACTGTGAAGAATTTTAATCAAGAAAGGTTGCTGTACTTTGTCAGATACTTTTTGGATTTATTTAAAGGATCATGTGGTTTTTGTCCTTTCTTTTATTAATATATTGTATCACATTGATTCATTCGTGGATATTGAACTACTCTAGCAGCCCAGGAATAAATCCCACTCACTCATGGTGAATAATCCTTTTAATGTACTGTTGGATCCTTACTGGCTAGTATCTTGGTGAGAATTTTTGTATTCATGTTCATCAGGGATATTGGTCTGTAATTCTTCTTCTGGGTGGGGTCTTGGACTGGTTTTAGGATCAAGATAATGCTGGCCTCATAGAAAGAGTTTGGAAGTCTTCCTTCCATTTCTGTTTTTTGAAACTGCTTCAGAAGAATAGGTATTCATTCTTTAAATGTTTGGTAAAATTCCTCTGGGAAGCCATTCAGCCCTGGACTCTTGTTTGTCAAATATTTTTGACTACTGCTTCAATTTCCTTGCTTGCTGTTTATGGGTCTGTTTAGATTTTCTCTTTCTTCCTGTTTCAGTTTTGGTAGTTTATGTGTCTCTAGAAATGCATCCATTTCTTCCAGATTGCCTAATTTGTTGTCATATAGTTGCTCATAATATGTTCTTATAATTATTTGTATTTATTTGGTGTTGGTTGTGATCTCTCCTCTTTCATTCATGATTTTATTTATTTGGGTCCTTTCTCTTTTCTTTATCGATCTTATTAATTCTTTCAAAAAATTAGCTCATAATTTTGTTGATTTGTTCTACTGTTCTTTTGGTTTCTGCTTCATTGATTTCTGCTCTAATCTTTATGAATTCTCTTCTGCTGGGTTTGGGCTTTATTTGCTGTTCTTTCAACAGCTCCTTTAGGTGTAAGGTTAGGTTGTATTTCTTGTTTCTTGAGAAAAGCTTGTATTGCTATATACTTCCCTCTTAGGACTGCCTTTGCTATATCCTAAATATGCAGGGAAAGATCCCAATCTTTTGGTATCAGTTCAGACCTGATATGTGACCCAGGATGTGATCTTTTCTGGAGACTCTTCCATATGAACTTGAGAAGAATGTGTATTCTGTTGCTTTAGGATGGAATGTTTTGTATATATCTGTGAAGTCCATCTGGCCCAGTGTGTCATTCAAAGCCCTTGTTTTCTTGTTGATCTTCTATAGATAATCTGTCTATTGCAGTGAGTAGGGTGTTAACGTCCCCTACTATTATTTTATTATTATCAATGTGTTTATTGAATTTTAGTAATTAATTTATATAATTGGCTTCTCCCATGTTAGCAGCATAAATTATTACAATTGTTAAAACTTCTTGTTGGGTAGATCCTTTAATTATGCTATAGTATCCTTCCTCATCTTTTATTACAGTCTTTGGTTTACAGTCTAATTTGTCTGTAAGTTTTGCCACCTGAAGTTTCTTTTGATGTCCATTAACATGATAAATGGTTTTCCACCTGCTCACTTTCAATCTGGAGGTGTCTTTGGGTCTAAAATGAGTCTTTTGCACAGAGCATATTGATGAGTCTTGCTTTTTTGTCCAATCTGATACCATGTTTTTTTTTTTTTTTTAAGATTTTATTTATTTATTTGATAGAGATCACAAGTAGGCAGAGAGGCAGGCAGAGAGAGAGAGGGAAGCAGGCTCCCCGCTGAGCAGAGAGTCCGATGTGGGGCTCAGTCACAGGACCCTGAGATCATGACCTGAGCCGAAGGCAGCGGCTTAACTCACTGAGCCACCCAGGCGCCCCAAGATACCGTGTCTTTTGATTGGGGTATTTAACCCATTTATAGTCAGAATAACTATCGAAAGGTATGATTTAGTGCCATTGCATTACCTGTAAAGTGATTGTTACTTTATATTGCCTCTGTTTTTCCCAGTGTATGTTATTTTTGGGCACTCTCTTTGCTTAAAGGATCCCCTTTAATATTTCTTGCATGGCTGGTTTAGTGATCACAAAATTCTTTTAGTGTCTGTTTGTCTTGGAAGTTTTTTATGTCTCCTTCTATTTTGAATGACAGCCTTGCTGGATAAAGTATTTTTGGCTGCATATTTCTCTCATTTAGTACCTTGAATGTATTATGCCAGTCCTTTTGGGCCTGCCAGGTCTCTGTGGATAGGTCTGATACCAATGCAATGTTTCTGGCCTGGTAGGTTAAGGACCTCTTGTCCCACAGTGCTTTTAGGATTTTGTCTTTTTCTCTGAGATTTGCAAGCTTCACTATTATATGTTGAGGTGTTGACCTATTTTTATCGATTTTGAGGGGAGGTTCTCTGTGCCTTCTGGACTTGAATACCTGATTCATTCCCCACATAAAGGAAGTTCTGTGCTATAATTTGCTCTACTATACCTTCTGCCCCTTCCTCTTCTTTTGGGATCCCAAGTATTCTAATACTGTTTCACTTTATGGTATCGCTTAGCTCTCGAATTCTCCCCTCATGATCCAGTAGTTGTTCATCTCTCTTTTTCTTAGTGTCTTTATTCTCCATAATTTTGTCTTCTATATCCTAATTCTCTTTTGTCTCATTTATTTTAGCAGTTAGAGCCTCTGTTTTTGATTGCATCTCATTAATAGGCTTTTTGATTTCAACTTGATTGGATTTTATTTCTCCAGAAGGGGACTTTCTAGTGTCATCTATGCTTTTTTTTTTTTTAAAGCCCAGCTAGTATCTTTATAATCATTCTTCTGAATTCTAGTTCTGACATCTTACTTATATCCATACTGATTAGGTCCCTGGCAATCAGTACTGCCTCTTGTTCTCTTTTTTTGAGGTGAGTTTTTCCATCTTGTCATTCTGCCCAAAGAAGAATAGATGAATGAGAGATGAGAGAATAAAATACTAAAATGGCAACAATGACCCCAGGGAAATAGACACTAAACAAATCATTAGAGACCTTGCAGAAAGTGGTCACTTTTCTGTTTGTAGAACTGCAACAATTCTATTCTTAGATTGCCAGTTGAATTCACAGGTGTTTAGAATTATTTGATAGCTATCTATCTGAGGTCTTTTTTTTTTTTTTTTTTTCTTAGATTTTATTTGACAGACAGCACAAGTAAGCAGAGAGGCGGGTGGGGGGAAGTAGGCTCCTTGCTGAAGCAGAGGGTTTAACCCATTGAGCCACCCAGATGCCCCTCTAGGTGATGTCTTAAGACCAGACAAAACTAAGGTGTCTTACTCCACCATCTTTGGCTCTCCTCGTCAAGACATGATTTTTTTTTTTTTAAGATTTTTTTATTTATTTGTCAGAGAGAGAGAGAGAGAGAGGGCAAACACAGGCAGAGGCAGAGGGAGAAACAGACTCCCTGCCAAGCAAGGAGCCCGATGTGGGACTTGATCCCAGGACGTTGGGATCATGACCTGAGCCGAAGGAGCTGCTTAACCAATTGAGCCACCCAGGCGTCCCAAGACATGATTTTAAAATGGAGCTCAATCGAGTGAAAATTGAATCCTAAAGTACTTTTATCAAAAGCCTGATACACGGCTACGTAAGAATCACAACTCTAGCACTTGTTTCAAATAATTATTTAAAATAACTGGTTCTTTCTTCACTAATCTGTTTATTTCCATGATGTGCTTATTCTTTCCAAAACTGGAACTCATTAGTTCGTGTAAGAATAATTAATGTGTTGTCGTCGTGGTGTCTTCTCCTTCTTTTTTTTTTTTTTCTTTGAAGATTTTATTTATTTGACAGAGAGAGAGAGAGAGCATAAGCAGGGGGAGGAGGGCAGGCAGAGGGAGAGGGAGAAGCAGTATTCTCACTGAGCAGGGAGCTGGATATGAGGCTCTATCCCACTCAGGTCAGGATTATGGCCTGAGCTGAAGGCAGACGCTTAACTGACTGAGCCACCTGGGCACTCCTAATGTGTTATCTTCTTAAGTTTCAATTTTGATAATTTAGTGTCTGATTTTCATAGAACTATACCCAACCCAGCTTTCTAGATCACTTAAAAGATTCCGAAGTTTGGCATCAAATTTTTTTTTCCATTCCTGATCCTTTAACAAGGTTGGTGCAAATACCTGCCTTACTGCCTCCTTGGTAAAGGGAATTTGTAGAAGATTCTAACATAGATAAAACAAGAATGTTGTTATGTAGATCCTGTTTGGTAATTATTTTGGGTTGCAGCTTGAAAAACAGCAGCACTTTATCTTTTGTGTCAGCAAAATCAGTCCCGCTGGAAAAGGAGATTCCAGTGTTGTATTGCTCACCTAGGGAGTATTTGATTCCTGTCATCCAAAAAGTTGATTTTAGTAGAGCTATATATCAGTGGCTGGTCCCAGGGTTCAGACACCAGTCCCCAGTTATTCTGGGTAGTGTAGTGAAGATGAAAACCTTTGGAACGTCCCCGGTTCAGCTTGCCATGATTTTGGAGATGGGGAGAGGCTAGCTTCCGTGGGCACTTTAAATCCTAAAACTTATGCCCTTTGATTTGGGGACATATCCTAAATTAATTAACTTTTTTCTCACTGTTGTTTTCATTCTTTCTTTCTGAAATTCTGTTTTTCAGCATTTGGACCCTCTGAACTGGTCCTCAAATTTCCCTTTATTGACTATCCTAGTTTTCATCTCTGTCTTTTTGCCTTGTTTTTTGAGGTATTTACTCAACTTATGGAGTTTGTAATTTTCTCTAATATGTTTAATTTCTAAGAGTTTTCTTTATTTCTCAAAGGTTATCAGTGATAGGTTTTCTGAAGTGTTTCTGTGTTTCATCCAGATATATCTAGTAATTCTTAACCTTTTGAAACTTTTTATTTTTATTTATTTCTTTAAAAAATTTTATTTACTTATTTATTTTACAGAGTGCAAGTGAGCGTGGGCACACATCCTTGCAGAGAGTGGGGGAGAAGGGGAGAGGGGGTGGGAGAGGGACAAGCAGACTCTGCTGAGCACAGAGCTCTTCATGGTGCTCAATCCCACAACCCTGAGATTACGACGTGAGCCGAAATTAAGAGTTGGATGCTTAATTGAGCCATCCAGGTGCCCCAAGATTTTGTGCTTTTTAAGTAATCTCTACACCTAACTCAGGGTTTGAACTCACAATCCTGAGATCAAGAGTCCCACATTCAGGGTGCCTGCATTGCTCAGTTAAATGTCTCCCTTTGGCTCTTAAGATCCCAGGTTCTTGGGATAGAGCCCTGCATCAGGGTCCCTGCATCAGTCCGTGCTCACTGCTTTTTGCTCTTCTTCTCCCTCTACCCCCTCCCCCTCTTTGTGTTCTCTCTTTCTTTTTCTCTCTGTCTCAAATAAATAAAATCTTAAAAAAAAAAAAAAAAAGAGTCCCATACTCTACTGACTGAGCCAGCCAGGTGCCCCGAGACTTCTTTAAAGACTGAGACACTAAAAGTTTGATAGGAGGTGTTGAGTTGTTGGGTGGTTTTCACTATATATGATCTGGCTGGGACATTTCCTTGATAGTATCCTTAATATTTGTAATGACTTTTGATACCAACTGCATGGAGTTAGGCCAGATTTCCAGGGTAAGGGTATAATCTTCCACATACACATTAGCCACAAATTTGGGTGTCCCAAGACGACTCTCAGATCTGACCAGTTGACTACAAATTTGAGTGTTCACACTACACCCTTAGGTTTGATAATGAGTTGGATTACTTCAGAAAACTCCCAGAAAGCACTATACTTACTATTATAGTTTTATTATAGCACAAAGAAAACCAGAACCAGCCAAAGGGAGACCACATAGGGCAAGTTCTGAGAGCATTCCAAATGCAAAGTTTCTGTTGTTTTCTCCTATGGAATCAGTCTGCATTAATCCAATGTGTGACCATATTAAGACCATATTCTTCTTTTTTTTCTTTTTTTTTTTTTTTAAAGATTTTATTTATTTATTTTACAGACAGAGATCACAAGCAGGCAGAGGCAGGCAGAGAGAGGAGGAAGCAGGCTCCCTGCTGAGCAGAGAGCCCAATGTGGGGCTTGATCCCAGGACTCTGGGATCATGACCTGAGCCAAAGGCAGAGGCCTTAACCCACTGAGCCACCCAGGTGCCCCTAAGACCATATTCTTAACTGGGGACGCTCACCTGGACTTCGTATTCAGAAATTTTATTGGAGTTTTATTGTGTGAGGTTTTTTTTTTTTTTAAGGATTTCATTTTGGGGCACCTGAATGACTCAGTTGCTTAAGCGTCTGCCTTCAGCTCAGGTCATGATCTCAGCCAGGATGCTGGGATTGAGTCCCTCATTGGGCTTCCTGCTCAGCCAGGAGTCTGCTTCTCCTTCTCCCTCTGCCCCTTCCCCTCACTCATGCTCTGTCTCTCTCTTTCAAATAAATTTAAAAAAAAATAAAGATTTTATTTATTTGAGAGAGAGAGAGAGCGCATGCAGAACGAGGGAGAGAGCACGAGCAGCGGGAGGGGCAGAGGGAGAAGAAGTCTCCCTGTTGAGCAGGGAGCCCAGGATGCCAGGATCATGATCTGAGCCAAAGGAAGATGCTTAGCCCACTGAGCCAGGCACCCCTGTGTAGGTGTTATTGATAAGATTATTGGCCACATGGTTGAATTTTATTTCCAGCCCTTCTGCCTCATCTGACATTACTGAAAAGTCCTGACTCTCTAATCGCAGAGTTTGGTCTTTTCTGGCATGCCCAGCCCCGATTCTAAGTCATCTTATTAGCACAAACTATCTAAAGGCCCAGTCTCAGTCACCTTGTTAATATAAACTATTAGGTGGGACCCCACGGGCCCACCATGAACAAGACACTCTTACTAGGAAATTCTAAACATTTAGAGGCCATCTTCCAGGAAGTAGGGACAAAGTCCTGCCAACCTCTCTTGTATAAAATATCAGTGTCTGTTTCTTTGTGGTATCACAAATATCAGTGTATTTAGTTAGTCCTTTCCTCTTGAGCTGGTCAGATTCCCTAAAGGACTTCTAGTCTCTTGCTGGAGAGTATAAGCCTCCAGGTGTTCTAAGATCTGAATGAGAGGAAAAGGCAGGGGAAGGAGGGGTAGTTTCAGCCTTACTGAGTGAGTGAAATGTAAATGTAAATTTTCATTTACTCCCTGATTTTTCAGTGTCGTACCCAAGCCTTCAACTGTTTTATTGGCTTCAGAAAATGCATCTCATCTTTTCTGCAGTGGATGAGGGGTAATGCCCAGTGTGGGAGTGTTCTAGATAATTTAGGAATCAAGTCATTATACATAAATTTTCACCTAATTCTTCCATTTTATTCCTTCCTTTACCCCCATTTTCTTTCTTTCTTTCTTTCTTTCTTTTTTTTTTTTTTTTGAGATTTTATTTATTTGACAGAGATCACAAGTAGGCAGACCAGCAGGCAGAGAGAGCGAGGAGGAAGCAGGCTTGTCACTGAGCAGAGAGCCCGAGGTGGGGTTTGATTCCAGGACCCTGGGATTATGACCTAAGCCGAAGGCAGAGGCTTAAACCCACTGAGCCAGCCAGGCACCCCTTTCATTTCTTTCTTTCTTTTTTTTCTTTTTTTTTTTTTTTTTTTTTAAAGATTTTATTTATTTATTTGACAGAGAGAGATCACAAGTAGGCAGAGAGGCAGGCAGAGAGAGAGAGAGGAGGAAGCAGGCTCCCTGCTGAGCAGAGAGCCCGATGCGGGACTCGATCCCAGGACCCTGAGATCATGACCTGAGCCGAAGGCAGCGGCTTAACCCACTGAGCCACCCAGGCGCCCTCTTTTTTTTTTTTTAAAGGTTATTTATTTATTTGACAGACAGAGATCACAAGTAGGCAGAGAGGCAGGCAGAGAGAGAGGAGAAGCAGGTTCCCTGCTGAGCAGAGAGCCTGACTCGGGGCTCGATCCCAGGACCCTCGGACCATGACCTGAGCTTAAGGCAGAGGCTTTAACCCACTGAGCCACCCAGGTGCCCCTCATTTCTTTTTTAAAGTAGGCTCCTTGCTCAGTGTGGAGTCCAGTGAGCGGCTTGAACTCATGACCCTGAGATTGAGACCTTAGGTGAGATCAAGAGTCCGTTGCTTAACCAACTGTGCCACCCAGGTGCTCTAACCCCTATTTTCATTGGTACCCAGGGTAATAATCCCTGGGCCTCTTAAGAACCCCACAATTTTGTGGAGGTAATCAAATTGCTTCTTGGTTTTTCTTCTCTTTTAAGATCCAACATTTTCAGTTCTGGTAAGTCAGCTAACACTTATCCCTCTGCTTTCCAGCTTGTGGAGTTGTGTTGCTATTGTCTAATCTTCTGTTATCTTTGGCCTCGTGGTATTATGCTTAAAAATAAGAAAGAAAGAAAAAGAGAGCAAAAAGCACCCTTACTGTTCTGTGGAGTATCCATGTAGCCAAGATTCAGGAGTGTGAGAGGATCTGGCTCTGGGGAGCTGAAACAGACCAGGCTCTGCTACTCACCCTGACAAAATACAGAGGCAGAGACATGAGCGGTGGTGAAAAAAAGAAGGGAATTTATTTCAGTGAGGCCACCACTGGGAGACAGTGAAGTAGTGTCCCTAAGGCTGTCTCCAAAATACCGAAAATGCTTCAAGGTTTATAAAAAGAAAATGTGGGACAAAGTTTGGTGGGTACGTGCAGGTAGACAGTGAAGGTTCAGTTGGTCATGGTCTTGGGGTCAGTCATGTAGGGTCTTGCTGGCTCAGGGCAATTCTTATACTCGAGGGGGTAGTTTGGGTTCCCATCATGGGATGCTTTGTACACAAGATCTTTTGCCTGAGTTAAGAGATAAGCTGGAAAGAACTTAATCAATTAGAAAGTACAGACTGAGGTCAAAATGGAGATGGTTGAAGTCATCTTTCATCCAGTCAGCACAGGTTAAATGTCTTTTTTTCAGTTTACCATCTTTATCTGGGAGTGTCCTGGACACTTTCTATTTTTCTCCTCCCCTTTATGACAGTTCTTAAGAATTGATGGGGGTTAGCCTGCATTTGCTCTTGAGGATCAAATTTAGATGACTTAGAGATGAAGGAGCTGGTATACACTGAGATGGAGGTACTTGTGGCAGATAGAGATGCAGAAATTACCTTGTTTTGCATTCTGCTTTGTCTGAGGATACCAATAGAAACAATGAAGAAGCAAATCTTTTAGAACGAAAGAAATATTTGAAAATAAATTCTTTCTATTTGAGCAAAATAACTGTGATATTTTAAAGGCTAGCAGCCATCTGTGCTGTGCTACCCAGCTGTGCATAACAACTTTTTTTGAAAGTAATCATCAGAGGTATTTACATATGGTATTTGATAAACTTTTAAAATTTAATATATGGTGTAAATATTTCTGTGTCAGTGAATATATACCTACATCATTTAATGGCCACATGGTATTTAACCAATTCCCTGAAATATTACTTTACATATTTCTGATTATAAATATATGTTTATTATAAACATTCTAATATTGCAGAAATATACAACATAGATAAGCAAAAGTAGGGCAGAGAGAATGTCAGTTAATTTGGCCCAGGTTGAGGTAGCTGTACGTTTCCTTTAAGGGCTAAATAGTAAATATTTTAAGATTTGTGGGTCATATGGCTTCCATTGCAATACATGAGCATAAATGTGTTCCAGTACAACTTTTATTTACCAAGATAGTCAGCCAACCAGCTGTAGTTTGCCTATACTTGATCTAGCACATTGTTTGATTTTGAACAAAAATGCAGTGTACTGTGGACACTAGTTTGCAGCTTATCTGTTTTTACTTAATCACTGTGAGTATCTTTCCATGTTATTACATATATGACTATTATCCTTTATAATGACTTAATATTGTTTCATTTTATAAATATTCCTTAAACTGTCCTCTCACTGCTGCCCACTTATTTTGTAATGATGGATAATTTGTTGCTAACTTCTTTTGTGCTTGATTCAGTGCTGCAGTTGTATGTATGTTTGTATGGTCTGAAACATATGTGTGAGTATAAATGTGTGGTTTTTTCATGTTTGTGTGAATGTTTCCGGAGAATAGATTTCCTAGAAGTGGAATTTTTTGGTCAAGGATATGCATATTAAATTTAATAGACATTTGTGAGATTGTCCTTCAGAATGGCCCCACCAGTATGCATTTCTACTACCACTCTCCCACCAGTGTGAAAGTGCCAGTTTCTCCACACTACACCAATTTTATTTAATTCTTAAATGACCTCTAATTGTTGGCTTTTGCATTTCTATATAGGAGAAGTTAAAAGATTTTGTTTGTTGGCTATTTGTGTTTTTTGGTTTGTGTGAATGAATTGTTTATATTCTTTGCCAATTTTTCTGCTGGGAAATTTCTTAATTGATTCTTTATAAAGACATTAATGCTGTTATTATGTGTTGCAAAGTTTTTTCCTTTGGTTTTAGTTGAATAATAACTTGGTATATTGTTTTAAAAATTCATGTAGTAGAATATGTCTGTCATTTTTATGGTTTAGTTTTATGCTTAAAATTTTTTCTCCAGGGGTGCCTGGGTGGCTCAGTGGGTTAAAGCCTCTGCCTTCGGCTCAGGTCATGATCTGCAGGAATCTAGCCCTGCATCAGGCTCTCTGCTCAGTGGGGAGCCTGCTTCCTCCTCTGTCTCTCTCTCTGCCTGCCTCTCTGCCTACTTATGATCTCTGTCTGTTAAATGAATGAATGAATAAATAAATAAATAAATTCCTGGTAATTGTTTAAAAAAAATTTTTTTTTTCTTCCAAAGCTTACACTGTAATATGGTTGGGAATTTTTGTTTTTGTTCTTACATTTATGTCTGTAATGTAGTTGAGATTTCTGGTGCAAGCAGTAAGAGATGCAGGTTCTTTTTTTCCAAATTAGGTAGCTGGTTGGTCTAGATTGATTACTTGAATTCTGGTCTTTTGCTCCATTAATTTGACATGGCAATGTAAGTTACAATAAAATGGGAATTTTACAAGTTCTGGAGTATTTGAACCTTTAGCCATCTATAGAAACAATTTTGCTTCTCATTGATATATTAAAAAAAAGCTAGTCAATCAGAAATGTTTATTGAAAGGTCTTATTTTCCTAGTTGGGAAAATAAGCATAAGCTAATTTTTAAAAAGATTTTATTTATTTGAGAGAGAGTGTGTGATGAGCATGAGTTGGGGGAGGGACAGAGGGAGAAGGATAGGGAGATACAGACTCCCCACCTAGCAGGCAGCCTGACTTGGGACCTAATCCCAGGACCCCAGGATCGTGACCTGAGCCGAAGGCAGATCCTTAACCGACTGAGCCACTCAGGCGCCCCAAACAAATTTTTTTTTTTTTTAAGATTTTATTTATTTATTTGACAGACAGAGACTACAAGTAGGCAAGAGAGGCAGGCAGGGAGAGAGAGGAGGAAGCAGGCTCTCTCTGGAGCCAAGAGCCCGATGTGGGGCTCGATCCCAGGACCCTGGGATCATGACCTGAGCCGAAGGCAGAGGCTTTAACCCACTGAGCCACCCAGGCGCCTCAAACAAAATTTTTTTTAAGTGCTACTCTACAGTGGATTGTTACTATTGCAAAGGTCATAGGCAGATCAATTCAGCTTTATAGATCACTGTAAATTTTGAGCAGTAACTCCTTTCTCTGTAACATAAACTCATTTCTAACTGCTTTGTGTCTTTTTCTCAATATTTTTAGTCTTCTCTGATGTCATTTTGTTTTTTCCCATGTAACATCTCTTGGATTCTGGGTTTTGTCTTGAATAGTGAATTGGGGATCCTTACTCTGAGCTTTACAGCGACTGTTAATAGGACACTTTGCAGTTGATGCATGGTTTCCTATACTGTTCCTGAATCTGTATGAATACTAATGTTTTATCAGTACAGGCTTTCTCCCTCTAAAGACTGACCATGCTTTGTTTAAAGAGTTTTAGTTTTATTGTCTACCAGTGTAGCTAAACATTTAAAAAAAAAACGGACTTGAAAAATATTTTGGGAGAATTAGAGAACAATTTAATGTGATATTTAAATACTTTTCTGCAAATAAGTTAACAAATAGTTGTTCTTCTATATGAGTCTATAAAAAATTCCCTTTAGAAATGGAGGTTAAAATTTCTTAATTAATTTTTTAGATATGTAAGTTATTATGTAAGTAATGAATGGAAACAGTGCTATGAACATTTTCAGAAAACAAGTTGCTACAGAATCCTTTTTTAAAGATTTTATTTTTGAGAGAGAGAGAGAGAGAGAGAGCAAGCATACAAAGCCGGGAAGGGGTAGAGGGAGGGGCAGAAACAGACTCTGCTGAGTGTGGAGCCTGATGCGGGGCTGGATCCCAGGACTCAGAGATCATGACCTGAGCTGAGGATAAATGCTTAAATGACTGAGCCACCAGGTGCCCCTAGAGAATATCTTTTAAGGTTGAAGAAAATCAATTTAAAAAGTTTCCCTAAACTGGGGACTTTGGGAATATGGGGATTCCTCCTTTCCCTGTTCCTGTGCTATCCATTTTTCCTTATTCCCATTTTTCCTTATTCCCATTTTAAGTACAACTAAAAACTCTGGATATTTTATATAAAACAAACGGATCTAGAAGAGAAAAAGTCAGAGTGGCTAGGGACCTCAGGACACAGTAGTTTGATCCCAGTGTTTTTGTTTCTGTTTTTTTTTTTTTTTTTTTAAGATTTTACTTTTTTATTAGAGAGAACAGAGCAAGAGAGATCACAAGAGTAGGGGTGGAGGGAAGTAGGCTCCTGCCATGAGCAGAGAGCCCAAATGGCGCTTGATCCCAGGATGCCAGGATTATGACCTGAGCCAAAGGCAGATGCTTAACCAACTGAACCACTGATGCACACCCGTTTTGTTTTGTTTTAACCTCATATAATCCGGACTTAGAGCTGAAGAAGCCAGTAACCTCCCCAACAGAAACCTGTTCTTGTAGCTAAGAAAGGGAGAGCTTGGCAAGACAGAAAACTTTTAGACAATAACAATTCTCCAGCCAGACATCACAGAAAAATACTGTGCCTGTACCACCACCTGCATGAGCAAAGACCAGATGGGGAGCCTATGTTTCCACCCTGGTGATGCTATAATGAGGCATCCAACATCCCCTCCCTCATGGTACCAGTGGAGACCACGTGGGGAGCCATGACTTCCATGCTCACCTGGCAGTAATGAGGTCCCCATCCCACACCCTTTTGAGTGATGTCAGAGAGTCTTAATGGAGAGTCAGGACTTTCACTATTGCCCAGTAGTCTGGAGGCCATCCCCACCATAGTATTGGTGAAGAGTTCTTGGGGACCTGGAACTCCTACTTTCATTCAGTGATAAGGAGCTCACCACTCTCAGGTGACCGTGGAGGCTAAATGGGGAACTTAGACTTCTCCTTCCACTTGCCAGTAGTAAGGGAGCACCTCTCTGCCCTTCCACAGTGATATCAGAGAAAACCATGTAACACAGGAGGTTTAAATAAGATAGAGGATCTCGTACACTAATATGTAAATGTCCAGTTTTTTTTTTTTTTTTTAAAGATTTATTTATTTATTTATTTGACAGAGAGAGAGATCACAAGTTAGGCAGAGAGGCAGGCAGAGAGAGAGGAGGAAGCAGGCTCCCTGCTGAGCAGAGAGCCCGATGTGGGACTCGATCCCAGGACTCTGAGATCATGACCCGAGCCGAAGGCAGCAGCTTAACCCACTGAGCCACCCAGGCGCCCCAAATGTCCAGTTTTTAAATATAAATCACTTGTCATACCAAGTCATATCAAGAATTGGGAAAATTTAAAATTAAAAAATTAAAAAAAAAAGAATTGGGAAAATCTTTAAATGAGAGAAGATAATCATTGGCAGGTGTTAGAATTATCTGAAAAAGATATTGAAAAAGCAGTCATTAAAAATGCTTCAGTGAGGGTGCCTGGGTGGCTCATTTGGTTAAGCAGCTGCCTTCAGCTCAGGTCATCATCCTGGTGTCCCAGGATCGAGTTCCATGTCGGGCTCTCTGCTCAGTGGGGATTCTGCTTCTCCCTCTGACCTCTCCCCTTTTGTGCTCTCTCATTCTCTTTCTCTCTCTCTCAAATAAATCTTAAGAAAAAAATGCTTCAGTGAGAAATTAATGAACATAGAACAAATGAAAAGATAGCCTCAACAAAGGAATAGAAAGTCTCAGCTGATAAATAGAACATATAAAGAAAAACCAAATCGAAGTTTTTGAATTGAAAAGTACAGTAATTGAAATAAAAAGCTTAGCAGATTGACTTAACAGAATGGAAATGAAAGAATCAGTGAACTGGAATATAGAACAATATAATTACCCAATCTGAACAAGAGAAAAAATAGACTTGGAAAAAAAACCCCAGAGATTTAAAAACCCATGGGACTATAACAAAAGATGTAACATTTGTGTCATTGGAGTTTTGGAAGGAGTGGAGAATAAGGGCAGAGCCGGAAAAGTACTAAAAAAATAATGGTTGCAAGCTTCCTAAATTTGGTGAGACATAGGTGATTGAACCCTAAGTAGGGTAAGCCCCCTATAATCCATGTCAAGATATATCATAATTAAACTTCTGAAAACTTAAAGAGCAACTAGAAAAAAAATCTTAAATGCAACTAGAGGGAAAAAAATGACACCTTATTTATAGTGGAAAAATAATTCAAATAACAGTCCATTTCTCATCAGAAACCACTGAGGCCTAAAGGAAGTGACAAAATATTCTTCAGGTGCTGAAAGGAAAGACCTATCAGTACAGAATTCTAGGGGCACCTGGTTGGCTCAGTCAGAAGAGCATGTGACTCTTGATCTTGTGGTGTTGAGTTCGAGCCCCATGTTGGGTGTAGAGATTACTTAAATAAATATATTTTTTAAAGTAACAGATTTCAGTAGCCAGTGAAAATATCCATCAGGAAGGAAGGGGGGATACCAAGGACCTTCTCAGATGAAGGAAAAAAGTAGCAGCCCTAATCTAAGAGATAGCAAAAGTAAGTACTATAAACAGAAAAAAATGAAAGGAGGGACCTTGAAACTATCAGGAAGGAAGACAGAACCCAGCAAATAAAAATAAGGGTAATTCAATAGATTTCTTCTTCTTGAGTTTTCTTTTTTTTTTTTTTTTTTTTTTTTTTTTTTAAAGATTTTATTTATTTGACAGAGAGAGAGATCACAAATAGGCAGAGAGACAGACAGAGAGAGAGATGAGGAGAAGCAGGCTCCCTGCTGAGCAGAGAGCCCCATGTGGGACTCGATCCCAGGCCCCTGGGACCATGACCCGAGCCGAAGGCAGAGGCTTAACCCACTGAGCCACCCAGGTGCCCCTCTTCTTGAGTTTTCTAAACTATGATGGTTGAAACAAAAAATTATAACATGGATGTGATTCTAAATGTATGTATAGGAAATATTTAAGGCATTATAAATGGAGTAGGGTAAAAGGATGATGTATTAGGATTTTCTAGAGCAGAGAGAGATTGTTGGACTTTAAGAAATTGGCTTATACTATTGTGAGGGCCAGAAAGTAAAAATCTGCAGGATAGGCTGATAGACTGAAAATTCTGGCAAGAGTTAATGTTACAGTCCTGAGTTTGAAGGCAGTCAGTCTTGAAGTAAAATTCCTTCTATTCCAGGAACCTCAGTCTTTTTTTCTTAAGGTCGTCAGCTGATTAAATGAGGTCCACTCACCTTATATTGAGTAATCTGCTTTACTTGAAACCTACTGGTTTAAATGCTAATCACATGTTAAAATGCCTCACAACAACATGTAGATTGGTGTATTTTCTAGGCACTGTAGCCTAGACATAAAATGACATAAATGCCTCACAACATGTAGATTGGTGTATTTTCTAGGCACTGTTGCCTAGACATAAAATTGACATAAAAAGAACAATCAACGGTAAAGAGAGGTGAAGCTTATTTATTTCACTCAAGTAAAATGACTGTGATAAATTAGGTATATGATGTAATATCTAGAGCAACCACTAAAACTTTACAAAAAGATATATTCAGAAACACTACTGATAAACTAAAAAAAGAATTCTAAAAAAATATTCTAAGTAACCTACAAGAAAACAGGAAAAAGAAAATAGGGATGTTAAAAACAGAAAAAAACCCACCCCAAATTAAGTGGCAGACTTAAGTCCTAATATGTAACAATTACATTAAATATAAATATTCCTTTTTTTTTTTTTTTTTTTAAGATTTTAATTTATTTGAGAGTGAGTGAGACCAAGAGAGATCATAGAGGGAGAGGGAAAAGTAGTCTCCACTGAGCAGGGAGCCCAATGTGGGGCTAGATCCCAGGTCCTGAGCTGAAGGTCAACTGAGCCACCTATGTGCCCCTAAATATAAATGTTCTAGATATACCAGCTAAAAGACATTGGCAGACTGGATTAGGAAGTGTGACCCAAGTATGTGCTCTCTGCAAGAAACTCATTTCAAATTTATTAATATTGGCTGACTGAAAGTAAGAGGATGAAAAAAGATATATCATACAAACATTAATCAAAGGAAAGCAGGAGGGGTTCCATTAATATCAGATATAGCAGACTCAGGGCAAAGAAAACTAGCAAAGTCAGAGAAGGACTTTGTATAATCATAAAAGGGTCAAACCACCCAGAAGAAATAATTCTAAATTTGTGTCTACAAAGTGGTAGAATTAAAAGGAGAAATAGGTAAATCCATAATTATAATTGAGACCTTAAACACGCCCCTATTGGGAACTGATAGAACTTCTTAGAAAATCTGCAAAGATACAGAAGATCTAAAGAATATAATCTAACCAGTGGGATCTTATTTATGCATGTAGATGCTCCATCAACAGCAGCAGAATATACCTTTTTTTTGAGTCCTTCAAATAGTTACCAAAATAGATCATATGGGCCATGGAACAAACCTCAATCCATTTAAAGTAATTAAAATCATACAGAGTGTGTTCTCTGACCACAATAAACTCGGACTAGAAATCAATAATGGAAAATGTCTAGTTGGAAACGAAACAATACATTTCTAAATAATCTATGGATCAAAAAAGAAGTCTGAAGGGAAATTTAAAATACAATATAAAAATTACGGGAGCGGGGAGCTTGGGTGGTTCAGTGGGTTAAAGCCTCTACCTTCGGCTCAGGTCATGATCCCAGGGTCCTGGGATCAAGTCCTGCATTGGGCTCTTTGCTCAGCGGGGAGCCTGCTTCTTCTTCTCTCCGCCTGCCTCTCTGCCTCCTTGTGATCTCTGTCTGTCAAATAAATAAATAAAATCTTAAAAAAAAAATTTGGGAGCTCTGTAACTATTAGGGACATTTAATTTATAGTTTAAGAACTCCCCAAAAGAAATCTCTATGCCCAGATGGTTTCACTGGATAATTCTGTCAGAAGTTTAAATGGGAATATCAATTCCACACAGTCTTTTCTAGAAAATAGGAGAGAACATTTCTCAGTTCATTTTATGAAGATAGTATAATCTTCTCCCCCAAATCAGATAAAGATAGTTTAAGAAATGAAAACTAGGGGCATCTGGGTTGCTCAGTGTGTTAAGCCCCTGCCTTCAGCTCAGGTCATGATCCCAGTGTCCTGGGATCAAGCCCTGTATCTGGCTCTGCTCAGCAGGAAGCCTGCTTCCCCCCTCTCTTTCTGCCTGCTGCTCTGCGTACTTGTGATCTCTCTCTCTTTCTCTGTCAAATAAATAAAATCTTAAAAAAAAAAAAAAAGAAATGAAAACTATAGACCAATATCTTTCAGGAATAAAGATATGAAAGTTCTTAAAATAGCAAACAGAGCTCTGCCACATATAAGAGGAATTTTTTAAGATTTTATTTACTTATTCGAGACAGGGAGAGGGACAGACTCGGGTAGAGCACAGACCCGTATGAAGAGCTTCATCCCAGGACACTGAGATCATGAACTGAGCTGAAATTAAGAGTGGGTTGGTTAACTAAGCCACCCAGGGACCCAGAAGTTAACATCAAGAGTAAGTGGTTTATATTCCAGGGATGCAGCCTGGTTCAGTTTTTAAAATCAATCAATGTAGTTTATCATATTAACAGGCTAATGAGAAAGAAGTAGGTATTACTATGAAAGGGTAATAGGGATTTTTGTGAGATGGAAGTATTCTGCATTTTGACCGTATTGATGTCAGTATTCTGGTTGTAATGTTGTATATAGTTTTATAAGATGTTACTATTAGGGGAAACTCGGTAAAGTTACAGGAATTTCTGTATTTATTGCTTTCTACAACTATATGTAAATGTATAATTATCTCAAAGTAAAAGAGTTATTTACCATTAAAAGGCAAGCCAAACCTATGAAATGAGTAGTTTTTATATTCTAAATATGTTAAAGCAAAGTTAATTTCAGAATACCTGTTAGAAGTGATTTTGATGTGGCTGTTTAAAATTTAGCTTATTCATTTTTTTTTTTTGAAGATTTTATTTATTTGAGAGCGAGAGAAAGTGAGAGAGAGCATGAGAGGGGGCTAGGGTCAGAGGGAGAAACAACTCCCCACTGAGCAGGGAGAACATTGGGGGACTCAATCCCAGGATCCCCCGGGATCATGACCTGAGCTGAAGGCAGTCACTTAACTAACTGAGCCACCTAGGCATCCTAAAATGTAGCTTATTTATGGTATATATCATTTAATTAAGAAGTTCATTTTTCAGCTTTTCTCATTTAAGAAAAATTAGGCTTATTTTATGTCTCTAGGCATTTAATTTTTATTTAAGATTTAACAGCAACATAGCCAAATCTGTTCATGAGGTCTAAACAGTGTGTCTTATATTTTGAAGTAAAGAAGTAATAAAATTTTCATTGAATGACACGATTTATTCAGCACTCAGTGGGAGAAGGTGGCCGTATTAGAAATGTAAAAGATTTGGGGTGCCTGGGTGGCTCAGTGGGTTAAGCCGCTGCCTTCAGCTCAGGTCATGATCTCAGAGTCCTGGGATCGAGCCCCGCATCGGACTCTCTGCTCAGCAGGGAGCCTGCTTCCTTCTCTCTCTCTCTGCCTCCCTCTCTGCCTACTTGTGATCTCTCTGTCAAATAAATAAATAAAATCTTAAAAAAAAATAGAAATGTAAAAGATTAAACAATTAATGTACATTTAATTATAGAGTTTATGAAGTTTTTGAAACCACTTTTACTTAACAGTGCTGTCTTTGTTCAATTTAAATTAGTTCATATTTCTTAGAAAGTATTCTTTTTTTATTGTTAGTAGCTTCATCAAAGTAATTCACTTTTATAATTCAGAAGAGACTTCCAAGCTTTCTTCCTTGTACCATTAAGCTGATGTTGTCAATGGTAAAAGATCAGTTTAAATTTGAAAAACATTAATAAGGCAAAGTTCTTGCTTTATATATTAAATACTTTCATTTTCAGTAGTCATTTTGCATTTTACTACATTTTGTTCCTTTTTTTGTGTACATACTTGGTTATCTTATTTTATATCTGCCTGTCTTCTATGTAATAGATTTGAGGCAGCTCATAAGCATACTAACAGTAAAACCTATTGAGATACAAGTAAGAGATAAAGCAGAGAGACCCTAAGTATGGGGTTTGTGAAGGCATGTATATTTGCAGTTTGTGTGCTGGTCTAGGGCCTGGTTGCCTTCAGATTTGTTACTTACCCTTTCTGTCTTCTGTTTTGTATCTCAAGGAAGGTTGATTTGAGTAGGTAGTGTTTCCCAAGTTCCCAAATTAGTGAGCTTCTGTCTGGGTTTGGCCAGTGGGGCATTGACAGTTCGGAAAGTAGTAGGAAGGGAAAGGCCTTAGGGTATTTTTCTCCCCCTGTCTCTGCCTCCCTTTCTGCCTCCCTCTCTTTCATAGTTCCTGCTTCTCCTAGACTGCCTGCCTTGGCTTTATTTTCCACTGGGTGGCCTTGGACTTGGGCTCTGGTTACATCACTGCTTTCTCCCTATGTTCCATAAGCCTTGGCATGATAGTGGCTTCCTGCTGTGCCTCATAGTCCCTGATTATGTTTAGTGTAGTTAAAATCTTTTTATATGCAATATTTTTAGTATATTTAATAGCATTATATCCTCCTTTTGGTTTTTGTGTACGGTGACATAATTGGGCTAGGTATAAATTTTGATGGTATCTCTGTCTTTGTCATAGCTTATTTTTTCTTTCTTTCCTTTTTCTCTAATCTATTTTGATCTATTTGATTAATCTATTTGATTTCTTCTTCCAGAATAGGGAAACTTAAAGCAGAAGTAGAACCTTAAAGGGTCTTATTTCCCCAGGGCATCTGGATGGCTCAGTTGGTTAAACATCTGACTTCCAGGTTATGATCTTGGGGTCCTGGGATCGAGTCTCATATTGGGGGTGGTCCATGCTCAGTGGGGAGTCTGCATCTCCATTGCCCTGTGCCCTTCCTCTGCCTGTGCTCTGTCTAATAAATAAAGAAATGCTTTTTTTTTTTTAAGCGCTTTATTTCCTAAATCTGATCCTTTACATCAATCTCAACAGTGATATCACCTAACAAACACATGAATCAGACATTCAGGAAATGTTTATTTCAAGAATTTGTTGAGTGTCCATTGGGTGATAGGTATCAAAATGGTGAGCTGAGAGTAAAAGGATGGATGTGATACCTCCTTCAGGTAGCTTTTAGGGGTTCTCAAAAGGGGCAGGAAAGGAATTACAATTGCCAACACCTTCAATGATAAGGCTTTATGGAAAAGTACTGTGGACTCCCATATAATATAAACATGTAATTCCCATAAATATGTAATCCTATCAGATGGCAACATAAAATTATATTGTGAATTTAGAGAAAGGGAATTTTGGTACATTAAAATAATTGCAAGTTCAGGAAACAGTAGTTTTATTTTTGTTTGTCAACTAACTGATTTTATATTATGGAGCAAAATGGTTAAAATCTGAGCTTTTTGTAATGTTTTATTAAAACAGTTGATTTTAGGGATGCCTGGCTCAGCTGGTTAAGCCTCTAACTCTTGATTTCAGCTGAGGTTATGATCTCAGGGTTATGAGATTGAGCCCTAGATAGGGCTCTGAGCTGGACATGGTGGCTGCTTGAGGGTCTCTCTTTCCCTTTGACCTTCCCTCTCATGCATGTGTGCCTGTGTTCTCTCTTTTTCTCAAAAAATCAAACCAAAACAAAACAAAAAACAAAAAACCAAACCAAAAACCCAACCCCAGTTGATTTTAGAATATCTGGAAGGGTATATTTAACAATTTAGGACATTTTTAAAGTAAAATTACCATATAGATGTTTCACATTAGTTCTGCCTTTTCCTTTGATTGTTATTAAACTGTAATTCCAATCAATGATTAGGCTGTACCTTTGTAATTCAGATCATACCTCAGCTTGGTGTCAAACATCCTAGGGCTTTAGCTTCATTTCATATTAACATGCTGATAGACAACTCCCACCTCCACACCAGTCTGTTCTACCTAGACCTTTCTGGCCTATGTTGCTACCTCTTCAAATATACAGGAAGTAACCCACAGGGAAAACAGATCCTTTAGTATTGTTGCTGAAGGATTTTTAAAAAATATTTAATTCTCTCCTATTTATCTAATACTATTGTAACTCTTGATTGGAAGGTCTTAAATATTGTTTCCTCTTCCTGGTCTTTTATTTTGAAAAACTTCAATCTACAGAAAATTAGGGAAAATTGTATAATAAACATCCAATATCTTTCATCTGTACACACCATTTGCTAAAAACTAATCTGTATTTGTTTTTATTTTTCCTCCTCTCTACAAATGTATATGCTCTTTGGGGTACAGTTTGACATTTCATCCCTGAGTACTTCTTGTCACAGGATTTTTCTTATATTTTTTTTTCCTTAACTATTTCCACCAAATTAGAATATGTAAGTTCTTTTGATGAATGATGCCAGAAGATACACTTCTTGGGAAGTCTCATTCTTCCATGCCTAGACTTCCTCCAAATAAAGTTTTCCCCTCACTTTATCTTACACTGATTTTTTTGTTTTATTTTTCATAAGTATTTTCTAATTTTTTAAATTTTTTTTTATTTTAACGATTTTATTTATTTATTTGTCAGAGAGAGAGCGAGCAAGAGTGAGCACAGGCAGAGTGGCAGGCAGAGTCAGAGGGAGAAGCAGGCTCCCTGTGGAGCAAGGATCCCGATGTGGGACTCTATCCCAGGACGCTGGGATCATGACCTGAGCTGAAGGCAGCTGCTTAACCAACTGAGCCACCCAGGTGTCCCTCTAATTTTTTTTTATTTTATTTATTTTTTTTTTTTTTAAGATTTTATTTATTTATTTGACAGAGAGAGATCACAAGTAGGCAGAGAGGCAGGCAGAGAGAGAGGAAGGGAAGCAGGCTCCCTGCTGAGCAGAGAGCCCGATGCGGGACTCGATCCCAGCACCCTGAGATCATGACCTGAGCCGAAGGCAGCGGCTTAACCCACTGAGCCACCCAGGCGCCCCAACCTCTAATTTTTTTAATAAGCATTTTCTAATACCCTCTACCACTACCCACCACTACTACACTCACTACTCCTTTCTGATATTTTTTCACTTTGTAAACATTGTGATATATATATATAACACAAAATTTGCCATTTTAACCATTTTTAAAGTATATAGTTCAGTGGCATAAATTATAGTCATAGTGTTGTACAACCATTACAAATAACTTTCTGAAACTTCCATCACTCTAAACAAGAAACTAACCATTAAGCAAGAACTTGCCATTTCCCCATTTCCCTGGCCTTTGGTAACCTGTAATCTACTTTCTGTCTTTATGAATTTGTCTATTCTAGATAGTTCACATAAGTGGAACCATATATTTATCCCTTTTTCATCTGGCTTATTTCACTTTGTATAATGTCTTTAAATCCATCCATGTTGTAGCATGTCTCAGAACACCATCTGTTTTGGAGCACCTGGGTGGCTCAGTCAGTTAAGTGTCTGACTCGATTCTAGCTTAGGTCATGATCGTAGGGTTGTGAAATGGAGCCCTGCATGGGGCTCTGAGCTGGGAACCTGCTTAAGATTCTCTTCCTCTTCCTCTGCCCCTCTCCCATCTAAAAAGAAAGAACATCTTCCCTTTTTATGGCTAAATAATATTCCATTACATGTATATACCACATTTTGTCAATCTCTTCATCTATTGGTGAACACTTGGGTTGTTTCGACCTTTGGGCTATTGTGAATATTGGTGTACAAGTATCTCTGAGTCTCTTTTCAATTTGGGGGAATGTAAACAAACCTAGGAGTACAATTCCAGGGTCATGTAGTAATTTTATGTTCAGCTTTTTGAGGAACTGCCAAACTGTTCTCTGCGGTGTCTGTACCATTATATATTCACATCAGCAGGGTATGAGAGTTCCAGTTTCTCCGTATCTTACCAGTGCTTATGTTCTTCTAAAAATTTTTTTTGTTGAAGTATAATTAACATATACAGTGTTATTTTATTAGTTTCCAGGTGTACAATATAATGATTCAACAATTCTGTATGTTACTTAGTGCTCATCAAGATAAGTGTACTCTTAATTCTCTTTTATCTATTTTACCCATCTCCCCTACACACCACCCCTCTGGCAACCACCAGTGCTCCGTATTTGCAAATCTATTTTTTTGTCTCTTTCTTCCTTTGATCATTTGTTTTGTCTCTTAAATTCCACATGTGAATGAAATCATACGATATTTGTTTGGTATTTTTCTTTTTCTGTCTGACTTACTTCACTTAGCATTATATTCTGTATCTCCATCCATGTCATTGCAGATCATGAGATTTTATTCTTCTTATGGCTGAGTAATATTCCATTGTATATATAATACATTTTCCTTATCCATTCGTCTGTGGATGGACACTTAGGTTGCTTCCATATCTGCGCTATTGTAAATAATGCTGCAGTAAACATAAGGGTGCTTATATTTTTGTTTTCTTTGATACATACCCAGTAGTAGAATTACTGAATGATATGGTAGTTCTATTTTCAATGTTTTGAAGAAACTCCATGCTATTTTCCACAGTGGCTGCACCAATTTGAATTCCCACTAAGAGTGTATGAAGGTTTCTTTTTCTCCACATCCTCACTAACACTTTTTTTTTTTTTTTTAAAGATTTTAGTTATTTGAGAGAGAATGAGCAAGAGAAAGCATGATAGGGGGAAGATAAGGGGGAGAAGCAGACTCTCTGCTGAGCAGGGAACCCGACATGGGACCTGATTCCAGGACTCTGGGATCATGACTTGAGCCGAAAACAGTTACTTAACCAACTGAGTCACCCAGGCGCCCAATAGCTCATTGTGGGTTTTTTAAAATTAAAATTAAAATTTTTTAAAGATTTTATTTATTTGAAGGAAAGAGCATGAGCAGTGGGGAGAGGGAGAAGCAGGCTCCCTGCCAAGTGAGCAAAGAACAAGTCCTGATGTAGGACTACTTTCCTGGACCCCAGGATCATGACCTGAGCTGAAGGCAGATGTTTAACCGACTAAGCCACCCAGGCACCCCTCTCATTGTGGTTTTGATTTACATTTCGTTTCCCTGATGATAAGTTATGTTGAGCATTTTTTCATGTATCTGTATGTCTTCTTTGGAAAAATGTCTATAATGGTCTTCTGCCCATTTTAATCATTTTGTTTTTTTGGTGTTAAGTTGTATAAATTCTTTATATATTTTGGATATTCACCCCTTATTGGATATATAATTTGCACATATCTTCTCCCATTCAGTAGGTTACCTTTTTTGTTTTGTTGAAGAATTCCTTACCTGTGCAAAAAGCTTTTTATTTTGGTGTAGTCCCAATACGTTAATTTTGCTTTTGTTTCCCTTGCTAGAGAAGACCTATCTAGAAAAATGTTTCTATGGCCAATGCCAAGAAAGTACTGTTTATGTTTTCTTGTAGGAGTTTAGGTCTTACATTTAGGTTTTTAATCCATGTTGATTTTATTTTTATGTATGATGTTAGATATGGTCCAATTTCATTCTTGCGCATGAAGCTGTCCAGTTTTCCCAGCACCATTTGTTGAAGACACTTTTTCCTATTGTGTGTTCTTGCCTCCTTTGTCATGGATTAATTGACCATATAAGCACAGATTTATTTTTGGAGTCTCTCTCTCTGTTCCATTGAGCTATGTTTCTATTTTTGCTCCAGTACCGTGCTGTTTTTCCCTTTCTTTGATTATAGCCATCCTAGTAGGTTGAAGTGGTATCTCATTGTGATGTTGGACATCTTTTCTTGTGCTTATTATCCATTTGCATATCTTATTTGGGGAAATGTCTATTCAAGTCCTTTGCTCATTTAAAAAATTGGGTTCTTCATCCTTTTGTTGTTTAAGGGTTCTTTAGATATTTTTGAGATTAAGCCCTTGTCAGATACACGATTTGCAAATATGCAAATATTGCAAAAATGTCTTCCATTCTGCTTGTTATTTTCACTGTCTAGTTAATGTTCTTTGATGTCCAAAAGTTTTAAATTTTGACGAAGTCCAACTTGTTTTTTTTTTTTTTTTTTTTTTGCTTGTGCTTTTTCTGATCTCTCTGTAACAGAACCATCAACAAACTTATCAATTGTTGTTAGATGTTTGTTAGGGCTTGACTTGCTTTTATTGTTGAGGATCAGCAAAAAATAACAATATTAGTTGCCACTTACTGAGTACCTCATATGTACTAGGTGCCTTTGGGAAGCTTGAAAAAACAATTCTAAAGAAGAGTCATAATTTCATTCTTTCCAGGTAAATCTTATCAAAACTCCTTAACCTCTCAAGGAGATACAAACTTTGCTGTCATCCTGGAAGAAATTTACGTCAGTACCACTGCTAGTATCTGTGGCATCTGCCCTGAATCCTGGGCTCCCCCACTCATACACCCACTTCAGCTTCTGGAGGATCCAGGTTTCTTGTTTCTGCATTTCTTTGAATTTCTTGCTGAGCTCATCTGGTTTTTACCTTCTCTGCCTTGTCTACAGTCATCTTTACAAACTGCTTAAGAAACTCACAGTACATGGGGTTCCTTCCAGAGGGAATAAAATTTTGAATCAGACTTTAAATGTATTTGATTGCACTAGAAAAGTGAGTTACACCTTATAACTCTTTATAACTCAACTCCTCTTTTAGGAAGCTCTGTATGTGATGCCATTGATTAAAATTGAGGCACCTAGGTGGCTCAGTGGGTTAAAGCCTCTGCCTTTGGCTCAGGTCATGATCCTAGGATCCTGTGATCAAGCCCCTCATCGGGCTCCCTGCTCGGTGGGGGGCCTGCTTCCTCCTCTCTGCCTACTTGTGATCTCTGTCAAATAAATAAGTAAAATCTTTAATTAAAAAAATGTTAGGTTTTTCCTATGTGTAGTATGAGTGCTTTGTCTCTAGTATATTTTCTGTCTGATGACTCAGTAATATTTCACTTTCCGTTCCCTGTTTGGACTAGAAAAATACAAATATGAAGTGCTCTATCAGTGTTTAAATAGTTTATTCTGATTTCTTCCCCTAGCGGATCTGAAAAGAACAATCGCTGTCCTTTTAGATGACATTTTACAACGCTTGGGAAAGCTGGAGAACAAGGTTGACTATATAGTTGTGAACGGCTCGGCAACCAACACTACCAATGGCACTAGTGGAAACCTGGTGCCAGTCACCACAAATAAAAGGATAAACGCATCTGGCAGCATTAGATAGCAGTCGAAGGTCACGTGTGCTGCTACATCCACCATGGAGTATATCCTATGGCAGAAAGCTTTTCAGTTGCTGGCTAGGATAGAATAATACTGTACAATAAAAGCCCCACGCGTTTCTGAGGAATGTGCTGGATCCACAGAACTCTAATTCTGTACATAAATTTTAAAAGTTATTAGTTTGCTTTCAGGCAAGTCTCCTCGATGCTGTACTATATCCGTAAAGGGAATTTGGTAACATGGTTGATGTAGTAAGCAGGTAGGTGATCTTTGTATAAATCTTTTGTGATTGAGATCAAGGGGAACCAAAAACACTGAAAGTCATGGGTTCATTTCTAGAAAATATTTATTTAAATATATCACATGTTTTTTAGGCAAGTGGAGAATGTTGTTATTGAATCATTTTGTCATTTGTTCTCAGTAGGTGTAACTGTTAGACTAATACTATTAGAAAATGTGCTTACTTCAGTACTATATTTTGTTACTCAGATTATGAGCAGAGAAAGGAAGTATAATGTTGAAAATAAGGTTTTGAAGTTATGACCCAAAGAATGTCTTCATTTGCACTATCCTTCAGAATAACTGGAGGTTAATTATTGTATATTTTGAAAAATTACATTTGTGAGGGTATAATCTTGAAATGGTTAATAGCCACTGTCTATAACCTCGTCTAAACATTGAGACAATTAAGTAACAAAAAAATACTAATCTCTAATCTCATACATTACATTTTCTTACATATATCCTGAAGAATAGAAGATATTTTTATGATGAGATTAAAAATAAGTAAAGTATTCATGATCTTTCACATACATGAATATTAATTAAAAAGTTTAATCCTTTGAGTGTCTGTGTTATGTGGAAAGTACATTATTTCCTTGTTTGGGTAAATTTTGCTTTTGTTATGTTGGCAGTGGAAGGGAAGACTGGGATATTTGTGAGACTGGGATGCTTAAGGTCTTTAGCTGGGTGTATATAATAAAGGTATTTGTGCTGCATTAAATTGCTTGGAAAATGTTGACATTATGTAAGAGTATCTGGCTTTATGAAATCGTGGATTGTGTAACAGATACATTAGGTATTCATTTTATATAATGACCACTTAAAAACAGTTAAGAGCATTTAAAATATAATTTAAGTTATGAAGATTGACTCTTCAGGAAAACAGCTATTGTATATAGCACAAGAGATCCTAATCTTGGATAATTCTAGGATAGAGCAAAGTACACCTTTATTTAAATTTCCTTTGTAGCAAATTTAATTGCCATATGGTGCCCTATATTTCATAGTATTTATTCTCTATAATAACTGCTTAAGTGCAGCTAGCTTCTAGATTTAGGCTATATTGAATTTAGTTTTGGATATTGTTCGTTATAATATGCTACCACACATAGTAGCAATAATTATAATGCTTTATTAAAATAAGTATGAGAAAATACTGTTTCATGAAAGGTAACTTTCTAAATTCCTTTCTGTATACTTTATGTGAAGAAATTAATTCCATACCATTGCTGGGTGAAGTTTGGAGTAATTGTTCAGTCTTACTAGATGTGGACATTTTTGTTTTTTGTTTTTGTTTTCAGGGATGAAATAAAATATATTATTTGTACTTAACAAAGTGTTATAAGATTTTTTCTTTAATGGTTGTTGTAGATTTAATATGTGGTAAATGATTGAAAGGAATCTTAGATAAACTGGGGTTTTTCTCCTATCAACTGCAGATACCTTTTTTGAAAGAACACAATCCCTGGTGACTCAGTCAGTTAGGTGGCCAGTTCTTGGTCTTGGCTTGGGTCATGATCTCAGGGTCCTGGGATCCTCAGGGTGGTGAGATTGGGCCCTACATCTGGATCCACACTCAGTGTGGAGTCTGCTTGAGATTCTCTCTCCTGCCCACTCATGCTCTCTTTCTCTCTAAAATAAATAAATCTGTAAAAAGTAAAAACTCAATAGTAAACTTCAACTTGAGGGTACAAACCTAGGAACCACCTCTGATCATAATCCCCAGACTTGGTTCCGTCAGTTCCTGAGCTCAAACTCTCTTATCATGAACAAGGCAATTTTCCATTTTTTAAAAAGTTTTATTTATTTGAGGAGGGAGAGGGAGAGAGCAAACCCTCAAGCAGACTCCCCACTGAGCATGGAGGCTGCCTGGGGCTTGATCTCAGGACAATAGTCAGATACTTAACCCACTGAGCCACCCAGGTGACCCTACTGTTGAGTTTTTAAAAGTCATACAATAGTATTTATATTTTCCATTAATCAGAACATCAGCATAGATAGGCCATCACTAAACATTCTAAAAACTTTCAGATTCATTTCAGAGTTCCTTTGGGTTATTTCAGAATATCTTTAAGGGAGTATACTGGCAAAAAAAAAAAAAAGTCATTTAAACATTATTTCACATAGTTAATGATACCTTGGGTCTCATTTGTCTTCAAGAAATACTTACGACCTTGACTGTGGAGTTAGGTAGACTATAGAGGCTCAGGTGTAACTTTTTTTTTTTTTTTTTTAAGATTTATTTATTTTAGAGAGAGAGCATGTGCACTTGCGTGCTTGTGCATGTGGGGAGGATGAGGGGCTGACAGAGGGAGAGAGCGTCGCAAGCAGGCTCCACCCTGAGTACGAGCCCAATGTGGGTATCAATCTCCACCCTGAGATAATGACCTGAGCCTAAACCAATGGACTGTGCCACCTAGGTGCCCCTCAGGTCTGCCTTCCAAGTGACACCATGTTCTTCCTTCTTTTGAATTTATAGAATATGCCTCATCTTATTTCTGTCTCAGAAGGCTAACAATGTTAATAACTTACATAGGAACCTGACTTGTATGTTTGGTTTAATTGCAAACTGTGTTCCATTTTTAACCAAACACTTTAAGCTGAATAGCTATCAATGTCATTATAATGGTTTCTTTTTCCTTTTTTTTTTTTTTTTTTAAGAGAAGTGTTTCCTTGAAAAGGGGACATGATGTGGGGCTTCCTGGGTAGCTCAGTAGGTTAAGCCTCTGCCTTTGGCTCGGGTCATGATCTCTGGATCCTGGGATCGAGTCCCGCATCGGGCTTTGCTAGGTGGGGAGCCTGCTTCCTCCTCCTCCTCTCTTTCTCTTTCTCTCTCTCTGCTTGCCTCTCTGCCTACTTGTGATCTTTCTCTGTCAAATAAATAAAATCTTAAAAAAAGAAAAGAAAAGGGGACATGATGTAATGAAAGAGACATGAATAAATGAATGAATGAATGAATGAATTGAAACAATTTTTTAAATAATTGAAAGCCCTGAATGATTCGTAACTTTTGGTTGGGGGAAATGGTAGAGTTTATCTTTTGAGAGAACTAAAGAACTAGAGAGTAAAGAAATGAATATGAAAATGAGAATAAATACAGAAAACCAAATGGAGGGACAAATCTGACATCTTTCTGCCTATAGATAACTGCTGTTGACACTTTAGTATATAACTGTGAATCTCATCTCTCCTGCCCACACACACTATTGTCTTACCATTTCTACTTAAAATAAAATCCAGTGTTCTCACTGTGGCCTGAAAAACCCTAATTTGCTCCTGTCTGCCTCCTTTTTTTTTTTCCCCCCCAGAGATTTTTATCTATGTATTTGACAGACAGCAAGAGAGGGAACACAAGCAGGGAAAGTGGGAGAGGGAGAAGCAGGCTTCCCACTGAGCAGGGAGCTCAATGCCAGGCTCGATCCCAGGACCCCAGTGCTGGGCTCGATCCCGGGACCCTGGGGTCATGGCCTGAGCTGAAGAAAGATACTTAACAACTGAGTCACCCAGGTGACCCTATAAAGGTTTTTCTAAAAATGTTTTTAAGGTTTTACTAATGTCTTTCAAACATATTTCCAGAATGTCTTTAGGACCTCCTTTGAGTCCTTAGGTCGAGTATAACTTCATGTTGCTTGTAACTGATGATTAGCAGCATTGTTCATTCGAGTAAAACATCTTTTAAAAAATATTTTATTTATTTGTCAGAGAGAGAGAGGGAGAGAGCATAAGTAGGCAGAGTAGCAGGCAGAGGCAGAGAAGAAGCAGGATCACTGCCAAGCAGGGAGCCCTATGCGAGGCTCGATCCCAGGACCTAGGATCGTGACCTGAGCCAAAGGTAGCCACTTAACCGATTGAGCCACCCAGGCATGCCAAGTAAATCATTTTTCATTTAACTTTCTCAGGTGCTTAATTCATCCACCTACTCATCCTTTCTTTAATATTTACTAATTTTTCAGACAAAGAGATAAACTATGGTTCTGAGCAGTCTTTTTTGGTGGGAGGCTATCACGGTAGACATAGTAGCGGGGTTGAGGGAAGAAAACACTTTGAGCCATGCGTGTTTGGGAATTTACACATAACATTAGGTTATGTTCAATTTTGAGATAAATTTTTTTTGTTTGCTTGTTTCTCATCTTCATGAGTTTGAAAGGAGAGTTTCTTTTCTTTGAATCTGAATTGGGAATTTCAGTCTAAAAGCCTTGAGTGGCTGATTAAAGCAGAAGCAGGGAGGCACAGAAAGGGGACTGCCAGGTAAGGGCCCTTGGCTTGCCTCCTTGTGGAAGCTCTACACCTCCTATATTAAAATTATTCAAAACTGGGATGTGCTCTGGGAGGAAAGCTTTACGGCAGGAAGGATTTGGAGGATTTGTTTTTAATAATGCCTCCTCCATTCATTGGGATCATTATGGTCATGTGATTATTGAGCAGCTACTAAGGACTGTGCCGTGTACCATGCTCTTCATGCACAGTATCATGTTTGATCTTCAAAACAACTTTGTGAGGTTCTACTACTCCCCTTTTCTAGATAAGGGACTGTGGTGCAGAGAAACTGGGTATGGGGGCTGTGGTCACAGATCTTAACATACAGCAGAGATTCAAACCCAAAAGATGCAATTGACCACCATGTCTTACCCTCTGTTCTGCTAATCTCGGTTTAAGTACATTCCATCTTGTTCTAAGGGCATAGGAATTCCTCTCCTTTGATTCAAAAGAGAGATCTGCTTCTCTCTTCACTCCATACTTGGTTCTTAGAGGCCTGGGTCAACAGTGAGCACAGTCTGCAGGGCATCATGCAATATGCATTTGGCGCCTGATCGCCAGGGTTTGGGGATCAGAGGAGGTGAACTCATTCCTGGAGATCTGGTTTGGAGCACAAGGCTACTGTATTGGGGAGTTTATAAACGAGCCTGCTATGCCATAGTAGTGTCTCTTACATCCAATCTTAGAATAAAGGGAAGGGAGGTCTTGGCTCATTGCATATTCTTCCAGGATGAACAGGATCTTCTCAGTCTACCCTCAGGGCCATTTCTTGTGCCCACCATGGGATTCAGGCTGCCATCAACCCACCTACAGCAGTTCTCTGTCACCATAAAATCTAGTACTAAGATTTTATTCTCAAGGCTCAGGGATTTTTCTGGTGCCAAAATACTTAAATTTTCCGGTTCCTAGAGGCTAGACGAAGTGGACTTCAACACCACTCTCTTGGTCTATTTTCCTCCTTATAATCTCTTTAGGTTTAACAAATGGACCTGATGACTCTGGAAGAAATCTGAGATTGTCTCAGTAACGACTTGATAGCATCTGATTTAAGAGTTTCACATAGTATCTCTTGAGTTTTCTAAAATATTAACAAAGCCTTAAAAATACCTAGCCATTTCTCCAAAGTTTGCCTGTTGATTTGAGAGCATTTTATTCTATTTTTAAAATACGTATTTGTTTATTTGAGAGGGGGAGGGGAAAAGGAAGAGAGAGAGAGAATCCCAAGCAAACTCTGCTGAGCAGGGAACCCAAAGTAGGTTTGATGTTTAGACCCTGAGGTCATGACCTGAGCAGAAACCAAGAGTTGGATGCTTAATCTGTTGCACCACCGGGCGCCCCAAGATTTGAGAGCATTTGAAATTACAGAAGCTCTGGATCCACCTGTGCTTTCTGGTCCACACACCAGTTATCAGACTGGAATTGACCTAAACAGTTACATGGAAATCCTGCTTTTGAGCATTGTCCATTATTACTCACCCCATACTTTTTCTTTTCTTTTTTAATTTCACTTATTTATTTGACAGACAGAGATCACAAGTAGGCAGAGAGGCAGGCAGAGAGAGAGAGAGAGAGAGAGAGGAGGAAGCAGGCCCCCCGCTGAGCAGAGAGCCCGATGCGAGGCTCCATCCCAGGACCCTGGGATCATGACCTGAGCCAAAGGCAGAGGCTTTAACCCACTGAGCTACCCAGGTGCCCTATTACTCACCGCATATAATATATGGGGAGTTGTTTGGTCTTCCCCTGAACCTGATGTATTTAAAAAATGTAAAGAATATAAAGACTGCTTATGGCTAACTGTGAGTGCCTTTTAGCTACAAATACCCCTCTCTTCTTAGCTTCCAGGCTAAGAAATGCTTGGAGGAAGAAAGCTGGTAGAAGCTGGGGGGAGGGTGTTTTTGATATATTAATGTAGTTTATTCTCTTTTTCTCTTCAGACAGGCTGCTGTCATTTTCTGCTTTGGAAAATAACTAAGTGGTACTTGGAATTAAAGTCTCCCAGGGAAAGTGGTATGACTCTTGAGAATTTTAAGATAAAATCACTTTCTCTCTCTCCGCATGACTTAATTCTTTTTATCTTCTTTCCTAAATATCATGTATTAAAAGCAATATTGGGGGCTGCTGGGTGGCTCAGTGGTTAAGCATCTGCCTTCAGCTCAGGGCATGATCCTAGGGTCTTGGGATTGAGCCCCGGATTGGGGCTCAGCGGGAAGCCTGCTTCTCCCTCTCCCACTCCCCTGCTTGTGTTCCCTCTTTCACTGTCTCTCTCTCTGTCAAATAAAATCTTTAAAAAAAAAAAAAAAAGCAATATTGGATTTTAAAACAGTACTAAATAACCATGGTGAAGAGCAGAAGAAAGGTAGCTCTTTCTCTGTTTAAAACAAGTGACTTTTCTGACACAGAGTGTCAGCTCAGGGCCTGAGAGACCACAGAAGTAGTTGTTCTGCCCAAATTTTCCTGAGGCTGAAAAAGAAGCCAAGGCCACAACTCTTAAAGGAGGCAATTTTTCCTATTGTTGATTAGGACTCAGTTAACTTCACCAGGGAAATGACTGCCTTGGATCCTTCTTTGACTCTCTGGGAGATTTAAGCTACACCTTCCATCCCTCTCTTCTTGGAGGTGTCTGCACTTTACATATATTGGTGCCAAAGTGGGAAGAATCAGTTTCTTCACAACTCGGGCCAGAAGGAAAGTATTTCCTTTGCTTCTGCAAAACCAAAATAACTAGTATTTCTTGCCTACAATGAGGCCTGAGTGCCAGTCACTTGGGAATGGTGTTCCAAACCTAGGCACTGCTGGGACCCTTCCGCCATCTTAGAAGGTAATGTTGGAATTCCAAACTGATGAAGCCCACCCCAGAACTGGACCTAAGTCCTATTGTTTCCTCTTAGGTTTGCCTCTCCTGTTTCCCATCATACAGTCTAGATTTGTTCCTTTCCATTTCCTTGCCTGCAATGCTTGGTCCTTTTCTTTGATGTACTCTCTCGTTTTACCTACTTAGGATTCCAAGTTTCTGGTTCCCAACCTCAAAGGATTGATCCTTTTTCTCTGGGATCTCCTCTATCACTTGTTGGCTCCGTGACCCCAGTTAGTCATTTGTGCTCCTGCCTCTGTCTGGAATGCTTTATCTCAGCTCTTTGCATGAGTGGCTGCTTCTCATTCTTCAAGTCTCAGCTGAAACACTACCTCCATGGACGCCTTCCCTCACAACCCCTTCTAAAGTAGGAGGCTTTTTTGTATGTTCAGAGACTGTCAGGTCCCTGCACCTGGCTGCTCTGCCCTCTATTTCTAGAATGATAATCTATTCATCTTCATGAGTTTGAAAGGGGGGAAAATGTCCCTTTTTGCTCATTTCTTCAAAACTGAACTGGGAGATTTGGTCCAAGAGTATTGAGTGTACAGTAGCTGGCACACACTAAATATTGAATATATTCTGATAGATGGGTGTAATTTAAGTAGGATGTTATCAAACGTTTTATCCTAGTTATTTCTATGTGTAAAAAAGTCATTATGTATCCTATTTTATTTTTAAAATTTTATTTATTTATTTGACACAGAGAGAGAGAGAGAGAGAGAGAGAGGGAACACAAGCAGGGGCGTGGGAGAGGGAGAAGGAGGCTTCCCGTCTAGCAGGGAGCCCGATGCAGGGCTCCATCCCAGGACCCTGGGATCATGACCTGAGTTGAAAGTAGATGCTTAACAACGGAGCCACCCAGACACCTCTCATTATGTATCTTAATAAAGAAAAGGAATATTGTTTTGAAGTTGTTTTTAAAACTTTAGATTTTTATGGAGTGCCTGGGTGACTAGTGGGTTAAGCCTCTGCCTTCAGCTTGGGTCATGATCCCAGCTTCCTGGGATAGAGCCCCATATCCCGCTCCCTGCTCAGCGGGAAGCTTCCATTCCCCCTGCTTGTATTCCCTCTCTTGCTGTGTCTTTCTCTGTCAAATAAATAAATAAAATCTTTTAAAAATTAAAAAAAAAAATAAAAACTTTAGATTTTTAAAGTTAAAGTTGAGAAAATTTGATTCTTCCATTGCTTTAACAGTATGACTTTTGGCAAAAATGTCATTTCTGATTCAGTGTATCCAATTCCAAAGCATTGATGATGCTGTCCTGTGTGACCCCATGGGGTTTGGTTTACAATAAACAGAGTGTGTCTAAAACTCTGTGAGTTTCTTAAGAAGAAAATATTTAAAGAATAACCAGATTGTTCATCTCAAGTTCCTAGCTTGAGGCCTTGTACAAAATAGGTGTTCAATATTTATTTGTTAATTCTACACGAGAAAAGGAGTCTGGACTAGCACATAGAAAGCAATAAAAAGATACTCATATTTCTAAAATTTTTATATCACAATGCAGTCTATATCCAGGACATATTTTCTAAAAAAAAAATGTAAGAACTACATAATGCAATGTTGAAATGACAGGTTATGATTCATTAGGAAGATATGATATCAATTTAGTGGGTTGTGACCAGGATTTTGAAGTAATGGAATAAAATTGAAATATCCAATTTTATCGTAAGTAATAAGGGTAAGTGTTTCTTGAAACTTTTGATTCAGATCTCTGTGAATGTATTTCCTGAGTCAAGATGTAAAATGTGTTTCTTAGGTAAGTTGAGGTTTAAAAATTTTTTTAAATCGTACAGATTATAATTGAAATGGTGTTGTCCTTATTTTGCTTGATTTAAGAAGAAAAATAGTTGGTACAGAATTCTAGGTTTGCTGCTAGCAGCAAGGAGAAAAATAAAATTCTATACTGGAAAAGTCATATAGGACCTTTTTTTTTTAACCCCTACCTTAAGGAGATAATTAGAAGAGACTAAAATGCACCCGCTTCACTGATAAATGCATGTCATGTTCTGGGAGATCCTTGGTCAAATTTCTCTTTATAGAGTCACCTAGGTGGCTCAGTGGGTTAAACCTCTGCCTTTGGCTCAGGTCGATCTCAGGATCTGGTTCTCTGCTCAGCAGGGGGCTTGCTTCTCCCTCTCTCTGTCTGTTTCTCTCCTACTTGTGATCTCTCTCTGTCAAATAAGTAAATAAAATCTTTTAAAAAACCTTCTCTTTATAGACCTACTATGAAACTAACGACTTTCTCAATTTTTATTGAAAACAAATGGCACTATCAACTAGTATTTTAAGCTACACGAAGAACTGTACACATCCTATCCTGAAGTCTAATTGTATGTATTGCTTAAAAGGAATGAAAAATTTTTTAAAAATTTCCTGTGCCAAGTCCCTTTCTTTCTACAAATTATGCTTGCTTGCTCCTTAATATATGTACTTGGAGAAAGCTTCCTCACTGGACCTGCTTCAAAAAAGGCAACAGAGTTTTAACTTTGTTTTTAACATTTCATTATGAACATTTCAAATCTGCAGCAAGGTTGAAATATGTCCAGTGTCTAGATTTTACCATTTTTTGTTAAACTTTACCACATTCATCCATGAATCCATGTTGTTTATGCTTTTTTTTTTTTTTAAGATTTTATTTATTTATTTGACAGATCACAAGTAGGCAGAGAGGCAGGCAGAGAGAGAGGAGGAAACAGGCTCTCCGCTGAGCAGAGATCCTGATGTGGGGCTCGATCCCAGGACCCTGGGATCATGACCTGAGCCGAAGGCAGAGGCTTTAACCCACTGAGCCACCCAGGCGCCCATGTTTATGCTTTTTGAAACAAATTACAGTTATCGGCACACTTCCCAGAGGTACTTTAGCTTGTGTATCATTAGCTAGAGTTCAGTATTTAAGGTTTTCCATTGGGTGCAACATTTATATATAATACAATGCACAGATGTTAAGAGTACATTAGCTGAGTTTCAACAAATGCATTAACCTGCTACAAACTCCTATTTTTTTTTTAAAGATTTTATTTATTTATTTAAGAGAGAGAGAGGGAGAGCAAGATCTGGGTTGAGGGGGAGGGGCAGCAGGAGAGAGAGAAGCAGCCCCCCTGGGGCTCATTCCCAGGTCTCAGATCATGACCTGAGCTGAAGGCCAATGCTTAACTGACTGAGCCACCCAGGCACCCCCCCACACACTCATATTATATAGAAAATTACCATCACACCGAAGACCCCTCACACCTTTCCTTGTCAAATCTTCCCCATTCCGTCCGCCTCCAAGGCAAGGTTTTCCACTATAGATTAATTTCACCTGTTTGAGAATTTCATGTAAGTGGAATCATGCAGTGTGTACTCTTGTGTCTATCTGCTTTACTCGTCATCTTGCTTTTGATTTTCATTTATACTGTTGAGTAATATTTCATTGTATGAATGTAACACAGTTTGTATATTCTTTCTCCTATTAACGAACATTGGGCTGTTTCTAGCTATTATAAATAAAGCTGCTATGAATGGTTTTTTGGGAAATTTCTTAATAGAAGTCTTTTGTGAACATAAGTTTTCATTTCTTTTCTAGGAGTGAAATTACTGGGTCATATGGTAAGTATATTAAGATACACATTTTTTTTTTCTGAAGTAGTTGTGCCATTTTACATTCTCACTAGTGATCCAGAATTTTACATTCTCACTGCTGATCCAGAATTTTGACTGAATGTCTCCAACATTGCCTCATGATCAGGGTAGGTAATAGCTAATAGAAGGTTCCTTGACAGTATTCTAAACCAAGTTGCTAACTGGTTCCCTGGGAATAATTGTGTATTTTTTCGCTTGTATTACAGATTTATTATACAACTCTGAGGTACCTAGTTAGAATTAGCTTTTATTTATTTATTTTTAAAGATTTTATTTATTTATTTGACAGACAGAGATCACAAGTAGGCAGAGAGGCAGGCAGAGAGAGAGAGAGGAGGAAGCAGGCGACCCGCTGAGCAGAGAGCCCGACGTGGGGCTCCATCCCAGGACCCTGGGATCATGACCTGAGCCGAAGGCAGAGGCTTTAACCCACTGAGCCACCCAGGCGCCCCTAGAATTAGCTTTTAATTTCTGTTTCATATTCCTGCCAGTTTGTATGATTTTCCTTTTATTCTGTTAATATAATGAATTACGCTGATTTTCAAATATTAACCAATTTTCTTTCAAAGTTGTAATGTATTGTTCTTTTTATGTGTTGTTAGATTCAATTTGCTACCATTTTGATTTAGGGATTTTTAAACAATAGATTTATGAGATTTATGAGAAAAATCGGTCTGTAATTTTCTGTTCTTATAAATCCTTTAATTTTGGTGTTGAGGTTATTCTGGTGTCATAAAACAAATTGAGAAGTATTCTTTATGAGAGTATGTTAGATTGATGTTATTTCTTTGTTAATTTAGAAGTTGCTAGTGAAGGGGGTGGGCTTGAGATTTCTTTTGGGGAGGGTCTGTATATATGGGTTCATTTTTTTTAACAGGTGTAGAGCTATTTAGATTTTATTTATTTTACTTATTTATTTTTTTAATTAATTAATTTTTTAAAAGATTTTATTTTTGAGAATCTCTGCTCAGTGTGGGGCTTGAATTTAGAACCTACATGTTCTACCAACTGAGCCAACCAGGTGTTCCTATTTTGATTTTATTTTTGTGTACATTTTGGTAAGTTGGTCTTTCCCTAAATTTTTCTTGTTCATTTAAATTTTCAAGTTTATTGGCATTCAAGTTTATTGGCATTAATATCTTACTGTTTTTTTAATATCTATAGTATGAATTGCAATGATGTTGCCCTTTATTTTTATTTGTTTTTGCTTTGCTCTTTTTTATGCTTTGTTCTTTGATTATTTCTTAGTTAAAAGGTAGGATTTTATACACATTGTGACGTGATTTATGCATTTAAAAAATATATTCTGGGGCGCCTGGGTGGCTCAGTGGGTTAAGCCGCTGCCTTCGGCTCAGGTCATGATCTCAGGGTCCTGGGATCGGGTCCCGCATCAGGCTCTCTGCTCAGTGGGGAGCCTGCTTCCTCCTCTCTCTCTGCCTGCCTCTCTGCCTACTTGTGATCTCTCTCTGTCAAATAAATAAATAAAATCTTAAAAAAAAAAATAAAAAAAAATAAAAAATATATTCTGGAGATGATTTTACAGCAGTATTCAAGAGATTTTCCTTTTTTTTTTTTTTTTTTTTTACTGCTGCATAGGACTTCATAGTATGGCTGTTCACGCAACTAGTCCCCTATAGATAGACATTTGGTTCGTTTCCAATCTTTTTGCTGTAAAAATAGTGCTGAAGGGAATATCTTTATACATATGTATTAAAAATTTGTTGTCGTTCATTATGAGCTCATTCCCGTGTGTAATTTAAAAAGCAAAACAAACAAACAATTCACAAAACCAAGCTCATAAATATAGAGAACAGACTAGTACTTACAAGAGGCAGGGTTTAGGGGGTGGGTAAAATGGACAAAGGAAATAAAAAAGTACAGACTTACAGTAATAAGATAAATACGTCACGGCAATGTAATTTGCAGCATGGTGACTATAGTTAATAATACTATATTGCATATATGAAAGTTGCTAAGAGACTAAATCACATCACAAGAAAAAAATTCTGGAACTATGAATGGTGATGGTTGTTAACTAAACATTGTGGTGATCATTTCACAATGCATACTAATATGGAATCATGTTGTATACCTAAAACTAGTATAATGTTGTATGTCAATTATACCAATAAAAAAAAATAAAAAAGTTTTACTGGTGTTATTTTTGGGGTAGATTCTTAGAAATGGGATTTCCTAAAAATGGAGGAGAGGTAATAGCTATAGATCAAAAGAAATTTAAGAGATGAGGGTGCCTGGGTGGCTCAGTGGGTTAAAGCCTCTTCCTTTGGCTCAAGTCATGATCCCACAGTCCTGGGATCAAGCCCCACATCAGGCTCTTTGCTCAGCCAGGAGCCTGTTTCCCTCTCTCTCTGCCTGCCTCTCTGCCTACTTGTGATCTCTGTCTGTCAAATAAATAAATAAAATATTTTAAAAATAAAAAAAAATAAATTTAAGAGATATAACAGAAACTATAGATGATTTTGATTGAATCCTGCTATGAAAAAATGAGCTATTTATAACATTTTGAGAACATGGGTAAATTTAAATATAGAATGGGCATAAGATAAAATTAGGGAATTATTTTTGTGTTGTGATAGTACCATTGTGTCTAGATAGGAGAATGCCATTTTTTTTTTAGACGTGTAAAGTATTTTGGCATAACATGTCATTGTGTGTGACACTTACTTTGAAACAGCTCAATCATCATAATAAAAAATATAGATAGCTAAAGCAATAAAGTTAATATGACAAAATGTAAATATTAACAGTGGTTGACTCAAAGGAGTTCATTGTACCATTTTTCCTACCTTTTATATGTTTTAAATTTCTTGATTAAAAAGTTAAAAATTAGAAAAATCATAGGGGCTCCTGGGTGAGCCAGTTCGTTGAGCATCTGACTCTTGATTTTGGCTCAGGTCAGGATCTCATGGGTCATGAGATCAAGCCCTGCATCTGGCTCTGCACTTGGCAGGGAGTCTGCTTGAAGATTCTCTCCCTCTATCTCTCCCCCAAATCACGCATGTGCACACATTTCTCAAATAAAATAAATCTTTAAAGAATATATATAGGGGTGCCTGGGTGGCTCAGTGGGTTAAAGCCTCTGCCGTCGGCTCAAGTCATGATCCCAGGGTCCTGGGATCGAGCCCTGCATCGGGCTCTCTGCTTCATGGGAGCCTGCTTCCTCCTCTCTCTCTGCCTGACTCTCTTGACTACTTGTGATCTCTGTCAAATAAATAAATAAAATATTAAAAAAAAAGAATATATATAAAATTGTCTTGTCTTTCGAATGAATTATTGTTTTTATTCTTATGTTGTGACTTTCCTTATCCATAATAAGAATTTTTTCTCAAAACTGTATTTTGTCTAATACTAATATAATTATCTCATTATACTAGTATACTATCTCAGAATACTAGTGTAATTTCTTTAAGTTAATATTTGTTTGGGAGTTGGTTCAGAGGCTGCAGCTAGAGAGGAACGACCTGGGGAGAGCTCTAAAGATGCTATCTGGGGATGCCTGGCTGGCTCAGTAGGAAGAACATGTGACTCTTAATCTTGGGGAAGTGAGTTTGAGCCCCACTAGAAAAATACCAAATTAGCTTTAAGAAAAAAAAATGTTGTCTATGCACATGGCCTTTGGCTGTGGCTTTCATCTTCTCTCAGAAGGCTGGTGTGGTCTCCAGAAATGCTTGGCAATCATCCTTAATTGTCACAAGGAACCTCCCTGTCTCTAGCATCTGTCCTCAGAAGACTGGTACCGCTGGGGTGTCCTCTGTTTTTGAAGAGTGTATTCTTGGAGTTAATACCTCTAGTGACCTTGAAGAGACTGAATGTCTCTTAAGTATTGGTGATGGTATTGTTCAAATACATGGGCTGAGAAATGTCCAAGCAGAAGAAAGGGTAGAGTTTTCTTCCAAGCTTGAAGTGTATGTGTCTGAACTTGGAACTTGATAATGTTGGTGGTGGTGTGTTCGGAAATGAAAACTAATTAAGGAAGGAGATACTCTGAAGAGGACAGGAGCCACTGTGGATGTTTTCGTTGGTGAGAAGCTGTTGGCTCATGTAGAAGGTGCCATTGGTAATTGGTTCCAAGAGCCATAGACAAGTTGGCCTAAAAGCACCTGGGATTATTCCTCCAATCTGCAGGAACCAGTTCAGGCTGGCATTAAGGCTGTGGATAGCTTGGAGCCAATTGATCCTGGTCAACCTGAGCTGTTTAATGTTGGCCAATGGACTTGCAAAACATCAAAGATTGACATAATCATTAACCAGAAATGTTTCATGATGGATCTGATGAAAAGAAGAAGCTGTACTGTATCTACATTGCTATTGGTCCAAAGAGATCCACTGTTCCACTGTTGGTAAAGAGACTTACAGATACTATGAAGGGCACCATTGTGGTTTCAGCTGCTGCTACCGATTCTGCCCCACATCAGTACCTGACTCCTTATTCTGGCTCTTTAGGAAAATATTTTAAGGATAATGGCAAACATGAGTTATCCAAACGGTCTGTTGCTTATTGTCACATCTCTGCTGCCCATGAAGATTATCCTGGTGATGTGTTCTACCTACACTCCCATCTTTTGGAGAGAGCAGCCCAAATGAACGATTCTTTTGGTAGCGGCTCTTGACTGCTTTACCACTCATGGAAACACAGCTGGTGGTGTGTTTGCTTATGAGCCAATGAATGTCATTTCCATCCCTGATGGACAGATCATCTTGGAAACAGAAATGTTCTACAAAATTATCTGCCTTACCATCAATATTGGTTTGTCTGTGTCCTTTGTCAGATCTGCTGCCCAAACCAGGGCCATGAAATAGGTGTCAGGTACCATGAAGCTGGAATTGGCTCTTAATTGTGAAGTTGCTGCCTTTGCCTGATTCAGTTCTGAACTCCACAATTCTTGAGTCATGATGTCCATCTGAATGTCTGAAGCATTCAGACATACTGCTGTGGCTACTGAGGAACAAGGGGCTCTTATCTTTCCTGATGTAAGGAATAGCTTGATAAACTGGAGCTGTTTCTATTTAATTATTTCTTGGCTGGAGTATTTAAAACCAAATTTTATTTTATTTATTTATTTATTTATTCTTAAAAGATTTTATGTATTTATTTGACAGAGAGAAATCACAAGTAGATGGAGAGGCAGGCAGAGAGAGAGAGGGAAACAGGCTCCCTGCTGAGCAGAGAGCCCAATGCGGGGCTCGATCCCAGGACCCTGTCTTCATGACCTGAGCCGAAGGCAGTGGCTTAACCCACTGAGCCACCCAGGCGCCCCTTACAACCAAATTTTAGAAGGCATGATACTTTATCCTGATTACTTCATGATGCTTTAAAAGACAAAAAAAAAAAAAAAAAAGTTTTTAAGTGTAACCACAAAGCCATTTTTATATCTATCAAAATGAAGTGTGCATTTCTTTTCTTTTTTTTTTTTTTTAAAGATTTTATTTATTTGACTGACAGAGATCACAAGTAGCCAGAGAGTCAGGCAGAGAGAGAGAGGAAGGGAAACAGGCTCTCTGCTGAGCAGAGTATCATGTGGGCCTAGATCCCAGAAGCCTGAGATCATGACCTGAGCCGAAGGAAGAGGCTATAACCCACTGAGCCACCCAGGTGCCCCAAAGTATGCATTTCTTAAGTTATAGTAAAAACAACTCAAATTTCCCTATCATCTCAAGAAATGTCTTTTTACAATTATTATTTTTTCAAGCCAGAATCCACACAAGGTCCACATTTGGTTCTTACAGTTTCATTTGCAGAAGTGCTCCATTTCCCCCCTCCCTAATTTGATTTACTTCTTGAAGAAACTGGGTCAGCAGTCTTGTAGAATGTTTCAATTGTATCCTTACGGTGTTTAATTTGCCTTTTCATCCTCTGTATTTTCTGAAGTCTAGAAGTTAGATCTAAAAACTTGATTAAATTGTATTCTAGATTCTTGACAAGGACATGCTATAGGTGATGTTACAGACTCTATATTATTTCATCACCTCAAGGGCCACATAGGGTCAGATGGCTTCACTTCTAGGAATGCTTAAGTTGTTTATGTGATGACAGCCTCATTCCTTCACTGTAAAGTTTTCCAACAATCTTTCACTTAATGATTTTGGTATCTATTGATGAACACTGCTGATTCATTTGAAAATAAATAGGGGTTGCAAGATGGTGATTTTCTAATGCAGTCATTCCTCCTTCATTTCTTAGCTAGAATTCTGTATAGAAGAACTTTTTTACATTCATGAGGGTTATTTGCTTATCCTGAAATACTGTTCATACCAGAAAGGCAGGCTATGTATGTATGTATGTATGGATGGATGGATGGTTGGATGGGGTGCCTGGGTGGCTCAGTGGGTTAAGCTTCTGCCTTTGGCTCAGGTCATGATCCCAGGGTCCTGGGATCAAGCCCCACTCTGGGCTCTCTGCTCAGTGGGGAGCCTGATTCTCCCTCTATCTGCCTGCTTCTCTGCCTACTTCTGCCTACTTGTGATTTCTCTCTCTGTCAAATAAATAAAAAATAAAATAAAATAAATATATATGTATATTTTAGGTTTTATTTATTTATTTGACAGAGAGAAGATCACAAGTAGGCAGAGAGGCAGGCAGAGAGGCAGACAGAAAGGGGGAAGCAAGCTCCTCGTGGAGGAGAGAGCCCGAAGCGGGGCTGGATCCTAGGACCCTGACATCATGGCCCAAGTTGAAGGGCAGAAGCTTAACCCACTGAGCCACCCAGGTGTCCCAAGATCTTTAATTATTTCCTTTTAATTATCCAATTTTACAGTAATGTATTGGTTACTTAGCAACCTCCCTGATGTCCATAGAATCTTTCTCTTTTTCCTTTTTTGAATAGTAGTCTGAACCCATTCAATGTGTTTCTGTCAGTTGAAATTGTTGACACTCAAATGGTTCTATTTTGGGTACAAGTGGGAAACTTTTGAGTATTCTGTATTTGTTTGATATGAAAATATTAGCTTTTGGTAGACTTTGTTTTCTGGTACAATAAGACATCCCAAGCTCAGCTGGTATATTTCTTGGAATTGACTGGAAAATCCCAAGGCCTTTTAGTGTGAAATGGTGTTTTGAGACCACAATATGGGATTCTTGTTGCTACTGAGTTATTGTTGCTTCTTGGCCTTTTCAGTAGACAGACCTAGAAGACAAGTAACTATAAAAAAATTTTAAAGTATGAGTTTATACTGATATTTATAACTAATTTAAAATTATAAAAATTTTTAAAAAGATTTTATTTATTTATGGAGAGTGAGCATGAGGGAGAGGGAGAGAGAATTTGAGGCAGACTCTGCACTGAGCGCAGAGTCCAATGTGGGACCAAAACCAAGAGCTGTGTGTTTAATCAACTGAGCCACACAGGCTCCCCATTTTTTTTTTTTAAGGTTTATTTGTTTATTTGAGATAGAGAGAGCGTGCAGGGAGCAGGGGCAGAGGAAGAGGGAGAGAAAGAATCTCAAGCAGACTCCCAGCTGAGCAGGGAGCTGTGGTGAGGCTTGATCCTAGGATCCTGAGATCATGACTTGAGCCAAAATCAAGAGCTCGGCTCTCAACTTACTACACAAACCAGGTGCCCCCCACCCACGGTTTTTTGTTTGTTTGTTTGTTTGTTTAAACCTTTCTTTTTCTTTTATTTTTCTTTTTAAAGATTTTATTTATTTATTTGACAGAGAGAGAGGAAGAAGCAGGCTCCCCGCCGAGGAGAGAGCCCGATGTGGGGCTCGATCCCAGAACCCTAAGATCATGACCTGAGCTGAAGGCACAAGCTCAACTCACTGAGCCACCCAGGCACCCTTTTTTAAACCTTTCAATGATGAACAGCTTTAACATAAGTTTTTTAGTAGTAGTATATTAAAAAACATGTATATGTTGGTTTCCAAATAATACAATTGTTGCTATTAACAATAAAACTACTAAATGAAACTAGATAATTTAAGGTTGTTTGCCTTTCTAATTTTTTTTTTCCCTAAGATTATATCCCACTCAGAACTGTATAGTCAAAATGTTTTGTTCAAAGGTCAGTTGGTGGGATGACTGGGTGGCTTAGTTGGTTGAGCCGCTGCCTCCGACTCGGGGCATGATCCCAGAGTCCTGGGATCGAGTCCCGCATAGACCTCCTTGCTCTGCGGAGAGACTGCTCTCTCTCTTTCTCTCTCTGACAACTAAATAAATAAAATCTTTAAAAACAAACAAACAAACAAACAAACAAAAGGTCAGCTGGAATAATTCTTGGTGTGATTTTTATCACCAAACCATTCACTAGTAGGTTCATTTGCTTTAGTATGTTTTCAAATTGTCTGTATTGGTTTTTATTTCCTTTTTCAGTTTAGTTTGGGTCTTGCTTCCTATCTACTCCTTGAAATACTTCTTTTATTTGTCTTCTGGGACAATACTTTTTCTTGGGTTTTATTTATTTATTTTTCTTGCTCGTTTGGAGCTTCTATTCAGTTTCCTTTCCTGGTTCCTCCTCTTCCCACTTTTAAATCCTGGCATGCACTAGGATGTCTCTGCTATGTGTATTCACTTCCTGCTGAACACATCTTGTCCCATAGTTTTTAACATCATTTGTTTTCTGATCACTCTCAAATTTATATCTCCTGCCTGGACTTCTCTGAATTGCAGATCTAGATCTCCAACTTTTCATTAACCGTCTGTACTTGGATGTCTAATAGGTAGTTTAAATGTCACATGTCCAAAAATGAACTCTTGATCTCCATCCAGCTGTTCCCCCGGGGCAGCCTCCTGTATCTCAGTAAATGACAGCTCTAACACGTTGCTGAGGCCAAATACCTACCAAAGAGTCATCCTGACTCTTCTCTCTTATATTCCATAACTTTCCATCAGTATATCCTATCAGCCTCTTTCTTGAAATATAGTAAGGATCAAATCGATCCTCCATTCCTCACCATCTCCCCTGCCACCACCACCCCCGACTAAGGTGCTATAAATTCACCAGTATTCTGATAATGCTCTCATAACAAGTCTTCCCATTTCCACCCATACTTCTCCTTCACAAACTATTCTCAACTTGACAGAGTGAGCTGTTTAAAGTCATTCCTGTGTTCAAAACTCTCTAATATGTTCCTTCAAAAATATCTGGATTTGAGTACCAAAATAAACATTCCTTCAAATAAAGTAATTTGGTACCCCTCCTTCCCCCCGCTCCAGTTTAAGGGTTTGGGAAAATTGAATGGACGTAAGTGAAACAAGGCTGTCTGTGTATTGCTAATTATTGAAAGTAGGTGATAACATTAAATTCATTGTACTCTTCTCTTTATTTCTGTATATATTTGATGAATAAAATATGGTAGCCGCTAGCCCTGCGTGGCTATTGAGCACTTGAAATGTGCGAGTCTGAATTTAGATATGCTGTGAGTACACTGGCTTTTAATACACACCGGATTTTAAAGACTTAGCAAGCAAGCAAAAAAAAAAGTAAAATAACTCATGAGTATTTTCTTATATTAATTACATGTTAAGATGATAATACTTTGGGGCACCTGGGTGGTTCAGTGGATTGAGCCTCTAACTTCGGCTCAGGTCATGATCTCAAGGTCCTGGGATCGAGCCCCACATTGGGCTCTCTACTCAGCAGGGAGCCTGCTTCCCCCTCTCTGCCTGCCTGTCTGCCTAGTTTTGATCTCTCTCTCTCTGTCAAATAAATAAAAAAAATAAAAATCTTTAAAAAAATAAAATTTAAATTTAAAAAATGTTTAAAAAGGATGATAATATTTTGGATATATTGAGTCAAATAAAATATATTACTAAAATTAATTTTACTTGTTTCTTTTACCTCTTAAAATATGGCCACCAGAAAATTTAAAATTACATTTGTGGCTCATATCTTTTCAGTGGATCCACAAAGCCCTCTATGATCTGGGTCCTGTTTTCTCTCTGATTTCATCTCCTGCTTTTTCCCCGTCTTTCTTGCTTATACCACTCAACCCACACTGGTCTCTTTGCTAAGAACAAGCAAAATACATTCTCCCTGAGGATCTTTGCCCTTGCTAGTCTGTCTGCCTAGAGCACTCTTGCTCAGTGTTTCTGTGGTCATTCTCATGTTCTTTCAGGATTCTCTACTCAGGCACCTAAGTTTTCAGAGATATTTATTTGATCTACATAACACCCTATCCCCTTCACTCTATTCCTCTTAGTCCGCTTTCATTTTCTTTATAATACTTACCATTACTTACTTTTTGGGTTTTGTTCATTTGTCTTCCTGTCTCCTGAACATCCAGCATAATGCTTACACAGTATAGGTATTTGGTAACATTTTCTGGAAGGAATGTCTATAGATTGTGAAAATAATTATGTCAAGTTCAATACTGCTTTCTGCAATTCTGCAAAACTGAGGTTCAGGTTTCCTAAATGTATGAAGAATAAAAATTATTAAAGTAAACTTTAATTATCACTACAAGCTATTCCCTGCATAAGAAAACATATGCTTTATAAAATGATATAATTCCTGTTTTATTCCTTTCAAAAGAAGGTAAAATAAATAACCTTGTATTTTTATTAATTAATTAATTTAAAAAATTAATTTATTAAATTTTAAATTTTTATTATTTTTATTAATATTAATTAATTTTTAAAATGTGGACATAAAATATTATGTTAGTTTCAGGTATACAACATAGTGATCAGATAATTATATACATTACTAAATGCTTACTACTATAAGTGTAGTTACTGTCTTGTCATCATGCAACATTATTACAGTCTTATTGACTATATTCCCTATGCTGTACTTTTCATCCCCATGACTTTTTATTTCTTTTTTTATTTTTATTTTTATTTTTAGAGAGGAGGGGAGGGTTAAAGGCAGGAAGAGAGAAGGAATTTTAAGCAGGCTCCATGCCCTGCAAGAAGCCATACTCAGGACTCAATCTCACAACCTTGGGATCATGACCTGAGCTGAAACCAAGTTGGACACTTAATTGACTAGGCCACCCAGGTGCCCTGACTTATTCATTTTATAACTGGAAGTTTGTACCTCTTAATCCCCTTTACCTATTTTGCCTACCGACCCCTCCCCAGTTCCTCCCCTCTGTCAATCACCAGTTTGTTCTCAGAGCTAATACTAATCAATTTCTCTATATTTGCGTCATTAGTAATATAGGGATTTTAGAGATACTTATGATGAATTCAATAAAGTAAATAAAATACAGACAAAACTTAGTGAATGTCAGAAATTGTTTTTATCCAATAGATATCCCATTTCTCAAAGGCATTTTCCAAATTCTTTTATTAGTCTGGAATTTTTACTGTTTTAATGGTAATCCAGTGAAGTAGGTCGTGCCAAGGAGCTTAGAAATTTTTTTGGATACATTGAAATTTTGTTGTGCTAGTAATTATAATAAAACTTGATCTGTTTATAAGATAACTTGAAGGCAGTCATTGTTCTTTATTTAAAGCTAAAACTACGTAGCAGGGAGAGGATCCAAAAAAGGAAAAATGCAAAAGGACTATTTTTAGCCTATTGTCTTTATCTTAAAATGTAAGATGACTAAGTGTAATAATGAAATAATTTAAAAGGAAGGAGACCTTTTCCTTATTTGACTACATTTCTTCTCTATTTTAATTTCAAACAGTCTTGGTCATAGCATCCTTTCAACTATAACTAAAAAAAAACTGAAATGACACCACCAATGACAATTTGGATTGTGAAAGTGTCAATAGACAAAACTGGCAGATCAAGGTTAGCACTGTATTATAAAGACCTTTAACTAAGACTTTAAAAGTATATCCTTCTTGAATTTGTGGATTATTTTGTACTTGTTTAGCAAACATCTACTAAGTGTATATCATGTGTCAACACTGAACCCACCACCCCAGGTTACAAAACCATATTTTCTTTTCTTTTCTTTCTTTCTTTTTTTTTAAAGATTTTATTTATTTATTTGACAGAGATCACAAGTAGGTGGAGAAGCAGGCAGAGAGAGAGGAAGCAGGCTCTCCGCTCAGCAGAGAGCCCGATGCAGGCCTCTATCTTAGGACCCTGGGATCATGACCTGAGCTGAATGCAGAGGCTTTAACCCACTGAGCCACCCAGGTGCCCCCCCCCCTTTTAAAAAGATTTAATTTATTTGTGTGTATGTGAGAGAGAGGATAAGAGAGAGAACATGAGAGGAGAGAGGTCAGCAGGAGAAGAAGACTCCCTGCTGAGCAGGGAGCCCCATGTGGGACTCCATCCTGGGACTCGAGGACCATGACCCGAGCCGAAGGCAGTCGCTCAACCAACTGAGCCACCCAGATGCCCCAAAACTATATTTTCATAGCAGCTATCATCCACTGAAAACCGAATGTCAAGTAAGTTCTTTCCAGAGATTTTAGTTAATTCTCATGGAGGGGGTTGTGGTGAATTTTATTACTCTCAATATGCAAGCAGGGAAACGGAGGCTTTCCACAGAGTTCTGCTTTCAAAGTGTTCACTGTCTAGAGAGGTGAGAATAAGAGTATCTATATTATGAAGTGCTGGCTGCTGCCTTAGACAGTGCAGGGGGACTGCCCTTGGGGGATGGCAGTGAGGAAGGCTTTCCAGCTTGTTCTGAATTTGAGAGGCAGACAGGAGCCTGCACGGTGAAGAAGAGTGGAAAGGATTGCTAGCATACTGAAAGACACTGAGATTGGAAATGATCTGAACATGAGCGAAAACTTTTCTAATAAGCCTTTCATTTACTCATCATGTACCATACTTCCTGTATTTCCTTATTTAAACAAAGATCTGGCTTGGGCAATGAGGGATCACCTGAGTTGTTACAAAGGTCTGGGAGGGATGGCAGGGTTTGTTAGGATCAGCAGACCCCTGAAAGCTCCACGTCCTAGGCTCAGGTTTTTCCTCTGCAGATTTCTCAGGGGCAGATTCCATGGTGAATAGCAGAGCGGCTAAGAGAACAAACTCTGTGCCAGACTGCCTGGGTTTAAATCTCAGCTCTGCCACTTCTTACTAACAGATAGGACCTTGGATAAGTTATCTAACATTTTAATGCCTTGGTATCTTCATTCAGAAAATGAGAATAAAAACAATAAAATTTAATTCATCATGTGGTTGTCATAAGGATAAAGGGAGTTAATACATATAAAGGTCTGAGAACAGAGCCTGGCACATAGGAAGCTCTATGTAAGTACTGTAGTAAATACCTAATAGTAGATACCTAGTTTTGTGTAAATACCTATCTTAGGTATTTACCTATCTTAGGTATTTACACAGAAATGCTACTTTGTTCATTTGGAATAAACTTTGTTCCTATTTAATGATGCTAGCTCCTACTTTTTCATTGTTAAGATACTTGAGAAGCTAAATTTTGAATCAGAAAGTTATTTGGTGGGAACTGGCATGGGGTATTTACCCTAGGTACTGGTAAAGGCCGGTGAGATATCCCCACACCATAACAGAAAAATTCTCCATTGGATTTCTTCTGTCTCCCAGAATCATTATCTTTCTCCTGTGTTTCTGTCTGCCCAGCCAGATATAGCTAATGGGTTCAGAGTGGATGGAAATAGAACTTGGAAGGAATCCCAGAAGTGCTAAATGTTAAGTAGGATCTTTTTGATTTTTTAAAAAGTAATCTCTACACCCAACGTGGAGCTTGAACTCACAGCCCTGAGATCAAGAATTGCCTGCTCTTCCGAGTGAGCCAGCCAGGTGCCCCAAGCCAGGATCTTTTGGTTAAAACAACCAAACCTCTTTGAGGCCTTCCTCTCTATTTCACCTCTTCCTTTGGGTAGAATGTGGCTGGGGTTTCCCTAACTTCATTATATTACAGGAATTACAGGAAATGATATGTCCCTGATGAACTGGAGGGAGGAAAGTCTTTACTATAGAACTTAGAACACTTAACTGAGCAGAAGTGGCTCAGGAAATTTACATGGAGCTCTCAAAGACATGTTTCTCCACATTTGGTTTGGAAGTGATGCTGACAGTTTGTCAGAGACTCATGACATGTCAGGTTGAAAAGAGTGCAGTGTTCAGGTATCCAGGACCATGTCAGTGTGAAGTTCTCCAAATTGAAGGCCATAAAATGCTTAAAGTGAAGGTACTCTACAACCCAAATAACATTCCAATCTGTTCTTCATATTGATTAAAGCTTGTCTGGAGGCTGTTTTCCACTTGTCTCCTTCCAGAATGAAGGTGAACTTACAGGCACCCTGGATTTTTTGTTTATTTTTTTGTTTTGTTTTTTTAAGGTGTGGAGCCCAATGTGGGGCTTAAACTCACAACTCTGATACCAAGACCTGAGTTGAGATCAAGAGTTGGACACTTAACCAACTAAGCCACTCAGGTACCCCATGGATTTCTTTTTTTTTCTTTTTTTTTTTTTTTTTTAAGATTTTATTTATTTGAGAGAGAAAAAGAATGTCCATGAGTTTGGAGGAGGGAGGGACATACAGAGAAAGAATTTTAAGCAGACTCTACACCAAGCGCAGAGCAGGACACGGGGCTTGATCCCATAACCCTGAGATCATGACCTGAGCCAAAACCAAGAGTTGGATGCTCAACAGACTGAGACACCCAGGAGACCTTGTAGTTCTTAATTAGTAAAGACTTTTTGCTCCAGGGAGCTTGCTCAGAAGATCAGAGGTCAGTGAGATCCAGTAACTCATGTGTGAACCAGTCTGAGACTTCTTTTGTGGCCATAAATACCAAGCTCACCTTCTTTTGTTCTCATGAAGAACACTGGGGCTACCTGTGAGATTTTGTAGGACTTTATCTGTCATCTGGAGGGAAGAGACAAGTCATAACATTTAAGTGCCAAGTTCTGTAATAGAAGGTTCAGAGATAGGATAGTCTTTGGAAAACAGGGGAAGCAAAGAAGACCTCATAGAAGATGAAATGCTTGTCCTGAATTTGAAAGGTGAGGAGTATGCATAGCAGACAAGGGAGGATATTCGTGAGTATTCCAGAAATATTGCCATCATAAGCAATAAAACCCAGAAATCTGAAATTATCTTGTCATGAAAAGTTTTCAAACTATTAGCGACTTCAATGGTTTTAAAGGGTCTAATACTGAAAGGCTGGAAACACAGTTCCCTCCTTTCCAGAGCTGGGGAAATTGGAGCTGAGATTTGCGGGCAGGAGTCTGATAATTAGAAATGTCTGGGAGGAGGGCTGATGCTGTGTAAGCTGTTTTGTGATAATGAAGGCCAAGGACGCTGCAGAGATATCTGCCATGACGTCATTTAGCTGCTGAACCAGCTAGATTTTATTTAAGCCACTTACGTTGAGTTTTCTGTTATTTTTAGTAAAATGAATTCCTATCTCCAGAGAATTTAGTTCCCTAAGAAGGGTTCTTAAAGTAACAGACTCTAAAATATGGACTTGGCTGAGTAGAGGAGTTAGGACAGCAGGCAGTGAGGACCTAGGCTGGTGATAACAGTGGGAGGGTTGGTCAAATCATTATCAGTTATGTCTTGGGACCAAGAATATGTAACAATAACAAGGAGGAGAAATGTTTAGACAAATCTCAGGTTTTTGATGTGTGTTGGCTGCTTGTTACTGTTGAAAATAAGAGGATTGAAAGGATACGCCATCAACATGAAGTTGGTATAGTTTTATTAATATCAAGTAAAGGACACTTTAAGCCAAAAACAACACTAGAAATGGATTTACTTCATTGATACGTAGTTCAATGCACCTAGAATATGTAATAGTTATAACAATTCCAATTCTAAACTTATACTGCCTAATACAGGCCTAGTATTCAAAATGTATAAAACAAAAAGTGAAGGAAGTGATTTGATGAAAGGGGAAGGGGCACATGATAGATCAGGCTGCCAACAGCTGAACCCAGTGATCAATCTTAGCATTATGAAAAGAAATAAGCAAACCTTATATGTACATTCTAGAAGAAAGCATCAATATTACCTATGAGGTAATCTTGCCAAAAATTTGGACCTCAATCTGATCAAGGCTCTAGAGAGTTCATAGGAAATAGAGAGCACAAAGGAGCAGATAAAGCATTAACTAAAGGATTATAATCAGTGAAACTTTAAAAAAATTTTTTTTATTTATTTGACAGAGAGTGAAAGAGGACAGCAAGGGGAATAGGAGAGGGAGAAGTAGGCTCCCTGCTGAGCAGGGAGTCCAATGTGGGGCTCAATCCCAGGACTCCAGGATCATGACCTGAGCCCAAGGCAGATGCCTAACAGACTGAGCCCTCCTGGGGTGGAGCCCCAAATCAGGCTCCCTTCTTGGCAGGAAGCCTGCTTCTCTCCCTCTCCCACTCCCCCTGCTGTGTCTCTCTCTGTCAAATACATAAACTATTTTAAAAAAGGCTACTTTCGGGGCACCTGGGTGGCTCAGTGGGTTAAGCCTCTGCCTTCCGCTCAGGTCATGATCTCAGGGTCCTGGGATCGAGCACCCCATCGGCCTCTCTGCTCAGTAGGGAGCCTGCTTCCTCCTCTCTCTCTGCCTGCCTCTCTGCCTGCTTGTGATCTCTCTCTGTCAAATAAATAAATAAAATATTTTTTAAAAAAGGCTACTTTCCCTAATATAACCCCATTTTAGGATGACTCCTTTGTCTGACTGTGGAAAACTGTCTCTATAAAATGCTAATGTGTTTGGGAGGCTTCAAAGTTTATTGGCTAAGCCGAGTTATGAGATAACGTTCTGGTGAAAAGTAACGGAAAGCAGGGAGGATGTCAAAGTGGGTTGGGACCTCGTTGAGTAGGAGGACTTTAGAAAGGAAAAAAAGAGCACTGAAAAGGACAGGGGGGCAGGGCATGTAAACAATTTGTCTACATAATATCTTGTCTTTGAGATCTGAAAGACTGTTCAGGAAAGTACTTTTGAAATAAAGTATTGTAGTTCAATGAATTTTTTTTTTTACTGTTTGCCAATTATTCCTTACAGATAATTTGTAGAGAGCCCTCAAGCTGACCTGTAAGTTGCGTCGGAGTTTAAGGACTCCTTGGTGTGAGGGATTTCCTATTCCTTTTTCCGGGTTGCTAAGCCAATCCCATAGTAATTCAATCTTATTTATTTATTTGGTATTTCAGTTTTTAACAAGATTTTATGTCGGACTGGTACAGTCAGTTAAGCCTCTTAGTTTCGGCTCAAGTCCTAATCTCAGGGTCCTGAGATCCGGCGGATGAGGCTCCACGCTTCAGCGTGGGCTCTGCTTGAGACTCTCTCTCTCCGTCGCCCCCCCCCCCCAACTCTCTCTCTCTCTCTCTAAAATAAATACATCTTTAAAAAAGATTTTGTGGAGAATATTTGCAAAGGCGTAAAAATTCTTCACCAAATTGTTCCTCCTTATTTCCTCTTAAACCCGCTATTCACTTCCTTGGAAGAACATGGTGCTTTAGTGCCACCCAGAGTGGGCGCAGACACCCAGAACTATTGATTTCTGCATCGCAGTCTCTTAAACGCCAATTTTGAAAGCACTTCTGGGGAATCCGCGACGTCCGGCCACAAAGTCAGCGAAAAGTTCCGTACAAAGAAATACGCCCTGTTCTGTGCGTCCATGATATGCAAGCCATTGCACTCCCTTGTCATTTGTTACCTTACAAGGAGACCTACGAGTCCCGGGGAAGGCAAGAGCCACCAGGTCTGTGCCTGCGGTAAGCGACAACCCGAGCGGCGTGGGCTGCCCTAGGAGACCGAAGCTTTCTCCCGCCCGAAGCCCGCCGCCAGGTGGAAGAGCGCGCCCTGCGCCTCCGCCGCCGTCCCCGGGCCAGCCAATCGGGAGGCGGGCGGGAGGGGGCGCGGCCGGCGGGGGCGGGGCCGGTTTCGCTCCTCCGAAGTCGGTTCGTCAGCGCGCTGGGCTGGCGCCTCTCGCCTCACGCAGCCATGGAGCGGCTGACCTTGCCTTCCGGCGGCGCCGCGGCAGTGGACGAGTACCTGGAGTACCGGAGGTGAGGCTGCGGCTCGGCGGGGCCAGGAGAACCCAGGCGGGCCGTGTCCCCCTCGCCGGAGGAGCGCGGGGGGTGCGGATAGGCGCCCTGCGCCCGCCTCCTGGGGCTCCGGGAATCCCGGAATCTGTTGTCCGGCTGCTTGGGGGGGTTGGGAGGGGAGGTTTCGCTATCTGGATTTAAGTTTCGTCTTTTTGCAGTTAGATATTGTAGTGACATGTAGTTCCAAGAAGTCTCTTCCGAGGCTGTTGAAGAGGTCTCCCGCTTCGACTCCTTCCAAGGCGGATTATTAACTCTTCGATTTATGCGGAGGTCCAGCTGTTTTTTCTTTTTTCTTTCTTTCTTTCTTTCTTTTTTTTTTTTTTTAAGATTTTATTTGACAGAGAGAGATCACAAGTAGGCAGAGGGACAGGCAGAGAGGGGGCGGGGGGGGGGGAAGCAGGCTTCCCGCCGAGCAGAGAGCCCGATGCGGGGCTCGATCCCAGGACTCTGGGATCACGACCCGAGCCGAAGGCAGAGGCCTAACCCACTGAGCCACCCAAGTGCCCCCCAGCTGTTTTTTCTAAATGGCCATCGAAGAGTTCACACTGGGTACTCGGGCCTTATAAGAAATAGCAGAGTCGTTTGCATGTTAGTTTAGTAACAGGGTATGTCGTGAGCTTCCAGACGCGTCCCCAACCCCGGGGTGCAGGTTTTAGGAGAAAGACTGGTGTTTCTGCGGTTCCGGAGAAACTCCTCTTTTTTTTTTTTTTTTTTTTTTTTAAAGATTTTATTTATTTATTTGACAGAGAGAAATCACAAGTAGGCAGAGAGGCAGACAGAGAGAGAGAGAGGAGGAAGCAGGCTCCCTGCTGAGCAGAGAGCCCGATGCGGGACTCGATCCCAGGACCCTGAGATCATGACCTGAGCCGAAGGCAGCGGCTTAACCACTGAGCCACCCAGGCGCCCCCGGAGAAACTCCTCTTACGGAAATAGAAACAGAGCTGCCGCTTTGGCTCAAGGACGCCCCTCGCTGCCCTGGGCCCTGACAAAGCCTGATGCACCTGCGGAGACGTGTAATTTTCCCCCGTCTCCCAAGAAAGGTTTTTGGCGGTTGGGAGTCTGGGTGAATGGGAATTCCTGGAGAGGTTATAGTAGGGGGATGTGGGGATGAGGGCGCCAGGGGTGACGGGGTCCGGGAGGAGGTGTGGGGGCGATTGTTGGGGGTGGTGGTGCGGGGTGGGGGCCGGGAGAGCTTGTGTATATATGCGGGAAGTGAGGCAGTCACTGCTCCGCCTGGGAAATCCCAGCGGCCTGGAAAACCTGAGCGAGAAGGGCTGCTCTGCCTAAAGGTGGTCGTTCCAAATCACCCCGGGTTGTTAGTGCAAACAGATTGCTTCACTGACCTTCACTCCTTCTGTCTCGGTCGTATAGTTTTGGGTAATAGCTAGAGATGTTTGGTAATTCTAAGCCAAGTAAGAGTGGGGAGCTTGATGGTTCAGTTCTCTTCCCCTGGTCCGGTGGGTCCCGGTAAGGCCGTGAGTCCTGTAGCCAGGACAGTTGCCACCCAGCGCTCACTGAGGGCTGGGCCGGCTTCTTTAGCCTCCAAGTCTCCAGGGCTTTGTGTTGACTGATAACGTAGATATTTAGATGTTTAGATACGTGGGTTGTGGGTCTCTGCTGTGGTCTCTTGCCTGGTCCAGAAAATGTTAAGACCTGGTGGAAAATTATTTTTGCAGCTTATTAGTAATGCACATGCTCAGGCCCACTCCAGATCCTAAATTAATCTGAATCTGCATTTGAACTAGATCCCCTGGGGATTTTGTAACTACTGTAAAGTTCGAGCTGTGCTGGTTTGGCAGTCAAGTACAAATGATCTCCATCTTTAAGACCTGTGTTGATCTTTTTTTCCAGTACCTACTGATATATTACATGGTACCTATTATAATGTGAAATGATACAAAACTTTTCTCAGAATAAAATGTTCTTTGGGTTTTTTTTTTTTTTTTACGATTGTGTATCTAAATTATTTAAGTAAGGAAGAAGGTTGTGATGGTTTCATAGCTTCTGAATTGGCTTTATTTATCTGTCCCAGCTAAAAGCTTGAAAGTATGGGAAAAAGTACGGATTGCACAAAAAATTAAGTAGCATTCTACAAACAACATCTTTCATGGCTTTTAAGGGGTGATATTTTTCGAGGAGAAATTTCTTTAATTTTGAACAAATTCTTTTACTTGTGCTTCCTTTTTCTCCAGGGATGCCAACTTTTAATTTCTTAAGGAATGAAGAAATAGTGGTGGCTTAATTGTTCCCATAAAACTTTGAAGTTAAAGTTTTGGAATTAAAGGATGATTACTGAATATATATGTGGGTTTGAGCTTGTGCAGATCCCAAGGTATTTGTGGGTTTCAACTCCTGGCCAGGATTTGGTTTCACATTACCCATGTTGTCTTCTGCACTGATGTTTTTTGTACTATTGCTTTTCAGGGGGAGGAAAATATTTGAATTTTTAGCAGTTTAGATTCTAGCTTTTAATGAAAAGAATGAGCATGTTTGCTTCAGAATCCAAGGAGAAACTGAAATTGAATTTGCGGTAATTGTCCAGTGGTAAACCCGGATCAGTAAAGTCAGATGTCATGAATTCACTGACTTTTTCTTTCTTTCTTTAATTTGGAATCCTCTTTCACTTGGGAAGCAAAAGCTTTATTCCTATGGGGTAAATTCGCTATTAACATAAACCCAAGGTAAAAAAAAAAAAAAAATCAAATCTGAAGCAGCATTTCCTTTGACTATACAAGTATAGTTTAATTTGGGAGTGTAGTATTTTTGACCTGGAAAATAAATATTCAAGGCTTAAGAGAAGTTTTTGTTGTAGAATTGTTGGTGAGGACGATGGAGGGAAACTTTTTACTCCTGAAGAATATGAAGAATACAAAAAAAGAGTATTACCTATGCGCTTGCAGAACAGATTATTTGTGAGCTGGCGGTCACCAACTGGAATGGATTGTAAGCTTGTGGGTCCAGAGACACTATGTTTTTGTACACATAGGTAAGATATTGCTAAGTTTTCTGGTGATTAGAAAATGTAAAATTGTAGCAGACCGTATCTTCCTTCTATAAATAACATTATTATGTGATATTCTCAGTATTTCTCAATATTTAAAAGAAGGCTTTTATGTACTACCCTAGAAATGATCTAAAGTGGTTTTATTTATTTATTTATTTATTGCTATAATTAAAAATTTCTCTTATATCCTATTAGAACTCATTATGGAGTCCATCACCCTAAACATCTCTTCTCTTGCATTTGGTAAAAAAAGATTGGTGCCCCTGCAGCTTTGCCAAGGGTCTACTTCTCTAATGACTGGATAAGTTAGTAAAGGATGGGTCATCAGAATACAAAATTACTTTAAGAGTTGCTTGAGTGGACCCACACTGAACAGGTTACCAACCTACAAATAGAAGCATTTCTCCTTCAATTTACTAATCTCCCTTTGTGCTTTAAGAAACATGTTGTGGTGATACCTTTCTTTAAGCAAACAAAAATACAAGCACACAGCTTTTTATTACAAATGGTCCTTTTCCAAGTAAGGCATATGGAGGAAAGGAAAGGAAGGAGGCTCCAGCCACTGATTTTTATTGCCTATACTAGAGGTTTGTATTTGTCTGTGTTTGTTGTGTTCTACTTTACGTTTTACTGCTATCACAGGACACAGCTATAAAGCTCAAAAGGACAAAGCTGCTTCTTGGAAAAATCATTGAACCTATTATGTATTTTCAGGTAACAACTTTTTAGCTTTCTGTTCCAAACAGAGCATGCAAGGAGAACTGCTCTGTTCTCATAGTTTCTGGGGCTCTCTCAGGAGAGACTCTGTAATAGTCGCTGTTTACATAGAGACTTGGCATCTGCCGAAGGTTGTTGAGCCGTTGCTAGGAGGAGTAATGTTGTATATAGATTGACTTGAAATTTATTTAGTAAGCCCAACTGAAAACACTGTGGAGGAATGGAGAATGAGGGTTATGTTGGTATCTTTCAGAGTTCAAGAGTAGTTTGGTTAATTTGTGGTTGGTTTTATCATTTATTCTTATACAAATTTAGTGTCAGTTTCATATATGTATAATTACGAACCATGGAATTAACGTTCATTTTAAACGTTCCAGCTTCCATGGAAAAGGTCTTTAGTACCAGTCACTCAGTGAGATCTCTGTCTAAACCGTTATAATTAAACGGTTTAGACAGAGATCTAAATGTCTAAACATTGTAATTATTATTAAGGTAAACGAAGAACATATAGCAAAATAGAAAACTCACCATCCAAAGCCAGCTGCTATCAATACATTTTACTATTCATGTTTTTTTCTTTACATAGCTCATTTCGTTGTAAATGATATGTGCATATAAATATTGAACAAGTTTTTAGTAACAGTCACAGAAATGTTTCTACATTGTTGTGTAGAAAATTTTTTTTAAAAAAGATTTTATTTATTTGAGAGAGAGAGAGAGATAGTGAGAGAGGGTACAAGCTGGGAGGAGTGGGAGAAGCAGGCTCCGTGCTGGGCAGGGATTCTGACACAGGGCTCCAACCTAGGACTCTGGGATCATGACCTGAGCCAAAGGCAGACGCTCAACCGACTGAGCCACCCACATGCCCCCACGAATAAGATTTTTTTTTTTTTTAAGATTTTATTTATTTATTTGACAGGCAGAAGATAACAAGCAGGCAGAAAGGCAGGCGGGGGGGGGGGGAGTAGGCTCCCTGCTGAGTAGAGAGCCCAATGTGGGGCTCTATCCCACGACCCTGGGATCATGACCCGAGCAAATAAGATTTATTTTTTATTTTTATTTTTTTTAAAGATTTTTGTTTATTTATTTGACAGAGATCACAAGTAGGCAGAGAGGCAGGTAGAGAGAGAGGAGGGGGGAAGCAGGCTTCCTGCTGAGCAGAGAGCCCGATGCGGGGGGCTCGATCTCAGGACCCTGAGATCATGACCTGAGCCGAAGGCAGAGGGTTTAACCCACTGAGCCATCCAGACGCCCTGCAAATAAGATTTTTAATACCTGCTCAATATTCTAGCTAGTCCAGTGGTGTTCATTGTGTGTTCCTTAGAGCTATGAGGGATAGGAGGGAGTTTCAGCAGTACCTCATGGAAGGGCAGGTTAGAGGAAGGACAGACTCTAATTTTGTCTCTTTCCCTTGCTTTAACTCATTCTGCTTTTATCTATTTTATATATTATGGTTCTGTAAGCGATTTTATTTGCAGGAAGGGTTTCACTGCTAAAATTTTTAAAACTGTTGTCTATTGATTTACTTATTCGTTCCCTTATTAATATGTTGTGTATGTGTGTATATTTGTATTGCTGATACCATCTTTATGCACACAACTCTTTCTATGCCAGAAATATTTTCTTGAGGTGTATTTTTGAAAAATGAACTCTGGGTTAAAGGATTTTTTTTTTTTTTTACCATTTAATTATTTTTATTTTTATTGACATAGAATTGATATGCAATGTTAGTTTCAGATGTGTAACAGTGATTTGATAATTATATACATTAGAAAATGCTGTATATGAAATTATATAAGCCATGGGAAGTATGTATGGATCTTTTTTAAGTTTCTTTTTTTAAATTTATTTTTTATTTTTTAAAGATTTTATTTATTTATTTGAAAGAGAGAGAGTCTGAGCATGAGAAGGGAGAGGTCAGAGGGAGAAGCAGACTCCCTGTTGAGCAGGGAGCCTGATGTGGGACTTGATCCCGGGACTCCAGGATCATGACCTAAGCCAAAAGCAGTTGCTTAACCAACTGAGCCACCCAGGCGACCCTCTTTTTAAGTTTCTTGAAACATTAAATGAGAAAATTTCTTCTATAACACTCTTGACAGCATTGTGAATTATGTCTAGTTTGAAAAAAATTGGTTCTCTTTGCTAAGTGGAAAATGGCATCTCATTGCTATTTTAACTTGTCCTACCTGGATTAATATTAAGAATAATAAATTCAATATTATTTTATTGAGTATCACCTGAAGAGCAGGAAGTGAGTGGTCTGTTTAAGAAAATTACAGTGTTGGGGCGCCTGGGTGGCTCAGTGGGTTAAGCAGCTGCCTTCGGCTCAGGTCATGATCTCAGGGTCCTGGGATCGAGTCCCGCATCGGGCTCTCTGCTCATCAGGGAGCCTGCTTCCCTCTCTCTCTGCCTGCCTCTCCATCTACTTGTGATTTCTCTCTGTCAAATGAATAAATAAAATCTTTAGGAAAAAAAAGAAAACTACAGTGTTTTAACAAAGAGCTTTGGCTTTTAAAAATGTTGACAATTTACTTTGAAATTAAAAGTTAAAAATGGAATTATATTAAATGGAAAATGGAAAATTCCATAAAAATGGAATTATATTAAAATAAATCACATTCATATATGTTTATTGAACTCATTTCAGCTTTATAGCAAACCTATAAAAATAAATTTAAATAATGTACTTCAATAGAAAGAATTCTTATAAAGAACTTCTTCCACACTCGTAGGTTGTATAGTTCCATATTGAAGAATCTTTAGTGGTATCTTAAGGGAATTTTATTTCTTTGTATATTGCTGTGATAATTTTTCTTAAATAACTAAAGATAAAAATCCAAAAGAGTGAAGGTTTTTTCCAACCAAAGCAATTTGTGACAGAGCTGACAGAAATACTGTAAGGGAGCTTATTTTTGCCTTACTAACAAGAACAGCAAATAAAAATAAAAAATTTTGAATAATTTTATATTTAACAGGACAGAAATTGTAATTTCCAGCAATCCCTGCATTGTTTTTATTTCTTTCCTTTCATTTGATTTTTTTTGGTAGGTATAAGCAACATAAAACTGACTTTGAAACGATTCCGCAGCAACGCCCCATCAGTCTCCCTTGCCGAGTGAGCGGCTGTGGGTGCAGGGCGTACCTTTACGTCCCTCTGAATGGCGCGCAGCCCATTCGCTGCAGGTGCAAGCACTTTGCGGATCAGCACAGCGCTGCACCCGGCTTTCTATGCAATGCCTGTGAGTACACACCAAGAGAATGTTTGTCTTTCTTTATTGAATATTTAATGCGTCTTTGTGCCAGTTTTGGTTAGTGCCTAGTCAATATTAAACAACTCAGAAAAGTTTGGTGGACAGCTACTCTAAAATGTTATTTTTGTGGAAAAACTGAGTTGTTTTGCAATCATAAGCCCAACTCTCATGGAATTCAAATAGGTTAAACGATAGTAGTAGATTTTAAAAATACTTAGATGTGATCTGATTTAAATTTTAGTTAGTTAGTTAATTTATTTTTAAATAGGCTCCACACCCAAAAGGGGGCTTGAACTCACAATCTTGAGATTTAGAGTTTTGTGCTCTCCTGACTGAGCTAACCAGGTGCCCCAGATTTAAATTTTTGAATGGGAGTTTTATCTACTAAATTCTATTGAGAGGTTTTTAGAAAGGATCTGATAAGTCGAAAAAAAATTTGTAATTTGCTGGCAGATTAGTATTTTATTGCCTAAAATACAGGCTGATGAGAAAAGGAAAAGGTAATATAACAATTTTAACACTTTATATGTGATAGCATCCTTACCTCAATACCTGTACCCAAATCGCAGCCCTTTCACTTGATCATCCTTTTAAAACCCCCTTGGCATAGGTAGGACATTATTTCAGTATTTTCTTCAGTAGATAGTTTTTCTAATTTTCATAGTAGTTGGAATTGAAATATGTTATAAAAGACTTTTAATGATGGGGCAGGATCAAATGTATTTTCACTGGCTAAGTATGGAAGTAGTTGGATAAAATTTATTATGCGCTTTGGTTCCCATACACATTTTTTAGAAGTGTGAGTGCGTAAAATTTTGTTAATGGTGTATTCTGGCCTCCACTTCTGTATGTATTTTTTTCTTTAATATATATAACACTTTCTTTTTTTTTTTTTTAAGGATTTTGTTTATTTATTTGTCAGAGAGAGAGAGAGAGAGACATTTAACTCGCAGAAGCAGGCAGAGTGGCAGGCAGAGGCAGAGAGAGAAGCAGGCTCTCTGCCAAGCAAGGAGCCCGATGCGGGACTCCATCCCAGGATCCTGTGATCATGACCTGAGCCGAAGGCAGCAGCTTAACTGACTGAGCCACCCAGGCGTCCCTATATAATACTTTCATTAAGATATAATTCACATACCATATAACTCATCCATTTCAAGAATACAGTTCAGTGGTCTTTAATATACTCATAGAATTGTGCAACCATCACCACAGTCAATTTTAGAACATTCTCATTGCCCCCAAAAGAAACTCCATATCCATTAGTAGTCATTCCTTATTCCTTCCTCTCCCCCACCCCTAGGCAACCAAGAATTACTTCCTGATTCTATGGACTTGCCTAGTCTAGACATTTTCATATGAATGGAAGCATAGAATATGTAGCCTTTTATAACTGGCTTCTTTCACTTAGCATAATGTTTGTATGAGTCATTCATGGTGTGGCAACGTATCAGTACTTCTTTGCTCTCTATTGTTAAATTATTCCATTGTGTCCTTTCTATGTTGTAGGTTGGCTTTCCCATAAAGCTTTTATGGGGCATTCATCCACAAGGAGGCCTCCACGTTCTCTACCTGGTCCTGCTACTGGGCTACCTGGTCCTGCTACTGGGCTATCCACACCTGCTTTTAACTCCATATTTGAGGAGAGGGCCTACATTTCCTGGCTTTCCAGTGTTAGCCCAATTTCTTTTAGTCCTACTTGGTTTTTCCAGTACTTTTTTTCCTGCTATATACCTTACCTTACCTTACTCATTTCAGCATCTTACAGAACAGTGGCTGGAAGGGAGTTCGGGGGCTGGAGGCAGGAGTTTTAGAGGCCTGAGGATAGCATGTGAGGGATTCAGATTCGGGTCATTGTGGCCAAGCTGAGCATTTTTAGGGCAGACAACTTAGTACCTATATTTAAAGACCTTTGACTCCCTTCACATCTTGATTCAGGTTCCAAGTGTTCGGGATTCCATAGTTGCTTCACTTGTGCTTGTGGTCAGCCTGCATATGCTCATGACACAGTCGTGGAAACTAAGCAAGAAAGACTGGCTCAGGGAAAGCCAGTGGGGCAGGATGTCCCTTATGCAGCAATGGGAGGCTTAACAGGCTTCAGCTCACTGGCAGAAGGCTACATGCGATTAGATGACAGTGGGATTGGTAAGTGTCGATCAATGAAATGTGAGCTTGTCATATTGTTTTTATGTGTGCTGATGAGAGTGAAGCCCTATATTTGTTCCACACTTTATGTTCTTTAGTTTTTTCCAGAAACCATTCTCTTGTTTGATTTTTATTTTATAATAAAGGTTTTATTGCTACTATACACTATATGGTCATTATAGAAAACACACAAAAAAGATCACTCCTACTCCAATACTTGTATCCAAATCCCAACCCCCAACCCTCTTGTTTGTAATAGTTGAGTATTTCTTTTTATTTGATATGATACTTTATTTGTTGCTCTATTGTATGCAATTTTTTTTGCCATTATAGCCATCTCAGTTTGGAAACAGGCTTATGTCTGTGTGTGCATATGCAGATGTATATGTATACATGTTATCACATTTATAATAATGTATGTACACACTGCTTGCATACATGAAAGTTTTAAGTAATATAGGGAAAAGTTCAGTTGGATATATCTTGAATTATTCAAGGTAGCTGGATTCTTCTTCTTCTTTTTTTTATTTTTCTGAAGTTGAATAGGATTGGGAGAAGAATATGGTTCCTATCTACTTTAAATACTTCTGTGTGTATGGATTTTTTTTCTTGTATTCAGTTTTTTTCAGTATAAAAATTATATAAACGTGAATGAATATTTTCTTGTAAAAGATTCAAACAAGAGAAATGAAGTATTGTAAGACCCCCTTGAACACCTCTCTTTACCCCAGATCCTTTCCCAGAGGGTAATTTGCTGTCACTGATAATCGATAATTATATTTAATTGACAATTTATTTTTCTTTTTAGCATATATTTTTATCGTAAATCTGAAGGCCTGTCATGTCAGAACACACAAATCTATTCAATTTTTTTACCCCCCCCCCCATAATATTCCACGCTATCAATTTATCAGGTTTTCTAAGCTATTTTGTTAATTTTTCTAAACCTTGTTCATGGCATTTAGATTGTTTTCTTTTTTTTTTTCTTTACAACTAGTCTTGCCAAAAACATCCTTGAACTTTCTTGCTTGTGTGCTACATAAATCTGACTCTAAGGTAGATACTGAGAAGCAGATTTGTTGGGTTGAAGTATGTGAAATTTCATTAAGACATTCTGTCAAATTGCCTTCCAAAAATGCTGTACTTGTTTATACTTTCTCTAGATGGTTTAGCTTCCCTATTTCTCACATTTATGCTGGTCACTGATATTGCAGACCCAATGTTTTGTCAGTCTGACCTGTGAAAATGTTCTTGTTTCAGTCTGATTTCCCTGGTTTAATAACCAGTAAGAGGAGAGTCTTCTCTTATTTATTGGCTGTTTAGCTTTCTGTGACTTGTCTGGTGTATATAAATGACTTTGCTCATTTTTGTATTTTTATCTTCTCTCGTTTATATATAGTTTTGTATAATCTATGTACTAATCTTTTGAGTTAATCTATATAATCCTTTGTACTAATACTTTTGTAGTAATCTATATAATCTGTGTACTAGTCTTTTGTCATTTATTTTGCAGATATCTTCTTCCAAGCTTTTGTCTTTTTTTTAATTTTTATTTTTTTATCCAGCTTTTAAATTTTGGAGGCAATTATATGATTATGTTTACCTTCATGCACTTTAATACTTAATTCCTTTTTTGTTTCTATGTTTAGCTTTTTCATGTATTTGGAATACATTTTTTGTGAAAATGTGAGGTATGTATAACTTCAGTTTTTGTGCAAATTGATGGCAAGTTATCCAAACACCATTCTTCCCCAAATAATTTGAAACTTTACCTTTCTCATATTTTGTTGTACTATTTTGTGGCATTGGCCTATTTGTCTATTTTGGGTCAATATTACTTATTTTTAATTATTATTCTTCATAGTATGTTTTGATATTTGGTTTGGTAAATGCTTCCTGTTTGTATTTTCTTTTTCTCTCAAGATTCCTTTGGTATATCTGTATTTTCTCTTCTAGGTAATTTTACAATTATATTGTTATATTCATACATAAATCATTTTTCAATTTTCGTAGGTGCATGATTGTATTAATCATGGAACTGTTACAGAAAACCCAGTTCCCAATGGCAAAATGTTGATGATGATTGCAGCTTTGTACTTCCACGAGTCTTTCCAGCCTCTTTATATCTATTAATGCATTTAATCCTCAAAATAACTGAGTTAAGCGCTATTATTACTCTTATTTTACAGATAAGGAAACTCAGCACAGAGAAGTACAACATATTTTTCTTTGTTATTCTGCTAATAAGTGGTAGGGCTGGGTTCAAACCAGTAATTGTTCAAGGCTAATTGCCTCTGCTTTTGCTTGTTGTCTATTTCTAGGCAACTTCCATGCCATTTTCAGTGCTACAACTTTATAATAAATTAATATTTATTACTTCATTTCATTACTTCAGAATTTTCCTGACTTATTCTTACTCTCTAATTTTTTCAGAACTTTGGCATTATTTTTCGACAGTATTCTATTATTACAAAACATTTTATTTTTACAAAAACATTCTATTATTTAGTTTATAATCATGTTGAATATATAGATTAATGTAGGAAAAATTAATATTTTATTTTTTATTTTATTTTTTTAATTAAGATTTTACATATTTGACAGAGAGCACACAAGTACAGAGTGGCAGGCAGAGGGAGAGGAAGAAGCAGGCTTTCCGCCGAGCAGGGAGCCTGATGTGGGGCTTAGTCCCAGGAGCCTGGGATCATGACCCAAGCACAAGGCAGCTGCTTAACTGACTGAGCCACTCAGGTGTCCCAAGAATTAATATTTTAAAATGTTGAGTCTCTGCATTTGTTTTCTGTGTAGCTGAGTAGAATTCTGAAGTTATCTTCATGAAAGTCCTCAATCTGTTTCATAATTTTCTTCATTTTATTTGTGGGTGTTTAATTTTTTTTTATAGCTATCATATGTAGGGTTTTTTCCTTCCTTTATATTTTCTAGCTGATTATTATTTGTTTATTGAAAAGCAAATATTTTATGTTACTTTTGTTACCAGTTCTTTATTACTTAATGTTAGAGTTTAAATGTTTGGTCAGTGTTGTACATTGTGGTATTTTTGCCTTTTCCAATATTTTCTGGCTCTTACTCTTAACTAATTACAATGTCTTGTACTTGCAGAACCGTGCTAAGTAATAGTGGGAATAGCTGGCATCTTGCCTTCTTATGCCTTCTAGTATTTTATCACTTAGGCATCTTATAAAGAGAGAAAATCTCCTGCTTTTGGCCCTTAAGGGAAGGTGTGGTGAGGAAAGGTGAGAGTGAGGAGAGGAAACAAGAGGTCTTTGCCTTGATTTCAGATGTAGGGGAGCCTGGGGCAGAGGGACATCTGCTCTGTTAGCCATGTAGAGTCCTGGACAGAGATGACAACTTGCTGATTTGGTTCCTTTGTGATACAGAAGGAGTCCATAATGCCCAGCTCCTATGGGTGGTTGGAAGGCAGCTGAGCCGTAAAGCAGTTGAGACATTTGTCATAGCAAGGGGATCCCAAGCAGAGCTAGAGGGTGGGTGCTCTGAGCTCTGAGGGATTCAGTAGAGGAAGTGGCAGGCATCCAGGGGTTTATACTTCTAGTGAGAGCAAGTGTGAGGTCCCACCAAGCTGTGAGACTAAATCTCCGCTTACCAGCCTTGAGCATTTGAGATCAGTAGTGCATGCAGCAAGCATAGGACAGCACAGGGGCCTCAGTGGACCTGAGCTCCTTCTCTTATATTTCTTCCAACCCCAAGAGAGAGGAGCTGGGGAAGGAGCGGGCGGAAAACTGAAAGAACAAGCAATTGTCCCACACTGTTCAGTTTATAAGAAAGGATTCATTTAAAAAACCAAATAGGATTAAGAGTTTATTTCCTTCCCTCTATCCACTGTGTGGGAAGAGGGATATAGGAGAGGTGGTGGTTTGTGAAGAATATAGAGCACTTAAAAATTTTCTCTACAGCTTCCTTCCTTTTGTTCCAAAAGTCAATGTATTTAGCAGTTGGTCTTTGTAATCTGTGGTGTGGGGTTGTGGATTTTCCTCATTTCACTGAATTTTTCTTTCTTTTTTTTTCCACTGAATTTTTCTTTATTGTTCATACTTTGTTTTGAGATGGTTTCCCAGTGAGGAACATAGTAAAAATGCATTTATTCTGTCCTCTTCAACTATAGGTACTTTGTCTTGCTTTTGATAATATTTTTGTGACTGTATTAAGGTTTTGTACCATTTTGTCATAGTTACATTCATGCATAACTTCTTTTTTCTGTGAAAAAGATCTCTGAGAAGTACAAATATACTTCTAGCTAATTCCCTGTACTTTATATGGCAGATAAAAATAAAAATTTTTTTATAGAAAATTTTTTTCTAATTAATCTACTGAGGTTCTAATTTATTTTACATTGAAATAACTTTTGTATCCTGAAAAATGGAGATTTAATTTTCATTCTTCATATATTTTGTTCCTAGGTGCACCTTCGATTGAATTATTAGATTCTCCAGCTACAGCCATGGACCACCCATTTCTAAAAGCATTTCAAACATCATCTAGTTCTTCTCCACTGACAGATGGTAATGAAATTAAACTGACAAACATTTTGGGGGGTAGTAAAAAAGAATGTAGATTGATTCATTTTCTAGATCTTTTTTCTTCAGTATTACCACAATTTGGTTATCATTTTATTTTTAAATTGGCCTTGTACTGAGAAGCAAGGAACTTCTTTTTTTTTTTGAAAATTGCTAAATCTAACAATTATGAAGATTCTAATAATACAATAATTTGAACTTTTAAAACCTTACATGTTATTGCTTTGATATCTGAATAAGAGACTCCTTTAGTGGCTTTCCTAAGCAGAATCTAATCCAGTGATAAGTATAGGTTAGAAAGGTTTGTCCTTTATAAATTATACCTATAAATTATACATGTACATTATACATATATATTAATTTTATTTATTTTTAAGCACTAGTATTCTATTTCCTTTATTAAGATAAGAAAAAAACATTGAAGAGGAATTTTTATGATGCAGTAGGTATTGAATATTTACAAATATTTTTAAATGAGAATTTTCTTTTTATTTGTATTATCATGCAGCCTTTTCATGTACCCTGACTTTCTCCACAAGGGATTTTTGGGCTGCTTACACAAACAACACCCAACAAAGTTATGTGAAAATATAGATAGAAGAAACCAAAACCAAGAAAAAGGACACAGTTGTGTCAGCTTTCAAGGTTGATGTAATTGCTGCTGATGTGATTAAGCTTCAGTTATGACAAGTGTAATGGTAGTGAAGGCACAGAGGAAGGTGTGATCAGTTAAATACTTTTCATTATTAGAAAGATATTCATCTATTATTATGGATTCCTCAGTGCTCATGAAAGTTATACTAGTGCTGGATTTTAAAGATGTCTCTATAGTGTGACACTCAATGATGTGGTGACCCACGGTTTTTCAGAACTGTTTTTCAAAAGACACAGGTACACAAGTCGTCCTGTGGTCCTGAGAAACCAGTTACCCAGGCCTTCTCGGTATGGGGGCAGGACAGAGACGGTTTCCCATCCCAAGGCTCAGCCTTTAGATCTTTCAAGATGGTGGTGACGAAGTCCCCAGGCTGGCAGGGCTTCTTCCTCTTACCTCCGTCCGGCCAGATGTTTACTCTGTCTGGTCACTGTCCTGGTACTGGGCTATTTTGTGTGGGTTGTTTTGTGGCCTCAGAGTATCCCTTGTCAGAGCCTTGGGCCTCTTGGCTGCTTCACTCAGGATTTCGTGGATCATCATCACACTTTCTTATATGTGGCCACTGGCTTGCTTGGCTGATTCATGTGGGAGAGTCCTTGTTAGCCATGGTTTTGTGTAAGTCTAAAGACATCATGTCTGGATGGCTCAGCTACTTTCGTTCCTACAAACTTTCCTCTTTGGGATAACATCTCTCTCCATCTTGATTGCTTATGGACGCAAATCCAAAAAACACACTCAAAGAAGATATCCAAAAACTTTCTCTGCACTTTTGACATTCAACTTCACTGTTTTGGGGGTGGGGGAGGGGAATGCTGGGGAATGCTGAGTTTACTTGATCTTTCTACTTTCCGGAAATTGAAGACCCTCTACTTATTCGATATTCTTTCATATGCTCTGGTTGAGCTTGACCAAAAACAGGAAAGGATTTAAGCTTCCTAGTTCTGCAGACTCACCTATTTGGCCGAGGGCTTCCAGCTGCCTTCTTGAGGTCCTTGGCAGTGTTGGTGCTCTTTCTGTCGTCTGGTTGAAGCTGTGTACTTAAACTGCTTGTTGGTATAACTTTGCTCGCACCTTCTGACTAAGACACCATACCCTTACCACCCTGTCTGAGCTCTCTTTTCCCCCAATTTTCCCCACCTTTCTGAACCAAGACAGAGCAACACTTCCACCATACATCACTCCCACACACACCAGGCACCTGTGAGGCTGGATCTTATCCTCTCAAACTTCCCTTTCTCACACCACCAAGAAACATAAGGAAGATAAGCACGTGCCTGGAATGGGCCAGGCCACACAGTAACCTAGAGGCACAGAAGATGCGCTGAGTACCAAGAGGAGAGGATGGAGGAGTGCTGTCCCTGATGCAGCTGGCCAGAAGCCGCCTTTTCCTCCACGTGGCCCCGAGGACAGCACTCTGTGGTGTGCAGGTGTTTGATGGCCCCTGCTAGATGGCTCCTTCCGGTCAGGATCACATCTTAGACAGCTTGATCGTTTTCCAGCGCCTGTCCCTTTGCTTTGCACACAGGCGTTCCATCAGTGTTTTCTGAACCATGGACGGAAACTCTGAATTAACTTTCCACTTGTTCAGTATCATTCCAGTTGTTATCTGAAAACTGCGGACCCCGCTAGTGTATTCTGTTCTCAAAGAAAGCACACCACTGCCCTTGAATGGTGGTACCCCCCTTCTGTGGGTCCCCCCTGTAAGAAACCTGTATCTTTTCCACACTTGCCTATTTTTAGTCATTTTCTCCAGACTCTGTAACATCTCCCTCCAGCCTCAAACACAGACAGTCCAGAGCTAGAAGTTCTAACTGGAAGCTAGTTACTACCTCTCCCACTCAGCTGGTTAGACCTTTTTACTGCTGACTGGTGAGGGTAGGAGGGTCACTGACTCTGTCCCCTGATCTTGGCAGAATGTCACCTGGGAGCCCTTGGGTTTCCTTTCCTGGAGGACCACTTGTCTATTGTCTGGGAACTAGACCTTGTTTTCCTTCTATGATGCAGTAAGGCATGTTCTCACTTTCAAGAAACGATTTATGAGAGACAGCCCCCTCCCCTACAAAAGAGGCCCCAAATAAGAGTACAATCCTGAAAGATTATGAACTATGAATTGTTTCTGATGGAGATCACTTTTTACAACTAAATCTTGGTTTTCCTGTTTCTCTTGTGATGAAGGGATTACCTTTTGGTAAGGAAAAAGGTTTTAGAGATTTTTAGTTAGACATCATGGAAATACAACCCAGATTTTTTAAAAGCATGGTTCCCTCATGAGAAATAATAATGCAATAATATTAACCGTTACAGCAACAATATGGCAGATTATTGAATGAAATGAATTAACTTGAATAAATGAAGTGACTTGTCTTCTTAAAAAAAAACTCTCTTTCAGCAAATGTAGCATGTGGTTGCTCATTTCTGATAGACACTTTGATGAAAGTGGTAAAATACCATTTTACCAGGTAAATGGCAATATACCATTAAACTGCAACTCACTGAGAGTGATTCTACAAGCAGCTTAGCTCAAATGGTCCAGCATGATTCAGGAAAAGACCCAGAGTTTTGAGATGAATGGATAGATAGCACGTATTCTTAGCACTTTTTCCTTCTTTTTCTTAAGTCTTTTGTTAGATGATTGACAGAGTGTGGTTATACACTGTGGTGATTCGAGTTATATGATTTTGTGCTGCTGGTTGAGGGTAAATTTAACTGCCATGTGTGTTCAGGTTGATACTCTGTTTTGGAAATGAGGGGACCCTACCAACACGTTCACCTGAAAAGGGAGGTGAACTTTTCCATGGAGCTGGGCTCTTAGTGCACCTACAAAGAAAACTTGGTTTTCTTTCCTGAAGCAATTTTAAATTCCTTTCACAACTCACACTAGTGCTTGTTTAGTTTTAAAAAGTGAACACCATGGAAAATTCCTAAAATTATTTTAGTTTTGAAAAATTTCAAAGCAGGTATTATCTTGGTTGCTTGTACAGACTGCCACAGCCCAGTCAGGTGCTATACCAACATACCATAGACTGAGTAGCTTAAGCACAATTGAAATTTAATTTCTCACAGCTCTGGAGACTGGAAGTCCAAGATCAGGACGCCAGCATGGTTGTGTTCTGGTGAAGGCCCTCTTCCTGATCCCCGGCTGGGCTGGCCCTTCTCATTATGTCCTCATATAGTGGAACAGTTGAGGGATTTCTGTGCGGTCTCTTCTGTAAGAGCACTAATCCCATTCATGAGGACTCCACCCTCCTGAGCACCTCCCAAAGACCCCACCTCCTAACACCATCATGTGGGGCATTGGGATTTCAACAAATACAAACATTCAGACCTTGGCTTAAGTCTTCTGTAATTACTTTTGTGCATTATCTGTTATGGTGTTATGTGAATTTCTAGTTTTGCTACAAAATTTAAAATGTAAGTCCAGCAAAGCTAAGTGTGCTCTTGTGTGAAATAGCTGTATGTTGTTATTTAGTATGAACTAGTTGCTCATTAGGAGAATGTTTGCCAATGAAAATTACTTTATCTTGCAGTGCTCTGCTTTTTAAAGAATTAGGTAGGACACCTGGGTGGCTCACTTGATTAAGTGTCGGACTCTTGATTTTGGCTTAGGTCATGATCCCAGGGTCTTGGGATCAAGGCCTGTGTCAGGCTCCATGCTCAGTGGGGAGTCTGCTTGAGATTCTCTCTCTCCCTGTCCGTTTGTCCCTCTGCCCCCTAAAAATAAAGGAATTAGGTAGTAGGATCTATTACTATTTAGACCATTCTGGTTTGAAAAATTAAAAAAAAAATTACTGGTAAGAGGAAAGTTTTCTTTCTGCCTTTTTTCTTTTTTTAAAAGCCCAGCAGAATTTATAATTCCATAAATATATTACTTAGAGTTATTTTTTCCTTATTAGTAGGTACAAGTAGTCAAGTTTCTTCCTTAAAGAGACCTGAAGAAGATGATATGGCTTTCTTTGAAAGACGATACCAAGAAAGGGTAAGTTTGTTTTATTAAGCATTTGATTTGTGACAAAAACACAGTAGAATCACATATTGATTGTGGATCATCATTAAAAATAATTTATAATTTATAAAGCCTTAACTTACAGCTGGTTAGACCTTGAGACTTATTTAGAATGATTCAGAGAGAACTAGAATGAGTCAATAATATATATATAATGTAATAGTTAATTTCTGAAGGTCATAAAGATTGTCTAAATAGATAAAACTGTCAATAATAAACATCAGCTATCAGTAGATTTGTAAATTATATGTACTTTGAGTTCTTTTTTTTTAAAGATTTACTTATTTATTTATTTTAGAAAGAGAGACAGCACGTGCGCACATGGGCATGGGTGGGAGGAGGGGCAGAGAGGGAGGGAGAGAATCTCAAGCAGAGGCCCTGCTGAACGAGGAGCCTAATGGGGAGCTCAGTCTCACAACCTTGAGATCCTGACCTGAGCCAAAATCAAGAGTTAGACACTCAACTGACTGAGCCACCCAAGTGCCCCTGTATCTTGAATTCTTAATATGTAATATTTCTTCTCAGTGCATTCAAGGTATATCTAGACTTGAATTAAAATTACCCATTAGCCTTTAAGAAACTGAACACTAGATATAAATGTATTTAAGCAATTCCCAGGGCTCAATAACTATAGTATTGATGTGTTCCTAGCTTTCAGTAGTGATAATTTGCCTCAGTCCTCTACCACACTATAAACTCCTAGGGGAAAAACAGTACTTTATTCTTCTTTATATTTTCCCCAGAACTAACTACAATGCCTTGTACATAGTAAGTTTTCAATAAATATTTATGGGAAATTGAAAAAAGAAACATACTAATTGATAGTCAGTTTCATACATGTCATATCATTAGACATTTGATGTGTTTCATGGTGGTCATATTTGAGAGATTTGTTTTTGTTTGTTACCAGATGAAAGTATATTGGTTTGATGAGATATGGGGGATGGTATCTGATCACATGGTAACATTCTCCAAAATGCTTTCTTAGGATTATTTTATAGTTGCTCTGTGGGTATTTATTAACTCTCCAACTAGGTAATAAGTGCCATGAAAGTAAAGCCACTTTTGTCACTTTTTGTTGTAGCTTGTTGAGTAACAGAAGGTATGGAGAAAGAAGACCATTAAATAAATTTACCTCCTAAGAGGAAAGGGAGTAGAAGACAGAGAGGGCAGCTTGGTTTTTCTGAAGAAGAATTTTGAAATAGAGGGGGAGAGTCCTGGATATGATTTAAGGCAGAGCTAGAAATAGAACTTTTTTCAGTGATGAAAATGTTCTTTCCCTATTGCAGCTGTTCATCATGTGTGGCTAGATAGGTCTGATTTTAAAAAAATTAGAACTTAAAATTATTTTCCTCGGTCACAGCAGCCACATTTCAAATACTCAGCAGACCACATATGGCTAGTGGCTACCTTACTGGAGAGCTCTCATCTAAGAGAAAGAAGTAGTAGTAGGATCTCAGGGAGGGAGATGAAATGGCCAGAGTGAAGAAAAAGAATGCTCTTTTTACAACATCATTAAGGCTAGACTTTTAATCACATCACTCTCCATTTCTGGAATACACGAGTTCACAGCTGAATTTTAGTTTTCCCTTTAGAGGCTTATGAGGGACAGGGTTCCAGAACTCCTTCCTTCCCTCCTTCAGGAGCCTGGGTCATGCTGACTGCCTTGAAAACATGCTGGTGGTATTTGCTTGTGGGAAGACAATGGCGGGAGTGATTGTTTTAGAGGATATATGCGGCCAATCCAGATTGCTTATTATAAATAGACTGAGAATTTATGGATTTACAAGATGTCATTTATAACTCTCCATCTTGTGTGATTTATGAATTTACGAGGCACAGCTTATAAACTTCCCAGCCTGTGTGATTAATGGCATATAAAAACTAAGAAGCTCAACAACTTCCTAAACAACTTCCTCTGAGCTGACGTGTACTACTACTATACATGTTGTTAGTACTTGAATTTTACTCCAAAAAACCAAGATATGCACTGTTGAGGGAAAAGGGATGATTAGGAAGCTAAATCTGGTGGGTCACAAACCCTTTAGAAAGCAGTATGATGTCTGTATCTGGTTTTGCTTGTATCATGGTGCAGTGGTAACCTTTAGTGTGGAGAAGACTTTACCGTTAAGTGTGAGTTGATTCTGACAGTTGAAGCCTTTGTGGTAATGTAGTTTACTAATTACTTTTAGGTATTATTGAAGAGTTGCTTCATTTCTTCTTTTATATATTAGGTCAAGTTATTTTCTTCCATTGTGGATGACCCTAGGTCTCTTATCTCTAAGAAAGGAGAATTTTATTTAGGAAAATTTGTCAAAGATGAACTAGGTGCAAGGTGCTATTGCTGTGAGTGCCAGGAAGCTGAAGAAGAAACAAAGGGAGAGGAGGAGGTATCTTTGCTCATCAGACCCTAGATTAGATGGATGTATTTGCTAAGTATTATTTCAAGTGAGAAAGCCCTACTTTGGCTATGTTTGGTTGTTGAGCATCTTGTCTCTTTGATCTTACTATAAATTGAACACTTGGCCCTAAATGAGAGAGGAAAAGGGACTAACATTTGTTGATTCCTTATTAAGTACCTGGATTTTATACATATGATCTCATTTATACTTTTAGAACAACCTTGAGAAGTACCTATTATTGTGACATTTTTTTTTTTAACAAATGAGAAAACTGTTGGTTGAAAAACTCACTTCGAATAGTTAATAAATGCTAGAGTTAAGATTCAGATGCTCTTCTCTGTGACCCCAAAGATTATAATCTTTACCTTAGTATAGGTTATTCCTTTGGGGATCCTTCAGATGACTTGTTGACTAATACAGTATACAAGAGTGATATGAATGTATGGTTTTTGAATGAGGTTCCCAACCAACTCAGAGAGGAGAGAGAGGGGAAAAATGGGGATGAGATAGAGGTGAAATATATAGATTTTATTACTGAGAAGTTATTATTTACAATTTGATGAGATCGGATAGACTGGTGTTACTAGATTCCTTCTGGTTTCTTGATATTATTCCTATCACCTTAGAAGATAGGAGGCCCTCCACCCACAATGCCCCATACTTTCTGTCCCTTTCTCTTACAGGGATAAGTCAATGTGTGCTGCCTCAGGGAATTGTAAGAGGCAAATGGGCTTTGTGTTCTCTGGGGTCTTTTTTCCCATAGAAAGGATTTAAATGTTTCTAAAGGTCAGAAGGCCACTACTTAGGATCTGGCTCAGTGGGTTAGGCCGCTGCCTTCGGTCGTGATCTCAGGGTCCTGGGATCAAGGCCCGCGTCGGGCTCTCTGCTCAGTGGGGAGCCTGCTTCCTCCTCTCTCTCTGCCTGCCTCTCTGCCTGCTTGTGATCTCTCTCTGTCAAATAAATAAATAAAATCTTTAAAAACAAAACAAAACAAAACAAAAACCCTGCTTCTTTGCTTCAGGTACACTGGAGGGTAACCTTCAGGGAAGTAACTGTGGAAATGTGAAAACCAGAATTTCAGAAAACTATCCTTAAAGCAGCCTATGTTCCAGGGATAATCCAGCTGCATTAAGTGTGTTAATGTGCATAGACAGGATGTAAGGTTATGTATTTAAGCTTTTATAAAACAATTTTTTTTAGTGGCAGTTAAAATTAATTTATTAATTTTCTCCAAAGCAATATTCACTATATGTTATTTTTATTAAAATGCTTTTGCAAAGTTGAAATCATACCATATTTTAAAAATGCAATTGAGGGGGTGCTTGGGTGGCTCCGTGGGTTAAAGCCTCTGCCTTCGGCTCAGGTCATGATCTCAGGGTCCTGGGATCGAGTCCCGCATCGGGCTCGCTCTCTGCTTAGCAGGCAGCCTGTTCCCTTCTCTCTCTCTCTGCCTACTTGTGATCTCTCTCTCTGTCAAATAAATAAATAAAATCTTTTAAAAAAAATGCAATCTACTATTAGATTTTGCTTTAGAATTTAGCAGCTTAATCACTGCTAAATAACTCTGAAATGCCTGGGATTAATGAGACATGAATCCAAATAAAGTGTGTACAACTTTTTTTCTTTAGAATGTTTTACAGATTATTTTATCAACAAATATTCTAACTTTACAGATAAAAATGGAAAAGGTTGCTAAGCAGAAAGGAAAAGCACCATCAAGTACAAAACCTTCATGAAGACCATTGGGAAAAATTAAAACCATCATCCAAATAGGTCTTGTTTGTGTTTGTTTAAATACATCAATACAGTTTATTTTCTCTTGAATTATTTACTTATTTTACTATGTAAATCTGTCATTTTGGTTGTTTCCTTAATTTATTTAAACAAGTGAAAATTATATTACTTTTATCAAAATTCATGATTACTATTTTGTATATACTTTTTATCTCTCCTAACAAATGAGGTTGTTTTCATATTAGTCAAAACCTGAAAATACAGTAACTGTTTTTAGTCTGTCATAATTTAACTTTTTGAGGTTATTTAAAAAATTAAGTAGGTTATTTTGGGTTTTGAATAAATGTATAAGGAACACTATTTAAAAATAGTAAGTTAAAATCCCTATTTTTTATTTTTCAAACTTTGTAATCTTGATTTATGTTTTTAAATAAAGTGTATTTAAAAATTATATAATCATTTTCTAGTGGTGTCTACTGATTTTTAAGTAGTTTTATTGATTATGCATTTTATATAACTGTATTGAACTTCTTGTGTGCCACCTCAAATCCTCTTGCCTGCACCTCTTACTCCTGGACTGCTGTGAAACACTTCCAGGCAAGCTTCTGACAGCTTCTCATGGAAGCCATTTGATGGCATTTCATCTTGAAAACATTTCATGATTCCCTTACTTTTTTCTCCAGGTATCCTCTGACAGTGTGGCTTAGGATTGCCTACTGGAGCCTCTCTGCCATCATAGATGTGTGAAAGATATGGAGGAGTTAATGACCTTGGGGCCACCCTTGACTTATGAATAAATGCTCTCTCTTCCATCAGCTGGGAGAATTCTGAGATGCCTTTCATAAGGCATTTTCTTCAGAAAATTCTTTGGGATTGAGTACCAGTCACCTCTAGCAGTGGCCAACTCTGTAATACATTCTTATGTTAGCTTTTTTTAACTTCTCCCTTTCTCATCCATCTCTCTGGTTCTCTCAGATTACTTCTCAAATAAATACCTGTATGTGAGTATTTGTCTTGGGCTTCACTTTTGGGTGGTGGGTAAACACAAGCCAAGAGGGATACCAGGAATGGCCTTAGAAAGCAAATCCTCTGGATGGGAGTCTATGACTGGATCATTCGCTGGACAGATGACAATAAAGACCCCATAGCTAGTGCTAAATGGCATAGTGATAACTCCTGTCATGTGGATGGGCCACAGTTATTGTACTGGATTTGGGTAGAGTGCTGGTGGAAGGTGAAGTATTACGTTATATAGTAGCTGTGGCATTACAGTGGAATGGAACTAATGGAAATGATAAAGATAAAGGTGTTGGTTAGTTTTTATTAACTGCTTTAACAACCTCGAAAATAGAAAATGACATAGGCTCATGTTAGCTATTTAAGTCAAGGCCTGCTGTGAAAGCCAGAATGCCTCTATACCTCCATTTAAGGAAAAATCTCATCTGTAGATGCTGGCAGTCTGTGCTGACAATCCAACCCAAATAGAAAAGGTGGCAAAGATGCAAAGGAAATGGAAGTCACAACCTCGATTATCTCCTCTAACAAAGTCAGCATGCCGATAGGAGAAGATTGGAATGTTGAATCATAGAATGGGAACATTTGTGTTGGTGAACCTCAGAATCTTGAACCCTCATGTTTCCTTGATTCCCTGAGCCACAGAAGTGGCCTCCTTTCCTCCACTTTGCTGATAGCAGTCTTCACTTGCTTGGAAATCCTGCAAAGAATTTATCTGGGGCACTTGCATTGTAAGATGATACTTGTCCTCCTTAAGACTCACCCCTGCTACCTCTTCTTAACTCCCGTGCTGATAACTAGGATCAGGTCTCAGCATACCCTAAGTGGGGAAATACAGTCCTTTCTATAGGAGGATAGCTTACAATCTGAATGAACTGCAGGTTCTGGTTAAAATGTTTTGGCAGGAACCCAGGAAACATGCCTGGGAGTAGGTCTTGAGGATGTTGGAGGAGGATGAAACATAAGGCTTGATAGGAGAGAGTGACATGGTAGCACTGACTTGGGTTTTAATGCTTTAGATATTTGGAGTTGGTTCTAACATACTTGCTAGGACGGCATCTAGAAGATACGGTGGAAATGCTAGAATGTATTTGGCATGGTATTGAAGAAGGGGTCATAAAGCTCAGGAATGTTGCAGTGTTAGAATGGATTTATTGTTTGAAGCTTGAGAAGCTATCACTTGAGTGTTTTCCTTGGGAAGGCTCAGATGACACTCATAACTAAGGCCATAAAAAATGTACTGGTGAGAAGCGTGGTTATGGCTGCCCTCTAAAGGGTAGAATTGGTGGTAGAAGATAACTGCCATAATACTGGGCTCCTTAATGTCAGCTTAGATGATGGGATGCAGAAAGGTTGAAGGCCAGGTTGTGGAATCTGTCAGATGCCCAATGGATGGGACTAATGGGTACTAAGACTTGGATCTGTGAAGGAGTTTAAGATCATGATGTTCCAAGGGGCAAAATAGAAGGACAGCTGATTAGGACGTTACCTGACTTGTATATCCACTTATATAACTACTAGCAGTTAGTCTTCAATCTTAGGCACTAAGGGAAGGGAAAGCCCAGATTCCCTTGAGGGAGTGTCCTCAAGTATATTTGATAAACATCACCTTGATCCTTCACCAAAGGGGCAGCCATTTGGCAGGGTAACTATGTGGTGGAGAAAGAAGAATACTCCTATCTTTCAACCAAGGACTTTTGAATATAGGGTCTGAGCTATTTGGATCCCAAAGGACCAAAACACAGTTGTGGTCCTCTGGTTTTATGCAAGTCCAGTGATAAATGGGGTCCTGACTAAAGTCCATCCCAGTGGGTATAATGGGTCTGACCCCACTCTATTTCTATATCTATCCAATAATTGGGATAGATATAGTAAGAGACTGATAGAATCCTTGGGCCTACATTGCTAGTTCTTGCTTCATGCCCCATATACTTCTCAGATGCTGCAGGCTTGGGTCAGAGTTAATGACCCAGGAGCCTCCCTTGATTGAAGTGTTATGTAGGCACAAAGTCAGTGAGGCTTTAGAAGACTTGAACAACTATTAACCGACTTTATGTAATTGACATTTATAGAACACTCAATTCAATAATAGTAGAATACCATTTTTTTTTTTTTAATGCACAGGCAAGGTTTATTAGGTTGACCATACTCTACATCACAAAATAAGTCTCAATACTTTTAAGATGATTCAGGTCATGATGTCCTCTGACCACAGTGGAATTAAATTAGAAATCAGTAACAGATATCTGGGAAATCTCCAAAAATTTCAAAGTTCTATAATACATATCTAAATAATCCATGGGTCAATGAAAAAAAAATAATGGAATCAAAGTACTTTCAACTGAATGAAAAGAAAACACAACAATATTTGCGGAATTTGGTTAAAATGGCACTTAGAGGAAAATTTAGGCACCAAATGCCTATATCAGAAAAGAAGAAAGATCACAAATAAGTGACCTCAGTTTTCACCTTCAGGAACCAGATAAAGAAAGGCAAATGAAAACTAAAATAGGAAAAAGGAAATAGTAAACACCAGAGCAGAAATAGAAAACAAATGCAATAGAGAAAATGAATAAAACAAAACACAGGTATTTTAAGAAGACCAGTAAAATTGATACAGCCAGGCTAATCAGCAAAGAAATAATAGAAAGAGAGAACACACAAATCATCAATGTTAGGAATAAGAGTGATGACATCACTATATATTCTACAGATACTAGATGGATAATAAGGGAATGTTATAAACAATTTTATGCCAATGAATTTTACAACTTAGTCTGAAATGGATAAATTTTCTTGAAATATAAAAACCGAAGCTCATTCAATTAATAGATAACTTGATTAGCCCTATATTGTATAATTATTATCCCATATATCAATTTAAGAAATTAATTTGTACTTAAAAACTTTCCTACAAAGAACATTCCAGGTCCAGATGGCTGCACTGTGAACTTTACCAAAGGATTAAAGATTACTCACTCTATATAACCTTGTCCAGAAAACTGAAGTTTGGGAATTCTTTTTATTTATTAACAAGATTTTATTTATTTATTTGACAGATCACAAGTAGGCAGAGAGCCAGGGGGAAGCAGGCTCCCTGAGACCAATGCAGGGTTCAATCCCAGGACCCTGGGATCAGAACCTGAGCTGAAGGCAGACGCTTTAACCCACTGAGCCACCCACGTACCCCGAAGTTGGGAATTCTTTACAACTTATTCTATGCAGCCAGCATTACTCAGATAAGAAAACCAGACAAATACATCAAAAGAAAAGAAATTCAGATTAATTCCTCTCAAACATAGATGCAAACATTCTTAACAATTTTAGCAAATATAATAGAAGAGTATGCAAAAAGGAAATATATCATGATCGAGTGAATATTATCTAAGGAATAGAAGGTTGGCTTAACATTTGAAAATTAATGTAATTCATCATATTAACCAACTAAAAAAGAACCACATGACCACTTCAATAGATGTATGAATATGTGACAAAATTTAACACATGTTCAAGATAAAAGCTCTCAGAAAACTAAGAAGCTAGTTTCTTCAATCTGATAAAGGGTATTTACTAAAAAAACACAGTTAACATTATACCTAATGCTGAAAGCCAAATGCTTTCCTCCTAAGATTAGGAACTTGGCAAGGACGACTGCTCTCAGCACTTCTATTCAATAAACTGGAGGTTCTAGCTACTGCAATAAAGAAAGATAAAAGAAATAAAAGATACCAAGATTGGAAAGGAAAAAATTAAGTCTTTATTTGCATATGACATCATATATGTACATAAACTTATTAAATCTATTAAAAAAAGACTCACTAGATGGGTGCCTGGATGGCTCAGTGGGTTGAGCCACTGCCTTTGGCTCGGGTCATGATCTCATGGTCCTGGGATCGAGTCCCGCATCGGGCTCTCTGCTCAGCGGGGAGCCTGCTTCCTTCTCTCTCTCTCTGCCTGCCTCTCTGCCTACTTGTAATCTCTCTCTGTCAAATAAATAAAAATAAAATCTTAAAAAAAAAAAAAGACTCACTAGAAATAAGTGAATTTAGTAAGGATGCAGAAAAGAAGATCAATATACAAAAATAATATTTCTATATACTAGCAACAAAACAACTAGAAATTGAGATTAAGAAAATAATACCATTTACAGGAGTGACTGGGTGGCTCAGTGGGTTAAAGCCTCTGCCTTCGACTCAGGTCATGATCCCTGGGTCATGGGATCGAGCCCCACATTGGGCTCTCTGCTCCGCAGGAAGTCCACTTCCTCCTCTCTCTGCATGCCTCTCCGTCTATTTGTGATCTCTGTCTGTCAAAGAAATAAATAAAATCTTAAAAAAAATAGTACCGTTTACAATAGCATAAAAAATCCTTAGGTATAAATTAGACAAAGAAGTACAAAACTTTTATATTGAAAAATACAAAACATTGCTCAGAGAAATAAGAGAATATCTAAGTAAATGGGGATGTATACAATGTTCATACATCGTAAGACTCAATATTGTCAAGATGTCAATTCTCAAACATATGTATAGATTCAATGTAATTCCAATAAAAATCTCAGCAGATTTTGTATGTGTATGTAGACATTGACAAGTTAATTCTAAATTTCAAACAAAATTGGAAAACTAAAAAAATTTTGAAGAACAAGATTGGAAGGCTTTCAGTACCTGTCGTTAAGACTTATAAAACAGGAATCAAGATGATGTCATTTTAGATTAAAGAAAGCAAATAGATCAGTGTAACAGAATAGAGAATTCAGAAATAGTCCTACACAAATACAGTCAATTGATATTCGACACTAATGTCAAGGCAATTCAATAGAAAAATAATAGCATTTTTTGGGGTGCCTGGATGGCTCAGTGGGTTGAGCCACTGCCTTTGGCTCGGGTCATGATCTCATGGTCCTGGGATCGAGTCCCACATCGGGCTCTCTGCTCAGTGGGGAGCCTGCTTCCTCCTCTCTGCCTGCTTTTCTGCCTACTTGTGATCTCTCTCTGTCAAATAAATAAATAAAATCTTTAAAAAAAAAAAGAAAAAAGAAAAATAATAGCATTTTCAACAAATGGTGCTGGAAAAACTAGACATCCAAATGCAAAAATATAAACTGATTTGTGCTTTGCGTCTTATACAAAAATGAACTTAAAAAAGGATTATAGATCTAAACAAAGCCTAAATTAAACATATAAAACTTCTAGAAGGAAATATAGAAAACATTTCTGACATGGGTTAGGTGGTGGTGATTTCTTAAATTCAACACATAAGCATGATCCATAAAAGACAAAACTTATAAATTGAACTTCATCAAAATTAAGAACTTCTGCTCTTTGAAATACTCTTTTTAGAGAATGAAAAGATAAACTACAAACTGGGAGAAAATATGTGCAAATTTGAAGGAGTTAAATCCACAGTATATAATGAACTGCAAAACTCATAATAATTCATGGACGCCTGGGTGGCTCAGCGGATTGAGCCTCTGCCTTCTACTGGGGTGGTGATCTCAGGGTCCTGGGATGGAGGCCTGCATTGGGCTCTCTACTGGTGGGGAGTCTGCTTCTCCCTCTCTCTCTGCTTCCCTCTCTGCCTACTTGTGACCTCTCTCTCTCTGTCAAATAAATAAAATCTTCTAAAAATAATTTCATTTAAAAATGGGAACAGGGACGCCTGGGTGGCTCAGTTGGTTAAGCGGCTGCCTTCGGCTCAGGCCATGATCCTAGCGTTCTGGGATCGAGTCCTGCATCAGGCTCCTTGCTTGGCAAGGAGCCTGCTTCTCCCTCTGCCTCTGCCTGCCATTCTGTCTGCCTGTGCTTGCTCTCCCGCCCTCTCTCTCTCTGATAAATAAATAAAATCTAAAAAAAAAAAAAAAAAAAAATGGGAACATGTTTAAACAGACACTCTATCTAAGAAGCTGTATGGGTGGAAAATAAACACGAAAAGATGGTCAACATTTTTAGTTAACAGAAATACAAATTAAAACTATAAGGAGATACCATTTTTATATAAATGTCTGAACTTAAGAACACTGACCATATAAAATAAGGGTGAGGATATGGGCCAACTAGAACTCTTCAACCCCACTGGTGCACATATAAAATAGTAAATCTACTTTATAAAAACAGCCTAGCAGTTTCTTTTCTTTCTCTTTTCTTTTCAAGTAGGCTTCACACCCAGCGTGGAAACCAATGTAGGATTTGAACTCACAACCCTGTCTAGCAATTTCTTAATAACTTAAACACACATAACAATATCATCCGACCCACATTCTACTCCTAGGTATTAACCCAGGAGAAATGAAAGCATATTCCCATACAAAGATTTGCACATGATCTTTCATAGCAGCTTTATCTGAAACAATCCCAAACTGGAAACAATCTAAGTGTCTATCAAGGGGCACTTGGGTGGCTCAGTCTCTTAATTGTCTAACTCTTTATCCCAGCTCAAGTCTTGATTTCGGGGTCATGAATTCAAGTCCGGTTTTGGGCTCCCCGCTGCAAATGGAGCCTACTTTAAAAAAAAAAAAAAAGTTAAAAAAAGTCTAATCAAAAGGTAGATAAATTGGTTATACTCGTGCAATGGAATAGTACTCAGCAATAATAAGCAATAAACTGTCGATACAGATGACAAAATGGATGAATCTCAATATAATGCCAAGTGAAAGAAATCAGAATGTACTCGCGGCATGGTTATCATTAACGTCAAATTCTAGAAAATGCAAACTAATATAGGGTGAGCGAAAGCAGAACCTGTTTATATGAGGTAGGAGGGGGAAGCCAAGTATTTCACAGGGGGATGAGGAAAATTTGGGGTGGGGGATGTGAAGGGAGTGATTGTTACTTTGTGGGGATGTGTATACTATGTTCACTTACCAAATAACGCAGTGTTAATACCTGCAGTTTCTTTCATGTCTATTATACCTTAATCAAGCTGTTGAAAATTAACGGAGATAATTTTCAACTGTTGCGCAAGGTTTGCCACAAAGTATAAGATCTGCATATAACCGCACAGCTAATCTATATTAATTTTTGTCCCTTAGCGTCGTGAAAAAGCTGCAACATGAGAAAGCTCTGATGCCAAGGTTGGACTGAGAAATGATTGTAAAGGTACTCATCTAAAAATCACATTTTCATTTACTGAATTCACTTTCCATTTGTAAAACGAATACTGAGGATACGTCTAATTTGACTCGTTTAAATCTAAATCAGCGGGAGCACATTTGTAGAGACTATGAAATCCAAACCACTATCTTCGTCATTATTTGAAGGCCTGTAAACAGAACCCACCATCAAGCCAGCCACTAAGGGCCGAAAAGACCCGGAAGTCCCTGGTTCGCGCAAACTCTGTGCGGAGCCCACCACGTGCATGACCCCACCCAGCGGGCCCCTCCCTGCACGCCACCCGCTTCAGGCCCCAGGCTTTGTGGCCACGTGTACTAAGCAGCGGCTCCCAGCAAGCTCTGCAGAGGGCACGGCGCTGTGCGCGCAAGCGCAGCATGGAGCCTGAGCAGCGTCAGTGCGGGCGGTAAGCCTCTTCACGTGCGCGACTGGGGTCTGACGGCTAGCTGCGGTGGCGGGCGGCGGGCTGAGGGCCGAGGGCCCAGTATGTGGGGCCGTGGGCACTTTTCTAGAATTTCTGTGGCGGAAAGTGTGAGGTCAGTAGTAGTCATTGGATAAGTTCGATGCCAGCCGCTTCAAGGACTGTCTTTAACCCATACTGGCCGTTTAGGGTTCCCAAGTATGGGGCGAGGCCCATTTCCTGGCCTTCCTCAGCCTTGGAATCGCCAGCCTACTTCTGAGGGTGATGGGCACCCCAGCTTTTGAGTTGTGGTGCTGGGGAGGCAAAACTGGCTTGCAGGTAACTTGGGCCTGAGTGTTCTTAGTGGAGATGGAGTGGCTCAGGCAAGTAGTGGGGTGGAATTCACCCCGTAAATTTTGTACCATTTAAACTTCAAAATCCCTCATAAAATGGGTGTTGAGGAGCGACCTGGACTCACTCATTCCAGATTCTTGACCTGAATTGTAGTGCCATCTGGTAATCCAGTGTTGTAGAAAATGGATGAAGCATCAGTTTCTTCATAATTATCGTGGCTAAAGTCTTTTTGACCACTTTAAAAATACGTTTTTAAGATGAAACTATAGTTTCTTGGAATTTCCAGACAATTTCAGTTTTTACTAAATTTAAGGCAGTGGCTTCCAGAGAAATAATAGTCTCTCCAGGCAGATTCCAATTTGGTATTACAACTTTTTGCTCAACTAAAACTTTTTTTTTTTTTTTTTTTACCATTAGTGGAGGAATGATATTTGTTTTGAAGATATATTCATGCAGCTTAATGATGTGAAAAAACTGTTTAAGGTGTAACAAGAATCAGGAGATTAAATTTAAAAATTTTTTTTGACTTTTTCTGTGACAGTGAATTTTTCTCTTTCCATAGTTGAGAGAACATTTGGAACTTTGGTGTAGCACTGTTCTTAGTTAACTTTTAAAGCTTTTAAAAAGTCTGTATTTTCAGTTTCCTTCACAGAACTAACATTTAGGCACTGAAAGTGCAGTATTCTAGTGTATTAATGATAAAATTATAAGCTAGTCAACATTTATTTTGAAACATTTTGGAGTTGGAAAGTATATTATGTAATGAAAATTAGTTTTGATGTAATGGGCAAAATTTGATTCATTTTGCAGTCCTTGATTGCAGGGTATCTTCAAAAGTAGAAACCGTTGTACCTTTTAAATAAAGTTGATTACCAAGGTGAAGTGTTTGTTCTCTATATGTTTGTAGTGTTTGTTTTCGTTTGCCCTTTTGGGAGGGCATCAAGTCTTTTGAAAGAATATGCACATTGTTCTGAAATATTGATTTATGTAACTGACCACAGTGTGCCTAGATATTCGCTACAGTGTAAATTTGTAAAAGCTTAGCTGAAGAGGTAATTTCAAAGCTAAATTGTATATGATACAATTGTAGAATTTTTATATTCAAATAAAGTTAATTATTAAAGACCTCTGAGGTCATTTTTGATAGACTTTGAAATTTGACTATTTAGGAACAAAACATACTCGTAGGAATTCGAACATTATATAGTCTTTATTCACCTTAAATGGACAGATTATTGAACTTAATTCAAGGTATTGAATTGTTTTAGTTTTTCAGGAATTGTCCAGATGGATGAAGATGTGCATTACAATAAAGGTACTGACACAAAATTATTTTTGGATGTAAGAGCTACATGATCTTGATTAATTTCTAATCTTCATTGCATTTTGATTTGGTTTTAGTTGAAGATGTGGTTGGAAGTCATGTGGAAGATGCAGTAACATTTTGGGCCCAGGTAAATAGTGTGGTTGATTTCCTCCTCCTTCCCCTTCCTCCACTAACCAGGTCCTGCCCAACAAAAATAAAAATAAAACCCCCAGAATACAGATATCATTGTCACTCTCAGTGCCTAATTCTTCTTCTTTTTTTTTTTAAGTTTTTAAATTAACGTGTAATGTAGTATTTGTTTCAGAGGAAAGGTCTGTGGTTCATTAGTCTTACACAACACTCAGCGCTCACCACAACACATTACCTTTCCCAGTGTCCATCACCTAAGCATCTCATCCCCTTACCCTTTCCCCTCCGGCAACCCTCAGTTTGTTTCCTGAGATTGAGAGTCTTCTATGGTTTGTCTCCCTCTCTGGTTTTGTCTTGTTTCATTTTTTCCTCTCTTCTCCTCTGATCCTCTGCCTTGTTTCTTAAATTCCACATATCAGTGAAATCATAATTGTCTTTCTCTGATTGACTTATTATTAGCATAAAATATCCTCTAATTCATCCACATCATTGCAGATGGCAAGATTTCATTTTTGATGGCTGCGTAATATTCTGTTTTATATATTATTTATATATATATAATCTTTATATAGATATATATACACATATATACACACACACACACACATACCGTATCTTCTTTATGAATGCATCTGTTGATGGACATAGTTTGGCTGTTGTGAACATTTCTGCTATAAACATTGGGGTGCACATGTCCCTTCGGATCACTACGTTTGTATCTTTAAGGTAAATATCCAGTAGTGCAATTGCTGAGTCATAGGGTAGTTCTATTTGCAATTTTTTGAAGCATCTCCCTACTGTTTTCCAGAGTGGCTGCATTAGTTCGTGTTCCCACCAGGATCCACATTCTCACCAGCATCTGTCATTTCCTGATTTGTTTATTTTAACCATTCTGACTGGTGAGGTGGTATCTCATTGTGGTTTTAATTTTTTTTCCCTGATGCTGACTGATATTGAGCACTTTTTCATGTGTCTGTTGGCCATTTGGATGTTTTCCTTGCAGAAATGTCTGTTCATGTCTTCTGCCCATTTCTTGATTGGATTATTTGTTCTTTGGGTGTTGAGTTTGATAAGTTCTTTATAGATTTTGGGTAGTAGCCCTTTCATATGTCATTTGCAAATACCTTCTCCCATTCTGTCAGTTGTCTTTTAGTTTTGTCAACTGTTTACTTTGCTGTGCAGAAGTTTTTTATCTTGATGAAGTCTCAATAGTTCATTTTTGCTTTTGTTTCCCTTGCCTTTGAGATGTATCTAGGAAAACGTTTCTGTGGCTGAGGTCAAAGAGATTGCTGCCTATGTTTCTTAAGGATTTTGTTGGATTCCTGTCTCACATTTAGGTCTTTCATCCTTTTTGAGACTATTATTGTGTATGGTGTAAGGAAATGGTCCAGTTTCATTCTCCTGCATGTGGTTGTCCAGTTTTCCCAAAACCATTTGTTGAAGAGGCTTTTTCCATTGAATATTCTTTCCTGCTTTGTTGAAGATTAGTTGACTGTAGAGTTGCAGGTCCGTTTCTGGGTTCTCTATTCTATTTCATTAATCTGTGTTTCTGTTTTTATGCCAATACCGCACTGTCTTGATTACAGCTTTGTAATAGAGCTTAAAGTCCGGAATTGTGATGCCACCAGCTTTGGTTTTTTTTTCAACATTCCTTTGGCTATACGGGGTCTTTTCTGGTTCCATGCAGAAGTGCCTAATTATTCTTAGCATTATTTAATGCAAGGCATTATTAGAAGACAAATGGTTACTACCTGAGTTACGAGTAGTGTGTTCATAATACACTGACTTAAAAAAGAAAGCAAGAGGGGCACGGGTGAGTCAGTGGGTTGGAGCCTCTGCCTTCGGCTCGGGTCGGGTCATGGTTTCAGGGTCCTGGGATGGAGCCCTGGTTTGGGCTCTCTGCTCAGTGGGGAACCTGCTTTCTCCTCTCTCTCGGCCTGACTCTCTGCCTGCTTGTGATCTCTCTCTGTGTGTCAAATAAGTAAATAAAATCTTAAAAAAAGAAAAAAAAAAGAGGGGCGCCTGGGTGGCTCAGTGGGGTAAAGCCTCTGCCTTCAGCTCAGGTCACGATCCCGGAGTCCTGGGATCAAGCCCCGCATTGGGCTCTCTGCTCGGCAGGGAGCCTGCTTTCCTTCCTCTCTCTGCCTGCCTTTCTGTCTACTTGTGATATCCATATCTCAAATAAATAAATAAAATCTTAAAAAAAGAGAAAGAAATATTATAATTGTGGTTTCATAATTACACTCAATTTAATACCAATAATCTAGGCTGCATAAATTACTGAAGATGCGAAGATACTGTATTTGTGATGTTACAGCCCCATCTAGGGGTCTTTTATAAGATTGTTTCTTAAAAGATCGTGTGTTTTTAAATGTCATTTTTTTTTTAATGGCTTAATTTTGAATTTGAAATACAGTAACTTTTTCTTCATAAAGTGGGAAACACTAGTAGAACATTTAGAGTTTTCTGTCAGACTTCAAGTCAGATAACTTTGCTTAGTTTTAAATATAAAGCAAAACACCTAAATGCTTATATTCCAGAACTTAAGAAGGTGAATCCCTCTAATGCATACAATTACTCACTAATTTTTAATTTTGTGAACTGCATAAGTGGCAGGGAAGAGAATGATGTTTCTATACTTCCTGCAGTGTAAGAACTCTTTTCTGGGGGTGGAGTGAATTGGCAATATGGGAAGTGGAATTTATGAGAAGAAAACTTGTAGAAGAATATGATTAACCCAGAGTTTTTATATCTATGTAGTAAACATTGTAGAAGGGGGATACTCACAGAAAACTTGTGATAAATATGTATCTCTGCTTATGCAGATTTTTTTAAACGGTGCCCACATATTTTCTGCCTGTTGTCTCTGTATTAATAGCAATTGTATGTCAGGTTAGATGATAAATATGTTTAAGATCATAGCTTAAATAAGATTTTCTAGGGACGCCTGGGTGGCTCAGTTGGTTTAGCATTGATTCTTGATTTCGGTGTTGTGAGATCTAGCCCCACGTTGGGTTCCATGCTGGGTGTAGAGCCTGCTTGAGATTCTCTCTCTAAGGGTGCCTGGGTGACACAGTTAGCTAAGCAACTGCCTTTGGCTTACTTTGAGATCCCAGTGTCCTGGGAACAAGTCCTGCATCAGGCTGTCTTCTCAGCGGGGAATCTACTTCTCCCTCTGACCCTTCTCTCTCTCTCAAACAAGTAAAAAAAAAAATACCAAAGTTTAAAAAAAAACATTCTCTAACCTTTCCCCATCTCTTAAAAAAATTTTTTTTCTAGATCATCACTGTTCAATAGAAATATGTGAGCCACATAAGGAATTTGAAATTCAGCAGACACATTAAAAAGTAAAAAGAAACAGGTGAAATAAATTTTATTTGATATATTTTATTTAACTCAGTATACCTAAAATATTTCAAAATGCAGTCAGTTCAGAGACATTTACAGGAGTTCTATTTTCCTTTTTCATATTAAGTTTTGAAATCTGGTATAAATTTTATACTTACATATCTCAAATAAGACCATTTATTTTTATTTATTTTTTAAAAAAGATTTTATTTATTTGACATAGAGAGATCACAAGTAGGCAGAGCAGCAGGCAGAGAGAGGGGGTGGGGGGAATGGGTTCTTCGCTAAGCAGAGAGCCCGATGTGGGGCTCAATCCCAGGACCCTGAGGTCATGACCTGAGCTGAAGGCAGAGGCTTAGGCCACTGAGCCACAGAGGCACGCCCCAGACTAGCTACATTTAAAATGGATTTTGGCTGTTGTATTTGGTCAGTGCAACTGTAGGCTTTGATTTCAATTGACCATTACGTGAAGCTATTGATTGAATTTGGAGCTATTATTTAAACCAGGAATCAGCAAACTTTTCCTGTAAAAGATGAGATAGTAAATATTTTAAGAATAATGGGCCATATAGTCTATAGCAACTGTTCAACTCTGCTCCTATAGTGCAAAGGCATCTATATGATAGTACATAAACATATCGATGGAGCTGTGATCCATTAAAACTTTATTTACGAAATCAAGTAGTAGAGGCCAAAATTTGCCAACCTGTGATTTCAGCGATGAAATTGAGGCCTTATAGAAATTTAACATGTTAAGAAGTTAGGAAACATTTCATAAATGGCTGAAAATATTAAGGGTTAAAACTACTAATGGCATTCACATGAATGATTTCAAGAAGCAAAGTGTAAAAATTTTTTATTTACTTGAGAGAGAAGGAGGGAGAGAGCGCAAATTGGGGAGCAGCAGAGGGAGAATCTGGTTCCCTACTAAGCGGGGGCCCAGCGGACTTGGGGCTCCATTCCAGGACCCTGGGATCATGACCTGAGCTGAAGGTAGATGCACAAATTGTAAAATTTGATTGGAGTTGGAATGGGTATAAATAAAGAGTAAATAGATTTACAGATACGTGAAAGCAGATCAAGATGAAGATCTGCTCATGTATATTCTCTGCCTTTCTGCCACTATGAATTTCTGCCCTGTAAACCACTTATATGAGTATGCTGCAGAATTTTTGGTAGGCCCAGTGGGATGAGTAACAGATTCCAATTGAAAGGAATAAATAAATAAAGGAATAAAGGAATAAATAAATAAATAAGGGAATCTTAAGTGTTTGACCTTCACCTTTATTTGAAAGAAGGAGCTTCCCTTTATTTCAGTCCAGATAACTATAAGATTTAATGCAGAGTATTTTGGTGTATTCTGAACTTTAGAGGTTTAATTCTGGGGCTTTACTCACAAAGACTGCCTGTAATGTGCTTTGGATCAGTTTAAAGTCAGTTCCCTTTTTTACTCTGTAGTGATACTGATACTCATCATCATTCTTTGGAATGGCTCTTTCAGAGTTTCTTTTCAGTCATCAGAGATAATCATGTTCTTTCTAGCCTTACTCAATATTTTGCTGATATATTTTTAAGATTATATAAATATACTTAATTATTTGGGAATAACTTTAGACTTGAAGGATATAAAATTAATACAGTTTTTCTTTTTAAAAAAATTTAATTTAAATTCAGTTTAGTTAACATATAATGTGTTATTAGTTTCAGAGATAGAGTTCAGTGATTCATCAATCTTATATAATAATACCTAGTGCTAATTATATCATATGCTCTCATGTGATCTCATGTACATCATGTGATATGCCCATCACTCAGTTATCTCAACCCTCTCCCCTCCAGCAACCCTCAGTTTGTTTCCTGAGATTAAGAGCTTCTTATGGTTTGCTTCCTTCTCTGTTTTTATCTTATTTTATTTTTCTTTCCCTTCTCTATGTACATCTATTTTGTTTCTTAAATTCCTTATCTGAGTGAAATCATACTGTTGTTTGTTTTTCTCTGACCAATGCTGGTAAGCATAATACCTTCTAGTTCCATACATGTCATGGCAGGTGGCTGTATTTCATTTTTTTGATGGCTGAGTAATATTCTTGTGTGTGTGTGTGTATGTATACCTTTATACATATATATGTACATTATATAGTCACATATATAATTTTATCCATTCATCTGTTGATGGACACCTGGGCTCTTTCCATATTTTGTCTTTTGTGACATTACTGTTATAAACAGTAAAAATCTATGTTTTTGTATAGATTGAATCTATATTTTTGTATCCTTTGGGTAAATACCTCATAATGCAATTGCTGGATCATAGGGTAGTTCTATTTTTAACTTTCTGAGGAAACTCCATACTGTTTTCCAGAGTGGCTACACCAGTTTGCATTCCTACCAACAGTGTAAGAGGGTTTCCTTTTTTCTGCATCCTTGTCAACATTTGTCATTTCCTGAGTTGTTAATTTTTGCCACTCTGACTGGTGTGAGATGGTATCCCATTGTAGTTTTGATTTGTATTTCCACAATGCCAAGTGATGTTAAGCATTTTTTCCACATGTCTGTTAGTTGTTTTGTTAGTACAGACTCTCTTTATATTCTTTTTTTTTTTTAAAGATTTTATTTATTTATTTGACAGAGAGAGATCACAAGTAGACAGAGAGGCAGGCAGAGAGAGAGAGAGGGAAGCAGGCTCCCTGCTGAGCAGAGAGCCCGATGCGGGACTCGATCCCAGGACTCTAAGATCATGACCTGAGCCGAAGGCAGCGGCTTAACCCACTGAGCCACCCAGGTGCCCCTCTCTTTATATTCTTATCTAGCTTCACTTACTGCTAACATTTTACATAACCATAATACAGTTATCAAAGCCAGGAAATTAACACTGGTATCGTGCTATTAACTGCAGCTCTTAATCAAATTTCAGCACTTTTTTTCATTGCCTTTTTTCTGCTCCAGGATTCTACATTGTATTTCATTGTTATGTATTTTTAGTCTCCTCTGGCTTTTGATAGTTCTTTTATTTATCCTTGTCCTTCATGACTTTGACATTTTTGATGAGTAGTGGTCAGTTACTTTATAGAATATCACTATGGTTTTTTATAAGTGGATTGGCAGTAATACTATAGAAGTGTTACTGTGTCCTTGTTAGTGTATCATATTGGGGATTCATGATCTTGGTACATCATTTGATAATACTGAGCTTGCTTCACTTGATTAAGGTGCTCACTGCTGGGATTCTTCACTTTATTATTATTATTTTTTTAAAAGATTTTATTTATTTATTTGACAGACAGAGATCACAAGTAGGCAGAGAGGCAGGTAGAGAGAGCGGAGGGGGGAAGCAGGCTTCCCCATGAGCGGAAAACCCCAATGCGATGCGGGGCTCGATCCCAGGACCCTGAGATCATGACCTGAGCTGAAGGCAGAGGCTTTAACCCACTGAGCCACCCAGGCACTCCTGGGTTTCTTCACTTTAAAGTTACTCTTCTTTTTGTAATTAATAAATGTTTTAGAGGGAGATACATTGAAATTATCTTATTTTTCCTCAACTTTTCATCCACGAATTTTATTATTTATTACTGTGGTCTTTTCCTAAAGATTTTCTCTCATTCCTTCTGCATTTATTAATTGGAATTCCTCTCTAAGGAAGAACTATATCTTCTCCATTCATTTATTAAATTACTGAAATTAATATGGACTCATGGCTATTTATTCAATGGGTTATAATCCAGTACTATCACTATTTTGTTGTTTGAATTGTTCTAGTTTTGGGCATCAAGAGATGTTCACATTGGCTCCTGTGCCCTTTAAACATGTCTCCGTTTCTTTCTTGAGCATTTCCTTACTTTCTGGTACCACCAGGAGTTCCAGGATCATCTTTTATTTCCCTGTCCTGGTCCTGAAAACTACTGCTCTCCAAGGAACTCTGATTACTTTTATTGGAGAATGGTATTTAGAAATCAATAATAGGGCACTGGATGTGCTTATTGCTACTGGAGTGTCATTGTTTCTAGGCCCTCTCAGCAGACAGATCTGGGAAATATATATGTCTAAAAACTTAGACATATACACATCTCTCTGTTTGTGTGCCTTCCTTTCATATATGCATATATTATACACACAAACATGCGTACTGTGAGTTAATACAAATGCCGTCCAATTGGAATCTGACCGTGTAGTTTCATACTAGCCTTCTCCCCTTTTTTGTAATTTCTTTCTCCCTGCTTTCATTATCTGTGGTATTTGTTTAATCCTAGTGTACACCTATAGGAGTTTCAAAATTGTTAGCCTATACCCATGAGAAATGAATTTACTAACTAGTTTGTCTTATTTGTGTATAGAGGATTATATACATTTTGAATTTTTTTACATCTGTTTTCTTTATACAATAAAAAATATATGAGAAGACTTAGGTCATTTGACTAAAATATGCTATCTATTTTGAGCAATTAGAATTTGATCTAAAGTACAATCCAGAGATAATTGTTTGAATTTACTTCCTCTTATGATTTAATAGTATTTGGTAACTTATTTTGAATTTCAAGTAATTTGAACTCACTGCAAAGTAAAAATTTTCTTATAAAGAACTCATTTGAATTATAAAAACACTGGTCCAAGAATTTGATTTAATTTCTAATGTTCAAAATCTTTTAAGTATTATGCTAATAGAACTTTCAATTATATAACACTGTCAGATAATAATTTACTAAGTCTTAAAATGTAGTTACTCTTTCTTCCAGAGTATTAATAGAAATAACGATATTGTGAAGATTGGTTGCTCATTGTCTGAAGTTTGTCCCCATGCCAATTCAGTTTTTGGGAATCTTGATCCAAAGAAGGTGAGCCTATTCTTGGATATAATTATTCCATCTCTCTTGATAGCTTTCTTATGTCTTAGATTTTATAACCGTTGGAATTTTTGATGTATTTGAGAAGAAGAGGCAAATTTTTAGAACTTACGTAAACTGTAGTCATAGTAAATTTATTCTTTCAAAAATACTTATGGACCAGGTACTGTGGTAAGTAGTGAGTATATAGTGGTGAACAAGATAATCCTTGCCTTTGATACTTATTGACAAAAAAAAAATCTGTAAACATAATCTTTATGGAGATGAGTTTGATGATCTTTTTCTCTTTTTTTTTAAATTGAGGTATAACTTAAGTACAGTAATGTGTTTGTGTCTTAGCTGTACAGCTTCATTATTTTTACATATGAATGCATCTATATAATCACTACCCAGATCGAGATACCGTTTCATCTTCCTGGAAAATTCCTGCAGGCTTTTTCTCAGTCAATCCTTGGTCAGTAGTTCTTCTACAAGAGTTAATTATTAGTCTGACTTTTGTCACCATATTTTCACTTGCCTGTTCTTAAATCATGCAGTATTTATTCTTTTGTGTGTATCTGGTTTCTTTAGTTCAACAGAATTTCTGAGATTCTTCCATATTATTGTGTGTATTGGTGTATTGGTAGTTTGTTCTTTTTTAAGCTATGCAGATTTCATTGTGTAACTACACCACAGTTTATTGTCCTTCGATGAACATTTGGATTGTTTGCAGTTTTTGGCTGCTGTGAATTAAGCTACTATGAAACACTTATACAGCCTTTTGTTGGATGTATTAACCTAATTCTTTGTAGTATATATCTAGGAGTAGAATTGCTAAGTCATACAGTAGGCATGTTATACTTTGGTTATACTGGCCAAATAGTGTGGCAAAGTATTGAACCAGTTTTCATTCTTACCAGCAAAGGATGATAGTGATGAGGATAGTGATGGGGATTAAATTTTAATTTTAAATTTAAATTAAAATTTAAGGAGGCATTCTAAGGCATACCTCAGAGTGCCTTTTTAAATATTGTGCCATGAATGTCTTGTTTGCATTACCCATCTCAAAGCTCTGTTTATTTACTTTATTTTATTTTTTTTATTTACTTAAAAAATTTTTTTTAAAGATTTTGTTTTATTTATTTGACAGAGATCACAAGTAGGCAGAGAGGCAGGCAGAGAGAGAGGAAGGAAAGCAGGCTCCCTGCTGAGCAGAGAGCCCAAAGCAGGGCTTAATGCCAGGACCCTGGGAGCTGAAGGCAGAGGCCTTAACCCACAGAGCCACCCAGGTGCCCCTATTTACTTATTTTAAAAAGATTCATTTATTTTTTTGAGAACGAGAGAGCGAGAAAGAGCATTCAAGCACGAGCTGGGGAGGGGCAGAAGGAGAGGGAGAAGCAGACCACCCTGCTGAGCAGGGAGTCCCATGTGGGGCTCTGTCCCAGGACCCCACGGTCATGACATGAGCAGAAGGCAGATGGTCAACCCCCTCAGGCTTCCCAGCTCTGGTTATTTAAATGGAAGGGCTAGATCTTATATTTTGATATGTGGTTAAAATAGTAAGATGAACAAATATATCTTAACATATATGTAAAATTAATGTAAATGTAAAATTATTTTTAGGAGATCCATGTTAAAGAGTATTGGGAAGGAAGTCTTTCTTACTCTTTACCTTTTTGATGCACTTTGATTTTCTTTTAATAATGTGCTTTTATTGGTTTTATTTTAAAGTAATTAAAACCCCAATGGCTTATATAAAAATGTGTGAAAAGAAGAAATTAGAAGGAAAGAATGTAGCTTAGCATTGAACATTAGAATGGATAAGGGAGTGTAATTTGTAAATTTATAGGGTTTTTAAAAACATCTTTGTAGCCTCTAATTGTGGTTAGTAGGGTTAGAAATTAAGATATACCCACTTTTCCTCTTTTGAGTACAAAATACTTGCTTTACAAAAATTTCAAGCTAGTTTCAATAATGGATTTATTATTATAAATGATTACTCAGCCACCTCTGGTTACTTACGAATGCATTATAGTTTGAAAATTTTCCAGGGATTGACTGGTTCTCTTACTCTCATCATGTAGGCGGGTAATGGGCTATAAATAGTGGAGCTGTGAGGGGAAAAGATTGAGACCAAGGACAATTGGATTGAATATATAGTTATGCCTGTGTTTTTATTTACTTTTTTTTTTTTTTTTTAAGATTTTATTTATTTACCTGTGAGAGACAGAGAGAGAGAGAGAGAGAGCATGGACAGAGAGGGAGAGGCAAGGCAGACTCCCTGCTGAGCCGGGAGCCCAATGTGGGACTCAATCCCTGGTTCCCCTGGGATCATGACCTGAGCTGAAGGCAGGCACTTAACTGACTGAGCCATACAGGAGCCCCTCTCTGTTTTATTTTATTTTAATTTATTTTTTTAAAAAGATTTTATTTATTTATTTGACAGACAGAGATCACAAGTAGTCAGAGAGGAAGGCAGAGAGAAAGGAGGAAGCATGCTCCCTGCTGAGCAGAGAGCCTGATGCGGGGCTCGATCCTGAGACCCTGGGATCATGACCTGAGCCCAAGGCAGAGGCTTAATCCCCTGAGCCACCCAGGTGCCCTTTTTACTTTTATTTTTTAAAAAATTTTTAAAAAAGATTTTATTTATTTATTTGATAGAGAGATCACAAGTAGGCAGAGAGGCGAAGGAAGCAGGCTCCCTGTTGAGGAGAGATCCCAGTGTGGGGCTCGATCTCAGGACCCTGAGACCATGACCTGAGCTGAAGGTAGAGGCTTAACCCACTGAGCCACCCAGGTGCCCCCTCCTCTGTGTTTTAAAGACAAATCTCTTTGGGATAGACTTGTATTTTAATGGTTGTGATTTATTCATTCTAACAGAGTCAGGAGCTTCAGATTCTTCAACTTTGTTGAGTGCCAGCTCTATTTCTGGATTTCTAAGTATCCCCACCCCTGCCTAGACAGGGTTGCAGTTATATCCCATTTCTGTCACTTGTCTTATATTGAATTGTTAAATTTATTGATGTATTATTACAAAGTCTTAACTAAAGGTAATGTGACCTTTTGCAGAGTCTGAAATTGATTAGGGCTGTTGATTATCAGCTGTTTTGCTACTGAAACTTTTTGCTTGCTGAAAAATGTAGTTAGATGGTTGGGAGAGTGTACCATGCTATTTGTGCCCTCTCTTAGCCTCCAGTTGTTGAGTGTTAGCTGAGGGAACCAGAGTTAAGTGCTAATTGAACACACATATCCTTTGTAACATTTGCTTTGTTAGATATCCATTGTGTGTCTGAATTGATTTGTACTTGGTTGCTTTGGGGAGTTGAGGATTTTTATATTTAATATATGTATGTCTTTTGCTTCAGAATCTCTGAATTTGTCCTACCTCAAGTGATACACCTAAAAGTAATTTTTATACTTCTCTTAAAGCAGTGTTCCTCAGTCTTTGGTTATGCCTTTTTAAGGCATTTTTTCCCCTAATGGTTCTTCTCCCCTCAAGATTTATTACCACCACAAATATCCTATATATCTGTTTATGTTGTCAGTTAGGTTTGAACTTTGAAGGGATACAAACCATTGTAATATTGAAGACATACCCCACTCCTGAACCAGTTTTCATTCCTTGGGAATAACATTTTCCCCACTGAGAATGTATGATTTAAAGTTGTTATCAACCTAGGGTGATTTGTATCCCCCACTCTCACCCCCAGGTGATATTTGGCGATGTCTAGAGACATTTTTGGTTGCCACAACTGGAGAGGGTGTTATTGGCATCTTGTACGTAGAGGCCTGGGGGGATGGTGCTAATTATCTTATAGTGCACAGGACACAGAGAGCCTCCACCCCATTTCCCTGCCAAAGAATTATCCTGTCTCAAAATACCAATAGTGCTGAGGTTGAGAAATTGAAATTTTCCTTTGTTTTTAAAATTAAACATAATTAAAATATAAACAAATGAAAATTCAGTATTAAGGATATTATCAAATTTAATTTTATTCATTTAATAACAGAGCCTTTATATATAAAATAAAAAGTATAAAAATCTTTCTTGTCTGGTAGGACACATGGATCACACATGGTTGAGAATCAGACTGAAGTGTCATGTACTTGGCATGTTTATATTTTAAGAATAACTAATTGTACTATTTATGTTTTTAGACATTAAAGCAGCATGATTTTAAGACTTTGATGCTTATCCTTTTTTTTTTGAATTTTATTTTTATGTCTTTTCCTCTTTTTTGTTTTTGGTTCTGGTGGGAAGGCAGAATTGCATTATGGACTCTGAAGTCAGATTGCCTGACTTTGTATCCTGGTTCTGTTGCTTACTGGCTTATGTCTTTGGGTGTATAAATGGTGAAAACAATGTATCTGCCTCATATGGTTGTGATAATAAAATAAGTTATTATATATAAAATGCTTTTTGTCAAATAATAAGTGCTTAATAAATGATAACTATTATTCTGATCTACTTAGTGTGCTTTGAATTATTAAAATGCTAACTAATATTTCTTTTTCTCTTTATAGATTTATGGCGGATTATTTTCTGAAGATAAATGTTGGTACAGATGCAAAGTACTGAAAATCATCAATGATGAAAAGGCAGGAACAAGTGTTCAATTTTTTTTGTTTTGTTTTGTTTTTTGCCCTGAGTAATGATTATTTTGGGTCCAAGAATTGATGCTTATTTAGCTCTTCATTGCTTATACATAGTAGTAATAAGATCTGGTTCAATTGAACTTATAAATTGATTAATCATGTTTTTCCCCCTGGCGAACAGAAAAAATATGAATTAATTTAAAAAATCCAGGTCAGATTCAGGAATATTCTTCTGAATTTAAGTTGTCATATAATCACCGCAGATTGTCCAAGAGTAGATGATATAATTTGTAGATTATGTTTGCTGACCAGTGGTTCTTTGTCATCATGTTTGGTTTTTGCTAAGTAACTTTTAAAAGTTGGTCCTTTTAAAATTGAGTGGGAAAAGAACATTTGATCTATCCTTAAAAGTCCTTTCTATCTTTTGCTTAGTTGGTTTGCATATGGTTAATGAAGATTGACTTGTTGCTTTTCATACTTTGGTTAAATGTGATGAATTTTCTTTGTGTTTAGCTATTTGAGTTTTTACATTAAGAACATGAGGGAGATTTTAAGGGAATTTGTGGAGATAAGATTCTGAATACCTGATGGCAATTGTATATAGCAGGCTGTGTAAAAGCATCTCTGTAGGCTTTCCTTTACTGTTTTGTTCCTATATCTGCTTTATAGGACTTAAAATATTTTCTCATGTGTGTATATTTTAAAGATATTTTTTCTTAGGGTAATAAGGAGATGGTGAGATAAAGTAATTCGAGTAACGCTCAGAATAACTTTTTAAAAAAAATCCATGATTTATTACTGTCCAAGGTAATGGTTTATCTTAGTGAAATAGATCCTTCTTAATTAGACGTTTTCCTCACAATTTGACAACTGAAGATGATATATTGTGTTGGCTTTTGCCTTGACTTTAACTTTTTTAAATTAAGGAGCAAGATGGCTTTTGATGTTGGGATAATCTTCTTTTCTTTTTTATTTCCAAATAGATACAGAGCTGAAGGTGAGGGTAACCTTGATTCATTTCCTAGATTTAACACTTGGGTTGGGTTTAATTTTACCCAAGGAAGTTTGATAATTTTGACATTGTTTTCATATTTTACTGTTTCCAATTTGAATTTAGGAATGTTGATTGATTTTAACATTCAAGATAGGAGAGGCCATTAGCTTCATAGATTTTTGTTTATTTAAATACCAGCTGTTTGAAAAAAAAACAAACCATAATGAGAAATGGTACTATTGGAAATAGTACTGTTGGTAACTAGTTAACTAGTACCAAACAGTGATTATTGGGATCTCATGGACCATGGATTTTCTTTATTTTGAGAATATTGTTGGAGGTCTTGTTTCTAAATACATTTTGTCAATTTGCGGTAAAATGCCCTGAGGTAATTACGGTAATTAACAGAAGGCAGTAAATGGATGGTTTCCTTGGAGATGTTTAATCTAAATTCTGTGTTAGTATTTGTCTCATTTTTTTCCCAGTGTCTGGTGAGATACATTGACTATGGAAATACCGAAATTCTAAATCGATCTGATATAGTTGAGATTCCTTTGGATCTGCAATTTTCTAGTGTTGCCAAAAAATACAGGCTTTGGGGACTACACATTCCTTCTGGCCAAGAAGTTACCCAGTTTGATCAGGCAAGTCACAGACTTAAATATTTTTGTTAATGGAAGTGAAGCTCTGTGTTTGAAACAAAATATAAATGTACTTAAATTTTGCTGATCTTCTTTAATATAAAAGCCTGTATAAATTAGTGAAAAATATGAATTGTAGAATAATTAAAAGTAATTTTGTAATAATTTAAAAATATGAGTTACATAATTATTCAAAAGCAATTATTTGTGCTCATCTTTGCTAGGTAAACATTCGTGATCAGAGTTGCATGTGTGTATGTATTTGCATAATAAGTGTAAATAATTTCTTCTCATATAAAATCTTAGAAGAGCCTCTTATGATGGAAAAAATGATAAATATAATTATTGTTATCTTTTGGTTTTGAGAGAGTATGGTGATCTTTAATCTAGCCCTGGCAATAAATATCACAAAACTGAAATTAGTGGAGTTGTGAATTTATCAGATTTTTAGCATTTTGGCAAGGGTTCAAACTGTTTGGTGTCATAGTTTTCAATGATGTTCTATTATCTAGATTCGAGTTTGTATCCCTTTCTATTAAATTTTGGATTAGTAACCTAATTCTGCACCATCTGATAATTTTACGGGTAGTCTTATGGGAATTCTACCTCCTTTTAAATCTCCTGTGCGATAATGATTTTCTTTTGGTGGGTGTTAATGCTATTGAGATATTATTGATAAGTAATCAGATTTGTATTTTTTTACTTAGCAACTCAAATGACTTATGTGAAAAAATGATTTAATCAATAACTGTGAAATGGTAAAATTCAGAAACATATCTGCCTCTTTTCTGTTTGTTTTGTTTTGAGAATCTTGGAAGTTCGGTGTAGTTTTGTCTGCAGTTTAATTACCTATAAGAAACATTTCTGTACTTAGGACTTAGACCTTCATAAGTATAGAGTAAAGCATAGCTATTATTGTAAAATTATATCCCTAAATTTCTGGTTTAAAATCTGAAGTTTTTTTATTAATCTAGATGTTTTGACCAAGGTAGAGGATTGTTTTAAATTTCTTGTATGCCTAGAACCCTAGAATGTTAAATTTACTGACCTTAGAATTCCCCTGCTCTCACCTTGTTTTTTTATAAATAAAGAAATTGGGTCTAGAACAATTAGATGACTAATTATTTAAAGTAATAAAGGTAATTACTGCTGAGTAAGGGCTGGAACTCAAGTCTGTTGCTCTTCTCATGGTAAGATGATATAAAATTTATGTTGATTGAAACGAGTATGAATCAAGAATAAAAGGTCATTTTTAAAAGTTAGTTTTGGAACTGAGGAGTGACCTTTAGTTATTGGGAATGTTTTTTAATTTTCATAGATTCTTTACAGGTGGTATTATTTGTATTTGCATGCTTAAGTTCAGTAAAAAGACTGTTAGCAAACTGAATATTTTCTGGAAAAAATAGTTACTCTTGAATGTCTCTGCTTAGGAAGCCCATGTAGCCATTAATTCTCAGCTCAAGGCTTAAATATAATTTCCTATATAAAGTCTTCGCTAATACCCACCATCCATTCCCTTGTAGCTGTTTCAGTCATTCAGTGTATAAGGCATGTAGAATTGCATTTTTTTCCCTTCCCCACAAGATAGTGAGCTTATAGAGATAAGACTTTTAGTAGAGACAATATTTTACTCATTTTTCTATTCTGGATCTCCTCAGTCTTGCCTGTTAGGTGTTAAATGAGCATCCAATTTATCTAGCATTTGAACAAATGAATGAATAGTAGGGATTTAGCTTAAAAGAGAGACAGACACTCTCAGAGGGTGACCTAGGCACTAAAATACCTTCAGTACATTTTATTTTATTTTATTTTATTTTATTTATTTTTTTTTTTAAAGATTTATTTATTTATTTATTTGACAGAGAGAAATCACAAGTAGATGGAGAGGCAGGCAGCGAGAGAGAGAGAGGGAAGCAGGCTCCCTGCTGAGCAGAGAGCCCGATGCGGGACTCGATCCCAGGACCCTGAGATCATGACCTGAGCCGAAGGCAGCGGCTTAACCCACTGAGCCACCCAGGCGCCCCATCCTTCAGTACATTTTAAACCAACACTTTCATACCCATGTTATAGCACAGTTGAAATTGATACTCTGAATAGTGGTTACAAATGCTGAAGGTCACATGAAGATTTATGACCTAAACGCATTCCTTATTGTAAAAATTTTATGTAGAATCAGGGAATGAGACTAGAGATTGGAATTTGGGTTTAACAGATTAAAGACATTTTAGCTTGTTTTCTAATATATCCAGATAAGATTAGGTAGACTAAAATAGCAAGCAAGTGAAGCTTTCTTGGTTTTGAATAAAGCTTACCAGTTTGGGAAACACAATGAGATATGTCTTAGAAAAATGGCATCATCATTTAAAAAAAAAAAAGATTTTATTTTTATTTATTTGACAGAGAAAGAGAGAGATCACAAGTAGGCGCAGAAGCAGGCAGAGGGGGAGGGGGAAGCAGTCTCCCCGCTGAGCAGAGAGCCCGGATGAGGGGCTCAATCCAAGGACCCTGGGACCATGCCCTGAGCCGAAGGCAGAGGCTTAACCCATCCAGGCACCCAGCATCATCATTTTTTAATCATTGAAGGCTCTGTGTTCTAAGACAGTGATCAGATTTATTTTAAAGATAAATCTTATTTAAGCCTTTTAAATACCTATATTTTAAAAATAAATAGATCTCTCTTTCCGGCATGCAAGATTTAATGAGAACTATAATATATTTCTCAACATAAAAATTAAATATTTGACATTTAAGAAAAGAATATATAGAATATATATATATATATACACTTTTAAAGATTTTATTAATTTATTTGACAGACAGAGATCACAAGTAGGTAGAGAGGCAGGCAAAGAGAAAGGAGGAAGCAGACTCCTGCTGAGCAGAGAGCCCAATGTGGGGTTCAATCCCAGGACCCTGAGATCAGTACCTGAGCTGAAGGCAGACCCTTTAACCCACTGAGCCACCCAGGCACCCCTAGAATATATATTTTTATGGTAAAGTATAATTATTAAAAAACTCATGTACTTGGTCATTCTTTTTGTTAATTAGAATTTAAGAGAACTTAGATTTTATTCCAAGTTTAAGATTTTGTTTTTCTGATTCTGTATAATTCAGGGAGAATTTTGTTGAACAACTAAACGTGATTAGTGATCATAACTTAAATGGAATTTGACTTCAGGGAAGAGTCTTAAATATTAGATTTTTGCATAACATTTTAAGCAAGGAGTAGTATACCTTTAGTGCATTCAGCTTTAGGTAATTAGAACTCTTGTAGAAAGTAGATTATTTCCATCTAAATCCATATGTTGCCCAAAGACAGAGTTTCTCAAAATATTAATAATTTTATATATTCCAGCAATAATTTTCAGACATTGTTATTTCTATTAACATTGGTTAGGAGTAGAAAGAAGTTGTACTTGATTTTAGATAGATTTTCAGCATAAAGGTGATGGTGTGAACAAAGGCAAAGGAAAAAAATTAAATTTCTTTAAAATTTACAGCCATTGACAAGTCCTTGACACAGGCAGAGTGTCCTTCTAGGAACTCAGCTGCCTCCATGTTATTAGTCTGACCTCCAAAGTCCTGCAAGTCTCCTTTAACATGTAAAAATTCCTTTGGAAACTTCCTTTATCTCTACCCACCTGTTCTTCCCAAGATATATGTTAGCAGTCATCCTCCAAGAGTATGGCACACTGATAGACATCTGAAGGGTCTCCTGACTAAGTTTTTACTAGACAGTAGCAAATAACCTTTTCCTGACAACAGCTAGCCCCTCAAGGTCCTGGAAACTTTGCTTCCAAATCCTTAGACACTTGCGCTTTCCCTGACCCCTCTCCCAATTTGAAAGTATAAAATGGGCCACTCCTCATGACCCCAGTGCAGTTCTTTCTGCCCACATATCTTGTCCCTGTGCTTTAATAAACCATTTTTTGCACTGAAGACACCTCAAAAGTTCTTTCTTGATGGTTTGCTCCCAAACCCCAACAATGTCACATCAGTTGAAACCAAAGGTTTTTGTTTGAAAGAGGTTAACCCAAAACCAGATTCTGATTGATCAAAATCTTAATCTGATCTATTTTTATGAATTATATTTTGAGTTTGTTAGTTTTGCTTGCTTGATCTTTTTGAGTTTGTTAGTTTTGCTTGCTTGATCTCATTTGTTGGTGATGCCTTCTGAACCATCTTTACTATCTGTATTGATATTCTTGGTAAATTCAAGCCTCTCATGTGTTTAAGATGTGTGTGTTTAAGAATTTTATGACTTGAAAGATTTATAAAGCCCGTGTTTTTGTAAACTTAAAATACTATGTCATTTTGGTTTGTGGAATTAAAAAAATATATATATGTTTGAATGGTTAATGATGAGCATTTACAGTTTGCCTTCTGCTCTTACAGATGTACCCTTCTAGGTCCAGGGGTTCTTAACTTGGGGTTAAAATGTATCACAGTGAAATAATTTTCTTTGTAATTCTATGTATTTTTCATTTCATTTATTTATTTAAGTTTTTTGTTCATTTCTTAGAACACAAGCAATGGGTGGGGAGGGGCAGAGGGAGAGGGAGAACTAGGCTACCCATTGAGCAAGGAGCTGATGCGGGGCTCCATTCCAGGACCCTGAGATCATGACCTGAGCTAAATGAAGGCAGATGCTTAACTGACTGAGCCACTCAGGCACCCCTATTTTATGCATTTAAAAAGCATTTTTCTGAGAAGAATTCTAAAAGTTTTACCAGCCCGATTAAAGGAGCCCATGGCATAGAAAAAGTTAAGAGCTTTAACATAAGTCTCATTTCTACACTTTATAATACTGTGTAGTTAAAAAAAGAGAATATAATTACTCCTTACCAATGTTATTTAGTTTCTTGGACCTTGAATTTTTTTTTTTCTGTCTGTTCTTCCTCCTCCTCTTCTTTGGACTTTGAAATTTTTTTCTTTATCCTCTTTTTTCCCTCTTCCCTTTCTTCCTCCTCTTTTTTATTTAAATGTGGTCAGCTTGTGTATTTGCTAATTTTTAGTTTGGTCTCTTTAAAAAAAATATTTATTTGAGAGACAGAGAGAGAGAACTTAAGCATGGGTAGGAAGGGGTAGAGGGAGAGGGAGAAGTAGGCTAAGTAGGGAGACTGCTGTGGGGCTCATGGGGCTGGATCCCAGGATGCTGGGATCATGATCTGAGCCAAAGGTGGACATTTAACTGATTGAGCCACCCAGGCACCCCTAATTTGGTCTTTATGCTCTTAGTACCTGGATTATCATTGGTATTGTTTCCTGCTTGTTTTTTTCCTCTTCTGATCCTTTCTTACTATAAAACCAGAGTACCTCTTTTTTTTTTTTTTTTTTTAGGATTTTGTTTTTAAGCCCCTAGCATGGGCTCAAACCCAAAACTCTTGAGCTCAAGAGCCAGCCAGGTGCCCCTAACCAGAGTACCTAATTCTGCCTGTAAAACTATTTTTATTTATTTATTTTTAAAAGATTTTATTTATGTATTTGATACACACACACACATACACACACACAGAACAAGCACAAGCAGGAGACTGAGAAGCAGGCTCCCCACTGAGCAGGGAGCCCAACATGGGGCTTAATCCCAGGAACCTGGGATCATGATCTGATCTGAAGGCAGATGCTTAACCAACTGAGCCATCCCAGTGCTCCTATAAAGCTATTTGTAAAGTTTTGTTGAATTTGAGTGCTTTTTTTAGATACCAGAATTAATTTCTATGTGCTGTACTCCTTAAGACACAATTTCATTTCATTGGGACCAAAAATGGTCAACACTTTCTGCTTGGTTTAAAACAGTTATTCTAGGGTATTTAATTGGTACACATTTTAAAATTTATGGATATGGCTGCCTATACAGGTATTAACTCTACTTCTGGAAAAGAAGATTTCTCCTCTAAATGTGTTATTAGAATATATTCATACACATGGAGGAGTATATTTGCTTATAGCCAATAACAAGGTAAGAGTTTTCGAATGAAGAAGTATGATTGTTTGAAAAACTGGGTAGAAAAAAAATAAGTGAAGAAGGACATGTTGGTGTCGTTGGTTTACATCTTTTTTCCTCCCCCATCTTTCTTAGGGCAGAACCTTTTTGGGGAGCTTGATTTTTGAAAAGGAGATAAAAATGAGAATTAAAGCAACCTATCAAGATGGAACAGTTATTGCTCAGGCTGAGTATGGCAGTGTGGATATAGGGGAGGAGGTGGCTAAGAAAGGATTTGCAGAGAAAAGCAAACTCACTTCCAGCAGTAACACCTGTGAGGAAAAAAAACCAGATCATGGTCAGCTTGTCCTCAGGAACCTCAAAAGCCCTATTCCCTCATGGGGCCATAGATCAAACCAGTCAGCCTTCACCCGGCCAAAGGGGCGCTTAAGTGGGAGGATGACTCTTGACTCGAAGAATGAAAATGATGCAGGAAATCATGTGACATTTCCAAAGTAAGACTGTCGTGGGGTTTTCAGTCAACTAGTTTCTAATTCTTGGTAAAGCTCTTGTCATAGTAGAAGTCAAGCTTTATGTTTTTGGAATCCTCATCTATGTCAGGATTTTGAGGGATGATACTCATTTCTATTTTTTTTTTTTTTGTAATTTTATTTTATTTTATTTTTTAAATTTTTTATTTTTTATAAACATATATTTTTATCCCCAGGGTCATTTCTATTTTTCTTAAATGTGTATTCCTCTCAGCTTTTGTAGGAATTTTTCATAGGAGCCATTTTGAAAGAAAAATTATTCCTGTTATTTAAAGTTCACATGCCAGCTCTTCATATTAATTCTTCTGAATATGTTTACCAAAAATATAAAATACTCCTAAATCTGAATTATCCAGGCACAGCCAGAATTTCAGATAAACTTTGAAGTTTTCCTATTGCTTTAAGAATATTTTAATGAGTTACAGGGAATTAACTTTCCTTTTTAACAAAAGAGAAACTCTTTGTTCTTCCTGTGATAACTTCCTGTGATAACTTGATTATTATAAAGGGAATTCACTTTTTAGAAAATCTTGAATTCTAAGTTTGAAGCAGAAAGCCATGTATAATGTTTCTAAGTACCAAACCATTTATAAACTTCTGTGTCATGATCCAAGCCATGATGCCATGTCTTGGGTTATGTAGCTGTTTTTGGGATTGTAGAAACAAAACTTGTCAAATAGAGTGGAGTTCATGGGGAGGAGAAATTGGAAGAAACTGATAATGAATCCTTTTTACTGTATTTGGTGGAGTTGATACTGCTATAAGTTGGAATATATTTGAGTGTTGGCAGCATTGTTTTTGAAGTATAATTTTATGAAAACTAGTTTGCATTAAAATATTTTTAAATGTTGAACTAGATAAAGATTTTAAATTAGTTTTCAAAATTAACTTAAGATATATTCTCAAGATGATTTCATTTAGATTTATGATCTCTGTCACTTTTAACAGAGTTTGGTTTTTAAAATAAGTGAATTTGTTTTTAATAGGGAAAATTTGACTATTGGAGACTTTAATTTAGGATCTAATGTCAGCCTGGCAAAAATTAAGCAGGACCAGAAACTGATTGAAGAAAATGAAAGGCTTAAAAATGAGAAGGAGGTTCTTCTTGAAAGTTATAAAGCTCTACAATCCAAAGTAGAACAGACTGCCCAGGAGCTGCAGGTATGGTATGTTCACTGGTATAAGGTAAAGAATGACCATCTGGGTGATCTGTATACTCATCTGCTCTTCTTTGTTTAATTTGCTGGCACTTTTTGTTTTCTTCCCTTTCTCTCCCATCCTCCCTCTTTTCTCCTTTATATTTGTTTACAGATGAAATTTTTTCTTATACTCCAAACTAATCATCTTTGGATTTCTTTGAATGTTTGAAAGATTAATAATCTCTCATTTACATTTCCTTTTATGTTCTTTTAAAAGCTTTTTTTTTTTTTAAAGGTTTTATTTGTTTATTTGACAGAGAGAGATCACAAGTAGGCAGAGAGGCAGGCAGAGAGAGAGAGGGGGAAGCAGGCTCCCCACTGAGCAGAGAGCCCAATGCGGGGCTTGATTCCAGGACCCTGAGATCATGACCTGAGCCGAAGGCAGAGGTTTAACCCACTGAGCCACCCAGGTGCCCCTCTTTTAAAAGCTTTTAACTGTGGGAAATTTCATACATTGCAGAAGGAGAGAGAGTTGAATAATTAACCTAGTGTATTCATCACCTGGTTTTTACAATTACTAGACACAAGGGCAGTCTTTAGAAAAAAAAACAAAACAAAAAAACTATACCTCCTGAGTTATTTTAAGATATTTATTTATTTATTTGTTTGAGAGAGAGAGAGTGAGAGAGAGAGAGAGCGCACGTGTGCGCGCGTGTGCACATGAGCAGGGGCAGAGGGGTGGGAGAAGCAGACTCCCCACTGAGTAGAGAGCCTGATGCAGGGCTTAATTAATTCCAGGACCCTAGGATCATGATCTGAGCTGAAGGCACACTCTTAACCAGTTAAGCCACCCTGGTGGCCCAGAGTTATTTTAAAACAAATCCCATTGATAATACTCTACTGTATATGTTTTAGTTAGTGTCTGCCTCTACTAGAATATAACTTTGAAAAAGACAACTGTAATATTATTCATATTTAAAAATTAACAGTAATTCCTTAATATCTTTTAATATCCAGCGTTCAGATTTCCTGGATTGTTCTATGATTGCCCCTTAGCTTCTTCCAGTTGGGATCCTAGTTTAGGCTTGTGCATTGCATTTTGGATGATAAATCTCTTAAATTTCTTAATCTGCATCCTTGTGTTGCTTAAGAGGCTCCTTTATCTGCATATATTTCCTTTTATGGTAGTTAGCTCTCAAGGTTGCTTGGATTCAGGGCATTTACCCCCCCCCCTCCCCCAAGAATATTGTCTCTTTTTCAAATGTGTGAGCTTTTTCTTACCCTAAATGTGCCACCCTAACACTGTTCTCCAGTGCACCATCACCAGCTGGATGTCCCACAATTTATTTGTGATACTAAATACCAGGAGTTGGCACAGACCCCACAAATTAAGGACTCAGTCCCATAAGACTTCTTCCAGTTCAGATTCCAGCCACCATCAGGTTCCCAGGCTACCTACACTTCTGCCTGTAAATTTGAGAGCTCCTATGATCCCTACTACCTTGTTCAGTAATCCACTAAAACAACTCAAGAACTCAGGAAAGTGCTATACTTATGATTACAATTTTATTATAAAGGATATAATGCAGGAACAACGAAATAAAAGGAAGAGATGCATAGAGGAAGTTATGATGGGAGTGAAAGGTGGAGTAGGGGAACTGGGGGTATCTTAGCCTACCACTCTACCAATACATGGATTTGTTCACCAATCTGGAAGCTCCCCCAAACCTACTTATTTGGAGGGCTTTGTTTTTTTGTGTTATATTTTGTTTTAAATGAAGCTTTTATTAGGTCAGATTGATTAAATCATTGATCATTGATAATTGAACTCGATTTTCAGCCTTTAAATCCATAGGTGGCATTCTCCAGGGAGCTCTGCCTCATAAATCTATAAATCTGGATACTGTCCATTATAACCTCTTGTTTGTATTTTTAAAGATTTATTTATTTATTTTAGAGAGAGAGGGAGACCATGCTCTAGGCTGGGGGAGAGGTGAGAAGCGGAGGGAGAGGGGAGAATCCAAGAAGACTCCCTGCTGAGCACCGAGCCCAGTCTCACAACTCTGAGATCATGTCCTGAGCCAAAATCAAGAGTCTGGTTATTTAACTGACTGAGCTACCCAGGCGCCCCATAACTAACCTTTTATCTGGGGACATCCTCCTAAGGATGGGCATTTCAGAGAAGGTCTCTTCTTAGAATACAATCTGTTTCTTTGAGGTCTAGTTCATAAGGAGATTAGTCACCTGCCTTTTATTTTTGTCTCTGGGGGTATTCCCCTGTCCTCTTCCGTGAAGAGTATAAATGGATCACAGGCCATCTACTTTACCTACTCAAGATATAAAATGCTCATTTCCACTTCAGAAAGTTCCTTGTTGCCTCCCGACAGTCTAACCACTTTTCCTCCCACTCAAGGCAACAACTATTCTGATTTATATCACCATAGTTTAGTTTTCCTGGTCCTGTATTTCATAAAAGGAATCCTCTGATACGTGTTCTTTTGTGTCTGGCTTCATTCACTGAACATAATTGTTGTGACATTTATTTATGTTGTGTATATTATGTTTGTTCATTTTTATTACTGAGTAGTAGTCCATTGTAGCAATATACCACAGTTTGTATTTAGGGTGTTTGTTTCTGGTTTTTAGTTGTTAAGAGTAAAGCCATTGTGAATATTTTTGTATGGGTCTTTTAGTGGGTATATACATTCATGTAACTTGGATTAGAGATTCTTTCCTCAGCCATATCCCATCTACTGATAAGTGCATCAAACGTGTTCATCTCTGCTCTAGTGTTTTTGATCTCTCATTGTCTTTCTGTTCTTGCATGCTGTCTACTTACTTACATACTAGAGCCCTTAGCATATTAATCATGTCATGTTTAAGATTTCTGGTCTGACAGTTTGAGCATCTATCCATGCCCTGTCTGAGTCTGATTCTTGATTTGTCTCTTCCAAGTGTGTTTTTTCTTTGTCTTTTAGTATATATTCTCCCTTTCTGCCTTTGCTTATGTGCACACCCTCTCTTTCTCTCTCTCTCTTTCTGTCAAATAAATAAATAAAATCTTAAAAAATATATAGTTTCCCTGAGGTTAGATCTTGTTAAGAATAGAATACTCTGGTGTAAAATGTTTCCTTTCCCCCTTTCCCTTTTGGAAGCTGGAGGGGATTTTTCTCTTTTATTTCTCTGTGAGAACATGGTAGAGATCTTGGGGGTAAAACTCATAAAACTGAAGGCATCCTGGTGACCGGGTCTGCCTGGAGTTTTTAACTGAGTTGTTCACAGTAAGTCTTCAGTGTTGTCATTTGAAGTTGAGGTTTACCTATTTGAGACTGGTTCCCTCAGAGGTTGCTGTTCCTTGTAAGTTGTGAATGGCTTTTGGTTCCCAGTCTCTCCAGTTTTGGGGGTAGTAGTTTGTCCTGTGACCTTATCTTTCTTTATTATTTATTTATTTATTTATTTATAAATATATAATGTATTATTAGCCCCAGGGGTACAGATCTGTGAATCACCAGGTTTACACACTTAACAACATTCACCGTAGCACATACTCTCCCCAGTATCCATAACCCCACCACCCTCTCCCTCCCCACTCCCCCCAGTCCTCCTCAGTTTGTTTTGTGACATTAAGAATCTCTTATCTTTTGTCTCCCTCCCAATCCCATCTTGTTTCATTTATTCTTTCCTACCCTCCAGACCCCCAACATTGCATCTCCACTTCCTCATATCAGGGAGATCGTATGATAGTTGTCTTTCTCCAATTGACTTATTTCGCTAAGCATAATACCCTCTAGTTCCATCCACATCGTTGCAAATGGCAAGATTTCATTTCTTTTTCTTTTTCTTTTTTTTTTTTAATTTTTTTTTTTTAAAGATTTTATTTATTTATTTGACAGAGAGGGATCACAAGTAGGCAGAGAGGCAGGCAGAGAGAGAGAGAGAGGAGGAAGCAGGCTCCCTGCTGAGCAGAGAGCCTGATGTGGGACTCAATCCCAGGACCCTGAGATCATGACCTGAGCCGAAGGCAGCGGCTTAACCCACTGAGCCACCCAGGCGCCCCTCTTTTTTTTTTTTTTTTAAGATTTTATTTATTTATTTGACAGAGAGAGATCACAAGCAGACGGAGAGGCAGGCAGAGAGAGAGAGAGAGGGAAGCAGGCTCCCTGCTGAGCAGAGAGCTCGATGCTGGACTCGATCCCAGGACCCCGAGATCATGACCTGAGCCAAAGGCAGCGGCTTAACCCACTGAGCCACCCAGGCACCCAAGATTTCATTTCTTTTGATGGCTGCATAGTCCTTCATTGTAGATATATACCACATTTTCTTTATCCATTCATCTGTATTTGGACATCTAGGTTCTTTCCATAGTTTGGTTATTGTGGACATTGCTGCTACAAACATTTGGGTGCACGTGCCCCTTCGGATCACTACGTTTGTATCTTTAGGGTAAATACCCAATAGTGCAGTTGCTGGGTTGTAAGGTAGCTCTATTTTCAACTTTTTGAAGAACCTCCAGGTTGTTTTCCAGAATGGCTGCACCAGCTTGCATTCCCACCAACAGTGTAGGAGGGTTCCCCTTTCTCTGCATCCTCGCCAGCATCTTTCATTTCCTGACTTGTTAATTTTAGCCATTCTGACTGGTGTGAGGTGATATCTCATTGTGGTTTTGATTTGTATTTCCCTGATGCCGAGTGATGTGGAGCAATTTTTCATGTGTCTGTTGGCCATCTGGATGTCTTCTTTGCAGAAATGTCTGTTTATGTCTTCTGACCATTTCTTGATTGGATTATTTGTTCTTTGGGTGTTGAATTTTCTAAACTCTTTATAGATTTTGGATACTAGCCCTTTATCTGCTATGTCGTTTGCAAATATCTTCTCCCATTCTGTCAGTTGTCTTTTGATTTTGTTAACTGTTTCCTTTGCTGTGCAAAATCTTTTGATCTTGATGAAGTCCCAATAGTTCATTTTTGCCCTTGCTTCTATTGCCTTTGATGATGTTCCTAGGAAGAAGTTGCTGCGGCAGAGGTCGAAGAGGTTGCTGCCTGTGTTCTCCTCAAGGATTTTGATGGATTACTTTCTCACATTGAGGTCCTTCATCCATTTTGAGTCTATTTTTGTGTGTGGTGTAAGGAAATGGTCCAATTTCATTTTTCTGCATGTGGCTGTCTAATTTTCCCAACACCATTTGTTGAAGAGGCTGTCTTTTTTCCATTGGACATTCTTTCCTGCTTTGTCGAAGCTTAGTTGACCATAGAATTGAGGGTCTATTTCTGGGCTCTCTCTTCTGTTCCATTGATCTACGTGTCTGTTTTTGTGCCAGTACCATACCAACCAAATACCATACCATGTGTCTTGATGATATCAGCTGTGTAATAGAGTTTGAAGTCTGGAACTGTGATGCCACCAACTTTGGCTTTCTTTTTCAATATTCCTTTGGCTATTTGAGGTCTTTTCTGGTTCCATATAAATTTTAGGACTAATTGTTCCATTTCCTTGGAAAAAATGGATGGTATTTTGATAGGGATTACATTAAATGTGTAGATTGCTTTAGGTAGCATAGACATTTTCACAATATTTGTTATTCCAATCCATGAACATGGAATATTTTTCCATTTTTTTGTCTTCCTCAGTTTCTTTCATGAGTACTTTATAGTTTTTTGAGTACAGATTCTTTGCCTCTTTGGTTAGGTTTATTCCTAGGTATCTTATGGTTTGGGGTGCAATTGTAAATGAGATGGACTCCTTAATTCCTCTTTCTTCTGTCTTGTTGGTGTAAAGAAATGCAACTGATTTCTGTGCATTGATTTTATATCCTGACACTTTACTGAATTCCTGTACAAGTTCTAGCAGATTTGGAGTGGAGTCTTTGGGGTTTTCCTCATATAGTATCATATCATCTGCAGAGAGTGAGAGTTTAACTTCTTCTTTGCCTGTTTGGATGCCTTTAATTTCTTTTTGTTGTCTGATTGCTGAGGCTAGGACTTCTAGTACTATGTTGAATAGCGGTGGTGATATGACCTCTTCTTTCTTAAAGATCTAAGAAGGCTTGCTGATTTTTTCAGTTTGTTCAGCTTTTTATTTGTTGTTAGGATGGTGTAGTGACTTTCGGGCTTTTTGCATGCTGGACCAGAAACCTGAAGTTTTTAATGCTTTCAAAGTGCTGATTTCTGTATCTGTTGGTTTTAAAAATTTATTTCTTTTTTATTTTATTAATTGATTTTTTTTTTTTTTTTAGTTTACGATTACCTTCTTTCCTCTTTAATTTGCCCTTCTATCTTCTTCAGATGGAAATTCATATCATTTTTGATCTTTTGTTCTTTTAGAACATTTAAAGATAATTTTTTTAAAAGATCTTATTTATTTATTTGACTGAGAGAGAGATCACAAGTAGGCAGAGAGGCAGGCAGAGGGGGCAGGAAACAGGCTACCTACCCACTGAGCAGAGAGCCCAAAATGGGGCTGGATCCCAGGACCTTGAGATCCTGACCTGAGCCAAAGGTAGAAGCTTAAGCCACTAAGCCACCCAACCACTCCTAAAGATACTTCTTTTTAAGTACTGCTTTATCTGTAGGCCACAGATTTTGATACTTTGTTTTTCTTAATTAAACATGTTTTTAAAATTCTGTGATTTTTGTTTGAATCATGAGTTATTTAGAAATACATTGTCTAATTTTCAGATATTTGGAGATTTTTTTCCCCCCCAGTATATTTTTGTTACTGAGTTTTAGTTAATCTCTTTTTATTAGGGAGCAAACTTTCTTTGGTTTCACTTCTTTTAAATTTACTGTGATTTGTTTTATTACCCAGCATATGATTTGTCTCTGGAAGTGTTCCCATGTACTTTAAAAAATAATGTAGGGGCGCCTGAGTGGCTTAGTGGGTTAAAGCCTCTGCCTTCGGCTCAGGTCATGATCCCAGAGTCCTGGGATTGAGCCCTGCATCGGGCTCTGAGCAGAGAGCCTGCTTCCTTCTCTCTCTGCCTGCCTCTCTGCCTACTTGTGATCTCTCTCTGTCAAATAAATAAATAAAATCTTTAAAAAAAAAAAACTGTGTATATTTTACAGTTGTGTGGTAGAGTGTTTTGTGCATAAAATCAAAGGAGCTGAGATTATTGTTGAAGTCTTTTGTATTTGGACAGATTTTTCTGTCTACTTGTTCTATCAGTTCCCAGAGAGGAGTGTTGAAATCTCCATATATTATTGTGGTTTTCTCTGTTTCTTCCTTTTTTCTGTTAAGTTTTACTTGGTGGAGTTGAGACTTTGTTATTAGTTGGATACACAGTTAGAATAGTGTCTTCCTGAATCATCTTTATGCTATATCCCTGTTTATTGCTGGGAATGCTCCCTGCACTGAAGTCCACATTGCCTGATATTAATATAGCCATATTTGCGTGGTATATCTTTTCCATCCTTTAATTTTTATGTCTTTTTATATCTAGTAAGTATGTCTTATGAGCAACATATAGTTGAAACTAAGCCTTTTTATCCCAATTTATAATCTCCTATCTTTTAATTGGAGTGTTAATCTAGTTTTTATTTATTGTAATTATTGATGTGGTTGGGTTTGAATTTGCCATCTGTTGTCTTATTGTTTCTTTGTCTTAAAAACCATACTATTTTCATTTGATTTTCAGTTTTTTAAAAATATAAGTTGACTATTAATAGCCTTGAGAACCAGTTTAATTTCACAATTCTTTTAGATCTACATGATTCTTTACCTCAGTATTTTAAAGTTTTCTTACACATATAATTCATTAGTAATTTGTATTGAAGATTTGTTTAATATCTTTGTAAAACATTAAGTACATTTGCAAAGATAAAAAAACTTTTTATTTTCCCACTCCTATTTCTAGATTTATGTAATTTTTGAATAATTATAATACAAATTCTAGTAGATATAAACAGAGTTAAAAACAAATATAACTGATTCTTCATGGTCATCCTACTTAACAAATGGGAGCCGAAGGACATGAACATACATGATTGTATCATACTAGTAATAAGCATAAGCATTCAGTATCTGCTGGTTCTCTCTTTTTATTTAACTAGAGAATTGGAGAGAATGTGAGGACTAAGGATCATATTGTATAAATGCTGAATAAAATTTCTATGTTTATGTAATAATCTGGCTTGGAGTATAATTAGAATAAAGCTGCTACGTCTTTAATGATATTACTGCTCTATACATTATTTTAGATAATCATGGTACATTTGTACTTGAGATACTATTCAGAATTAGGGAGTTTAATCTAGCTTAGGTCAGGGAAGTGATGTTTTTGGTTGTTTTGCAATGTAAAATGACACAGGACTTTGTAAAAAAAAGTTGTCATTGATAATGATCTCATGTCTCTAGGGATCTTTTACTTATCTTTTTAAAATTTAACTACTGAGACAAAGTATATGAAATTTCTTTCTATTTGGCTTTTTATTAGAATGAAAGATAAAGAGTCTATGATTTGTGTGAAGGTAGAAGCCTGGAATAGATTTATTTTTTTCAGATCCAAACTAGTAGGAAAATAAGTTGTCCTGTGGTTTAATATTTAAAAAGAAAACTTTGTTTCAAAGGATTTATTTATTTATTTTAGAGCAAGATTGAGAGAACATGAGTAGGGGGAGGCTGGGAGGAGAGAAAGAATCTCAAACAGACTCCACACTGAGCATGGAGCCCCATGTGGGCTTGGACTCATGACCCCATCATTCCCTGAGCCAAAATAAAGAGTTGGATGCTTAACCCACTGAACCACCTAGGTGCTCCCCAATTTTTAAAAAGTAATCTCTATGCCCAATATGGAGCTCAAACTCATGTCCCCGAGATCAAGAGCTCCAGGTTTCACCAACAAGAGCCACCCAGGTACCCAAATATTTTTTAATCTTTTTTTTTTTTTTTTTAAGATTTTATTTATTTATTTGACAGAGAGAAATCACAAATAGATGGAGAGGCAGGCAGAGAGAGAGAGAGAGGGAAGCAGGCTCCCTGCCGAGCAGAGAGCCCGATGCGGGACTCGATCCCAGGATCCTGAGATCATGACCTGAGCCGAAGGCAGCGACTTAACCCACTGAGCCACCCAGGCGCCCCTATTTTTTAATCTTTAAAATTTTATTTATGCCTTAAAAGTATTTAAGTGACAGTAGAAATATAGTTTCTTGTTCGAGATTCACTAGGGATGTGCTTGTTTTTTGTTGCAGCAAGAGAAAGCGACTACCATGGATTTGACTAAACACTTAGAAAGCACTCTGAAGACTCGTGTAGGTACCAGAATGGAAAATCTGGCAGCTAAGGTTGAAATGTTGAAAGAAATTAGGTAAGTAAAAGCATATTTTTGATAAGGATACTTTTAATTTTCACTTATTTTAAAGATTTATTTATAGAGAGAATATACAAGCAGAGGGAGGGGCAGAGGGAAAGAAGGGAGAGAGAAAGAGAATCTCAAGCAGACTCCATACTGAGCACAGAGCCTGACTTGGGGCTCAGTTTCACTCCTAAGATCATGACCTGAGCTGAAATCAAGATTCAGATGCTTACCTGACTAAGCCACCCAGGGACCTTGAGAAAGATAATTTAAAATAATTGCTGATTAGTTTGTGCTTTGTTTAAATTCTATACTCATCATTTTTCCTTTGACACTTGATCTTTATATTTTTATGCCTTTAAAAGAGCGAAACTAAAAACACTTAGCCTGAGCTGAATTTTATAGTGTTTGTGTCAGCATTCCTTTGTTAAAACATGGAGTTATATATGGTTATAAAGTCTGTGAGAATGAAATTAAAAACCAACACAAGTTCTAAGTGGTAGTTTGATGGGAAACTACTATGCCTATTTTTTTTTTTTAAAGATTTTATTTATTTATTTGAGAGAGAGACAGTGAGAGAGAGCATGAGCGAGGAGAAGGTCAGAGGGAGAAGCAGACTCCCCGTGGAACTGGGAGCCTGATGCGGGACTCGATCCTGGGACTCCGGGATCATGACCTGAGCCGAAAGCAGTTGTCCAACCAACTGAGCCACCCAGGCGTCCCTACTATGCCTATTTTTATTGCTTGGTGTTATTTTTAGGCCTATATCCAAACTAAAGATTTGAAAGAAAAAAGTGGTTTTCGTACAGTCAGAAGAAAAATGGTCTTCATGGAATCAGGAGAGAAGAAATTAGTTAGGAATCCTTGTGCAGAGTTTATTAAGCATTTGTCAGACTCTGTATATGATTTATGTAGGTATTTTATATTAATAGATGATTGTCTTATTGCTGGTTAGGGATAATTTCTCCCTCTTTTCTGGAATGTGGGAAAAAATAGTTCTCAAGACAACCTAAATTCCTTTTCATGCTACAAAAAGTACTTAAATCAGTTACTCATTTTCTCAAATACTTGGAAACAATAAGAAGATGTTCATCTGAATTAATATTGTGTGTTGCTGTTTTGTCCAGTGGAAATTTGTATTCTCCAGTATAAATCCATCAGTTGTCATCTGGTTTGTAAGCCTCTAGATAGTTTGAGTAATTTTGTTCCTCTAGAGCCTAATTAACTTTTTTTTTTGACTTTTAATTTTTTATAAACATATATTTTTATCCCCAGGGGTACAGGTCTGTGAATCACCAGGTTTACACACTTCACAGCACTCACCAAAGCACATACCCTCCCCAATGTCCATAATCCCACCCCCTTCTCCCAAACCCCCTCCCCCCAGCAACCCTCAGTTGTTTTGTGAGATTAAGAGTCACTTATGGTTTGTCTCCCTCCCAATCCCATCTTGTTTCATTTATTCTTCTCGTACCCACTTAAGCCCCCATGTTGCATCACCACTTCCTCATATCAGGGAGATCATATGATAGTTGTCTTTCTCTGCTTGACTTATTTCGCTAAGCATGATACGCTCTAGTTCCATCCATGTTGTCGCAAATAGCAAGATTTCATTTCTTTTGATGGCTGCATAGTATTCCGTTTTGTATATATACCACATCTTCTTGATCCATTCATCTGTTGATGGACATCTAGGTTCTTTCCATAGTTTGGCTATTGTGGACATTGCTGCTATAAACATTCGGGTGAACGTGCCCCTTTGGATCACTACGTTTGTATCTTTAGGGTAAATACCCAATAGTGCAATTGCTGGGTCATAGGGCAGTTCTAATTTCAACATTTTGAGGAACCTCCATGCTGTTTTCCAGAGTGGCTGCACCAGCTTGCATTCCCACCAACAGTGTAGGAGGGTTCCCCTTTCTCCACATCCTCGCCAGCATCTGTCATTTCCTGACTTGTTGATTTTAGCCATTCTGACTGGTGTGAGGTGATATCGCATTGTGGTTTTGATTTGTATTTCCCTGATGCCGAGTGATGTGGAGCACTTTTTCATGTGTCTGTTGGCCATCTGGATGTCTTCTTTGCAGAAATGTCTGTTCATGTCCTCTGCCCATTTCTTGATTGGATTATTTGTTCTTTGGGTGTTGAGTTTGCTAAGTTCTTTATAGATTCTGGACATTAGTCCTTTATCTGCTATGTCGTTTGCAAATATCTTCTCCCATTCTGTCAGTTGTCTTTTGATTTTGTTAACTGTTTCCTTTGCTGTGCAAAAGCTTTTGATCTTGATGAAATCCCAATAGTTCATTTTTTCCCTTGCTTCCCTTGCCTTTGGTGTTGTTCCTAGGAAGATGTTGCTGCGGCAGAGGTCGAAGAGGTTGCTGCCTGTGTTCTCCTCAAGGATTTTGATGGATTCCTTTCGCACATTGAGGTCCTTCATCCATTTTGAGTCTATTTTTGTGTGTGGTGTAAGGAAATGGTCCAATTTCATTTTTCTGCATGTGGGTGTCCAATTTTCCCAGCACCATTTATTGAAGAGGCTGTCTTTTTTCCATTGGACATTCTTTCCTGCTTTGTCGAAGATTAGTTGACCATAGAGTTGAGGGTCTATTTCTGGGCTCTCTATTCTGTTCCATTGATCTATGTGTCTGTTTTTGTGCCAGTACCATGCTGTCTTGATGATGACAGCTTTGTAATAGAGCTTGAAGTCCGGAATTGTGATGCCACCAACGTTGGCTTTCTTTTTCAATATCCCTTTGGCTATTCGAGGTCTTTTCTGGTTCCATATAAATTTTAGAATTATTTGTTCCATTTCTTTGAAAAAGATGGATGGTACTTTGATAGGAATTGCATTAAATGTGTAGATTGCTTTAGGTAGCATAGACATTTTCACAATATTTATTCTTCCAATCCAGGAGCATGGAACATTTTTCCATTTCTTTGTGTCTTCCTCAATTTCTTTCATGAGTACTTTATAGTTTTCTGAGTATAGATTCTATGTCTCTTTGGTTAGGTTTATTCCTAGGTATCTTATGGTTTTGGGTGCAATTGTAAATGGGATTGACTCCTTAATTTCTCTTTCTTCTGTCTTGCTGTTGGTGTAGAGAAATGCAACTGATTTCTGTGCATTGATTTTATATCCTAACACTTTACTGAATTCCTGTATAAGTTCTAGCAGTTTTGGAGCCTAATTAACTTTTGAGGCACTACCAGAAATTAAGTGGCTACACTGCCACAGATATGGGGCAGATTTAGGACCAAAATAATCCAATGTATTTTTGTACATTTTTGAGGAAATAATGTGCTATTTGAGTGGTGGCTGTCTTGTTAGAAACTAGAGAAAAGAATATGGATGGACTCTGTTGTTTTTGCTAGCTGGCTTGCTTCTCCAATTGTTTTTTTTTTTCTTTTTTTCCTTTTTTCAACTCTACAAATGTTAGTCTGTTTAATAGGGTACAAGGACTAAGGTGCTTGCAGTCTTGGTTAGCAAGTTTAGCTAAGTCTAACAATTTTAAGGAATTGTTCAGAAATCTAACTGTATACCAGCATTGAAGGTCTATTTGATATGATCAGACTTTTAAAGTTGTCCTTTATTTTATTTTATTATTTTTTTAAGCTTTTATTTTTATTTATTGGACACAGAGAGAGGGTATAGGCAGGGGAGCCGGAGAAGCAGGCTCCCTGCTGAGCAGAAAGCACAATGTGGGTCTGGATCCCAGGGTCTTGAGATCATCACCTTCATGAGCTGAAGGCAGATCCCAACTAATTGAGCTACTCAGGGGCATCTATGTAAAAGTTTTCTAATAAAGTTTTATTTGATTTTTTTCTCAAATGTATATATATATTTCTAAGATTTATTTATTTATTTATTTATTTATTTATTTATTTATTATGCTTCTGTGCAGAAGCAGGGGGGCTGAGTCAGAGGGAGAGGGAGAATGAAAATCTCAAGCAGACTTGTTGCCACGTGTGGGGCCCAACACAGGGCTCCATCCCATGACCCTAAGATCATGGCGTGAGCTGAAATCAAGAGTCTGATGCTTGACCAACTGAACCACCCAGGTGCCCCATGAATCAAATATATTTTTAATTACAAATTATGCCAGTTAATTGATGATTTTATATAAGGTTTTAGCAAGTACCTCTTCATAGCCAACATTGTATGTTGTAACTTTAGACCATTATTATTTAAGCGCAACTTTTTCTCATGTCAATTTAAAAATTTCTTAATCTTTTCCTTTTTGCTTTTGTTTTTAAATAGACGTGTCAACATCAATGTTCGTTTTGGAAATGACCTCTCAGATGCTATGCAAGTGTTAGATGACGAGGGCTTTACTATCCCAGCTTCTTTGACTGAATTAGAGAGAATTTGGGCAGAATACAATCTTGCTCAGAAGAATATACAAACTTGTGAAAATGTGGTGGGTCCAGAATTTTTCTCTCTAAAGGTTTTATTTGTTGATCATATGGGGATATCATTTGGGAAAGATTGTGGATATTATAGTGATACTTTGCATGAAATCTTTAAATTTTATAGCATCTTCATATTAATATTTTGACTCCCAATTTTCTTGCCTTGTTAAAAAAAGATAGATAAATGGTGATTGTGGATAAAGTGTTAAAGAAAATCTTTTCCCCTTTTTGCATGAACATTTGACCATTGTTCAATTCCTTCTCTTTTTCCTTGGTAATTTAATAAAATAATATTTCAGTCATGTTACTAGGCGGCATTGGTTAGTTAAATCTCCCTAGTTGGTAATTTATATCTGGACTTGAGAAACTTTAAACTACAGATGCTTGGTGGAGGCTTTTGCAACTGGGCATACCATCCTTGAGGAACTTTGGAAGCTATGCCTATAAAATATGGTGGCTTTTGAAGGGGATGAAGCTTGTAAGCCACGGTGGTTGTGACACCTGCTAATGTATATTGTTTTGGGGTCTGAGTGGTGTGGTGGTCTGAGTGGTGTGCAGTATTGGACTCTGCCTTACTATTAAATGCTATTTAAGCACCCATTATTGAAAGGTGGTTATTTGTGGGTAGGGGAGGGTATGAAGAGCAGATTATTTCCTATGAAATCTTTATTAGCATAGGTACAAGTATATTTCCTCTCACAATTTTCTTTAGTTTATATTGAGCTGAACAGAGCTCCTGTTTTTCATATGAAGATACTTAACACAATCATAACTTTCCATAGTACCTATGAGTTCCATACTTGTGTTTGAAGTTGCTCCATCTGAATTATTGGTGGTTTCTATGGTTTCTACCTCTGGGGATTGTACCCCAAAAGTCGTCTTCCTAGTTCATACCTAGGTTGCCCAGTTGGCAATAGCTGACTGTAGGCGAGAACAGAATAATTAGGTCTTTGGAAATTCCAGGATTGTTAAATTTGTACAAGGGACTGTATTTGTGTCATTTTACATGTTAGACCCTAACTGATCACTTCTAATTACAGAAGAAAAAAGTGACAAAAGCAATGAGTTTGATCTATATGAAACACAGGTAATGTGATTAGGTAGTTTATAAACTTCTTCTTTACACTTTTAAAATGGACAGTTTTGTTCTTATTTTATAAATGAGAAAATTGAGGCCTACAAGGTTTAAGGAAATTGCTGAAGATTAAATAGTTGTAAATGTTAAAACGGTATTTGAACCTAAGTATGTCTGACTACAAGGTGTATTCTCTTTCCATTTAAACTATGTTGTTGATATTAAAGTAATTCATGATGTCTTTTCTTTTCTTTCTTTTTTTTTTTTTTTAAGAATTTTAAAAATTTATTTGACAGAGAGAGAGAGGCAGTGAGAGAGGGAACACAAACAGGGGGTGTGGGAGAAGGAGAAGCAGACTTCCCACTGAGCAGGAGCCTGATGTGGGGCTGGATCCCAGGACACTGGGATCCTGACCTGAGCCAAAGGCATACATTTAACTGACTGAGCCACCTAGGTGCCCCTCTAGTATATTTAAGAAAAAAAATTATTTATTTACATAAGTAATCTCTACACCCAATGTGGAGCTCGAACTCATGACTCTAAGAACAAGAGTCATATGCTGTCCAGACTGAGCCAGCCAGATGCTCCTTTGATTTTTTTTTTTAAAGGAGATATTTGGGGACACCTGGGTGGCTCAGTCATTAAGCATCTGCCTTCAGTTCAGGTCATGATTCTAGGGTCCTGGAATTGTGAAGGTGCATCGGGCTCCCTGCTCAGTGAGAAGCCTGCTTCCCTCTCTCCCACTTCCTGTTTGTGTTCCCTCTTTCACTGTCTCTCTCTGTGTCAAATAAATAAAATCTTAAAAAAACAAAACAAAACATGGGGGCTTAAGTGGGAACATGGGGGCTTAAGTGGGTAAGAGAAGAATCAATGAAACAAGATGGGATTGGGAGGGAGACAAACCATAAATGACTCTTAATCTTACAAAACAAACTGAAGGTTGCTGGGGGAGGGGGGTTGGGAGAAGGGGGGGTGGGGTTACAGACATTGGGGAGGGTATGTGCTTTGGTGAGTGCTGTGAAGTGTGTAAACCTGGCGATTCACAGACCTGTACCCCTGGGGATAAAAATACATGTTTATAAAAAAATAAAAAATTAAAAAAAAAAAAAAAGGACTTATTTGTTTCTGCTTACTGCTAAAGCAGCCCCTTACGTTTCAGGATTTAATTTTGGGCTTCATTTCCTGAAAGTTCATTTGATAGACTGAAGAGTGGATTATTGAATAAATCCAGAGTTATAACTACTGCTGAGTTGCCTTTTTTTTTTTTTTTTTTTTTTAAAGAGAGGGGTGAGGAGGGGCAGAGGGAAAGGGAGAGAGAATCTTAAGCAGGTTCCATGCCTAGTGCAGAGCCAGATCTCATGATGAGACCATGGCCTGAGCTCATATCAAAAGGTGGACACTTAACCACCTGAGCTATCCAGGCATCCGGCATTTTATTTCCCTTATTGAACTTAATTTAGGTCTAGTGTTATTTCATTTATGTATTTTGTACAGTACCTCAACCTGATTGCCATGTGTATTTTTAATGAGATTCTTTTCTTTTTTGCGTATAGTTATAAAATGGCCTGGTTGAACTTACACAAAAAAGAATATAAAATTCAAGCTTTTTAGTGTATGTGGCAGACACTGCAATAGGTAGCAGAGACACAGATTTGTTTAAGACATGATTCTCTTGGATGTGGGATATACATATAAATAGTTTCAATGTAGCTTGATAAGTACTATAATAGAGATAATGCATAGAATTCTTGGATCTCTCTCATATGCCTATTTCCAAACCTAACCTCTTAGACAAATTGGAGGTTTTACCATGGTGGAGATTAAGTGAATCTCGAAGGGTAGGTAGTTGAAGGAATTGACAGGTGGAATGGGAGCAGGAGGGAGTTAGTGTATAATTAATAATAGGAACTTGGATAATTTTTTAAGAAAAACAAAAATTTCAGTGTTGTCCATATAGTGGGAAAAATAAGAGTAGGATTATGAAGAGAAAGATGCTTGTCTTAAAAGCTACTGTGTTTGGAGAATGTAATGTTAAATTTTACTCACTTTAAGACATTAGTTTTTTTTTTTTTTTTTTTACATAGGTCACTCACTTTAAGACATTAGTTTTTTGTTTTTTTTTTTTTTTTTTTACATAGGTCAGTGTGTATAAAAAAAAAAAACCAGCTGGTGTATTAATGATTGTTATTCTTTGTTTTCTTTCTCCAGAACGAAGGGAGTATTTTGATTGCCAAAAGAAATGAAGTGCAACAGAAACTGAACATGGCAGTAGAAGTTTTTATTCTGGAAGTAGATGAGTTACCTCTTAATAAACGCTTGAAAACATTGCAGGTTAGAATTTAAAAAGATATATATATATACATTAAAATATGTTTATCATTTGAGAGGTGAAATATGCATTTACCTTGAGATTTCAGATAGTACTAATGGCTACAAAATTTTATCTTCTTTTGGATGAATTCAAATTTCTTTTTAATAGGATTAAAATACTACTTTAATCTATTTAATATGTTTATATATGTATATCTATCCTGCAAATAAGGTAAAATGGTCAGACACATCAGGATTGCTAGAGTGGCATTCACTGGGAAAACTCATGGATACAGAAGCTGTAGCAGGCATGTGAGTCCCTGTTGTCTGTTGCATTCCAGCAGAAAATCTGGTAGGGTCACATGTCAAGAGTTTAGAAGAGGAGTCCTGATCCAGTATCAGGGGCTAGAGTACAGTAGCTCTAGGTTGTTATGCAACCTTATCTTCAGCCTTATCCTGCCATCTCTGCAATGACTTTAATTTGGAGTGAATGCACATGTGACAGTGTTATGAAACATTTTTCTCTTTGTTTATTCAGATTTTTTTTTAGTCTCCTTTAATGATGTTTTAAAATTTTTCTCTAAAAACCCTCTGGCATTTCTTCATTTAACTTCAAGATATGTATACTTTTGGTTGCTTTTGTGGCTATTACCTTACTTTCCATTTCTTATTTTTGATGGTGTAGTGGAATACTGTTGATTTTTATTTATTTGTTTGCTTACTTATTTTTACTGTTTTTTAAAAAAATATTTTATTTATTTATTTGACAGAGATCACAAGTAGGCAGAGAGGCAGGCAGAGAGAGGGGGCGGGGAGGTAGGCTTCCCGCTGAGCAAGAGCCCGATGTGGGGCTCTATCCCAGCACCCTGGGATCATGACCTGAGCTGAAGGCAGAGGCCCAACCTACTGAGCCACCCAGGCGCCCTTTTACTGTTGACTTTTATACATTGATGTCTCTGGCAACTCTCCTGAACTCTTTTAGTTCTCATTTCTCTATTAATATTCTTTGAACTTTCTTTGTGGTCATATCATTTGAAAACAACAGCCATCTTCTCCATCTACTTTTTATATATCTTCAGACTTTTACTGCATTGGTCAGCATCTTTAGTAACAAGTTAAATCTTGGCTGTGCTAGTTGGCATCCTTGTTTTATTTTGGATCGCAGGGAATGAGTTTGCTAGAGAGTTGGGGAAAAGGATATTCAGGGACATCTTGATACTGTCTCTTTCTGTCTGCCTGGAGGAAGATGTAGTTTAGATAATACCACGTATAGTATAAGTTCTTCCAGAATTGTGAAGTGACCTTTGCATGCAAAAGGGCAGTGGTGTAGTAAGAATGTACCTGTTTATAGTGCAGTTTTTACTTTACCCTGTGAAGGTCTTTTTCTTCTCATGAACTGCTAGTAAACATAGGTTTGCAACCGAGATGATTGTAAAAACTCTTCTTAAAGTTTAATCTTATGAGAGTTTTTGCTATATCTGGTTTGTTTCCCTTTATATTATTCCTCTTGGTCACCAGAATATTTTTTAAACTTCTGTTTTGATGAAGTAGTTTGATATTTACCTATATTCTTCAAATACTTAAGAAATAAAACCTATACTTCAATTATGGAGGTCAGAGAAGTTAAAGTTCATGATTTCTGATTTCCTCAACAGTTACTGAGACTTCTTTTGTAGCCTAAAATACATGGTTGATTGTTTATGACTGTTCCTTATAAGGTAAAAAAGAAAGTATATTCCAGGTATACTTGGTATGCAGGTCCTAATGTATAGCTATTATTTTAATCCTTAATCTTCTGTATCTTTTCTTAGTTTTTTATCTGATCAGTTTATCAGTTTTGAGAGATTGTTATATATTCTAGTTCTTTAATTGTTAAAAAAAAAGTCAGTGCTGGGGCACCTGGGTGGTTCATTGTTAAGCTTCTGCCTTCAGTTCACGTCATAATCCCAGGGTCCTGGGATCAAGCCAGTGTCAGTCTCCCTGCTCACCAGGAAGCCTGCTTCTTCCTCTCTCATTCCCCCTGCTTGTATTCCCCCTCTGACTGTGTCTTTCTCTGTCAAATGAATAAATCAAATCTTTAAAAAAAAAGTTAGTGTTGTATTGTTGGGTGTTAAAGTATTTATGATTGTTATGTATTTTATTTTACTTTATTTATTTATTTATTTATATTTTAAAGATTTTATTTATTTATTTGACAGAGAGAGATCACAAGCAGACGGAGAGGCAGGCAGAGAGAGAGAGAGAGGGAAGCAGGCTCCCTGCTGAGCAGAGAGCCTGATGCGGGACTCGATTCCAGGATCCCGAGATCATGACCTGAGCCAAAGGCAGCGGCTTAACCCACTGAGCCACCCAGGCGCCCCTACTTTATTTATTTTAAAGATTTTATTTATTTGGCAGAGAGAGCACAGTGAGAGAGGGAACTGAAGCATGGGGAGTGGGAGAAGCAGGCTTCCTGCTGAGCAGGGAGCCTGATGCAAGGCTCGATCCTAGGACTCTGGGATCATGACCTGAGCCGAAGGCAGACACTTAACGACTGAGCCACCCAGCCACCCCTGTTATGTATTTTAAACTGTTTTCTTTTTCACCATTATGTGACCTTACTTTTCCTTCATGGTATTAAAATATTGTTTCCTTTAAAAATTCCTTTTCTGCCTCTATTTTTTGCTTTATCTTCTTTCCCTCCCTTTATCTTATTTTTTATTTTAAAATTTTTTTAGAAGATTTTAATTTATTTAACTGACAGAGAGAGAGAGAGAAAGCGCGTGCACAGCAGGGTGAGGGGGAGCAGCAGAAGGAGAGGAAGAAACAGGCTCCCCACTGAACAAGGAGCCCAATGCAGGGCTTGATCCCAGGACCCTGGGATCATGACCTGAGCCAAAGGCAGATGCTTAACCTACTAAGCCACCAGGCACCCCACCCTCCCTTTATTTTAAATTGAATGTCTTTCTTAGACAACATACTAATGGATCATTTTTTAAAAGAAGCTAATGTATAAATTTGTATTTTGATGGGTAACTTGATTTATATGTTTATAATTACTGTTTTATTAGAACATATTTCTGTAATTGTTTTGTGTTTCTGTTGGTCATGGTTTCTATTTTTTCCCCCCTTTCCTACCTTATACCACTAATATCTTAGAACATTCTCATCTGCCTTTGGTGTGTCTTCTTGCTGTGTATTTCTCTCCTAAAAATCAGCTAACCACTTGTTTAGGATTTTAGTTACAGAATGTTACAGGTATTGTAAATGATAATTCAGATAACAAACTTTAGAGTTATTCTCTCATTCTTATTTGATAAATTGTTGGATATCTTTTGGTTTTCTCTGTGTATTGGAGTATTTTCTCAAAGTACCTTATTCCCTTAAATATTTATTTATTTATTTATTTATTTATTTATTTATTTTAGAGAGAGAGAGAGGGTGGAGGAAGGGGCAGAGGGAGAGGTTTTCAAGCAGAGTCCCATTGAGCTTGGAGCCCGATACAGGGCTCAGTGTCATGACTCATGAGATTATGGCCTGAGACGGAACTAAGAGTTGGATGCTTATTTGACTGAGCCACCCAGGTGCCCCCTCTAAGAGTACTTTCAAAGAGCTCTTTGTGTGGTTGATTTTGTAAAGTATTAAGTGTCTCAGAATATCTTTTTTTTTTAGAAAATTTTAATACCATTTGTTTATTTGAGAGAGAGTGTGAGCGATCCAGCATGGGGTGGTGGCGGGCAGGGAAGAGAAGCAGACTTCCTGCTCAGCAAGGACTCTGGGATCATGATATGAGCCGAAGGTAGATGCTTAACTAACTGACCACCTAGGCACCCCTGTCTCAGTATATCTTATTTAAACATTTAAACAGTTGATTGCATTTACGTACTTTAAACAGTTGTTTCATTGGCTATAAAATATTTGATTCAAAGTCCATTGTTCTTTCAAAATTTGACGATAATAATTCATTGTCTTCTTCTCATAGTTGTTACCAGTCTGATTTTTGTTCTTCTGTGATGTTTTTCCTCCACTGAAAACTTTAATGTTTTCTCTTGACTTTGTTCCTAATCTGCACTGAAGTTTCTATTTAATCTGAGTACATTCAGTCTGAGATTTTCTATTTTTCTTTAACTCTATGGAATATTTGATAATTATTTCTTAAGATATTATCCCTTCTTCTCTCCTACCCCTTCTCTCCTCAATTTACTTTGTCTTTTATCCTGGGACTTCTGTTAGATGTACATTTAAATTTCTTCTATCCTCTACATATTTTAATTGTTCCTGTATGTTTTCTATCTTTATCCTTTTCTGAGTCTTTTTGGGGGGGATCTGAGGAATCCTTGACTTAATCATCTAGCTCACTAATTAGTTCTCTAGCTGTATCCTTTTTGCCATTTAGTGAATGCATTGTATTCTTTATTTCAAAGATTATTTCTTTTATACCTAATATTTTCAGTTGGTTATTGTCTATAAGTACTTGATTTTGCCTTGTGTTTTCAGTATTCTTTTTTTTAATCTTTCTTTTTTTCCCATTTTATTTTATTTTATATCTTTTCAGTGTTCCAGCATTCATTGTTTATGCGCCACACCCATTGCTCCATGCAATACATGCCCTCCATAATATCCACCACCAGGCTCACCCAACCTCCTCCCCACTCCTCTCCCCTCCAAAACCCTCAGTTTGTTTCTCAGAGTCCACAGTCTCTCATGGTTTTTCTCCTCATCCAAGTTCTCCCAACTCACTTCTCCTCTCCATCTCCTAATGTCCTCTGTGTTATTCCTTATGCTTCTCAAGTAAGTGAAACCATATGATACTTGACTCTCTCTGCTTGACTTATTTCATTCAGCATAATCTCGTCCAGTTCTGTCCATGTTGATACAAAATTTGGCTATTCATTGTTTCTGATGGAGGCATAATACTCCATTGTGTATATGGACCATATCTTTATCCATTTGTCCATTGAAGGACATCTTGGTTCTTTCCACAGTTTGGCAACTGTGGCCATTGCTGCTATGAACATTGGGGTACAGATGGCCCTTCTTTTCACTATATCAGTATCTTTGGGGTAAATACCCAGTAGTGCAATTGCAGGATCATAGGGAAGTTCTATTTTTAATTTCTTAAGGAATCTCCACACAGTTTTCCAAAGTGGCTGCACCAGCTTGCATTGCCACCAAGAGTGTAAGAGGGTTCCCCTTTTTCCACACCCTCTCCAACACATGGTGTAAAAGAATGGCTGAGTTTCATTTTTTTATACATAGCTGTCCAATTTTCCCAGCACCATTTATTGAAGAGACTATCTTTTTTTCCACTGTATATTTTTTCTTGCTTTGCCAAAAATTAGTTGACCGTAGAGTTGAGGGTCCATATCTGGGCTCTCTACTCTGTTCCATTGGTCTGTGTGTCTGTTTTTGTGTCAGTACCATGCTGTCTTGGTGATCACAGCTTTGGAGTAAAGCTTGAAATCAGGTAACGTGATGCCCCCAGTTTTGTTTTTCTTTTTCAACATTTCCTTAGCAATTCGGGGTCTTTTCTGGTTCCATACAAATTTTAGGATTGTTTGTTTCAGCTCTTTGAAAAATGCCGGTGGAGTTTTGATTGGGGTGGCATTGAAAGTATAGATTGGTCTAGGCAGTATAGCAGTATAGACATTTTAGCAATGTTTATTCTTCTGATCCATGAGCATGGAATGGTCTTCCATCTTTTTGTGTCTTCTTCAGTTTCTTTCATACACAAAGATAAACTTAAACTGGATAAAAGACCTCAGTGTGAGGCAGGAATCTATCAAAGTCCTAGAGGAGAACTTAGGCAGTAATCTCTTTGACGTCAGCCACAGCAACTTCTTTCAAGTTATGTCCCAAAAGGCAAAGGAAACAAAAGGGAAAATGAACTTTTGGGACTTCATCAAGATCAAAAGCCTTTGCATAGTATTCTTTCTTTTTGTTGAGAGTATTTGTTATGCTTATTTCGAGTTCTTTGATTTTGCTTCCTTTTTATAAAGTGACTTAGATTGTTATATTCCTTTCAGAGTTCTTCTGTTAGTCATGGACTTCATCCTTCTCTGTATCTCCTTCAAAGGTCTCGTACTTCCTTGGAGAACTGTAAGCTATCTTGGTTCTGTGCTGTTGTGTAGGTAGGGGATAGGGTGATAGAGGGTTCTGAGAGAGGGGTGAAAGCTTGGAATATAACTTCAAAGACTTCAGGTGGGTTTAGAGAATAGGATGGGGTTGTTACTCAGAGCTTCTAGGGTTACAGTTTGGACTCAGCTACTACCTATAGGCTTTTATTCTAGATGATCTTACTTTTCAGTGGACCTTCCAGTCCCTCTGCCTCAGCCACTACTCTTTTTCAGGTGTTACTATCCTTGGGTGTAAATGCCACCAGGTATTCAGGGGAAAAGGGAAGAAAAGAAAATGCTTAGGGGATGGCTGACTTTTTTTTGGTACAGGTTATCAATTTTTGGCTCATTTAGGTTCTTGTACTGTACTTGTGTAAGTCCATTGCCTCTTGCTTTGTGCTACTGCTTTACAGTGTGAGAGGGAAGGGTGTATGAAGAAGGTTCCCTTTTCCCACATGTTATTTTTGCTGAGGTAAATACATGCCTTCTTCCACTTTGCCATGGCTTGCTCATTGCTAAGCACCAGCTATCTTGTCTTTCCAAGAGTTTCTTAGAGTTTTGTGATAAAAATTTCTAGGATCTTTTTAAAGTTTTCCCCTTGTTTCAGTGACATTTCTAGAGTTTTGTTCCTAGAGAGCACCACTAGGCTCTCTTGTCTCTTCTAGTCCTTTCTAAAATGCTTTTTAAGTTCATATATATATTCCTTAGTTGGAATTGTCTAACTTTTATTATTATAATCCAAATAAGTCACCTTCTAGGTAGCTTTATATTTTCATATCTAATGTTTCCAAGTTTTATTTATAAGATTCTTAAGGATTGGGTTTCAACATACTGCTTTTCTGTCTCACAGATTTTAATATGGTGCTTGAATCCTAATATGAAGTTAATAAACTTTAACAAACAAATATATTTCTATAGGATCTGTCAACCTCTTTAGAGGCAGTATATGGACAGGCCAAAGAAGGGACAAACTCTGAAGAAATACTTAAGAAATTTTATGACTGGAAGTGTGATAAAAGAGAGGAGTTCACCAGTGTTAGAAGTGAAACAGATGTTTCTCTACAACGTCTCGTAGCATGGTTCCAGAACACTGTGAAGGTAATAAGAGCCCTTGCCCAGTGTTGGTGTTGGTGTTGTAGTGTAAAGCAGGGAATATTGGTTTTATAGTAATTTTCCAAGTGTAATTTACTTCTATTTTGAGGAGGAGAAATGAAGAGGAAGAGAGGGATTGAGGGGAAGTTGCCTGGAATAGAAGGGTGAGGGATTTACATATTTTTATTCTCTAGAAACATATATGGAAAACTGCTTCATAAGCCTTTATAGGTATAAGAAAGTATCACTGGCATTTATTACAAATGTGGTGTATTTTCTATAGCTATAGTGTAGAGATAAGGGTCTTATTGTATTTACATGTGCTTAAAGGGTAGTAGAGCTTTCTTCTTTGTTTAGCTTCTTTTTTAGCAAGATGTGTGTTTTAACATTAGTTGGCCAGCTCCTCATGCTGAAAGTATGTTAATTGGCAGTGTTTAAGTTTTTAAAGTTTTAGATATCTTAAATATCTTAAAGATATCTAACGTAAATGGAGAATACTAATCTCATTTGGTACTAAACATTAGAAATGGTGTTTTGTGTATTATTATTCTTAGTTCTTATTTATTATCACAAAAACACCATGTAATCTTCCAAAAGCTGTGGGGGCATGTAATTTTGTATTAATATACTTGGAATCCTAATTAAATTTCAGCCTCATTTTGTTGCTGATTCTGTTTTCTCTGTTCTTCTGTCTGCTTTACAACCTTCTCAGGAAGGGAGGTGTCATTTATCTGTGTGAATGGTTTACAGATATGCATTTCTAGCTTTGTTTTGGGGGAAAAAAGTCTTTAATCTCTCAGCTACCTCCAGAGCTCTTCATTTTGGTACTTTTTAATGGACATATTAACATTAATTATTTCTTTGTTGTCTTTTGTTGTTGATTAGAATGGCTCTCTGCTAAGGTTAACTATCATGTAACCTTTTCTTTCATTTCCGTAGCTGTTTCCCTAATCCAGATCTCCATATTAGTCACATATCTTATCTCTAAAATCAAAGTGACTGCTTGGGACTTTTATGTTCTGTATTATAATTGAGGCCCATGATTTTATTCTATTTAACACTTTATTATAAAGTCTATTTCCTGATAGAAAATATCTTTGTTTTCTTAATAAGGTGGAAGTCATCTGGGTTTAATCTTTATCTCCAGATTCCTAAATACTTATACTGGATATCATGAGATATCCAGTATAAACATATGCCTTTTTTATTAAAGAGCGCTGGCATTGTCTGCCTACTACCTATCAGATTTAAACTTTTCACCTGAACATTTAAGTTTCTTACCAGCTTTTAGTCAGACTGTTTTCTTTGACTATCCTCACAAAGTCTTGGTCTTGTTTCTGTTTGTTTTTTTTTTCTTCTTCATACTTTTCCTTTTATGTCTCTAAGCCACAGATTATGTTAAAAAATCTGTGTTTTATGTGTGTAATATGTGTATGCCTTTTCTTTTTTGATGTGAAAGTTTGGGGAGGGCAGTAGTTTATCTTTCTTGTGTGTCCTTTCTTCTCTCACATTGCCTAGTGCATAGGCTAATGCTCTGCTCTAGGTATAACAACACAACACTAATAGAAAATAATTAAATGATATACTTTCATGTTTTAATTTTTTGCAAATGAGGCTTTTGATCTCTCTGTGGAAGAATCACAAACTTCTGAAGACACAATCAGTAGTCTTGATGAAATCCTAGAGAAGACTGAGTCAAGTATCTGCAAAGAGCTGGAGATATCTCTGATTGTGAGTATTGATATTCTTTACTACTTCCTTTGAAGCAATACGGTTTTTCTTGCTAATTAGAAAGCATGAAGACTGATTTTAGGTTTCCTCTTATAGACCTATATGAAATAGTAACATTGTCAAGTTCTAATCTAAGCACAATGCAAATTTTTATTCTTTCACAGAGTGATAATTTCATTTTTTAAAGTTTTTATTTTAATGACAGTTAATTAACATCGTGTTATATTAGTTTCAGATGTACAGTACAGTTAATTCAGCACTTCCATACATCATCCTGTGCTCCTCTTGACAGGTGCACTCCTTAATCCCCATCACCTATTTAATCCATTCCCACACCCCCTTTTCTTCTGGTAACCATCACTTTGTTAAATGATGTGTTCTTTCTTTTTTTTTCTCTTCCAAATTTTTTTTTCAAATTCTTATTAGTTAACATGTAGTGTAATAAATGCTTATAGGAGTAGAATTTAGTGATTCATCACTTATATATAACATCCAGTGCTCATTATAACAAGTGCCCTCCTTAATGCCCATCTCCTGATATTTTCATTTTAATAGGACATTTCACATTAAAAAAATTAAACTTAACATTTAATTCCAGGAAAACTCCTCTTAATTCGAGTGTGTTAGCTTTCTATGTCATTTGATTCTTCAGTCCATCATACCCAATGATTGTAAGAAAAGACTTCAGAATTTGTGAAAAATTAAAATAAAATCGGAAAGAGCTTTGGAAGTGTATATATAAGACCGATTAGTAGTTCCCTTTCTGTTCTGTGTATGTTCTCTACTGTCATGCCAAGTTAAAAATTAGTGTAGTTCTTCCAAAGAGCATTTTGTAATGTTATTATTGCTCAATGAGACTCTTTCCCAGTTTTTCAGGCTGTTTACTGAAGTCTCATTGGTTATATTGTTCCTTTTACTTGTTTCTTTTTACCTCTTGCAGTTTTATTCAGGTTGGCATTGAAAAATATATATATGTTTCTGTATTTCCCTGTTTTAAAATAGTCTATTTTTAATAGTATTTAGATGGTTTAGTCAGATTTTATTTTTTTATTGCTGAAATATGATTAACATACAATGTTGCATTAATTTCAGGTGTACAACATAGTAATTTGACGTTTCTATACATTATTCAGTGCTCATCAGGATAATCTTAGTCAGTGTCCGTTACCTTGCAGGACTGTTAAAATATTATTGACGATGTTCTCTGTGCTGTACTTTTCATCTCCGTGACTTATTTATTCTATAGCTGGAAGTTTGTATCTCTTTGTCAGACTTGATTTTAAAAGATTTTATTTATTTATTTGACAGAGAGAGATCACAAGGAGGGAGAGAGGCAGGCAGAGAGAGAGGAAACAGGCTCCCTGAGCCTGATATGGGGCTCGATCCCAGGACCTTGAGATCATGACCTGAGCTTAAGGCAGAGGCTTTAACCCACTGAGCCACCCAGGTGCCCCCAGACTTGATTTTAGAAGTGGTTGTTAATAGATGATTTCTAAAAATAAAATGTTGAAGTTCTTTGTGTTGTTTGGTTCTTAAATTTAGTGTAGTGTTATCCTTGATTTCCTTTAATACTAGTCTAGAAAGCTGTAGGAATAATGATGTAAGGGGAGCAAAATTTTCCATATGAACATCTTTCACATCAGTATCTCTTCTATCTAGAAAAAGATGTGTTTAAGAAATACTTTGGGAGCGCCTAGGTGGCTCAGTCAGTAAGTTCTGCCTTTGGCTTAGGTCATGATCCCAGGGTCTGGGATGGAGCCAGATGTCAGGCTCCTTGCTCTGTGGAAAACCTGCTTCTCCTCTCCCACTCTTCCTGCTTGTGTTCCTTCTCTCACTGTCTCTCTTTCTGTCAAATAAATAAAATCTTAAAAAAAGATACTTTGGAAAAAAATAGAAATTTTAAAAGGCATTTCTTAAAAAAGTTTGTTCATTGTTATTGGAGGTTTAAATTATTTTGGATATTCTTTTGTGAATAATTCCATGTGTATGATTTATTTCACTTAGGAACAAGGTGATGAGGACAAGGAGGTCATTTTAAATACATATAGTCAAGTACTACAAAAGATCCGTTCAGAGGAAAGGCTTATTGCTACAGTACAATCCAAGTACAAGGACAGTATTGAGGTTGGATTATGCTTTATTTTTTAGGTCTTTTATATTGATGCTATGGATTTTTTAATACTTAAATTTTTCTCAACTAGTTTAATACCCAGTGTATATGTAACTAATTATTATTGCTAGAAGAACAATATAGTTAGCTGATGTGTAATTAAATTCACCCCACAGTGAAAATAGTGGTTTAATTGATAAAAACATATTGCATTTTTGGATTGTGTTCTTTAAAACCTAATCTTTACTGGGACACCTGGGTATCGCAGTCGGTTGAGTGTCTGGCTTTTAATTTCGACTTGGGTCATTATTTTGGGGTCTTAGGATGGAGGCCCCCCATGGGGCTCTGCTCTCAGCAGAGTCTGCTTGGGATTCTCTCTTGCTCTTCCTCTGCCCCTCTTGCTTTCTCTTTCTCTAAAATAAATAAATAAATCTTAAAAAAAAAAAAGCTTCATCTCTACTATCATTATCTTTATGCCTATACAGGTTTACAGTAGAAAATTTGTTAAATGCAGAAAAATAAGAAGAAATAAAAACATTGATTATAATCCTCTTAGCCTAAGAAGTAGATACTCAGGGCTAGTTTCAGAGTATTTTCTTTTTGGATGGTGACATATATATGTACATATATCATGTGCATTGCATTGTTTTGTAAACGGTTTTGAAAATATTTCTTCATTTAGTGGTATATTATGAATACTATCCCATGTGATTAGTGATTCTTCTATACTTTCATTTTGAGCAACTAATGCATCATCACTTGCATAGATATACAATATTATTTAACCTTCATCTGTGTTAGAAGTTAAGGTTACTTCTAATTATTTTTAACCATAAATAAGACTGTACATAATCTTTATTCATAATTTTGTGTTTCTCAGATTCCTAAAAATTGTTAGTTACTAAGTCAAAAGGAATCAGTGATGTTAAAATTGATACATATTGTCACACTACTTTGGGGAAGATAATTTTAGGTTATATCCTCACTAGTAATTCATTTTGCATCATATCTAACAAAGATGTCTCACTATAGCTCTCATCTTGAAATATTTCCCTTACCTTTGCTACTCTGATTGCTGGGACTTATATTCTCCTGAATAGAAATATTGATAACTAAGAAATCAGTTAGTAGATTGTCTTTTTGAGAATTGTAGAATTTCTTATTTCAATCCAAACTTAGTAAATAGTAGTTGAATCTTATTAGAGAAATAAGAAATGGTCAGTAAGTGATTTTAATAAATATTGTTTTCTGTGTTTTGAAAATACAATAACTTTTTTTCTTACTTAGTTTAAGAAGCAGATTATCGAATGTTTCAATAAGAGCCCCAATGTGGATCACTTGTTGTCCATTAAAAAGACATTGAAAAACTTAAAAGCTCGACTGAGATGGAAACTAGTTGAGAAGAATAATTTGGAAGAGGTAAGGAAACACTGTTCTTATGAAATTCCATGTGTACCTGATTTTACTCTGTTCCCTGAAAATAATGCATAAATACATTCTTTAAAATAGGAGAATTATATTTACATTTTGTTTTATATATTTATCTTTTTTCTGTGTATATAAATAAAATTATTAAATTAATAGTATAAACATTTTACCATATCATTAAATGTTCTATGAAAATGTTTTACATGGCTGCCTTTATTTTTAGTAACAAATATTTTAGAACAGTTTAAAAATCTTTTGGTTTAGACTGTTATAATACTTAATACAATACAAACTATTACATGCAAGGTATTCCCCTAAAGGTAGAATTTTTTCATAAAGTATTTTTAAGATCATGATGTTCTTTGTTAGCTCTCTTTTTAATGGCTGGACATACTATTCTTCCTAAGTATTCTAAGTTGTTTGCATACGATAATAGAACTGGAAAAATTCAGACACCCTAATCTGGACTAACCTCCTTCTTTCAGTTTGAAACTGAATAAACTGGTAATTCTTTATGTTCCCTTGAGGACTGATTTATGAACAAAAGAAATCTACATTACGTCTTAATTCAACTTGAGTTGACTCTTCCTCTTCAGTACTTAATTGGACTTGGAATGAAACTAGTTTAATGGCTTAATATTTTCCTAGTTTTTTATCCTATTCTGGACTGTGGGGAATGGGGTCTTTTTTTAGTTTAGTTTTTTAACTTTTGAAGATATACAAAATAGAAAACATTTATACTTTTTAAGGTGGCTTATTAATTACTGCTGGAGTTTTAAGGAGTCTTTTTGAGGTCTACATTGTTTTTCCTCTAATAAACACACCATACATTTACTCTTTTTTTTTTTTTTTTTTAAACCAAATCTATTGCAGAAGAGAATTCCAGGGAATTTAGTTGTATTTTCTTCATTCCTACTGGTTTGTGTTCTTGACATTTACTTTATGTTGGCAGTTGGTCATCTTAGAGAAAATCTACAGCAAATTAAGAGACAAGAAATATCTGTGTTGATTTTATGTCTTTAATTTTTATTCCTTTTTGAGGTTTGGGAACAGTCAGTGTTAGAATAAAGTTAACTGTTATGAGGGTCTTTTATCTGCTAGATACAGAAGGATACATAGAAATCAGAGTGATTTGCTATAGAAGTTGCATTCTTACTAGGAAGACTTGTTTTCAGTCCACTTTAATAAGCTTATAAGGTCACTTTTTCCTGTCTGATTTAAGTCGGATGACCATGATGGATCTGAAATTGAGAAAATAAAACAAGAAATAACTCAGTTGCGCAATAGCGTCTTTCAAGAAATTTATCGTGAGCGGGAGGAATATGTAAGTATTTAATTCTTTGAAGTTTTGAATTAGTATTTACTGTAGAAATTGAATTCATGTATCTATTTCATGAAGTGGACTCTAATAAGGCTGGAGATTATACTAGCATATTTATGTTTGCATAGTAATGTTAATGTGAATTTAGAAATTAATTTCTGATGATAATTTATAACCATTGTACCAAATGTGGAAATTATAGAAAATTATAAAGAATAAAAAATAACACCTATAATTTTTCCATTCCTTTATAATAGTAGTAGTCACTATGAACTTTTCACTTAACTTCTTTTAGCCTTTTTTCTGCCTGTTTTCACAAGAGGAGATTATAGCACAAACATACTTTTACATACTGCTTGATTTCTCTTTCACACAGAGCTAAATATTTTTTCCTTTAATAAAATCTAAATCAGCACTGTTTTAACCTAATGCTGCAATGAAAACATTAATGTGGTGACAGAATTTAGTTGAAGAATATAAAACAAAGTGCAACCACCTGAATTTTGGGGGGAAGTTACATCTTTTAAGTCTCCACTTTTATGCTAATGTCTTGTGACCTTGGGAGAGTTTGTCAGTGTATTTTCTCTTTAAAAGGGAAAGAATATGAGGCGCCTGGGTTGCTCAGTCTGTTGAACTTTAGGATTAACGATTTCAGCTCAGGTTATGATCTCAGGGTTGTGAGATCAAGCTCTTCATCAGGCTCTGCACTGGGTGTGGAGCCTGCTTGGGATTCTTTCTCTCCTTATCCTTCCCCTCCTTGCTTGTATGTGCAACCTGTCTTTATCAAATAAACAAATAAATAAAATGGAAATAATATAATATTTTATGTTTCAGGAATGTTAAGGGGGAACAAGTAAGGTAGGCACTGCTTGGAATAATAAAAATACCGTGAAAATAATAGGCAATCTGAGAGGGAGACAAGCCATGGGAGACTCTTAACTATAGGAAACAAACAGGGTTGCTGGAGGTAGGGTGCCTCAGTGGTTGAAGTGGGTGAGTGATGGGCATTAAGGAGGGCACTTGATGTAATGAGCGCTGGGTGTTATACGCAGCTGATGAATCACTGAATTCTTCCTCTGAAAGTAGTAATATGCTATATGTTAATTAATTGAATTTAAATAAAATAATAGACATTCTAAGTGTTATGTTTTATTTAGCAAATTCATCTGTGTGTGCTTAGTTATTCACCTTTTGCACCTTGGATAAATAGTTATCTTCCAGTGTTCCAGTGAGTTGACAAGTATCTAGAAGTTTTACTTAATAAATGTGACAAAAGACTTTCTTAAGGATCCTCACTTTTCACATTTACTTCAAAGTGGCTTTTGTAGAGCTGCATATTTGTTTTTGCTTTCAAGGCTTTTATGATTTCTTTCCCTCCTAAATGAAATAGTTACTATTTTAAAAATGTCAGTGTGTTCTTAGTATTTTGAGAAATGACAATTTTATGATGCAGACTGATGTTATCAACACACATTTTCATTTTAGCTTGGAAGTGTATGTATACTTTGATCTTAGGCAAGGTTCTGTGCCTATATATGTATACCAGGATAAAATTGATAATTAAATTTTTCTTCTGGGGGTGCCTGGGCCTGGGTGGTTCAGTCAACTAAACATCTGCCTTCGGCTCAGGTCATGATCCCAGGGTTCTGGGATAGGGCCCCCATATGGGCTCCCAGCTCAGCAGGGAGCCTGTTTCTCCCTCTCCAGCTCCCCTGTGCTTATGTTCCCTCTCTTGCGGTCTCTTGTCATAAATAAATAAAATCTTTTAAAAAAATTTTCTTTTTCTTCTGTTAGTGAGATGGTAACTTTGACCCAAGATGACTCTTGGTTTTCATTTGATATTTCTTGAAGTAGAAGGGAAAATCAGTGATTATGTATCTTAATAGGTTTTATATTTTATTAGCTTGTGTATTTTGTTAGATTTATAGTAAGAAAGATACTGCTATCTTATTTTTTCTTGAAGGGCAACATGTCATAATTGAATATATGTTGATTTATAATAAAAATATTTTTTAAATTTAGGAGAAGCTGAATAGCTTGGTACAGAAATGGTTCCCTGAGCTGCCTCTGCTTTATCCTGAAATAGGGTTACTTAAGTACATGGTAAGCTTTGTTACCCCTGAGAATTATTACTCTGTAGAGAGTGGAAAAGCAAAGATATTAAATTGTGTGCCAGTGTTAAATTTATGCTGTCCTTACTATGAAGATGTTCCTGATGAATTGTTTCTGGGTATTGTTATAACTTTTCCTCAAGACTATCGTTAGTATTAGTCTATTGTATTCTAACGTCTATATTAATTGGCATCTCTTTCTCTCTTTTCTCGTTTCCTCATAGCTATTCAGTACATTGCATGACACTTATTTGAATTAGAGGTATTTACTTTTTGAAATGATAAAGCAATTTTAGCTATTATTTCAAGAGTTAGAATAAAAGCAGGACACTGCCAGTCATGAAGAATTAAAGCAGAATATATCTTTTAAGTTAAAGCAGGCTGGGAAAGAATTCTAGAAATTTGGTTAAGTAGAGATGTTGACATGGGCATAGTTTTTTAGGCAGGCAGGATTCAAAGCCTGGGAGATCAGTGTTTTGGGCAAAAGGCCTATATGGAGCAGGATGGTAAGCTCTGGCTCTCAGGGCGGAATCTGTTAGCTCTTTGTTTTATATTGCCTGCTAAGGATAAGGGACTAGATGAAAGATCTATTCCTTAAGATTGTCATTAAGTTCATGATAATACCTTAAATATAGTACAGAAATGATTGTATACATAGAGTTATGAACTCATGAATATTGTAAGATTAAAAGTCCCCTTAAATAGTAAAGCAATTACTGTAAAATTTTTCCAGACTAGACTTAAAAAGAATGGGGGATTTTCTTCACAGTTATTTAATTTTAGCTTAGATACTCATGTAGGATGGATGAGTAAGTATGTGGTGCTCTGTAGGACTTGAAAATTAGTTTTTAGAAGTGTGCTGATCTCTTTATTATGAAAGATTATAAAATGTTTTAATCATAGCTAATGGACTCCTTTAATGATTTTAAGATGTGTGACTGTGGTGTATGCCCAGGAAACCTTTGTAGGTTGATTGTATTTTGTGGTTTACTTAAATAATATTGACAACACATATAAATAAAAACCAGAAAACAAATACAGAACACCTCTTGCTAAAATTACACCACAATAAAATTTACCTTGATCTAAAATGTTGATAGGTTTTATCCAAAAAATTTATTCCTTTTAAAAAGTGGCAGAAATATCTAATAGAATTAAAATACTTGAAAATCATTTTCCAAGGATTCCACTTCAAACAGAGGCAGAGGTGTTAGAATTACTTCATAGTAGTCATAATTTTTATATTTCTCATTCCCATTCTACAACCTTCTTTGTGTCTGTCTTCATTTTAATATTTTTAGGAAACACATAAAAGTCTTCCAGCTGAGCATCAGGGTTTTTTGGGATATATATCTGGTTAATCCCAGTCATATTCAGAATTTGTTCTAGAACTCTAGTGGCCATTAAATGTATGTTGATTACACTTTGGGTGAGAGGACTTCAAGAACCAGGAACTTGAAAAACTAGGAAGATTTTAGTATTTTTATTTACTGGTTTCTCCAGTAGGGTTGATGATATCCATATCATTTCATAGCATGTAACTAATTAAGTTAATGATTTAAAAGTACTGGGATGGTTTGGTTTCTTTAATTGTAACAAAAATTTTTGTCTAGAACTCTGGTGGTCTTCTTACTATGAGTTTGGAACGGGATCTTCTTGATGCTGAGCCCATGAAGGAACTTAGCAGCAAGCGCCCTTTGGTTTGTTCTGAGGTTAATGGGCAGATAATTCTTTTAAAGGTACGATTAAGTTCTGACCTTTGGAAGATTCAGAAGTATAAGGGGAGTGGTGGTATTATTTTTCAGGAAATTGAAAATCCATGCTTGTTTTTTAAATTACATGAGTTGAGTGGTGCCTTGATGGCTTAGTCAGTTAAGCATTGGACTCTTGATTTCAGCTCAGGTCATGATCTCAGGGTCATGAGATTGAGCCCCACATTGGGTAAGACTCTCTCTCTCTCCCTCTCCCTCTGCTCTTCCCTCCCATCTCTTCCTCCCGCATAAAAATTATATGAGTTGACTGGCACAGTGCTTATGTTTTCTGTTTGGCTGCCAGAACTTACTTTGAATTCAGAGTTTCCCTCATTTCCCTAATATAATATGTATCTTTAATAGAAGATACTTGGGCTTTTCTTTTTTGGGTGAACTTACTACATTCTGTCCAATAGCCTTTTAAAATTCTTGCTTTACTTAAAATTGTCTTTGAAATTTCAGCTGTTTTGCCAATACAATTTTCTATTCCTTGATTTCTTTATTGAGCGGGAAAACCGTTAATCATAATAGGGTAATTAATTTGGCCCTAGTGACAATGCATTATAGAACGTACATTAAGGTAGAGGTAGAATTGTTCTTTCTTTTCTAAATTATAGCATTCAAGGTAGATAGAAAAGGTACTTATGTATACAATTAAAAAATAAAATTAGATATGATTTAACTTATATAAAAAATCACTATGTTTAAGTTGAAATGATGTATAATTATATTAAGATTTTTAATGTTGGAATTCCCGTTACCTCTCTTTTTGGTACCAGGGCTATTCTGTAGATGTGGACACAGAAGCTAGGGTGATTCAGAGAGCAGCCGCCTATCACAGAGCATGGAGAGATGCTAAAGACGACTCTGGGTTACTACCATTGATATTCCTATTTTTGTGTAAGGTAAAGTTTTTATGTTAATCTCTTGGCGGAAAACATTTTATTTACAATATGTTTTAACTCTGAGCTTTAGAGAGGTAGTTCATTCTTTATAACATAAAGAAAAAGTTGTCGCATATAATTGATGTATACTAAAAAGACATTGAAGAATTTTTCACTTTAAGTTTCATTTTGTTTTGCTTTTAGTCTGATCCTATGGCTTATCTGATGGTCCCATACTATCCTAGGGCAAACCTGAGTGCTGTTCAAGCCAGTGTGCCTTTAACTTCAGAAGTAAGTAAAAAACATTATTTCTGTGGATATATTAAATGAGAAAATAACCCCTATTGTTAGAGGGCAGCACTATATGTTTTATACACTATGTAAAATTTTGACTGGTATTATGCTATATATATATGTGTGTGTGTGTGCTATATAATTAGCACATCAATCCTGTGGTATAAGTTATCCTGTTATATACAGATGAGAAAAAATGAGGCTTACAGAGATTAAGTGACTTGCACAGGGTCCTCAACAAGAGGTAGAAATAGGAATTGAAATTAGGTCTTTTGGTGCCAAAGCCCATGCTTATAACCATTAAGCTGTGTTGTATGTAAATTGTGTAGTATAGCACTTGATATTATAATTGCTTAAGTGACAGCTTTAATTTGCATTGTAAATTTGAATTAGTAATAAAAATAGAGGATGTCCTGATTCTTTTTACCTGGTATTACTATTTAGTCTCTCTTTTCTACATGCTTTATATGCTCATTATTTATAACCTAAATCTTCTTAGAAACGGCAGTGTTTTAAGTTATATGTGTATGATGTTACATGATGAGGGCTTCTGGTCTGTTTTTTCTCTATGCTGTATTCTTACATTAAAGTTTCATTTGGAAGAAGCTTCATTCACTTCTGGATAAGTCTTTTAATTAAAGAAAAGGTTCATGTATTAAAATGATTTGACAACTTCCTGACATCTTTTGTGGGTACTTATCTGTAGGAAGCTTTAAAGGTCATGAAAGGTGTTGCCCAGGGCCTGCATACATTGCACAAGGCTGCCATAGTTCATGGATCACTTCATCAGAACAATGTATTTGCTTTGAATCGTGAACAAGGAATTGTTGGAGATTTTGACTTCACCAAATCTGTGGTAAAGTATTATGGTTTTACAAATAGGTTCTGGACCTCATTTAATATTATTAGACATTAGTTCAGCCTTTTACTTGATATGGTAATTTATTATAAGATCTTTGTCTTTGTTAAGGCATGTAATGTCATGTAGTGTAAGCAAGTATTACCAGCTAGGTGATAGAACAAGAGTTTCTAAATTTGTGCCATATGTATGTGTGTGTGTGTGTATATATATATATATATATATATATATATATATATGGTGTGTGTGTGCATTATATATTTTAACTCTTAAGTATTAGGAGTAACCTAACATCACAGTCAATGATACTGACAATACTAATGATTAATAATTTTATCATCATCAAGAAATACTTAATTACTTGTAAATATGCAAGGAAAACTAGGTGGCCATCTCCAATCTCCCCTTCTGCTGGTGCCCTCTCCTACCAGTAGATTAAATATAGATATACATACTCTGCTAATTTTTGATTAATGGGGTAATTTTAGAAACTTGGGAACCTTGGACTTTTCCATTTAGTGTAAATGATGGTTCAGCTATGTTACCTGCTAATCTGGTGTCATAGTTTTAGAGCCTCAGAAGAGGCAATTAAAAAAGATAGAGTTGTTTTTTTTTTCTTTAAATGTATTTTTATTTATTTATTTGAGAGAGAGACAGAGATAGCAAGTGGGGAAGAGGGGGAGAAGCAGGCTTCCTTGCTGAGGAAGGAGCCTGACCTGGGCCTTGATCCCAAGACCCTGGGATTATGACCTGAGCTGATGTTTAACCGACAGAGCCACCCAGGCATCCCTAAAGATAAGAGGTTTTAGACAATGGAAGTGCATACTGTGATTTTTTGTTGTTGTTGTTGGAATGGGCAGATGAAAAATACACATGATTGCATGGGAGCAGTTTTCATTTTTAAAATAACAGCTTTATTGAGGTATAATTCACATAATGTGTACAATTCAGTACTAGTTTTGAGTATATTCACAAAATTGTGTATTGATCACCACTACCTAATTCCAGAACATTTTTACCACCCCCAAAAAAGAAACCCAATACAAATTTGCAGTCATTCCCCATTTTCTTCTCTACTCAGTCCTTTGGAAACTATACTTTCTGTCTCTGTGCTTTACTATTCTGGACCTTTCCTATAAATGGAATCTTAAAATAAGTGGCCTTCTGTGATTGGCTTATTTCATTTAGCATAACATTTTCAAGGTTCATGTGTTTTGTAGCATGTATCTGAACATCATTCTTTTTAAAAAATGCCCAAATAATATTTTTTTTGTATGGGTGTACCATATTTTGTTTTTACATTCATCAGTTGTTAGACATCTGGGTTGTTTCTACTTTTTGATTATTATGAATAATGCTGTTGTGATCATTAGAATACAAGTTTTTGTTTTTTTTAAAGATTTTATTTATTAATTTGACAGACAAATCACAAGTAGGCAGAGAGGCAGGCAGAGAGAGAGGAAGGGAAGCAGGCTCCCCACGGATCAGAGAGCCCGATGTGGGGCTCGATCCCAGGACCCCGGGATCATGACCTGAGCCATCCAGGCGCCCCTAGAATATAAGTTTTTGTGTGGGCATATGTTTTCATTTCTCTTGGGAGTGGAATTGTTTTGCTATATGGTAACTCTGTGTTTCACTTTTTGAGGAACCAAACTATTTTCCAAAGTGGTTCCATTTTTTACATTCTCATCGGCAGTATATAAGGATTTCAGTTTCTCTACATTCTTACTAACATTTTACTTGAGCAGTTCCCTTTTGACTAGTATAAGTCTTTACTGCTTTATACCTCGGTAATTTGCAAGTCATAGGGTAATGCCACATATGTATAAATATGTAGTCTTAATGGTTTTTATATGGTAGCTGAAAAAGATGAGAAAATTAAAATGTAAAACTATAATGAAACGCTGGATTAAGAAAGATTTATACAAAGTAGACTTATTGAAATATTTTTTATCTTATTAATTTATTTGAAAATTAGGGTAATGTCCTAAGAAAAATGACGAATTAGGAGTTTAAAAAGTTCTCAACTCTTAGGGATCTTGGTTAGTTTACTTTTTGAGCATTCCATTTGCACAACTATGCATATCATGACTACTCCAAGAATTATTTTTCCTCTTTTATACTTACTTGTCAACTGTTACTCTCTCCTAAATATTGTTTTAATCTTCATTTAAAATCATTTACTCTGAAATATTGATTAAACTCATCTTTGCTCCACTCTTTTCATACTGCTTTGAGACTGAAGTATTAATGAAGAAGAAAAATTTGAAAGATAGTCTGTTATCAAGATCATTGCTTTTCTTATTTAAAATGCATATGAATCACCTAGGATCTTGTTAATATGCAGATTTTTATTTAGCATTTCTGGGGGAGATTTTGCATTTCTAACAAGGTCTCAGGTGATGCTTTAGCCACAGGACTCTTGACCACACTGTGGGAAGCAAGGATAAAGGTAGTGGGAGAAGAGATAATTAACTCTTAGTGATATGTACTAGGTAATTATTGTGCTAATTACCTTTATTTTTAGAGTAACTCTGTAAGATAGGTATTATTTCCATTTTACAGTTAATTTAGACTCAAAGAGGTTAAAACCCAAGGTCATACACGAAGAAAAATGGGAGAGTGGGAATTGCAGCCAAGGTGTCTCTGAATATACAGGTTTCATGTTCTTATCACTGATCTTTTGACACATAAGAAATGGTATACTTAGAAAATGATCATTAAGGAAGGAAACTACATTGTAGACTTCCAGTTTTTAAAAAAGCTATTTAGAGGGGCACCTGGGTGGCTTAGTGGGTTAAAGCCTCTGCCTTCAGTTTAGGTCATGATCTCAGGGTCCTGGGATTAAGCCCGGCATTGGCATCGGGCTCTCTGCTCAGCAGGGAGCCTGCTTGCTCCTCTCTCTCTGCCTGCCTCTCTGCCTACTTGTGATCTCTCTCTCTGTCAAAAAAAAAAAAAAAAAAAAAAAAAAAAAAAAAAATATATATATATATATATATATATATATATATATATATATATATAGCTATTTAGAATTTTCAAAATTAGAAAATAGCACTCCTTCTGTCCCCTCTGAACTTTATTTTTAAAAGAGGTGCCAGGCATCTGGGTGGGTAAGTCGATAAGTGTCTGCCTTCCACTCAGGTTATGATCCTAGGGTCCTGGGACCAATCCCCATAGTGGGCTCCCTGCTCCATGGGAAGCCTGCTTCTCCCTCTCCCACTCCCTCTGCTTGTGTTCTCTATCCCCCTGTATCTCTCTCTGTCAGATAAATAAATAAATAAAATCTTTAAAAGAAATGAAAGAGGTTCCAAATGTTTAAATAATTGGTGTTTCTTCATTTTGAATCTACTTGAGTCTGTAATGTGAAATGTAATCAAAGTCTCACTGTTAATTTTATGAGCCTGATTTTAAGAGCAATTTATAATAGCAGAAATTAGGTAAAAATATTTGAAAGCAAGAGAGAATGAAATATTTCAAAAGAATTTGTTTTTGTGTTGATGAAATGCAGAGGACTTCACAGAAGTTTACCTCATCCGTATTGCCACTAAACTCTGTGGGGCGCCTGGGTGGCTCAGTTGAGTGTTGACTTTGGCTCAGGTCATGATCCCAGGGTCCTAGGATCCAGTCCTGCATTGGGCTCCCTGCCTAGTGGAGAGCCTGCTTCTCCCTTTCCCTTTGTTTGCTGCCCCCTCTATTTTGCTCCCTACTTATGCTTTCTCTCTCTGTGTCAAATAAATAAATAAATAATCTTAAAAAAAATATTTAAATGACTGTTTTTGTAGAGTCAGCGAGCCTCAGTGAACATGGTGGTTGGTGACTTGAGTTTGATATCACCTGAACTGAAAATGGGAAAGCCAGCTTCTCCAAGTTCTGACTTATATGCTTATGGCTGCCTTTTATTATGGGTATGTTATTTTTTAATTGAAATCAATTAGCCGTATGTAAAAATATATAAGTGTGCGCAAATATATTTACATATACTTGAGTATATAAAGTGAGTGGTTTTCCTCAACATATTGCTTTGGATAAAAAGCAGTGGTAGCATTTTAGTAAAAAGATTTAGTAGAAAATTACTTTTTTCCCTCTTTTTAAAAAAGGTCTTATCATAAACTATATACTTCTATCACCTATTGTATATTTACTACCAATTGGCTTGATATATGTTTTACATTATCATGCTATCGTGTTAGTTTTATTAAAGTCAAGATTAAGAATAAAGATGATTTTGTCCTATATTAATCTATAAACAGCTCATGCATATGTGGAAAATAAATGTCAAATGAGCCTTGAGTAAGTGTTCCTGCTTACACTATAAACCTAGTAGCTGCTTTTTTATCCATGGCTTAAATTTACTCTTCCTACAGATTATGAGGGATTAAGTATTAACAAGGAAGGAATGTCTGTTTTTACTTCTTTTGCATAGCATTGTACTGGAGATTTTAGCCCAGGGGTCAGCAGAGTTTTTTTTAAAAGGCCAGATGGTAAATATTTTAGGTTTTGGGAGTCATATGGTCTCTGCTACTGTGGAAAGTAGCCATAAATACATTTAAATGAATGAATGGCTGTGTTCCAATAAAGCTTTACTTATGGACATTGAAATTTGTATTTCATATAATTTTCATGTGCCATGAAATAGATAGTATTCTTTAATTTTCTTTTAAACATTTAAGAATGTGAAACTGTTCTTGGATTATAGACTGTACACAAATAAGCAGTGGCATAGATTTGGCATGCGGGCCATAGTTTGCTGATCCTGGTTTTAGCCAGTATGATGAGGCAACAAAAAGCAATAAAATGCATACAGTTTAAAAATAAAGAAGTAAAGCTGTTTTTATTTGAAGATGAAATTAATTATGTGCAGTCTTTACGACTGTACTTAAGAGCTACTGGAGTTAACAAATTTAGCCAGGTTGCAAGATGCAAAATCAGTATAATTAGCTGGGTTTCTATATACTGGCAACAAACGATAGGAAATTGAAATTAAAAAGTCATTTACATGGGTATTAAAAATATGGAATTTTTAGGGATAAATATGACAAAAAATGTTCAAGATCTGTACCCTGGAAACTATGATGTATTGTTGAGAAAGATTAAAGGAGACATAATTAAATGGAGAGCTGCATAATGGTCATGGACTATAAGAGTAAATGTTGTATGGATGTGAATTCTTTTTTTTTTTTTCTTTTTTTTTATTTTATTTTTTTGAGAGAAAGAGCATAAGCAAGGGGAGGGGCAGAGCATGAGCTGGGGGAGGGGCAGCGGGAGCAAGAGAGACCACTGAGAAGGGAGTCTGACTGACATGGGGCTCTATTCCAGGACCCTGGGATAAATGGGTCTATGGATTCAATACAATTTCAACAAAAATGATTCTAGGCCTTTTTTTTTTAAAAGAGTAATTGACAATCAGGTGTACTTTGTATCAAAATATATGGAAACTGTGGTAGCTACAATAGTTTTGAAAATTTAAACTACCTGATTTTAAGACTTAATAAAATTATAATAATGAATCAAACATTGTGATGTTGGTGTAAAGTTGAACATACAGAATGATGGAACGGCATAAAGACAGTAGAAATAGAAGAAATAGTAGAAATATATGATCAGTTGATTTTTGACAAAGATTTCAAGGGAATTCTGTGAGGAAAATGATCATCTTCAACAAGTGGTGCTGTAACAACTGGGTATCTACATATAAAAAATAAACTGACTTTGGGGCGCCTGGGTGGCTCAGTGGGTTAAGCCGCTGCCTTCGGCTCAGGTCATGATCTCAGAGTCCTGGGATCGAGTCCCGCATTGGGCTCTCTGCTCAGCGGAGAGCCTGCTTCCCTCTCTCTCTCTCTGTGCCTGCCTCTCCATCTACTTGTGATTTCTCTCTGTCAAATAAATAAATAAAATCTTTAAAAAAAAAAAAATAAAAAATAAACTGACTTAATCCTTGCACAATTTATAAAAATTAAATGTATATTAGATTTAAATGTAAAACTGAAGTCTTTATTTTTTTAATAAATTAATTAACATATATTGTATTGTTAGTTTCAGAGGTAGATTCCTTGGTTACATATAATACTCAGTGCTCATTACTTCAAGTGCTCTCCTTAATGCCCATCACCCACTTACCCCATCTCTCTCTACCCACCTCCCATCCAGTAATCCTCAGTTTGTTTTCTATAGTTAAGAGTCTCTTAGGATTTGTCTACCTGTCTGATTACTTCTTATTTTATTTTTCCTTCCCTTCCTCTGTGTTCATCTGTTTTGTTTCTTCAGTTCCACATATGCGTGAAGTCATATATTTGTCTTTCTCTGATTGACTTTGTTAAGCATAATACCCTTTAGTTCTATCCACATCACTGCAAATGGTAGGATTTCATTTTTTTGATAACTGAGTAATATTCCATAGTATATATATACCACATCTTCTTATTCATCAGTGGATGGACATCTGGGCTCTTTCCATATTTTGGATTGCGGACATTGCTGCTATAAACATTGTGGTGCATGTGCCTCTTAGAATTACCATTAAAACTTAAGTCTTTAAAACTGGTATAAAACATAGGAAATTATTTTATTAACTTTGAGTTTGGCAAAGATTTCTTGTAATAGGATATTAAAAAACATCAAGCATAAAAGAAAAAAATCAGGGGCGCCTGGGTGGCTCTGCCTTTGGCTCGGGTCATGGTCCCAGGGTCTTGGGATCTGAGCCCTGCATCAGGCTCTCTGCTCAGTGGGGAACCTGCTTCCCCCCCTCTCTCTGCATGCCTCTCTGCCTACTTGTGATCTCTTTCTGTCAAATAAATAAAAATCTTAAAAAAAATCAGTAATTCATATTTGATCAAAATTCAAAACTTTGCTTTTCAGCAGACACTTCTACAAAAATGAAAGGCAAGACATAAACAGACTGGGAGAAAGTATTTGCAAAAAGCATGTATCTAGTTTACTAAGAGCTCTTAAAACTCAATGAGACGACAGCTCAGTTTAAAAATGGACAAATTTGTTTAAATAGACATTTTACAAAATAGGATGCCTAGATGGTAAATAAACATGGGAGAAGATGCTCTCAGTATCTTTAGTTATTAGGCAAAAGCAAATAAAAACCAAAATGTGGGGCACCTGAATGGCTCAGACAGTTTAGGGTGTCTGCCTTCGGCTCAGGTCATGATTCCAGTGTCTTGGGATCAAGCCCCACATCTCCCTCTCCCACTCCCCCTGCTTATGTTCCCTTTCTTGCTGTGTCTCTCTCTGTCAAATAAATAAAATCTGAAAAAAAAAAAAAAAACCCCACCCCAAATGATATATTACTATACTTCTACTAGGATGCCTAAAATCAAAAAGAGTGACCATACCAAGTGTTGACTAGGATGTGTAACAGCTGCAACTCTCATATATTGCTGAGAGTAATGTAAGTGGAGCAACCATTCTGAAAACGAAATTTGGCAGTTTGTTAAAAGGTTAAACATAAAACTCATGTGACTCAGCCATTTTTACTCCTACGTAGTTAGCCAAGAAACATGAAAGCATATGTCCACACAGAGTTGTATGCAAATATTCAAATATTCAAATATTTTTAATAGCCCCAAACTGGGAAGAACTGAAATACTTATCAACTAGGTGAATGGATAAACAGTTTGCTGTATATCTATTGGAATATTACTAGCAATAAAAAGGAAAGAACTATCAATACATCCAATAATATGGATGAATCTTAAAATCATCCTGCAGGCTAAGGAAAGCAGAGGAAAGGAAGACTACATATTTTTTGGTTCTATTTATATAAACTTCTGAAAAGTGTACACTTACCTTTAGTGACATAAAGGAGATCATTAATGCCTGGGGTTTGAAGGGAGAGGAGAAACAGGAGGGATGGATTATAAAGTGGCATGACCAGATTTTTTTGGCATGATCACTATGTTTCATTAGCTTGACTATGGTGATTTTGTAGGTATATACATAGATCAAAACTAATCATACTACCTTAAAATATATGTAGTTTGTTGAACATCAATTATATCTCAATAAAGCTATAACCAAAAGAGTGTTTATACCTACACACATGGTAATCATAGGGGATCTCATTTCTCACTTAATTATTCACAAATTTTAGCCTTTTGCTGGCTTGTGTATTTAGAGTTTGGTTTCATAGAACCATCATAGCCTTGGAAATGATTAAACTGGCATCATTTTAATCATTGCTTCAGTAATCTATTTCTTTACATCAGAGCAATGAAAGTAAATGTGTTGTCTATTTTTATGTTCCTCAGAGCTGTCCTATGATACCATTTATGTATGGTAATAGTCTTTATTTAATCTATTTTCTTTCTTCTTCAAATGGTAGTAAAGAGCTCTATATGAGTCCGTACACTTTTGTGCTGAATTTCTGCTCTTCTTTAGTGTTAAGTTCTTTTAATATTAAGTTTTTTTAGTAATCTCTATGCCCAATGTGGGGCTCAGACTCACAACCCAGAGATCAAAATTGCATGCTCTACCAACTGAGCAGCCAGACACCCCTAAAACTTTATTTTCTATCTAGCATGTAGTACGGTTGACTATTTTTGGCATTCAGTCCTATGAATTTTAACATATGTATAGATTAGTATAATTATCATAATTAGGATGAAGAGCTCTTCCATAATTCGAAAAAACTTCAAACTGCTGTCCCTTTGTAGTCCCTCCCCCTAACTTTTAACCCTTGGGAACTGTTGCTGTTTTCTCTATCACTGTGGGTTTTTTTTTTTAAGAATGTCATATAAATGGTGATTATGAACCTTTTGAGACTAAATTCTTCACTCAGCATGTCTTTGAGATTCATCTAAGTTGTTTAGTATAGCAATAGTCTATTCCTTTTTTGTTGCTGAGTAGTATTTATCAATGTGTCAGGTTTATCTGTTTACCCATGAAAGGACATTGGGTTGTTTACAGTTTTTGGCTATAAGTATAGCTGCTGTGAACATTTTTATATAGGTTTTATGTTTATGTTTATTTTAATTTCTTTAGGATAAATACCAGGAGAGAGATTGATAGATTGTAATTATAGGTATAACTTTATAAGGATTTGCCAAACATTTTGCCTGCATACAGTGGTGAATGAGAGTTTTAAAGCTCTTCATTATTGTTAACATTATTGCTTTTATTTTCTGTTTTGGGCATTTCTCATAGGTGTATAGTACTTGTCTCATTGTGGTTTTAATTTAAATCTCTCTGATGGTTAATGATGTTGTATATCTTTTTATTTCCTTGCTCATATCCTCTGTGGTGTAGTGTCTGTTTAAGTCTTTTTCCCAGTTTCAAATTGGATTTCTTAATATTGAGTGGTGAGCTTAAAAATATATTCTAGTGGCTGGGTGGCTCAGTAGATTAAGTGTTTTCCTTTGACTAAGGTCATGATCCCAGAATCCTGGGATTGAGGCCCTTCCTTGAGCTCCTTGCTCAGTAGGGAGTCTGCTCCTCCCTCTTCCTCTGTCTGCCACTCTCCCTGCTTGTGTTCTCTGTCAAATAAATCTTAAACACACACACACACACACACACACACACACACACACAGAGTCTAGATGTAAATCCCTTCTCAGGTGTCATTTACAAACATTTTTCCTAGTCTACAGCTTATAATTTTATTCTCCTAACAGTGTCTTTTGCAGAGAAAAAGGATTTGATTTTTATGAAGTTCAATTTATTATTGTTTTCCTTCTGTGGATTATGTTTTGGTATTATATCCAAGAATTCTTTGCCTAATCCAGGGTCATGAAGATTTTCTCTTGTTATTCCCCTCAAAAAACTTTCTAGTTACATGCTTTACGTTTAGCTCTAGGATCAGTTTTGATGTAATTTTTGTATAAGGAGTGAGGTTTATGTCAATGTCTGTGTTCTTTGCAGTGGTGTTGTTCCAACACCATTTGTTAAAGGCTTATTTTCTCTTGACTTTCCTTGGCCTCTTTGTAAAATATTAGTTGGTCATATTTGTGTAAGTCTGTTTCTGGACCCTATTCTGTTCCATTGAGCTGTATATTTACCGTTTTACTAATACCACACTGTCTTGATTATTGTATCTTTGTGGTAAGTCTTAACAATTGGGTAGTAGGTACAAGGTGAGTGGGCTGGGGCTGGGCTATTGTGCAGGTGGGTATTTGTGACAGCCTGGCCCATTCAGAGTACAGGCTTGGTATGTGGATGAGTCTACCCACTACCAGAGGTGGTCCCACCATGCTGTGCCTGGCCACCTGTTCAGCCTGGAGCAGCTGTGCTGGCTCAGGATTCTTTACTGGAAGCTGGCTGCTGACAAATATGAGAATGATCAATAATTAGAGAAGATCTGAAGAGAAACTACTCTTACATGGACATAATAACCATATATGAAGTAAACTACTGAAGTATGAAGAAAAGATTAAGATATTCTATGAGGAGCATTTGCACCTGGATCTGCTACATCCTCGATGGGTACTTTGATGTGAGAGATAAAGAGGACCAGTGGATCCTCATTCTCACAGAAGAAGGAGACATGATAACTCTTCCTGCAGAGATTTATTTTTTTTTATTTTATTTTTTAAAAAGATTTTATTTATTTATTTGATAGAGAGACAGTGAGAGAGAGCGTGAATGAGGAGAAGGTCAGAGGGAGAAGCAGACTCCCCATGGAGCTGGGAGCCCAGTGCGGGTCTCGATCCTGGGACTCCAGGATCATGACCTGAGCTGAAGGCAGTCGTCCAACCAACTGAGCCACCCAGGCGCCCAGAGATTTATTTTTCAGCCTAGTCTCATCTAGAATGTAATCCTTTTCCCTGCTTTAGTTTTCTCTCAACATACTATATATTTCTTTTATTTGTGTTTATTATTGTCTGCTTCTGCCAGTAGAATGTAAGCTTTTTGGGGACAGATTGTGTGTCTTACTTGCTGCTGTATCTGCTGTGTGCCTGGTGCAGAAGAGGCATTCACATACTAACTGAGTGAATGCAGGTCTTTATGGTATCAGAATGAATGTTTAAATTTTAGCCACAATTATGTACTGAAGTAGTAGGCTTTTTTTTTAAGTACGCCATGTTTTCTTGGTGAGTTCATCTACTCATTTTTTTATTTAGGGCACCTTATACATTTCTTTGGAAACTTGTTTGAAGATTTTTTAAAATTCCAACTCCTAATGTATTTCTAGGAGATGTTAGTATTCATACTGATCCATCGAACAACTAACCTTGGGTTTTCTGGACCTTCTTAACAACTTAAGATGCGTACCTTCTTGTAATTTCAGTTGAACCTTCTAAAAACAGGGTGTTGTGATCCTGTGTAATTTTTCCTTTACAGAAGTAGTAGAATTCAGTCGAGTGCATTTTTATCTTGACAGGATTTCCTAACCTCTCATTTTACTATAACTGCTCTTAAATTTCCGATATGTTTTTCTACACTTTCTTTTCTCCTCATGTGTCAGCAACCTTCTAGCTTCTCTTCTTTCCTTCATCAGCCTTGAACACCATCATAGAACATTCAGACTATCCTGTATTCCCTTTTTATTCCTTTTCTTCCCTTTAGTCTCTTTGAGACCTTAATTCTAGGTAAGTTTTATGGCCTGCTATATATGTTTAAAAAAAGTTCTTACTGATTTCAGAAAAAGTTTTATTTTCATGTGTGAATAAATTTTATTAAAGTCATATATTTGGGGCGCCTGGGTGGCTCAGTGGATTAAAGCTTCTGCCTTTGGCTCGGGTCATGATCCCAGGGTCCTGGGATCGAGGCCCACATCCGGCTCTCTGCTCCGTGGAGAGCCTGTTTCCTCCTCTCTCTCTCTCTGCCTGCCTCTCTGCCTTCTTGTGATCTCTTTCTGTCAAATAAATAAATAAAATCTTAAAAAAAAATTGTAAAGTTATATATTTGATTTTTCCCATAGTATGACCAAACATTGATAATTTAAGGACATTATTATGTCTATTTTATAACACGATGATAACATCCTCCCTTGCTAGGAGTACATAAAGCATTTTTGGCACTTAACTAAGTACTTTAAGAAACTAATTGCCCACTGTGAGGGAGCCCATTGTTATCTCAGGTGTGGACATGAGGATTATGTGAGTTAAGGAAGGACATTGCTGCTTCTTAAGTGATGTCCCATCACAGAATTTCAGTCTTTTTTAAAAAAATTATTTATTTATTTATTTATTTGACAGACAGAGATCACAAGTAGGCAGAGAGGCAGGCAGAGAGAGAGGGGGAAGCAGGCTTCCTGCTGAGCAGAGAGCCCCATGTGGGGCTTGATCCCAGGCCCCTGAGATCATGACCTGAGCTGAAGGCAGAGGCTTTAACCTATTGGGCCACCCAGGCGCCCCAGAATTTCAGTCTTTTGAGGCTTTGTGCAGACCACCTTCTCCTTTCACTAAACATATTATTAAGTCTTGAAGGCATAGCCTTTACTGAAGCCAATGATGAATAGTTTTGATCCTTCATGGTTTCTCATGAGAAATCCACTGTCGTTTGAATCATTGTTTTCTAGGTAATGTGATGTTTTTCTTTAGCACTTTTACAGTTTTTCCTTGTCTTTAGTTTTCTGCAGTTTGATTATGATGTGTCTTGGCAAATATTTTTTGGGTTTACTCTCTTTGAGGCTTGCTTGTCTTCAATTTGTAGATTTAGGGTTTTCACCAAATTTGTAAGATTTGGTTCAGCAATTATTTCTTCACATGGTTTTGTTGACCCTGTACTTTTCTTCTTGTTTTCTGAAGTTCTGATGACATAAATTTTGGATCATTCTCTGACTGTTTCACAGGTTCCTGAGATTCTGTCTATTTTTTGGGTTTCTATTCAAATTGGGTACTTTCTGTTCTTCTTTCTTTAATTTCATTGGTGATTTCCTCTGTCATACTCCTCATGCCATTGAGCCAATGAGTTAAAAACATTTTCTGTTCTTTTTCAGTTCTAACATTTCCTTTTGGTTTTCTCTGTATCTTCTGTGTTTTTCTCTGCTGAGGCTATTATTTTGTTTGTTCCATGTGTGTTTTATCTTTAAGCATTGTTATGATGGCTCCTTTAAAATCTTTGTCAGATAATCCCTCTGTGTCATCTTGGTATTTCTTGGCTGTCTTTTTCTTATTCAGGTTGGGATTTTTTTGGTTCTTAGTCTGGCATGTCGTATCCAATCATATTTTGAACATTTTGGTATTATGTTCTGAGACCCTGCATCCTATTTAACCTTCATTTTTTGGAGATAGGCCCCCAGTTAATGTAGTGTACAGTTTCAAATATGATTAGATCTTCATCTCCCTAGCTCTGCTAACACCACCCCAGCAAATGCAGAATGCTAAATTGTGGTGAATGCCTTGCCTCCTCTCATTGCTGATGGGTGGCAGTGGAAATTCATCTCTCCATGGAGTCCTGTTGACACTGGGGAACAGGAGCCATACTTAAATGTCTGCTTTACCACCACCACCTTATTTTACTTTCTTGTGCCTTTTGCTGCCTGGTAAGCCTGGAAGTTCTATTTTCCACTGGGTCCTGCTGACACTTGGGGAGTCTCACTAACACTGCCTCACATTGCTTTGTTCCACTTTGTTGCTTCTGAGTAGGATTGGAATTTAGCTTCCCTGCTGGGTCCCAGTGACAGTATCACTTAGGTAGAGTGCCAGCTGATGCCTTCTCACATTGCCTTGTTCTGCCTCTTTGTTGATGGTGGAGATGAAAATCCAGCTTCCCACTCAGCCCCGGTGACACTTGGTGGTATGGGGGAGTTTTTTATTTAGTATTTGACTGGAGTAGGGAATATTACAGGAAAGTTTTTTATACTACGGGACCACTGTCTTCCCAGTTCTTTGGCTAAAGGGATCAGGCTTTTCTAGGGGTGTTTTTTTTTTTTTTTTAATCTGTGGCTCTTGGGGTTTCTGAATTGCATTTTTTTCTAGCACTCCCTCTGCAATATAGGAGGTTCAAAAGGAGAACTCAGGATATTCAAGTCCCAAGGTGTTCCTAGGTACTTCACCTTCTTCTTTCCACTTTTTAGAGTCTTCTTATGTTTGTGTGTTGATTTCTTTTTTTAGGCTGAAGCTGAGTGAGACTACTCCATTTTGTCTGGGATCCATTGAATGCCTTTATACTTTGGAAGCTGAATGCTTTTGCAGAATATCACCACTATATCAGTTTAATTTCTTTTGGGTCCTCAGTGCTTTCTTTTAGTCCTTTCACTTGCCCACAGCCATCTCATTCTCATATTTCCCTCAGAGCTTACTTTTAAACCTTTTACTGCTTTCCTCAAGTACCTATTGAAATCACACTCTCATTCTTTTCAGTTGACCTTACTCCTTATTTTCTTGAAGGAAAAAAATGAGGTCATGTGTGCTTTCTCTCAAATTTCAGTTCTTCTGTTTACAAACTAATCATTTCTTTACCCAGTCTTCTGTCTTCTAGTCCAGTTTGAAAGTATTCCTTCAGTACAAGCCATCCACTTGTGGCCTTGACCCCATCCTCTCATCTTCTATTCTGAAACATCACTTTCACACTATTTTTATCTTTCTAGTACCTTCAGTGTATTTCTTTTTATTCTGCATCTTTCCTTCAGCCTAAAAATGCGGTTATTAAGTCTGGTATATCAAAAAACAAAACAAAAATCCATAGTAATTCCTTTACCCATTGTTTTCTGTGACACATCTTAGTTTTTTTGACTTTGGTGATTGGGCATTTTTTTTTTTTAACTCTTCCTTACTTCCTGTTAACTGTTAGTGTCCCCAAAGATTTTGCTTACATTCTATTAAAATTTTCACTGTGTAGCCTTTCCTTGGATGTTCTTATTTACTTTCAGAGTGTCTAGTGCCATTTATTTTTTAGTAGCTCCTACATTTATGGCAGTAATCTGATGTTCTTGCCAGAGTTTCCAGTTGTGTATATATGCTTTACTGCTGGCTAACTTTACCTTAATTTACTAGATACTTTATCTTGTTCCAGAAAGGATACAAGGCAATCAATTCACAGAGGTACTTTAAAACAGCAAGACATGACAAATTAAAAGTAGAAAAGAAAGGAAAAAATAGCAGGGGGCGCCTGCGTGGCTCAGATGTTTAAGTGTGCCTTCCCCTCAGGTCATGATCTCAGGGTCCTAGGATCAAGCCCCACATCAGCTCTCTGCTCAGAGGCAAGTCTGCTTCTCCCTCTCCCTCTGTGATATCTCACACTTTCACTCGCTCTCAAATAAATAAAAATCTCAGGAAAGAAAGAAGGGAGGGAGGGGAGAGAGAGAAAGAGAAAGAAAAGGGGTGTGAATGTAGAGTTGAACCACCAATGAGAGTACTATAGAATGCACATCACAAACCCTTGTTTGTGCACAAACCCTGACTCACTGAGTGTCTCAGTGAGGTAAGCATCTTACTCTTGGTTTCTGCTCAGGTCATGATTGCTGAGTTGAGCCCTGCATCGGGTACTGCACTCAGTGTGGAGTCTGCTTTAGATACTCTCTCTGCTCCTCACCCCTTCTGTTTCTCTAAATAAAAAAATAAACTCTAAAAACAACAGCAACAACAAAATATACACTCAGAAACCTGTTTGGAGCTGCTAATACACAATTCATCCTCTGAAAGGGAATGGAGGGCATCTCTCAGTAAATTTCCTTGTGCTGACTAAGAAATTCCCATGTTGGATAGTTAGAAGTTACACAGATCCTGCAGTTAGGTTAGGTAGTAAGTCATGGTTTACTGATGTGGGACCTTAACCTGAGTGACACCATTTTTGAACCTGTGATTTTCTTTTTAATGCCTTCTGATTTTTAATCTGCAATTTGCTTTGCTTTGATGCAGGATAGGACATAGTTATGAGGACTCTGTTAGTCAGGGTTCAGTCAGGAAAACAGAAGCCATACTTTACGTATTTCAGTTATAAAGTGCTTTAATACCGGAACTTAAAGCTTTTATATACATTGGAAGATGTAGAATAACAGAGGTAAGGGAAGTAGTAATCTATTTCAGCATGTAACGCTTGTTTCTTAGATTCCCCATTAAGTGAAATTATATGGTATTTGTCTTTCTCTGACTTACTTGTTTTAGTATAATACTTTCCAGGTCCATCGATGTTGTTGCAACACTTAAGGTAATTATTGATATGTTGGGGGTGAATCTACTATTTTGTTATTTGTTTTGTTTGCTCTGTTTCTTTTTTATTGATTTTTCTTGACTTCTTTTGGGTTACTTGAACATTTTTAAAGAGTTGATCTTGATTTATTATTTTTTTAAAATATTTTATTTATTTGACTGAGATCACAAGTAGGCAGAAAGAGAGGGGAAGCAGGCTTCTCGCTGAGCAAGAGAGCCTGATGTGGGGCTCGATCCCAGGACCCTGAGACCATAACCTGAGCTGAAGGCAAAGGTTAAAAAAAGGCAAACCCACTGAGCCGTCGAGCCACCCCTATTATGGTGTTTTGAATGTATTAACTTCTGTAGTTTTCTGAGCAGTTGGTATGGGTATTATAATATATGTATGTGTCTTATCACATTCTACTAGTATCAGTGTTTCAACACTTTGAGTGAAGTGTAAAAGCCTTTTGTTTAAGTTCCTTCACCCTACCCACTTTTAACTATCATTGTTTTAAGTGTCTGATAGTATAATGTAATAACTTTTGTTTCAGTCATTATATATGATTTAGGAAACTTATGATGAGAAGGATAGTTTTTGACATTCCCTTATATTTCTGTTCTTTCCATTGTTATTCCTTCCTAATGCTCCAGTACTCTTTCAAAGGGCACAACGTAGGGGAGGGATAGAGAGAGTGAGAGGGATAAGCAGATTCCCCACTGAGTGGGGAGCCCCAAGATCATGACCTGAGCTGAAGGCAGATGCTTAACTAACTGAGCCACCCAGGTGCCTCGAAAACTCATTTCTTTTTTGGTTGAAGCTTCCTTTACCCAGTCTTTAAGAATGTGTCTTCTCAAGACATATTCTTTTAGTTCTCCTTTATCAATGAACATTTTGATTTCACTTTTTTCCTGAGGGATAATTTCGCTGGATATAAAGTTTGTGGTTGAAAGTTCTTTTCTCTTAGCAGTTGAAAAATGTTGTGCCACTTCCTTCTGGTTTCCATGGTTTCATATAAGAAATTCTCTGTTATTCAAGTTGATATCTCTCTGTAGATAATGTTTTTCTTTGGTTGCTTTCAAGATTTGTTTTTGTTTTGAGTTTTCAGAAGTTTCATTAATTTGAGTTTATCCTAGATGAGTCATTTTTTGTTGTTTTGGATGTGGGGGTCATAAGGCACTCCAGTCCTGGGTTTTTTTTTAACCAGTTTGTCTTCCTCTTTACTCTCTCATAGACCTCCTTTCTTGTGTTCTTTCTAACATAGTTTTACTTAGTGCTAAGGAGAAGGAAGAAACCGTAAGTCCTTTTGCTCATTTTTAAACTACAATGTATGGAAATTATTTGAATCTGGATTTAAGTAAACTATATGAAAGTATAATAATTTCTGGTATTTATGGGATGATAAAAGTTTTAAAAACTGGGGGTACCTGGCTGGCTCAGACTATGGAGCATGTGACTCTTGATCTTGGGGTTGTAAGTTTGAATCCCACATTGGGTGTAGAGATTACTCAGAAATAAAATCATGGGACACCTGGGTGGCTCAGTCAGTTAAGTGACTGTCATTTGCTTAGGTCTTGATCCCAGCGTCCTTGGAGCAAGCCCCATGTTGGGTTCCCTGCTCAGCAGAGAGCCTGCTTCTCCCTCTCTCTTCCTGCTGCTCTGCCTATTTGTGCTCTCTCTTTATCTCTCTGTCAAATGAAAAAAAAAAATCTTAAAAAAACGTTTGAAAACTGGGTAGTTTATATAGGCATATCTTGTTTCATTGTGCTTTATTGCATTTTGCAGATATAGCATTTTTTCTTTTTCTTTCTTTTTTTTTTTTTTTTTTTACTAATTGAAGGTGCAGAATTATGTATCAGGCAAGTTCATTGATGCCATTTTCCCAATAGCATCAGCTCACATAGTGTCTCTGGGTCATATTTTGGTAATTTTTGCAATATTTCAGACTTCTTGATTACTAGTATATTTATTCTGATCTGTGATCAATGATTATGACTCATTGAAGGTTAGATAATTAGCATTTTTTAGCAATAAGGTATTTTTAAAATTAAGGTATGTATATAGGCTTTTTAGGCATAATGTTACTGCACAATTCATTTGACTTCTTTATTGTCATATTTGTTTAACTGAGGTAGTCTAAAACCAAATGTACAATATCTGTGAGGTATGTCTATATTAAAGAATTACTCAAAAAGAAAAAATTACTGAATTGTTAGTGGGATGATATTGTGTCAAAATAAAAGATTTAAACTTTTAGAAATATGTACTAATGTATTTACAGATGAAATTATGAGATGTATAGGATTTACCTCAAAAATAATTTATATAGTTTTATGTATAGGGTTGATGGTTGTTGGGGCTGGGTGATGAATATGTAGGGTTCAGAGTACTTTGTGTATGTAAGAAATCTCCATATTTAACACTTTTAAAAGTTTAACATGTATCTCTTGAACATAGGTTAAGAATTAGGGAGGAAAGAAACATGCTTGATTTATTTTCCTTGTACTTAATATATGAAATCAACATTGTATAAGCTACTAAGTTTTGATATATTTTCTTGAAAGGTGAGGAAGCATTGAAATTGCTTATAGTCTATTCATCATCTCCCACTGATACTTGAGGAGCCCCAAGAACTGTTTAGTTCCTGTGAACAAGTAGTTATTAACATGAAAATGTTTTTATCCTGTAAGAGCTGATGTGTGTTTTTTGAGCTCTTTTCTTTTGTCCAGAATATGAAGAGTTCCAGATGACTGTGCTGTAGGATTGGCATTTTGTTACATTAGGAATTTACCCATTCTCATTTTCTTTAACAGCTTTCTGTTCAAAATCAGAAATTTGAGACAAATGAAGATGGAATCCCAAAAGTGGATCAGTTTCATTTGGTATGTGACCTTTTTGTCATTTACTGGTTGGAAACATATGCTGTAATAGTAGCAGTAATGTAAACATAAATATTTGACTGAAAATATCCTCTGCTTTTTGTAAGAATGCAAAATAGCAATTACAATAAAGAAATACTGAAAAAAAATTCAAATGCCTTTCTTACACCATTGGCAGGGAATTACTGCTAGAGAATATTGTTGGATTGTACATTTGTCACACAAATTATATAATATTGTAAGTAATAACTAAAGAAAAATAGTCTTTGTTTTGTCTTCCAAGATCATATTATATTAAAATTAATGTTTTACTAATTTTATGGGCATCTAGCTGTGTCTTTTGTTTGTCATGTATCTGTCATTCATATTGCTCTGCTATTAATGTATGTATTCCACCAACATATTTTGAGTATCTGTTCCACAGTATGAATTGAACTAGATGATGTATTACCAGAACTGCAGCATTGAATAAATGAATAATTTAGAAATGGGAACCAGGGAGACAACCAAGATCTCTAGGTAGGGTATTAAGAAAGTACTTTGGAAGAAGCTAATTTGTAATTCTTCAGAGAAAGGTGAAAGGAAGAGAGGTAGGTAGAAAATGCCACCAAGTAGTTTGAGGTGAATCTTCAAGATTGAAATAAGAGTTTACAAGAGAGAATGAGGTGATGGTATTCCAGGTAAAGACAACAAATAACCTGCATTAAGACTTGAAAATATTAAATTCTTTTGAAATAGAATAGTCCTGTATGACTAGATATTAAGAGGTTATAACTATGGCAGTAAATGAGTTTATGGAATTAAAAAAATCAAGCTCTAAAAGTTCTCATGCCATTTTTTAAGAAAGAAAATGTTTATTTAAAAATAAATGGCTTGGGGCCCCGGTGGCTCAGTTGTTATATGTCTGCCTTCTGCTCAGGTCATGATTGCAGGGTCCTGGGATTGAGCCCTGCATTGGGCTCTCTGCTCAGTGAGGAGGCAACTTCCCTGTCTCCCACTCCCTCTGCTTGCATTCCTTTTCTCTCTGTGTCTCTATCAAATAAATAAATAAAATCTTTGAAAACATGGCTTAATATCTCATTTCTTTTTAGTGCTGAATAATATTCCATTTTCTGAATATACCATGGTTTATTTACCTATTCACCTACTGAAGTTCATTTAGGTTGCTTACAGGTCTTGGAGTTATGAATAAACATCCATTTGCAAGTTTTTGTGTGGGCATAAATTTTTATTTCATTGGGTCAATACCAAGGAGCACAGTTGTTGGTTTATATGGTAAGGGCATGTTTAGTTTTGTTAGAAGTGACAATCTTCCAAAGTGGCTGTACTATTTTGCATTACCATTCCTGTTGCTCCACATCCTTGCCAGCATTTGATATTGTCAGTATTCTAGATGTATAGTGGTATCTTGATTTAATTTACATTTCCCTGAGACATGATGTGTGGAGCATTTTCTTATATGCTGATTTGCCATCTGTGTCTCTTTGGTGAGGTGTCTGGCAAGGTCTTTGGCCCAATTTAAATAATGTTGTTTTCTAATTGTTGAGTTTTAAGTATTCTTTGTATATTTTGAAAAACGATTCTTTATCCGAAATGTCTTTTGCAAATGTTGTCTCATAATCTGTTGCTTGTCTTTTTTTTTTTTTTTTAAAAGATTTTATTTATTTATTTGACAGAGAGAGATCACAGTAGGTAGAGAGGCAGGCAGAGAGAGGGTAAGGGAAGGAAGCAGGCCCCTGCTGAGCAGAGAGCCCGATGCGGGACTCGATCCCAGGACCCTGAGATCATGACCTGAGCCGAAGGCAGCGGCTTAACCCACTGAGCCACCCAGGCGCCCCTGTTGCTTGTCTTTTAATTTTTTTGACAGTGTGTTTTGCAGAGCATAAGTTTTAATTTTAATTTTAATGAAGTCTAATTTGTCAGTTTTTCTTTCACGGCATTTGGTGTTGTATTTTAGAAAGTCATCACCAGACCCAACTTCATCTAGGTTTTTTCCTTTGTTATCTTCTAGGAATTTTATAGTTTTGCATTTCACATTTATGTTTTTATAATTTTTTAAAAAATATTTTATTTATTTATTTGACAGAGAGAGATCACAAATAGAGAGGCAGGCAGAGAGAGAGAGGGAAGCAGGCTCCCTGCTGAGCAGAGAGCCCAATGCGGGACTCGATCCCAGGACCCTGAGATCATGACCTGAGCCGAAGGCAGTGGCTTAACCCACTGAGCCACCCAGGCGCCCTGCATTTCACATTTAGATCTGTGATCAATTTTGTGTTAATTCTTGCGAAGAGTGTAAGGTTTCATTTTTTACATGTGGATGTCCAGTAGTTCCAGTGCTATTTGATAAAAAGGCTATTTTCGGGGCACCAACCAACTGAGTCACCCAGTTGTTTAAATGTCTTCAACTCAGGTCATAATCTCAGGGTCCTGGGATCAAGCCCTGCGTCAGGCTCTCTGCTCAGCAAGGAGTCTGCTTCTCCCTCTCACTTTCCTTCTGTGCTCTCTCTCTCAAAAAAACAAACCAACCAGACTATCTTCATTGTATTGCCTTTTCCTTTTTGTCAAATATTATTTGACTATATTTTATGCGTCTGTTTTTTTGCCATTAACATATTGGTTTATTCTTTAATATCACACAGTCTTGATTACTGTAGCTTTATAATAAGACTTGAAGTTGGATAGTGCCAGTCCTACAACTTTGTTCTTGAATATTGTGTTGATTATTCTGAGTCTTATTGCCTTTCCATGTAAATTTTAGAATTAGTTTGTTCATATCCACAAAATAACTTGCTGAAAGTTTGGTTGGGATTGTACTGGACGTACAGATCAAGTTGGGGAGAATTGATACGTTGACAATACTGAGTCGTCTTATCCATCAGTATAGAATATCTCTCCATTTATTTAGTTTTTCTTTAATATACATATATTTTTAATATTTTATTTATTTATTTGTCAGAGAATGAGAGAGAGAAAGGCAGGCAGAGGAGGAAGCAGACTCCCTGCTGAGCAAGGATGCTTAACTGAATGAGCTACCCAGGCATCCCTCTTTAATATCTTTAATCAGAGATTTATAGTTTTCCTCATATAGATCTCATACCTATTTTGTTAGATTTATACCGAAGTATTTTGTTTTTTTGGTGTGCTAATATAAATGGTATTGTGTTTTTAAATTCAAATTCCACTTGTTCATTGCTGTATATAGGAAAGTGATTGACTTTTGTATATAAACTTTATATGTGGCAACCTTGCTATAATCAGTTACTAGTTCCAGGAGTTTTTTTCTGATGCCTTCAGAATTTCTATATAGACAATCATGTCATCTGTCTATAAACAAAAAGTTTTTCTTCTTCTTTCCAGATAACATAGTGTCATGCCATCTTGATTATTTGGACTGTAATGAAGGAACACATACAGTTTAACTCTGTAGTCCTTTAATTTATTTGACCACAGAAACATTGTGTTTTATAGCATCTAATATTCCATGAAATTAGCTTTTAAAAAGCTCAGTGGAAATGATTAGTAAGGAGCTTTGCCATACTTCTTGGATAGTAGTAAAAAAAGAAATTTGGAGATGACTTTTGGGAGACCATGAAGTTGTTTATTACACTTGCTGGCTGTAGTATAGAATGAGATAACAAAGATGATAATACTTTATGCTTCTAAAAAACAGGATACAGATTTCTTGCCATTGGCAAAATAGTGATACTGATACATTAGAAGTTGTAGCTTCACTTGAAGTGAACACTTGAAACTCCTGCTCTTTCAGACTTGATATAAAAATTACACTGTAAAAAATTATCCTGAAATTCAGTGATTTAACATGCATTTACTGTCTTACAGTTTGTGACTTAGGAATCTGGGCATAGCCTATTTGGGTTCTCTGCTTCAGGGTCTTTTACAGGCTGCCATCACGTTGTTGACTGGGATGTCCTAATGCTTGACTGAGGAAGATCAGCTTTTAGGCTCTCATGATTGTTGGTAGAATTCATTCCCTTTCTAGTGCACCAGAAGTTGCCCTCAATCTTTGCCATATGTCCATCATGATAGCTTGTTCCATCAAAGTGTATAAGCAGAGAAAGGAGTAGGAAGTCTGTTAGCTAGACTGAAGTTATAGTTTTTTCATAACCAACTCACTACATCAATCATACACTTAAGAGGAGGGGATTATGTAAGTATGTGAATACCAGGAAGTAGGGATCCATGCGCAAAATTGTAGAAGTTGCCTACCACAGTTACATTCTGTTAGTTGTGTGCTAGGCACTCTGCTAGGTGTCTGTATAAAGAAAGTGAAGGTGAATAAATAGAAGAAGCTCTTATTTAAGGGCGCCTGCGTGGCTCAGTAGGTTAAAGCCTCTGCCTTTGGCTCAGGTCATAATCCCGGGGTCCTGGGATTGAGCCCTGCATCAGGCTCTCTGCTCAGCAGGGAGTCTGCTTCCTCCTCTCTCTCTCTCTGCCTGCCTCTCAGCCCACTTGTGATCTCTGTCAAATAAATAAATAAACTCTTTAAAAAAAAAGTTCCTATTTAATGTGGGTAGCTGCTTAGGGAGACCAAATTAGAAGAATATTTGGCTTATGTAGTATTTCCTTGTGGGATCTGAGGTAGCTATTACTGCTAGGAATGGGTTTGTCTTTATATTCTGTAATCACATGTAGTTACCAAACAATTGAGGGAACTATAATTTAGACATTACAGGGGCCATATCAAAAGTGGAGAGAAATCAGAGAATTATGTAACTGACAGATATTAGAGGGTAATTAATTCAGTAATTCCCAGCCCCCAGAAGAATTTATTAATAGGTCCAACAGATGGCCTCAGTCTTTGCTAAAGTACTTTTAAGTTCAGATAAATTCATTCTTTATTGTACGACTCTTAAGTTTATTTGAAAGTAGTTCTTCAGATAGATGTTCCTTCATATAACATGTTTTTGATACAGTATTCAAAAGTTACAAAAAGAAGCACATCCCTGTTGATGTGTCCTCCAGCTACCCAGGTCTGATCTCCCAGTAGTGCTAGTTTCTTGTGAATCTTTCCAGAGAGTTATATGTGGAATCTAAAACAAAACAAAAACAAAATCCAAGGTCATAGATACAGAGACCAGATTAGAAGTTGCCAGATCATAAATAACATACATGGAAAGGTCTATGTGTGTATGTGTCCTTTTTAAAACCGATTATCATATTATTAAGTTAAAAAAAATTATATTTGCTCTGTATCCTCAGTAAAAGCAGGAGCTTTGTGTTGGGGATCATTGTATCCCCAGTGTCAATAGTTGATACATAGTAAGACCTAAATATTTTTTGAATGAATGAATGAATCTTTACTATATTTTTTCTGATAAATATTCTTTATCTGCCATTTTTTGAACTTGCTTTTATCCTCAATTCCTCCCCCCCCATATTTTCAACCTCTCTGGAATCCATTTTTGTATATATGAAATATATATATATATATATTTTTTGTATATATGAAATCAGATTCAAAAATTTTTTTATATGTGGACAGATAGTTGATGCAGCACCATTTATTCAATAGACAGTCTATCCCTACTGATTAAGAAAGCTACTCCAAGCTCTGCCATGTTTTCATGGACTCAGGAATCTGGCTGGGGCTCTGTTCTGTTCTTTGGCTTGTTTTTTTTTTTTTTTTTTTTTTTAAAGATTTTATTTATTTATTTGACAGAAACACAGCAAAAGAGGGAACACAAGCAAGGGGAATGGGAGAGGGAGAAGCAGGCTTCCTGCCGAGCAGGGAGCCTGATGCAGGGCTCAATCCCAGGACCCTGGATCATGACCCCAGCTGAAGGCAGGCACTTAACGACTGAGCCACCCAGGTGCCCCTGTTCTTTGGCTTGTTTATTGATCCCTGTGCCAACACTATGGGGTTACATGCTTTAAAATGTTGTATCTTTATAGAGAGGGCTTTGACTTTCCTTCCTTATGTTTTTCTTCAACATTGTTTCGTCATTCTGTAATTTTATTTCTGCTTATGAATTTTGGCACCAACTTGTGTCCTCTGAAAAACATTGTTGTTACTTTGTAAATATTTTGAATTAATAGGTTAATTTGAAGGAGAATTGTCTTAATGATATACTATTTTTGTAGTTGGGAAAATAATACCTCTCTATTTCTTAAGGACATTATTTTTATTTTACTCTTTATTGTATTGGATTGATTATAGGTAGATATTATTATTATTATTATTATTATTTTTAAAGATTTTATTTATTTGACAGAGATCACAAGTAGGCAGAGAGGCAGGCAGAGAGAGAGGAAGAGGCAGGCAGAGAGAGAGGAGGAAGCAGGCTCCCCGCTGAGTAGAGAGCCCAATGTGGGGCTTGATCCCGGGACCCTAGGATCATGTCCTGAGCTGAAGGCAGAGGCTTTAACCCACTGAGCCACCCAGGCGTCCCAGATTTTATTATTTTTAAAATAACTTCATAAGTAATTTAATTATATTCAAAAGTACATATATCATGTAGCAAAACTTGATTATTTTTCCATTTTTAAAAATAGAGGTGTAATTGATATATAACATTAGTTAACACATAACATTAGTTTAATTTCATAATGATTTGATATATGTATAGATTGGAAAATAATCACCACAGTAACATCTAGTTAACATCAGCATACATTGTTCTAAACATTTTTTTCACTTGTTATGAGAACTTTCAAGATTTACTCTTCTTAGCAACTTTCAGATAGGCTGTACAATAGTATTAAATAGTCACTATGCCTCTGTACATTACATTCTCATGACTTATAACTGGTAGTTTGTACTTTTTTGACCCTCTTCACCAGTTTTGCCCACCCCTCCTCCCTTCCCCTTGCCTCTGGCAACTTCTGATCTGGTCTCTGTATCTATGACCTTGGTTTTTGTTTTTGTTTTGTTTTAGATTCCACATATAAGTGAGATCATGTGGCATTTATCTTTCTCTTAGTTCATTTAGTATATCGTGCTCAAGATCCATCCATGTTGACACAAATTACAAGATTTCATTCTTTTTTATGGCTGAATAATACTCCCATTGTGTATGTATATACATATATATATGCATACATCATATTTTCTTTTTTTGCCATTGAATAGTACTTTTATTTTTTAAATTCTGGTATAGTTAACATACAGTATTATATTAGCTTCAGTGTACAATATAGTGATTCAACAATTCCATACATCACTCAGTGCTCATCATGGTAAGTGAACTCCTTGATCCCAGACATCTACCCACATTACCCTCTGGTAACCATCAGTTTGTTATCGATAGTTAAGAGTCTGTTTCTTGGTTTGTCTCTCTCCCTTTTCTTTCTTTTGCTCATTTGTTTTGTTTCTAAATTCCACACGAGTAAAATCATATGGTATTTGTCTTTCTCTGACTGACTTGCTTCACTTTGCATTATACTCTCTAGGTCCTTCCATGTCATTGCAAATGATGAGATTTCATTTTTTTTTCATTTTTAAAAAATAGCTGAATAATATTTCCGTGTGTGTGTGTGTACACCACATCTTCTCTATCCATCTATGGGTGGATTTTCCTTACAAAAATCATTTATTTATTTATTTATTTATTTATTTGACACAGAGAGAGAGAGAGAGAGAGAGATCACAAATAAGCAGAGTCAGGCAGAGAAAGAGGGGAAAGCAGGCTTCCTGCTCAGCAGAGAGCCCAACGTGAGGCTTGATCCCAGGACCCTGGGATCATGACCTGAGCCGAAGGCAGAGGCTGAACTTACTGAACCACCCAGGCACCCCTACATCATGTTTTCTTTATCCATTTTTCTGTTGGTGGACACTTAGGTTGTTTCCATATCCTTGTTATCATAAATAATACTGCAGTGAACATGGGGGTACATATATCTTTTTGGGTTAGTGTTGTTGTTTTCTTCAGCTAAATACCCAGATGTGGAATTGCTGGGTTATGTGGTAGTTCTGTTTTAATTTTTTTGAGGATCCTTCATACTATTTTCCGCAGTGACTGTACCTGTTTACCTTCTCAGCAATTATTATTATTATTATTTTTAGAGGGAGAGAAAGCACAAGCACAGTGGTAGAGGGGCAGAGGGAAAGGGTGAGTGAGAATCTTAAGCACGTTCTCTGCCAGCATGAGTTTGATGTGAGATCATGACCTGAACCAAAATCAGGAGTTAATATGCCTTTTTATTTTTTTTTTAAAGATTTTATTTATTTATTTGACAGAGATCACAAGTAGGCAGAGAGGCAGGCAGAGAGAGAGCGGGAAGCAGGCTCCCTGCTGAATAGAGAGCCCGATGAGGGACTCGATCCCAGGACCCTGAGATCATGACCTGAGCCGAAGGCAGCAGCCCAACCCACTGAGCCACCCAGGCGCCCCGTTAATATGCCTTTTTAAAAATTTTTATTTGTATATTTAATTTTTAAAAAATATTTTATTTACTTATTTGACAGAGAGAGATCACAAGTAGGCAGAGAGGCAGGAAGAGAGAGAGAGAGGGAAGCAGGCCCCCTGCCGAGCAGAGAGCCCGATGCAGGACTCGATCCCAGGACCCCGGGACCATGACCCGAGCCGAAGGCAGAGGCCCAACCCACTGAGCCACCCAGGCACCCTATGCCTTTTTTTTTTAAACAAGTATTTATTTAATAGAAAGAGCAAGGTAGGGGAGTAGGAGAGGGAAAAGCAGGCTTCCTCCTGAGTGAGGAGCCCAATCAGGACTCAATCCCAGGACCCTAGGATCATGACCTGAGCCAGAGGCAGATGCTTAACCAACTGAGCCACCCAATTGCCCCTGGATTTTATAAGTTTTAGTGCTGTCTTTATGTATGTTTAGAAACATATCCTGTAGAGTGCAGTATGGGCATTGGCATTCATTAATTTAACAAGTACTTACTGAATATCTGCTATATCCCTGCTACTGTGCTAGTTGTTGGGGATGAAGTGATAAACTAAAATTTCCAATATTAAGGATCTTAGAGTCTAACGAGGACACTAGCAATGAACAGGTGATTTTTATTCAGTGTGAAGTGTGTTCTGTTTGGAGTCATCATAGAGGGACAGAAAAAAAAAAAGGCATACCCTGCTGCTTTGTCAGGTGGAAATAATGGAAGAGCAGTATCACAGTGTTGTTTATGTGTGATAATACAAATAACTTTGAAATATTTCCTTGAAATTGTGGTACCTAATAAATTTTGGTTCCTCAAATGAAAGAAGATGGGATCGGGAGGGAGACAAACCATAAAAGACTCAATCTCAAAAAACAGACTGAGGGTTGCTAGGGGGAGGGTGGTTGGGAGAGGGTGGTGGGGATATGGACATTGGGGAGGGTATGTGCTTTGGTGAGTGCTGTGAAATGTGTAAACCTGGCGATTCACAGACCTGTACCCCTGGGGATAAAAATACATTATATGTTTATTAAAAAATTAAAAAATTAATAAATTTTGTTTGGTTCCTCATATGGACGATGATAATGGTAGTGGTGGTAGAGGAGTTCCTGGAGATCACTTCAAAACTAATCACTAGCTGACCAGTAAAGGAGGTTACCCTTCCAAAGAAGCTTCACTGTAAAATTTTCAGTGTTGAGCTCTGATCAGGCCATAAAAAAGGAAAAAGGAATAGACTTAAAATTTTTGTTTGTTTGTTTGTTTTGCTTTGTTTTTTTAGTTTCACTTGTTTTTTGAGATATTTCTGCTGTGATTCTCTTTCCTATTACAGTTATTCCTTTTGCTCTAACACCATTGTTTTATTATTAGAGTAATAATTCCTTTCCAATAAAAAGTAGTTAATTTTGTAGAAATCTTTAAAAAACTAAATAGGAAAAATTAGAGCTCTGTATTATTGATAAAAGTGTTTTTGAAATGGATCCTCCTTCCTTATTTCAGATTTGTCCTTTTGTTTTGATTTTACTTTTGTTTTGTAACCTGTCTTTTTCCTTGCAGGATTATAATGTCAAATCCCTCATCTATAGCTTGATCTATTGTAGAAGTTCAATGACTGCTGAGCAAGTTTTGAATGCTGAATGTTTCTTGGTGCCAAAGGGGAAATCAACTCCAAATCCAGGAAAAGATACTGAATATAAAGAAAACAAGAATTAAAGATGGAGAATGTGGATAAACATAAGGAAAAGACAAGAAATGATGAAGCCAAGTTTGATTTTGATAGATTTAGTATTTTTTTGTTGTTACAGATGTTCCTTTTAAAACTTTGTTTAGTTTGGTTAAATAAATAGAAAAAAATCTGAAAGTGTTCTGGAGCTAGTTGGGTTGTATCTTTGGCATTCCAGTTGTGAAAAATAAAAGATGTTTGGCTATGCACAAGATTGTATAGTTCGAAATTTCATTTAACTGGAGTTGTTAAGGAAGAATTTTCTATCCATAGTACTTTTTGAAATTGCATAGACTATGATATTTGTAATAGAAAATGTTATTAGATATTTGGGCAAATCCTATACAGATTTTCAGTTATATGAGCCAGCTGATGGTGATACATTCAACAAATAATTGGCCTTGTACTCAGTTCTGGGGATATAAAGGTAATTAAAACATTGTCCTTATATTTACAGAGCACAGAATCTGTTGAGAAAGAGATACAAATAAATCTTCATAATACAATGTGGAATAATCAGTGGTAGCTTTGTACAGAGCTTTATAGGAGTACACAGGAGGAGTACTTATACTGTGGGAAAGGATGTCACCGAATGCTTTCTGGAAGATAGAGTATGTTAGTTAAATTTTATAGACTGAATAATAAAGTTGAAGGAGGGGGTGAGAGTATCTTAATTGGCAGAAAAAGTATGATAAAAGCACTGAAAGAAACTTTTTGTTGTGTTTAATAGTATAAAATAGAAGTCAGAGAACAGTCATGTAGTAGGTGAGTAAAGTCTTTGTATAAAATAATAAAATGCTCAGACATAACTAATCATTTTACAGAAAATATGGAGTTATTGAAGGATTTAAAACAGCTTTAGCTCCTTCAAAATCCTTCTGTTTACCACCAGGATAGGAGGTAGAGAGACTGTTTAGAAGGTTAATATAATAAAGTAGATGAGAAATAATGAATACGAGGTCTAGGGAAGTAGAGATAGTGATGATACATATAGGACAAATTTATGAAATAATTAGAAGGCAGACCAGTTGAACTTGGTGATTGAAGTGCATGTGGACTAAAGTAGTGTCGTAGAGTTTCTAGTTGCCTAGTTAAAACCCAGCCTTCCTTTTTTCCTTGATAATAGATTCTAGTTTCATTTGGGATGGCAGTGTACTTGGCTAAAAGACTATATTTACCATTTCCTATATTAGTTGAGGCCTTTTGAGTAAGTTCCTGCAAATAAGGCTCCTTAAAAGGAGCTGACTTAGCTGGGAAATGTGCTCTTTTGCCTTTACCCCTTTTTTATTGCCTAGAAGTGAATATGGTGGTTAGAATTTAAGCAGCCTCCCTGCATCATGAGGTGACTTTGAGGATGAACCCCATGACTGGGATGATGGAGTGGCAAGTTAGAAGGAGCTGTTTTCTTTAATGATTCTGGGGCCTCTGTAGTAGCTTCAAGTTTTCATACTATTTGAGAAAATAAAGCCTTACATGAAAGTATGATTCCTGTACCAGCAGCCTCAACATCACCTGGGAATTTAATAGAAATGCAAATTCTTGGCTCCATTCCAGATTTACTAAATGAGAATTCAGGGGAAGACCCTGAAAATCTGTGCTTTAACAAATACTTTAAGTCATTCTAATGCATACTAAAGGGAACCATTGTCACATACTCAAGCCATTGCCACTTTTTGAGTTTCTTATTTTATAGCAGACCTTAATTTTAGCTGATTCAGTTGAAAAGACACAGGTGTAAAGTAAAGCTGGGTAATTAAAGAGAACAAAGAATAGATCACTTTATTTATACCAGTGTTTAAAATAAAGAATTAGACCAGCATTTTCCAAGTGTGTTTGCTGAACCCTAGTCCCTTGGGATGTTTAGCACAAAAAATTCTGTGATTAGTTGTTTGGAAAATAATGAATGGTAAGTTGGAGATTGGTTATGCATATTAGATGGTAAGTTTCTAAAAAGTTGTCTAGAAAAGAAAACTGTTTAGTTTCTTTCTTTCTTTTTTTTTTTTTTTTTTTTTTTTTAAGATTTTATTTGTTAGAGCGCAAGCACAGGCAGACAGAGTGGCAGGCTAGAGGCAGAGGGAGCAGCAGGCTCCCTGCTGAGCAAGGAGCCTGATGTGGGATGTGATCCCAGGACGCTGGGATCATGACCTGAGCCGAAGGCAGCCGCTTAACCAACTGAGCCACCCAGGCGCCCCAGTTATTTCTTTTTAAAAGATTTTATTTATTAGTGCACCAACAGGGGGAGCAGCAGAGGGAGAGAGAGAAGCAGGCTCCCTGCTGACCAGGGAGCCCAGTGTGGGGTTTGATTCCAGGACTCTAGGATCATAATCTGAGCTGAAGGCAGACACTTAAATTGACGGAGCCACCCAGGCACACCTGAAACGTGTTTTGCTTTATTTAACCCAGTGTTTGCCAAAATTGATGTGCTCTCTCTCTCTCTCTCTTTTTTTTTTTTTCCCACAAATAGCAACTTCTTGTGAAACTGGGATGAGAATCCGATTTTTTGGCATATGAAGCTAGAATTTTTATTTATTGTTTAAAAATGGCAAATAATGATGTGTGATGGAAAGAGAAAAATTTTAAGTATCTCTTCAATGCCACAAAAGCAACAAGAAATTACATACATATATATATATATATATATATATATATATATATATATATATATGCAATGAAAAGCCAAGCAGATATGTTCACTGCCCTATGGGCAGTTTGAGAATAATGCAGTATATAATAAGCTATAAGAAAAATAATAATGTATGTCACTACAAGAAAGGAAGGCAAGAGAAGAGTGATGAGGTTGAGGAATAGACATTTGAACCATTTTAGAGGAGGAGTAGGGTTTTATTTTTTTGGAATTAGAGAAGGAATTCCAGGCCAAGGAAATTAAGAGTAGATTTGGGAGAAGGCAAGAATCTGGCTGGAATATAGAACATTAATGGGGGAGCTGAGAAATAGGCTTGGAAAAGTATTTTGGGGACAGATCTTAGAGGGTTCTGAGTTGTTCTAGACTATTATAATATTGTGAGCAGCTGAATCACACAGTTCTATTTACTTTTGAATAAAATAGCTAACCAGAAAGGGTGATTTGAGCAGGGAAATAAAGGGGGTGAGGAAGGAGTCAAGGACAGCACATTTCACTAAAGCAAATGATGTGAAGAAAATGTCCTGTTTTAGATCAAGTTACTGAAAAGAAGAGAATTAGGAGTATAAACTTTTTCTCAAAAGAAATTTGTGGGTGGTGTACCTAGGTGGTTCAGTTGGTTAACTGTTTGCCTTTCACTCAGATCATGATCCCAGGGTCCTGGGATCAAGCCTCTTATACTTCTCCCTCTCCATCTCCCTCTGTCCCACTTCCCACTTGTGCTCCCACTTCCCACTTCTCTCCGTCAAATAAATGTTTAAAAAAAATTTATGGGAAGCCTCTTGCCCATTTTGTAGTGTCAGTGCTATGTCATTTCAGGGTGTATTTAAATGTCAACATTTGTTAAATTCTTTTTAGCGTCTCTCTTTTAACTCAGCAAATGACATACTTTATCATTTCTTTGTTGTTGGTATAATCGTGTCTTCTGCCACTAAAACTACATACGGAAGCAGTTCTGGATTGGCCAGAGTAAGGACTTCTGAAAATTTCCTCCATAAAAGCAACAAGAACATTGGCCGGATATTTTCCAAATCAACTTTTTCAGAACTCTGGGAATTAATCAAGGACTTGGAACAATTTGAAGAACATATTTAAGGAAAAACATCTGAATTTTGGTAAGAATCGCAAGTTTTGTCATGTTTTAACTTGCCCTATTCCTATCTCTCTGTCCCCAGCTTCACAATCATATTAGCTGTGAAAACCAGTGGCTTAACAGCCAATGGAAATGGTAGAATGTTTTGAGCTCCTCAAAAAACGCCATTGCCAGAGAACTCACTATTTGACCAGTTTGGCAGCTGATTTTTTTGGGAAAAGCCCCTTTTCTGGGAAAGCCCCTTCTACAGGGCTCGTCCTTACTTGACCTGACTCAGAATTTGTTCAATGGAAAAACTCTTCTCCTTTCCCAGGGCATTTGTTGAAAAAACTGTGGCAATTGTTTAATATTACAGCTGTCTAAGGTGGCAACACCTGTGAGGGAAAACAGTTTAATAGGAAAATCTGGGAATGATCTTCATAGGCTGCACTGAAAAGCTCTGATGAATTCTAGGGGTTCTAAAAGGCCATGGTCATGTTCAAGGCTCTCAGCATGTCCTGCAAAGGTCCTGATCTTTCATCTCTGGTTGACCTTGAGGTTCTGGAAAACAGGATGTGGAGGCTAAGGCAGAGTTGTAAACTACTGGGTTGTTGAAGGTGTAGCTCTAAGATACAGCTTCTCAGCAAAGGTTGGGAGACTTAGTGGTTTCAGGCATTTTAAGGAAATGTCTGTCCAAGTATTAGCTGACCACTAAGCTAAGCTGAACTCAGAAAGAATATAGATTTCATAGAATTATTCCAGGAAAGTCATCAAGTAAACAACATCATCATTGTCAGTGAAACTCAGTAATAAACTGGATTGAGAGGAGAAAGTCTGGTTTCCAAAGTTGGAAATTGTTATATTTAAAATATCCGGTTTTGAGAGAAAACAAAAAAAGATGTGTGAAGAAACTGGAAAGTATGGTGCATATGCAAGAAAAAATAAACAATAAAATCTGTCTAAGAGCAAGCCTGGATGTTGGATTTAGTACACAAAGAGTTTATATCACCTATTCTAAATATGTTCAAAGAACTGCAGGATACATATCTAAATAATTGAAGGAAGGGTGCCTGGGTGGCTGAGCTGGTTAAGCAATAGATCATCTGCTCTGCCCTGGCTGCCTCAGCCTTACCAGTGCAGGTCATGTCTAAAGGTCATCATGCTGAGGAAGTTCCTGAACTTCCTTTGGTGTTTGAAGATAAAGATGAAGGCTACAAGAAGACCAAGGCAGGGGAGTTGGGGTGGCTCAATTGGTTGAGCATCTGACTCTTGATTTTGACTCAGGTCATGATCGCAGGGTTGTGTGATCAAAACACATGCCAGGCTCTCTGTTCATGGAGCCTGTTTAACATTCTATCTCTTCCTTTACTCAACCCCTCTCACTCTCTGAAAAAAAAATTAATAGAAAGCCTGAGAACAATATCAATAAAGACAAATTGTAGGAAATAATTAAAAACTAGGGAGCTGAAAAGTACAATAACTGGAATGAAAAATTAGGCTCAAGAGCAGGTTTGGATTGACAAAAGACCAGTAAATTTAAATATGGGTGAATTGAGATAATCTTGAATGAGGAACAGAAAGAAAAAAGAATGAAGAAAACCAAAAAAATGAAGAGGTTTGTGGAGACACCTTCAAGAATACCAACAGCCTAGTGGGAGTCTAGAAAGAGAGATGAGAAAGTGGTTGAAAGTATATTTGAAGAAATAATGGCTGAGAATTTTCCAAATTTGATGAAAAACACGAATCTGCATATCTAAGAAGTTTAGAAAACTCAAAGTAAGGTAAACTTCAAGAGATCTACAACCAAACATGTCATAATCACACTACTAAAAGAGCTAAAGAGGGAATCTTGAACGTGGCAAGATTGATGACTCATTGAACACGAGGTATCCTCAGTAAGAGTAACAGCTGATTTTTCTTTAGAAATTATAATAAAGTCTAAAATAAAATAAACGTTAAAATTCAGTTGGATGACATATTCCAAGTGCTGAAAGAAAACCTGCTCAACCAAAAATTTTATATCTAGCAAAAATGGTGATATTAAGACATTGTAACATTAAGACATTCTCAGATACACAAAAAATTGAGGGATTTTATTGCTAGAATAACTGCCATATATATATATATATATACACACACACACACATATATAATATATGTATATAGTATACTATATACATATATATATACATATACTGTATATAAGTATATATATATAGGCTGAAATGAAAGCACACTAGATAGTAACTTCAATTCACACAGAAAAATAAAGATACTGGTAAGGGTAACTGTAGCACCAAGAACCATAAGATACCTGGGAATAAACCTAACCAAAGAGGTAAAGGATCTGTACTTGAGGATCTATAGAACACTCATGAAAGAAATTGAAGAAGACACAAAAAGATGGAAGACCATTCCATGCTCATGGATCAGAAGAATAAACATTGTTAAAATGTCTATACTGCCTAGACCAATCTATACTTTCAATGCCATCCCGATCAAAACTCCACCGGCATTTTTCAAAGAGCTGAAACAAACAATCCTTAAATTTGTATGGAACCAAAAGAGACCCTGAATTGCTAATGAAATGTTGAAAAAGAAAAAACTGGGGACATCACGTTGCCTGATTTCAAGCTTTACTCCAAAGCTATGATCACCAAGACAGCATGGTACTGACACAAAAACAGACACATAGACCAGTAGAAGAGTAGAGAGCCCAGATATGGACCCTCAACTCTATGGTCAACAATAAATGGTGCTGGGAAAATTGGACAGCTATGTATTGAAGAGTGAAACTCGGCCATTCTCTTACACCATACACAAAGATAAACTCAAAATGGATAAGTGACCTCAACATGAGGCAGGAATCTATCAAAATCCTACAGGAGAATATAGGCAGTAACCTCTTCAACACAGGCAGTAACCTCTCCGACATTGACCACAACAACTTTTTTCACATGTCTCCAAGGCAAAGGAAACAAAAGTGAAAATGAACTTTTGGGACTTCATCAAGATCAAAAACTTCTGCACAGCAAAGGAAACAGTCAACAAAATAAAGAGGCAACCTATAGAATGGGAGAAGATATTCGCAAATGACACTACAGACAAAGGGCTGATATTCAAGATCTATAAAGAACTCCTCAATCTCAACACACACAAAACAGATAATCATGTCAAAAAATGGGCAGAAGACATGAACAGACACTTCTCCAAAGAAGACATATAAATGGCTAACAGACACATGAAAAAATGTTCATCATCCTTAGCCATCAGGGAAATTCAAATCAAAACCACACTGAGATACCTGAGATACCACCTTACACCAGTTAGAATGGCCAAAATTAATAAGACAGTAAACAACATGTGTTGGAGAGGATGTGGAGAAAGGGGAACCCTCTTACACTGTTGGTGGGAATGCAAATTGGTGCAGTCACTTTGGAAAACAGTGTGGAGATTCCTTAAGAAATTTAAAATAGAGCTTCCTTGTGACCCTGCAATGGCACTACTGGTATTTACCCCAAAGATACAGATGTAGTTTAAAAGAAGGGCCATCTGTGCTCCATTGTTTATAGCATCAATGGCCACAGTCACCAAACTGTGGAAAGAACCAAGATGCCCTTCAACAGATGAATAGATAAAGAAGAAATGGCCCATATATACAATGGAGTATTAGGCCTCCTTCAGACAGGTTGAATACCCAACTTTTGTATCAACATGGATGGGACTGGAGGAGATTATGTTTAGTGAAATAAGTCAAGCAGAGTGAGTCAATTATCATATGGTTTCACTTACTTGTGGAGCATAAAGAATAACACAGAGGACACTGGGAAATGGAGAGAAGAAGTGAGTTGGGGGAAATTGGATGGGGAGACAAACCATGAGAGACTGGACTCTGAGAAAAAAATGAGGGTTTTGGAGGGGAGGAGGTGGGAGGTTGGGTGAACCTGGTGTTGGGAAGAAAAAAAAGGTAACTATGTAGGTAAATATAGACAACAGTATAAATATATTTTTATTTGTAACTCTTTTGAGTTAAAAGAAAACTGCATGAAGCATTAACTAATCATAAAACTATATTAAGGGGCTTACAGTGTGTAAAGTTACAATTTGTTGACAATTACAGCACAAAAGAGAGGAGAGCAAATGGAAGTATATTGTGACAAAGTTTTTGTTTGCTCTTGAACATTGAAATTGTTGGTATTGAAATTAAGTGGTATTAACCCAAACCGGAAGGCTTTAAGTAAGATTTTAATTGTAATTACCTTAGGAACCATTAAGAAAATAAAAACTGTGGTAAAGGGGAAACAAGGGAATGGTATATTAGAAATATCTAACACTAAAGGAGACAATAATGAGGATACAGAGAGACAGGAAAGATACAAGATAACTGAAAGCAGAAAGCAAAATGAAAGATGTAAAATGCACCTAAGTTAACACATTAAATAAAAATGTATTAAGCTTTCCAAACAAAAGATAGAAACTAGAAGAGTATAATCAAAAATATTAAATTATGTACTATTTGTAAGAGACACAACTTTGTAGCTCTCTTTTAGATATACCACTGCATTCTTTAAGTTCTTTAGCCAGCTAGTCAAGTGTGATTTTCTGCTTGGCAATTATATGGTTTGCTGCTTACTAATCAGAGAATCACTACCACAGAGCAGTGTTGACACCTTCAGATCAGCATAAGGAAATGCCTTTCTGTTAACATTGACAAAGCTGGAATTCAGATTGGGAGCACTGTCTGGGAACACTCTTGCCTGGAATGTAGAATCTAACAAGGTGACATCATTCTTGACAATAAAAAGGATCAGTTGGAAAATATTAAAATAGAGAATATGAATGCCTTTTGATACCTTATTTTGTGAGGCAAGAGCTGAGACATGTGTGCCCAGAGAACTCTTCCCAGATCTAGAACAAACTGTTACAGATGAGATTCTTGCAGGGAAGTACAATTCACTCCTCTACTCAGAGCAGCTTCTTAGCATAAAGGAAGATGCCGCAAACAACCATGACTGAGTTCACAATTCTGTGGGGTCAGAGATTGTCAATCTTGAACTAGAGAGGATCCAAAACTTGTCAGAACACTGCAGTGAACTTAAGGTATTTTTAATTTTCTTAAGTTTTGGAGGAGGCATTGAATCACATGTATATCTCTCTTAATGGTGTGGCTTTTTTTTTTTTTTTTTTTAAAGTAGGCTCTGTGCCCAGTGTAGACCCCAGTGTGGGGCTTGAGCTCACAATCCTGAGACAAGACCTGAGTTGAGATCAAGAATTGGACACTTAACCAACTGAGCTACCCAGGCACCCCAGTGGTGTGGCTTTTGATAGAATATAATGGGAATATTAAATTGGAGTTTTTTGTATCCAGCCCTCAGGGTCTCCACTGCTGTAGTAGAGCCTTACAACTCTATCCTCACCATCTGTGAACATCTATGACTTGTGCCATCATATACTTGTTGTAGAACACCCCTCTTATTCCTGCATAAATAGGTTGATAGGTCTTCCATTGCTGTTTCCCTTTGGATTGAAGGGCCCTTGAATATAGATGTAATAATCAAGTTCCAGACTGACAATGTACCTATCTGAGAATACATTTCCCCATGATAAACTTTGCCTTCATCATCTCTGCTGACAAAACCTATCATGAGTAGCTCTCTTTTAGATATACCACTGCATTCTTTAAGTTCTCTAGCCAGCTAGTCAAGTGTGATTTTCTGCTTGGCAATTATATGGTTTGCTGCTTACTAATCAGAGGGAATGTGGTTCCTAGGGATGTGAATGCTGGAAATGCAGCCATAAAGTCAAAGAATTCTGTTCAGTTTGTAGATTGGTTTCCAGCTAGTTTCAACAACCATCCAGCCATGATGCCAGGAGGCAATGTGGCTGGAATGCAATGGGCTATCTGCTCACTGAGCAACACCATGGCAGTTGCAGAGGCCTGAGACCTACTGGACCACAATTTACTTAAAAAGGAAGTAAGATGTCAATCAATAATCTAACCTAATCTAATCTTATAGACTGAATAATAAAGTTGAAGGAGGGGTTTAAGAAATTTTAATCTAGTTAAGAAACCAAAAAGAGATGAACAAAGTAAAGCCAAAACAAGAAGGAAGGAAATAATGAAGAAGGAAACAACATGTGTTGGAGGGGATGTGGAGAAAGGGGAACCCTCTTCCACTGTTGGTGGGAATGCAAGTTGGTGCAGCCACTTTGGAGAACAGTGTGGAGATTCCTCAAGAAATTAAAAATAGAACTTCCCTATAACCCTGTAATTGCACTCCTGGGTATTTACCCCAAAGATACAGATGTAGTGAAAAGAAGGGTCATCTGTACCCCAATGTTTATAGCAGCAATGGCCACGGTCGCCAAACTGTGGAAAGAACCAAGATGCCCTTCAATGGACAAATGGATAAGGAAGATGTGGTCCATATACACTATGGAGTATTATGTCTCCATCAGAAAGGATGGATACCCAACTTTTGTAGCAACATGGATGGGACTGGAAAGATGATGCAGAGAGAGTCAATTATCATATGGTTTCACTTATTTGTGGAGCATAACAAATAGCATGGAGGACATGGGGAGATAGAGAGGAGAAGGGAGTTGGAGGAAATTGGAAGGGGAGATGAACCATGAGAGACTATGGACTCTGAAAAACAATCTGAGGGTTTTGAAGGGGCAGGGGGTGGGAGGTCAGGGTACCAGGTGGTGGGTATTATAGAGGGCACGGATTGCATGGAGCACTGGGTGTGGTGCAAAAATAATGAATACTGTTATGCTGAAAATAAATAAAAAATAAATTTAACAAAAAAATCAGAAATGAAAATAACACAACAGACCTTACAGAATTATAAAGGATTATAAGGGAATATTACTAACAACTATATGCCAACAAATCAGATAACCTAGCCAAAATCGACAAATTCCTAGAAGGACACAAACCTGTGACACTGACACAAGAAGAAGCAGAAATTCTCAGTAAATCAATAATGAGGAAATAGAATTAGTGATTACAAAGATAGATGCGCCTGGGTGGCTTAGTCAGTTGAGTGTCCAACTCTTGATTTCAGCTCAGGTCATGATCTCAGGGTTGTGAGACTGAGCACTGCTTTGGCTCTGTGCTCAACAGGCATCTGCTTGAGATTCTCTCTCTCCTTCTCCCTCTGCTCTCTCTCTCTCTTACTCTCTCAAAGTGGATGAATGAATCTTTAAAAAAAAAAAAAGAATAGAAAGAAAGAAAGAAAAAAGAAAATTCTTACAAAAGAAAGGTCAGGCTAAGTTGACTCCATGGTGAATTGACCAAATGTTTAAAGAAGAGGTTTCAGGTTTTTTCCTTGTAATTGATTTCTAGTATCATTGCATTGTGGTTGGAGAGATGCTTGATACAATTTCAATTTTCTTAAATTTATTGAAGCTTGTTTTGTGATCTAAGGTGATCTATCTTGGAGAATGTTTCATGTGCACTTGAGACAAATATGTACTCTCTTTTTGAATGGAATGTTCTGTATGTATCTGTTAGGTCCATTTTGTCTAATGTGTTGTTAAATACACTGTTTCCTTGCTGATTTTCTGTGTGGGTGATCTATCCATTGATGTAAATGGAGTGTTAAAGTTTCGTACTAGTACTGTATTACCATCAGTTTCTCCCTTTATGTCTGTTAATATTTACTTTTAGGTATTTAGGTTCTTCTTTGTTGGGTACATAGATCTTTACAATTGTTATATTCTCTTACTGGATTGATCCCTTTATCAGTATGTAACACCTTAAGTCTCTTGCTACAGTCTTTGTTTTAAAGTCTATTTTGGGGGTACCTGGATGGCTCAGTTGGTTAAGTGTCTGACTCTTGATTTTAGCTTGGGTCATGATCTCACTGTCTTGAGAATGAGCCCCACATGGGACTCTGTGCTCAGCATGGAGTCTGCTGGAGAGTCTCTCTCCCTCTCCTTCTGCACCTTCCTGATGCCCCCCTCCGACTCTCTCTCTCTCAAAATAAATAAATCTTTTTAAAAAAGTCTATTTTGGGGGCACCTGGGTGGCTCAGTGGGTTAAGCCTCTGCCTTCGGCTCAGGTCATGATCTCAGAGTCCTGGGATCGAGCTCCGCATAGGGCTCTCTGCTCAGTAGGGAGCCTGCTTCCTCCTCTCTCTCTGCCTGCCTCTCTGCCTGCTTGTGATCTCTCTCTGTCAAATAAATAAATAAAAATATTTTAAAAAAGTCTATTTTGTCTGATAACTATTGCTATCCTGTTTTTATTTTTCTCTCTCCTGTTTGGATGAAATGAAAATGCTTTTTCATCCTTTCACTTTCAGTCTGTATGTCCTTAGGTCTGAAGTGAGATTCTTACAGGCAGCATATGGATGGGTCTTATACATTTTTTTTTTCTTAAAGATTTTATTTATTTATTTATTTGACAGAGATCGCAAGTAGGCAGAGAGGCAGGCGAAGAGAGAGGGGAAGCAGGCTCCCCGCTGAGCAGAGAGGGCTTGATCCCAGGGCTTGACGCAGGGCTTGATCCCAGGACCCCAAGATCATGACCTGAGCTGAAGACAGAGGCTTAACCCACTGAACCGCCCAGGTGCACTGGGTCTTGTACATTTTTAACTATTCTGCCACCCTGTGTCTTTTGATTAGAGCATTTATATCATTTACACTTAAAGTAATTACAAATGGATATGTACTTACTGCCATTTTGTTAATTGTTTTCTGGTGGTTTTGTAGGTCTTTTCTGTTCCTTTCTTCTCTTGCTCTCTTCCCCCAGGTTTGATGGCTTTTTTTAACGTTATGGTTGACTTGTTTACTCTTTATTTTTCATTTATATATTGCAGGTTTTGATTTGTGGTTACCATGAAGTTCATATGTAACATCCTAAGTACACAGCAGTCTATATTAAATTGATGGTTGCTTAAATTTGAACACATTCTAAAAGCATTTTTAATTTCCCTTTCACATTTTATGTATGTATTGTCAGAGTTTACATCTTTTTACTTTGTGAATCCATTAGCTAATATTTTAGGTATAACTTATTTAATACTTCTGTCTTTTAACCGTCATATAAGGATTAATCTACTACTACCTTTACCATGTTTGCTTTTACCCATTAGATTTTTTTCTTTCATAATTTTCTTCTAGTTAGGCCCTTTTCTTTTTCACCTAAAGAATTCTTTTTAGCTCCAGTAGCTCACTTGTCCATTTGACTTGATGGATAAACATTAGTAGTTTTCCTGCTTCATGGATTAGATGTTTGGTTGCCTGCTATACTGCTGAGGTATGAAAGGTCCAGGAGAAATAAAACATGGTCCAAATAAATATCAGATTCTTCTCTGTGCTCTTGGATACAAGGTATTGTAAAGAAAGCTTCAGGGTGCAACCCAATAAAACATCAAAGAAATCTCATTTATTCTGCAGTGTGCCTCATGACATGAGGAAAAATAATGTGACATATGGTACTTAACCTTATATATTCCAGATTGCAGCATGGGAAGGACTTTAAGCATAATAATGTGGAGAAGGGTCACACTAAAGGAGGGAGATTTTCTGCCTCTGTGTATGTTCCCTAGAAGACAAAGAGCTTAAGAATATTTTCTAAATGAAAACTGTAGTTGTTGAGCTGGATTTTAATATCTTCAATAAAAAAATTGTTTTCCAAGTATGCAAAGATGCAGAAGACCCCCAAAACAAAACATAATGATCATATGTATACTTAACTCTCAACTGAAAAAATAAAAATAAAGTATTATCAGTGTAAGTAAAAAAAATAATAATAATTCTCTTTAACATTTTTATAAGGCTAGTTTAGTGGTGATGAATTCCTTTAATACATGTTATTCAGAAAACTCTTTATCTTCCTAATTTGAATGGTAATCTTCCTGGGTAAAGTATTCTTGGTGGTAGGTTTTTTTCCTTTCAGCATTTTGAACATATCAGGCCACTCTCTTCTGGCCTGCACAGTTTCTGCTGAAAAATCATATTATAGGCTTATATGGTTTCCCTTATATGTGAGTAGTTGCTTTTCTTTTGATTCTTTTTACAGTTCTCTGCTTATCTTTAATCTTTATCATTTTAATTATTATGTGTCTTGATGTGGATCTCTTTGGTCTCATCTTATTTGGGGTTCTTTGTGGTTTCAGGATGTGGATATCTGTTTTTTACCTCAGATTAGGGAAGTCTTCAGCTATTATTTCTTCAAATAAGTTTTCTTCTCCTTTCTCTTTTCCTTCTGGGATGCTTATAATGTGAATGTTATTATTCTTAATGATGCCACAGATTTCCCTCAACTCATTCTCATGTTTTATTACTTTTTCTTGTTGCTGTTCAGCTTTGTTTCTTTCCGTTATCCCATCTACCACATCACTGATCCATTTTGCATCCTCTACTCTGCTTTTGAGTCCCTCTAGTGTATTTTTTCTTTATAGTTATTGAATTATTCAGCTCTTACTGGTTCTTTCTTTCTTTCCTTTTTTTTTTTTTTAAGATTTTATTTATTTATTTGACAGAGAGGTAGACAGAGAGAGAGGTAGACAGGTAGACAGAGAGCCAGGCAGATGGAGACAGAGGGGGGAAGCAGGCTCCCTGCTGAGCAAAGAGCCTGATGCAGCACTTGATCCCAGGACCCTGAGATCATGACCTGAGGCTTAACCCACTGAGCCACTCAGGTGCCCCACACTGATTCTTTTGCCTTTCTTTCTTTCTCTCAAAAAATTTTTTTTATCTCTTTGTTGACATTCTCATTGAGTTCATCCACTGTTTTCTAAAATCCAGTAAGTATCTTTATGACCACTACTTTGAATTTTTTATCAGGCATATTTCTTATCTCCATTTCATTTAGCTCTTTTACTGTTGATTTTGTCTTGTTCTTTAATTTGGGACATAATCCTTTGTCTCCTCATTTTGTCTAACTCTCTGTGTTTGTTGTATGTATTAGAAAGGTCAGCTACATTTCCTGGTCTTGAAAGTAGTGGCTTTGTGTAGAAGAGGTGTTGTGGTACCTTACTGTGCAATTTACCCCAGCTACCAGAATCAAGCAATCCAGGGGTGTCCCCTCTGTGGGCTCTGTGGACCCTCCTGTTGTGTCTAAGCCATGACTTTTTAAAGCCCAGCTGGCTTCAGTGGCCTGCTTTGTCTGTTGTAGGTACACTGAACATGGTTTGTTTCCTGTACTGTTGAATGGCCTGGCTGCTGCAGATTCATTGGTACAAGAGACCAGCAGGTAGCATAGCCATCTATAGTTAGCATTTCTGCCATGGCTGTAGGCCCACAGAAAGAAATGGATTGCTCCCTGCATAGCCAGCTAAGAGGCCTGTCTGCAGGAACAGGGTATATTGATGTGTAGTTATCTCCTCTATCTCCTCAGGGGAGGAGTCACTTTGGAGTGGCACTGGTACTGGCTGAGGCTTCCTGCTGCATGTGGTAGAGTAGGAAGCACTTTGGAGAACTGCTTGCTAAGGTGGGTGCATTGGGGTGGGGCCACAGGGGAACAACGGGGCAGGGTATGAGATGCTAAGAGAGATGGAGAGTATTGTCCCTGGCTCCTGCAAATGTCTGGCTATCTAGGCTTGGGGAAACGAGGAGAAATGGTGCCCTCTAGCACTTTTGCTCCTGCAGAAATCTGCAGGTGTTTGCCCCTCTGGCATGCTCTCTGATACTAATAAATTTCCTTTATGTATACTCCAGGTGCTGCTTTTGTGCTGTGTCTTGGACTGAATTATTCAGTACGTTGGCTGTTAAATGCAGGGACTTGGTTTCCTATTGCCCTCCAGCTCTCCTGGAGTCAGGCCCATTGATTTTTAAATCTCACAGAGTTAAACCCTGCTAGTTTTTAAAGCTAGATATTATGAGGACTTGTCTTCCCAGTGCAGTTCTCAGTGCTGGGGATACCTCGTATGGGGTCTGATACTCTTGCTTCTCTTTGCTTGTGTTGTCCCTGCCATTTGTGGTTGGTAACTCTGGGGGTTGGTTCCTAATAGCATCTCTGCCTCTCCTACCCTTTTTAGTGTGGCATTTTCTCTGCAACTAGCTATGGAAAGCCTGAAGTGCCAGCCTTCAGGTCATTTTCAGAGTTAATTGCATAAAGGTAGCTGTTACCTTGGTGTGTCTTTTGGACAAGGTAAGCTCAGGATCATACCTATGAACAACTGGGATTTATCTCAATAACACAAAGCAGATTTAATGTTTAAAAATTGATCAATATAATATACCGTATTAACAAAATAAAGGCAAAACCTGATGATCATGTTAATAAATACAGAAAAAACATTTGACAAAATTCAGCAAACTTTCATGATAAAAAAAAAAAAAAAACAACAACACTCTACGAACTAAGAATAGTAAGGAACATCCTCAACTTGATAAACAATATTTATAGATAGCACACAATTTACATTATACTTAATGGTAAAACACTATGGATGCTTTCCAGTAACAAGACAGAGATGTCCACTCCTGCTACTTCTATTCAACATTGGACTATTTTGTTCTAGCCAGGGCAATTAGACAAGAGAAAAGATATAAAAGGCATACAGATTGAAAAAGGAAGATGTAAAACTGTCCCTATTTGCTGATGATATGATCTTGTACATAGATAGTCTTAAAAATGGACTTAGATTTATCTTTTAAAAATCTTGAAAACGAGTGGCGCCTGGGAGGCTCAGTGGGTTAAAGCCTCTGCCTTCAGCTCAGATCATGATCGCAGGATCCTGGGATCAAGCCCCATATCAGGCTCACTGCTCAGTGGGGAGTCTGCTTTCTCCTCTCTGCTTGCCTCTCTGCCTACTTGTGATCTCTGTCAAATAAATAAAGTCTTAAAACAACAACAACAACAAAACAAACCTTGAAAATGATAATTTAAGTCCATTGAAAAACTTTTAGAACTAATAAGTTCAGCATGGTTACAGATACAAGATTTATTACACAAAAATAAATTACATTTTTATACACTAGAAATTTCTATAACTGAAAATGAACCTAAGAAAACAATTCCATTTATAAAACATCAGAAAGAATAAAATAAGGAATAAACATAACAAAAGAAGTGTAAGACTTGCACACTAAAACTACAAAACATTGATGAAAGAAAGCAAAGAAGACCAAAATAAAGTCAAAGTAATGATAATGGATTAGAAGACAATATTGGCAAGTTGGTAATACTCCCCAATCATCTAAAGATTCAACACAACCTCTATCAAAATCTGTGCATCTGTTTTTACGGAAATTGACAAGCTGGTCCTAAAATTCGTATGGAAATAAAATGGGCCCAGAATAACCAAAACAAATAAAGAACAATCTAATTTTTTTTTAGAAACACACTCTTAATTTAAAAACATACTGTAAAGCAATAGTAATCAAGATGGTGTGGTGCTGGCATAAGGGTGGACAGACAGATCCATGAAATAGGATTGAGAGTTTCTATTACAAATTTCATAATGGTCAGCTGATTTTTGACAAGTGTATCAGGACAATTCAGTAAGAGAAGAAATCTTTTCAACAAATGATGCTGGGACAACTGGTATATGTAAAAGAATGAAGTGTACTTCTATCTCACATTACATGCAAAAATGAACTAAAAATGGTTCACAGACTGAATGTAAAGCTACAAAACTTTAAAACTATAAAATTCTTAGAAGAAAACATAGGTGTAAATCTCTGACTATGGGTTAGACAAAGTTTTCTGAAATAGGATGTCCAAAGCACAAATTAGAGAAGAAAAATTAGATATATTGGAATTTATTAAATTACAAATTTTTGTGCTTCAAAGGACACTATTCAGAAATAGGAGAAGTAGTTTCAATTCCTATATTTGCTAGAGGACTTGTATTTAGTATAAAGAACTCTTATAACTCAATAATAAAAAAACAAACCAATTTAAAAATGGGCAAAGGACCTGAATAGACATTTCTCCAAAGAAGTTATGAAAATGGCCAATAAGCAAATGAGAAAATAGTCAATATCATTAGTTATTAGAGAAATGGAAATCAAACTACAATGAGATACTACTTCATACCCACAGGATGGCTGGAATTGAAGTCAAATGATAACTGTTGGGGAGGACTGGTAGGAACTGGTAATGCTGGTGGAAATGTATAATGGCACAGCTGCTTTGAGAAACAGTTTGACAATTCCTCTAAATGTTACACATGAAGTTACCTTATACCTGGCGAAATAAGTCTAGCTAATTACCTAATAGTCATGAAAAGTTATGTTCACACAAAAACCTCATACATGAACATTCATGGCAGCATATTTATAAAAGCCAAAAAGTGGAAACAACCAAAGTTTCCATCTACTGATGAAAAGATAAACATAATGTTATATAGGAGGAGGCAAGATGGCGGAGAAGTAGCAGGCTGAGACTACTTCAGCTAGCCGGAGATCAGCTAGATAGCTTATCTAAAGATTGCAAACACCTGCAAATCCATCGGCAGATCGAAGAGAAGAAGAACAGCAATTCTGGAAACAGAAAAACAACCACTTTCTGAAAGGTAGGACCGGCGGAGAAGTGAATCCAAAGCGACGGGGAGATAGACCCCGGGGGGAGGGGCTGGCTCCCGGAAGCGGCGGAGCAACGGCGCACAAAATCAGGACTTTTAAAAGTCTGTTCCGCTGAGGGACATCGCTCCAGAGGCTAAACTGGAGCGAAGCCCACGCGGGGTCAGCGTGGCCTCAGGTACCGCAGGGTCACAGAAGGATCGGGGGTGTCTGAGTGTCGCAGAGCTTGCGGGTATTGGAACGGGAAAGCCGGCTACAGAGACAGAGCCGACAGTAAGCTCACAGCTTGGTGTAACCTTGAACCGGTCGCAGGCTCAGTGAGCTCGGAGGGCGGCCGGAGGTCAGGCAGACGGGAGTAACTGGGCGCGGTTCTCTGAGGGCGCACTGAGGAGTGGGGCCCTAGGCTCTCGGCTCCTCTGGGCCGGAGACCAGAAGGCCGCCATTTGTATTCCTGTCCTCCGGAACTCTACGGAAAGCGCTCAGGGAACAAAAGCTCCTGAAAGCAAACCCGAGCGGATTACTCACCCCGGCCCCTGCTAAGGGTGGTGCAATTCCGCCTGGGGCAAAGACACTTGAGAATCACTACAACAGGCCCCTCCCCCAGAAGATCAACAAGAAATCCAGAGACCAAGTTCACCTACCAAGGAGTGCGGTTTCAATACCAAGGAGAGCAGCAGAATTCCAGAGGAGGAGAAAGCAAAGCACGGAACTCATGGCTTTTTCCCTGTGATTTTTTTTAGTCTTGCAGTTAATTTAATTTTTTTCTTTTTCATTTTTTGTTTTTTTTCTCGCCTTCTGGTAAATTTTTTTTAACTTTTATCTTTTTCTTTTTTAACGTTTTTTAACCAGTTTATCTAATATATATATTTTTTCTTTTTTATATTTTTCTTATTTGTTTTTTTTAATTCTTTTCTTTTTTTTCTTTTTTCTTTTTCTTCCTTTCTTCCTTTTTGAACCTCTTTTTATCCCCTTTCTCCCCCCTCACGATTTGGGATCTCTTATAATTTGGTTAAAGCATATTTTCCTGGGGTTGTTGCCACCCTTTTAGTATTTTACTTGCTCCTTCATATACTCTTATCTGGACAAAATGACAAGAAGGAAAAATTCACCACAAAAAAAAGAACAAGAGGCAGTACCGAAGGCTAGGGACCTAATCAATACAGACATTGGTAATATGTCAGATCTAGAGTTCAGAATGACAATTCTCAAGGTTCTAGCCAGGCTCGAAAAAGGCATGGAAGATATTAGAGAAACCCTCTCGAGAGATATAAAAGCCCTCTCTGGAGAAATAAAAGAACTAAAATCTAACCAAGTTGAAATAAAAAAAGCTATTAATGAGGTGCAATAAAAAATGGAGGCTCTCACTGCTAGGATAAATGAGGCAGAAGAAAGAATTAGTGATATAGAAGACCAAATGACAGAGAATAAAGAAGCTGAGCAAAAGAGGGACAAACAGCTACTGGACCACGAGGGGAGAATTTGAGAGATAAGTGACACCATAAGACGAAACAACATTAGAATAATTGGGATTCCAGAAGAAGAAGAAAGAGAGAGGGGAGCAGAAGGTATACTGGAGAGAATTATTGGGGAGAATTTCCCCTATATGGCAAAGGGAACGAGCATCAATATTCAGGAGGTTCAGAGAACGCCCCTCAAAATCAATAAGAATAGGCCCACACCCCGTCACCTAATAGTAAAATTTACAAGTCTCAGTGACAAAGAGAAAATCCTGAAAGCAGCCCGGGAAAAGAAGTCTGTAACATACAATGGTAAAAATATTAGATTGTCAGCTGACTTATCCACAGAGACCTGGCAGGCCAGAAAGAGCTGGCATGATATTTTCAGAGCACTAAACGAGAAAAACATGCAGCCAAGAATACTATATCCAGCTAGGCTATCATTGAAAATAGAAGGAGAGATTAAAAGCTTCCAGGACAAACAAAAACTGAAAGAATTTGCAAACACCAAACCAGCTCTACAGGAAATATTGAAAGGGGTCCTCTAAGCAAAGAGAGAGCCTACAAGTGGTAGATCAGAAAGGAACAGAGACCATATACAGTAACAGTCACCTTACAGGCAATACAATGGCACTAACTTCATATCTCTCAATAGTTACCCTGAATGTTAATGGGCTAAATGCCCCTGTCAAAAGACACAGGGTATCAGGATGGATAAAAAAACAAAACCCATCTATATGTTGCCTCCAAGAAACTCATTTTAAGCCCGAAGACACCTCCAGATTTAAAGTGAGGGGGTGGAAAAGAATTTACCATGCTAATGGACATCAGAAGAAAGCAGGAGTGGCAATCCTTATATCAGATCAATTAGATTTTAAGCCAAAGCCTATAATAAGAGATGAGGAAGGACACTATATCATAACCAAAGGGTCTGTCCAACAAGAAGATCTAACAATTTTAAATATCTATGCCCCCAACGTGGGAGAAGCCAACTATATAAACCAATTAATAACAAAATCAAAGAAACACATAAACAATAATACAATAATAGTAGGGGACTTTAACACTCCCCTCACTGAAATGGACAGATCATCCAAGCAAAAGATCAGCAAGGAAATAAAGGCCTTAAACGACACACTGGACCAGATGGACATCACAGATATATTCAGAACATTTTATCCCAAAGCAACAGAATACACATTCTTCTCTAGTGCACATGGAACATTCTCCAGAATAGATCACATCCTCGGTCCTAAATCAGGACTCAACCGGTATCAAAAGATTGGGATCGTTCCCTGCATATTTTCAGACCACAATGCTCTAAAGCTAGAACTCAACCACAAAAGGAAGTTTGAAAAGAACCCAAATACATGGAGACTAAACAGCATCCTTCTAAAGAATGAATGGGTCAACCGGGAAATTAAAGAAGAATTGAAAAAAATCATGGAAACAAATGATAATGAAAATACAAAGATTCAAAATCTGTGGGACACAACAAAGGTAGTCCTGAGAGGAAAATATATAGTGGTACAAGCCTTTCTCAAGAAACAAGAAAGGTCTCAGGTACACAACCTAACCCTACACCTAAAGGAGCTGGAGAAAGAACAAGAAAGAAACCCTAAGCCCAGCAGGAGAAGAGAAATCATAAAGATCAGAGCAGAAATCAATGAAATAGAAACAAAAAAAAAACCAAAAAAAACAAAAAAAAAAACCAATAGAACAAATCAACGAAACTAGGAGCTGGTTCTTTGAAAGAATTAATAAAATTGATAAACCCCTGGCCCGACTTATCAAAAAGAAAAGAGAAAGGACCCAAATAAATAAAATCATGAACAAAAGAGGAGAGATCACAACTAACACCAAAGAAATACAAACTATTATAAGAACATACTATGAGCAACTCTACGCCAATAAATTTGATAATCTGGAAGAAATGGATGCATTCCTAGAAACATATAAACTACCACAACTGAACCATGAAGAAATAGAAAGCCTGAACAGACCCATAACCAGTAAGGAGATTGAAACAGTCATTAAAAATCTCCAAACAAACAAAAGCCCAGGGCCAGACAGCTTCCTGGGGGAATTCTACCAAACATTTAAAGAAGAACTAATTCCTATTCTCCTGAAACTGTTCCAAAAAATAGAAATGGAAGGAAAACTTCCAAACTCATTTTATGAGGCCAGCATCACCTTGATCCCAAAACCAGACAAGGATCCCATCAAAAAAGAGAGCTATAGACCAATATCCTTGATGAACACAGATGCGAAAATACTCAACAAAATACTAGCCAATAGGATTCAACAGTACATTAAAAGGATTATTCACCACGACCAAGTGGGATTTATTCCAGGGCTGCAAGGTTGGTTCAACATCCGCAAATCAGTCAATGTGATACAACACATCAATAAAAGAAAGAACAAGAACCATATGATACTCTCAATAGATGCTGAAAAAGCATTTGACAAAGTACAGCATCCCTTCCTGATCAAAACTCTTCAAAGTGTAGGGATAGAGGGCACATACCTCAATATCATCAAAGCCATCTATGAAAAACCCACTGCAAATATCATTCTCAATGGAGAAAAACTGAAAGCTTTTCCACTAAGGTCAGGAACATGGCAGGGATGTCCATTATCACCACTGCTATTCAACATAGTACTAGAGGTCCTAGCCTCAGCAATCAGACAACAAAAGGAAATTAAAGGCATCCAAATCGGCAAAGAAGAAGTCAAATTATCACTCTTCGCAGATGCTATGATACTATATGTGGAAAACCCAAGACTCCACTCCAAAACTGCTAGAACTTATACAGGAATTCAGTAAAGTGTCAGGATATAAAATCAATGCACAGAAATCAGTTGCATTTCTCTACACCAACAGCAAGACAGAAGAAAGAGAAATTAAGGAGTCCATCCCATTTACAATTGCACCCAAAACCATAAGATACCTAGGAATAAACCTAACCAAAGAGGCACAGAATCTATACTCAGAAAACTATAAAGTACTCATGAAAGAAATTGAGGAAGACACAAAGAAATGGAAAAATGTTCCATGCTCCTGGATTGGAAGAATAAATATTGTGAAAATGTCTATGCTACCTAAAGCAATCTACACATTTAATGCAATTCCTATCAAAGTACCATCCATCTTTTTCAAGGAAATGGAACAAATAATTCTAAAATTTATATGGAACCAGAAAAGACCTCGAATAACCAAAGGGATATTGAAAAAGAAAGCCAACGTTGGTGGCATCACAATTCCGGACTTCAAGCTCTATTACAAAGCTGTCATCATCAAGACAGCATGGTACTGGCACAAAAACAGACACATAGATCAATGGAACAGAATAGAGAGCCCAGAAATAGATCCTCAACTCTACAGTCAACTAATTTTCGACAAAGCAGGAAAGAATGTCCAATGGAAAAAAGACAGCCTCTTCAATAAATGGTGCTGGGAAAATTGGACAGCCACATGCAGAAAAATGAAATTGGACCATTTCCTTACACCACACACAAAAATAGACTCAAAATGAATGAAGGACCTCAATGTGCGAAAGGAATCCATCAAAATCCTTGAGGAGAACACAGGCAGCAACCTCTTCAACCTCAGCCGCAGCAACATCTTCCTAGGAACAACGCCAAAGGCAAGGGAAGCAAGGGAAAAAATGAACTATTGGGATTTCATCAAGATCAAAAGCTTTTGCACAGCAAAGGAAACAGTTAACAAAATCAAAAGTCAACTGACAGAATTGGAGAAGATATTTGCAAACGACATATCAGATAAAGGACTAGTGTCCAGAATCTATAAAGAACTTAGCAAACTCAACACCCAAAGAACAAATAATCCAATCAAGAAATGGGCAGAGGACATGAACAGACATTTCTGCAAAGAAGACATCCAGATGGCCAACAGACACATGAAAAAGTGCTCCATATCACTCGGCATCAGGGAAATACAAATCAAAACCACAATGAGATATCACCTCACACCAGTCAGAATGGCTAAAATAAACAAGTCAGGAAATGACAGATGCTGGAGAGGATGCGGAGAAAGGGGAACCCTCCTACACTGTTGGTGGGAATGCAAGCTGGTGCAGCCACTCTGGAAAACAGCATGGAGGTTCCTCAAAATGTTGAAATTAGAACTGCCCTATGACCCAGCAATTGCACTATTGGGTATTTACCCTAAAGATACAAACGTAGTGATCCAAAGGGGCACGTGCACCCGAATGTTTATAGCAGCAATGTCCACAGTAGCCAAACTATGGAAAGAACCTAAATGTCCATCAACAGATGAATGGATCAAGAAGATGTGGTATATATCCACAATGGAATACTATGCAGCCATCAAAAGAAATGAAATCTTGCCATTTGCGACAACATGGATGGAACTAGAGCGTATCATGCTTAGCGAAATAAGTCAAGCAGAGAAAGACAACTATCATATGATCTCCCTGATATGAGGAAGTGGTGATGCAACATGGGGGCTTAAGTGGGTAGGAGAAGAATAAATGAAACAAGATGGGATTGGGAGGGAGACAAACCATAAGTGACTCTTAATCTCACAAAACAAACTGAGGGTTGCTGGGGGGAGGGGGTTTGGGAGAAGGGGGTGGGATTATGGACATTGGGGAGGGTATGTGCTTTGGTGAGTGCTGTGAAGTGTGTAAACCTGGTGATTCACAGACCTGTACCCCTGGGGATAAAAATATATGTTTATAAAAAATAAAAAATTAAAAAACAAACAAACAAACCATAATGTTATATATCCATATGATGGAATGTTACTTGGCAACAAAAAGGAATGAAATACTAAAACATGCCACATTATGGATGAACCCTAAAAACATTTCACTAAGTGTAATGTCGGAAGTCAGTCACAAAAGACTATATACCATATGATTTCATTTATCTGAACATTTCATATCTGGGTATTATGGAATGTCCAGAATAGATAAATTTATCATGACAGAAAGTAGTTTAGAGATTGCCTGGGGATGGTGAGTAGTAGGGAGAGGATGTGATTTCTGATGGGTGTGGGTGTCCTTTTTGGTGTGATGGTAGTGTTCTCTAATTAGATAGTGGTGATGGTTTCACAACTCAATATATGAAAACCACTGAATTATTCACTTTTAAGTTTTAATTCAACTTAAAATTCAACTCGATTTGGAGAAGTTAAATTTTGTGTTGTGTGAATTATACCTCAAACAACTATCCTATAAGAAAACAAATGATTGTATGTGATTCCTGCAGACTGTATTTGAGTGTCTCCTGATTGTCAGGCATCTTAATAGACCCATGTGCGTGACTCACCTAAAATCTTTCTCCTGGTTTGTAATTTCCATCTTAAATCTGCGTGAGAATCATCTGGTTATCTTTTTTAAAAAATGAAAGTTTCCCAGTATCCATACCCAGATATTCTGTTTCAGTGTATCAGAGATGGAACTCAACAATCTATGTTTATAACAAGTTCCCTTAAGTATTTCTGATGGATCTAGTTGGGAGGACTACATTTAAAAACAGTGTTCTGGGAGAAAGAAGTCTCAGTTTTACCAGACACATTTTAATTTATTTCCTTCTCATTTTCTTATATGGAATTTTAGTTTCTGAATTGAATGTGTATAGATTAAAATGAAAAAATTAAAAATTTTTTTTTTTCATGTTTCTCACTGCCTTTGATCAGGTCTTTATTCAAAATTAGCTGCCCATAATGATTTGACATTTATAGAGTAAGCAAATTAAAGTTTATGCAGCAGGCTTCTTTTCTTCTTTGGTGGTTTCTTTTTTCTTTTCTTCTGTAGGCTTCTTCTCAGCTGCTGGTTTCTTGGTAGCTGCAGCCTTTTTTCCCACCAAATGTTTCTTCTGCTTCTGGACATGAACAGCCTTCTTTCCTTTCTTTGCTCCCACGGCTTCTTACCTGGATCCCCCTTCTCATCTGATTCAGCTTTTTATCTGTCTGAAACTTAGGATTCTTGGCCAGGTGAATAATGGTGTTCTAGTGCATGGTCTTTGCACGTGGGTTTAGCGTCAACATGATTGTCAGGTTTTTCAGTGGATTCTTCTTTAGGACTCTACGATGACTCTTCTTGAATGGTGCTCAGAGGGCTTTTTGGATCTCTGGGCTTTTCAAAGTTCTGCTAACGTCTGCAATAAGCATCTTGTGCATGGGAAGGTTGTAGTTACTCTTGAGGGAGGCAGCCTTATGCCCAGTGCCATACAGATGTCTAACTTGAGGAAAGCTCTTTTAGCCCAAATTCAGAAAATTTCTGCATGCCCACCAGGAGCAAGCTCCAAAATGTCTGGCTTGCTTTTATTAAGTGGATTAATTCCAGGGATGTTTCTGAAGGCCTTGTTGATACCATTGCCTTCATTATAGACAATGCACAGTCCCCTTTGCTGAGTATGAAGACGTTCTCATTTTGCCCTTGCCAGCTCTCATTTGCAGAGAGGCATAGAACTTTTTGATATTATTCCAGGCTTTAAGTTCTCCTCTTCTCTCCCCTTCCCTTCTTCCTTTCTCTCTCTTTCCTTCTTTCTTCCTCCCTTCCTCCTTCCCTCTCGCCCTTCCTTCCCTCCCTCCCTCCTTCCCTTCCACCCTCCCTCCATTCTTCCCTTTCTCCCTCCCTCCCTTCCTTCCTTGTAGTTTAACAAAAGCTTATTTCTCATTCCTATAAAGTCCATCACAGGACTGTGGGATTCTAAAGAACAGCTGCTCTCCTGTAGGGGGCTCAGCATTCCAAACTGAGTTTCTGATCCCTTTTTCTATATGGGCTTCCATGACCAAGGCAGGAAAAACATCGAAGTCTTGCACCAACAAACAAAGGCTTCAGCCCAGCAGGTTTTTAATTTCTTAAGAAGCAAAACAGCCTCCTTGGTCTTCTTCTTCTTTGTCTTTTTTTTTTTTTTTTGAGACTTATTTATTTTAGAGAGAGAAAAAGAATGAGCACGAGCACACATGTGTGGAGAGCAGAGGGGACAGAGGAATAGGGAGAGAGAGAGAATCTTAAGCAGACTCCCTGCTGAGTGTGGAGCCCAACATGGGGCCCCATCCCACAATCCTGAGATCATGACTTGAGCTGAAATCAAGAGTCGGATGCTCAACTGAGACACCCAGACATCCCTTCCTTAGTCTTCTTGTAGCCTTCAACTTTATCTTCAACCATCAAAGGAAGTTCAGGAACTTCCTCAGTATGATGACCTTTAGATACAACCTATGCTGGTAAGGCTGAGGCAGCCAGGCCAGAGCAGATGATCTATTGCCTGTGTTGTGTTCACTCTGCGGCGCTAATGGCTCCAGGTATTGGTTGGTGCAAATGTGCAGCCGCCACAACACATATTTCCCAAAACACCCTGGCCAGAACACTGAATCCTATTGCCTTGAACTCTAGGAATTCAAGCCATGGTTCTGCCAGTAAAGACTCAGCCCTGGTTTGATGACTGGCTAATTCACTGACATCATAGGGCTATATGTTGTTTGGCACAAGGTGGGGAACAAAGTTCACAATATCAGGTCATACGGGAGCCTCTAACCCAGCAGGCAAAGTAACATATTTGCCAGATGACTCCCCATTTTTGAGTATATTGATATCAATAGATGAGCATATGGGGCAGAGAGGAGAGGACCATGCTGCTTTCAGTCCTGTGGCTCCTTTAGGGAAAAAAAGAAAACAAAAATGTTTTAGGATATCTATTACATTTATGAAGAAGTAGTTTATTTCTTAGTTCTGAGTGGATTGAAGAAATAGCAAACAAAGAGACTGACAGATTAGAATATATAAAAATAAACACAATGAAAATGGTAAAGGACAGTAGCTGATGAGAAAAACTTGCCTGAGTTTAGGATATAGTGGGTTAATAGTTATAACACACAAAGTAATTATTCAAGTTTATAAGAAAATTATTAAGATTACAGTAGATGAATACAGAAATATGTGAAAAATTTTCAAAAATAAAAGTGCAAATTAACCTCTGGATTATATTTTTATGCTTAGTAAAGCAGCAAAATATTGAAATGGCTAGGTCCCAGGGTTGTGGTTAAATTGGTGTTGGTTTTAATTTATGAAAGCAGTGTGAAGTTGGTATAAAGTAGTTTGATGATGTCTCATGAGCCATAAAAAATGATTATCTCCTTTGATCCCAGTGGTATCAGTCTTAAAAAATTTGTCTTTGAAACATGTTTTAACAGAAACAAAAATAAGCATTTGTAGATATTAAATTGGAAGTTGAATAAATGTGGAACAAGTGACTCCTTTAATAATTCATTGTCAATATCATAGACTGTTACACAAGCATGAATTATGAAGACATACATTATGCTCATTTACACAAGGAAACGCTACCTAAAAATGTGTTTGTGCTATAAATGACAGTGATGGAACATTTTAAAAATCCTTAAATTTTTTCAACATTTTTTAATGAAAATTTCCCAACACACAGCAAAGATAAGAGAATTTTCTAATGAATATCCATATAATATCACTTAAATTCTCCCACTAACATATTGTTATGCTTTGCCATAATATTTTAAAATTTATTTTCCGTGAAAAATTTAAAACTTCCTTCAGTTATCAAGAATGATAGTTTCTTGAGATGCTTATTTTTGATTAACAGAGGCATAGCATAACTTCTAAATTTCCATGAAAAGGTTTAGAATAGTTTTCTGTAAGTTTGTGTATGGCCACCAGGTGTAGCTCTGGACTCACAACATCCTGGAATAAGCATCTGCAAGAAAGGGTTTTATGGAAAGTAACTTCCAAATGCAAACAGACTTATCAGGTAAGGGTACAGTAAATCTCTTTTTCATTAAGATCTAAAATAATTTAGAATATATTTATTTTATTGTTCAGAAAGTCTTTGCCACAATTTCTTTTGCCTGGAACCTGACTTTCTGACTCCTCGGCATCTAGATCAAAAAGTTTTGGGTTATGCTGCAAGTATGTTTATATTATCACCTTTTAAAAATGATTATTTAAGAAGGTTAAAATTAGTTATGGAAATGGAAATGTTCTTTTTTTTTTGTGCAATGAAAACTTATCACAACTCTAATTTTTCTTTCATGTGATTTATGTTTTTATCTCTTCAAATATAAACTCCATGAAGTTTGGTACTATACCTAGCACAGTGACAGGGATTCACTGAATATTTTTTAAATAAATATACGTAAAGAATGATCAAAACATTTTTCTGAAGGCTGTTTTATAGGAATTAGTATATCTATTTTTTAAGAAGCGTGATTATTCCATTTTTAATTTCTTTTCATAAAGGATAAAAAGATTAGCTTTAAATATTCTTCATAGTTTAAAAGTGGCTCCTAGATAAAAATATTTTCCTGTTTTTAATGGAAAAAAGAATATTGTTATTTTTAAAAGATAGTAGAGCCTGTGTTGAAATCCATTTTAACTAAAAATACCCTGCTTTTTCTTCCACTTAAAGGAATCCTCAATTTCTCTCTATGTTAGAATCATCAACTATCAATTTGTTTCTACATACTAGAGAATAAAATCATTGAGGCAAGAATCTAATAGTATAGTCAAATAAATTAAACTATCTACTGGAATAACCAGGGGGAGGGATATTTCAATTTAAAGTCTTTTTTATTTTTAAGGAGAGAATATTTTATAAGCTGTCTACAAAATACAGTTCTTTTTTTTTTTTCATAAAGGGAAGCTATTCAGAATAAAAGGTGTTGGGAGAATTTTAGTGTAAGTAGAGATGTCTTTCTCAAAGAATTTAATGTCATAATTTAGAATTTTTGACAGTAAGGTGGAAAGATTCATGGAGAATAAACATTACACTTGTTTTTGGAAGGACTTTTGTTTTACAGAAAGAAGGGATATTTCAAAGAAATAGGATCATAAAATTACTTAGTTCAATAATTAAATTATTGACAAACTTTATGCTTGTCACTATTCTGCTTTTACTTGTTTTCTTTCAGTTGTACTTGACAAGGAAGAGTCATTTTATATACATATAGCCTAAAGGGCTGGAACTTTGAAAATTTTTACTGTTCTTCATTTCCTTGAAAGGTAAGTAATGTCTATATTGCATACCTGTCTTGCATACCTTCTTTCCCTTCTTTGTCTTCTCTCTACGTTTTCCTCTCTTTTCTCCTCACACTTTTTTTAAAATTTTTTTTTTAAACCATTACTAGTTTGTTTAGAGAAAGATTAGTTACTGCCCAGGGAAATTTTACAACAGATATTCGGGTAATATAAAATATTTTTTGAACAACTTTATACTAAGGTACAGACTTAGATCATTATCATCATGTTTTTGTAACTGTCTAAAAATATACAGATTAATATTTTTTAAAAGATTTTATTTATTTGAGAGAAAGAGAGTGAGAGAGAGCATGAGAGGGGAGAAGGTTAGAGGGAGAAGCAGACTCCCCATGGAACTGGGAGCCCGATGCAGGACTTGATCCTGGAACTCTGGCATCATGACCTGAGCTGAAGGCAGTCGCTTAACCAACTGAGCCACCCAGGTGCTCTGGATTAATATTTTAACATTTATTTGCTTTTACTTGAACATCATTATTCATTCTTCTCTAACATCAGCTCCACTTATGATAATCAGCTGATAACTACAAATTACAATTGCTATGACAAAATGTATATGAAAAATGTCAGTATAATTTTGATCATCACTATTGTACTTGCCTGAATCATGGGTTGCATCATCTTCTGCAATCTGATTTATGATTCAGTAGCTTTTATTTCTACTATATCTTTTCAGTCCCCACATAAGCTTCAGTCATAGCAGATAATTATGTGATTACAATTTGCCATAGTTGGAAAACCTGGATAATTTCTTTTGGACATTTTGTCATAGCGATTGTAAACTTATAGTTATTAGGGGTTGTTAAAAGCTCTTCTTGAGTCTTCTGGGCCTTGATTTGCCTTCAGCTCAAATAGTCCATATGCCAAAGCAGCACATTCTGGGATGGCCTGCCTGAACCCCATCAATATAATTAAGTAAACCTTCAGGCTCTGATATAACAATTGATTTTAAAATAGCCTTTAGTTGTTGGTTTGATCTGCTGCTTTCAAATTTTACCTCCTTTTGCATTGAAAATTTGTACAGTGTGGAAATGTTATTTTGTTTCATAATGAAAGCCTGTGTGCGATCAATTACCACAGTGTGTGCGATCAATTACCACAGTGTATAAGGTGGGGTGGGTGCTAGGCATTATGTCTACATTATCTCATTTAATCCTCACAATGAAAGTATAAATAATACTCTTTTACAGAGGAGGAAGGAAAGTGAGGCATAAAATGCTAGGTTCTTGGCAAAGATCACATTTATCATTGTTGAACTTATGCATGGGGCACCAAGATAGATGCTGAAGACACTAAGAGGTACGACTCTTTATTCTAGAAAGTCTTCAGAATGGTTGTTGAGACAAGGCATTATTTGTAAAAAAAAAAGAAAAGAGATAAGAATTGTTTTTTAAGTACCATTAACTTACAGTAGTATCTCCTAGGAGAAGTGAATCAGTCTTGGGGTCAGCAAAGCTGCCTGAGACTCTATTCTAGAGACCAAAATGAAGGCATCTCCACTAATTTTGCATGAGTCTGTTTACTGCCTTTACATTATTTTTTAAAAAAACTATTTTATTTATTTATTTGACAGACAGAGATCACAAGTAGGCAGAGAGGTAGGCAGAGAGAGCGGGGGAAGCAGGCTCCATGCCGAGCAGAGAGCCCAATGCAGGGCTTGATCCAGGACCCTGAGATCATGACCTGAGCTGAAGGCAGAGTCCTTACCTGCTGAGCCACCCAGGTGCCCCTACTGCCCTTACAGTCTTGAGAGTTAAAATTGATTTCCCCTTATTTTCTTGAAATAGAAGGATAACTTCTTTGTGGGAAATAAAATGTTTTTATGTAATAAGCTGTATGCTAGTTCACTACTTTGGTAAACTAGAAGCTTGTTAGTTTCAGGTGCAGAGGTTTTCTTGAATGGCTGGCAGAAGGATTCACTATACATGTAAAGAAATAAATTTTAATTTCTGTGCAAGTTTAATTTTTAATCAAATTACTTTATTGTAGGAGATATGTTCCCTTTGATGAAAACAGTTTGTAACTGAAGTTCATTTTTCAGGCTAAAGCCATTGCCAGGGACCATCTATGTAGAACAAATAAATAAGGTAATATGGAATACAAAACTGTCAGTTCTGGTTTGAGTAAGAGATTAAAGTGAGTTTGTTAACTGTCTCACCAGACATTGGGGGAAATGTCTCTCAATTTTAGGGAAATCTGGCACAGGCTAAATAGTTTTTGCTTTCATTCTTTATTATCAGTGTTTGAGAGAAAGGAAACAGAAGGATCACATGTAGACAGACTAGAAAGAAGGGTTACCTACCCCAGTGCTCCAAAACTTTTTGTGTTCTTTATACACTTTTGAAGAGTAGAAATTAGAGTAGTCCATTTGAGGGATTTAGAAGATGACTGTCTTTTTTTTTTTTCTTAAAAAAATGTAGGAAATAGAAAATGCATTTCACAGTTATTGAATTCTTCACTGTTACTGTTTAATGCTGTTGACTCTTTTGACTATGTTCTCCTGCATACACAGAGGTATTCAGTTCTTAATGTTCTACTAAATCAGGAAGATTTTTGGGGGGACTGGCCAGATGCTCCATCATGTGTCTTACTTATTTATTGATTGATTGATTGGGCTTGTGCAAAAACTGTATTAAATTAATTAATTTAATTAACATATAATGTATTATTTATTTCAGAGGTAAAGGTCAGTGATTCATCAGTCTTACACAATTCATCTTGTGTCTTATAACTAATTTATGGCAAGTTGTATCTTCTCTGTATCTAATCTTTCATGTAGCCTATAATATAAGTCTAAGACACATGTATCAGTGTATATCTTTATATTCTTATTTGTAACAAAAATAAATTTTGTATGTATGAAGGGTTTGTGGTACAAGATAAGCCTACATAGCAAAGGGTGAGAGACCGACTGGGGCTGGGATAGAAAAGACAACTTGCCTCCAGGAATAAAAAATTGGGAACTTCGAAGATTATGGCAGTCTAGAAGTTGAGAATCAACTCCTAGGTAGAAATCTTTTGACAATTCCTAGTTGAATTGACAAAGGAAAATTTGATAATTTATGTATTGATTTTTAAAAATTAGTGAGAGGTATTAAACTATACCTTAGATTTTTTGTTGCTTCTTAAAGTTGTGTTTTTTCATAATGTTTATTTTTTATTATGAAATGTAGAATAGAAATAAGAAGAAATAGAAAGGGCACCTGGGTAGCTCAGTCAGTTAAGTGTCTAACTCTTGATTTCTGTGTGGGTCATGATCTTAGGGTCTTGGGATCAAGCCCTGCATTGGGCTCTAGGCATGGAGCCTGCTTGAGATTCTCCCTCCCCGTGCTTGAGTGCTCTCTATCTCTCAAAAATAAAAATAAGTGGAAATATAACACCACATTTCAACCACTTAAAAAATAATTTTTAAAATTTTAGTGTTTTCCATTCCATTTTTTTTTCTGCAGAGGTTAAAAAAATGTGTTATTTTAATGTTACACATAGAATCATAACTTTTTCATATTAAAACAGTTTGCATAAACCTTTAAAAGTGGCTTTGGAAAGTATTCTTTTTAAGTAAATATATCATAGGTCACTTAATTTCATGATTTTTTTTCAGTTCATTCTGGGAGGTAGGAGGAGATAGGGTTAAGTTAGGTGAACTTTAATTAGAAGGTAGAACAGAAGTCTAATTCTAAAATATTAAGTTAATGATTAAAATTACCCAAGTTAGAAGAAACTTAAAGATCAAGGTCCAGCACAGATTAATAAAAACGATAATGCTATCTTCTGGCTCCATGGCCAATTGTTCAGTAGCTCATGGCATTCTTTTCCATGAAACCAGGCTCTCTTGCCATCACAGACTAGAGATTTAAGATACTTATTTTCTAGGTGAAAGCCAAAGATCTGAAGTTACAGACTGTAACAACCAGGTCTAATTTGTCACAGAGAAAATACAAAAGATCCAGGAACAAGGAGTAAAAAGAGACAAGTAGCATCAGAAATCAGAACATAGGAATTTGAACTGCGGGTAAAAGTAATTTTCTTAATGATGGTCTTGTACTTATTTGCTACATGTATTTTTCCTAAACGTATTCAAGAAGTCTGTATTATGGTACAATGTTAAAGGGAAAATAATAAGGTTGTGTGTTAGAATAATAGTAATTTTTTTTTCTTTTTCTTGTTTCTAAATTTTCTATAGTGTGATTATATTTACTGTTATAATTAAAGTAACTTAAAAGGTATTCAAATAATTTAAAGACTATCAATTATCATAATGAATTCTAACCAAAAATTTCTTTGTAGATAATATGTGTTTCATATATATCTGAATTAGCGCTGGACTTGGGCCAAATTGCTCCATTACTATGTATGCTTTTGATGCCAGTTCGAATGTGTATTTTCCTCCCACACCATCAAACAGTTCTCTGACACCAGCAGAGTGTTGTACAATTCAACTCATTTCTGATACTGTCTTTCTAGAGATGGTGTCAGATTCCACAGGTTAATGGCTCAGTTCTACAAACTGCCCCTACTTCAGATGCCAATCACAAGGCCAGGTTGTTACCTTGCTTCTGACCAGTGGACTATATATTAGAGGTCCTCAAGTTCCTTTTCTTAGGTTTGATTGATTTGTTCAGGAACTCAGGAAACTAGTTTCCTTAATAGATCACCAGTTCACTGTAAAAGGATATAACTGAGGAAGAGCCATAGGAAAGAGATGCGTGGGATGAGGTGTGTGGGAAAGTATGTGGCCATGGAGCTTCCACTCTCTCCAAGTATACCACTTTCCTCAAATCTCCACATGTTCACCAACCCAGAAGCTCTCCATACCCAATCCCTAGGTATGATTGATAAATTATTGGCTATTGACTATCAATTCAACCTCCAGTTCCTCTTCCCTCCTGGGAGGTCAGGGTGGGTGGGATTGAAGGTTCTAACTATGGTTCACCTGGCTTTTTAAAATTCACCATGTTAACATAAACTCTGGTGTGTTTGAAAGAGTTTTGTTAGGATATCAAATCCCTGTTATGGTTCTTATTACTTCAGAGAATTCAAGGATTTTAGGAACTCTGTGACAGAAACAGGGACAAAGACCAAATGTATGTAATTCTTATTGTAAATGACAATATTTCACTATGCAAGTCACCTTTTTCTATCTGGGTTTCTACTTTCTCTTCGGTAAAATTGAGATAAAATGGTATCTACCTCTTGAGCCTATTGAAGAGATTATGATAATGTCTTTGAAAGTGCTTGGTAATGTGCTTCACAGATGTAAGCTATTGTGGAAGTTTTAGGATGATATAAAGCTAAAGCAAGTTCTTTCAAGTTTTGAAAAATGTTTAAAAATAAAAAGTGAAAGTTAAATAAATGTTATAATCAAGGAAGACAGACTTTTTCTCATCCCCCACCAGTTTTTTGTTTTGTTTTAAGGGATTTTGTTTATTTATTTGAGACAGAGAGAACGAGCGGGGGGTAGGGACAGAGGGAAAGGGAGTTATTCCTAGCCTGGGTCTCCTGAAGCATGATGGCTCCTGGGGGCATGTCATTCAAGGTGGTACTTAGGTAGGGCATAGGCAGTGTTAAAAAATTTGCAGTGAAAAATTTTTTTTTGCATTGAGCCTAAGGTCCTAGCCTGCAGGCTAGAGTGAGCATATCCTCAGGAGAACTCATGGGCAGAGCACACTGCTAACAGGTTAGATAGTGTCTGCGCAGCACTGCCTCCTGTAGGTGGTTCTGTGTTTATGCTGAAGGGCAGGAGAGGAAAATGGTGTCTGCCAGCTTCTTTGTTCTCAGACAAGTCCCCCCACACCCTCTGAAATGCTTATAAAAAGATATTCCTCCTGTTTGCCCAGGCATTATGCAAACTGTCAATTCTACATTGCCTCTCTGTGGGCTCTTGTCTCTGTAAGGATGGGGACTGAGCTATTCCTCATCCTCCTTGCTTGTCTACTGTTGAGTCAGCAGACTTTAAAGCCCCAGGCTCTGAGGAGTCCTGCTAATTATACAAACTCATGGAATTCATCCCTTCTGGTTTTCAAGAACAGACAATGTGTTTTTTTTTTTTTAAATCCCTGTGTGGGTTCCCTGGTGCTTTTCCCTCTTTGTACCTGCAGTCCTATCCTTCCTATGGTAGCTCCCAACCATTGTTTCTACCCTTCATAACTTTTTCCAGTGTGGCTTCTTCTCTACGTTTAGTTGTGGTTTGTTCTGATAGTCTTCCAGTGGCTTTCCAGTTTATTGAGTTGGATGGGAGTGATATCTAGTTCTAAAAATGGATTGGAGTGAGTTTAGGGTCTTCCTATTCCACCATCTTTCTGGCACCCCCCAGGTGTATCTACTCTGGGTCCTTTGATTAGGGCATCTAGACCATTTATATTTAAAGTAAATATTGATTGTAACGTACTTTTGTTACTGGTTTTATGATTGTTTTGTAGGTCTTCTCTGTTCCTTCTTTTGTACTTTTTCCTGGTGATTGATGGCTCTCTGTGTGTGTTATGCTTGGGTTTCTTTCTCTTTATTTCTTATGTATCTTTTGTAGGTTTTTGGTTTGTGGTTACCATGAGGTTCATATATAGCATCTTGAGTATATAGCACTCTATATTAAGTTGATGGTCACTCAAGTTTGAACACATTTTAAAATAATTTCTCTTTCACTCCCCTCTCTGCATTTTATATGTATATTGTCATATTTTATACTTTTTATTTATAATTTTCTTACTTCTAATTATGGCCTATCTTTTCTACTTAAAGAAGTCCCTTTAACATTTCTTATAAGGCTGGTTTAGTGGTGTAGAATTCCTTTAAATTGTTTGTCTGGAAACTATCTCTCTTTCAGATCTGGGTACAATATTCTTGGTTGTAGGTTATTTTCCCTTTCAGTTCTTTGAGTATGTAATATCATGCCCTTTTTACCTGCAAAGTTTCTGTTGAAAAAATCAGGTTATAGCCTGTGGGACTTCCTTTATATGTAACTATTCGCTTCTTTTTGGCTGCTTTTAAATTTCTTTTTATCTTTAATTTTTACCATTGTAACTATTATATATGTTTATTTAGATCTCCTTGTGTTCATCTTCTTTGGGTCTCTTTGTGCTTTTCTGGACCAGGATGTCTGTTTCCTTCTCCAGGTTAGGGAAATTTTCAGCTATTCTTTCTTTCCTTTCTTTTTTTTTCTCTTTCTTTCTTTCTTTCTCATTCCTTCCATCCTGCCTTCCTTCCTCTCTTTCTCTTCCTTCCTTCCTTCCTTTTCTTTCCTTCTTTCAAAGCTTTAATTTAGAATAGTTTTAGATTTACAGAGAAGTTATAAATATACTATAGAGGATTTCTAAATACCCTATTCCCAGTTTCTCCTATTATTAACATCTTATGTTACTATGGTACGTATATCACAACTAATGAACTAATATTGATACAGTATTTTTGTTTTATAAGATTTATTTATTTGTTTTAGAGACAGAGCTCAAGTGGAGGGAGGAGCAGAGGGAGAGGGAATCTTAAGCCGACTCTGCAAAAAACAGATCCCGATGGATCCCACGACTCTGAGATCATGACCAGAATGGAAAGCAGGTAAGAATCTTAACCAACTGAGCCATGCAGGTGCCCTTTTTCATAACTTTTAACTGTGCATTAAATATTAAAAATTGTGCTATATGGAGGAATAGTCTAGTCTAGTTATTCTCAATCTTTAAAAAAAAGATTTTTTTCAATATAATTGACATACAATGTTACATTAGTTTTGGGTGTATAACATATTGATTCAGTATCTCTATAAATTAAGCTATGCTCACCACAAGTGTATCAGCTATTATTTTTTTCAAATAATTTTTCTGACCCCTTTACTCTCTCTTTTTCCAGAGCCCCTATAATGTGTTATTATGCTTGATGTTGTCCTAAAGGTCTGTTAACTTTTCCTCATTTTTTTTTAAAAATCTTTTTTCTTTTTGTTGTTTAACTTGGGTGCTTTCTAGTACCTTGTCTTCTAGGTTGCTGATCTGTTCTTCTGCATCCTTTAATTTGCTGTTGATTCCCCCCAGTGTACTTTTTATTTCATTTATTGTATTCTTCAATTTTGATTGGTTCTTTTAATATTTCCTTTGTTGAAATTCTCCACTCTTCTCTAAAGTCTGGTGGGGGGCTTTATGAACAATACTTTGAACTCTTTACAGTAAGATCGCATATCCTCATTTTGTTTAGTCCCCCCCCCCCCCCCGCCCAGGTTTTGTCTTATTCTTTCATTTGGAGCATATTCCTCTGTCCCTTCCTTTGGTTTGACTTTCTGTGCTTGTTTCTATGAATTAGGTGAAACAGTTGCCTTTCCCTTCTCTTGAAGGAGTGGTCTCTTGAAGCTCCCTCTCTTAAAGGAGTGGTCTTATATAGGAATGTCCCCATATAGACTTTGTGTACCTGGTGGCTCTGGCTGGCTAGCCGGAGCTGGGGTAGGTGTGGGCTGAGGTACTCTGTGGAGGTGATATCTTGGTGGGATGGGTGGAACTCAAGTGGGTCAGCTGGGGGTGTTGTGGAATACTTTTGCACCTGGGCTGCCTTGATGAGATTGACTTTACTGTAATGGGGGTTTCCTGGTATACACATCAAGTATATATACACATATACTTGATGAGATTGACTTTACTGTAGTGGGGGTTTCCTGGTATACACCATTTTGGGTCACCCTTGGTGGACAGCTAAAGCTGGGGTGGGCATTAGTAGGTGAGGGACACCTTGGAGGGACTGCTGGACCTAATGTGGAATAGGAATCTGGGGGTCACTGAGGTGGCAGGCCAACTGGAGCGCAGTGACCATGTTCTTATCTGTACTATTAAAGTGGAAGGGGAATGTAAACCATGGTGTTGCCAGCAGCTATGACTGACCCTGAAGACAAGTCCAACATTTCCCCACCATTTGGTGAATGCTCTAGGGTAAGTAGATGGGTTTCTTTTACTTAAAGTCTAGGTACCCTATAAATGGTTTTTAATGTTGTGCCCTAGGTCAGGTGAATCTGTGTTTGGGCTCTCAGTGTGATCCTTTCCTACTGCAGTGCCTAGTATTTCTGGGACAGTTCTTGATGTTACCATGTCTGTCTCTCCTGATGTGTACTCATTGTCCTATGGAAGATGTTCACTCAGCCCTCAATTCTTCAGGAGGAATTATTGTATATGTAGGTGTAGCTTTAGTACATCCATGAAAGGGGCTAATTTCAGGGGTCTTCCTATGCCACCACTTGGTCCAGGCTCTTCATTGAAATTTTTAGTAGGTCTTTATGTATTAGAGAAATTTTCCCTTTGTTTATGATAGTTGGTAATGTTTTATAGTAAGTACAACAAAAAGGCTGTTTTGTTTTGTGCCCTCAAAGTTACTCACACATCCCAGGACTTGGGTATCTCTTACAATCTATGTTGTTCTTCTCCCCACCCTACCCAAGTATTGATTCAACATCTCTCAGATGTTGCAGCAACAGGTAAGATTATTTCCTCATTGTAGGTAAATGTATTGTGACCACAGCATTATACAAACCTGATGTTCAATTTGCATTGAATTGAGAGGGGAAGGCAGGGAGTGATCTTAATTCATCACATCCTTACCCTCTCCACCAATCTGTGCTGTAATACTACTTAGAATTGCAAAATGGATATCGGTGCAGTAGGAAATAGCCATTGGACTTTCAGACCATCAGTCTTTTCTAGACTCTAGCTTTTAGAGGGTGTAGAAGTACTTCATAATTGATTTCTGATAGTGATAACTTCGCAAACATTGAGGGTGAAAGCCAACTCATAGTGCCAAAGCCTATTTTATGAATATTCTTTCTTTAGAATTCTTGTCACCCTTGAACCATTCTTTTTAAAATGTTATCTTTTTTCTTCTATTCTTCTCTCTGTCTTGTCTTCCCTTCCCTTCTCCTCCCTTCCCCTTCCTTCCCTTTCCTTTCTCTCTCTTCTCCCTTTTTCTTCTTCTGTATCTGCCTATCTCTATCTCTAATGAAGACTAGGAGAAATGATAAAATTCAAACAGAGTATTTGTTATGGAAGAAAAATTTACACATTTTAAAGACTGTGTTAAAAGGCAACAACATATGGAATATTTTGTTTCTTGACCCTTTGAAAATTACTTCACTCAAGAGGTTTCAGTAGCCTTGTTATGACAAACTGAAATACGAAACTACACTTAAAATATAAAGAGTATGGAGAAAAAGATAATTTGTCATATAGTAGAAAAGTCTAACTGCTTCTTTTAAATACCTTTACTTTTTATTTTTTTTACTTTTAATATTTTTTATTTTTAATATTTAATTATGAAAAATATCAATCATGGAATAAAGTTGCATTTTATAGAAAACAGCAATATACCCAACTCTAAATTTTGTAATTGTCATGTTACCATACTTGCTTTATCTATCCATCCATTTTGTTTTTTGATATATTTCAAAGTAATTGTTTAAAAATACTTTTGCTATGAATTCATGGGAGTGACTAGAGAATTTGTAGTTTATAATGTTAAATATCTTCTTTTTATTTCTTCACATCTACTCCCTACCTTTTTGCTCTTTACTCTGTGTCATGGAAGTTAACCACATCAGTGGGCTTCCTTAGCCTCTGGTTTTTGGTTAGGTACAGATTATGGAAAGTGAGCGTTGGTGGTATAGTGATGAGCATAGCTGACTTCCAGATTATGGAAAGTGCTGGTAGGAATCAGAGGAAGGGTAGAATATAAGGTTGGGTTATTTAATCTTCCAGTCTCCCTCCATTCATGATTGCTGGTAAGTAGCTATATTCTTCAGCCTGAAGGCCTTGATTGTTGATTGTTTTTCTTTTTTTTAAAGTTTTTTTTTAATTAATTATTTTTATTAACATATAATGTATTATTTGCCCCAGGGGTATGGGTCTGTGAATCGTTAAGCTTACACATTTCATAGCACCCATGGTATCACATATCCTCCCCAATGTCCATAACCCAATCACCCTCTCCATAACCCCCTTCCCCCAGCAACCCTCAGTTTGTTTTGTGAGATTAGGAATCTCTTACGGTTTGTCTCCCTCCCGATCCCATCTTGTTTCATTTTTTCCTTCCCTACCCCCCAAATCCCCACCCTGCCTCTCATTCCTCATATTGGAGAGATGGTATGATAATTCTCTGATTGACTTATTTCACTCAGCATAATACCCTCTAATTCCATCCACATCATTGCAAATGGCAAGATTTCATTTCTTTTGATTGCTGCATATTATTCCATTGTGTGTGTGTGTATATATATATATATATATATATATATATATATATATATCACATCTTCTTTAACCATTCATCTGTTGATGGACATCTAGGCTCTTTCCATAGTTTGGTTATTGTGGACTTTGCTGCTATGAACATTTGGGTGCATGTGCCCCTTCAGATTCCCTACATTTGTATCTTTAGTGTAAATACCCAGTAGTGCAATTGCCAGGTCATATGTAGCTCTATTTTCAACTTTTTAAGAACCTCCATGCTGTTTTCCAAAGTGGCTGCACCAGATTGCATTCCCACTAGGAGTGTAGGAGGGTTCCCCTTTCTCCGCATCCTCCCCACCATCTGTCGTTTCCTGACTTGTTTATTTCAGCCATTCTGACTGGCGTGAAGTGGTATCTCTTTGTGGTTTTGATTTGTATTTTTCTGATACCAAGTGATGTGGAACAATTTTCATGTGTCTGTTGGCCATCTGGATGCCTTGTCTTCTTTGCAAAAATGTCTGTTCATGTCCTCTGCCCATTCCTTGATTGGATTATTTGTTCTTTGGGTGTTGAATTTGATAAGTTCTTTATAGATTTTGGATACTAGCCCTTTATCTGATATGTCATTTGTGAATATCTTCTCCCATTCTGTCAGTTGTCTTTTGGTTTTGTTAACTGTTTCCTTTGCTGTGCAAAAGCATTTGATCTTGATGAAGTCCCAATAGTTCATTTTTGCCCTTGCTTCTCTTGCCTTTAGTGATGTTTCTAGGAAGAAATTGTTGCTGCTGAGGTCGAAGAGGTTGCTGCCTGTGTTCTCCTCAAGGATTTTGATGGATTCCTTTCTCATATTGAGGTCTTTCATCCATTTTGAATCTGTTTTTGTGTGTGGTGTAAGGAAATGGTCCAGTTTCATTCTTCTGCATGTGGCTGTCCAATTTTCCCAACACCATTTGTTGAAGAGGCTGTCTTTTTTCCATTGGACATTCTTTCCTGCTTTGTTGAAGATTAGTTGACCATAGAGTTGAGGGTCTGTTTCTGGGCTCTTTATTCTCTTCCATTGATGTATGTGTCTGTTTTTGAGCCAGTACCACACTGTCTTAATGATGACAGCTTTATAATAGAGCTTGAAGTCTGGAATTGTGATGCCATCAACTTTAGCTTTCTTTTTCAACATTCTTCTGGTTATTCAAGGTCTTTTCTGGTTCCATATAAATTTTAGGATTATTTGTTCCATCTCTTTGAAAAAAATGGATGGTATTTTGATAGAGATTGCATTAAATGTGTAGATTGCTTTAGGTAGCATAGACATTTTCACAATATTTGTTCTTCTAATCCATGAGCATGGAGCATTTTTCCATTTTTTTTGTGTCTTCCTCAGTTTATTTCATGAGTAATTTATAGTTTTCTGAGTATAGATTCTTTGCTTCTTTGGTTAGGTTTATTCCTAGTATCTTATGGTTTGGGGTACAATTGTAAGTGGAATGGACTCCTTAATTTCTCTTTCCTCTGCCTTGTTCTTTGTGTGTAGAAATGTAACAATTTCTGTGCATTGATTTTTATATCCTGACACTTTACTGAATTCCTGTACAAGTTCTAGCAGATTTGGAGTGGAGTCTTTTGGGTTTTCCATATAAAGTATCATATCAGCTGCAGAGAGTGAGAGTTTGACTTCTTCTTTGCTGATTCGGATGCCTTTAATTACTTTTTGTTGTCTGATTGCTGAGGCTAGGACTTCTAGTACTATGTTGGATAGCAGTAATGATAGTGGACATCTCTGCCATGTTCCTGACCTTAGGGGAAAAGCTCTCAGTTTTTCCCCATTGAGAATGATATCCACTGTGGGTTTTTCATAGATGGCTTTGATTATATTGAGGTATGTACCCTCTATTCCAACACTTTGAAGAGTTTTGATCAAGAAAGGAAGCTGTACTTTGTCGAATGCTTTTTCAGCCACTATTGAGAGTATCATATGGTTCTTGTTCTTTCTTTTATTAATGTATTATATCATATTGATTGATTTGTAGATATTGAACCAATCTTGCAGCCAGGATTAAACCCCACTTGGTCATGGTGAATAATCCTTTTAATGTGCTGTTGGATTCTATTGGCTAGTGTTTTGGTGAGAATTTTTGCATCTGTGTTCCTCAAGGATATTGATTTGTAATTCCCCATTTTGATGGGGTCTTTGGTTTTGGGATCAAGGTAATGTTGGCTTCATAAAATGAAATTTTCCTCCCATTTCTATTTTTTCGAGCAGTTTCAGGAGAATAGGTATTAATTCTTCTTTAAATGTTTGGTAGAATTTCTTTGGGAAGCCATCTGGCCCTGGGCTCTTGGGAAATTTTTGATGACCACTTTAATCTCCTTACTAGTCATAGGTCTGTTGAGGTTTTCTATTTCTTCCTGGTTCAGTTGTGGCAGTTTATACGTCTCTAGGAATGCATCCATTTCTTCCAGATTGTCAAATTTGCTGGCATATTATTGCTCATAATATGTTCTTTTGACTGTTTATATTTCTTTGGTGTTGGTTGTAATCTCTCCTCTTTCATTCATGATTTTATTAATTTGGGTTTTTTTCTCTTTTCTTTTTGATAAGTCTGGCCAGGGGTTTATCAGTCTTATTAATTCTTTCAAAGAATGAACTCCTACTTTTGTTGATCTGTTCTACTATTCTTTTGGTTTCTATTTCATTGATTTCTGCTCTAATCTTTGTTATTTCTCTTCTCCTGCTGGGTTTAGGCTTTCTTTGCTGTTCTTTCTCCAGCTGCTTTAGGTGTAGGGTTATGTCGTATATTTGAGACCTTTCTTGTGTCTTGAGAAAGGCTTGTCTCAGTGTACACATTTCTCTCAGGACTGCCTTTGCTGTGTCCCACTGATTTTAAATACTTGTGTTTTCATTTTCATTTGTTTCCATGAATTTTTTAAAATTCTTTTTTCATTTCCTGGTTGACCCATTCATTCTTTAGTAGGAAGCTCTTTACTCTCCACGTATTTGAGTTCTTTCCACCTTTCCTCTTGTGATTGAGTTCTAGCTTCAGAGCATTGTGGTCTGAAAATATGCATGGAATGATCCCAATCTTTTGGTACCTGTTGAAACCTGATTTGTGACCCAGAATTTGATCTATTCTGGAGAATGTTCCATGTGTACTAGAGAAGAATGTGCTTTAGGATGGAATGTTCTAATTATATCTGTGATGTCCATCTGGTCCAGCTTGTCATTTAAGACCTTTATTTCCTTGTTGATCTCTTGCTTGGATGATCTGTCCATTTCGGGGGGGTGTTAAAGTCCCCTACTATTATTGTATTATTGTTGATGTATTTCTTTGATTTTGTTATTAATTGGTTTATATAGTTGGCTGCTCCCATGTTAGGAGCATAGATATTTAAAATTGTTAAATCTTCTTGTTGAACAAAGTCTTTAAATATGATATAGTGTCCTTCCTCATCTCTTATTATAGACTTTGGCTTAAAATCTAATTGATTTGATATAAGGATTGCCACCCTAACTTTTTTTTTGATGTCCATTAGCATGGTACATTGTTTTCCACCCCCTCACTTTAAATCTGGAGGTGTCTTTGGGTCTAAAATGAGTTTCTTGTAGGCAGCATATTGATTTTTTTTTCTTTTTTATCCATTCTGATACCCTGTGTCTTTTGATTGGGACATTTAGACCATTAACATTCAGGGTAACTATTGAGAGATATGAATTTAGTGCTATTATATTGCCTGTAAGATGATTGTTACTGTATATTGTCTCTATTCCTTTCTCTACTACTTTTAGGCCCTCTCTTTGCTGAGAGAACCCCTTTCAATATTTCTGGTAGAGCTGGTTTGGTGTTTGCAAATTCTTTTAATTTTTATTTGTCCTGGAAACTTTTTATCTCTTCTATTTTCAATGATAGCCTAGCTGAAGATAGTATTCTTGGCTGCATATTTTTCTCATTTAGTGCTCTGAATACATCATGGCAGTCTTTTTTTTGCCTGCTAGGTTTCTGTGGATAAGGTAATCTCATATTCCGACCATTGTATGTTACAGATTTCTTGTTCCAACCTGCTTTCAGGATTTTCCTTTGTCACTAAGAGTTGTAAGTTTTACTATTAGATGATGTAGTGTGGACATATTTTTATTGATTTTGAGGGGGGTTCTCTGCACCTGGGTTTTGATGCTTGTTCCCTTTGCCATATTAGGGAAATTCTCTACTATAATTTGCTCCAGTATACCTTCTGCCCCTTTCTCTCTTTCTTCTTCTGGAATCCCAATTATTGTTTTGTCTTATGGTATCACTTATCTCTTGAATTCTCCCCTCATGGTCTAGTCGTTGTTTGTCTCTCTTTTGCTCTGCTTCTTTATTCTCTGTCATTCGGTCTTCTTTATCACTAATTCTCTCTTCTGCCTCATTTATCCTTGCAGAAAGAGCCTCCATTTTTTATTGCACCTCATTGATAGCTCTTTTGATTTCAGTGTGGTTAGATTTTTGTTCTTTTATTTCTCCAGAAGGGGTTTTTCTAGTCTCTTGCATGCCTTGACAATCGTCATTCTGAACTCTAGTTCTGACATATTACCAATGTTCATATTGATTAGGTCGGTAACTGTTGGTACTGCCTCTTGTTCTTTTTTTTTTTTTTTTTTTTTTTTTTGTGGCGAATTTTTCTGCATTGTCATTTTATCCAGATAAGAATATATGAACAAGAGGGATGCCTGGGTGGCTCAGTTGGTTGGACTACTGCCTTCGGCTCAGGTCATGATTCTGGAGTCCCGGGATCGAGTCCCACATCGGGCTCCCAGCTCCACGGAGAGTCTGCTTCTCCCTCTGACCTTCTCCTCGCTCATGCTCTCTCTCACTGTCTCTCTCTCAAATAAATAAATAAAATCTTAAAAAAAAATAGCATATATGAACAAGAGAATAAAATACCAAAAGGGTGGCAAAGACCCCAGAAAAATGTGTGCTAACCAAATCAGAAGAGACCCAAAACCGAGGGGAGAAGATAAATAGAAATAAAAAATAAAAAATAAAAAATATATATATATTAGACTGATGAATAGAGCAGAGCCACCCACTTTATTTTGAGTGTATTCTGGTCTTTTTGAAGATACTACCTCCCAAAATTTTAAAGAAGGACATACTTATATATATACACACAAAAATAAGGGTAAACATGATAAAGGGATGGAATATGACTGTAAAGATGAAAATTTAAAAAGATTCTAAAAAAGGAATTGATAAGATAAGTAGGTTGGAAAAAGAAAAAAAAAAAAAAAAGAGGAGCGAATGTGCTTAGGGTTGAGACTAGAACAAAGCCCTGTGCTAGATTTAGGATATATTTTGATGTATTAGAAGAAGTTGTATTCCAAAATTTTAAAGAAAAAAATCCTATATGTTTACAAAAAATAAGTTTAAATAAAATGAAGATGTAAAATACAACTATAACAATGAAGGTTTAAAAAGATTTTTTTTTTAAAGAAAGGTATTGTTAAGATAAACTAGTTAAAAAACATTAAAAGAGGAAAGAGAAAAAGTTAGAAAAAATAGAATAAGGAAAAAATAAAATTAAAAAAATTTTAACTTTGCAAGACCAACGGATCTATGGGGAATAAGCCCTGAATCCTATGCGTTGGTTTCCCCTAGTTCTGGAGTTCCCTCAGTTCTCATTGATTGGTGATCTTGATCTTGGCTGGATGTTCTTGCTGACCTTCTGGGGGAGGGGCCTGTTGCAGTGAGTCTCTAATGTCTTTGCCTGAGGTGGAATTGTGCTACCCTTGCCAAGGACCAGGCTAAGTAATCTGCTCGGGTTCACTATTGGGAGCTTTTGTTTCCGGAATGCTTTCCCTACCACTTTGGAGGACAGGAATGAAATGGCGGCCTCCCAATCTCTGGCCCAGAGGAGCTGAGAGTTTGGGGTCCCACTCCTTAGTGCACCCTCAGAGAAAAGCAGTCAGTCACTTCTGTCTCATTGGTATCTAGCCATGCTCTGTGCTCACTCGGCCTATGACCAAGCATTTCTATCTCTGGCGCACAGCCCTGCTTGGAGTCTCCAAACCCAGCAGATTCCTGTAGCATGTTCCAGCACCACTTCTCCTGGAGGAGGAAGGAGGGGTTCTTTCTGGATCTGCCACTTGTGGGGTCCCTGCTTGAAGAGCAGTGGTCTGACTGTGACTAGGATCATGGTTTAAGGTAACCCCAATCTGAAACCTCACTCCTTTGCTCTGTGTCTGTAGTCGGCTTTTCTACTCTGATACATGGAACCTCTGCCATACTCAGACATCCCCGGTCTTTCTGTGACTCCGTGGGATCCAAGACCACACTGTCCCCGTGAGGACTTCACCCCTGTTTAGCCTCTGGAACAATGTCCCTCAGAGGTGCAGACTTCTAAAAGCTCTGATTTTGTGCTCTGCTGCTCCAGCACTTGCTGGGAGCTGGCCCTTCCCCACAAGGTCTATCTTCTCATTGCTTCAGATTCACTTCTCTGCATGTCCTACCTTTCAGAAAGTGGTTGATTTTCTGTTCCTAGAGTTGCTGTTCTTCTTCTCTTCAATCTCCTTTTGAGTTTGTAGGTGTTTGGAATGGTTTGATAACTATCTAGCTGAACTTCTGGGACCTGATGTCATTTCAGTCTGCTTCTCCTCCACCATCTTGGCTGACCCTTGACTATTGATTTGACTTCTTAATTAGTTCTTTAATTAAACTCTCTTCAAATTATCCTAATTCTAGTGTTTCATCTGTTTCCTGCTGGGACCGTGACAAAGGGCCTTACTTTGGGTTGGGTCATCCAGAATGCCTCTACAAAGTAGATTGTATTTTATATAGGTCTCTAAGAATAGGGTTAAGGTGGATAGAAGTGGGAAGTGTTTGGAAGAATGGAATGATAGGAACAATATTATAGTATGGAGAAGTGGTGAAAACCACTTTGATTAAAGTAAAAGGTTTGTGAAGGAAGATTATTAATTGGAATCAGATTATGCATGACCTTGAATATGAGGCTAGGAAGCTGTTCTTTACTCTGTAATCTTTGAGATACCATATAAGAAGAGTAGCAACATGGTCAAATAAAGTATTTTCTGATCTTTAACCTGGTCTTGAGTAGATTGGAATGGAGATATTCTAGAGGTAGGGAAAAGACTCTAGAGGGAGCAGTTGAGACTTGAGGTGATTAAGATCTAAATTATGATGATATAATGGAAATGAAAGGAAAGGAACCCATTCCAAAGCACAGAATGAGAGATCCTGGTGCCTGATTGTTGGAGAGGGAAGAATCAAAGATGGCTCACTTAGGAAAACAGTGATACTGTGGAGAGAAACAGTAAGATAATGTAAAAAAAAAAGTAAGATAATGAGGAAATGATTTTAAGAGGGCCATAGTCTCACCTTTAGGCCAGCTAAACATGTATTGTTTGAACAATGGAATGGAATGGAATAGAAATGACTAGCAGGCAGAGAGAAAGGCTGAACTTGAGTATGGATAGAGAAATGAGAGCTGAAGAGCTGGTCCTGGGGGTCATCTACTTAGAAAAGGGAGGCAGAGAGAGAAACATTATTTATTGCATGCTTACCATGTTCTAGACTCTAATCTATTAACTTACTCAGTAAAGTATATTTTACTGTCCCATTATATAGATGAGGAGACGGGGTCTCAGAGAAGTTAAATAAATTTGCTCTGGAGCTAATTAGCAGATCTTGGGCTTAAACTGAGGTCCAAATCTTCCACATCCAATACCTTTTTATCAGAGATAGAATTAAAGCTATGAGCATAGATAAAAGCTCTCAAAGACAGTGTAGAGCAAGAAGATTAGTAGATTAACAACAACCGATAGAGGGTTAGCCAGGACTCTTTTGGTTGCAAACTAACAAACCAAATTGAAGTAGTTTGAACAACTAAGTAGATTTTATTGGATTATTAAACAACTGTGGGGAGGGCAAGAGGTCACAGAGAGATTAAGGGAGAGAATGATGGGAAAGAACACTGGTTTACTGATTAGGATGTTGTTTTCATCTTTTGAGATTTGATGAACTCTCACTAGCAAAAAGGTTACATGCCAAACCTTAAAACTTCAGATGCAGTTGGGGTTTCATAGTCTCCAACTCAACTGTAGGTTTAAGGGTACACTTTATGTAGAGCTGAAGGAACAGAATGAGATTTCATAAGAATAAGGGTATACAGTGTGCTGGATAATTTTATGTCAACTTCACTAGGCCATGGTATCCAGATCTCTGATCAAACATTATTCTAAGAGATTTCTGTGAAGGTATTTTAAGATAAGATTGACATATAATCAGTAGACTTTAAAGAATGCAGATTACTCTCTGCAATATTGGTGGGCCTCACCTACTTAAGGTCTTAATTAAAAAAACAAAAACAAAAACAAAACACTGACCATCCTCAGAAGAAGGAGAATTCTGTTAGCCAATTGCCTTCAAACTCAAACTGCAGCATCAACTTCTTCCCTGAGTCACCAACCTGCCAGACTACCTTACAGATTTTGGATTTGCCAACCTCCATAATCATGTGAGCCAGTTCCTTAAAATCTCTCTCTCCTTCTGTATGTGTACACACACACACACACACACACACACACGTGTATATATGTAAATATTTATTATTTCTATATCTCTGAAAAACAATGACTGATATAGAAAGTATATGGGAAAACATGAGGATATCATTTGTAGGTTGGTCTTTTGAGAAGTTTAATAGTGAAAGGAAAGAGAAAAACAGACTTATCACAAAAGGGGAAATGTTATTTTTAGGAGTATGCTAAGGAAGAGAGAGATAAATACACTACACAAAGTTGTAAGAATCTGATTAACTTTGGCATACACTTGTACTGATATGAGGGTAAGTGCTGGGTTTGTTGAATAAGAGGCTGAGGAATCTCAATGTTAAAGGATCTTATCAACAGAGGAGGATGTGTGATCACTAGAGATGTCTATAAAGATGAAAGGATGAGCAAACCATTACCTTAGGAAGTTTGGAAGTGGGCCAGATAGTAGGTCTGGGGAGTCATGGTGATGGCATGTATTACTTGGGGTCTAGATCTGGCTACCATACCACAGACCAAAATCACAATGATTTAAACAGGACAAAAGTTTGTTCTCTCTTACATAACAGTCTCAACGTAAATAGCTTAGGGGTGGCATGGCAGTTACGCGGTGTTAGAGACTCAACTCTTGCTGCTTAGCCATCCCTAGGTTAATATTGTTCATTAGCACATTCAAAGATGGTTCACTACCCCATGTCCATATCCGAGGAAGAAGGAGAAAATTAAAGGGAAGAGTATAACCTTTCCTTTTAAGATGATGTTTCAGAAGTTGTACAATTAACCACCATTCACTGGGCCATACCTAGATACAAGGGAAACTGAGATTGTGTTCTTTTCTTAGTAATTGTGTGCCCAGCTAAAACTGAGTACTCTATTAATAAAGAAAGTAGGAAAGAGTGGATGCAGGAGGATAACTGACAGTATTTCCCATGAGGTGGCAAACAGTAGCAGCAGTGATTTGATGAGGATGATATACAAAAATGACTTTTGTACAAAGAAATCAGATATTTGTGACAACTACATGATTCCAAAATGGTGTGAAGAATGAGCATGCGACCAACTCCCTTCTCTCACCCTTTCTAACATTAAGTTAGATAACATGGAACCTCCATAGATAATGGTAGTGAGAAATGATAGTATCTTCATGGATAACCAGGAAGGAAGTAGGAAAGATAGTCAGATGAATACTTATGAATGAGTACCAATAAGACATAAATCCCATTCTTCTCCCAAAAAAGTTTCCAAAGGGAATTTAAAAATTTGTGGTCATAATTTTAAGAGTGGTCATGAGAAAGTGACATAAATTATGTAAATCATAAAATATAAGTCATGGCACACGTATCAGAATGGATACAATAAAAGAGACAATCACAAGTGTTCGCAGAGACAGTAGACAGAGAAACTAGAACCTTCATACATTGATGGTAGGTATGTTAAATGATGCAGCTGCCTTGGAAAATAGTTTGGCAGTTTCTAAAAAGCTTCAAGAGAGTTATCATATAACCCAAAAGAGGTATATACCCCAAAGAGATAAAAACCCATATCCATATAAAAACTTGTACAGTATGTTCATGCTAACATTATTCATAATAGCTAAAAAGTAGAACAACCAAATGTCCATCAACTTATTAATGGGTAAATAATGTGGTATATCTGTATAATGAGATATAATTTGGTAATTTGTTTTAAAAAAGAAATAAATTACTGATACATGCTACAATATAGACTAAACTTAAAAACATACTAAGTGAAAGAAACCAGGTACAAAAGACCACATATTGCATGATTCCATCAATGTTAACTATCTGGAATAGATGAATTCATAGAGACAGAAAGTAGATTAGTGGTTACCAGGGATGGAGTTGTGAGAAAATGGTGGGTGACAGATAATCCATATGGAGTTTTTTTTTGGAATGATGAGATTGTTCTAAAATGGCTGTGGTGATGGTTGCACAGGTCTGTGAATATGTTAAAAACTATTGAATTATATACTTTAAATGGGCAAACGTTATGGTATATATAAATTTTGTATCAATATAGATGTTAAAAGTAACTCATGGTTCAGCTATTTGTAAATATTTTCATTAAGATAAAAACTAAAGGAGAAGAAGATACTGTGAGCATTAGTATTAATTAGTCCAGGTTACCAGTGAACCAAGGTACTCTGGATTGTAAATCTATTCAATATTCAAGACCATAGACATCAGTACACAGTCTCATTTCAGTGACAATACTTTTAATATGGTACAAATGGAAGTAATCTAGAGGAAAAAGGATTGTTGTAAAAAATAATTTTAGGGGTGCCTGGGTGGCTCAGAGGGTTGAGCCTCTGCCTTCAGCTCAGGTCATGGTCTCAGGGTCCTGGGATCGAGCCCGTTTGCATGGGGCTTTCTGCTCAGCAAGAATCCAAGAATCCTGCTTCCTCTTCTCTCTCTGTCTGCCTCTCTGCCTACTTGTGATCTTTCTCTGTGTGTTAAATAAATAAAAATCTTAAAAAAAAAGATAATAATTTTTAAAAAGGTAAAATCATGGTTCTCATACAGATTTAAAAATGAACATATGTTAAAGATTTTATTTAAGTCATTCATTAAAGGAAACAGGGAGATGTTATAAGCATTTCAAAAGAGGATTAAGAGGGCACCTGGGTGGCTAAGTTGGTTAAGTATCTGCTTTCGGCTCAGGTCATGATTCTAGGGTCCTGGGATTGAATCCCAAACTGGGTTCCCAGGTCAGTAGGGAGTTTCCTTCTTCCTTTCCTCTCTGCCTGTCCCTCCTGCCCCTTTTCCCTGCCTCTCTCTCTCTCTCAAATAATAAATTAAAAAAATCTTAAAAAAAAAAGAGAATTAAAAAAAACAGACATATTTATACAGAGTTGTAAAACAAAGATAATGACTAGGGCTAGAATCAGATAACCTGGCAGAGTTTTCTGTATGTAGAAAGTGTTCAAGGATGAAAGGCTAGAATCATATGACATAGAGGGATATCTTTGAGACTACATAGTTCTCTTTTGAAACACATTTTTTTTTCTCACCAAATGTTTGCCTCAAGTAGGCTACAAAGTGGACAGAGGCTTAGAGTAGAATGAGGGTGAGAAGGAGTGAAAGTGGAAAGGATAAAAGCATTCAACAGTTTGTGCCCAGAGAAGTAGGCCTGACAGGAATGATGGGGACATATACTAGAGATAAGAGAAAGGTAAATTTATTGAGACAGGAGGCAGTAGCTAGAGGAGTAGAAGGACACATGAAAGAGAAGGGAAGGGTCATCTAGGTGAAGGAAAGAACTTAAATAGATGGATTTTGAAATATGACTTGATCAGATGGATGTTGCCACAGAGATAGTCTAGGCTTGGTCCCTGCTTTAGTTTTTAAAAATTTAAAAAAGAAATTAATTAATTAATTAATTAATTTAGAGAGAGAGAGAGAGAGAGCATGTATGAGTGGTTGGGAGAGTGGAAGAAAGGGCAGTGGGGAGAGGGAGGGCAGGAGGAGAGGGAAAGAGGATCTTAAGCAGACTCCACACCTAGCCTGGAGCTGGATGCAAGATTCCATCTCATGACCCTGAGAGCATGACCTGAGCCAAAACCAAGAGTCGTATACTTTACCCATGTAAACCTGGGTTCAACCCAGGCTCCCCTAGATTCCTGCTTGTAAAATGCAAGACTCAGTCATTGCTCAAGAAGTGCTTTAAAAACAATGACCAATTTTTCAAGTGACCAATTTGCCTATTAAGTAGTTTGCTGACATCAATTTGCCAGATGATTAATTTGCTAGGTAATCAATTTACCAATTTGTTTCAGTTTTGCTGTAACATTGGCAAATTGCTCATTTAGTTAATTGATTTTCAGTGACTTGATCTACTTCCAGATTCTGATTCCATAGGCAAACCAGTTTGCCGAAGTTGAGCTACCTTTTGTAAGCCACACTCTATATTCATTAATTAATTCGTTCATTCACTGGTAATTTCTTAAGTACCTACTGTGTGTCTGGCATTATTTGAGAGAATTTTCTGCCAAGAGCTGTGGAAGAAAATGCTTTCATCCACTGTATATAATATATAATTGACAAAGATATCTTAATTTCATAAAAATGTTTTTACCAAATATCAGAAAATTATAAGGTTGTACCTAAAATAGAAGTCTAAAAGGACAATATTAAGACATGGGAAACTGGTTAAAAACCCAACAAAAATTTAGGAAGTGTTTTCTCTAATCTGCATTGTGCTAAGTAGGACTTTACGAGAGTAACAAATGAATTACAGGAAGAACCCTAGGAAAGAATATGTTGGGTTTTTAAAATTCATGTGTAGTTTGCTTGACACAGGTCTCCCTTTCATGGCATATAAATCATGTTGTGAACAGGGATTAAGTTCTTGGGTTGGCTCATAGCCCTTTAATCCTCAGTGTAGCAGTGAGCATGGCAAAAGAGGCAGTGTGTGATATAGTATTAAAAATAAGGACTTTGGAATCTGTTAAGACCTGAATTTGAGTAATTGGGTAACCCTGGGCAAATTACTTAAATTCTTAGAATCTCATCTGTAACATGAGAATGATAATGTCTACCCAAAGTGATTGGTGATTAAGTGAGATAATGTAATACAAAAGTCTTTCTCCAGGTAGTCTTTATCTTTTCATATGTAAATAAACACATTCCCTTCCCTTTTTTTCTTTTTCTTAAAAAGAACAGAATAACCATAATTTGGTATTCTAGTGATTGGTTCCTTGACTACTTATGTTATGGTGCCCTCAGGAACAGTTTACTTATATAGTGTATTTCTTCTACATAAAATGGCCTTAGATTGTTCTTTATGTTTTTATCATTTAGATGCCTGACATTCACTGTAAAGCATCATTTCAGGCTGTTATTAGTGTCTAGTTCTAACTTTGTAAGGTACTACTCTTAATATTCTGGGGAGAGAACCCAGAGGACTTTATTCATTAGTATTGCTTGTAAGCCAAACAAAGGGCCAAAACACAATCTCCGGGGATTTACAGGTTTATCATGAAGAATACATGTTTTTTGTTATTTCTGTAGAAACTCCTTTACCTGTAGTTTTACCCAAGTTACAGATCAAGAACAAAGCTACACTCCAGAGCTAAAACATATCATCTCTGTTCTTCTTCAACAGAGATATGATGGCAACAGTGATTGTGCAGTCACTACATGACTTATCAGTCTTCAGCATGTTTGCTGTGTTTGCATCTAGTTTTGAGATTGTACATGAATATTATTAGTCTCATGTTTCTCAAGTGCAAAACAGAAAGAATTTTGACAGTGGTAGTTTAAACAGGCATGTGATTAGGATGGAAATGAAAGCAAAGAAGAAAAATAATGGAATGGCAAGAAAGTGGGCACGTGGGAAGAATTCTTTAATAGGATTAATTCTGAAGGCCCATGAGCAAATTCTACAAATGTTAGACCGTGCAATGGAATAAATTAGGTGAGTGTTGCATGTATAAAATGACTTAACAGGAAGCTATTCACTGCAACTTTGTTTATAATGGAAAAAGCCTGCAAACAACCCAATTGTACAACACAAAAGGAGTGGGTAAATAATTATTATATATCCATGCAATGGAAAACTATGAGAATCTGAAAAAATGAGAATACTATTTATGTACTGATATTGAATGGCTTCAGATTAAGTTAAAATCAAGATGCAGAAGAGCATTTATAGATACTATCATTTCTGTAAGGAAAAGTAAAAAATATACTATTTTAAAAATTATAATATTTTAAATATACTATTTTAATATATTTAGTGTAGAATATCACTTTAAGAATATTTATGATATTACATCTGATACCACAGAAATACAAAGGATTATAAGATACTACTGTGAACAACTATATGCCAAGAAACTGAATAACCTAGTAGAAATGGAAACATTTTTAGAAATATACAATCTACTAAGACTGAATCAGAAAGAATGGAAAATCTGAATAGATCAATTGCTGGTAAAGAGCTTGATTCAGGAAAAAAAAAAAAGAAAAAAAGAAAAAAAACACAGCAAAGAAAAGCCTGGGACCAGGGGCACCTTGTTGGCTCAGTTAGTACAGCATGTGACTCTTTTTTTTTTTTTTAATATTTTATTTATTTATTTGACAGACAGTGTGAGAGGGAACACAAGCAGAGGGAGTGGAAGGGGGAAGCAGGCTTCCCGCCGAGCAGGGAGCCCGATGCGGGGCTCGATCCCAGGACTCTAGTATCACAACCTGGGCCAAAGGCAGACGCCCAACTACTGAGCCACCACGGCGCCCCAGTATAGCATGTGACTCTTGGTCTTGGGGTTGTAAATTTGAGCCCCACATTGGGTGGAGAGATTATTTAAAATATAAAATCTTAAAAAAAAAAAGGGTGGGGGGAAAAAAGAGAAAAACCTGGGACCAGATGGCTCCACAGGTGAATTTTACCAAACATTTAGGAGACTCAATAACCAGTCCTTCCCAAATTCTTCCAAAAAAAATCAAAGAGGAGGGAACACTCCCCAATTTTTTTTTTTTAAATTTTTGTTTATTTGACAGAGTGTGTGCATGAGAGAGAGAGCGAGCGAGCAAGCAGAAGGAGATGCAGAGAGAGGGAGAAGCAGGCTCCCCAAAGAGCAGATAGCCTGATCCTAAGGACCCTGGGATCATGACCTGAGCTGAAGGCAGACACTTAACCGACTGAGCCACGCAAGTCTCCCCCATCCCCAAATCTCCTTTTATGAGATCAGCATTACACTGATATCAAAGCCAGACTAAAGACACTACAAGAAAAGAAAACCGTAGGCCAATATCCTGATGCAAAGATTCTCGAAACAAAACAAACAAATTGAGTTCAGTAGCACATTAAAAGGATCATTCACTAGGATTAAGTGCGATTTATCCCTGGAATGAAAAGAAACTTCAACATATGCAAATCAATAAATGTGATATATCACATTAATAGAGTAAAAGAAAGACAATGTGATCAGACACAGGACAAGCAGTTGACAAAATTCAATATCTGCTCATGATAAAATTAGGTATTAGAAGGAACATATCTCAACATAATAAAGAGAAATGAGAAGCCCACAGCTAACATCATACTCAATGGTGAAAGTCTAAAAACTTTTCCTCTAACAACAGGAACAAGACAAGGGTATCCATTCTCATCACTCCTATTCAATATAGTACTGGAACTCCTAACCAGAGCCACCAGGCAAGAAAAAGGAATAAAAAGGAGCAGAACTGGAAAGTAAGAGTATATTGTTTTTATTTGCAGATGATGTGATATCTATAGAAAATCTTACAGGCTTTATCAAAAACTGTTAGTTCTAATCAATGAATTCAGTAAAGTTGCAGGATACACAAGTAACATACAGAAGTCAGTTTTGTTCCTATACAATAACAATGAATTATCTGAAAAAGAAGATGATCACATTTAAAATAAAATATCATCAAAAAATACTTCGGAATAAATTTCACCAAGGAGATGAAAGCCCTCTACACTGAAAACTATAAAATATTGATGAAAGAAATTGAAGAAGAAACAAATAAATGGAAAGATACTCCGTGTTCATGAATTGGAAGAATTAATATTATTAAAATGTCCATACTACCCCAAGCTACCTATAAATTAAGATTCCAAATGGTATTTTTTACAAAAGTAGAAAAACAATCCTAAAATCTATAGGAACCACAGAAGACTCCATACAGACCAGCAAGCCTGAGGTGGGCGGGGATGGAAAGAAACTAAGCCAGAGGCATTATATTTCCTGATTTCAAACTATATCATAAATCTGTAATAATCAAAACAGTATGGTACCAGTACAAAAACAGACACATAGACCAATGAAATAAAATCAAGAGCCCATATGCAAACTTAATGCATATATGTTCAACTAATATTTGACAAGGGAGCCAAGAGTATTCAATGGAAAAAGACAATCTCTTTAATAAATGGTACTGGGAAATTTAGATATTCATATGTAAAAGAATGAAACCAGACTCTTATTTTACAGTTCTCACAAAAATTAAGTCAAAATAAATTAAAAAATTAACTGCAAGACCTGAAAACATAACATTCCAAAAGAAAACATGGGACAAACTCCTTGACATGCATATTGGCAATGGTTTTTTTGGATATGACACCTGAAGGGCAAGCAACAAAAGCAAAAACAAACAAGTGGAGCTATATCACTCTGAAAAGCTCCACAGCAAAAGAAATAGTAAGATGAAAATGCACCCTTCAGAACAGGAGAAAATCTTTGCAAATCATTATCCGATAAGGGGTTAATATACAAAATGTATAAAGAACTCATACCACTCATTAGCTAAAAGACCAAATAATCCAAAGTTTCGAGGAGGAAGTGAAGTGGATCTTGAGGGGGTGAATAGGAATTATCCAGAAGGATGAGGAGAGTATGAAATGAGGAAAAACTGCATTTCTGGGGAGTAGAGAATATGATATAAAATATATTTTGTTTGTCTAGGATATGTTTTGGAGAGTGGTATAGTATACATGGTCAGGGGTAAGAATGAAAAAGCAGATTGGAGCTTTGTGATGAGACTCATACACTTGGGAGTTTGGAGTTTATCCTCCTGCTTTATGTCTGTTCTGATTTCCCCTCATGATGTTGAAAACTATGAGAGTGGGTTTTTAATGGATGGTTCAAAAGCCAGTGGAGGTGTTTCAGGGAAAGGGAGAGTTAGTGTTGTCTGTTGGAAAGATCACATTGGCAGTGGGATAGAGGGTACACTGTGAACAAATGCAGCAGACGAGGTAAGGAATGGTAGGAGAATTAGAAAAGGGTGAGGGGGTTCCTAGGATATGTAGGGTGTCTTAGTCTGCTTAGGTCACTGTCACAAAATACCGTAGACTGGGTGGCTCAAACCGAAATTTATTTTCTCACAGTTTTGGAGACCAGCAGTCCACGATCAAGATTCTTTTTTTTTTTTTTTTTTTTTTTTTTAAAAGATTTTATTTATTTATTTGACAGAGAGAAATCACAAGTAGTCGGAGAGGCAGGCAGAGAGAGAGAGACGGAAGCAGGCTCCCTGCTGAGCAGAGAGCCCGATGCGGGACTCGATCCCAGGACCCTGAGATCATGACCTGAGCCGAAGGCAGCGGCTTAACCCACTGAGCCACCCAGGCGCCCCAAGATTCTTGTCAATGGGGTTTCGTGTCTACTTTCATGTCCACTTTCTGGTTTGCAGATGGCTGTGTTGTCACTGTGTGTTCATCTGACATCATTTTTGTGCACCGTTAGTTGGGAGAACTCTCTGGTATCTCTTCTTCTTCTTCTTTTGTTTTTTAAATTTATTTATTTATTAGAAAGAGAGAATGAGAGCATGTAAGTGAGCAGGGGAGGGGCAGAGGGAGAGGGAGAATCTCAGACTCTCAGAATCTCAGACTCTGCCTGAGCACAGATCCAATGAAAGGCTCCATTTTACTACACTTAGATCAAGACCTGAGCCAAAATCAAGAGTTGGTTGCTTAATCAACTGAATCACCCAGGCATATCTCTTCTTATGAGATACCAATCCTTTTGGATCAGGGCTCCACCTTTATGGCTTCATTTATTCTTAATTACATCTGTAAAGTTCATATCTGCAAATACAATTACATTAGGATTGGTACTTCAACATAGGAATTTAGTCCATAGACTAGACTTTTTTTTTTGTTTTGTTTTGTTTTTTGTTTTTTAAATCCCTCAGTGCCTATGATGGTACCTGTTCTTCCTGTTCAGAGTATAGAGGAACAAACACGAGTTTAGCAATCTACTAGAACTGGGTGTTTATCACTTACCAACTGAGTGACTTTAAGTTACTGATTTATTTAAATTCTCTCAGTTCCATTACCTGTAAAGTGAAGATAATACTACATTTCACAAGGTTGTGAGAATTTTTTTAGACAGTGTATGTGGAGACTTTTGGTGCTTGTTCAGATGGGTGCCATGAAAGGGTATTTTTGCATATTGGTATATAGTTAGCCTGCTGATTTATAATCTCTTTTTCTGTCATTGATTTCATGGTTTCCCCTTGTAACTGCAGCCACTATCTACCAGCAAAAAGGGAATAACTGTAGGATTCAGTGCAAAAGAGTAAATCTGCTTTTTTCCCCATGTGATTTCACAGAACACACTACTTTGAACTGGGAGCTGGGCTGCCTATATGCACATGAGTATGGCTTATGTGAACTTTGTCTCTTCAAATGTTTAATCTTCAACTGTTCATTATTTTGTGGTCACCATTCTTGCTAACCTAGTTCTCTAATATTTATGAGATGTTTTAAGTAAACATTAGAACATAATACAGTGCAATGCACTGCTAATAGAAAACAGCAGGGGGAAAGAGAGAAGTCCTTTTAACTTTTATTACCAATCTACCTCTATTAAAATTCCCAAATGAGATTAAGGTTATCTGGGAGAAGCACAGAGAGGAAACTGAGCTAGCAACATGAACATTCTATACAGAAGGTCTTCAACTGGGGCTTTCTGTTCTTTGAGAAGTCTGTGGGTACATCTTTTTTTGACTGCAGTCATACATTTGCAAAATTCAAGATAGAAAACACAGTGCATGTAAATAAGAGCAGCTTATCAGCCCCAGTCTTTTTAAAAACTGAGGAGTTATATGGTTTTAGTGGTTTGTTGTTTATAAATATACTAGACTTGAATGTAAGCATTTACTAACTCTTAAGGAGCATTTTTTTATGTTAGTGGAACTAGGTATTTTTTCAAGTACAGAATACCCTCTGAAAGAGGCTAAATTTGGTTTCTTTTCTTTCTTTCTTCCTTTCTTTCTTTCTTTCTTTCTTTCTTTCTTTCTTTCTTTCTTTCTTTCTTTCTTTCTGTCTGTCTGTCTTTTCACTAACTAAGGTGAGTGCAGATTGCCTCAAGTAGGACTCTGGGTGCTTTAATCACAGACCTGGCATCCCATGTAGGGGAGGGGAAAATGGAGGACAATTGCTGCCCAGGTGGATGATGTGGTCTTGAATGAAAACAAGTACTGTTTTCATTTGTGTGTTTCTGTTCAATCTGTGTCAGAGTTTGGTAAGGAGAGGCCACAATAGGGACCCTCAAATTAAAAAATAATGTTTAAGGTGGCTACTTCTATGAGAATCTCAGCATAGCAGAACAGGAGAGGGACCTGAGGATCACTCAGTCTAGCTCCTTCCCTGTTAGGAGCAAGGAGGTGAAGTGACCTGATCAAAGCCCATTATAATTTGTTATAGAGCCAGTGTTAGGATCTTTAAAAAAATTTTTTTTTAATTTTTATTAACATATAATGTATTATTAGCCCCAGGGGTACAGGTCTGTGAATCTCCAGGTTTACACACTTCACAGCACTCACCATGGCACATACCCTCCCCAATGTCCATAACCCAATCATCCTCTCCCAGATCCACTACTCTTGAAGGATTTTTCCATGAAATATGTTTTGCCGCTAAGAATCAATCCTATCCTTTCCTTTAATTTCCTCTTCTTTCCTTTTTTTTTCTTTTCTTTTTCCTTCCCTTCCCTTTTCTTTCTCTCCCCTCCCCTCCCTTACCCTCCCCTCCCCTCCTTCTCCCCCTCTCCTCTCTTCTTTTCTTTTTTCTTTTCCTTCCATCCCCTCTCCTTTCTTTCTCTTACTTAAAACAATCTAAATATTTAGAATGTATCTCCTGAAAACTTTTTGTTTGCCCTCTATTGGGTAAATTATAAAAGACTGTTGCTATTATGGATGGAATATTTGTGTCCTCCTATCCCCAGTTCATACACTGAAAGCCTAACCCCCAGTGTGATAGTATTTGGAGGTGGGGCCTTTGGGAAGTAATTAGGTTTAGATGAAGTCATGAAAATGAGCCACTCCAGGATGGGATTAGTGTCCTTATGAGAAGAAAAATAATTCTTTTTCTTTCTCTTCTGCCTTGTGAGGACAGAGCTAGAGGTAGCCATTTGAAGACCAGGATGAGATCCCTTACTGGTAAACTGAATTGAGGGGCATCTTGATCTTGGACTAAGATCTTCCAGAACTGTGAGAAATCCCTGTTGTTTAAGTCATCAGTTTAAGGTATTTTTGTTATGGCAGCCTGAACAGACTAAGGCACTAGCCAATCAACTAGTGGCATATTAGGAATAAGCACTATAATTAAAAAAAAAAAAAAAGATTTTATTATTCACTTGAGAGTGAGAGCAAGCAAGTGAGAGAGTGCGTGCAAAGAGGAAGAGGGATAAGCAGATTCCCCACTGAGCAGAGAGCCTGAGGTGGGGCTTAAGCCCAGGACCCCAAAATCATGACCTGAGCCAAAAGCAGACATTTAACAGACTGAGCCACCCAGGTGTTCCATAAAAACTATAATTTTTAAAAGTAAAAATAAATAAATAAATAAAACTGTCCTGACCTTTCCTTTTAAAAAAAATAACTTTTATGTTTTATGAAGGGTTGAATTCAACCAATCATTCATTCATTCATTCATTCAGTAATTTCTTTTGAATACTTGTACACCAAGATTGGAGTGAAGAATACTTGGCTGGGACTCTAGAGTCTAATGGAAGAGGCATGTCTGTAAATATAGAGGTACTCCTGCAGGGCAGGGCTCACATCTGTTTTGCTCACCATTTTATCCATATCGTCTAGTGAGGACAGAGGGCATTATTTTTAAATGGCTTCAGAGACAAGGTGATATTTAATTGGCTTTAATCACTCAAGTAGCCTTGTCTGGAAGTAAAGATATAGAAAGAATCTGAATATAAATTTTCATCTGATTTCAAGTTCTTTATTTGACATTGATTTTATTTATTTACTTATTTTAGAGAAAGAGTGGGGTGGGGAAGGGCAGAGAGAGAGGGAGGGAGAATCTCGAGCAGACTCCCTGCTGATCATGGAGTCAAAAGTGGGGCTTGATGTCATGACCCTGAGATTATAACCTAGTGGAAACCAAGAGTTGGACGCCTAACTGACTGTGCCACACAGGTGCCCCTTGACATTGATTTTACCTGTTTACTGTGTGTCATACCCAATGGCCATATAGTAAGCTGCATTTTCAACTGAAGTCCAAGGACCAAAAAATGGAACTGAAAACTGAGCTCTTTACTCTGAAAGTCAAAAGAAGCCACTGATACTTTGATCAGAAAGAATAGAGAATAAATTAAAAAACACACACACAAAACTTTTCCATTTATCTTTATTTCATTCATTTACATTTATTGCCTCATTTAATACAACTCTGAAAAGGAGATATTGTTATTTCCATTTTAGAGATGAGAAAAATGAGACTTAGAATGACAGAATAATTTGTCCAAATTTGCATATCTATTAAATGGTAGAACCAGGATTTAAATCCAATTGTTTCAGACTCCCAAGTCCAGCAGCCTCTGCTTCCTACTACATCTCCTTACCAGTGGGGTTTGATGCAATCCTTATGCAGTCAGTAAATCCCTGTCATCTTACTATCTGCCATGTTTCCAAACTCTTAAAATCTGGGCTTTAATCAGCTCAGTGGAAACTCAAGAAATATTATCTTCAAATTTCCCTTAACTCACTGGAAATCCATTTGGGATGAAGCTTACATGGTATGTTTGTCAATGTGACTCATCTGAGTTTTATAAAGTAAAGGAGAGGAAGTTGGGGAATGGGTGATAGGAGAAAGAGGGGAAGAGAGAAAGAGAGCAAATATTTGTTAGGGAATGACTGGAAGGAGAATGAAATTTTCAGGGAGGCACCACTGGTTTTAGATGGGAAATGGCTGGGAACTAAGGGCCAGTAACAAACAATGGGTATTGCAAAGCTGAATAGAGTTTAGTATTATATTTAAAGATGAAAGTTTTGAGGTTAGTGTTGCATATGAAGATACTTTCAGTTTAATCTCATGGAGCTCTGAACACCATGGCAGACCTGTTGGAAGGGGCCTGGCCAGAGAAAGGATTTACTGGGTTGGATTAGAAGTTCTAAGAATTTCCTTATTTTTTCCTCTGCCACATTCCTTCATAAACAACCAGAAGATCAATTTCTGTTCATTAATAATGATTATGTGTTCTCTATTTGTGGACTTTTATAAGGGCACATTTGACTGTGTTGTATTCTAAAAATTACTCATCACGGTAGAATTTAGGCTTTATGATAGGCTAGTCCAAGTCAACACAGCTACAACCTTAAAATCATATTACATGCACAACTCCCATTATGTTGTGGGCAAAGATGGTCCTACCTGTGTTTTGGGATAACTGGTTCTGGGGAAAATGGTGGGTTGCAGTGAGGTTTTTTTTGTGCTGTCACCTACCTATGGTCCATTCTCTGTGAGAGGTAGGAAAGTGAAATAGATAAAAGCATATACAGGAAAAGAGACAAGAATACAACTGCATGTCCCCTGAGAAGCAGTCATTAGTACAGGGAGAGTCACTTATAGTGTAAGTAAGGAGTGAGAAATGCAGGCCACATGCAGGACTTGGGCAGAGAGACAGCACACAAAAGATTTCTATTCACTCTCGTTCATGGGCGGATCTGACAGCCCAGGCTCATTTTCTCAGGGCCTTGACTGTTGAGAAGGATATATTTCACTTTCTATGTCAGAAGCATTCCTAGAAATATGAGAACGTTCCTTTGTAACTGCCATCAGCGGGGAGATGAGAAGCTACAACCTGTAGAGGACCTCCTTTCAGTGTCAGGAAGCTCTGCAACTGTGGCATGACTTTCTTCTCCATCCACATCATAACACCTGAATGAGAAAAATTGTAATCTTTTTTTTCCCTAGCTCATTTTGACAGGCTCTTCAGGGTTTGGGTGGAGAACACTTATATTTTGCTGAGGTTACAGGAATAGTGATTAATTATACCTCAGGGCACTGCATCTGTTTTTACTAGCAATACTACACCCCTGATGTCTTGTATATATTTCCTGTCTGTGCACACATGCGTGTGGGTGTGTGTGTGCATGTATGCATGTATAACTTTCTCTCAACTTGCTTCCTGGAATGTTGCTGACACCTCTTATCTGAATTTCTCAGTCTGACTCGTGACTCTCCCTTTTGACAGACACTAGGTTGAGGTTTTCTTTAATTGGCAGTTCTTTATCAGTAGACAGAATATTAGAAATGAACTGGGAGATAGGCTATCCCTGTTACACTGTTAGTTCAGATAATCTTATCTGCATCCAGCCCCTGGTATTCACTGCTTCCAAGAAACATAAATTGATCTTGCTGCCTTTTTACCCCCCACCGTAAATAAAATCCATTCCCTCTGTGATCACCAGCTCCTGGAAAATGGCAACTATGACTGAATCCAACAGCCTTTGATGTTGCAACCACAGGAAAAAAGGAATTGATGAGGTCTGCTTGGGCTACTGATTTTTTTCTTCTTCAACTTCTAATAGGTCTAAGTGAGTATTTGGTAAAACCACATGGATTTTGAAAAGGACCTTAGAGGAATAGAGTGGGAGCCAAAGAGGCATTGAAAATGTCCAATTTAGCTTCCCTGTTGATTGGGTCTTTAGCTTAAGATACCTTCTTGCAGCCACCTGAGTTTGCAGGAGGAGGACTCTGTCACAAAGCTCTGCCTCAGTCTCTTGGCAAATCCACCCTGGGAAATGCTCCTTGATGCAGCAGCAGTGGAAGTGCTGCCCCTTTTCATCCTCAGGACACACAGGACAGCAGAAGGCAGAGATTTGACAAGGGGAGGGTGTTCTTACATTTCTCTCCTGGCTTGTTGACTTCTGGCACACCCCTTTGGCCTGGACATAGATTCTAGCTCTGCAAGTAGTGCTGGTCTCACTCTGGGCCTGGCAGTCTTTGGGGAGTGTCGTGTTGCCAGCTGCAGCTTTGCATTCAAACTCAGAGGAGCGGAGAGTGTCGATGCAGGTGGATGTTCTTTGTCTACATCTGATTATGGAGATGGATACCTTGCAGGCCTTTCTCTTGAGCACAACTGAATTGTGAACACCAGAGCTCTGTTCACCAGGGGCTGCTTAGTTGAGCTGTTTGCACTGAAGACTTGAGAGCTTTGCTTCTCTGTAATTTCCCAGGCTCCATTTGTAGCCTGATGCCTCCTGATTTTAGATCAGTATTTTCAGGGCCTTTAAAATTTCGAAGGAGATTGAGATTGGACTGTATGAACTTTTTCTCTAAGGTACCTCACTCCATGCATGTCTCCATGTTTCTGGCTGCTCGTTATTCTTTCTCTTTACTATGTGTCTCTCCCTCCCTCCCTATCTTCTGATTTGAGTTTCTCTATTATCTTCTTCATATTAAGAGGAAAAGTTTTTTTTTTTTTTGTAACATGTAAAAGCGGAAAGAAATATTTTTAAAAATGCATAATTCCATCCTGAAATAATGACCATGTCCATCCTGAATCTTTTTGCTAGCTAGTCTAGATATTAGTATTTCATTCATAAAAATATGCATGTCAAATACCTGCAAGCAAAGACAACTTTATAACCAAGGGAGATAGTGAGTGCAGTGGATAATGTAGATCGATCTGTGTATGAAACATAACCTCTTTGAGCTTCAATGATCTCATGAGTAAAGTAGGAATGATAAAATGTGGGTTTGGGGAGTATTAAATGTTATAGTAAAAATCATAGGACAAATGCTCAACAAATGGTTTAATGTTAACATAATTTAAAAAGTAAGAAAGTGTTTTGGAACTGTTGAATGAACTGCAGGCGTTGGAGATATGGAGGGCTGGAGTGAGGGAGAGAACGGAGGAAGAAGCCAGCTGGGCAGAGGAGTTCTCAGATCATATCTGGATTCCACTCAGATGGAGGCTCACTTGCTGCTGCACAGATCCTAAGTGGATCCTTGAAGGCTGCTTCCTTTGGGAAATCTCCCCTGCCAGTTCTTCCCGTGCGTAGCAAGGAATCCTTTCCCCGCCTCTGCAGCACATTGTAGCTTTATTCATCGATTTATCACATTATAAAGCCATTTAAAAATTGATATCTAGATTCCTCACATGCCTGTAAATTTGTCTAGGTTAGGAACAACATCACACTTACCTTTGTATCCTCGGGTGCCCAACTCCCTGATTGTTAGATGGGGGGATGGATGGATATGTTCATGTGTAATGAACATTATCATCAGTGCAAGTAAAGTTTTGTGGACTCAGAATGCTTGGGAACAGTGGGAATACGTGCATGAGTTTCTTTTTTGCAGGGGTAGGGTGGTACTGTGGTACAGCAGAAAAAAAGGACAAACTCAGAATAGAGAGATGCTACGTCCTGATTACATGAATTTTCTGTACATTTAAAGTACACACAAATATCCCTTTTGGTTTCAGCTCTCATTCTATATTTCTGAAAATCTACAGGGATTCAATGTGTCTTAAACTTTTCCATTGAAAAAAACACCAAGACAAAGGAGAGTGGTCACCAGTCTAGTCGGAGAAAATGGGGGCTGGAGTCAGAACCTGAACCTGCTTACAACAAGATCATACTTTTTGTTCTTCATTTAATCTTTACAATTAATGAACACTTTGCATTGGACATTATAATATATCTTTGTTTTTATACCAAATTATGTTTAAAGCTACTTCCCATTGGTTAAAAGCAAAAATTCAACTAAGTAAATTCAAAGATTTAATCTGCTTTATTTATTCCTGGATTCATGAATCAGGCAACATACTGTTGAAAAATATTGGAGTGTTCCAAGGAGCTGTACAAAATAGAAAGCTTTTATAGGTGAAATGGGGCAGGGCAAATAAGTTACTAGCAAAAGAAAAGAAAGGATTGTTTTAGGCAAGGCCACCTTCTCTTGGAGGAAAGGACAAGGAGTGTTATATAGATGACTTCACTAGTGTGGATAAGGAAATTCTAGACTGAATGGTTTAAAATTATCCTCATGGGAAAGGCTGAAACTGCAATGAGATTAGGTATTAAGTCTTGGTGCTTAACATAACTGATTCCATTTTGGAGTTTGTTTCTTTTAACTGTTCCTCCCTTTTAATCAAACTCTCAGCCTAACAGAGATGTGATCAAAATTAAAGGAATTAGGGCTACTCTCAGTTACTGATCTGTATTTCCTGAAGTTTTTGTTAAATAACAAAACTTCAACTGGGCACAGTTTAAAGATCTAATTGGCTTATTTAAACAATTCATATATTGCACAGCATTCCACCTAGCAAGCAGAAGAGAGCTCCAAAGGGTTTTAGAAAGGGAAAGGTTTTTAAAGGCAGACCAAGGAAATCATGAACAGAAAAAGTCCTGAGAAGTCACCTTCCTTTGGGGAAAAAAGGTTATCTTTGGGGGATGGAAAGGGCCCATGAGACAGATTACTGACCAGAAAATTCCTGACTGCCTATTAAGATAATATTTCTGGGGGATGTTGAAACTGTAATTAAGTTCAGTATTTAGCTTCATTTTGGTGATGTGGCCTAGCACAAGTGACTCCATTTTGGGCCTATTGTTTTCTATTCAATGCTTTGATCTCTTTTTTTTTTTTTTTTTTTTCTGAATCACTGTGGTATTCAGAGATCACAACTTTATGCCCACATTTTTTTTAGTTGATCATTCCCTTTGTTCCTTTCTTGATGTTCCATTTCTCAGGGTGATCATTTGCATCGTGGTTAGGGGATCTCAACATGCATTTAAAGCTTTTGGGAGAATGCAGTGTACCTGGGAGATTACTATGATAACTATAAGCAAGACAATTCCTGCTTTTTTGGGGGACTGTGATGCTGGAGGGGTGAGGTTCCAGCCAGACTAATGGATGTTGGGTCTCCTTGTCCTCCTCCCTTTTGACCTTTCCCCTAAGCCCCTCAATAAAATGGTTTGATCCTAAAAAAAAAAAAAAAAAAACAAACAAAAACAAAAAAACAATTCCTGATATTTGAGTGTACTTCAGAGCCATGGCCCCCAAACCAATCAAAGAAAGACCCATGAATGGAGTCACCCTTTAAGCCAGAGGGCTTGCTCAGTGATATTATGTAACTTCATTTCAGTTTCCCCTGAAGTATTAATCCTGATACAGTAGGTGGTGTTGGTCATAGCAGAGAGACCTCCTTGCTCAGCTAAGAGACAATACTGTTAGCAAGAACAGCTTGGGCCAGAGAATCTAGGGACCTTTGTTGGGTACCTTGTGTCCTAGCAATGGAATCTGCAATATCTCCAAGAGTTAAGGAGAAATTTCTGATCATATTCTCAATCGCATTTACTCTTAAGCCAGGGATCAGTCAGGTTTTTAACACATATGGGAAAAGAATATCCTAACCTGATATAAAAGGTACCCTAAATGACTTATAAAGATGGGTACTGCTGGTGAAATCTCTTGGACCTGGTGGCAAATCTGATCTAGATAATCATGGGAATATAAGGGTGCAGATGTGCTAAGATGTATGTAGACAAATGTGTCTAGCTGGGCAAATACTTCTGAGGGAGCAATTGTAGTTTGCAATGACATTGGGAGTAGAAGAGAAATTGGTCATAGGGAGGACCAGAGGACTTCTTACCTCATGACCAATTCAGCATCTGAAAGGTTACCCCCTTTAGGAATGGCCTGGAAGATACAGACAAGGGCATTATCTTTCTAGGCCAGGGGTAGGGTAAAAAAAATTTAAATTAAAAAAAAAAAGGAGAAAGGATTTCATGGTGAGTTACTGTATAAAGTTTTGATTTGAACCAGCATTTTTTTTTAAGAAAGTTTTTTTTAAGGTTTAAAAAATTTTTTTTTAATTTGTCAGAGAACGAGAAATAGAGAGCACAAGCAGGAGACGCAGCAGACAGAGAGAGAAGCGGGTTCCCCAATGAGCAAGGAGCCTGATGTGGGACTCCTTGATCCCAGGACCCTGGGATCATGACCTGCACTGAAGGCAGATGCTTAGCTGACTGAGCCACCCAGGTGTCCCTTAATCCAGTGTCTTGGAAGTTGTCTACTTTGATGTCAGCTCCTTCTCTTCCTCATCAACTTGATTTGTAGGTCTTCAGTGTCTGTATAGGACCAGATGTCAGTGGAGTCTTCTTTAGCTGTGAGATGGTGTATCCAAGGTTCAATGTCTTCTAGTTTTACAGCAGTGTCAGTGGCCATGAATACTTGGTAAATTCCCTTCCAGTAGAACTCAAGAGCTGTCTTCCTCTGGTGATACTTCAAGATTACCCAGTTACCAGGCTCTAAACTGTGATCAACAGGATCCTTTGAATTGGGATCTAGGAAAACTTCTTCAATCTAGTGGTGATATGATTAAATATAAGGGATTGAAGATTTACAGTAGCTGGTCATACTGGCGTGAGACAGCAAGGGATTAGCAGAAGGTTGTATACCAAAAGACAGACATTGGTCTGCTAGTAACCATCTTATGTGGAGTGAGCTTATGTTTCCCAAAGGGGGTACTGTTAACAGTCAGCAAAACCAAAGGTCAGGGGAGTCTGGTGATTTTGGCAAGTTTAGACATTTTAAGTTGGAGGATCCTATTCTCTCAATCTTGACTGATAATTGAGGTTGTTAGGGACATTGATTATTCCAAGTTTGCAAGGTTTTCATTAAGACTCATATGATTTACCCAGTGAAGTGGGAGTTTTGACCACTAGAGACTGTGGAATGTACACCCCAAATGGGAAACATACTTTCTAACAGTTACTTTACCAGTGGGAGGGCATCAGGTTTGAGGCAGGGGAAGCCCAACCCATCCAGAAAACATATGTACAATAAGAAAAACATATTGATAATCCATACTAAATAGTAGTTGAATGAAGTTCAGTTGCAGGTTTCAAAGGGTCCAGAGGGAGGAGGTCTGAGGTCTTGGAGGACAAAAATCGTTTTTCCAGAACTGTGAACCTAGCAGTAAACTGTTTTTGCAATTTTATAGAAATCTCCCTACCAAAGTCAATTCATAATTTGAGTCCCGTTAAATATACTATGATAAGTGAAGGGAAGCAAAAACTGAAAACTAGGATTTGCTGGGGAGCTGGGAGGAACCAAGCAGCTGTTTTAGGTTTCCCATAGCCCTGATCATTTGTTTAACTTAACCATTTTTGCCCATTTTAATCACTCTGATTTAGGAGCAGACTGTTGCCATGTGACAAGGACATCAGGATGACAAAAATCTGGCAAAGGAAGGACCATATTTTGCAGAAGCAGAATGGACACAAAACCACATGGGCTACAATCTTTATAGATTCTGGTGCTGTTGCCTTTGCATGAAGGTCAGCTAGGGCGCTTCTCTGATATTCACATTTAGTCCTTTTTGTGTCAGCCTCAATTTCAATGACAGCAATTTCAGAAGGTAAGAGACTAGCACTAAGATCATTTACTTGTTGCCCATTTTTAATTAGGGTCCCAGGGGATATAAAAAAACCCCTTTGTTTCCATAATATCCCCCAATCATGGATGACTCCAAGGACATACCAATTATCAGGATAATATATTAAATATTAATGGTTTGTCCTTCTGATAACTGGCATGCACTAGTTAAGGGTATGGAGATCTGCTTGTTGGGAAGATTTAGCTGAAGGGAAGTGTTCCCTCTTGAGTAGGTCACATTGAGTAGAAATAGCAAAACCAGCTTAAAAATTCCTTTATTCCACAGTATGACTCATCAACAAACAAGATTAGGGCAGGATTAATTAAAGGGGTATCTCATAATGGAATGCTATTACCTCGTAGTCTTGGGACTTGCTTGCATCAGGCAGAGGTAATAACATAGCAGGATGAAGGACATTGCAACGTTTAAGATGGAGATTAGGTGATGAAAACAGAAAGATCATGGAGGAAGTTAGTCTACTTGCAGAGAAATGGTGAGTCAGTTCAGAGTTAAGACTTTAGACAGCCAGTGGAGTTTGCAAATAAATGTCATTATCCAGGGTCAGATCTGCTCAGGCTTCTACTAACTTTGCAGCTGTGGCTATAGCCTTAAGACAGCCAGGATGGGCATGAGCAGCTGAATCAAGTTGTGTGCTATAATGGGCAAAAGGCCTGTTTTATTACCATTATTTGTGTGAGCATATCCTGGGTTTGATTATCCCTTTCATGTACAAAGGTTAAAGGTTTTGAATAGTTAGGTGGCCCTAAGCCTGGCTGTTCTTGCAGTGTTTGTTTTAGTCTCCTAAAATCCTGTTCATGTTTGTCTTCTCAAAAAAAGTACTCAGGGATGAATAACTTATTAAAGTTCATACAGTGGGAAGCTAATAGAGAAAAATTAGCAACCTATAATAACCAAATAAACCTAGAAATCCAAAATCTCTCACTTAGTTGTGGGTCTAGGAAATTCCTGGATTAGCTTTATTCTTTTTGGAGACAGCTGAATTCCTTCAGCATTTAGATCATGACCTAGGTAATGGATAGTATCTAGAGATAGTTGTAATTTTTCTTCAGAGACTTTGTGTCCCTTTTTAGCTGTGGCAACAAATCAATGGAACCTATTACGGATGCCTCTTTGGTACCTGAGCACAGCAAAAGATCATCTAGGTATGGTAAAAGACCAGGCCCCATCTCTGAGGGAACTGGATGAAGATTATTTAAATCTTGGTGAAGTACTTGAGAGAAGTAAGAAGGGACTTCAGGGAACTCTTGAGGCATAACTGTCCATGTATAATTGGTCCAAGGAAAGGCAAATAAAAACTGACTGTTGGGGTCTATAGGGAAGTAAAAAAGGCTGAACAGAGGTCTATGACAGTGAACTACTTTAAATCTGGTGTCACTTGTGACAGAGGGTACTCTGGTTTGGAGCAATTGGAAATGGGGAATAATTACCTTCTTAACAGCTCTCAAATCCTAGACAAATCACCATCCCTATACATTATGTTTCTGGACCAGCAAGATTAGTGTGTTGTGGGGACCAGTACAGGGAATGATTAGCCCCTGGGTAATTAGACCTCCTTCTGTGGTATGAGGCCTTGTCTGGCCTCAGGTTTTACTGGATACTGAGGTAATTAAGGGAGAGGTTTAGTATTATCTATTCAAATCTTTATAGGTGCCATAGTTTCTATTCTTCTATTGTCATATTACAAGCAGCGCATGGTTTTCAGGTACCTCAATTAAGTTAGGGGACTTTTGCTGGAATTCTTCCTCTTCTGTGTCAAGGACAAACTAAGGAACATAAAAGATCAGGTCCAGATGGTCAGGAAATTCTGAGGTGAGATATCCACTGGAGGCAAAATGTTTTAGCCCTTTTAATTATCTAATAGGCTGGTTGGGGCTGTAACACATAGCCAAAAGGAATGTTTGAAGGTAGAAGGTCTGAGAGTCATTTGTACTGGGTTGAGATAAAAATTTTCTCTGAACTTTCTCAGATACCCCTACTATTGAAATCTTCTTAGTCTGAGGGGTTTGTTGTCCTATGAGGTTAGTGTTTAAAGTAGAAAGTGTAGGTCTGTCATCAAGTAAAATTTGGAAAGATTTCGTATTAATTTTATTTTTAGTTTTCTTTTGACGTTTTAATAAAATTGCTGGTAATAGTTTACCAGAGAACCCCTTGGAGACCTGTTAACTGTGGGAGGGACCCAAATGGGGGCTTGCTTTTGGATGTTAAATAAGAGGGCATTTGAGAAGAATTTGCATAACACCTTTGAGGACAATCTTTATTTCAGTGTCCAGTTGATTATAGCCCATACTTACCTTTTTTTTTTAAGGGTATACATTTTTTAAAATTAAATTTTTTTTTCAGTATTCCAAAATTCATTATTTATGCACCACATCCAATGCTCCATGCAATGAGTGCCCTCCTTAATACCCACCAGTAGGTTCACCCAACTTCCTACCTCCCTCCCCTCTAAAACACCCTTAGTTTTTTTCTCAGAGTCCACAGTCTCTCATGGTTTGTCTCCCCCTCCGATTTTCCCCAACTCACTTCTCCTCTCCATCTCCCAATGTCCTCCGTGTTATTCCTTATGCTCCGCAAGTAAGTGAAACTGTATGATAATTGACTCTCTCTGCTTGACTTATTTCACTCAGCATAATCTCCTCCAGTCCTGTCCATGTTGATACAAAAGTTGGGTATTCATCTTCTCTGATGGAAGCATAATATTCCATTGTATATATGGACCATATCTTCTTTATCCATTCATCCTTTGACGGGCATCTTGGTTCTTTCCACAGTTTAGTGACTGTAGCCATTGCTGCTATGAACCTTGGGGTACAGATAGCCCTTCTTTTCATTGCATCAGTATCTTTGGGGTAAATACCCAGTAGTACAATTGCAGGGTCATAGGGTAGCTCTATTTTAAATTTCTTAAGGAATCTCCACACTGTTTTCCAAATTGGCTGTACCAACTCACATTCCCACCAAGAGTGTAAGAGGGTTTCCCTTTCTCCACATCCTCTCCAACACTTGTTGTTTATTGTTTCGTTGATTTTGGCCATTCTGATGGGTGTAAGGTAGTATCTCAATGTGGTTTTGATTTGAATCTCCCTGATAGTAGCCCATACTATCATCTTTAGATCAGTGATTTGATGATGGACCCCTAGGGGGTACAATGTGGGAGGCCCAGGTGTTGTTTTGGGTCTCTGGTTTTGGAGCTCTTGTAGCTGTAAAGCTAATAGCTGGGAAGATTTTTGTGATCCTGCTTCAGAGTCCTCTCAAAATGCTTAGCTATAGTCATGAATTCAGTTACGCTGGTGGCCTTCCATCTATCTTCTACCTTTTTATCAATCTACTAGTCTCAGGAGATAATCTGTTTACAAAGAGGGCAGCTCAGCAGCCTGAATGACCTTATTAATTGTATGGAACCCTAAATATCATAGAAAAAGGGCTTCCAAATGGGCTTTAAAGTCTGCCACAGATTCATCTATTTTTTGTTTGCAAGTTTGTATACTAGACCAATCAGTGTAGGCAGGGAAGATTCTAGGAGTGGCTTGTAAAAGTTCAGTTGGTATTTTGTGAGCTTTTCTGAGTCCCTAAGATGTTGAAGACAGAGGATCTTGAATATCATCCTTGTGGTTTTGCCGTCTTCCTGCCTCTAGTTTTGAGCTTCACCAGGGGCTACCAACCTGTGTACAGGCTGATAAAGATCTGGCTGCCAGGGTCATAGCTCCTGATAATGACTCTAAACTCTTCAGAAAACCTTCAGTGTTCCACCCTAGGTTTAGGAAATCTTTAACTATGGCCCTTAGCTTCGTCTTTGACCAAGGGTTGAAGGAGACTGAGGAAGTTTGTCTGCAACCTTGGGTAATTTTATTTTAAAAGATGACTGCCTATATGGGGATTAAGGAGTACACTTGTCCTGATGAGCACTGGGTGTTTTATGGAATTGCTGATTCACTATCTTGTATACCTGAAACTAATATAACACTGAATGGTAATTCTACCAGGATTTAAAATTAAGTTTAAAAAAAAAAAAAAAAAGGTAACTGCCTAACAGTCTATGAGTAGAAAGGTAGACAGAGTTTAGGAAAATGTGAGCACTCAGGTAAAAAAGGATAAGGGGGAGCAGTAGGAATTATATCAGACCTACTATCTTTTGTTTTAGGTGCCTCTTACATCCTAAATTTATTATTAATCTTTTGTAAGGAATCTTTTAGTGAAGCTGTTTTAGAGTCTTGAAGCCTTTTGGAAGCTCTGCATACCAATTAAGTATACAGCCTATTCTGTTTAACTTGGGATTCCTTCCTCTCAAGTGCATTTCTTAAATGAGTGATCTTGTCTAATTGGAATGTTCCCTGTAATAGGCTATTGTAACTCTAGGTTATTTTTAGTAAAGTTTTTCTACTTTGCTAGATATCTGCAGCTTCTGGGACTATAGTTCTTAAACATAAAATAAGCAAGTGTCCCATAAAGTCACATGCTCAACTCTTTGGATATAAAGGATCCCATTTATTTTAGCTAAGCCTTTGGGTTTGCGGGAGCCAAACTATTTTCTAAGAGGGCTTATCATGGGAGTCTTTTTGAGGTGGCAAGCATAATAACCACTGAATGCTTGACCCATGTTCACTAATGTCTGTGGGCTTTTTGATTTCCAAGATTCCCATTTTGATATTCATCTGAGGCCTCCCACTGGACCCAGTCCAGCCCAAACTGGACCCATCCCTTTCCTGGAACCAGTCTGGTTTTTAGGTTAGACCCAGTTTCACTATTGAATGGCTTAACATTCAATAGTGAATATGTGAAATCTGGGAATTGGAGGAAGGATTGAACCAACAGACCCCCAAAGAATGGGGACTGTGGATTGATTCCAAACAAATGAACTGTAACATCCACTTTGAAGTTCCCAATGTGGAATCTGGGGAAGGAACCAAGGGCTGGGGTTTCCAAACAAATAAGATACTTTGGAAAGCAAATTAGGTTGGGAGCTCAATGCAGAGAATAAGAGCTCAGACCTGAGAAGAACCTATCAGTGGACTTCAGGAATGGTGAGAAAGAGAACTAAAAGTGTTTGAGGGCTCTGTGCCTGTGTTTCCCGTTGTCTTAGAAGGCACAGAAATTCTTAGGGCACCTGGGTGGCCCAGTTGGTTAAGCATCCGACCCTTGGCTTCTGCTCAGGTTGTGATCTCAGGGTGTGAGATTGAGCCCCAAGTTGGCTCTGTGCTCAGCGTGGAGTGTGCTTGAGATTCTCTCCTCTTCCTCTGTCCCTGCTGCTCATGGTATCTAAAATAAATAAATAAATCTTTTTAAAAAAGGAAAAAGAAGCAGGGAACCAAAGAATTCTCCTTTGGTCCCCTGCTGTCATCAAATCTCTTTAAGAACAAAATTCAACCCAGTAAATTTTAAGATCGAATTGGGTTTTTTAAAATTATTCATAAAATGGGCAGTGTTCCATCTAACAAATAGAATAACAAAAGGAAAAGGATTGTTGCAGGCAAATTCACCTTCCTTTAGGGGGAAGAGCAAGGGTCTTATGTAAATGACTTCCTTAGTGCTAATCAGCAAATTCTAGACTGAGTGGTTTAAAATTCCACTCCTGGGAGAGGCTGAAACTGTAGTTAGGTTAGGTATTAAGTCTTAGTGGAGCTTAACATAAGTGACTCCATTTTGGACCTATTGTTTTTTTGCAATACTTTTCTTTCAAATCATTTCTCCTTCAAATATCTCAGTAAAATTGAACTTGAGGAAGGTGTACCATATTCATCTCTTGACTTGGCGCTTTTCTCAGCTTCCTTTAGAGGAAGTAGCTTTAGAGGAGAAGGATGGCACAGTAATGGTGTACATTTCTGCCATAGTAAATGGAAGATTGTATGAAGAATGAGGTTATAATGCCAGTAGGTGACCAGTTCTCTGTCCTAGAGACTTTTGACATATGAAGCACAACTACAGAAATGAAACTAAATAGGCCTGTACGAATATTGGGAAATCTGTCTCTTTGCTTTATGATCTTATTATGTGTCTATGTGTTGCATCCTTATTCATTCAATAGTCTTTGAAAAATGTTTGTGGAGGTCCTGGTGGGCTCAGTTGGTTGAGCATCCAACTCTTGATTTTGGCTCAGGTCATGATCTTGAGGTTGTGGGATTGAGCCCCACACTGGGAATCCTCACTCAGTGGGGGGGGTTTGCCCCCCTCTTTCTCTGCCCCCACTATGCTCTCTCTCTCTCAAATAAATGGGTAAATCTTAAAAACAACAACAACAAACAAAAAGCAAATAAACAAAAAAAAACCCCTAAACCCTCAACTCCCCAAAAACACCCAAGGAAGGGGGAAAGAAAGGTGTTTGTTATGGGGCCATCAATCTGTTGACCTACAGTGTTTTATAATATCTTTTTTTCTCTTAGGATATCAAGAAGAAAAATTAGGCTAACTATAAGTTTTAGGGGGTCAAATGCAGGGTACTTATGTATCATAGAATTGGGACCCTTTCTATCATACCCCATACCCTTAATACCACCAGACAATAAAAGAGGATAGAAAAAAAAAACTTTGGTTAAAGCCTATGTAAAGTATTACAGATCTGGGAAGGAGCCTTGAGAGTCCTTTTTGTTCTCTTTGTAAGTTTTATGAGCAGAATGAGATGAATCATATATACATCTCTTTTTAAGAGGACGGAATTATACAGTGTAGGTTATAGCTTCCAATGTGTGTGAAGTGTATGTGTGTGTGTGTAAATTACAATTCTCAGGTCAGCTATGGTCTGACTATCTTACTATTGAAAGACCCGCGGATCCCCTTACCCAAGAATCCAACACTGCCACTGGATGCAATCAGCAAGAGGTTCTTTATTGTTACGCAGGCGCCTGCGGGTGGTCAGCGCACGCCTGCGGGTGGTCAGCAGCTCCTGCTAGCTGAGCACACCCGGCTGGGGTGGTGCCGGGTTTTTATAGACAGGTACAAACAAGTTTTGGGTGGGGCGCAACTGATTGGTTGACAGTTAGAACTTTTGAAAAAGGCATACGTGGAGTTTGCTGATTGGCTTTGGGGACCCGCGCGCACGAAGAGAGAGGCGGGAAGGGCGAACAAGCTGATTGGTTCTGAGGGCCTGCGCGCGGGAGGAGAGAGGCAGGGAGGGGGAACAAGAAGGGGGAAGGTAGGAATGCCATCATGGTGTCTTCTATTATTTCTATAAGCCAAGCAGTTACAGAAGGGCAAAAGAGCAATTAATAACCTAATTTACGCCTAAAAGCCAGCGGTTCACAGAAAAGCAAACAGCGGTTAGTTATCCTATCTATCTTCTAGGGGAGGGGTCTTTCACTATACTAACCTATAAGAGCTGTCTATGTCCAGTGAAAGAAAACATCACATCTTATTAGGAGCAACATGTTAGGATTACCTAATTTACATATATGCAAAGCTCCAGCCAGATGGGAGTTCTGTTCTGATACTTAGTCTACTCTAGAAGTATATTTAACCACGTTTACTCTACTCTTGAAGTATACTGAACTACATCTAGAACTGACATACAGAATAGCCTAATTTGTATATACATAAAAACTAAAGCTAAAACCAACACCTTAGCGTTGCTTAATTTATACATATATAAAAATTATAACCATAGGGTTGTAGTAACAGCATATACATATACAAGTGTAGGACTAACATATTGATTTCCACTAATGAAATTTTCATAGCTCTATGATGCTGCTGCAGGAATTCATCTTCTCTTTGCCCTTGTCTGATCCTGGAGGTTTTAGCTTCTGGAGCATGGTTCTTGATATTGCTCCAACTGATGAAGGACAGGTAGAAGGCAGGCAGAGACAAGGGCCCCTGGCACAAAGAGGAAACCACACTCCTTTTATTTTATTTTATTTTTTATTAAATCTTTTTTTTAAGATTTTACTTATTTATTTGACACAGAGAGAGATCACAAGTAGGCAGGGAGGCAGGCAGAGAGAGAGAGAGAGAGAGAGAGAAGCAGGCTCCCTATCGAGAAGAGAGCCCAATGTGGGGCTCCATCCCAGGGCCCTGGAATCATGACCTGAGTTGAAGGCAGAGGCTTTAACTCACTGAGTCACCCAAGCACCCCAAACCACACTCCTTTAAAAAAAAAATTTATTTATTTATTTGTCAGAGGGAAAGAGAGAGAAAGAGCTCACACAAGAGCAGAAGCAGGGGAAGCATCAGGCAGAGGGAGAAGGATGCTGCCTGCTGAGCAAGGAGTCCCACACAAGACTCAATCTCAGGACCCTGGATCATGACCTGAGCCCAAGGCAGATACTTAACAGACTAAATCACCCATGCATCCCAAGAGGAAACTATCCTTAAAACGATTTTATGCCAGTCTGGAAGGAGCTCTTCAGCCTTTTCCACATGATATATAGGTGACAAAAACCTGACTGGATGACAGGGCAGCTAAGTTTAATCAGATTAAAACAGTCTACTAACAAGCCCATAAACCCCCCTAGTCTTAGAAACTCTGGTGGCAACCCTCTCAGGTCCCCTCCCTCCTTGGGAGCTTTGTACTACCACTTTGCTATCACTCAATAAACCCTGCTTTGCTGACCTCCACTTTGTCTGGTCTACCTCTTCATTCTTCAAAGTGGTGTGACCAAGAACTGGGGACACTGGAGAAAAAAATCCTGTAACACAACGAGAATCCCGTTATTGGATCGAATCTCGAGAATAGGTTTAGGCAGCTGTGGATGAATGGGGGAAGTACATCCATACCTACAGGGTGATAGTGGATTATCACAGATGCCACATAAAGGTTGTTACTGTAGCTTATTCCTATCCCAAAGAAGTGAATAGTATGTGTGCTAAAAGGAAGGCTTAGTTTAGGTAAGTTTGAGAATTTCATATTGGATTATATATTTTTTTATTTCAATAGCTCTATAATAAACATAAATAATTTGAGAAGACTATAACTAGTAGATATCCACATCATTGCATGAAATTCAGTGGAGTGGATGAGGGAGGGTCATTGCAGACTTAGATTTTGGCTTTGATACAGAGTTTCTCAGATCTCATTCAGAGTTTTCTCCTTTATCTCATTAAATCTGAAAAATTTAAATAGTGTCTATCCTTCACTTAAGCTAATTACCTCCCTTTCATCCCAATTTTCTTTTCCTCCTTTCAGAAATATTTGGATGTTTCCTATTCCTTTATTTAACAACCTCTTTGAGTGGGCTGCAGATGTGTAGCAACTACCATGACCTCAATTCTTGACCTCAGCATCCAGGAGAGAAAGTGGCGGTAAAAGACACATAATTAGGACTATGAGATACATATTTTGATAGATTCAAGCACAGAATTCTTGGCACAGTGGTAGAACTTGTGGCTTAATGAGGGTGAGAGAAGTTAGGTGAGGATTCTTCCTGAAAAAGGTAATGCTTGATAGTTAGGGAGGATTCAACTACATGGGGACAGTAGGACCTAGGGTTGGGAACAGCAGGGGAGGGAATGATATGTGGGAAATAATAATATGTGGAAAAGAATGAGAGATGAAACAACACACATGAGTAGAGAATTTAAAGTAAAAAAAAATAAGGTAGATGAATCTGGGTGAAAAATAGCAGGAGTTGGAGGAAGGATGAGAAATAAGAGAGAGGTGAGAGAGAGAGGATACGCACGGCCTTACATGCGAAGTTGGAGATCCAAGGATTAATTCATTCAACACTTATTCATTAAGTACTTTCTATATGTTAGGCATTGCTTTCAGTATCTGGGATGCTGGGGTAAACAAGATGGTACCCCACTCCCATTCTAGTCTAGAAGACAGACAATTTAAAAACAATAGGAAAAAGAAAAACATCAAATATGATAAACGCTATGCAGAAATCTAAGACAGGGAGATGTGAAAGAAGTGACTACATTGGATCAGATTGTTAGTGAGCCCTCTTACTCAACTATAGACTCCCAAGTTAAAGTCAGAAATAGTCAAGACCACTTAACTCATGCTGTAACTAAAACTCATTGTGCTTATTTCTTACTGCACTTTCTTGAGGCAATTGATGAAGGTGTTTTGCAATGACTAGACTAGCCCAACCACCAGACCAGAAAAAAAAGCCCTAAAAGCAACAGACTACCTGGAAGACCACACCCTACAAATTCCTTTCCCAGCCTTTGATCACTGGCTGAACACATACCACCTTCAGCCATAATGAGGAGCTCCTTGCCTGCTCTTTGGCATGTACCCCGACAATCTCTCATTATAATAATACCCCCGGTGTCCATCTAGCAGGCAGAGATGTCAGTTCTTAAGGTTTAAGTTTGCCATCTTCCCCGGCTGCTGACACCCAAAATAAATTTCTCTTTCTCTTTTCCAAACTCTTGTCTCTCAAGTTCCTGACTTTTCTTGCAACAAGTTTATCTCAGTTTATTTGGCAACAGTTTTGGCAAATCTAGCCAGGAGTTATGCTTTCCATTTGTCCAGCCCCCTCAGGATTCCCTGGAGCAGAGCAGTTGGCTGGGGCAGCACTCTAGGCCTTATTCATTTGTTTCCTTAGTTAGTGGCATATGATAGATCTTTTAGTAATAAGATGTCCAAAGAAGACCTTTCTTACAGGGTAGAATTTAGGACAAGGTAGAATCATTAGGAATCATTATATCTGGTTATTTTATTATTTTAGTCAAGTGAATATAGTGGATATTAACAAAAGAGGTTTCATAACCAAAGGCCTAGTTTAGGAAATGAGGGGGAAGGTGGAGTGGGCAGAGAAGCAAGTGATGGAAACTGGTAAGACTGCAGATGTCTATCTGTGAAGTCCCAGCCACCTCAGACACCAGTTATGTTCTCTCTTGGATCCTGGGGGAAAACATGCACCATGAACATGCTTGCCCTATGTGTGTTTCTGTCAAACTCAGAAGAGAACAGTGCTGGCTATCTTGGTGAAAGGTGAGCTAAGAACTGACAAACCCAATTTTAAACACACTTTTTTTTTTTCTTATCCTACTATCCCATGGCTTGAACTTTTGGGAAGTAGCTGTCCAAATCCAAAGTGGCATCCCTTCCAGTTTCCCAGACAGCAGAAATAGGAAATGGAAAGGAACTAGTAGAGCAGAGTGTGGTTTAGACCTCTTAACTGTGAGAAGAGGATCCCAGTGAAGAACTGGACAGCATAGTGTTGGAATATGGCTTGCCTCAAATCATTGCTTCTCTCCAATGCCTGATGGATGTAGGAAGTCTTCTTCAGAGAGCCTTACAGCCTTATTCCTAATACCCCATAGTTCGTCTTCTCTCTCTTCTCTTCTGTGTCTGTTTGTGAGATGGCTCTGCTGTCTGGTATTTACCCTTCTGAGAATGTGGCATTTTCTGTGGAATAGTGGGTGCTACATACCACTATTTTTTCCTGATAGACTAAGTTGTACTTTTCTTTCCCTGTTCTCAGTTTCTTAAAGCTAATAGCTCTTCTGGCTTCCAGGATCTTAAAGCTGTCAGTAATCAGAGTGAGGACAGAGAATGGAAATAGAATGTAATATGGGCCCTGTATGTTCTGTAGGTTCATTTTTATGTGCACAAATGCTTGGGAAAGGTCTGGAAGGTTATACCAACTTGATACTCCTGGAAAAGCAGGAGATGGACCAGAATTGAGCCTGTTGAAGTGAATGTTAGCATAGTGCTTAAGTTTTTACAGGGAGAGGTATTAATATATTGCTTATATAACTAAATGTCTAATTAAAATGAATTTGGAATTCCATATCTGAAAAGGAACAGGAGAAGGATGAGGCTGCTGTGGTTGGGGTCTGAGCTGAGGACCCAGGGATGGGAGTGGGTAATGAGTCTAAACTGTAGTCTGGGTTAGGGAGTTGTAAGAAATGAGTAATTAGGAAGAGTCAGATCAGGATGGCTTTGAAAGTCAGGCAGAAGAAGTAAGCCTTGCTGTAGTTGGCATTTTAATTTCTTGGGCAGAAGAATCAAGCCATATATAAAATGTTTGTGGGTAAAGTAGATATATGATTTAACAACGTACTGACTTGATTTGGAAAAAGAAATTATTAAATGATTGTGTTCAAACTGCCAACACAGAGTGTGCATCTCAAGCAGAGAATCTTGGGCTTGAAGGTTCAGATTGTGTGTTCATTACCTCTACTCTTCAGTGGCTGGTGATTGCTAATTTCTCAGGAGAAATTTGTGGTGTTAGAGAATCCTAATATGACCATAGTGCATGTTTCCTGATTTGGGTTCCAGGGAATGTTGGTCTTTGAAAGAAATAGGGCTATTTGTTCGAATATATTTGGAAAAGACAGTGTATTACACTTCCCCTGCCTTTTTTTTTTTTTTTTTTAAGATTTTATTTATTTATTTGAGACACAGAGTGAGCGCAAGTAGGGAAGGCCAGAGGAAGAGGGAAAAGCAGAATCCCTGCTGAGCAGGGAGCCTGATGTGGGGCTTGTTCCCAGGATTTGAAATCATGATCTGAGCCAAATGCAGATGCTTAACAGATCGAGCCACCCAGGTGCCTCTACGCTCCCCTTTTGAAAGAATTCATAGTGTGTTTTAGAATATTAAAGCCTCTGTGTAGTCTTTCAAGAAAGAAATTCTGAAGTCAGGTAGTCTCCAGAAGAGATATGATTAGTGGCTCAATAATAACATCAAGAAACCATTTCAGATTTCCACATCAATTTCATGCCAAAGATGGTTCTCCCTAGGTCACAGGGAGGCTGCTACTGACAACTAAGGTCTCATATTTCTTTACTCATGTCCAGCGGACAGAGGAGAGTGAGAGGACTTCTTTTCCAACCAAGAGCTGTAAGTATTTCTCTTCAGTCCAAAAGGACCAACTCAACTCATGGTCATCAGAAGAGTGCTAGCTACTGATTTGCTCAGACTAACCAGATCCACTTCTTGAAACAGGGGCCTGGGTTAGTTTCCTTGGAGTTTGTGTGGAGGAGTGGGTACTTGAAAAAAAGTGAGGATTCTGTGGGGAAGGAGAGGATGATGAGGCTAATATGCATACAGTGATGAGACAAGCGCTAGAGACGTGGGTAATGAGGCCAGAAGGCCCCATGTGAGTGTGAGGCACCAGGCGGCTGTGGTCAGTGGAGGGGAGATGGTGCTGGCTGAGGGCACCACGCCCAGCCAGAGGAGAAAGGGTACCTGACAAAACCACCAGCTGCTGTTTTCAGTTGTGGCTCAGGACTGTATATTTTGAGAACTTGAGGATTTATTCAAAATTCTGTCACGTAGAGAGTGGTTTAGAATTTTGGAGAGTTTGAGAAAGAATTAAAATGCTGCTGAACTTTAAAGAGAACTAAATAAAGAACAAAGTGGCAGGAAGTGCTGTGTGCAGAATAAGGCTGGGGTTCTTTTTTCCTCAAGGGTGCCAGGCATGAAAAGTTCCAAATGGCAATTTATTTTCTTTATATACAGTTCCCCTGAAATATTTGTCTATCAAGGCTGTCAGAAGTGAATACGGTTGCAAAATGAGTGACTAACTTAATTTGAAGACTTAAAATGTTTTTCTTATCTTTCTGCCTGTGATTCAGCATAGTTTTTTTTCTCCAGGACTGAGTAAATGTTAGGGCAAGCTTTTCGGCACCTGAGATACCAAAAGCCTAACTTACCTAATCAGACACTTAAAAGTGTTTATCTTGAAGCTGACATTTCAGCTCAATCTTTTCTGATGTGACGTGAAATACAGGTTTCCTTGCAGCAAGTACCCAAATGGTAGCTAGCAATTATATGTTTGTGTAGTTACTTTACTCATATTCTGTATTTATTGGGACATTCATGACTATAACGAATATATAAATAAATAGAATGTATAGAGAAAGGTCGGTGAATTTGCGAGGAAGAATTTTCTTTATGGATATCAGTATATCTTACTTTACATCATAAGGCTACCCATATGGGTGTATAAATCAGAATTTCAAATGAATTTAATAATTTTCAAAAGTACCAGGGAAACTCAATGTGTAAATGATTTTACAAAGTGAATATACACTCATTTTTATTTCAGGTAATATAATTTTTATGTAATGGTCTTGCTTAAAGGAGGGGTGTTCTTGATAACAACTGTATCATTCTGAAAACCAAGGGTAAAAAACTACTGGAAAGGGGTATTTGGGTGGCTTAGTCATTAAGCATCTACCTTTGGCTCAGATCATGATCTCAGGGTCCTTCCTGGGATCGGGCCTCATGTCGAGCCTCACGTTGAGCCTCACATCAAGCCCCACTTTGAGCTCATGTTGGGCTCCTTGCTTGCTAGGGAGACTGCTTCTCACTCTCCCACTCCCCTAGCTTGTGTTCTCTCTCTCTCTCTCTCAGTCAAATAAATAAATAAAATCTTAGACAACAACAACAAGACTACAGGAAAGCTTTAAGTCTGTTGTCAATTAAGTCTGTTTTAAGTCGGTAATAAGTCTGTAATTTAAGTCTGTTGTAAATGGGGCAGCAATTTCCTGTGTGTTCTCTCTCTCTCTCTCTGTCAAATAAATAAATAAAATCTTGAAAACAACAACAATAAAACTACAGGAAAGCTTTAAGTCTGTTGTAAATTTGATGGGGCAGCACTTTCCTGAGCTCTTAACAAAGGCATGCCATTTTTTTTTTTAAAAGATTTTATTTATTTATCTGACAGATAGAGATCACAAGTAGGCTGAGAGGCAGGCAGTGAGAGAGAGAAGGAAGCAGGCTCCCTGTTGAGCAGACAGCCCAATGCGGGGTTCGATCCCAAGACGTTGGGATCATGACCGGAGCCGAAGGCAGAGGCTTTAACCCACTGAGCCACCCCGGTGCCCCCAAAGGCATGCCATTTTTAGGACATGTGAAAGGTTGAGGAGAATGTAGGAGGAATCTGATCACTGTGTTTGAGGCATTGTTTTTGCTCTTTACAATGTAAAATTTGATTCTAATGAGGGGAGCATTGGGCTTGTCCCTAGGATTCCTACTAGGTATTAGGAACTTGTTGGGCAGAGCAGGAAAAATGAAAGCAGACATTAATGTGACCCCAGGACTTCCACTTTTGAGGGAATGGTGAGGTTTGTAATAAACATAGCTGAATTATATAATGGCTCAGGAGGAAAAAAATAGGCAAGTTAGAGCATTTAAAAAATTGATTTTTATTTGAGAGGAAAATGAGGGTTGAGAGTGGAGGGATATTATAATTACCTTTTAAACTATACAACTTTCTTCTCAAAATTGTTTCTATCTCTATAACATTTGTGTACTCTGCCCCCAAAATGAGAATCCTTGCTATGGACTGTGGGTGCTGTTACTGACAGAGTTTATTATCTTCCTTGGGTGTATTGGGACAGAACAAAATATTGACAGAACTCTAAAAATATGAAGATTCTGTCAAGGTCAGAAGGAAACGGGAAAACATCTGTGTGTCTTCTCTACTTTGAGATAGGAACAGAACTTTTGTGATGGAACTCGATGGAACCCCTGATATTTTCTTGCAACCTTGAGGGCTAGCATCAGTGGTTGGAATGGAGGTGGGCAATAGCTATTTTAAAATTTCCAACATTTTTTCTGCTTTCCTAGAGATTGAAGTCTGACTTGACTTTTGAGGGCAGATTGCTCCTGTAACAACAGAAGTTAACATCCTTGGGCCTTCTGGTTAGATAAGATAAAGGCAAGAACCTATTCTGGAGTAGAAAGGTTTAAGGCAACCAGAAGCTAAATTGCTTCTGTTTAAAGTAAATTTCTAAAGTAAACTGAAAGAAAAATGAAAATGAGTGTCATCTTTATGTGGGTGGAATAGAAAAATATTTTGATTGTGAAGGGAGCATTAAATGCTTTTTCATTGGAAAGGACCTGGAGGAGATTTGGGACAGGAGCTCTTGATGGGGGGCTGGCAACAGGCTGCAGGTTAGAGGATGCAGAGAACTAAGGACAGAGGGAGAGGCCTTGCCCAGAGTTGGTGGACCTGGGGGAAATATGACATTCAGCTGACAGTATCTGCTCAGAGCTCTAATGGTCTTTTGTGCCTCCCAGCCTTCAGTGACATTCTTGTTTACTGTTGTCTGGGTGCTGAGGGTGGATCCATGCCTTTGTGGAGCTAGGCGGCATTGACAAAGAGTGGCCCAGAAACAAAAGTCCAAGGAATGAGCCAAGGTGGCAGTATGTATACTTTCTTTTGTATTCATCATGTGTTGCAGGATTTCTTTTGCTTCAGGGCCCATGGTTCTTGGTCTCACTGCTTCTAAGAATGAAGAGGAAGACCAGGTGAAGAGTGGTGGGCAGCAAAGCAAAGTTTATTGAGTGATAGTACCAAGCTCCTGAAGAGGGAGAGGACCCGAGAGAATTGCCACTGGAGTTTCTAAGTCTAGGGGTTTCTTGAGAATGTTGGCAGTTGTTTTAATCTGATGAACCCTCCATGCACCTGTCACCTAATCAGGATTTTGTACATGTGTTCATATACCTATTGGGTAGTTGTTTAGGTGGGAAAGGGTGGTGGGCTCCTTTAAGGATAATGTAAAATCCTTTTAAGAGTAGTATTCTCTTAGGGTGGGGCAGGGGTCCCTAGCCCCTACCTGTCCTTCTTACCATAATTCTTCATTACCTGGAGACAGGAGGTTTTGCTCTAATACTATCACCTCCAGCTTTTAGAAAGAAGGGATTTTTGTATTCATCTCAACCTGAGGCTTGTTTCCCTGAATAAGTAAGTAAATAAATAAATGTATATATTTTTATCTGTCTCTCTCTTTCTCTTCCTTTCTTTCTTTCTCCCCCCCTCTCATCCTTCCAGATTTATTTTTTATTTTTTAAAGATTTGATTTATTTATTTGAGAGAGAGAGAGAGAGAGAGAGAGAGAGAGACAGAGAGCTTGAACAAGCACAAGCAGGGAGAGGGAAAGGGAGAAAATCTCTAGTTGAGCTTGGAGCCATTCCTATGATCCTGAGATGATGACCTGAGCTGAAATCAAGAGTTGGATGCTTAATTGACAGAGTCACTCAGGTGCTCCAAGCTTGATTTATTTATTTTAGAGAAAGAGAGAGAGTGAACAAGAGAGCAAGCATGGGAGGGAGTGGAGAGGAGCAGAGAGAAAGAGAATCTGGAGCTGACTCCCTGCTGATGGGGGAGCCCGACCCTGAGATCATAACCTGAGTTGAAATCAAGAGTCAAATGCTCAATGAACTGAGCTTCCAGGTGCTCCTGAATCCTAACTTCTTACCTCGGTCAACCTCTTCCCAGGAAGATTGGCAGTAGTAACATCTCTTCCCTTCAGGGGAAGCCCCTCTCCCACTTACAGAAGTATAGATGCACCTGAAGACCTCAGTGAGGAAAATCACAGGAGAGAGTGACCCTCCTAAATAGACTGACTCCCCATGTGGATGAAGTGAGTTACCTGGTTGGCTGACAACAGCCTTTGGTACATGTTTTTTAACTGGGAAGCTAATTTATTTAGCCAAGGTCTTGAGAGCTAGGGATTTCTCCTCCTTGCCCTTCCAAGTTAGTGGTGGAGGTAGATGGGAATGATAGTGACTCAGCCAACTTTACGTTCCCTTCAGATTGTCTGTCCTTGAGACTGACTGTGAGGGAGTTAGACAGGCCATTTGTCTTCCAACCTAACTTTATCTGTAATAGAGATGGTATTCTATGCTCTGTCTCTGCCTCTGCCATTAAAAAAAAAAAAAACCCCAAAAAACAAAACAAAACAAAACAAAAAAAACGGAAAGTTGCAAGATCCAGGCAGGAAAAAGGAATCTAGGATCTGTCAAAACCCTACAAGTTCTGCCAAAGATTTGACTCTATAACCTGGGACAAACTGCTTTATATTTCTCTGTCTGTAAACTGGATTCATAACAATGACCACTGGATAAGGGTTAAAAAAAAAAACTAAAAGTGCTATAAATTATTGGCTGAAAGATGTAATTTCGGGCCCCATCCCCCTGATAATATAATCATTGTTTGACAACATTTTCTAAATCTTATCTGAGAACCTTGCTGCTGTGACACATTGATTCATTTTGGCTGGCACCATATGCTCCCATCTGCTGTGAGTGGTATAATTGCTCTCAGTCATCAACATCGAGCACCCACAGCTAATTCATGGGAAAAGGCTCCAGCCCTGCAGACCCAATGCAACTTGTCTGTCAATTTGCTCATGTGGAAGGAATCTAGGCGCTCTTCATGCCTCTTCATTTTGTCTTGGGGATTGGTCACAGTCCATCCAGGTATTCAGCTCTAGCTTTTCCTGGGTATCAGTAAGGACAAACATTCTAATTTTCTGAAAAGAACTTTGCCCTTAGTCTCAGAATGAGATCACTTGTTGAATCATTGTTGTATATACATTTAGTGTCCTGTTTTCCCTACTGGTTGTTCTGGATTCAAATCCTAGTTCTGTCCCTCAGTAGCTTATGTGACCTTGGGCCTATGACTTCACCCCTCTTTACCTCTTAGGAGGTAGCTTTTTTTAACATAAATTTTTTATTTTTTAAATCTGTAATTTAGGGCTAATACCTACCTTGCAGGGTATTTTAAAGATTTTACTTAATTATCTGAGGTAAGTGAAGCACTTAACTATATACTTGGTTGATAGTAAATGCTCAATAAATGTTAGTGATTATTTTTACTGGAGTGCCTATTCTTTTTTCATGGAGCAATTATGAAGACTAATGATTTTTTTAAACTTTCTTCACATGCATTTCTAGCACTTTAGAAGCTTATTCCTCAAATTACACTCTTTGGAACAGCAGGCAATTGTGATCTGGAGAGAAAACATGTGTTGCTAATAAAGCATCCTGCATCTGAAAGCATTCAGGTCTATGAGATTTAGATTCATTCTTGCTGGGGTTAGCTGTTGATGAAGCCAGTGTATGTAGTATTCTTATTGAAGGAATTCCAGAAAGCCAGGTTTGGAGGAGATTGCCATGTTAAAAGTGCATTCCCAAGAGTGGACACTTCTTAATGCAAACAAATTTAAAATAATTTAGTCAAACTCTGGGGCGCCTGGGTGGCTGAGTTGGTTGGACGACTGCCTTCGGCTCAGGTCATGATCCCAGAGTCCCGGGATCGAGTCCCACATCGGGCTCCCAGCTCCATGGGGAGTCTGCTTCTCCCTCTGACCTTCTCCTCGCTCATGTTCTCTCTTACTGTCTCTCTCTCAAATAAATAAAATCTTAAAAAAAAAAAATTTAGTCAAACTGTGGAGATGAGGCAACTTGAGACAACACAAAAACTAGTTTTTCAGAAAGTAGCCAATTTGTTTGTTCTTATGTTTGCATGTGCATGTTTAGTCAGATTCCAGATGACAGTTGATTTTCCCCATGTCTAAGGCATTTGGTTGGGATGGGAGTGTCAGTCCAAAACAGCTCTTCTCTTAATGAGTTAATTAGCAGATAAATAATTAGAATGTAGTTGGAGAGTTCAGACAACATTTATCTGAAAAGTAGTAGTTTAGGACGCAAACTGAATAGGCCATCCTAATAATGAACATTACTGGAATTCTGAGGAGGGGCTATAACTTCTCAGTGGGTCACCTCTGGCCACAATGGCCCCTTTTCTGGGCTTGGCACAAATATCAGGCAAACTTCCACCCATGGGTCTTTGTATTTAGTTTTCTCACTACCTGGAATGCTCTTCTCTAGTTGTCTGCCTGGTTTTCTCTCTCACCTTCTCAGGTCTCTGGCACTTCTCAGTTAGGTCTTCTTTGACTGTTCTATTTAAGATGACAACATTGATCATTCCCCACTCCCTATCCTTCTTTTCTGTTGATTTTTCCCCCCATAACACTTACCATCAACCGCATGGTATGTGCTTTCTTATTTATTTGTTCATTTTCTGTTTTCCCCATGAAGATTCATGAAGGCTATATTTTTGTTCTGTTCCATGCTCTATCTCCACACCCTAGAATTGCTTCTGGCATGGAGTAGATAGAGACTCAATACATATTTGTTGATTGGACGGTAGCTTTATATGCTCTCTTATTTTCATAGCACCCTGAAAAATGGTTATTATTTGCATTTTTGAGATGAAGGAGCTAAGATGGGGAGAGGCTAAGTGCCTGTCTACAGTCACAGAAACTAGTAAGTGGTAGAGATAAGATTCGAATCTGGCCTCAGGTTTTTATATGACCACCTGTCTGATGAGATGGTAGAGGCACCCTATGAAACTTCTGTGCCTGCAGTATAAAAAAGATCTTTATTTGCTCCTAAAATCTTTGAGATTTCCCGAGTGATAAGGGTGATGGGAGAGTTTTTGTTGTTGTTGTTGTAATGAGGTGACTCTTCGTATGCCCTTAGATAGTTTCATGAAGGGACCTGGTCACCAGAAAGATCAAGCATTGATTAGTAGTTTAGAACTTTCAGCCCTACTCCCCAACCTCCAGGGAGTAGAGAGGGTGTAGAGATTGAGTTGGTTGTCAAAAACCAATGATTTAATCAACCATGCCTAAGTAATTGAAACCCACATATAAACTCCTAAACAGTGGAGTTTGGAGAGCCTCTGAGTTGATGAACACATCCATATACTGGGAGGGTGGTACATCTCAACTCCTGGACAGAAGCTTCTGGGCTTGAGATCTTTCCAGACCTTTCCTTATTTATCTCCTCATTTAGCTGCTTATTTGTATCCTTTGTAAAAGCTCAGAATGTATGTAAAGTGGCTTCTTGAGTTCTGTGAACTGTTCTAGCAGATTGAAACTGAGGAGGGAATAATAGGAACTCCTGATTTACAGCTGGCTAGGCATAACTGTGGGTGACTTGATATTTGCAAATGGCCTCTGGAATGAGGGCAGTCTTATGGGACTGAACCCTTAACCTTGTGGGGTTTGATGCTAACTCCAAGTAATTAATGTCAGAATGAAATTGAATATAGGACACCTTGCTAGTGTTGGAGAGTTGGAGAAGTGTTGTTGGAAAAGATACCATGCAGTTGATGTCAAGAAGGAAAATACCTCTCGGTGCCCAAGATAGGTCTGTGGGTTCTCATCCACACCCACTCTGTTCTTCCGTATTTCAGAAAATGTTGCTTCCACTTTCCCTGGTGCTCAAGCCAAAAACATTAGTACCATTCTCAACTCCTTCCTTTCATTCATCCCCTCCATTTGGTTCATCAAGAAGTCTGGCAATTCTACTTCCAAAATAATCCTCAACCCAGACACTTTCCCTGTTCTGCATCTCTCACCATGATCATCTTGCATTTGGATTATTCTAGTAGTTTCCTAAATTAGTCTCTCTGCCTCCTCAGTTGCCCTTATAATTCATTCTCCACATCATAGAATAAAAATGGTAAGAAGCTGTACACTGCTTATCCTGGGAACATGAATAGGAGTCCTACATTCATTGTGCTGCTCCTTGGATGTTCTTGGCATGTCCTTCATGTGTTGCTGTTGCTGCAAAGACATCATTGTTTCAACTTCTAGCTAATGATGGCTGGAATCTAACTTTAGGCTGCTGAGTAAACCTCCAGGACTTCTAGCCAGAATGTCCTTTTTAGATAAGCCCTATGCTTTATTAACTTAGGAGGGCCCTGTCTGTACAGAGTACCTGACCCTATTTCATCACAAAATACAAAACAAAAGCATATAAAAATTATTATTTAGGAAAGAATAATTTAATCTGTTGTAAATTGTTTCATTTAACTGCAGCTGTGTTGTTTGCATTTTGCATTTGTGTACAAACCCATAAAGACTGACTGGTTCACCCATGTATAGGTGGGGCCAGCAGTTTTAGGCAGCAGGCTACAAGGCCTTAGCCTTGTGAACTAAAAGACTGGACAAAGCCATTGGGCTATCAGGGTAATTGTACCAAAGACAGCAATCTGACTGTCCACTTGGAACAGGGAAGGACATGTGAAAAGAATATAAAGAGTAGTAGAGAATTGCTGAGTTCCTCCTGCTGGTTTCTTTTCACACGGGGCCCTACATGCAACTGATGAATATTGAGGAATGTGTTCTGGGAACATGGGAGTGTTCTGGAAGTAGTGAATCGTAACATCTCCTATGTGGAGAACACTTTACCTCTATAGCACCCTACAGTTTTCAGAGTGTTCTTCAATACATTGGCTCATTGATTCTTGCCACCACCCTGGCAAAATCATTACCTCCATTCAAAGCTGCAGGAGGTTGTGGTTTAGAGAGTTGGGGATGCTCATGGTCACATAGCCGGTAACAGTTTGAATACAGGTTTGACCCCAGCGTCTGCAGACTCTAATTTCTTTTTCATTATTCTGAGAGTGTAAAAGAGATTTTTTTTTTTCTTTTGGTGGGCTAATTTTGATTGCTTACTGGTCATTATTTAGAGCAGTAAGTTCAAAAATAATCTGAGGTCATTGCTGGGTTCTCTGGGAAAGAATGTTATGATTAATGGGATGTGTCTGCCACTGGTGAGGTATGAAATGTGGTGGCACATTGCTTTTTAGTTGCCTACTCTCCCTTCTCTCTCTGTATTGTGCCATAATTCCTTTCTTTGTAGTATCTCCTCCTCTTTTTTTGGATCAAGGGTTAAAATAATAAGAAATACTACCCAAAGAGGCTTACATGTGTTTCTTTCTTTCTGTTCTGGTTGCTATGGTTGTTTCTTCTGTTCTGATTATAGATGACTCAGGCCACTACCTCACATTTCTGAGGCTCCTTTAAAGAAGTTTAATATATTTATGTGAAGGAGCGATAGCAGAGGCCAATCACATTTTTGTGAAGGAGTAGGCAATATTGATCTATTAGTCATTGTAATTGGATTCTTAGGTGGCAATCTAAATATGATACAGATCTAATTCGGAAGGTAGAAGTTGCAGGTGTGTCTCCATTTTAAGCACTGTGAGGAACCCTAGACAACTGATTGTGTATATGTCATCAATGACATTATTCTCTATTCATTCCCATGTCTGCATGGAGTGGTATAGACCTAAAGCTTTCCCTTACCTTAAGTAATTAACTAAAAAAGTAAATTCTAACTAAAGCACAGCCACTTAGGAAGAAGCATCCTGTATTTGGAGCTATTCCTATGTTGCAGTGAATTTCTTCTGACAGTGGACTTCCAGTGACTCTTCCATTCTAGCTCTGTCTCTCATTAGTTCTATGCTCAGCCAGATTGAATTATTTTTTTCTGTACTCTCTGTCTTCTGCTTCTTTGCTTAGAAGGTCACTTCCTTCTAGCATGTACTTATTGCCCATTAACCTGTTTCTATATGTTTGTACCATCTCCTTCAGAATGTGTCTCTTAAAAATCCAACTATGTGATTTCTCTTTTCTTTGAGCTTTACCTGACATCTGGGGGCAGGGAGGATGGCTATTTTGCTTATGGATTTTTTGGTATGCTGCTTTGTTTTATTGTTGTTAACTGAATGCTCCTACCATTTACTAAATTGTAAGCTTTTTGAGGAATGGCTCTCTGATCATCTTGTCTCTACTACCTAACACAATGCCTAGGCCAGAGTGGAAACACAAAAAATATCTGTTGACTCAATAGACTCTTTTTTCCCCAGTAGTCAGTCCATCAGGTCTTGTTTCTTCTAGACATTCATTCATTCACTCATTCACCTGCTTGCTTGCCCAAGTGCCTGGACATGAACCACTTGCATTGTGTTGGGTGGTTGGTCACCGAGCAGTTCAAACAAGGGATGGTGACAGGGTGGACTAGAGATGGTAATAGATATGAAAAAAAAAGTGGACTGATTTGACATGTAAAGAGGAAGCAAAAATGCAGCACTTGGAGATGAAACGGGTATGTAAGCTGAGGGAGAGGGAGATAGCAGGGATGGTTTGAAAATTTTTGTTTTGTCTAACCAAAATGATAGTGATACCAGTCATTGAGATAGGAAACACTGGAAGAAGATTAGTATTTTTTTAAGAGGGATGATCTAGAGTTTGATTTTGGGTTGGAGCTTATATGGGGGCCAGGGCTGGATGTATAAATTAGGAAGTCACCTGTACACAGCTTGTCCCTAGAAATCCTGGGCATTGATAGAATAAAGAGTGAGGAAAGAAGGTTGTTATGAGACCAAGGCTTGGGGAGGTTCCACAATTAGAGGCTGGGAGGAGAAGGATGGGGAGCTAAATGAGATGAGAATGATCATAAACAATACATAAATTAGGAGTCTAGAGGAAGAAATTTGTGAAGAGGAGAAAGAGAAGGCAGTATATGGAGAGGGAAAACCAAATTGATGAAGCTTTTCTTTCTGTTTTTTAATAAGAGAGTAACTTATGAATGTTTACCTGTGGTGAAGAAGGATCCAGTAGATTTGGAGAAGCTGAAGATAAGGATCATCAGAGCGGTAGCTAACTATACTCCGTCCCTGAGGAGGAGGGGTGGTACGTTTGTGTGTGAGAATACAGAGCAGAATGACTGGCCCCTGCTGACAGGATTAGAGGATACATAAGCTCTAGTGCATATGCAGGTTTGACAGCAGGAAGTCAGGGGTATTCCCATTTGAAGACTGCTTTTTCTTCTGTGATATTGGCTTGTTTGCTGAGAGTAACAGAAGGATTTGATGAAGTCAGAAGTGAGAGAAGAGAGAAGGTTTGAAAAATGTGTGTGATGGGGGATGAAATTATCTTTAGCCATGTAATGAGGTTATAGGGTCAAGTTGAGGATCTGGTTAAGGGTGACACCAATTGTTCCTACTGTGGGGGTTTTTCCCAGCAGCTCTCAGATGCCAGGCGAAGGCTTGGAGAAAGTGCTAGGTGATTTTTATCTGGGTTGTCGATTTTGCCAGACAGTGGGATTTCGAGAGAAAGAGGCAAGGGAGTATAGGATATTTGCAAAAATATAATTTTAGGTAGTAGATAATGGAATCAAAGACAGGGAGGGAAGAGAAGACAGGACTGTGATAATGAATATTGAAAAGGCAGAGAGATATCCTGGTGGATAGGAAGAAGGTAAAGGACTATACCAATGATGTTGAAGAAAAAATATTACAGGAGTATTTTAAACAGCTATAAAAAAGAGATTGTCCCTGAAGAGCTAGATGGTTGAAATACTGACTTTGAAGGTCAAGCAGGCCATGGGTAGAGAATCATGGAGAAAGCAGCAAAACTAACTTCAGAAACCTTAGAAGAGTTGGGGTGCAGGCAACTGCAGCTGTATCATTATTAAAATGTGCTGGGGGCATAGATGATTTGGACAAGGGGATGGTGGTAAAAATTTTCTATCTTGATGAAATACTTGCAATTTTGAGCATAACAATGATAAATAGAACCATGCTTAAATATCACAACTTACCTAAGTGATGTCATGCACTTAGGAGAATTCTCTGATTTTCCCCATAGCTAGTTTTCCTTTTAGCTGGGGGTACTTCCCACTTTTTCACATTATCTTTACCATTCTTGAGGACTTGGAGAAAATACCACTGACAATTTTTCCCGATACCCTTTTCAAAGTCCCAAGCTGGGGTAGGCACCTATAAATAGCTCCATATCCCCTTGAGTTGGAAGTGGCTTTGAGTTGGAATTTCTTGTCAAACAGGATCCCAGGGAAAAGAATCCCTCACTCTGATGCCTTCTGCGCCTGCATCCAGCTTCATAGGTAGAGAGAACAGTTTAATAGTCCTAGGTGGTAAATTGCTTGCTCCGCTAGAGCAGAAGGAACCAGATTAAGATGAGTTTGGAGACTGTGCCTGGGAAGCTTTGGACGGCTCGCTCCCAGAGATAAACTCTCTCGATCTTCCCCTGGTTGTTTTAGGGTTAATCTGTAAGTTTGCACAGTCACCATGAATCTGGTTCTCCTAGGCATCCAAAGTGGTCATGAGCAATGTCAAAAGCTAGGTTTCAAAAAAGAATAAAATCACTACTCTCACACTATTGTAAAAATGAACTTTCATTAGAAGATTTTATTTAATTCATGATGCTATATCTTATTCAAAGGAAAAAATTTAGAAACACAAACTTACATGGAATAAAGGAAAGTTTCCATAATGTGCAAATGGAGGAAAACCTTTTTCCACAGACGGGGAGGCAAGTCAGTTGAATCTCCACTGGGTAGGATAGAATATGTTTGTCTATAGACAAGGATTATTTTGCATTGCTCTCCTTTATCTATACATTAAGGAGTGGAAGAATAGATTCAACAAACTCAGAATCAGATAACACAGAAAAATGAGTAAATAATGCATAGTTTTCTGTTGAGCATAAATTCTTCCCTTTAGCAAGAAGAGTGACTGTCTCCTGGTTCCTTGTTCCCTGTTCAGCTACTATCTTACAAAACTGTTGGCTTGAATTGTTGCCTTTTCACCTGTGGGTTCCTCAGCTAGATAACACTTTTCTGTGGAAAAGACCAAAAATGTAAACTTTTCAGATATTTAAAGCCATGGGAATAGAGAACATTGTGATTAGTAAATAAGCATCGACTTTTTTTTTTTTTTTAATTTCTTTGATATTAGGGGGCTAGAAGAAAGTGTGTGTGGGAGCTGGTGATGAAGAGAAGAAAATAAGTTCCTTTTTATAAAGAAGGTTGGGATTTGGGGTGAGTGAGAAGATTACTTGGGGTGAGTAGCTTTATTATTTAGTGCTTAGTGCCTAAGACTGGGTGGTGCATGGGTTTTCCTGGCTGGGGTAGGAACTCTTGGCGGGTGATTTTCTCAAGCACTTTCATAATTGCCTAGTGCTTCACAACCACAGCCCCCCCATTTGAAGAGAGGCCTTTTGGGCATCTTCTGAAAAAGGCAGCAGCCCAGATAGGCTTAGTTTAATGGGTAGCTTACCCGAGTCTGTTAAATCCCATCTAACTCACTTAGCTGGCCCTGCAGAGGTAAAATCAGTGGTTCTGATGCCTGGCTACACATTAGAATCATCGAGGGAGCTTGGTAAATACCCACCTCAAGAGAATCCGATTGAATTGGTCTGAATGGACCTGGGACTTGGTGTTTTAAAAAAATTTCCCCAAATGATTACAATGTGCAGTGAGGGATGAGGACTGCTGGTCTCAGCAGTGTTTCTCAAACTTGTCTGTTGGTTAGAATTACTAGTAGAATTACCAAAGTGTGCCTGCTAAAAATACAAAATCGTAGACCCTTCCATGGTGACTTGGACCCTATAGTTCCGGGGTGTTGCCTAGAAATCTGAATGTTTGACAGATGCCCCGGGTGGGTAAGGGCTATGTTTGTTAGTCCCTAATGAGAGGAAACTTCAGAGCCCTTGGGTTTGACTAACGGACCAGTTTTTGAAATTTCAGGGCTTCTTTGCTGAAAATAAGTTTTGAAGGGTGGCTCTTTGTTAAATGTATCTGGAGATGGTATTTATACAGATCCCTTAGGTAGTTTGGGTATATCCCAGTTAGCATGTGGAAATAAAACTTCCTAGATGCAGGGCTGTGATAGGTTGGAAAATGGTTCCCTGGAAGATACCCACATCCTAATCTCTGGATGATGTCGATGTTACTTTATGTGGAAAAGCATCTTTGCAGATGTCACTTAAATTAAGGATTTTGAGATGAGATTATTTAGAATCATGTAAGCACAAATGTCCTTCCTGTTGGAAGCTGGCAGAAGCAAGGAACAGATTCTTCCCTCAAGCACCTGAGGGGAGGGTGGTCTGGCCAACACCTTGATTTCAGCCCAGCAAAACTGATTTTAGACATCTGGCCTCCAGAACTGTGAGAGATTAATTTTTTTTTAAGAAGATGTATTTATTTACTTGAGAAAAGAGAGAGAGAGAGCAAGTGAGCATGAGCAGGGGAGGGGCAGATGGAGAGTGGAGTGGGTGAGGAAAGAGAGAGAGAGAAGCAGACTCCCTGATGAGAGACAGAGTTTAAGCTCAAGACCCTGAGGTTATGACCTGAGCTGAAGAGTCAGATGCTTACCAGACTGAGGGTGTCTCTGTGAGAGTTTAAATTGTTGTTGTTGTGAGAATCCAAGATTGTGGTAATCTGTTACAGCAGCCATATGCTTCTTAAAATTTATAGTGCATATGAATACCCTAGGAACGGGGTACAACTGGGAATCTTATTCAGTGGGTCTAGGGTAGTGGCCTAGATATGGCTGCATTTCTAAGAAGGTTCTTGGATGATGCTGATCTTGTAGGTCTGAGGGCCGTACTTTGAGGAGGAGGCTTAAAGGGGTAAATAGAGAGGAAAGATGGGCATGAACATGGTTACTGAAGAGAGAAATCTGGCAGTTTGGTAAAAGTTTTCGAAGCCCATTCTTGTCATATCTAACTCCAACAATTGTATCATATTTTTACTGACAAAGGGAAGATCAGAATTCAGGCAGCTGCCCAGATAATTGAGATAAAAATTAATTAGACGATGACCTCATTTCCCGTTCTGCCAATGAAGACCTGGCTAAAAATGGTATGTGGCCATTTTAAAGTAACAAAGGGATAATTGCTTCAGCAGTCACATCTGTAACGTGTCATCATTTTCTGAGTGTCAGTGGAAATTTCTGTACCCATTGAGAATGAGCATGGGTGCAGAGAGTTCATTTAATTTCAAAAGCTATAAAAGCTGAAAATTAGAACCCCCCCACACCCCATGGGTAATTCTAATGCTAGGTGTGGGTGAAGAGTTTTAGCTCTGTAGTGTAGGGCTGATTTACAACAACATTGAGTTTAGCATTGGCCTTGGGGTGGTTTTTAATTTGGTTTATCTTCCACTTAAGGTATTGTGAACAGCAAAGGAGGAAGAATCAATTTGCTTAAATGCAGACTTCTTTGATAAGGGACGAAGTGCAAATGAAGAGGGTACAGAACAATTATGACACTTGGATGATGCTGAAATATACAACTTCCCTTAGGGAACTGTCCCCAGTCTTTTTAGAGGTGACATTGGTTTTGGAAATTTGGTTTCAGGCTCTCTATTATTTTTTCTTCTTTGTCATTTTGCCTCCAGAAAACCTTTGAGGTGCTCAGTAGCATTTCATCTTTTTTTTTTCTTTTGTTCTTGTGGCAAAATATATGTAACTTAGTATTTACCTTTTGAACCATTTTAAAGTATACATTTCAATAGCATTAAATATATTCACACTGTTAGGCAGCCATCACCACTACCCTTTTTCATCATTCCAAGGAGAGACTCTGTACCCATTAAACAATAACTCTCCATTTCCTCTCCTCCCACCCCCTGGTAACCACTATTCTATTTTCTGTCTCTGTGAATTTGACTATTCCAGGTACCTCATGTAAGTGGAATCATATGGTATTTTTTCTTTGTGTCTGGCTTATTTCTCTTAGCCTAAGGTCCTCAAGATTCATTCATGTTGTAGCATGTATCAGAAATTTCATCCCTTTTTTTTTTTTAAAGATTTTATTTATTTGTCAGCGAGGTGGGGGAGAGAAAGCACAAGTAGGAGGAGCGGCAGGCAGAGAGAAAAGCAGGCTCCCTGCTGAGCAAGTATGCCCCCTGCCCCCCAATCATGTGAGGCTTGATCCTAGGACTCTGGGATCATGATCTGAGCCCAAGGCAGATGTTTAACTGACTGAGCCACCCAGGCATCCCAGAGTTTCATCCCTTTTTATGGTTAAATAATATTCTACTATCTGTATATATCATATTTTGTTTAACTGTTCATCTCCTCCTGTATATTTGTGTTGTTTCCATCTTTGGGCTATTTGAATAAGAATTTTATCTTTTAAGTCAAGATTAATTTTAATCATTATAAAAATGATTTTTTGAGAATTCCATGCCTTTCCTTTTAAGATAATGGAAGAATTCCCATGAAAACAAAGTTGGGGATTATTGAAATAGGACAAAGTGCCTTTTAAATTTTTATCTGCCCACGGGTGAAAAAGTTTTAATTAATGGGTTTTGCCAGCAATGAGTACTGGGAACAGATACTTGGGGATGGAGAAGATTGAGTAATCATGGGCAAAACTGAGGCACTGGGCTGCTGCTCTGGGTTTACACTTTAAAAGCACCACTCAACCCTCTTGCAACATTTCTTGCAGGGTTGAAAGGGTGTGCCCATTTAAAGCATGCCTCTTTTCTAGACCTTGTTGTGGTATCTGAGACCCCATATTCCTTACCCCTAGCAGTCCCGAGCCTATTTCCTGGTTTTCTTCTCTTGTTTGAGCCATGCTGCTGGTACCTGCATGTCTGGTACTAGGATTGAGAGTGGCCAAGGGGCACTTGTTTGTTCTTACAAGTGGGGGCGGGGTGGTGGTTGTGAGACAAGAGTGAGAGCCCTGAATGGGAAGACAAAGAAGATGAACCTCACTATGGGTTTCTAGCACTGCTGCCCATATTTAGGGTTATTTTAGGCCTTGCCAAATCTCAGAACATTTGATAGGGTATTGAATCTGTTAGGTGAAGGAGATTGTGCAGAGGTACAATTGTGAAATAGATAAAAGTGTTTATTCTGGTATACTTCAGAGTCAGAAGATTGTCCATACCAGACGCATTTGACAGATAAAATAATCAAGGACCAAATAGATCTTAAAAGTCTCACGAGTAAGCGGTGTTTGAAACCTGCAGCTCTTCTATTTCTGCCTACAGCCCCACGCAGTGGAGACTCCTCACCCCAGTTCCTATGACATAGTGATTTAATGGCCTGGAATAAAGTTTGAGTCCTGACCTACTATCTTGGAATGCAGAGTCAAGAGACTTGAGTCCCAAAGTGGCCTGTTTCCTAACTAGCAGTCGGAATTTGGGAAAGCGCCAACATTTTTGGATCAGAGTCTCCTCATTATTTTAAATGGGATAGTCCTACCTGCTCTGCTTACAATCTGTTCACACATCTGTTATGAAAATCAAATGGTCTGAAAACATGAAATGCCACATACATGCAAGAAGCTAAGGAGAATGTGAAAAATAGCGAAGGATAAATTTCTGTAGTCCTTTGGTTTAAAGCACTGTATGCTTATGCGGGAGAGCAAGATTCTGACCTACTTTTATATGTGCTCATCTGTCTCCATCTTTTCCCTCATTTCTCTTTCCACCCTTTCTTTGTTATCTCAGTAGGGGAAAGGGAAGGGTTTTGTGTGGGAGGTACCTGGGTTGGATGGGAGCAGAAAGAGCCTGTACTAAGAAGTCTGGCTGAACCAGGGCAAGCTGACAAGGCAGCTTGACAAATGCATCTTGATGTCTTAATCCACTGTGAATATGCCGAAGGCAGCAGGCTGGGTGATTGTCAGCGACAGTCCAGCTGCCACCAGAGCCCAAGGCACAATGACAAAGTGGGATAAGTTTGTATGCAAGGGCCTTCTGCTTCCCTTTCCCTTCCCTTGTCCTTCTTCTACTCTTCTATTTTCCTTCTTTCCCCCTTACCCAACCCTGACCTTCAATCACCCCGTTGCTGTGTTCTGAATGTCCAAACTTCTTCCTTGCCATCTGCTTCCTTCCTAAAAAGTTTTTTTCTTTCTTTCTTTCTTTCTTCTTCTTCTTCTTCTTTTTTTTTTTTTAAATAACCTTGTTCCCCTACATCGTAATCACAACACTGAAATATCAAAGTCTGGAAGGTACTGATTTGATTTAAATAATTTACATGAAGACGGGAATTGATAAACTTATGCTCACAGGTGATTTGCATTTATAAAAGATTGTTGACACAAGAGAATCTCTTATTGGTATATTCATATGAGAGAAAAAGTTTTTTTAACAGGGAGTTTCTCCCTTGTTCCTACTCATATCTAACCTAGTGTGGAAGGATGGGCATCTAATGAGAATTTTCTGTCATTCTCTTATCAGGCACGTGGTATGTGTCTGCTCATTTAATCTTCCTGTGAACTTATGAAAAATATTATCCACGTTTTAGAGTCGAGGAAACCGAGGCCAAGAAAAGCTAACAGGTTTGCCTAAGTTAAACATCTTATCATTGGTAGTGCTGGATTCAAAGTCTACTTTTCAGTTGTCACATGGAGGCCTCATGTAAAGGATGAGGCCCAGGAGTTAAAAGGGGTGAAAAATAGGACTGGAACTGAGGGTTGGGATAGATAGTGGGGACCTTGTTTTCTGAATTGAGAAAAGACATTCAACTTCATTGTTTATAATACACAGACCGCAAGTATCTGGTGGGTTTTCACCATCTTTCCCACCAGCATCCAGAATGGTTTCCTCTCATGGCAGGAGCTGATGTCATGTCTCCACTTTTCTTCTGTCGTAACTCCTAAGTAACTCCTAGGCTTGGCTCTCCTTCATCGGATCCTGATAGGTGACCTAACTGTCTTCGGAGGAAATCAGGAAGTATGACTGGGGTTGGGGGAAATGCAGGGAGCAGGCAAGAAAAGGAGAAAGAGAACATTGAGAACAGAGCTTCCCAGGACTTTTGTTGGACTATGAGAGCAAAATCAAGCCTCCTGTTTATCATTTGGCACTGACACCTTCCTATTTATATATACAAGCAAAAAGAAAACTTGGGAATAGGGTTAAATAATGAAAATTAATGAATATCATGTATACTTAAAGGCTTTAGACTAGCAGTGGTTACAAGGATCCCAAAAGTCAGAGAAGGGAAACTGAAAAGTTAAAAATACCCTGGTCACCAGGGCGCCTGGGTGGGTCAAATGGTTACATGTCTGCCTCTGGCTCAGGTCATGATCCCAGCGTCCTGGAATCGAGCCCCACATTGAGCCCCTGGCTCAGCAAGGAGTTTGCTTCTCCCTCTCCCTCTGCCTCTCCCCCTGCTAATGTTCTCTCTCTCTCTGTATCTCTCTCTCAAATAAATAAATAAAATCCTTTAAAAAAATTGTAACAACAACAACAAAAAAATCCTGGTCACCAAAGAAATAGTGATGTTCTTTTCCTGACATTTTGATTGTTGTCATCACTTTGGGAAGCAGAGGGACTTTGCCTCCCAAGTCTCTTGATAAGCAAGGCTGTGCACATGGAGGGTAAGGACTGGTCTGTTGTGAGATGCTATGAGAGCCCTGTTCAGATGCTGGGAATGATGTCTGTAATTGACCTCTTGTGTGTATCAGTTCTCATCTCTTGCTCTGTGCTGTGCTAATGAATAAGTTGTTTTTGTATTATATAAAATTACCTTCTAATCAACCCTACATTATCATTTACTTCATAGTAGCACTGAACAAGTTGGAATTCCTTCAGCAATCAGGCCTCTCATTTTGATTTCTTTCTTCCCTTCTCTTGATCTCTTGCCTCACCTTCTCCTTTTCAGAGTGCTCCTCTTTTTGATTCTTGTGGTTCATATTACACAATAATATTTGCTGTTTATTTAATACCTACTGTGTGCCAGATACTTTATATAGAATCTGTAGTCCTCATAGTACCTCCATAATAGCATTATGTTCTTTGTTTTACAGATGAGAAGAATTGAGGCTTAAAGGAATATTGACTTGTTGAAGTCAATCCAGGTGATATGTGACTGAGCTGGGACATGAATCCAGGCCTGTCTGACTCCAAGCCCACACTAGTCTTGAGAAAGCATTATTTTCTCCCAGTACTTGGAGGATGGAGGAGGCAGTATGGGGAGGTGGTGGTTGTAGTTGGGGAATGCTCACAGTACTATGACTGGCCCCTGAAAAACCAGCCTCTGTACTCTCCCATCATCTATATGGAAATCATTTAAAAATCCCTGGGTTACAGGACAGCTTAGAGAGGGTCATTTTTTAAAAAAATATTTTATTTATTTATTTTTTTGACAGAGAGAGATCACAAGTAGGCACAGAGACAGGCAGAGAGAGAGGGGGAAGCAGGCTCCCCGCTGAGCAGAGGCTTAAACCACTGAGCCACTCAGGCGCCCCGAGAGAGGGTCATTTTGCTTATGAGGGTATTTCTGGCCATTCCTCAGAACCATCTGAGTTCCCCCTTACTCCCCTATTCCACTTGCCAGCAGCACAGCCCTTATAATTGGGGTAGGGATAGAGGGCTTCTTATCTCCTCATTGGGGAATCTTATCTTTTCAAATGTAGATACTCGTTTGAAGTCTTTTGACTGGGAAACTCAAAGTCAGAAAAAAAAAATGGAATTGAATGTGAAATGAACACTGTGAAAGAAAATGTGGCAAAACCTATTTTCTTGTTCCTTTTCCTTTTAGCCACTTTTGCTCTACCTGAATGCCCCTCCTTGTAATTAATTTCCATTTGAAGAAACAACGAAGAAAAGACAGCTAACTTTACTAAACAATACTGTGTTTTCACTTAATCCTAATTGTGACTCTTTAAGGGAAGCCTATTACCATGTTAATGTGAGACCCTAAGGAGTGAAATAACTTGACCAACCTCACTTATCTGTAGACCTCCAGGATGCCATTTCAGGCAGGGATACTTCTAATCCCTTTCCACCCAAGCATGTGGACTGGCAGGAGCCAATGAGGGAGAATGACCTGAGAGCAGAGCAAAGATGGCTAGTGTGTTGATTAGACAACTTGAGGAAACTACTGTGGAGGACCTGCTGGACACTGAAGCTGTTGGTAGAGAAACAGTGTGAGGCAGGGATGGGCCAGGAGAAACATCAGCCTTCTAGGTAACATCCTCTGAGTGCACACAGCCTTTGGTAAGTAAGTTCTTTATTGCATTGCATCCTGCTGTCCATCCTGTGAGTAAAAGGTCTCAACCTCATCTTACAGGTGAAGCAGTCAAGATTCAAGGAGGCTAATGATTCCTTTGGTCCAGAATTAGGCAGTGATAGAGCCAGGTTAGGATGAGCCTGAAGTTCATGCTTCTGACCAGTGTATATGATGCCTGGACAGGATGCCTTTCTTTATTTTTAAAGCATTAGCCATACCCTCAACAGCTGCCCCCAGACTACAGTGGAAGAGGACCATTGAGACATTTTGTAATTATCTTCTCAATCCTTCACTCTGAGGGAAAAAAGGACACAGTTGAGGGGCTAGCCTCTTACTTAACATAGAGGCTCTTAAATTGGAGTCCATGGATGCCAAGAAGTGAATAGAGTTCAAAGGAGCTTATGAACTTGAATGGGGGAGAACTGAAATGTAGCAATTCCTTTTATAAGGAGTAGAGTGATATTAGCAGCACCTAAGACTCTGTCACCCATAAGAATTACAAATGTTTTCATATCACATTATAGTTTGACAGATGTCTCAATAAGGCATGTACCCTTAGAACTACTTCAAAATTATGGAAGTTATTAGACCCACTGCAAGATATTGTTATTTATTGCATTAATAAAAAGAGCTATATTACCATACACAATTCTAAGGAAAATTTGCCAACTGTAATTACATGCAATGAGTTTTCTTTGTAATCCTGTGAATATTATTTTATGTTGAGGGCTTAGGATATGTCAGGCATGGTGCTGGGCTCTGGAGATACTATCAGGTCTTTGCCTCATGGGGATTATATCCTAATTGACAGTGACAGGAATTAAACAAATAGGCAATAAATAATATGGGTTGGAGATCTGAACAATTAGAAGGTACCTCTTAGGGATAGAGCAGGGATGCCTTTCTAGGCAGAGGGAACAGGAAGTACAGAGAGACAGGGAAAAAGAGAGAAAGAGAGCATATGAAAGAGAGAAAGAGAGCATATGTACAGAGTTTTCCCAAGATAGGGAGAGAGGTTCTTGAAAGTTTTTAAGGTTCTAGAGCTGCTCTGGCCAATATAGCAGCCAACTAGCCACATTTACTACTGAGGGCTCAAAGTGTGGCTAATCCAAATTGAGACGTGCTATGAAGGTAAGAGGTATTGAATTTTAATTAAACATTTTGAATTAAAAAAAAGAAGAAAAGAAAAGAAAAAACCATAGTAGAAGATCTTGATAACTTTTAAATATTGACATCTTGGTAATATTTTGAATATATTAAGTTAAATGAAAAATAAATTATATTAATAAAGTCAATTTTGCTTGTTTTACTTTTTAAAATGTTCTAATAGAAAATTGAAATTACTGCTACATGGCTAGTAATATATTTCTATCAAGTAGCACTATACTAGAGCAGAAAGAAGAGAGGAGAGGGAATTTTTGTGGTGATTGCTCTGTATAATACATTGGACACTCTAAAATGTTTTTCAGAGATGAGGCATGAATAGAGATTGGAATTTCTCTCTTGTTTCTCAGTATTTATTGAACAACTGGAAGTTATTGGAAATATGTGCTTTTCTAGAGAGGTATGTATGATAAGAAACAGACGAGTTACATGCAAGATTTAGGGATTGAGTACAAGAAGGAGAAGAGCAGGGTGACTGGGGGGAATCTGCTTTAAATGTGGTTGTTAAAGAAGGTTGTTGAGATGGTGTCATTAGGTTTTGAGGAGGAGCCCACAGTGGGAAGAACATCAAAACCTCCACTCAGCCCTATAATCCTTCCTGTCACTCCTGACTGAGTTTAGCATTAAAAGCAGGCTTCTCATTGCAATATAAAGCTTTACTAATTAGTTTTATTTTCTTCTCCTTCCTAAAAAGGATTTGGCAATTTCTTAATTTGTCAGGTAGTGAGGCAGAGATGGCAAGGATGAGTGTGCTGCTGATCTCCTGCTGACTGTGTTCTAAATGGTTTTAGGGCTTTTATGGGGGAATTCCCTCAGTGGTTGGTCTACAGTGCTATTCAGCTCCCTTGGCATTTATTGAACTGCTTGCGTAAATGGGATGTTTAAAAAAAGTGCCGTGCCTCTAGGTTGGGTTTGAAGATCCTGTTTTGCAAATAGTGTTTCCTTTTTTATAAGACAATTCTAAAAAGTTGGAAGTCTGCTTTTTGGAGTTACGGTGTTATCTCTCAGTTTTATGTGTGTATTCTGCTTCAGTCTTTAAATGATGACGATTACAATAAAAATAATAGTATAGTATTAACTAAGTACTTACTATATACCAGGTACTGTGCTAAAAATACATGTGTCATCTCACTTAATCCTCCAATGTAAAGAAGCTGTATGATTCAGTGGCGAGACTCTCTCAGATTGCTTGGATTTGAGTCTCAGCTCTATTATTATCAGCTGTGTGACCCTGGGCAAATTATTTAACTCTCTGTTCCTCATTTACTCTTCTGTAATATGGGCATAATCATAGGTCCTACTCAGCCTGTCCTGTGGGATTGCGGGAAGGCTTAAATGAGTTAATATATGTGCTTAGAGCAGGGGCTAATCTGTACTAAGCCTTATCGAAAGATTAGCCATGATTGATTTGAAATATTACCACCATGACCACTATCAGCCCCACTGAACACATGAAAAAAGTAAAGTTTAAATTAAGTCAGTTGCCCAAGGTTACCTACCAAAGAAGTGACACTCTCTCCCACTGCTGCACTGAGGTCCTGAGAATATTTTCTGTTGGTACACAATGTCCCTAGGTATATGGAGGTTTGAAAAATAAGTGATATAGACTTATTTTTGGCCCTGGACTTCAGGGCTATATGCTATCTTTCACATAAGAGAACTGTACACAGTCTGGAGAACTTTGATTTTTGGCAGTTTACCATATAACTGTAAAGTAGATATTTTTCTGCTAATGACAGCTTTCCAGACCCCATTTCTTAGTATGAAGTGACAGTATAGACAGGATAATCAGAGGCATACCAGAATGATTAGTTCTTGTGCCTTGAATATTGTTTCCTAAGCCTCAGGGAAAGCAAAAGACTAAGGTGAAATATCTAGAAAGTTTTTGCCTAGATTAGGAGGAGCAGGGCATGGTCAGACAAGGCTGGTTCGGCATCATGGCATTTCCACTCCCTCTTTGAATAATCTTGGGCAAGTCCTTAAGTTTTTCTTGAAACTTAGTTTCTTTGTGCAAAGAATGGATATGATTATCATGACTACAGCAAGAGTTGTCCTGAGGATTGAGTGCAATCATGTGCAACAGGAACAACAAAAGGATAGGTAACATGAACAACATGATACATGTTCATGATAACATGAACATCAACAACTTCTAACAATGATTATCCTCATATTATAAGCATGGAAGGCTTATCACATAGTATTGGTTCAATAAATAGAAGCTGCTATAATTCAGTTTCACAATGACATGTGGATCTTTGTTTGATAAGGCATTATCTCTGTTAGAGAAACCAGGAAAGATTATTACCTGGTTGTCATTAGGCATATGGGAGGGTGTATTAAGGTCTTTAAGCCTCTTTGCTTTTAATGAAGCTTTTTTTTTTTTTAATATTTTATTTATTTATTTGACAGACAGAGATCCCACGTAGGCAGAGAGGCAGGCAGAGAGAGAGGGGGAAGCAGGCTCCCTGCTGAGCAGAGAGCCCGATGCGGGGCTCGATCCCAGGACCCTGAGGCCATGACCTGAGCAGAAGGCAGCGGCTCAACCCACTGAGCCACCCAGGCGCCCCGAAGCTTCTTTTTTTAAATTAAAGATTTTACTTATTTATTTGACAGAGAGAGAGAGAGAGAGACAGCGAGAGAGGGAACACAAGCAGGGGGAGTGGGAGAGGGAGAAGCAGGCTTTCCACTGAGCAGGGGGTGTGATGTGGGGCTCAATCCCAGGACCATGGTGTCATGACCTGAGCCGAAGGCAGATGCTGAATGACTGAGCCATCCAGGTGCCCCGCTTTTAAGGAAGCTTATATCACTTCCTACATGAGCTAAAAGGTCAAGTTGCTGATTGTTGGATTAACACTGGCTCTTAGAATCTTCTAGAATCTGTTAATCTTAGCCCTGGCATCTAGGAGAAAACAGAGCCCAGACTTTTACTGAGCTCCAGTCCTATTTATCCAACTACCTACTTGGCTCCTCTGCTTGAATCCTTACTTGGCCTAAATTGATTTTACCATATGTTCCTTCAAATCTGACTTTCTTTGTCTTATCCTGATCTCAGTAAGTAACAACATTCACCATGTTGTGAAGAAATGCCAAGTCTTCTTTGCACCTCTGTTCTTTTTATCTTTTGTTACCTGTCAATCACCAGTTTCTTCCGGAATCCCACTGCTGCAACCTTGGTCTGGGATTGTCCTTCTCCCAGATTATTGCCCTAGACTCCTAACTGGTCTGCTGATCCCAGGGTAACCTTCTTCCCATCCATTCTCAATCTCTCCTACAGGTAGATGACCTTTTAATGACATTCCCCTTTTTAAATCCTTCCAGAAACTTCCCATTGCACATAGGATAACATCCTAAATCCTTGCTGTAACTGGCTAGGCCCTGTATGATCTGGCCCTGCCTGTCTTTTCTGCTACACCTTTACCCTCTGACTCTAGTATGGAAGGCCGTCGTCCACCCCAGTGCTTTGCATGCTGCTCCCTCTGCTGGCAGTGGTCTCTTCCAGCTCTCCTCCATGATCCACTCCTTTACCAGGCACTTCAAGTCTTAGAACAAATATTTAAAATATTTTCTTCAAAGTGGTCTTCCATAAACACATCTGCCTTTCAGCTGTACCAAGCCCTGTGTTACATGCTTATAAGCCCTATGCAAATATTCACCACACGTGATTATTTGCTGATTGTCTATTTTCTTTGTTAGGATATAAGGTCCATAGGAGTTTTTAATTTTTTAATTAATTAATTAATTAATTAATTAAATTGTGAATTTTTCTGTTCAAAACGGAAGGGTATATCATTCAATATCTAGTCCAATTACCACAGTTTACTTATTAGGGGAATGGAGTCCATGGATGGGAGACTTCGGCTTCCTAATTTGTAAATTTTCTATGAATATAACAGAAATGTGACCAAGCAATTTATTTCCCCTAAAAATTAATTGGTTTCTCATCTAACAACTTTATTCAGAAGACCAACTTACTCACCTGCTTAGGTCTTTTTCCTTTGCCGTTCATTCACTTATGAGATACTTGGTGAGCATTCTTTTTTTTAAAACAAGATTTTATTTGTTTATTTGACAGAGAGAAAACACAAGTAAGCAGAGCAGCAGGGAGAGGGAGACAGAAGAGCAGGGGGATCCTGATGCAGGGCTCAATCCCAAGATTCTGGGATCATTTCCTGAGCTGAAGGCAGATGCTTAACTGACTGAGCCACCCAGGTGCTCCTTTATTGAGCATATTTAAATGTACAGAATTATTCTGGGTGTCAAGGATATAGTTATAAACAAGGTAGACACAACCTTTGTCTTCAGACAGCTCCCATTCTAGAGTTGGGATACAGACTATAAATCTATAAGCAAATAAACATGATAATCTAGGAACTAATATATGCTAAAGAGAATACAAAATAGTGCATGTGGACAGTTTGGGCATCTTTACACATGTTTGGAAAGACCTTTTAGAGGAGGCAACATTTGAGTTGAGACCTGAATGATGAGTAGGCAGTCACATGAAGTCCTTCATTCACTCAACAAGTATTTGTTAAGCACCTGCTATATGCTAGGTACTATGGTAGGTAACTGGGGAGACAATAGTGAACAAAATAGACAAAAAAGATTAATCAGTAAATATGTAGTATGTTAGTGTTTAGTATCATGTGGAAAAATAAAGTGCGGAAAGGGTTGGAAAGTACATGCATACATGGGTGTGTGTGTTGGTTGATATTTTAGGAAGGGTGGTAAAGGAAGTCCTCATGAGAAGGTAACATTTGAGTAGAGACCTGACTGAAGTAAAGTAGAAACTGTGCCGATATCTGGAGTAAGAATATTCTAGGCAGAGGGAATAGCAAGTCCAAAGGCCTTGAGACAGCATATGCCTGAGTATTGTAAGAACAGCAAGGATTTGGAGTGTCTGGGTCAAAGTGAATGGTGTTGAGTGGTGGGGACAGAGTGAGGAGAGAACTATAGGGAGATAAACTTAGAAAGGTAAGAGAGACCACCTCATGGAAAGGATTTGGATTTTATTCTAACTGAATGGGAGGCCAGTAGTGGATTTTATGCAGGAAACAGTCTGATTTGTAGCTGCTTGGGGAAGATGGCTGATGGGAAAGCAAGTCAGGGAACAGGAAGCTAGCACATAACTTCAACCTCCATTTTGGAACAACTTAATTATGAAGTTTCCTGTCAGGAAGTAGTCCTTAGAGGATTTTTGCTTTCCTGACCCCTTAAGTAGACAAAACTTCATGTTACATGAACAGATAGAGAAAATGTTAATCTCGATAAAATGTGGATCCTAAATGTCTTACTGGACAAAAACTCTGTCCTCTTTCACACCATGCTATCAGCACCCCTTAAAAGTAGCTCTTTTGTGGGTTGCTGAGGTATGACCAGAGGGTAACTCCTCTCCCCGTCCCTGGAGTATCATGTCACTTTGTCTCCTCTGAGTGGCCAGACCCTCCTCTGCCAACCACAAAGCTATTCTTCAGCAGATATTAAGTTGGTATCAGGATGCAAAAGGAAATCCATTTTTTCCTCTGTTAAGAAACTGGGTATGGTGTCTGTCCAGCCATTGACCATGAGGACTCCTGATCTTCTTGCTTCCCTGTATAGCCATTTTTAGAAGATGACAAAGTTTGTTTACAATCTGAGTCTTATGTTTCACCTGGGCCAGAAGTCTCGCTGAATCCATGCAGAACAGAATCCCCTCAAAGCTGGAGGTCTAGGGCTTGAATGCCGTTTCAGAGAGCAGAAGCTATGTTGGATCACGGCCCATGACCTTTGCATTGGGTGCTGTTGGGGAATCTTGTAAGGTCCCAGAGAGCAGAATAGTTCATCGATAAAATAACAGAGATTAAATTCCTGCCAGTGCTTGGTGGGTGAGTGTTCAGAGAAGTTTATATTTGATTTAGAGAGCTGTAGAAATGTGACCTTTAAAAGATCTCAAGAGTTGCAGGGCTATATCCATGCCTACTGTGGCAGCATGGCTTGTCTAGGTAGAACTGTGTTGCTTTCTATTTGAAATCCACAAAATTCAGCTTTCACCTCAGGAGTGTGACTAGATGGCCATGCCTTTCCAGGTTTCTGGGGTTTAGCACACATCATGGGGTTGAAATGCTGCCAAAGTTACTTCTTTGTTTTGACAGTGATGAGGGGAATTGAAAGCTCTGGGCCTCTTTGCTTTCCTAAAAAGTGCAAGCAGCACAACCCTGTACTTGGCTCCTAGACAGTCATTGTGAGGGTGGTGGTGCTGAGTGGATCAAATTTGACAGAATGAAATAAAAACTTTTGTAAAAATAGTTAAGTGGCATTTACATAGCCCTTTAGAGTTTTCATACACTGTCTCGGTGCTTACACTAAAGTGAGAGGAGTAGGTTTATTATGATTATCCCACTTTTATTGATGAGGACTCTGAAGCTCAGGGAGGCTGAAGCGAGTACCAGGTAGAACAGCTCTCAAGGGGCAGAACAGAGCCTGAAACCCACTACACTCAATGCAAGTCATCTCTGTCCCCGAGGGTAGTTTTTCTTCTCAACCCTTCTTTACAATTTAGGGAACTGAGGCACAGAAATATTAATTTGCTGAAGTTCATACTGCTTGGATTCTAAGACTTCTTCTTCTTTTTTTTTTTTTTTTTAAAGATTTTATTTATTTATTTGACAGAGATCACAAGTAGGCAGAGAGGCAGGCAGAGAGGGAGAAAGGAGGAAGCAGGCTCACCGCCAAGCAGAGATCCTCATGCGGGGCTTGATCCCAGGACCCTGAGATCATGACCTGAGCCAAAGGCAGAGGATTTAAACCACTGAGCCACCCAGGCGCCCACTGATTCTAAGACTTCTGACTCCACAGTCCATGTTCTTAATGTTTGGGCTCTGGAATGAGGTAATCTCATTGAACAAAATATTTTGAAATGTGCTGACTTTTCTCCCTTTTTTTTTCCTTTTTTGTATATGTGTGTATCTGTAGACAGAGAAATGGAGAATCCTGTGCCCCCAGATCTGTTTGAGAGATCCTGCAGTGTTTGAGAAACACAGTTCAAGTCTCCATGCTCATTTGTGCAGGGAACAATGTGCAGTTATGTCTGGTGGCATATGACTTATGAGCCCAAAGAAGAAAAATTGGAATGGTGGGGAGGAAATCTGTGGGAAATACATGAATATAGTAGTCATTTCAAAGATGTAAAACTTTTATTTTTATATTTCATTGTTTTTCCCCAAACAATACATGTTCATTGTGTAAAAGACAGAAAACATAGAGGTCTATGAAAACATAAAGAAATAAAATTCACCTGAAACCATATGAACCAGACAAAAACCTCTGTTAATTTGGTACATACCTTCTATACCTTTCTTTTATGCAGATATAAAGGCTATGGACATTTTTAAGGCTCTTGATGCATACTGGTAAGTCCTCTTCCCTAAAGGCCATAGAGTTTGACTTCAATCTGGAGTGAATGAGAAGGCCTTACCACTGACTTCTCCCCAGTGCCAGTGGATAGTATGATATAGCATTGTCAGTTTGGTAAATAAATATAATATCTCTGCTTACTCAGTATTTCTTGCCATACCTGTTAAGACTTTTGGAAGGAAAACGAAAGCTTTGGGCTATGAACTTTTTATTCTTGACCAGCTTAGCTGCATTCCACATCCCAGTCTCTCCCCTTCCAACTACTAGTGACCCTCTTTGAGTATACCCTCTCAGCTTCTGGAAACCAATCTTTTCCTTGATGAAGGAATCTGAAAAACTTGGTTGTTTCTCACCCGTGGCTGCACACTGGAACCATGCCCCAAGCTCTGCCACACCCTGGACCAATTAAATTAGAATCTCGGGGTGGGGGGTCATTTAGCAGACCTCAGCATTTTTTTTTCTAAAGATTTTAATTTATTTATTTGACAGACAGAGATTACAAGTAGGCAGAGAGGCAGTCAGAGAGAGGAGGAAGCAGGCTCTCCGCTGAGCAGAGAGCCCAATGTGGGGCTCGATCCCAGGACCCTGGGACCATGATCTGAGCCGAAGGCAGAGGCTTTAACCCGCTGAGCCACCCAGGCGCCCCAGACCTCAGTATTTTTTAAATTTCCTAAATGATCTAGAGAAAGGTTTAGATCAGTGCAAGAGTGATTCAAATCAGGTCAGCTTTTCCTTTAAGTCTCTTGTTCGTGTAACATGAACTTTCTTGATTTCTTCTGGAGGCTGTGTCTTATGTTGATGCCCTGTAGAACCATGCATGGAATTCTGGGGACATGTTTCTTGAGTACCACAGGATTCTCTTAAGCAGATTTGGGGGCATGAGATTCTCCATTTCACTGCCCACAGATATACACACACACAACCAACTAGCCCTAAGATGTTAGTACATTTACCTCAAGTACAGAGTTGAAACAATTTCTTTCTTATTTATGAATTTAGATCTAGGTATCCTACAGTTTGGAGATAATAATACTTCATAGGGTTGTTGAAATGATTAAATGAGATAACATATGTAAAATGCTTTTTTTTTCCTTATGTTGTTAGTCACCATACAGTACATCATTAGTTTTTAATGTAGCTTTCCATGATTCATTGTTTGCATATAATATCCAGTGCTCCATGCAATATGTGCCCTCCTTAATACCCATCACTGGACTCACGCATCTCCCCCACCAAAACCCTCGGTTTTTTTTTCTCAGAGTCCATAGTCTCTCGTGGTTCATCTTCCCTTCCAATTCTCCCCCTTCATTTTTCCCTTCCTTCTCCTAATGTCCTCCCTGCTATTCTATATGTTCCATAAATAAGTGAAATCATATGATAATTGACTTTCTCTGCTTGACTTATTTCACTTAGCACAATCTCCACCAGTTCTATCCATGTTGATGCAAAAGTCTGATACTCACCCTTTCTCATGGCTGTGTAACATTCATTGTATATATGAACTGCATCTTTTTTAGCTACTCATCTGTTGAAGGGCATCTCAATGCAATGTCCACAGTTTGACCCCTGTGGACATTGCTGCTATGAACATTGAGGTGCATGTGACCCTTCTTTTGACCACATCTGTATTTTAGGGTAAATACCCAGTAGTGCAATTGCTGGGTCATAGAGTAACTCTATTTTCAACGTTTTGAGGAACCTCTACACTGTTTTAAAAAGTGGCTGTACCATGTTACATTCCCACCAACAGTATAAGAGGGTTCTCCTTTCTCCACAGCCTGTCCAATACTTATTGTTTTTTGACTTGTCAATTTTTGCCATTCTAACTGCTGTAAGATGATATCTGTAAGATGTGGTTTTGATTTGAATTTCCCTGATGGCTAATGATGATGAACTTTTTTTTTTTTATGTGATTCACCACCTTTTTATTTTTATTTATTAAAAACATATAATATATTTTTATCCCCAGGGGTACAGGTCTGTGAATCGCCAGGTTTACACACTTCACAGCACTCACCAAAGCACATACCCTCCCCAATGTCCATAACCCCAACCCCCTTCTCCCAACCCCCCTCCCCCAGCAACCCTCTGTTTTGTGAGATTAAGAGTCACTTATGGTTTGTCTCCCTCCCAATCCCATCTTGTTTCATTGATTCTTCTCCTACCCACTTAAGCCCCCATGTTGCATCACCACTTCCTCATATCAGGGAGATCATATGATAGTTGTCTTTCTCTGCTTGACTTATTTCGCTAAGCATGATATGCTCTAGTTCCAGCCTCGTTGTCGCAAATGGCAAGATTTCATTTCTTTTGATGGCTGCATAGTATTCCATTTTGTATATATACCACATCTTCTTTATCCATTCATCTGTTGATGGACATCTAGGTTCTTTCCATAGTTTGGCTATTGTGGACATTGCTGCTATAAACATTCGGGTGCACGTGCCCCTTTGGATCACTATGTTTGTATCTTTAGGGTAAATACCCAGTAGATGACGAACATTTTTTCATGTGTCTGTTAGCCAAGGTTTTTAATAGCCCCTGAGATATTCACCCAACAACTTCTGGCCTTGGCTTCCTGAGGAAGATTTCATTCTTCCTGGAGAAACCTCTGGGGTGGTGCTGGGTGATTAGTTCTGGTGTGAAGTGCTCTCAGACTGGTCTGGAGGCAACTGCCTGACATACTAGTGTTGGTAAAATCTCTGGATCTAGGCCTGAGGAGTCTCTACCCTGGATAGTGATGGCCATACACTGATATGTGTATCATACACTGGTATGTGTATCATTAACAAAGATGATGTTTTTCTTTTTTACTTCTTTTCATAGATAATGAACAAATGAACAGGTGTAGAAACCTCCTTTTTGTCAGCATATTCTTTCCTCATATAGCTTGATGTGGTTACTGGGTTTAAATTTCTTTGTTATCATCCAGTCATTTTTCCCTTTGGTTGCCTTGAGTGGATGTTGTCTTGGGTGTTTGGTCTATCCTTAAGCTGATATCAATCAGTTCATCTGATCACTTAAACTTCCTTCCCTCCAATCATGATATTTAGACCAGAAGTAAAAAATGTAGGCTTTGGTACCACTGACCGGATTTCGATTCTGGCTTTACTACTTTGGGAAAGTGAATTCCCTTTTTTGAGCCTTCAGATACTTAATATAGAATGATCACAGTGGTACTTTTCCTATGGGTTTTTTGGTAATGCTCAAGTGAGATCAATCTTATCATTTATCTGAATTACCATAACCAGGAAATGTCTAGGAAAAACAGAGGGAAGATCCTGTTAACACAAGAAAGTCCAGAAAATTAAAAAAAAGAAAAAAATATATATGTATATACTCACAAGATATATATTGGATGATGCAGCTTTATCTAGGAAGGAAGATGTTTGTTGGGGAGATAAAAGGACAGATTCTTAGAAACTGAGGACATATCTGCTAAGGAAAGCCATCTAATTTTGAGAGGGATTTGTCACGATACTTTGGAAGTGAGGTAAGAGTAAATCAGATAGGTGATGAGATGTTTGTGAGACAGCTTGCCGAGATAATTGTCTTTGCTGCTGCCATATTCTATGCTAGCAACGATGAAACTAAAGTAGGGGAGAATCAACAAACCAAGTGGACTTGAATCAAAAAGAAATTATAAACTAGTAAAAAAGTGTTTCAAAGAATTTAGATGTTCCTCCTCCCCAAATTAAGTGTTCTCAGAAGTTCAAATTTCTAAGAAGGGAAAAGAAAGCACTTTTTCCTCAAGGAAAACAATACAAGGAGGTTCTGCTTGAAGGAAACCTTGTGTATACAGAGAAGCCATGTGTGTGGATGTACATGTGTGTGGATACGCACAACACAAAATGACTTTTTAATGTGATCTTCAAGGATCCTTCTAATAGGACCACTTTGATGTATTCAAAGTTCATTTTCCTCTTGTCTAAGGGTTAGGCAGTAATGTGGAGCCCAGAAACTGAAAATTAAAGTTTAGAAGTGATGACAAACTGAAGATTAATCAAAACAAAGAATAATATTTAAAACTATAATGGAAATCCAAGGAAAAACAAGGAGAGAAATGATAGAACAAAATGAGGTATTTTGTTCTATAAAATATACATTATATTTCAATATAATATAGAAAATTCTAAGCAGTAGAAGTTGTTTAAATTGAAAAGAAGTCACTTGGTAGGTAGAGTAGGGAGATCATATAAGAGATTCTTTTGGGACCCTTAATGGAGAGAATTGGCTCAGCTGTGAACCTGTCTTGTGACTTGTAGCACCAAAGAAGTTCGTCATTCTAGGAAGTCAGGAAAGTTTTGTGCAAATCTGATGAGACAGTACCTTGGGAGATTAAATATGGTGTCATTCAGGCTGATATAGGACACTCCCAACCCCCACCCCACCCCCTCATCCCAATTCCAGCAGTAGAGCAGGTTACTAGAATTTACATTTGACTGGCAGATATTTTCAGGTTGGTAAATATAGACAAGTTTGGGCAGTAATAAGTATAAGATAGTAATAAAGTTTTGTAAAAAGGTTTTAGTGTTGCGTAAGTGACTTTAGGGTCCAAGCTGGGGGGACCCTTTCTGGAGGCGGAGTCTGAATATGTGACAGGTGTCTGAGAGATTCTTCTTTCAGGGCCCGTGGTCATTTGTGAGCGGGGGGCCAGGCCTCCACAGCACTGGAGTGTTGCTGCTCACTCCCCCAGCTTTTCTTTTTAAAGATTTTTAAAAGATGTTTTTCTTTTTAAAAATTTCTTTTTAAAGATTTCTTTTCAGAGAGAGACACAGCAAGAGAGGGAACATAAGTAGCGGGAGTGGAAGAGGGAGAAGCAGGCTTCTAGCTAAGCAGGGAGCCCAATGCTGGGCTCAATTCCAGGACCCTGGGATCATGACCTGAGCCAAAGGCAGGCACTTAACAACTGAGCCATCCAGGTGCCCAACCCCCAGCTTTTCTTAAGTGCCAGGATGACAAAAGACTCTTCTGAGGGCACTTCACCTTAAAGTTCTCAGAACTAATTGACTTTACCTCACTTTTCACCTCTGATTGATAAGGATTATGAGACCTCCCCAACCCCCCACTAGCCCAAATGGAGCATTGCTCTGGTCTGTGAAATAACTGTCACTTTTGTGATTGTATTCAGATCCTTCAAGGTCTAGCAAACACCCAAGAACACTTTCCAAGGCTGGCTGGGATTCCTGGTATTTATGAACAGGTGTGGTTCAAGATGTCACTGTAGGAATACCAGGTCCCCTCATAGTGAACACTCTTGAAGTTTCTTAGTCTTCTTCAACAACAAAAAGATGACTACTCTCTGATTTTTATGTCAATACAATGTTTAATTATAATATAGGGGCCTCTGTATTAGTTTTCTAGGGCTGCTGTAACAACACCACCACAAAGTGGATGCCTTTAACAATAAAAATTTATTTTCTTATAGGTCAGGAGCCTGGATGTCGAAGATCGAAGTGTTGACAGGTTTGGTTTCTCTTGATCCCTCCCTCCTTGGCTGCCAAGTGGCTGTCTTTTTACTGTGTCCTCATGTGGTCTCTTTTCTCTCTGTGTGTATCCCTGGTGTCTCTTTTATATGTCCAAGTTTCCTCTTTTTATAAGGACAGCTGTAAGCTTAGATTAGGACCCACTCTAACGGCCTCATTTTAATGTAATCAATTCTTGAAAGATCCCATCTCCAAATGCAGTCCCATTCTGAGGTATTGGGTGTTAGGATTTCAACATATGAATTTGGGGGGAATGCAGTTCAGTCCATTACAGCCACCCTATTTTCTTTTACTCACAATGTGAGGCGTCAGACTCATGCTTTAGAACAGAAATGGAACTGGGGCCATCCTAAGTCACTTTGAGGAGGAAAGAGCCCCTAAAGGAGGTTTGGAGGCTTGACTGTTAGGGTTTGGTGGGGTAAGTGCCAAGAACCAGATGAAATTGTTCAGTCTAGGGAACACCCATATTTTAAAGGAAAAACAGCAATCTAAATCAAATGCCAGTTTTTGTCTTGAAACTGTTTAACACCCTGCTTTGTAGTCTGACTAGGTCCCAGGTGTAGCTGCACACTCTGGCATTGCCTGGGGCACCATCTAACATTGAGCATCTGCCTTTGGCATTTTATACTTTGTTGGCAGCTGAGCTGTCTGTCAGCAACTTTGAAAGCTCAGAAAAGTGCATGTATCTTAATTACAGTAGAGAACACATGGGGGAGCACATAGGTTGGGGCAGTGGATCCCAAAGGACATCTTTTGGGAAAATATCTGTGTAATCTGTTTTGTTGACCTTGAATGCCTCCTCTTTGAAAAAGAAAAGAGAATAATGATACATTTTTCTTTTTAAATTTATTGTCTGGCCCACATCATCCTCTGTTTCTTGTAGTATTTTGTCTGACAACAAAAAGCCAGGGGGTTGAATTAATATTCTTGCACTTTCTGTTTAATTGCTGGCTGGGGTGTGATTTCAGTAAAAGAGGCCTGGTGTTTGTTCTGGATGTTCACGTGGTATCGATAACATTACTTCCAGGGTCTAAGTCTATCTAGCAGCAGGGGAAAGTGATACTTAATTGGATTTTTGCAATCTTAGAGGCAACAACTTCTCATTTCTTTAGAAGCTGAATATTGAGTTCAGAGTTGAACCAGCTCAACTCCAGCATTGCATCTACCTATTAACTTCACAGGCAGTTAAATAGAGGGATATAAAACCACATGACGGACTGTGCTCATACCAACTGATAACCAGATAGGCAATCTCAAAATTCTTTATTTCAGCACATTGTGAGTGCTAAATAAATTTTCAATAATAGGTAATAGTGCAAAATTTCCCTTTGTCCACAGTCCGCTTGCTGTTCTCTACTCCCTGTGAAAAAGCTCATATTTATTAATTGGAAAGAATTTTGAGAAGGCAATTTTGGAAGGCCTTCATAGAGGGAATTATCAGAAGGAACTTCAGAGGATAGGCCCCAAGAGGGGCAGAGAAGAGAGTCAGAGCTTTTCTGACCATTAATAGTAGCTGTAGACCAAAGATGCCTATGGACCAGTGGTTCTCAGCCCTGGTTGACCATGAGAGTCATCTGAGAGGTTTTTAATTAATATTGATGCCAGGGCGCTACCCTAGCCTACCTAAATCATATCTCTTGGGAGCTGGACATTTGTATTTGTTAAAAGCTTCCCAAGTGATCCTCATGTGTAGTGCTAGTTTGTGAACTTTTGCTAAAGAGAGGTAATGATGACTATGTCAAGGGTTTGGACATAAAATCTGCTAGGAGTTTAGATCTTTAAAACTGTGAGAGGTGAGGATCTTGCTAAGGTGAGTACCCAAGAGGCCTTGGAACTTGTATGGTTTCACAGAGCATTCTCATCAGTTTGGAATTTATAGGCTCTGCTGTGTCATTCCTGCCTTACCCCTTATGACCTTGATTCCTCAAGTTGCATATGTTTCATTTTTTTAAAAAAACGGAATCAGTATCAACAAAAGAATAAATTTGCTGGTCAGTGAGAATTTGTGTCATTGACTGGGTTGCATGAAGGTGGATACTTACTCCTAATCGCCAAATTTCTCATCTATAAAATGTAAAAATATGTCTAAGTAAACTTCTTGAAGCAGGATGTGAATGACCTCCCCATTGACATTTTCTTCCCTGGGTTCCTACAGGTATCAACTGATACATGAACTATACTCATTTGAAGGTTTGTTATTTAGAAGTTGTCATTGTTTTAGGAGGTCTTGAAAGGTTCTAGCTATTATCTTTATGTTGAAGACCCCATTTGTTGCTTTTGGAGATCCTGAGATCATACTGTGATTGTCTAGGGTCTATAAGGAAATGCATAAGAGTTGAAAGTCCAATCCAGTTATCATAGACCTGAGAAAGAGTTGGGAGGGGAAGAGAATGATGACTTTGGAAACAGAATAATAGGGTAATAGAGAATTTATCAGGGTGCCTATTAAAGACACCAATATATATCTCCTTGGAATAATAAAACTAGGAACTGGTGAATATAATTCACCCATGGGAGGTGTGGGCAGCACAATTATCTAAATATGAATTCAATTATCTAGCAAGACTGAGAATGGGGCACATGGGACTGTATGGTTTTGATAGAGAAATAGGGGAAATAGGAAAATGAGAGAGCACCTAGTATCTAGTCTTGCTTTAAAAAAATGGCACTGGATGGTTAAAGAAATATGTTTGAATTTGCAAGTCATTGAGCTACTCTTTTCCATGAATCTGAGCTCAGATAAGAGGTATTAAAAGGACACAATAGGGGGGCACCTGGGTGGCTCAGTGGGTTAATCCTCTGCCTTTGGCTCAGGTCATGATCTCAGGGTCCTGGGATCGAGCCCTACATTGGGCTCTCTGCTCGACGGGAGGCCTGCTTCCTCCTCTCTGCCTGTGTCTCTGCCTACTTGTGATCCCTGTCTGTCAAATAAATAAATAAAATCTTAAAAAAAAAAAACAAAAAGGACACAATAGGATGTTCACAAATAACCAAGACAAAAAACTTTGCAGTTTGTGCTTCATTATAGTCTTTGCTCATAAAAATACATTGGTTGGGTGTGACCCCAAAATAGGTAGCCTTTATACTATGTGAAGAGGTGAGGCCACTTTAAGTGCTTTTTGGGGTATTTTCTTTCTTTCTTCTCCTCCTTTCTTCCATTCCTACCTCTTTTAGGTACCACAGTTGTTAAATAAACCAGGAAACCAAAAATAAACAAGCAAAACAACAACAAAAACAGGCCTCTACTACTGTGTATTAAAGATCTTATTGCCAAGAACCAAACAAAATCCCTCTCTCAAATAGTCTTCTGAGATGTACAGGACACACAGGAAAGTTGCAGCCTCTGGGGTATCCCATGAACAACCAACGTCTTATCATCCACATTTCTTTGTGTATTTTAAACGAATTAGGTCCTTGGAAATAGAGTCACAGGGCTGGCCAATTTTCTCCTAGAAAGGTGGCAGTAAAGGAAAGCTGGAATGCATTAATCAAAAATGAGTCAATTAATTACATCTCTCCTTCCCCTGTGGGGTCAGAACTAGCTACACTAGGCCTTGAGTTATTTAGGGAATTAGACACCAAAGATGCCCTTTATAGAGCCAATTATGTGGAAATAAATTACTCTTTCAGATGACAATATGCTATTCTCTTGGAACTCGTGGGGAGGGGTGTCTTTTTGTTTCTCAACAGTTGGTGTGTAGTTTTCCATGATAATTAATGCCCTTAAGCCATTTGTGGAAATGCAAAGGCTCTTGTTCTTTGACTATATTGATACTGGATGCTTAGAAAATGTATGTGGGGGTTGTTGTGCTGAGTGATGTGTTGACATCTGAGTAGGTTTCAGAGGTGTGACAGAAACTTCCAGCAGCTTAGAGAAGGCCTAAAAGGCAGGCAAGTGGTATAAATTGCTTCCTGAGCTTTTTACCCACCCATGAGAATAGGGGGGTGGCCATCTAACAAATAGCTTTCAGAATTCACACCCCTCTGTGGTAAATGCTTGTGGCATGAAATGGTTGCTGCCATGAGGGGAAGGAGGCAATACAGTTGATGGCAACTAGGCCTTAAGGAGGACCAAGGGAGGAAGCAGACTCTCTGCCCTCCCTTGGGGGCAAACCTCTTCCTCTCTCAGTAATACCTGCGACCTAACCAGTGTGGGGAGAAGGGAGTGGGTCAGGATGCTCTTTGCAACCTTGTTTATAGCAGTGAGGAACTGGAAATAGCCACATCCCTCTGAAAAGCACTGGTTTAAGGACCACAAGGAGCTTTTTCAGCAATAAATACATTATAGCAGTTAGAAAAGAATCAGGCAGACCTCTGGCTCCGGGCATGGAGAGTCTGCTAGGCATATTGTTAAAGAAAAAAAGAAAGTTGTATAATAAGACATATGTTCTAATACATTTATGTAAAACAGCCACAAGAAAGGGGCACATGTGTAGCTCTGTATTGACTGAAGCATACCACTCTTGATTTGGGCTTAGGTCAAGATCTCCGGGTTGTAAGATCAAGCCTCACACTGGGCTCCACACTAGGTGCCAGAGATTCTTTCTCTCCATCTCCCTCTGCAAAACCCCCTCACCACTCCTACTCATGCAATCTCTCTCTTAAAAAAATTTATATACAATGTATAATTTTAATATATAATATATAGTAATACATGTAATTATATGTAAATAGAATATAACTATAGCTGTATATTATATAACATATTACTAAATAATGTCAATAGTATATAATAGTACAATAAAATATTTTAATATATTATATACTATATAATTATAATTATATAATATTTTTCACTTAAAAGTATATTATTTTTCTCTCTTATATATATTATTTTTGTCTCTCTACAAATATTTTTTTATTATGTTGTGCCATATAAAATTGCCTTTTTGAAGGTCAGAATTGTTTAGACATTGGTAGTTTCATATAGTTTAATGCAGGGTTTCTTAGCCATGGCACTATTACATTTTGGGCCAGCTAATTTTTGTTGTGGGGGCTGTCTTGTGCATTATAGGATGCTTACCAGTATCACTGACCTCTATTCACTGGCTCTTGTTATCACTTCCCAGTTGTGATAATCAAAAATGTCTTCAGATACTGTGAAATGTCCCCTGGGGAGCAAAATCCTCTCCTGCCTTAAGAACCATTTATTTAACTTAATATATATAGATAGAAAAATGTACACCAGACTGATTTTTTATCAATTACTTATGGGGAGGGGACTAGAAACAGGGCGTTGCAGCTTTAGCCTATCAGTATTGTTTTAAGTTATTTTACAGTGAGATTATATTTGTGTATTACCTGTGTAATGAAAAAAATGGGATTATGTTTAAACTACATATTAGGTGAGTGGTGGGAGGGGTCCCTTGGCTCTCATAGAAAGAAACAGGAGGTATCAATAGTTAGGTCTCTGTCCCCTGCTCCCTCAGGCTTGCTTATAGTGCTGTGCTTTATACTGGAGTTTTGGTAAAGACATTAATTGACTGCTTGAATGCCTTCATATCTTTGGAGTAGACGAGGGATATTTGGGATCCATGTTGCTCTAGAGGGCCAAGGAGGCAGAGTGGGGAGTTGCCACTCTGGAAGAAGAACAGAGGAGTGAAAAAAGCTACCAAATGCACATGTGCCCAAGGTCCAATGAGCCAAGGCAGGCAGGAGGACGACCCAAATGAACTGGGTCTAAATTCAGGCAGAAAGGGAATATTAGACAGGGAGAGAAGGTAAGCATAATCAAATCAGAAGGAAACTATGTGTATGTGTCTCTGTGTGTGTGTGTGTGTCTGTGGGTGTCGGTGTGTGTTGGTGCATACTTGGTCACCTAGAACCAGTATTTGCTATTTAGGGCAGGAGTCCTTATATCTGGGTGCATGTCAGAATTACCTGGGAAAAGTTAAGAGAAATGGATTTCAAGGCTCCACCCTAGGCTGATTCAAAATCACTGAGTAAGAGGCTAAGAGACTGAGTAAGAGGGGCACCTGGGTGGCTCAGTGGATTAAAGCCTCTGCCTTCGCCTCAGGTCATGAACCCAGGGTCCTCGGATCGAGTCCCGCATCGGGCTCTCTGCTCAGCGGGGAGCCTGCTTCCTCCTCTCTCTCTGCCTGCTTCTCTGCCTACTTGTGATCTCTGTCAAATAAATAAATAAATAAAATATTTAAAAAAAATAAAAAAGAAACTGAGTAAGAGGTAAGAGATTGCACTTTGGAAGATATTGCTTTGGGGCTGGTTTATGGGTATGATGGTCCATGATCTTGGGGTTGTGAGATGGAGCCTTGTATTAGGCTCCATGCTCAGCACAGAGTCTACTTAAGATTGATTCTCTCCCTCTCCCTTTGACCCTCCCACCCTGTGTACTCTCTCTCTCTCAAATAATAAGTAAAATAAATCTTTAAAAAAATTGGAAGAAGGATCAGAAGAAATTAGGAAAAATAAGTGTTAATAACTATTATATAAGATTGCTTGTGGAGGCTTGATAATTAAACAGATCCTCTTCCAGTTTTGATCAACTTTAGAGACATAGTTCTCATGTGCTGGGTAAAGTGGAGTGAGTCTTTTACTCCAATTTGAGATTCACTATGAAAGTGGATTAGAGAAGGTGGTTTGTACTGGAGGTACTCTTCCTGAACTGAACTGACTTGGCCTTTGTGATGGTTAATTTTAAGTGTCAATTTGACTGGGCAATGGGGTGCCCAGATATTTGGTGAAACATTATTCTAGGTGTGTCTTTGAGGGTGTTTTTGTAGGAGATTAATATTTGAATCATTAGACTGAGTGAAGCAGATTGCTTTACATTGTTTTACATTGTTCTAATGTGCTTGGCCCTCATTGAATCAACTGAAGGCCTGAGTAGAATAAAAGGCTGAGGAAAAAAAAGAATTCTCTTATAACAACATCAGTGCTTCCGGTTTTCAGGCCTTCAGACTCAGACTTGAACTGTACCATTGACTCTCGTGAATCTTCACTTGCTGACTACAGATCTTGAGAATTCATTCTCAGCTTCCATAGTTGTGTGAGTCAATTCCTTGTAATGAAACTCTTTATTATATATATATATATATATATATATATATATATATATTTATATATTTATATACACACATATATACACACATATGTGTATATATACACATACTTATATATGTCAAATGACATATATATGTCAAATATGTATATATATATACAAATTAATCAATCATTCATTCTCCTATTGGTTTTGTTCTCTTGAGAATACTGAATAATACAGCTTCCCACTTGTAGGTGGGGCAGCTGAAGAGTTTTCCTTGGTCTGCTTCTGAGTGGTAGGAAGGAAACAAATCATGAGCCATGATAGTTGTTCTTCTTCCACAAACCAGATATGTCATCCTCAGCCTGTTGGGATTGGAGAGTGAGAGGGAACCTCAGAGAATGGTAAAAATTGTTTTACTGACATCCTCCAAGAGGGTGGAAAAATGGACATAAGAATCAATATGAGGGCTCAGAGGGAATCTGAAGAGAGGAATTCCATGTATCAACTGGTTGTATTAAGGATTAGAACCCACATATTGTGTGATTTTAAATATTGTCTCAAATCAGAAGCCAGCCTGAGTTAATAAGAAAAGCTCACTGGGGATAAATTCAGCCAGCAGGATAAGGAAGACACTATTTTAAAATACATTGTATCTTAGATACACTAGGGAACACCAAAAATTGTTTTCAGTTATTTGTCCTGCCTGGTCAAATTAAGAACATCTAATCCACCTTTATAGGATAAATTTTTAAGCTATCAAAACTTACAAACAGTATTAATGATATATAAAATGGCTTTTGATTATGATGAATTTGATTCTGTTACACATGGTAAAATTTGCCTTATTGTGATATATTGTCTATCAAGAAAGTTCAATATATTAGCCATTTTATGTGGGGGCAGCTTAAAAATACTGGTCTTTTCTCTTTTGGAAATAATTAACTAGATAAGTCAAAAATTATTGCCAAAACATTTAGTTTATGGATGGAATTATTTTTAAGATTTTATTCATTTATTTGACAGAGATTAAGAGTAGGCAGAGAGGCAGGCAGAGAGAGAGAGGGAGAAGCAGGCTCCCTGCCGAGCAGAAAGCCCGAAGCAGGGTTCCATCCCAGGACCCTGAGATCATGACCTGAGTTGAAGGCAGAGGCTTAACCCACTGAGCAACCCAAGCACCCCATGGATGGAATGTTTTCAAATGCAGGTGACAATAATAATAATAAGAGGACCCATATTTTTGTTTCTAATTCTGAGCAATTCATTCAATAGTGCTAGAGGTGTTATTTACTGATTTATTTATTTAATATTACTTAATTAATTTATTATTATTTTTTCTTTAAAAAAATTTTTTTAAATAAACATATGTTATATTTTTATCCCCAGGGGTACAGGTCTGTGAATTGCCAGGTTTACACACTTCACAGCACTCACCATAGCACATACCCTTCCCAATGTTCATAACCCCACCACCCTCTCCCGACCCCCCGACCCCCAGCAACCCTCAGTTTGTTTTGTGAGATTAAGAGTCACTTATGGTTTGTCTCCCTCCAGATCCCATCTTGTTTCATTTATTCTTTTCCTACTCCCCAAACCCCCCATGTTGCATCTCCACTTCCTCATATCAGGGAGATCATATGATAGTTGTCTTTCTCTGATTGACTTATTTTGCTAAGCATGATACCCTCTAGTTCCATCCATGTCATTGCAAATGGCAAGATTTCATTTCTTTTGATGGCTGCATAGTAATCCATTGTGTATATATACCACTTCTTTATCCATTCATCTGTTTAATGGACATCTAGGTTCTTTCCATAGTTTGGCTATTGTGGACATTGCCGCTATAAACATTCGGGTGCATGTGCTCCTTTGGATCACTACATTTGTATCTTTAGGGTAAATACCCAGTAGTGCAATTGCTGGGTCATAGGGTAGCTCTATTTTCAACTTTTTGAGGAACCTCCATGCTGTTTTCCAGAGTGACTGCACCAGCTTGTGTTCCCACCAACAGTGTAGGAGGGTTCCCCTTTCTCCGCATCCTCGCCAACATCTGTCATTTCCTGACTTGTTAATTTTAGCCATTCTGACTGGAGTGAGGTGGTAACTCATTGTGGTTTTGATTTGTATTTCCCTGATGCCGAGTGATGTGGAGCACTTTTTCATGTGTCTGTTGGCCATCTGGATGTCTTCTTTGCAGAAATGTCTGTTCATGTCCTCTGCCCATTCCTTGATTGGATTATTTGTTCTTTGGGTATTGAGTTTGATAAGGCTTTATAGATTTTAGACACTAGCCCTTTATCTGATAGGTTGTTTGCCAATATCTTCTCCCATTCTGTCAGTTGTCTTTTGGTTTTGTTAACTGTTTCCTTTGCTGTGCAAAGGCTTTTGATCTTGATGAAATCCCAATAGTTCATTTTTACCCTTACTTCCCTTGCCTTTGGCGATGTTCCTAAAAGAAGTTGCTGTGGCTGAGGTAGAAGAGGTTGCTGCCTGTGTTCTCCTCAAGGATTTTGATGGATTCCTTTCTCACATTGAGGTCCTTCATCCATTTTGAGTCTATTTTTGGTGTGGTGTAAGGAAATGGTCCAGTTCTCATTCTTCTGCATGTGGCTATCCAATTTTCCCAATACCATTTATTAAAGAGGCTGTCTTTTTTCATTGGACATTTTTTCCTGCTTTGTCGAAGATTAGTTGACCATAGAGTTGAGGGTCTATTTCTGGGCTCTCTATTCTGTTCCATTGATCTATGTGTCTGTTTTTGTGCCAATACCATACTGTCTTGATGATGACAGCTTTGTAGTAGAGCTTGAAGTCTGGAATTGTGATGCCAAACATTGGCCTTCTTTTTCAATATTCCTTTGGCTATTCGAGGTCTTTTCTGGTTCCATATAAATTTTGGGATTATTTGTTCCATTTCTTTGAAAAAAATGGATGGAATTTTGATAGGGATTGCATTGAATGTGTAGATTGCTTTAGGTAGCATAGACATTTTCACAATATTTGTTCTTCCAATCCATGACCATGGAACATTTTTCCATTTCCATTTCCATTGTGTCTTCCTCAGTTTCTTTCATGAGTACTTTATAGTTTCCTGAGTACAGATTCTTTGCCTCTTTGGTTAGGTTTATTCCTAGGTATCTTATAGTTTTGGGTGCAATTGTAAATGGGATTGACTCCTTAATTTCTCTTTCTTCTGTCTTATTGTTGGTGTAAAGAAATGCAACTGATTTCTGTGCATTGATTTTATATCCTGACACTTTACTGAATTCCTGTACAAGTTCTAGCAGTTTTGGAGTGGAGTCTTTTGGGTTTTCCACATATAGGATCATATCATCTGTGAAGAGTGATAGTTTGACTTCTTCTTTGCCTATTTGGATGCCTTTAATTTATTTTGGTTGTCTGATTGCTGAGGCTAGGACTTCTACTACTATGTTGAATAGCAGTGGTGATAACGGATATCCCTGTCATGTTCCTGACCTTAGTGGAAAAGCTTTCAGTTTTTCTCCATTGAGAATGATATTTGTGGTGCGTTTTTCATAGATGGCTTTGATGATATTGAGGTATGTGCCCTCTATCCCTACACTTTGAGGAGTTTTGATCAGGAAGGGATGCTGCACTTCATCAAATGCTTTTTCAGCATCTCTTGAGAGTATCATATGGTTCTTGTTCTTTCTTTTATCAATTTATTGTATCACATTGATTGATTTGCGAACGTTGAACCAACCTCTTGCAGCCCTGGAATAAATCCCACTTGGTCATGGTAAATAATCCTTTTAATGTATTGTTGAATCCTATTGGTTAGTATTTTGGTGAGAATTTTCGCATCTGTGTTCATCAAGGATATTGGTCTGTAATTCTCTTTTTTGATGGGATCCTTGTCTGGTTTTGGGATCAAGGTGATGCTGGCCTCATCAAATGAGTTTGGAAGTTTTCCTTCCATTTCAATTTTTTGGAACAGTTTCAGGAGAATAGGAATTAATTCTTATTCAAATGCTTGGTAGAATTCCCCCTGGGAAGACTTCTGGCCCTGGGTTTTTGTTTGTTTGGAGATTTTTGATGACTGTTTCAATCTCCTTACTCGTTATGGGTCTGTTCAGGTTTTCTATTTCTTCCTGGCTCAGTTGTGGTAGTTTATATGTCTCTAGGAATGCATCCATTTCTTCCAGATTGTCAAATTTGTTGGTATAGGGTTGCTCATAGTATGTTCTTATAATTGTTTGTATTTCTTTGGTGTTGGTTGTGATCTCTTCTCTTTCATTCATGGTTTTATTTATTTGGGACCTTTCTCTTTTCTTTTTGAAATGTCTGGCCAGGGGCTTATCAATCTTATTAATTCTTTCAAAGAACCAGCTCCTAGTTTCGTTGATTTGTTCTACCTTTTTTTGGTTTCTATTTCATTGATTTCTGCTCTGATTTTATTATTTCTCTTCTCCTGCTGGGTGTAGGCTTTCTTTGTTGTTCTTTCTCCAGCTCCTTTAGGTGTAGGGTTAGGTTGTGTATTTGAGACTGTTCTTGTTTCTTGAGATAGGCTTGTACCGCTATATATTTTCCTCTCAGGACTGCCTTTGCTGTGTCTCACAGATTTTGAACCGTTGTGTTTTCATGATCATTTCTTTCCATGAATTTTTTCAGTGCTTCCTTAATTTCCTGGTTGACCCATTCAGTCTTTAGAAGGTTGCTGTTTAGTCTCCATGTATTTGGGTTCTTTCCAAATTTCCTCTTGTGATTGAGTTCTAGCTTCAGAGCATTGTGGTCAGAAAATATGCAGGGATGATACCAATCGAGACCTGATTTATGACTCAGGATGTGATCTATTCTGGAGAATGTTCCATGTGCAGTAGAGAAGAATGCGAATTCTGTTGCTTTGGGATTGAATGTTCGAATATATCTGTGATGTCCATCTGGTTGAGTGTGTCATTTAAGGCCTTCATTTCCTTGTTGATCTTTTGCTTGGATGATCTGTCCATTTCAGTGAGGGGAGTGTTAAAGTCCCCTACTATTATTGTATTACTGTTGATGTGTTTCTTTGATTTTGTTATTAATTGGTTTATATAGTTGGCTGCTCCCACGTTCGGGGCATAATATTTAAAACTGTTAGATCTTCTTGTTGGACAGACACTTTGAGTATGATACAGTGTCCTTCCTCATCTCTTATTATAGTCTTTGGCTTAAAATCTAATTGATATGATTTAAGGATTGCCACCCCAGTTTTCTTCTGATGTCCATTAGCATGATGAATTGTTTTCCACTCCCTCACTTTAAATCTGGAGGTGTCTTTGGGTCTAAAATGAGTTTCTTGTAGGCAGCATATTGATTTTTTTTTAAATCCATTCTGATACCCTGTGTCTTTTGATTGGGGGCATTTAGCCCATTTACATTCAGGGTAACTATTGAGAGATATGAATTTAGTGCCCTTGTATTGTCTCTTTCCTTTCTGATCTACTACTTTTAGAGTCTCTCTTTGCTGAGAGGACCCCTTTCAATATTTCCTGTAGAGCTGGTTTGGTGTTTGCCTGGAAGCTTTTTATCTCTCCTCCTATTTTCAATGATAGCCTACCTGGATATAGTATTCTTGGCTACATGTTTTTCTCATTTAGTGCTCTGAATATATCATGCCAGTTCTCTCTGGCCTTCCAGGTCTCTGTGGATAAGTCTGCTGCCAATCTAATATTTTTACCATTGTATGTTACAGACTTCTTTTCCTGGGTTGCTTTCAGGGTTTTCTCTTTGTCGCCAAAACTTGTAAATTTTACTATTAGGTGACGGGGTTTTGATCTATTCTTATTGATTTTGAGGGGGGTTCTCTGCACCTCCTGGAATTCGATGCTTGTTCCCTTGCCATATTAAGGAAATTCTCTATAATAATTCTCTCCAATATGCCTTCTGCTCCCCTCTCTCTCTCTTCTTTTGGAATCCCAATTATTCTAATGTTGTGTCATCTTATGGTGTCACTTATCTCTCAAATTCTCTCCTTGTAGTCCAGTATTTGTTTGTCTCTCTTTACTCAGTTTCTTTATTCTCTGTCTTTTGGTCTTCTATATCATTAATTCTTTCTTCTGCCTCATTTATCCTAGCAGTAAGAGCCTCCATTTTTTTATTGAATCTCATTAAAAGCTTTTTAAAATTTCAACTTGGTTAGATTTTAGTTCTTTTATTTCTCCAGAAAGGGCTTTTATTTTTCCAGAGAGGGTTTCCCTATTATCTTCCATGCATTTTTTGAGCCCGGTTAGAGCCTTAAGAATTGTCATTCTGAACTCTAGATCTGTCATATTACCAATGTCCATATTGATTAGGTCCCTAGCCTTTGGTGCTGCCTCTTGTTCTTTTTTTTGTGGTGAGTTTTTCCACCTTGTCATTTTGTCCAGATAAGAATATATGAAGGAGCAGATAAAATACTAAAAGTGTGGCAAAGACCCCAGGAAATTGTGGTTTAACCAAATCAGAAGAGACCCCTAATCGTGGGAGAGGGGGGAAGAAAGGGGATAAAAAGAAGTTCAGAAAAAAAATAAAAAAAGAAGACAAATAAAGAAAAAATATAAAAAAGAAAAAAATATATATATATTAGACTGGTGACTAGAATAGGGTCACCCACTTAATTTTGGGAATTAAGAATGAAATCTTAAAAATGAAAATCTTAAAGAATGAAAAACATATATAAGGGTAAACACAATGAAGGGATGGAATATGCCTATAAAGTTGAAAAAAAATTTTTTTTAAATTTCTAAAAAAGAAGTTGATAAATTAAGTTGGTTAGGAGAATAAAGAAAAAGAAAGTGGAGAGAATTTGCATGGGCTTGATACTTGAACAATCCTGGAGCTAGATTTACGGTATATTTTGATCTCTTTGAAGAAGTTGTACCCCAAATTTTTTAGAAGAAAAAACCCTATGTGTATACAAAAAATAAAGTTAGATACAATGAAGGATCAAATATGAGTATGTTAATAAATGTTCAAAAAAGATTATTATTTTTTAATGAAAGGTATTGTTAAGATAAACTAATTAAAAAATATTAAAAGAGGAAATGGTAAAAGTTAAAAAAAATTTAGCAGAAGCAAAAAAAAATTTACAAAAATTAATTAACTGCAAGACTAAAGAATCATGGGGAGAAAGCCATGAATTCCTTGCTTTGCTTTCTCCTCCTCTGGAATTCTGCTGTTCTCCTTGGTACGTGAACTTGGTCTTGGCTGGATTTCTTATTGATCTTCTGGGGGAGGGGCCTGTTGTAGTGATTCTCATGTGTCTTTGCCTGAGGCGGAATTGTACCACCCTTATCAGGGGCCAGACTAAGTAATCCACTTGAGTTCACTTTTGGGAGCTTTTGTTCCCTGAATGCTTCCTATAGATTTTCGGAGGATGGGAATGAAAATGGAGGCCTCCCAATCTCCAGCCCGGAGGAGCTGACAGCTTGGCGCCCCCCCCCCTTGGTGTGCCCTCAGAGAAAAGTGCTCAGTCACTCCCGTCTCCCTGGCCTCTGGCTGTGGGCCGAGCTCACCCAGCCTATGACCAAGCATCTTTGTCTCTGTCATGCAGCTCCGCCTCGAGTCTCCGAACCCCGCAGATCCCTGAGCTTTTCCAGGTGGTGTCTACCCAGATCTTGTGGGGACCCCACTCACAGAGGAGTGGCCTGTGCCATGGATTATGGTTCAAGGTAACCCCAAGTTGAGAGCTCAGTCCTGGGCTCTGTCTCTGTACCTGGCTTCCCTGATCTAATACCTGTGAGTGCTACAACACTCAGACACCTCCGATCCTTCTGTGACCCTGCAGGACCTGAGGCTATGCTGACCCCATGTGGGTTTCAACCCGGTTTAGCCTCTGGAGCGATGTCCCTCAGTGGAACAGACTTTTTTTTTTTTTTTTAAAGATTTTATTTATCTATTTAACAGACAGAGATCACAAGTAGGCAGAGAGGCAGGCAGCGGGCAGGGGGGGCGGGGGAGCAGGCTCCCTGTGGATCAGAGAACCTGACGTGGGGCACGATCCCAGGACCCTGAGATCATGACCTGAGCTTAAGGCAGAGGCTTAACCCACTGAGCCATCCAGGCACCCCAGTGGAGCAGACTTTTAAAAGTCCTGATTTTGTGCTCCGTTGTTCTGTCACTTGCCGGGAGCCGGCCCCTCCCCCCACAGTCTATCTTCCCATCGCTTTGGATTCACTTCTCCGCCAGTACTACCTTTTAGAAAGTGGTTGATTTTCTGTTTCTAGAATTGTTGCTCCTCTTCTCTTCAATCTCTTGTTGGATTTGTAGGTGTTCACAATGGTTTGATAAGCTATCTAGCTGATCTCCTGCTAACTGATGTCATCTCAGCCTGCTATTTCTCCACCATCTTGACTCCTCCCTTTTTTCTTGCTTCTTGAGTTAGTCCTGTATTGCTATATATTTCCCTGTTTTTGCTGCATCCCAAGTGTTTCAGAATGTTGTGTTTTCATTTTCATTTGTTTCCATGTATTTTTAAATTTCTTTTTTGATTTCCCAGTTGACGTATTCATTGTTTAGTATCATTTTATTTACTCTCCATGTATCTGTGGTCTTTCCAGATTTTTTTCTTGTGGTTGACTTCTAGTTTCATAGCATTGTGGCCAGAAAAGGTGCATGGTATGAATTCAATCTTCTTGTATTTGTTGTGGCCTGTTTTGGGGCCTTATATATGATCTATTCTGGAGAATGTGTCATGTGCACTTGAAAAGAATGTGTTTTCTTCTGTTTTAGGTTGATATGTTCTGAATAAGACCTTGTGGTCCAATGTGTCAGTCAGAGCCATTGTTTCCTTACTGATATGCTGTTTAGATGATCTGTGCATTGATGTGAATGGGGTGTTAAAGTCCTGTACTATTATTGTATTGTTATCAATTATTTCCTTTATGTCTGTTACTGTTTTATGTATTTGGGTGCCCCCATGTTGGGTGCATAAATATTTACAATTGTTGTATCTTCTTGTTGGATTTTCTCTTTTATTATTATATCATGTCCTTTGTCTCTTATAATATTAAAGTCTGTTTTGTCCAGTATAAGTAATGTTACTCTGGCTTTCTTTTGACACCCATTTGCATAAATATTTCTCTATCCCCTCACTTTCTTTCTTTTTTTAAAAAAATATTTTTATTTATTTATTTGACAGATGGAGATCACAAGTAGGCAGAAAGAGAGGAGGAAGCAGGCTCCCTGCTGAGCAGAGAGCCCAATGTGGGGCTTGATCCCAGGACCTTAGATCACAACCTGGGCCAAAGGCAGAGGCTTAACCCACTGAGCCACTCAGGCGCCCCTGCCTCCCCTCACTTTCTATCTACAGGTGTCTTCAGGTCTAAAATGAGTCTCTTATAGGCAGCATATAGATGGATCTTGTTTTGTTTTGTTTTTTTGATCTATTCCTACCCTACGTCTTTTGATTGGAGTGTTTAGTCCATTTACGTTCAAAGTAATTATTGATAGATATGTATTTATTGCCATTTTATTTCTGGTTTTGTGGTAGTTTCTGAAAATTTTCTCTGATCCTTTCTTGTCTTAAATCTCTTTCATGGTTTGGTGAGATTTTTTAGTAATATGTTTGAATTTCTTTCTCTTTATTCTTTGCATGATTATTAGTGGTTTTTGATATGTGGTTACCATTAGGTTTGTATATAACCTCTTTTGCATATAGCAGTCTCTATTAAGTTGATGGTCCTTCAAGGTTGAACCCATTCTTTTCTCCTCTCCACTTCACATTTTAGGTACAGGTATAGGTATATGTGTGTGTGTGTATGTATATATACATATGTATATATATGTATGTATGTATATATTTATATAAATATATATACATATGTATGTATATATATTTAAAGATTTTATTTATTTATTTGACAGAGAGAGAGAGAGAGAGATAGATCACAAGTAGGCAGAGAGGCAGGCAGAGAGAGAAGGAAGCAGGCTCCCAGCAGAAAGTCTGATGCGGGCTCAATCCTAGGACCCTGAGATCATGATCCGATCTGAAGGCAGAGGCTTAAGCACTCAGCCACCCAGGCACCCCTAGTTTATTATATTTTATCTCCTTTTACTTTGTGAGTTCTTTGACTGATTTTCTGCAGAAATATTCATTTTTCTGCTTTTGTATTTCTTAAATTCATACTGTTATTTTTGGTCTTTCCTTTCCAGTCAAACAGTCTCCTTTAATAATTCTTGCAGGGCTGGTTTAATGGTCATGAACTTCTTTAGTTTTTGTTTGTCTGGGAAACTTTTCTTTTTTTCTTTCTTTATCTGGGAAACTCTTTACTTTTCCTTCAATTCTGAATGATAGCTTTGCTAGATAGAATAGTCTTGGCTGAAGACTTTTCCCATTCAGCACTTGGTATAGCACAGACTTCTGGTTCTCTCCCCACTATCCATTTGCTCTGTATTCCTTACCAGCATCCCAGTTTTTTTTGGAAGACAGAAATGTGCTTAGCTAAAACATCTGTATTTCCCAGTTTCCCTTGCCACCAGGGATGACCAATGAAATATAAACAGAAGCCGTCAGTTGGAATTTCTGAGGAATCCTTGTAAAGAGGCTTGATCTAGCTGGGAACTGTGCCAGTTAAACCCTGACTACCATCTTCTTTCTTCTGGCTTAGGACACAGAATTGTTCTTGCAGCCATCTTGAACCATAAAACCATCTTTGAGGACGTTCTAAGTGCACTTAGCTATATACTAAGGATGTTGCCACAGAGAGTTGAAGGAGGCTGGATCTCCAAAGACCCTGAGGTTTACTTTCCAGCCTAGACCACCAAACTCCAAACTTCTTTTACTTCTTTGAGCACTGTTTTTTGAAGTTTCTGATATTTGCACAAAACTTAATCCTAATTGTACATCCTTTCTGTTTGCCTAGGATTGGATATTTTGATTAGATATATTTTCTCCCCATTTATGTTTGCCCAAAACAGGGAAATCTATTTTGTAATCCACAAAAGATAACTAACATTTCACTAATTTTATCAAGATTGCATCTAAAGTATCCCACAATCCCGGGTAATAATTATGTACCAATAAAAGTTCCAGATTAAATAAGCAGCAAGGCACATTGCATGTGTGTTATTCCTAAGATAATTGTATCCCATTACATTTAATTTTTCCCTTCTATTGAAAATTTAATTTAATTAAGAAGATTTATAATGTTGGAATCTTACCTATGTTACCCATCTGGCTCCCTGTAGCTGCCTGTCGGTACTAAAAGCTCAAAAGTGGAAACATATGGGCTATTTCTAAAATAAGACTGTCTTTTAGATAGAATTGTGGCTCAACTTTGAGACTCTTCCTGAGATTATGCCTGCTACATGTATTTTTGAGGCACACAGGATAAAAAATCAATTACTACCTAGAAATTTTTCTCTACAGTGTTTGAAATAAAGATTGTCACTGCCAAATACACTTTCTCTTAATGGCTTCCATATTGAGATGGAAAGAGCTGTGACCAGAACCTGAAGGACAGATTCATAGAATCAAAATTCTTTACTCATATTTTTATTTTATTTTATGAATGAAAATTAGTTAGTTAATTAGTATTCATTAACTGGAAAATAAAAACTGAAAGTGGAGATTTATTCCTTTTTAATTTTTCCCTCACCACCATTCTCTGATTATTCCTCCTTAGTGAGTCACAGCACCCAAAAGCTACCATCCACAGTTTAGAAAACTTTTTTGCAGGGTGATTTCTGTGACATCAGATCAAATTCTTATACTTTTTAACAGTTACTTATCCACCAGGGGGATTATGTTTTATTGTTTATTTTTTGTTTGTTTGTTTTTGTTTTTGGTAAAGAACTAAAAGATAAAAAGAAACTCAAGTAAGATCACCATAAAAAACACTATAGGAAAAAAAAGATGACAGTCTGTTTAGTTTGCCTAAATTGGAAGGTTTTAAAAATAAATGACCTTATACCAATTATAACTCCATAAAAATTAAACTACCAATATGCTGCTAAACATAAAGAAAACATGGAGGGAACATGTTTATTATGAATTGGCATCGAGGTAGTAACATTTTGTGATTTTTCACTTGAGACCTGAGACAAGTTGGCAGCTGTTGGAAAAAGTGTGTCTGTGTGACCAGTCCTCTGATTAGCCTGTCAAGCTACTAAGCAGGCACAGATGATTTTAGCACTGCTCTTTTTTGTTGGACACTAGAGATCCATGTAGATGGTGAGTGGAAATTAGGTAGGATGAAGTAATAAAAGGTCTATAATTTGAGATGCGTTTCCCCTTCAAAATAAGGGGCAATCACCTATAGTATCTTCCTTCGCTTCTCTTGAAGGGGGCAAGTTTCAAAGAGACACTATTACCTTGGTGTGGATGTATGCTGCTGTGGTTGACATAAAATGATTTTTTTGTGGGGGGCCATGATGTTTGTATGTCTCTAAGACCCTACCATACCTCTACCATGCTCCATCTGTTCAGCCTGGGTGTCTGTAAACCCTCCAGCAATCACTGTATTCTAGGCATTCATCTTGTTGCTGGTGAATCATCAGATTAAGGGGTCTTAACAATTCATTGTGGCTCCTCCAGCTGGGCAGATTGCATTAGGGGCTTGAGCCCCAGGCATGATCTCTCTCTGTGGTTCCCTAGTTGTGGATGTGATGTTCCCTTAGAACAAGTTTTAACGAAGATGCATTTTTTTTCTTTTCTTTTCTCACACACAACTGACTGCTTTCAAAGGCACAAATCTGCATTCTCATGCCATGCTTGGACCCAGCACCTGGGTACCTGAGCCTTTGAAAACTGGGGAATAACTGCTTCCTATCCTGACTTTTGAGAATTTCTGGTGGTAGCATAAAGGTCTTGGCACCCTATGAAGAAGGTAACTCAACTTTCTTTTGTGTTTTGAGGGTGACTCACCACATGTAACCATGAGGTTAAGTTTCAAGATGACACATGAGGTTTAAGTGCCTTCTCCTGTGGAGTGAACCAGCTGGCCCCTGAATAATTGTGCTATTGTATTCAGGACCTTTAGTTTCTTTTTCTTTTCTAAGCCTAGGCTTGGATTCCTTCATTCAGTCTCTGTATCTGGGTAGGGAGATAAAAAAAGCCCATAAGAATGGAATGTGTTAGAAACTGCTAGCAAAATTTTGGAGACACAAATTAGATTCAGGTGAAGCAATTTGGAAAGAAGCAACAAATGCCAAAATGTAAGCATTAAATATAGAAGAATGAAATTCCAAGCATGGATGGTGGTAGCAAGGAGAAGTATAGAAAAAGTAGAACTTGAAAAATAAGGGAAGATGTGGGGTGCTATTTACAGAGTAGAGGATAGCATGAACAAAGTTCAGAGGCAAGGATAGCAGCATGCCATAGGTATAATCTGGGGATTGTCAGCATCAGGCAATGTTGCCATGGACTACGGTGGGAGATAATATAGGGATATTCTACATGAGGGGGGAAGGCATAAGCTTTTGGGAAGAAAGGACTTATCTAGACAGCATAGTAAATGTCATAAGAAAAAAGAGAGCAAGAGAAAAGTACAGTGGAAAAAAGATAGTCAATAAATGGTGCTGGGAAAATTGGACAGCTATGTAGAGAAGACTGAAATTTGACCATTCTCTTTCACTATACACAAAGATAAACTTGAAATGTATAAAAGACCTCAACATGAGGCAGGAATCTATCAAAATCCTAGAGAAGGACATAGGAAATAACCCCTTCAACATCGGCCACAGTTACTTCTTTCAAGACATGTCTCCAAAGACAAAGAAAACAAAAGTGAAAATGAACTTTTGGGACTTCATCAAGATCAAAAGCTTCTGCACAGCAAAGGAAACAGTAAACAAAACAAAGAGGCAACCCACGGAATGGGGGAAGATATTCGCGAATGACACTACAGACAAAAAGCTGATATCCAAGATCTATAAAGAACTCCTCAAACTCAACACACACAAAACAGATAATCACGTCACAAAAATGGGCAGAAGACATGAACAGACACTTCTCCAAAGAAGACATACAAATGGCTAACAGACATATGAAAAAATGTTCATCATTAGTCATCAGGGAGATTCAAATCAAAACCACACTGAGATACCACCTTATACCAGTTTGAATGGCCAAAATTAACAAGACAATAAACAACATGTATTGGAGAGGATGTGGAGAAAGGGGAACCCTCTTACACTTTTGGTGGAATGCAAGTTGGTGCAGCCACTTTGGAAAGCAGTGTGGAGATTCCTTAAGAAATTAAAAATAGAGCTACCCTATGACCCTGCAATTGCACTACTGTGTATTTACCTCAAGGATACTGATGTAGTGAAAAGAAGGGCCATCTGTACCCCAATGTTTATAGCAGCAATGGCCACAATCTCCAAACTGTGGTAAGAGCCAAATGCCCTTCAAAGGATGAATGGATAAAGAAGGTATGGTCCATATATACAATGGAGAATTATGCCTCCATCAGAGAGGATGAATATTCAACTTTTGTATCAACATGGAGGGGAGTGGAGGAGATTATGCTGAGTGGAATAAGTCAAGCAGAGAAAGTCAATGGTCATATGGTTTCATTTACTTGTGGAGCATAAGGAATAACATGGAGGACATTGGGAGATGGAGAGAAGAAGTGAATTGGGAAAAATCGGAGGAGGAGACAAACCATGAGAGACTGTGGACTCTGAGAAAAAAACTGAGGGTGTTTTGGAGGGGAGGGAGTTGGGAGGTTGGGTGAATCTGGTGGTGCGTATTAAGGAGGGCACGTATTGCATGGAGCACTGGATGTGGTGCATAAACAATGAATTTTGGAACATTGAAAAAAATAAGATAATTTTTTTTTAAAAGAGAAAAATGCAAAGGGGAAATGATGGCTATTGCAGTAATAAGAAATAACTCCCTTTCATTTTCTAGGCCCAGCAGGTGTTTAGGTCCTGTGATCTGAGGGATTCACAGTAAAGTGGCAGGATCACTAAGCTGATTGATAAGGGTGGCATTCCAAGAAAGGCACAAAGCAGGGAACCCAAGAGCAATCCTCTATGTCAGAGCTCAGGAAGTACTTAATAGCACAGAGGCGGCCTTGTTGGAGACACTTCCCAAACCCCTTACCTCCAACCTACCACACAGACACACTTCAGGCACTGCAGTAAGTGAAATTATATGCATGGCCAGCTTCATAAGCCGGCTACTAAATTAATGTTGCATTAGATTAATTCAACTTATTGCTATAAATGTGTGTCTAAGTTCCTATCTAATATTTTATATATTCTCAGGAATGTAAATAGGGAGAGAAATTGTTAAAAATTAAACCTGAGGAAATTAAATGACTATGGTCACTCAGGTAATAAATGAGAGATTAGGACTGGCACTCCATCTTTGGGACTCTAAATCCAGTGACTCAGGTGGCCAGGATATACCAGATAATTCAGAGTCATGAAAGCCTGTCTAGTGGTTTTTTTCAAGTGTGGTGGGTTTTAGTTCTCTTTGCCAAATATTTCCAGTTTTCTACCCTATCAGGCAGATGGCAGGCTTCTACTTCCTGGCTCCATTGTAGTTGGGGAGCATGTGAATAATTCTGGCCAGTGTGTTATGAGCAGATGTGTGTCACCTCTAGGTGAAAGCAATTTCATGCCCTCACAAGATCCTTCTGAGCTCTCTTTCCCTCTGCCTCAGTGACTGTAACACACCCCATCTTGGCTGCTCCATCAAATTGGGTCATAGAGTGAGGAGACATGGAGCAGAAATTGCAACCAACTCATAATGGATATGTAATATGAGGGTGAAATAAATTTGCCATTTTATGCCACTAGGATTTTTTAATTGTCTGTACCGCAGCAGAACATGATCTAAACTGGCTGATAGTGTGAGGTTTTGGTACTCTAAGCAGAAAAAGGGGGCAGATCAAATGGGAAGTTAGGGAGTGAGTCTAAGGGAAATTGTGAAGGTAGAACTTGCAGGACTACATAATTTATAGAATATGGCTATTCTAGGAGAATTAGGCTTTGAAGAGAATGCCAGGGTTTAAAGCCCAGACATGGGGAGAATGAAGGTCATTTTAGTTTGAAGATAATAAATATAGTATTTACTTCCTTTAAAATATAAAATAGCTCCTCCTAATTGGATTTTAAAGGCAATATATACTGATTATAAATACTCAAGTGATGCAGAAAGTTATAAATAAAAAATTAGAAAATTATATGATTTTAACACATTGATAATTATTTACATTTTGGTTTATACACACATATGAATGAACATACTTGACAGGAACATACTTGTGTATGTTTATAAACATTTTTAGAAAAATCATTAACTGTTGGACATATTATGAAATGGAGATACCTTTGAGACATTCATTTATTTAAAAAAGATTATTAAGTACTTACCACCTAATACGCAGTAGGTTAGGTGCTAGAGCACAAATGTTAATGAGTAAGTTATTGCACCTTTTTAAAGAAGGCTTATGGACTGGTAGAAAAACTTCCCATTTACAAGTGACAAATTGGAAATATGGAACTGGAGTTCAGAGTGGTGCAGATTTGGGAGTTATAGGCAAGAGGCAGCAGTTACTGCCTGAGGATGAATGACTTTCCAAGAGAAAAAGGAAGGAATGAGATGAAGGCCAAAATTAGAGAAGGCCCAAGTGATAAGATGGGAAAGAAGGACCTGTGGGGAGGGAGAGAAGAAATGGCCAAAAGAGGTGTATATGATTACTTAAGTTTGATTAATATATCATACAGGAAATGATTTTTGGAAAAGAGAATATGATGCCTATTTGGAAAATGGAAAGACCAAGTTCTTTGAAGGGAATTAAAGATGGTAGAGAGGGAATCTGTAATGTGGGAACTGGCTTTCCTGGGGAATTAGTACATCTGGAGGTTGGGTCTCCTGTCATCTGCCTGGACTTGATGCCAGGGGTCCACTGGAATTTAAGGCACTTGATCTCTCTGTCTCTATCATCTTCCTCATGTTTTGTCACTGCCTAAAATGTAAGCCCTTATTTACCTTCCTTTTCATCTGCTCTTGTCCCTGGCTTTCTATCTCTTCAGCCTCTTCCTTGAAAGTTTCTTCCTCTTTTGTGACCTTGACAGAAGCCACCTCCCATCTATAAAGATACTCTTTCCTCTCCTATAATACACAGGTCATGGGGTAGGGAGGATGCAATGGCATTTATCTTCTAATCCATAGAAAGCAGGGAGTTCAGACTGGTGGCTACTGTGTCCAAAGATGCAGTTAGCCAAAGATGGTTTACTAACATTTGGACCTTACAATATTTTATAAATTTTAGCCAACCTTTCATAACCAGGAGATATATTTATTTTATTTTATTTTAATTTTTGAAAAATTTTAACTCAAATATAGTTAAAATACAGTGTTATATTAGTTTCAGGTGTATAATATAGTGATTAAACAATGCCATACATCAACCAGTCATCATCATGACAACTGCACTCCTTAATCCCTCTCCTCTGGTAACCATCAGTTTGTTCTCTGTAGTTAAGATTCTGTTTCTTGGTTTGTCAATCTTTCTCTACGCTTCCCTCCACCCGCACCGGCTTTGGTCGTTTGTTTTGTTTCTTAAATTCTGTGTACAAGTGAAGTCACATGGTATTTGTCTTTCTCTGACTGATTTATTTTGCTTAAGATAATACTCTCTAGCTCTATCCATGTCATTGCAAATGACATGAGTTCATTCCTTTTTATGGCTGAGTAATATTTCATTATATATATGTATATATATATATATATATATATATAAAATAAAATATACTGAAAATACATATCTCCATTTATCTATTGATGGACAATTGGGCTGTTTCACAATTTGGCTATTGTAGATAACGCTGCTATAAACATTAGAATACATGTACCCTTTGAACTAGAATTTTTGTATTTTTTGGGTAAATACCTTGTAGCACAACTTCTAGATCATAAGGTAGTTCTATTTTTAACTTTCTGAGGAACCTCTGTACTGTTCTCCAGAGTGGCTGCCTGGTTTGCATTTCACCAATAGTGCAAGAAGTTTTCCCCTTTCTCCATATCATCACCACCACCTATTGTTTCTTGTGTTGTTGTTTTTAGCCATTCTGATAGGTGTGAGGTGATACCTCATTGTAGTTTTAATTGCATTTCCCTGATGATGAGTGATGTTGAGCATCTTTTCATGTGTCTGTCAGCCGTCTGTATGCCTCTTTGGAGAAATGTCTCTATCTTCTTGTCTTCTGCCCATTTTTAAATTGGATTATTCATATTCTGGGTGTGGAGTTTTATAAGTTCTTTATATATTTTGGATACTAACCATTTATTGGATATGTTATTTGCAAACCTCTTCTCCCATTCTGTAGGTTGGTTGCCATTTAGTTTTGTTGATTGTTTCCTTCGCTGTGCAGAAGCTTTGTATTTTGATGTAGTCCTAATAGTTTATTTTTGCTATTGTTTCCCTTGTCTCAGAAGACTTACCTAGGAAAATGTTGTTGTGGGCGATGTCAAGGAAGTTATTGCCTGTGCTGTCTTTTAGGATTTTTGTGGTGTCAGGTCTCCCCCACTTAGGTCTTTAATCCATTTTGAGATTGTTTTTGTGTATGGTCCAGTTTCATTCTTTGGCATGTGGCTGTCCAGTTTTGCTAATACCATTTGTTGAAGAGACAGTCTTTTTCCCTTTGGGTAATCTTTCCTGTTTTGTTGAAAATTAATTGACCATAGACCTACGGGTTCATTTCTGCAATTTCTATTCTGTTCCACTGATCTGTGTGTCTATTTTGTGCCGGGACCATGTTGTTTTGATTACTGTGTCTTTGTGATGTAACTTGAAATCCAGAATTATGATGCCTCCAGCTTTGCTTTTCTTTTCCAGGATTGGTTTGGCTATTTGTGGTCTTTTGTGGTTCCATACAAATTTTAGGATGGTTTGTTCTAGTTCTGTGGAACATGCTGTTGGTATTTTGATAGGGATTACTTAAAATGCATGGATTGCTTTGGGTAGTACAGACATTTTTACAATAATTGTTCTTCCAATCCATGAGCATAGGTAACTTTCCATTACTTTGTGTCAGCTTCAGTTTCTTTCAGCAAGCTTTTACAGTTTTCAGAGTACAGGTCTTTCACCTCTTTGGTTAGGTTTATTTCTAGGCATCTTATTATTTTTGGTGTAATTGTGAATGGGGTTGATTCCTTAATTTCTCTTTCTGCTGCTTCATTATTGGTGTTTGGAAATGCTACAGATATCCACAAGTTGATTTTGAATCCTCTGGCTTTACTGAATTTGTTTATCACTTTTGGTAGTTTTTTGGTGGAATCTCGTGGGTTTTCTATATATGGTAACATGGCATCTGCAAATAGTGAAAATTTGACTTCTTCCTTAGCAGTTTGGATGCTTTTTATTTCTTTTTGTTGTCTAATTGCTGTGGCTAGGACTTCTGGTACTATGTTGAGTACAAGTGGTGAGAGTGGACATCCTTGTCTTGGTCCTGACTATAGAGGACAAGCTCTCAGTTTTTGCTCATTGAAGATGTTGTTCACTGTGGGTTTTTCATAGGTAACCTTTATTATGTTGAGGTATGTTTACTCTAAACCTACTTTGTTGAGGGTTTTTATTATGAATGGATGTTGTACTTCCTCATGTGGTATTTTCTTTTTTCTTTCTTTTTATTTTTTTAAAGATTTTATTTATTTATGTATTTGATAGAGAGAATGACAGCGAGGGAGGGAATAGAAGCAGGGGGAGTGAGAGAGAGAGAGAAGCAGGCTTCCCGCTGAGCTGGGAGCCTGATGAGAGGCTTGATCCCAGGATGATAGATAGGATCATGACCTGAGCTGAAGGCAGATGCTTAATGACTGAGCCATCCAGGCACCCCTGTCAAGTGTTTTTTCTGCATCTCTTGAAATGGCCATGTTTCTCTTATTAATATGATGTATCATAATGTTTGATTTGTGAATATTGAACCACCCTTGCATCCCGGGAATAAATCCCACTTGATGGTGGTGAATGATTTTTTTTTAATGCATTTTTGGATTCTGTTTATTAGTATTTTGCTGAGGATTTTTGCATCTATGTTCATCAGAGATATCAGCCTCTAGTTCTCTCTCTCTCTCTCCCTTTGTGTGTGTCTTTATCTGCATAACTGGAAGATTTAATATAAAAATGAGCATATGGCTTTTCTTGTAAAAAGTAGGAGTTTTGATGACAAAGGGCTTACATTGCTGCAGGGCAATGGCTGGCTCGAGGTGTGGTGAAGTGACCCCTTTTGGCTTACCACAGTCTTCACTGCTCACCCAACACATTAGTATGGACTCCCCTGGGCTTGTCCAGATGTTTATGTTAGTTGCCTGGTCATTGTGATATTGTTTGCTTCTCTTTTGAAGTCCCTCTTTCCTTTTAACATCAGTGTCATGTCCTTATAGCATCACCTTTTCCTTATAACATCAGTGTCATGTCCTGAACTACCTGACTGGGTCATGCTCTTGAATTCATGAAATCTTTGGAATCTTGTGCATTATTAGAATTAAAGCAGAACTTATGTGCCAGGCAGTGTTCTAAGGGCTTTACAAATCTTAACTCATTTAAAACTCATAATAACTGTCTGGACTAGGTACTTTATATTACCCACATTTTTTAGACAAGGAAACTGAGACATAGTTCTTAAATTAATAGCCAAGTCATATAGCTAGTATGATAGTTTTTTACTTTACATCAACTTCTTCCAGGAACCCGAGGTACTTCAGTGTCTATAGAGATGCCCCACCCCACCCCACAATCTCACTTTCTCATTTTTAGTGAACTTTTCTGTCTCATCTCAGTCACTCACATCTGGACACATTGGACCTTGTCAAAATCAATAATAGATATAGCTCTGGTATTTGAACTCTGAATCTACTGTGACAACAGCCCCTTATCTTTCTAAGTCTTTAATCCAATTTTCAACCTCATAGGGCTCTCCATTCTCTAAAATATTTCACTTTTACCTGGTCTATCTGTTCTTTTTCTAGTATCATTTTTTTCTCTTATGAAGACTGGTTTCCATGGTGATCCCATGAACCACTTTATCACTAATAGCCACAACTCTCATATATTCTCCTTTTCCAACACGTTTTCTCAGCAAAACTTCAATCAACTCTACAATCTCACCTTCTCTGCCTTCGTAAACTGATGAAAAACATGAGGCTATAAATTTAGGGTTTCCAGTTTCAGATAGGTGCTGAGCCCCTCATTAATTTGCTTATTTAACAAATATTAACGAAGTACCTATTACATGTCTGGCTCCCATCTAGACACTCAGAGAAATTAGTGACCAAGCCAAACAAAAATCCTTGCCTGTACAGAGCTAATATTCTAGAGAGGACAGATATGAAAACAAGTAAAATGTGTAATATGTAAGACATAGAATGTCCTGTGGAGAAAACTAAGGTAAAGAAAGGACACAAGGAGAGCTGGGGAATAGATAGAATAAGGAAGACTAACTGAGAATGAGTTGTTTAAGTGAAAAATTGAAAAGGTCAGTATATCATGAAGGTAATCTGGGGTAAGAGAAATCCAGGCAAAGGGAACATTAGGAGCAAATGTCCTGAGGCAGGAGCATGCCGGAAGTAGTCAAAGAATATCCACTTTTGTTGGAATGGAGGAAGGAAGGTGGCTAAGAGGAATAAATGAAGCCAGAGAGGTCATGAAGGTCATTTTGTGTAGAATCTGGTCAGTCATTGTAAAGAACTTTGGTTCTGCTCTGAGATACAAGTTCATTTGGAGGATTTTGAGCAGAGGTATGATATGATATGGTCTGACTTATTTTTAGAAAGGATTGTTTGGATTGCTGTGTTGAAACTAGTGTTGAGGGGTAGAAGCAAGGGTTTGAAACTGAGAGACATTTAAGGGGTCATTGCAATAAATAAAGGTAATGCTTAGGTCTAGGATGAATGTGGAGAATGTAGTGAGAAATTTCTAGTTGTGGATATGTCTTAGAAGTATAATAATAAAGAGAAGTTTCTTATGCAGGTATATGAAAGAAAGAAGCATCTAGGATGAAGCTAAGGATTTTGGCCTGAACACTAGAAAGAGTGGAGTTAGATTAACTGAGATGGGAAAGACTGAAGAAGAGCAGGGATTGGTGAATTTGGGAGTTGTGTTTCAGATATGTAGAATCTGATGACTTTATATTCAAGTGGACATCTTGAGCAAGTTCCAAGTCTGGTGTTGGGGGAGAAGTTCTAATGAGAAATAGAAGTTTGGGGATTATCAGCATGTAGATGTAGTTTAAAACCGCAAGACTGGATATGGTCCCTAAGGGAAGGAAGGTAGCTAGAGAAAAGAGAAGAGATCCAAGGACTGAACTTATGGGCATCTGAACATTTAGAATCGTAAAGTTAAGAGTGAGCATGCAAAGACACCCAGAAGGAGTGACCAGTGAACCAGAGTATGTGAGGTCTTGGAAATGAAGTGAAGGAAGTTAGTTAAGGAGGGGTATCACCCATGTCAAATACTGCTGACAGATTGAGTAGTGTGATGACTGAGACCTGGTCACTAGGTTTTGCAACAAGAAGAAGACTGACCATGGTTTTCGTGGAGGGAAAAACCGGATTGCAGTAGTCTCAAGAAAGAGACTGAGAAGTGAAGTACTGATACTTGCTGTAACATGAATGAACCTCAAAACATGCTAAGTGGAAGAAGCCAGACACAAAGGCCACATATTATATGATATGGTTCCATTTATATGAAATGTTCAGAATATGTGAGTCCATAGAGACAGAAAATAGATTAGTTTTTTGATCTACTGTGAGAAGGAGGAGATGAGAAGTGATTGCTGATGGGTATGGGGTTTTGGGTTTGTTTTTGGTTTTTTTTTTTTTGGTTATAAAAATGTTTGGAGTTAGATAATTTGATAGTTGTACAACCTTGAACCACTGAATCATACACTTTAAAAAGGTGAATTTTATAGTGTTTGGTAATATCTCAAAAAGGATAATGAATAGGAATTGAAGGTAATATATATAGACAACTCCAAGGAGATCATCTGAAAAGGGAAGCAGAGAAACAAAAGGGTAGGTTGAAGGGGATATGGAGTTAGGACTGAAAGAAATTACAGTAGGTATCCTTTTAGAATGATTTAGTAGAGAAGGGGAATTGGTGATAGAGTTTAAAGGGAAATAGCTGCTTTGACAATGTCCTTGAGTAGTTAAGAGTAGATAGAACCTAGGGAGCAAGTGGAGGAATTGATAGAGGCAGGAGCAATTCATTTAGGAATAAAAGAGAAGGTACAATGTGTGATGCAGATATTGGTAGCTGGATGGATACAGTGGTGAGAAGGCATAGAAGTTCTTTTTAGTTGGCTCTAATAGTGAAATAGGGACAAAATTATCAACTGAGAGTAAGGATGGGAAAAATACTGTATGTTTGAGAAGAGAGGAAAATATTCATTCAGGAGATGGAGAGATTGAATGTATCCAGTAAGTGTCATAGGATTATTGGGTGATACTGAAGATCTATTTAAAGTTTGTAATAAAAATTTATAGACTAGTCAGTATAATCATGTAATTATTTTCCATGAAGGCTTAGTTTGCTTGGATGCAGACATACAGTGGGTGGAAATTTGAATTTAAGAAGGATAGGATTTTTTCCCAGTTTAGTTCCAGAAAGGTGAAGGTAAATGGAAGGAAGTGAGGTAATGATGTATTCAGGAGGTTAAACAGGGTGTCTTAGTCCATTCTTGGTTTATTTGGGTAGCTATAACAAAATGCCAGAGAATGGGTAGCTTATAAACAACAGAGACTTATTTCTCACAGTTCTGGAAGCTAGAAGTCTGAGACTGGAGTCCTAGTATGATGAGGGATTTCTTATGGATTGCAGAACTCTTGTATTTTAATTTGGTAGAAGTCAGGGATTTGTGGGGTCTTTTTCATGAGGTCTCCACCCTTATGACCTAGCATTTCCCAAAGATCCTATCTTCTAATAGCCATCACATCAGGCATTGAGATTTCAACATATTAATTTTGGGGTGGTGATGGTAGTACACAAACATTCAGACTGCAACACTGGGTAAGAGGGAGAGGAGTACAGGAGGATGCAGAGAATAAGATCTATGCATGGTCCAGTGAAACTGAAATACTGTTGGAGTTGTGTTACCTAGTGAGCAAGGAAGGCAGGGGATTAGTGAGACTGAGATAATGGAGATGTTTCCATTATTGGTATTGACAAGGTATTGACAAGGGGAGTGGATGACTAAGGTGGAGAACAAGGAAGACCTCTGAGGAGATGGGATAGCAAAGCACTAGGTGTTAGAATATCATCCATGTAGGTAATGAAAATAAAATGCCTTGTAGTAAGATTATGTTGCAGAGAGTGACAGTGAATGGGGAACAAACATTTTAAGACACTGAGAAAGAATGACTTAGAAGTTGTAGCTGATTGCAGTAGGGAGAGAATGGCAGGTGATCATCTGTTGACATGAGATAGACCAAAAGTTGATTTTTTTTTTGTTTTTGTTTTATTTTAGAGGCCTTGAAACCCCCATAGGAGCAAAGAGGATTCTATCCCATCTACATGCCTGGTGCTACCTCTTGTGAAGGCTGCAGAGGAAGCAGGTCTTCAGGGGAGAGCAAGTTTTGCAAAGCAGGCAGTGAAGGAAATGTTCCAAAAAAAAGGTTTTGATGATGACTGAACATAAGTGAAGTATCAGTGAAGGTATAGTGATGGGTTTTAGGAGATGGAGTCAGGACAAGGGCTCTTGAGAGCATAGGACATGTGAGTTCAGAGCACGAGGAATGAGCTGGCTGTCCTGGTTAGACTTTTGTTACTTGATACATTCAGGCATGACAAGCATTAATTACCAATCAAGGGCATGTATTTATGGGCATGGTCTTATCTCCGGCTCCATGATTTTTTGAATTATTCTCTGTCTTTGCCTATACTGTTTGCTCTTTCTAATCTACCTGTCACAGTGTTCTTCATTTGGCCAGCTCCTATTCATTCTTCAGCTACAGGAACTCTGTTCTGACCTCTTCAGTGTTCCCATAACACTTTGTAAATAACTCTATTAAAACTCTTATAATTTTGATTGCTATTATCTATTTATATATGTCCCCATAAGCAGATTGTATGTATGCTTCCTAGGGGCAGGGCTGGCCATATTTATCTTTGTGTTCTCTGTGCTTACCACAGTGCCTAGGACATGGTACATGAAAAGTACTCATCTGTTGAACTGCACTCTATGCACTTGGGAAGAAATATGGTTTAGAAAAGAAGAGGAAAGAAGAGTGGAGAGATAATGAGGTGGAGATGTGTTGAGGAAAAGATGAAAATAAACTAGGGACTGTGGGCCAGATGATGAATCACTGTAATATTCTCATTAACACAGAAGACAAGGCCATCTATTTGGAATCTAATAGTGGGTATTGGGAGGAAGGAGAAAGTCTGAAGTAGCCACTATGGAGAGTTGGCTCAGGGGTTAGAGAAAATGAATAACAGGTAAACCAGATCTGCATAGGTGGCATTTTGTGGCCTGAAAGAGAAGAATGAAGAGCTTTGTCTATAATGGGTGTAGGAGTTGTAGATACAGCAAGAATAATGAGACATAGTATGACCAGCCAGGGAATCATAGAATCGAATTAAAAAATGTTAGAGCTATTAAAAGAAAGAGGTATTTCTGTTTTTTTAAAAAAGATTTTATTTACTTATATGACAGAGAAAGACAGAACAAGAGAGAAAACACAAGCAGGGGGGAGTGGGAGAGGGAGAAACAGGCTTCCTGCCGAGCAGGGAGCCCAATGCGGGGCTCGATCCCAGGACCCTGGGATCATGACCTGAGCTGAAGGGAGACATTTAATGATTGTACTACCCAGGTGCCAAAAAGAGGTCTTCTAATTCAGTTGCATAGTTCAGGTAATTGAGGTACTGAGGGGAGTGTCCTAGGGTCACACAGCTGGCTGGTAGTAGACCAGGGACTAGTGATAATGCTGTGTCAGAATTTGGTTGTGGGCAATACAAATGGATGCTGGTTTGCTTAATTCACTTAAGCAAACTAGATGTGGAATAAAATAAAGAATAAACTAGATGTGGTCAACTCTTAGAATTCAAAGAAAAGCTGAAGAACCAGACTCAGAAAGTTGGGGAGAAGCTTGCTCTGAAATTGTAGTTTGTAGGAACAAATACAATCTCTTCAGGGTCCTGCTGTGGGATAGATGATCCAACTATTTCCCCATCTTTGTTTTTGTCCATTCAAGATATAAATTCTTGGGAGATAAGAGCAGATTGCCCAAGTTTTAAAGAACAACTTGATAGGTTGTCTCACTAAGACTAAAATACAATGTAGGAGAGATGAATTTCTCCAAAATGGTGCTGCTACCAGAAAGTAAATGGATATAGATATTTGAAAATCACAGCTATCCTACCCACTATAGTGATGAAAATATAATATAGTGTAGTAGAATCAGCTATTACGGCCATTTTAGATGGAATGCATGTTCCTTCTGCCCTACCATGTAGTAGTCATAGTGGGCAGATCATGGAGGCTGCTTCAACTGCCATTGACATTCTAGCTGCTTGTTCTCATGTTGTTGTTGGTTTTTTTTTTTTTTTTTTTCAATCATCTATTTCCCTTCTTCCCCCAGCCATCTCTGGGATGGCTGGTACAGTCTAAAGTTTAACTTTTGGCTACTAATAGTATCTCTATTCTTCAACCTTGTAGCAAAGACTATCTCCTGGGCAACTGCGATTTAGAGGTGTGATGAGATAACATATAGATCTTAGAGTTTAAAGCCTAGGTTCTAATCCTGGCCCTGGTGCTTGTATATTCATTAACTTGGAAAATTAGTTAACATTTCTGAGCTTCAGTTTTCTCATCTGAAAAATGGGGATAATACTACTCATAAGGTTGTTGTGAGGTTTAAAGGGGGGTAATGAATAAGAGAGGCATGTAAACTGTAAAACAATATACAAATACTAGGTGTTCTATGTCGTACTGTTCTTCCATAATGAGGTTGTTCCCATAGGAGAAACCAATTTTGAACAGGCATAGTAGATTGCAGATGGCTGGTGCATACCAACTGGAGACATCCTGGGAGACCAATATTTTTGATGGCTTCTGTAGGGGAGAAAAGGAGAAAGGTCCTTTTGGTCAGAATGTGCTCCCATTAGGGTCATTAAGCCCAATTAATAAGCAGTAATCTGGAATTGCCCATTACCTAGGTAAATGAAGCCAACTGATGGTGACACTGCCCAGACCATGACTGTTTTCTATGCACTGTGTTATTACACAAGAATTACATTAGAATTTCAATTAGAATATCATAAGAATTTCACTATAGTACATTTGAATCAGGACTATGAGTAATTTGGTTCATGGTAAAATTCTACCTTTGGATAGAATATAGTTATTTTTTGTTTCCTTTTTTTTTTTTTTTAAACATATAATGTATTATTTGTCTCAGGGGTTCAGGTCTGAGAATCATCAGTATTACGCAATTCACAGCATTCATCATAGCACATACCCTCCCCAATGCCCGTAACTCAGCCACCCTATCCCTCCCCCACCACCCACCAGCAACCCTCAGTTTCTTTCCTGAGATTAAGAGTGTCTTATGGTTTGTCTCCCTCCTTGCTCCCATCTTGTTTCATTTTTCCCTCTCTTCCCCCCCAGGACCTCCCACCCTACCTCTCAAATTCCTCCTATCAGAGAGATTGTATGATAATAGTCTTTCTCTGATTGACTTATTTTGCTTACGATAATACCCTCTAGCTCCATCCATGTCATCACAAATGGCAAGATTTCGTTTGTTTTTGGATGGCTGCCTTGTATTCCATGGTATATAAATACCACATCTTCTTTATCCATTTATCTATTGATGGACATCTAGGCTCTTCCATAATTTGGCTATTGTGGATATTGCTGCTATAAACATTTGGGTGCATATGCCCCTCTGATCACTACATTTGTATCTTTAGGGTAAATATCCAGTAGTGTGATTTCTGGGTCGTAGGGTAGCTCTATTTTCAACTTTTTGAGGAATTTCCATACTTTTTTCCAGAGTGGGGCACCAGCTTGCATTCCCACCAACAGTGTAGGAGGGTTCCCTTTCTCTGCATTCTTGCCAACATCTGTCATTTCCCGCCTTGTTAATTTTAGCCATTCTGATGGCTAAGTCAAAACCACAGTGAGTGAGATGGTATCTCACTATGGTTGATTTGTATTTCCCCGAGGCCGAGTGATGTTGTGCACTTTTTCATGTGTCTGTTGGCCATTTGGTTGTCTTCTTTTCTGAAATATTTGTTCGTGTTTTCTGTCCACTTCTTGATTGGATTATTTGTTCTTTGGGTGTTGAGTTTGATATGTTCTTTATAGACTTTGGATAGTAGTCCTTTATCCGATATATCCTTTGCATATATCTTCTCCCATTCTGTCAGTTGTCTTTTGGTTTTGTTGACTGTTTCCTTTGCTGTGCAAAAGCTTTTGATCTTGATGTATAATAGTTTAAATAAATAAATTTTAGTTTAAATAGTTTAAATAAAAATAATAGTTTATTTTTGTCCTTGCTTCCCTTGCCTTTGGCGATGTTTCTAGGAAGAAGTTGCTGCAGCTGAGGTCAAAGAGGTTGCTGTCTGTGTTCTCCTCAAGGATTTTGATGATTCCTGTCTCATATTGAGGTCTTTTATCTATTTTGTGTCTATTTTGTGTGTGATGTAAGGAAATGGTCCAGTTTCATTCTTCTGCATGTGGCTGTCCAATTTTCCCAACACCATTTGTTGAAGAGACTGTCTTTTTTCCACTGGAAAGACTGCTTTGTTGAAGATTAGAGTAGAGGGTCCATTTCTGGGCTCTCTATTCTGTTCCACTGATTTATGTGTCTGTTTTTGTCCCAGTACCACACTGTCTTAATGATGACAGCTTTGTAATAGAGTTTGAAGTCTGGAATTGTGATGCCACCAACTTTGGCTTTCTTTTTCAACATTCCTCTGGCTATTTGAGGTCTTTTCTGGTTGCATATAAATTTTAGGATTATTTGTTCCATTTCTTTGAAAAAAAAAAAAAAGGATGGTATTTTGGTAGGGATTGCATTAAACATGTAGATTGCTTTAGGTAGTATAGACATTTTTACAATATTTGTTCTTCTAATCCATGAACATGGAATGTTTTTCCATTTATTTGTGTCCTCCTCAATTTCTTTCATGAGTACTTTATAGTTTTATGAGTACAGACTCTTCACCTCTTTGGTTAGGTTTATTATGAGGTGTCTTATGGGTTTGGCTGCAATTGTAAATGGGATTGACTCCTTAATTTCTCTTTCTTCTGTCTTGTTGTTGGTGTATAGATTGTCTGTTGACTGGTTTGGTGTTTGCAAATTCTTTTAGTTTTTGTTTGTCCTGGAAGCTTTTTATCTTTCCTTCTATTTTCAGTAACAACCTAGCTGGTTATAGTATTCTTGGGTGCATATTTTTCTCATTTAGCACTCTGAAAATATGGCAATCCTTTCTGGCTTTCCAGGTTTTTGTGGATAGGTCTGCTGTTAATCTAATATATTTACCATTGTATGTTACAGACTTCTTGTCCCAAGCTGCTTTCAGGATTTTCTTTGCCACTAAGACTTATAAGTTTTACTATTAGTTGACAGGGTATTGACCTATTTTTATTGATTTTGAGGGATTTCTCTGTGCCTCCTGGATTTTGATCCTTGTTCTCTTCCCCAAATTAGGGAAGTTCTCTGTTATAATTTGGTCCAATATACCTTTTGCCCATCTCTCTCTTTCTTCTTCTTCTGGGATCCCAATTACTCTAATATTGTTTTGTCTTATGGTATCACTTATCTTTCTAATTCTCCCCTCCCCAGTAGTTGTTTGTCTCTCTTTTGCTCAGCTTCTTTATTCTCCATCATTTGGTCTTTTATATCACTAATTCTCTCTTCTGCCTCATTTATCCTTGCAGTAAGAGCTTCCATTTTTTATTGTACCTCATTAATAGCTTTTTAAATTAGATTTTAGTGTTTTTATTTCCCCAGAAAGGGATTTTATTTCTCCAGAAAGGCATTCTCTAGTATCTTCTATGCTTTTTCAAAGCCTAGATAGCAACTTGATAATCCTCATTCTAAACTCTAGTTCTGACATCTTATTAATGTCCATATTGATTGGGTTCCTAGCCATCAGTACAGCATCCTTTCTTGATCAAAACTCTTCAAAGTGTAGGGATGGAGGGTACGTACCGCAATATCATCAAAGCCATCTATGAAAAACCCACAGCAAATATCATTCTCAATGGTGAAAAACTGAGAGCTTTTCTGCTAAGGACAGGAACACAGCAGGGATGTCCACTATCTTTACTGCTATTCAACATAGTATTAGGAGTCCTAGCCTCAGCAATCAGACAACCAAAAGAAATTAAAGGCATCTGAATCGGCAAAGAAGAAGTCAAACTCTCACTCTTTGCAGATGATATGATACTTTATGTGGAAAACCCAAAAGACTCCACTCCAAATCTGCTAGAACTTGTACAGGAATTCAGTAAAGTGTCAGGATATAAAATCAATGCATATCAGTACTGCCTCTTGTTCCTTTTTTTGTGGTAAATTTTTCTGCCTTGTCATTTTATCCAGGTAAGAATAGGTGAATGAAAGAACAAAATGCTAAAAGGATAGCAATGACCACAGAAAAGGCTGGTGAATAGAACAAGGCCACACATTTGATTTTGGGTGTATTTTGGTCTCTTAGAATAAACTACCTCCTAAAATTTTAAAGAAAGAAAAACTTATATATATACAAAAATGTAGGTAAACACAAGAAAGAGATAGAATATGACTGTAAAGATGAAGATTTAAAAAGACTCTAAAAAAGGAACTAATAAGATAAGAAGTTGGTTGAAAAAAGAGAAAATAAAAAGGAGAGAATGTGATCAGGCTGAAGGCTAGAACAAAGCCATATGCTAGATTTAGGGTATATTTTGATCTGTTAGAAGAAACTGTATCCCAAAATTTTAAATAAAGAAAAACTTATATGTATACAAAAAATAAGTTTAAATACAATGAATGGATAGAATATGACTATAACAATGAACATTTAAAAAGATCTTTTAAAAGGTATTGATATGAGTCAAGCAGAGAGAGTCAAGTATCATATGGTTTCACTTACTTGTGGAGCATAAGGAATAACACGGAGGACACTGGGAGATGGAGATGAGAAGTGAGATGGGGAAAACTGGAGGGGGAGACAAACCATGAGAGACTGGACTCTGAGAAACAATCTGAGGGTTTTGCAGGGGAGGGGGATGGGCGTTGGGTGAACCTTGTGATAGGTATTAAGGAGGGCATGTATTCCATGGAGCACTGGGTGTAGTGCATAAACAATGAGTTTTGGAACACTGAAAAGAAATTTAAAAAAAGATATTGATAATGGGGTGCCTGGGTGGCTCAGTCATTGAGCTTCTGTCTTTAGCCTAGGTCATGATCCCAGCGTCCTGGGATCAAGCCCTGCATTGGGCTCCCTGCTCAGCGGGAGGCACTTCTCCCTTTCCCACTCCCCCTGCTTGTGTTCCCTCTCTTGCTTTGTTTCTCTCTGTCAAATAAATAAAATCTTTAAAAAAAAATAAGATAAGATAAGATAAAATAGTTAAAAAGGCTAAAATAGGAAAGAGGAAAAATTTTAAAAAATAGAATAAGAAAAAAATAAAATTCAAAAAAATTTACCTTTGAAAGACTAAAGGATCATGGAGATAAAATCATGAATTCTATGTGTTGCTTTCCCCTAGCTCTGGCGTTCTGCAGTTCTCATTGATTTGTGAACCTGGTCTTGGATGGATGTTCTTGCTGACTCTCTGGGGGATGGGTCTGTTGCAGTGATTCTCAAATGTCTTTGCAGGAGGCAGAATTGAACCACCTTTGCCAGGGGCCAGGCTAGGTAATTAGCTTGGGTTCTCTCTAGGGAGCTTTTGTTCCCTGAATGTTTTCTGTACAGCTTTGGAGGATGGGAATGAAGATGGCAGCCTCCCGATCTCTGTCCTGGAGGAGCCAAGAGCTCAGGGCCCCACACCTCAGTGCACCTTCAGAGAAAAGCAGTCAATCCCTCTTGTCTCCCTGGTCTCCGGCCACACTCCAACCTCACCCGGCCAGTGACTGAGCGTTTCTGTCTCTGATGCATGGCCCTGTTTGGAGTCTCTAAACCCAGCAGATTCCTTCCGTGTGCTTCTGTGCTGCAACTCCTGGAGGAAGAAGAGGAAAGTCTCCCATGATCTGCCACTTGTGGGGTCCCTGCTTGAAGAGCAGTGATCTCCCTGTGCCTCAGATCATGGTTTAAGGTAACCCTGAGTGGAGAGCCCACTTTTCAGCTCTGTCTCTAGAGCTGGCTTCCCTACTCTGAAACCTGGGAACTCTGCCATACTCAGGCACCACTGGTCTTTCTGTGACCCCACAGGTCCTGAGACCAGTGTCCCAGCGAGGGCCCCACCTCCTACTTAGCCTCTGGAGCAATGTCCCTCAGTGGAGCAGACTTCTAAAAGTTCTGATTTTGTGCTCTGCTGCTCGACCACTTGCCGGGAGCCGCCCCTCCCCCCACAGTCTATCTTCCCATATATCGCCTTGGATTCACTTCTCTGCATGTCCTGCCTTCCCGAAAGTGTTCCTTTTCTGTTCCTAGAATTGCTGCTATTCTTCTCTTCAATCTCCTGTTGAGTTTGTAGGTGTTAAGAATGGTTTGTTAACCATCTAGCTGAATTTTTGATAGAATATAGTTTTGCTACATTTCCTTACTTGTCAAAGAAGGGAATTGGATGGGGATTCTATGATCTTGGGCAAATCATTTCACTGCTAGGTATCTGTTTCTTTATCTGTAGAAGGAGGAGCTGAATGATTTATATGCTGTTTCTGATTTCTGAACCCCTTCCAAGTTCCTTGCACTTAAGATAACTTGTGATTATTTTAATTGTTTGCTTACTCTATTTAATATTTTGTGTTATTGTACTCACTTGAATGTAAGTTCAGTGGAGGTAAAGACCATGACTATTTTGTCCACTGTTCTTCTAGCTAATGCTTAGTTCACAGTAGATGCAAAATAATGATTTTATGGATAATGAATATGGTTCTTTGGTCCAGTGAAGAGGAGCTTTAATTTTTCTGGATGTTGGTGGGTTTAGACTCTATTTTATGTAAATTGTTTTGATATTTTCTGGCACACTTTGTACTGCTTAGCAATGATATTAACTTGATATTTAAAAAAAAAATACCCAGGCCTGGATTCAAAAAGACCATAATTGTGTGGTACATTGATACATTTGTGTAAGGTTGATTTTAAAGATAAAGAGATTGAAATATACATGTCCTGGCCTACATCCACTCATTGAGTCCATATGTGTCCGCAACTTCTGCACCAGCCCTCCGTCACTAATACTAAAAAATGTTACTTATATTCTGCTTTTATATCTGGTGTTTGATATATGTGGGAGCACTTGAGCTTACACCATTGTTTTGTCTGCAAAAGGGGAAAATGAAACATAAATACATTGACTTAGACCTTGAGATCATCAATTAGGACCAAACAGGTTTACAAAAGAAGCTTTTAGTTTCTTAAAGATATTAATATTGCTTAAAGCACTAAAACGGCACAGGCCCAGACCAATTACATCTCATTTTATGAGCCCTGGCAGGGATATATATTTGATTCTTGTTGTTTGTTCTCACAGAGTCCTTCATAAATTAAGACCAATCAGTCATAGGAACATGAAATTCCATTTATATTCTCAGATGACTAATGGCTTGGCTTTTGGTCTTTTAGTTCAAGTTCTGATGAAACAGAGTAGTAGCTACATGGAATTAGCAAATGGACCCTGTCAGGTCTGATCATATGCATGTCTACAAAGGCTAAACTTGAGCTCCAACTACCACTTTATTTTTTTAAAGGAGCTAATGATAAACATGGCTGTGGCTGGGGACAGACTGAAAGACTGCTCCTAACTTCCTAAGATCCACGTCCAAACCAGCAGCATAAGAGTCTCTGATTCAGAGTGACTGCTGTGGTACTTTGCTAGCCTACAGTTTGTAGGATATCTTTCTTAATAGGATGAAAAAATCTCTTTGATGCTCTCTCTGATGCCTTGAAATGTATATCTTTCTTTTCAATACCCTCTTATTCCAACATCAACATTTACATAGTAATTGTGTAGGCTGATTCCAAACCTAGAAATTCCAGATATATCTTTGGAGCCAGAGTGAAAAAAACAGGAAATACGTGGTAAGACAGAAAGGCAAGGGGGGGTGGAGGGCCAGCCATGTAAGTTTAACATTAGAAAATAATCTTTTAGTAGAATACCTACTTCTTTGTTGCAGAGTATTCAAGGCAGTAGAATTGCATTTTTTGGACAGACACACTGAGTAATAACAGCTTTCTAAACTGTCACATTCTAGAAAACTCCAACCCCAGCTCTATTTCTTCTGCTTTCTCTCAGCAGGAAACTTCCTTTAGGGTGGGAACAGAAAGCTCCTCACTCACAAGGTTGCAAACTGACTGAACAGAGCTGGCCAGTGATGGGTAGTTAGAGAAGAGATTTAAAACGTTAATATTTGAAATTTATAACCCAGTACCTGTAACTTCTTAGATTCTAGATATTCTCTTTCCACTTGTTTGTGAGAGATAAGTCAAGCTAATTCATCATATTTATTGAATACCTTCTAGGCATAAAACAGTTTGTAGAGAGGGAGATGACACAAGGAGCTAGCTCTAAAGGATCAGTATGGGGGCACCTGGGTGGCTCAGTGGTTTAGGCTGCTGCCTTTGGCTCGGGTCATGATCTCGGGGTGCTGGGATCGAGCCCCGCATCGGGCTCCCTGCTCCGCAGGAAGCCTGCTTCCCTCTCTCTCTCTCTCTGCCTGCCTCTCTGCCTGCTTGTGATCTCTGTTTGTCAAATAAATAAATAAAATCTTTAAAAAAAAAAAAAAAAAAAAAAAGGATCAGTATGGTTGAGTGAAACCAGTGTCTAAGTCTGTTAGTAATGGACATCCAGTGGGGGCTTAGATCCGCATTTAGATTAGATCTGCATTTCAGAATTTAGATTAGATCTGCATTTCACACTGGAATAGAGGTGATCTCAGAACATGTTGGGTCAAGAACTGATGGTGATTTGGGTTAATGTATTAGCAGAAAGGATGGGTAGTAGAGCAGCTTGATGAGACATTTTGGAGATAGACTCAGCAGATGTGGTGATTCTCTGAAAGTGAAGGTAAAAGAGAGGGGGAGTTAGTTGAGTTTTCTAGCCATGGAATCATACTCTAAGATGATGGACAGAGAAAGTAGAGCCAGTTGAGAAGGGGGGCGGATTTTGATTTTGATGTGACTATGAGACATCAAGGCACTGCCCACTAGGCAGGTGGAAATAACCATCTAGAGCATACCAGAAAGTTGGAGGTGAGAGAGAAAGATTTACACATTCCCGGGACAAAGGTGGATTAATGAAATAGCTGTGTTCAAAACTGTTGTCATCTGAGTGTCTTCTCAAGATGGTGGTTATACTCATAAATTTTTTTCCCTCCTGTTATTAGCTATAGAGATTCTGAAAAAGAGTAAACAGAGAAGCAAATAAACCAACACAACCAACAACACAAGCTGGGGATTTGATTATTTACCTGTGCATGATGGTAACAGAACTAATGATTTAGGCTGGCTAGCCCCTGAGGGGTGAGAACACTGTACAGTAACATTGCATTGGAAGCTGCCCTGGATGAAGGCCACATCTATGGAATAATTGTTTTGTGAAAATGCTGGTGCTTTGGCTGGAGTTTCCATTCTTGGAGGAGGCTAGCCCATTGGGTGATCAACTGGTGAGAGCTGCTTCCCTACTTCTGATTTGGGGTTGTATTGTCCTTCTTATGCCTGCAAATAGATGTTGAAATTCAATGTTAATGTGCTTGTGGGACGTTTGGGCTTGTGTGTTAAAGCATTTCCACATGCATCAACTTTTAAAGATGAGAATGGCATCAAATTCGAAATAAGCTACAAATCTGCACCGCAGTTGAAAGTGAAAATCCTCTCCTAAGTATCAGTGACAAGTGACTGAATATTTCTCTGTCTTGGAATTGAAGTGCATTCCATGTGTTTTCAAAAGAAAATGAAAGCCTGTTTGGGGGTCTCTTAAGAGTTTGGGGTTAGCAAACCTGTTTCCTGTGATTCATATGATGCCTGACCTGCAGGGATCTCTCATTGCTGCCACTCCTTTTGAGAGATGCCTCAGATGAATGTATAAGATTATGAACCACATATCTATCAGAATCCCAAATGTTATTTGGGATTTAAATTGCTGCATTGAATGATTCCTTGATGCCATGTAGAATACCACCTAAAGTCTGAGAACATGGGAAATAGTGTATAGATTAGGTTTCATGGAGCATACTCTGTAGATGACAGGAGCTGTATCTCAAGTTGTGGGTGAAGCTGACTTTGTTCTGAGTGAGTCTGAGGAGCAAATTTCAGGGCTCTTTCTTTTTCTTCTTCTTTTACTTTTTGAAACACATTCTTTTTTAAAAATTTATTTGAGAGAGAGAAAGAGACACACAGAGAGAGAATCAGTAGGGGTAAAGGAAGGGGCAGAGGAAGAAGATTCCCTGCTGAGCAAGGATCCGGACTAATGCAGGACTCAATCCCACGTCCCTGGGGTCATGACCTGAGCTGAAGGCAGATGCTTAACCGGCTGAGCCACCCAGGTACCCAGGGCTATTTCTTCTGAGGAATACAGGCAGGGTTACCTTGAGGGTAGCCTTTTTGAGACCACAAATAGTAGAGAATGTTTAACAGTAGAGAAATTAATTCAGTAGAGAAATTAAACAGTGTCACTACTAAGCCCTGGAAGCTATGGAGCTTTCTTGAAAGGTTAAGGAGGAAACAGGAGACCTGGATCAATCTTTATAGAATAGACCGTCTGATTTAGAAGCGACATCAGAGATCACCTTGTCCTAACCTTTTCATTAACCAGAGAGATGAAGTGACTTGTCTGCCATCGTCTAGACAGTGGCAGACCTGGGACTGGAAACATAGGTGGCTCCTTTGTAAGCCCATGGCTGACCTGTTGTTCTAAACTTGGTTATGGTGGGAGGGTAGAAAGTAACAAGTATAGGAGTACAATGGAGAAACCAGTTTTAGGTTCTAATTCAGTCACTACTAGCTAGACCTTCGGTATGAAGGTGGACTGTATTTGACTTTCTGAGTTGGTATCTCATTCTCCTTGGTGATGAGGAGATTGTTTCAGGGGTGCCATTTGCTGAATCTCCCTCAAATCACCTCTTGTCCTTGGCATTATACATGCTTTTACAAGTAACACTGAACTTTGGTGGTCAAATTGCTGCTAAGGGCCAGAGTGTGATTGCCAAAGGAGCTTCCCTGAGGCTGGTGTCAAGGGAGGGATGGGGCAATAGGATCTGCTCAGGGTTGGGAGTGCACTGGTTTTGCTGGGAGAAGAAAACAACTAATGATCATTCTGATTCAGTCAGTCATGACACAATTTTTTCATAACTCTAGAAAATGTTCAGGAGGATTCAGGCAAGAAAAATTGTTTTCCTCTTTCACACTGAGTGGATTTGGAATAGTTGGAGAAAGTACATAAATATAAAAATCAGAGTGTTTTAATATGCTGGGAAATTTGAGGACACTCCAAGAATATGCTGGAACATTATATCCATGGTTTTGTGTTTCTTGTGACTCTAAATGATCTGCTTTTACTGTCCAAGGCTGGCTTCATGTTAAGTTGCCCTTTGTTGCAATGGCTGAATGCTTATTTCTAAATAATATCTTTTTCTCTGGCCTTATTTAAGCTGATCCTTGCTGTACTTTCATGAAAACACCTGTGCCAAGTTCGAATGTACTACTGGCTCAGGCTCATCAATTATCCATGGACTCAGCACAGACACAGCATCTATTAAAGGCCTAGAGTTTTGTGCTGTACTTGCCACAAGGTAACTGTCCAGATTTGTGCTGCTTACTATAACGGTGCTGACAACTGTAAGTCAGTTGTATCATTCTACAGTGAGAGAGAGCTTGGTTGTCAGGACACAAGGACCTTGTGTTGAATTGTACCTGGATTTCTATGAATTCATGTTATTGGAATCTATAGGTAATTCTACCCATGTTCTAAAAGTTATGTTTTCATTTTGGCCTCATGTAAGCCCTCAGTTGCCCTAATTTTTTTGTTTTAAGCTTTGAGACATTTTATGGTAATTTTTATTAAAGATTTATCTGGAGTTTATAGCAATAAAGAAACTAGCAATCACTGAGTGTCAGCCATTTGCTAGTCCACAGTTGATAAATACAAAACATAATTCATATCATTTTCTTTAATTTGTCCTTGGCAGACATTGTTAATCAATCATAGCACCTTTTGAGCCTGGATAAGACCTCACAACGCTTTTCAGAGTAACACTCCTGGAAATCACCACCTATTGTTATGAATTGGACATAAGATAATACCCTTTGTTATTCCAGTACGAGGCATTTAGTATTTGTTGTTTCATTTTATCCTTGCAACAAAGATTCAAGCAGTCCATATTATTCCACACAGTGGTGCAAATTGAAGCTAAGTTTATTGAAATAATTTGCTTTTTTGGTTTATGGATATAAAAGCCTCTTGTATGGCTTCTGGATCAAAACACAGTTTTGGGAATTTTCTTTTTCTTTTTCTTTTTTAGGAATTTATTTTTTTGAGAAAGAGAGAGAGAGAGAGAGAGAGAGAGAGAGCATGAGCACAAACAGGGATAAGGGCAGAGGGAGAGGGAGAAACAGATTCCCTGCTGAGCAAGGAACCCCAGGCAAAGCAGATCCCAGGACCCTGGTATCATGACCTGAACCAAAGGCAGACGCTTAACTAAGACACCCAGGTGCCCCCAGATATTTCTTAACTTTTGATGAGATTTTTTCCCCAAATGTTCAGCTAGAATAGTAATGATAATTGTCAACATCTGTAATAGCACCTAGGAACTTTGGGAACAGACAATTGTGTAAGAAATTGTACACAACACAGTCTCTTGTTCCTTAGTTTGTCTGTTAATTCATTTCACATTTACTGAGTATTTAGCTCTGAGGCTAAGGTATTAGGCTAAAAAATAGGTAGACAGTGGTGAACCAAATAGACATAATCTCTACTTTCATAGAATTTACAGGCTAGTGGGATAGAGTGACATTAAACAAATAAACACAAATAAATATATTGTTATAAACTAAGATACATTCCAAGAAGGAAAGGAGCAGAGACTTCTGCTGGAATGTAGCAAAGAGAACTTCAATTTCATAGAATGACTGGTGACTGCATCTCCAAGGCAATCATATTTAAGCTGATCACTAAAGCACCAGTAGAAAGTAGTAAGGAGAAAAATTGGGAATAAACATTTAGGAAGAAGGAACAGCATATGGGAAGACCCTGAGTTGGCAAAGAGTTTGATTTGACCAAGAAGATTTTTATTGGCTCTCTAGGAATCTTGTCCTCACTTGCTAATCTTGGTAGGCAGAAAGTGATAAATCTATGAAGGGATATTCTCACACATGTTGGCAAATAACAGCAAAGGCGGCCATATTTAGAAAACACATGTGACTTTGCAAAATATAACACCGAGAGCCTTCTCAATAACATGGTTGGTAACCCCAAAGTAGGGAAGCTATCTTGAGCCAAACTGCATTCCCCACTTTGTCCCTTTACAAATGACAGGGCACTACCCTCCAGATTTGCAGGAGCTGATCCTATATGGTGGTTCAACAAAAAATAGAGAGAAAAAGTAACTTTGATGGTCCCTGGCCTCAGCTCTCTGTTCAGTGTACAGAGCATGCGGAACTGATCAAGCAAACCATTGTCTCTAGTCCTCTAGGCTAGAGGCCAATGGGACGGAATGGTGTCCAGATTAATAGAGAGGAAAGCCAGACAGTGAACCAATGTTATTTTGGGGGGACAGGTGCTAATAATAGTCCTGCTCTTGAGTAAATATGAGATTAAAAGGGAAAAACATAGGAAATATGCTAGACATTTGCAAAAAGATAAATGACATCATGATTTTGAAGAAGACTCATGATGTTAAACAGAATGAAATAATAAGGAGCAACTAGATGTCATCTTATAAGAATTAAATAGGGGATAAATAAATAATTATTTAAGTAATTAAATAAGAGATAAATAATGATTGACAAAACCAGAGATATAGATATGAAGGGAGCCTTCAGAGCTAAGAAAGTAATTTCAAGAAGCAGTGCACTTTCTAAAACTATGGCACAATATTACAACCAGATATTGACAAGATAGAATCTACTGATCTTATTCAGATTTTTCCAATTTTACCTGTGAAAATGAGGCTGACTTATTTGGACTGGTTCCAGATCTAACTACCTCCATTAAATTGATTATCAAATAATCCTGTTACTATATCCACTCACTATTGTGTAAGTGCTTAGGAAATTGCCGGCTTGCAGAAGGCACTTCATGAATGCCAGTTCAGTCTCAAGCCAATAATCTCCCTTGGGCCTGCATAATACATGTACTTGATGAGCAGTGGACAGCAAGAATGCCCCAGCCTCAAAAGTGTACATGTTGTCTAAAACACTGGAATTGCTGTGTTCTGAAGTTCAAAGCCCAACATGGGATGGAAAACATAAGGCAGCATAATTTTGTCTTTCCCTAAGGAAGTAACTAGCTGTTTGTTGTGGTCCAAAGCAGGATACAAACACCGATAAAAGAATAATTGCCCTCACCTTTGCATGGCATTAAATAAATGTAATCAAAAGGCACAAGAAGGACAGTGTGGTCAGTGGCTTGTTATACTGTGTAAGTATGGTTAAGTGGCAACTTGAGAAATAATATGCTGGGATTAGGAGACAAGCTCTTTACAATGTTCTGCTTTGGTCAGCCAGGAAGAGAGCTGGCAATTTAATGTTTGCAAATGGCCTTTATTCAGGTATCCAGTATGACTTGTTCGGAACATTGAAAATAAAGGAACATTGAAAATAAATTTTCAACACAGGAAATCACAAATGTGCTGGGGAACTCATGGATTCTGAGTACAGGGAGGCATTGTTAGTAATCAAGCCCTTAATTCATGTTCTTATGAGCTTTTTCATGAGTTTCGAAGAGTTTGAGGTGCCACTTTTGAGTATTGTACATACTGAGTATGTGCTCTTTTCATAGTTTTGGGTCTGTCGTTGGTCAAAACCCTAACAAAATTAAACAGAAAATCTCTTAAGGAACAGCTTATTTTATCTCTCTAAAGCTGTGTTTCTCAACCCTTTTAATTCAAATTCCCTTGTAGTAATCTTAAAAATTCACTTTCTCCTGAACCCACCTAAATCTCATATGAACCACCTCCCCCTTTCCACCTTTTTTTCCCATGAGCTAAGAAGATCCTGATTGTTATTTGTATTATAAGAAGAGTATGCTTTGAAATTTTTTGTACCAAAAATTACAATACTGCATGTGCTACTTGGTCAAGTTCTAAAAATTATGATTTGGGCTCTTGACTTTTGGATTTTGTTGTAGCCTGTGTGAACACAAGCTCTAATAGACCACTCCTTTGAAAACTTAAATAAGATATTTATCTGCTTTCCTTGTTTGGATGAGCTAAAAGGTGGACATCATTTCAGTACTTTCCCAGGAGTTGCTCTCTGGTCAGTGGGCAGCCAACCTGACAGCAAAATTTAATATAATGTCTCATATGGCCATTATTCAGATGTCGAGGAAAATATGACAAAACACTGGCTACCACTCTTTGTATTTATCTCTATAGATATTCTCTCTGGGTGGCACTCACTTAAAAGAAAAGCTGCAACTCAGCTCCAGTTCTATGGTCCATGCAGGGAGACTCTGGGAGGTTTAGCATTGGAAGCACCTTAGAAATCATCTAGTTGAGTCTCCTCATTTGACTACTGAGGAAACCAAGGTAAAAATAAAATTAGAAACCATGTTTTCTTGATTGTCAGTCTAACAATATTTCTAATATATCAAGGACTTCCATGAATATATAGATATATTTTCGGGGGTCTATTTTTGATGATTCATTTTTTTTTAATAGACAAAATTAAATAAATACATAAAATTTCAAAACATGAAATGTTTCAAAACATAAATGTGTTTTCACAACAATACTTGGAGGTAGATACTATCATTGCCTTCATTTTTTAAAAATTTAATTTCATTTTCCACTGTTCCAAGATTCATTGTTTATGCCTCGCATCACACTCTGTGCTCCATGCAATACGTGCCCTCCTTAATCCCCACCACCAGGCTCACCTATCCCCCTACCCTACTCCCCTCCAAAACCCTCAGTTTGTTTCTCAGAGTCTACAGTCTCTCATACTTTGTCTCCCGCTCTGATTTCCCCCAATTCACTTTTCCTTTTCTTCTCCTAATGTCCTCCATGTTATTCCTTATGGTTTCACTTACTTGTGGATCATTGCCTTCACTTTAAAGAGGTTCTGAGACTGGTCTAAGATTCAGCTCTCCAGGAAGTAGGAGAGCTGAGACTGAATCTATACTGTATAGTTACAAAAAAAAAAAAAAAAATCAAGCAGATTGTTTCAGTCATCTTTGAACACAATGTATGTTTTCATTTACAAAGCAGTTGCATTTTTAAAAGAAGAAACCAAGTCCTCAACATGACTTGGTATGCAATTCCATCTCATTGTCATGACAAACTGCAAAGTTGCAGTACAATCAAAGGCTGTTCAATAGTTTGAAATCTAGAGCTGCCACTTAGTAGCTGTGATTTTGGGAAAGTTCTTTGGCCCTCAGTTTCCTCATTTGACAGAGTGGAACATTAATGTCTACTGCACAGGGTTTTTATAAGGATAAGTGAGATGACAACGTTTAAAGGCTTAGCACACCGTCTGCCATGTAGTAGAGCTCAAAAATGGGACTAATCTCTGGTGTGTGGAGGAGGGAGGGAAAAGGGGAATGGGAAGGCTCATGGCAGGACAGTGCTTCTAGAGATTTTGCACTGGAATTTTGCTTTAGGGCAAACTTTTCTTGAGGCTATGAATTCTTAGTAAGTCTCCTGAGGAAAGACCCAAGGGCAACGTACCATAACAATGTAAGTATGATTTGTAACCATTAAATCAGCAGAAGAAAAATTGATCTACCCACTAAAAGCAAGAAAGAAAATATGATATATGGAAAATATAAAGTATATTAAAGAAAGTTAGGACAATGGAAACCATGACATAAGAAGGGAGAAATAAGATATAATAGGATGGTAGTTAAAATAAGTACAAATGGATTAAACTTTCTGTGGTAGACTGAAAAATAGCCCTTCAAAAGATATCTATATCCCAATCTCAGGACTCCATGGATATTATCTTGTATTAATCTTTTTTCCAGATATGATTAAGTTAAGGATTTTCAGATGGGGAAATATCCTGGATTATCCAGGTGGGTCCTAAATGTAGTCATATGTGCTCTTATAAAAGAGAGGTAGAGGGAGACTTGATACAAAAGTATCAAAGAAAAGGGAAAGGCAGTGTGACCACAAGGCAGAGATTAGAGTGATATAGCTATAAGCCAAGGACTGCCAACAACACCAGAAACTGGAAGAAGAAAGAAATATTCTCCATTAGAGCCTCTAGACAGAGTGTGGTTGTGCAACGTTTTGATTTTGGTTTAGTGAAATTGATTTTAGACTTCTGGCCTCCAGAATTGTGAGAATAAATTACTGCTATGTTAAGCCACCAAGTTTTTGGTTATTTGTTCCAGCAACCATGGGCAACTAAAATATGCAGAAATTAGAAGATAGAGTATTAGCAAAAATTTAAAAAATTTGAATTCACAAAAAAGTCTTCCAAATGTTGAGAGTATACTAGGTCTAATAAAATATAAAGAATCAATATTATGCAGTCTCTGTTTGTTGATCCTAATACAATAAGAGTAGAGACTAGGAACACATATATGGCTAAGAATATTTCATTTATCTGAAAACTAAATAACCTATGACCAAATAGGTCATAAAAGATGAATTGTAAGAAAGATAACAGAACAGTTAGAACTGAAATACAATCGAAATACTGTATGTTAGTATTTGTACAACATGGTTAAATGAGTATTTACAGAGAAATCTGTAGGTCTAAATACTTTTACCAGGAGGAAAAACTCTAAACTAGCTCTAAAACAACAACTAACCAACTCTAAAACTAACTCTAAAACAACTCTAAACTAACTCTAAAACAACAAAAATAAAAATAGAAAAGATCAACACAATCAAATGCTGTTTTATTGAAAGAATTAGTAAATAAATGGATATGGCAACTTTGGATTGTTTAATAGATCATGTTAAGAAAATTGACTTACTCTATGGGAAAAATAAAACTGGATCTCTTCTAACACCATGTATTTGGACTCCATATTTTTCTAACTTCATATAAAGGTAAAAGTGTAAAGATAATATAGCTTATATTTTTATAATCTAGGGACAAGAGAAGGACTTCTTAAACCTTGGAAGGTAATCCACAAAGCAAAATCCCCAGAGATTTGATTTTATTAAAAGAATAAGGATCTCTATTCTGAGGAGGACACCATGGACAATGTTAAGAAATGATAGATTTGGAGAAGATATTTGCAATGTCTAAAACTGAAAAGAAACTAATGTCTGAAATAAACAACTTAGTAAATTAACAAGAAAAAACAGTAATGGAAAGTGGAAAAATGGGCAAAGTCTTTAAACATGCAATCATAGAAGATGTACTATACACGGCTGAAATGTTTATAAGAAGATGCTTAAAAATTAAATATAGAGCTACCTTATGACCCTGTAATTGCACTACTGGGTATCTACCCCAAAGATACAGAAGTAATGAAAAGAAGACCCATAGGTACCTCAATGTTCATAGTAGCAATGGTCACAATCACCAAACTGTGGAAAGAGCCGAGATGCCCTTCAACAGATGATTGGATAAAGACAATGTGGTGCATATATACAATGGAATATTATGCTTCCCTCAAAAAGGATGAATGCCTAACTTTTTTATCAACATGGACAGGACTGGAAGAGATTATACTGAATGAAATATGTCAAACAGAGAGAGTCAATGATCATATGGTTTCACTTACTTGTGGCGCATAAGGAATAACATGGAGGACATTGGGAGAGGGAAAAGAAAATGAATTGGGGGAAATCTGAGGGGGAAATGAAACATGAGAGACTGTCGACTCTGAGAAACAAACTGAGTGTTTTGGAGGGGGGGTGGGGAGTTGGGTGAGCCTGGTGGTAGGTATTAAGGAGGGCACGTATTACATGCAGGCCAGGGTGTTGTGCATAAACAATGAATCTTGGAACATTGAAAAAATAAAATTACATAAAGAAAAAGAAGATGCTTAAGCATATTAGTATTTAGGGAAATGCAATGAGGTAAGTACAGTGAGGTACTGTTTTATTTGTATCAGGTTGGCAATAATTAGAAAGTTGGATAATATTAAACATGGGTAGGAATGTAGAGCTATAGGTACCCTTGCATGCAGCTGGTGGTTGTACAAACCAGCAGAGCTATTACACAGTGTAATCTGGCAAACATCAACTAAGTTAAGTGCATGTATCTTCTATGACCCAGGAGTATTGTTTCTGATTAGATATCATCCTAGAGAAGATCTCACAGAGATCCATAAGAGGATGAAGATAGTCATTGCAGCATTGTTTATGGTGGCAAGAAGTTAGGAATCTGGATGTCTCTCACTGGGGTAATGGACAAGCTAAATGTGGTTGATGCACAGTATTTGTACGATGCATGGACTAGATGTGTGTTCAGAAACATGGAGAGGACTTCTACCTAAAATGCTCTTTATAATTCTCAGTGCTGGCTACTTCTCAAAATTAAGATTTCACTATAAGTATTATCTCCTGTGGTACATTAAAAGTGGCCTTCTCACATTGAGAAGGGAAGTTGAACGGCCTCCCTTTGAATCTGAGTTGGCTTTAGTGGCATGCTCACTTAATAGTGGTTAAAGTGAAGCTATGACAGTCCAGGTCCAACTTTTAAGAGGACTGGCAGATTCTGTCTTGTTAGCTTGGATCCCCGAGCTAATATGTAAGAAATCTAACTACTCTGGGACATAATGCTGTGAGGAAGCCCAAACCACATGGAGATAGAGCAAAGTGCCCCCAGGTCACCATCTCAGATGAACTCTCATTTGTTAGGGTATGGAGTCGACCACTCCTCAATTAGACAGAGAACACTCTCGATAATGCAAGTCACGGAGCGAGGTTTATTTCCAGTTAGCTGGGGTCCAAGTATCTGCCCGGCACAGAGGGTTTCAACAAGGACCCCGAGTGCTCAAAGTCAAGGGTTTATATAGCATTTTCAAGGCACTTTTTCATAGCTACATACATCTCTTGCACCCCACTTTGACAGTTTAACTTTGTTTAACTTGTTGCCACCCTGGTGTCACCCTGGTGGTTAAGTGAGATTTAGGTTTAGAAGAATTTTCACCTCAATTACATTTCCTTCTGTCTCAGCCTCCTACAGTTTTATGGTGGGGAGGGCAACCTTTGGCCTTGAGGTACTGAGCCATTTGTCTCTGGAAAGTGGGCCATTGAAAAGATGGCCTTTTTGTTGTAAATCATCAGGACATTTGCAAACCAAGGGAGACTCTGGTCTAGCAGGATTGTGATCTCTGCAAGTTAACTATTTGTTTTTCTTCAACATTTGGTCCCTGTGGCGCCATCACTTAACCGCTGCTCTGGTGGTATACACAGTGTTGCCCTGTTAGGGACACTCAGTAAAATGGCTTCCGGGCCTTCAGGATGGCCATTCTTATGCTAACCCACTCTTACAGTGCAAGGTGCCAGCTTTTGCTTTGCCAAGATGGCTCTACTTATGTCAGGGCCAGACCTGAGGTGGGTACAGCCTTGTTTTTCTTGGCCTCCACACCTGGAGCTGGTTTCTGGGGACTTGTTTTTAAGTCCCCTGGGGGAAGGGGAGCAGAGACAGTTTAAGGGTTAAACAACAAAGTCATTGTTTAACCTCAATGAAAGCCTCTGGCTAAAATAAAAACATAAAGTAGGTCCTTACACCATCCAATTGCTCACAAGAACAGGCAGCCTTGGGAGCGACCTCCTCCAAGGTCTAGCTCAGGCAAGTATTCAGATGACTTTAGCCCAGCTGGAGCTACATCTGACTGTAAGAACATCAGAGACCCCAAACACGAAGAACCTAGCTGAGCCTAGTCAACCCCAAGAACCACGAAATGTAATAAGTTCTTTTTAAGACATTAACTTTGAGATGATTTGTTATGTAGCAATAGGTAACTGGAACACCTTCCACAGACATTTTATTTAGATGTATACTCAGGGTCTAGCAGGAAGTTTGTTTTTGGTATAGTATTTGTTTGATAACTGAAAAAGTTTAACTGGCCAAAGTAGTTTTGAGCGTTCTTATCTGATCTCTTTGTCCTGATTTCTGACTCATGCCTACAACATATTCCATTTCAGATACAGGGGGATCACCAGCAACATGGAGTTCTTTTGTTGTTGTTGTTGTTTTGTAAGATTTTATTTACTTTTTTGAGAAAGAGAGAGAGCAGAGTGAAAGAGAGAGAGAAAGCATGAGCTGGGGTGGGAGAGGGGCAGAGGGAGAAGGAGAAACAGACTCCCCGCTGAGCAGGGAGCCTGACAGGGGATCCCAGGATTCTGGGATCATGACCTATGCTGAAGGCAGACGCTTAACTGACTGAGCCACCCAGGTGTCCCATTACACTAGTTTTTAAATGAAGTGTTTTCTACAGTGTGGTCACATCAGTGTGGCTTTGTGTCAGGAAACCACGAGGCCTACTGTTAGTTTGTCACTGCCCACCTTATCCCCACTTTATCTCTTCCTAGCTTCCATCCTTCTTTTGTTGCCAGAAGCAGAGGAGAGGCTGCCATTGTTTTTAATGGATCCCATTCATTGTCTCTAATTGCAGGTTTAAACACAACGGTGTTTTCAACCACCTTAGCTGCTGATGTTTAAATGAACAATTGTCAGGAGTTGGTAATAATGATTATGCCTCCCAGTTTGGTTAGACAAATCCCTTATTTGAAGTGTCTGTTGGGGCATGGAACTCCTTGCATTAATTGGAAAAGCTGGAAATTTTGTTTTTATCATTTGGTGATAAATAATAGTCTCAAACTGCTGAACTGGAGATTGTTGAATTTCTTTAGTTGAGGCATGACACCCTGTGTCTCACTTAGGTTTTGTACATGTCTGTCATGCCCTATGCTTGTTTGTACCCAGGACTTTTATCTTCTACCAGATGACAGAATCTTTTTTTTTTTTTCAAAAATTTTATTTATTTTTTTGACAGACAGAGATCATAAGTAGGCAGAGAGGCAGGCAGAGAGAGAGTGGGGCTGGGGTGGGGAAGCAGGCTCCCTGTCGAGCAGAGAGCCCCATGTGGGGCTTGATCCCAGGACCCTGGGATCACGACCTGAGCCAAAGGCAGAGGCTTTAAACTGCTGAGCCACCCAGGCACCCCAGATGACAGAATCTTAAGGGTAGACTCAGGTTCCTTCCTTCTGTCCTTCCTTCCTTTCTTTCTTTTTCTTTTTAATGAACCCCAGAGTATCAGCATAGTGGCTACTTTACAAATATTTGTGGATCTGAAAGGCATACCTTTAACTTTTCATGTCTTGGTGTCCTTCATAACGATGAACCGGGGTAAAGGAGTGGTATTTTTTTGTTGTTGTTGTTATATTTCTTTTAATGCAAGTTTTGAAGAGAGTCACAGAGACCTATCTGGTATTGAAGAGAAGCTGATGGGACAGGAATGGGATTTCAAGAAGCATTGCTGAGGACTATGTATTCTTTCCAATTAGAAAAAACAAACTCAGAGTAAACGAAATGGATTTTGAAACTACTCATTTCTTAGAGAAACCTTTCTATAAATCCCTCTAAGATGGGTAAAGTTACACAAATGTTACATAAAACTTGCTACAATGGAGTGTAAAATGAATGGATTGGTTTTGAGGGAGATCTGTGGGACTGTCCTATGAAACAGTCATGTCAGAAAGTAGTATGAAAGAGTTCATTGACTTTTTGACATCCACATCAGCTTTTAAAGAAAACTTATATCCCACTTGTTGGTCGTATAGTAGATAGGTTGCTGGATAAAGACTTACAGAAAAGTTATTGTACCATGCTTTTCCATTGCTCCTGAAAGATGTTTCTCTTCTAGATAGATGAGATATCATTTTGGCAGGGAAGTACTTGTATAACTTCAGGGAATTTTCTTCTAACTGGCCCAGTCACATGGTGTGGAGAGAATTAGTCATAGAGGTAGTTTTATTCCTGTAACATAATCTTATATCTAGGAAATTGCTATTTTTGCTCTTAGATGGTTTACTTTTTGTAGAAAGGATGAATGGTATAGAAATTTCATGATCATCATCAGAAAAACACTTAATGTCAGGACTGACAGACCTGACACTCTTTCTTTCTTTCTTTCTTTCTTTTTTTAAAATTTATTATTAACATATAACGTATTATTTGCCCCAGGGGTATAGGTCTATGAGTCATCAGGCTTACGTGTTTTACAACACTCACCATGGCACATACCCTCCCCAATATCCCATCACCCAGCCTATCCATCCCTACTCCCCCACCCCCCAGCAACCCTCAGTTTGTTTCCCGAGTTTAAGAGTCTTTTATGCTTTGTCTCCTTCCCTATACCATCTTGTTTCATTTTTCCTTCCCTACCCCTCACAGCCACCTGCCCTGCCTCTCAAATTCCTCATTTGACTCTGTTTCGTGACAAGTTTGGCTCCTTCCCTGACTATAACCTCTTGATGCAGGAAAGGAGTTTTGTTCAGTATTATATCCTCAGTACTTAATGCCACACCTGGAAATAATAAGCATGTGATAATTATTTGATGAATAAATGAGGGATTTGAGAACATGATGTGATAATATATGAGAAAATGACTTTGAGGAGGTTGGGTATTTTAATTAAGACCCTTGTTACACTTCTGTGAATTCTAAATTTTGTTCCATGTTGTTATAACTAAACTTTCACAGCTTTGCCAGAATAATCAATGTCTCTTATACAAAGATTGTGTGTAAATTTCACATTCTGAAAATTCTGAACTTTAACCACTGGTCTAAGTTCTTTCAGTGCTAAAAAAAAAATACAGTTGAGATCAAAACACAAATCCTTAAGTTAACAGATGACTAGTCATTGGTAAAGAGCTTTATTAATTAATTCAATAAGCTTTAAGACATACATTAATTAATTCAATAACTCTAAGGCCTGTTGTGAGACTACAACAAGTGAGACACACTCTTGACCTCAGGGTGCTCAGGATCTGATGTTATGGGCTGGATTGTGTTCCCCCCCAAATTCCTATGTTGAAGTCTTAATTCTCAGTATCTCAGAATGTGGTCTTATTTGGAAATAGTCTTTACAGAGGTAGTTAAGAGAAGTTGTTAGGGTAGGCCCTAATCCATTATGACCAGTGCGCTTACAAAAAGAATTTCGCAGATAGACACACAGAGGGAAGACTATGTGAAGACACAAGATAGTCATTTACCTCCGGGAGAGAGACCTGGAACAGATCCTTCCTTCACAGGCCTCAGAAAGAACCCACCCTGCACACACCTATATTTTGGACTTCTAGCCTCAGAACTGTGAGACAACAAAGTTCTGCCAATTAAGTCACCCAATATGTGGTACTTTGTTACAGAAACCCTAGGAAACTAACATATCTGGTAAAGGCGCTAGTCCTGTAAAGAGAGAGTTTAAATCCTAAAAGTCAAGTCTCCAGGAGTCCCATTTTCAGGAAGTACAGATGTTAGTGGGTGGACACACTTAGCAACTAAAATTAAAAATAACCTTTATGATGAACTCATATAGGTGTAAACACAAACAAATGATGAAACAGGGAAACCATGGCTTTTTTTTTTTTTTTAAGATTTTATTTATTTGCCAGAGATAGAGAGAGAGAGTACACACAAGCAGGCAGAGAGGCAGGCAGAGGCAGCGACGAGAGAAGCAGGCTCCCCGCCGAGCAAGGAGCCCGATGTGGGACTCGATCCCAGGACCTTGGAATCATGACCTGAGCCGAAGGCAGCGGCTTAACCAACTGAGCCACCCAGGCGTCCCAACCATGGCTTTCTAAAGATTTAGACTGATGATTACCGTGGGGGAGAGGGGTTTGGTGAAAGGGTTGGGAAGGAAGACCATATATTTATGGTTTACTTGCTGATTTCATATTTGCAAATTTATTCCCTCACTAATATTTATTTGTAACCCAAGATCAATACTCGGTGCTTTTGTGGTCATTTGCAGGCATGCTCAGAATGGTGAGAAATTTGAGTTGCCTACCACCTCATGTGTGTTCCCAGCTCAAGTTGAACAAGACAATGCTCTGCCTTCTTTTTTTAGCTCTGATATGGTAAAAAAGTGTCCTTTTCATGGTTTATTTAGTGTCATCCTTTTTTTTTCTTTTGGTGACTTCACTGTATAAAATGAGTTCTAAGTATCTGAAGTGCTATCTCGTGTTCCTAAGCTCAAGAAGGCCAGCTAAGCCTTATGGAGAAAATACATGTGTTCTGTTCAGCTTTAGGCAGGCATGTGTTACAGTGCTGTTGGCCATTGGTTCGATGTTAATGAATCGTAATATATATATTAAATAAGAAGTCTTTCAACAGGAACACACATAAAAGAAGGTCATGGATTGGTTGATGAAACTGTTACCAGAGGCTTCAGTACTTGCTAATTTCTTGTGTCATGACTTTATAGAACATAACTACCACAAATAATGAGAATCAACTGTGGATAAAAGTTATTTTCAAATCATGAATGGTTATCACATTACTAAAAAAACCCAGTTAAATAAACTGGGTCATGTATGGACCAATAATGAGTGTGTGTCAGAAATCATACTACGGTTAATCCAATTGTTTGTTCCTGAAAATGCATAAGTAAAGAAAGCCTTTTAAAAGTGAACAAAGAAGATAATTTCATATAATTGTTAAATGCCACCAATTTTCTGACAAGTGGACATTTGACTGGGATTGGAAGAATGAGAAGAAGCCCCCATTGGGGAGATATGCAGGGATGATGTTCCGTGCACAGGAACAGTAAGTGCAAAGTCCCTGGGGAGTTGGTGAGGTGGTATGTTGGAGGTGCAGAAGGAAGGCCAGTGTAATTGGAGTATAGTGATCAGTGTGAAGGAGGCAGGTATAAGAGGAGGCTGGAGAGATAAGAACGTCATGGTAAGGCTCTTACTGATAAATAAGTGTCAGGGCTATTCTTATATATTTGTGACAAGTTTTTTTCTGGTACACGTGAGTATATTTTATGTGTATGAGAAAGCGTTTCCTCTCATTTCTTTGCTGTTTTGGATTTCATAGCTGTTTGTCTTTCCTTGTTTTGTGTAGATGATTTAAGACTACAGCCATGTTGAGACATGTTGACTTAGCAAAGCTGTCTGGGAAAAATGTGATTGTCAACTTCTGCAGAGTTGAATGAGTGGAAAGACAGTCCTCAGGGGGGCTGATGCACTTGGGGAAAGCAGAGAGTGCCATGACATCATTTGGTCTGCATCACTGACTCTTTGGATGTCTCTGCTGCCCTTATAACTTAATGTTCTAGGCAGCCCAAGTTCCAATTTATCAGTAAGGACGATAAATTGCTAATGACTGTTGGCCTCTCCCTATTCTTAAGTTATCTGCTAACACAAAGAGACAGATTCATTCAATTTGGAAAATGTTAATAAGATGCCAAAAATGTGTTCAGGGAGAATAAAAGGGAAAGCTTTTTCAAATGGCTGTATCGTTTTTTCCAAAATTGAATTCCAGCTATCCCTGTTTGTCCAGGTGAATTAAAAGGCTATCAAAACTTTGAATGTTTCTATTAACTTAATTAAACAGCATCTGAATAGAGAAGTGGTAAAGATGAAAGGCATTCATGCTCTATGAAATGAAACTCCATGACAAAAGATACTGAACACTGGCTTTCCTTTCTCTCCCTCACCCCCAATAGTCAGTTCTAATACTTTGATTTGACTATTTGGATAATACCGATTTTCTAGAATTTTAGGAATCTCCCTTAAGTAGATTAAGCTCATTTTTTACATTATGGGGATGGACTTATGGGACTCCGTAGATGGCTTGCATTGCTGCTTTTTCTCTCAGTATTCTACTCTCCAACTTATGAGCCATGTAACTACCCACTGAGGTTCTTCTATGAAGGAATAGGGAAACTGTGGGTGGTAGGATTGCAATCAGTTCTATTTTGAGACCCGTGAGCATTTCACATTGTTGCAAAAAGGATGATTGACATAATTTTCCAGTCTGAAGTTTGAGGGTTACAAATATTTTATTGTTGTTTTTTATCAAGTTTAAGTGATTATTCTTAGAGATAAAACTCCCCAGACATCGAATCCAATAAGAAGGATGTTGAAAATACTATGTTGCTTTATGGCCTTTGTATGAGGACATATAAGGTAAATTTCTTTTAGACTTTTATACAGGAAAATGTTTTCTCTTCCTGAGGAACTCACTAATGTAAAGATTTATTTATGTATTTATTTAATGCTTTTTTTGGGGTTGGGAAATTAGTCATTTGTACGTTCTCTTATTCTCTTTTTACCTTTGCTGCTAGTACCATACATAATGCTCAACAGAGTTGTTTAGCAATGGCTTGTATCTTTAATATATTATCTTTTTCTACACAATTTTTTTTTTTGTATGAATGATTCTTATTATAAATTCCTCAATGTAGTTTTTGGAAGTAGATCTGATGCAAGTAAAATAAATAAATATAGTGTTTAGTTCCATGTCCTCCAGAAAGAATCTTCTACAGGATTTTATTTTTTTCTGATATGTTTCACTTTGGTAGTGATTTGTTATATTTGTGCTTTCTCTGAGTTCTGTTAGTTGTGATGTGATTCCTTCTTAATGGCGGGGGTAACATTTGTGACTACATCTCCAAGTAGAATATTTGATTTGGCATTGAGCAATTAAACCTTAAAAAACACCCTCAATCCCTTTTGACTTAGTACTATAACTTACAGCAAAGAGAATTAAGGACATTTTAGTGGGCATGTTAGGCGTCAGGTAAGGCTTTGGCATGTTGAATCAAGCAGCTGGACCATACATAATAAAGCTTACTTCTCTGGACTGCCACGTAAATAACACCTGGGTTAAACGATGTAATCAATGCTTTTTTGTTATAAATGACTCTGTCCCCCATCCCACTTTCACCCCCAGTCCCTGTCTTTCAGTATATGTGTCTGTTTCTCACACTCTCTGTCTCTCTTCTCGACTCCCCCTCTATTTCATCTTTCTTTCTAAGTGATGGAAATTGCAAGCTTTCCTTTCTTGATGGTTATGATTAAAAGACTGTGCACCTGCTCAGGTAGAATAAATAGGGGAAATGCTGAAGCAAGTATTTATGCTAACAAGTACAGTCTCCATTTTTGCCTTCAAAAACAAGCCTGCAATTCAGAAAAGCTGCCCTTCAAATAAGCACACTGAAGCCTTTTACATTCAAGCCCTATCTCATGTCGAAAAGGTCCTTGAGTCTAAACTCCATGAGGTTCGTTGGGGGCACAGGTGCCATTTTCTCAGAGATGAATGGATGTTTAACTTAAAGGAAAAGGCAGAAATTGTCTTTTCTCTGTAAGAAGGAAATAGGAAGAAAGCAGAGGAGAGGGCAAAGACAAGAATGTTTTAATAATAAATGGCTTAGAAACCCCTCCTTCCCCCCCAAATCTCATAAACTCCAGGGTTTCTAGGTTGGATTTAAATACACTTAAAAAAATAAAGTACCAAATGCTTATTAAGTTTGCATTCTCATTTTCAAAGCTCTCTGCAACTCCACTTAGGTTTCTCATCTCTTTTTTTTTTTCATTCTCTGGTGCCAATAAGCAGTTCTGCTATGACAACTAGTCAATTAGTGGGGACATCTTATTGAATAAATAGTCTTTTCTTTAAAGAACAAGTCACTTGAAAATAGGACACACATCTCATCTCTTTCCTTCTGTTCTCCTCCCTTCTGCTTTTCTTCCCACCCCTTCCTCCCTCTCCCTTGTGGATAATCCAAAAAAATTTATTATTACAGCTTGTTAATATGTCCCTTAAGCCTATTGTTTTTCCTCTCTATTTTCTTTTTTTTCCAATTATTATTATAATTATTATTATTTGAGGAAGAAATTGGTTGGTTTGTTGTGTAGAGTTCTCATAGTTTGGAATTTGCTGGTTGCCTCCCTGAAGTAAGGTTTAATATGTTCCTTATTCCTTTTATTCCTGTAACCTGGTAATTAGGTCTAGAGTCTTGATCAGATTCAGCACTGAATTTTGAGAGACAGAAGTACATTACAGCTAATACTGTGTGCTTCCAGGAGGAGGTATATCAGGATGTCTAGTTGTCTCTGTTTTGAGGTTAGAAGTCGTTGATGACCATTGCCTAGATTTAGTAATTCTTTAGTCGTTTTCAAGTGATGATACTTAATTACTTAATTTAATCATTTCTTCTTCCTTTAACAGTTGGAGGTCTTCTAGAAAGACTTTTCCTTGTCAAATATTTCTTCTTTTTTTTTTTTTTTAAAGATTTTATTTATTTATTTGACAGAGAGAAATTACAAGTACACTGAGAGGCAGGCAGAGAGAGAGAAGGAAGCAGGCTCCCCGCTGAGCAGAAAGCCTGATGCGGGACTCGATCCCAGGACCCTGAGATCATGACCTGAGCCAAAGGCAGCGGCTTAACCCACTGAGCCACCCAGGCGCCCTTGTCAAATATTTATTAAGGTTATTTCATTCTATATAGGATAGGCAGGATAAATGCTTGTTTCTTTCTCCTTCTTCTCAAGTTTTTAAAGTAATAAGTTGGTTTCCCATCAACTCTGAAGGTGTGTCTTAGGTTTCTGGAAAAATCAGACCCAGATACAGGGATTTGAAGGCACAGGAAATGCCAGCAAACAGAATAGAGAAATTAAGACAGAGAAAAGAGGGCAGCCCAAACAGGGGCATTTTTGAGTCAGCTAGCACAGTGGGTGACTAGTTTTAAACCTGCTTGGAAAACTGTGGGCTAGGGTAGAATGTTTCCATGTTTTCCCTCTTAATGGAGCTAGGTAGATGGATGTGTTATACACTAGCTCTTCTGTCCCAATACGGGCTCTCGAAGGCAGATAAAGCTCTGTGGAAAGGAAATGCATGTGCTGGCAGTTGGAAGCCAAGTCACGATGCTCTGACATAGTAGGGGTGAGGGGAGATGGAGGAGGCACTGACTGAGACTGCTAAAGTTCACCCCTTTCCTCACTCAGAGCCTCACATTGAGTTTACTTTGTCCTATCCCCGAAAAGCCAAAGCACTCAAAATGAGGGAGGGACAACCGACATTCCTAGTGGTGTAGAAGGAAGCTGACACTGTTGACAGAAGGGCAGAAAACTAAAAAGAATGGAGGTCCTTGACGGCACTGCTGAGTCAACCAACCCTGAGGCCCCCCTGACCTCTGAACTTTCAATATGTGAGCAATAAATTATTTTATTGTTTAGATAGTTTTGAGTTGAGCTTTCTGTAAACTGCCTTCAAAAACATGCTATTTTAGTACTATTATTAATCCCCACTTAAGAGATGAGAGAACTGAGTCACAGGTTGAAGGAATTTACCAAAGGTTAATACAGACAGCAAATGACTAAGTTGAAGTCTGAGTATGTCTAATTCTAGAAACTTAATTACATAATCACTGTGTTCTCTATAGCAAGATGTGAATCTCTAAGAGAAATATAAGGCCTCCCTAAAGGATTTTGCTCAGTTTTCCTTCTAATTTATAGAAGGGCTTTGAGGACCTATGCACATGAATAAAAACACTGGAGGGTGGAGCATGCCTCAGCCAAGTTCTAGTCATGAGGAGGAGCCACGAGTCACCTGCTAAGAATCCAGAGTTCACCTTCATTGATAGGTACCCTCCTGGAGCGGATAGGTAAGACTTGCTTGGAGAATGTAGCTTACACCCAAGGCCAAATTTTGGTCCCCAGTTCTTACCTCCTCAGAAGTCTGAACTGAGGGACTTGCCAGTGGGAGAGCTAACTTGGTAAAGTAGAACTTTGTCTATTGCATGGTCTCATAAACCCACTCACCAGGCAAAGCTGGGGCCAAGACAATGGGAAGGAAAGGGCTGACTTCTCCATTTGAGCAAAGTAATGACAACTCTCATTATGTGGGACACGACCCAACTTAACGGTGCTTGTCACCACTCAGTAGCCATTCATTTCTCAGGAGGAGGAGTGGGAAAGAAGTGGAAACTCTTATCCAACACTTCTCAAAGAGAGAGGCAGGGTTGGTCATCTAAGGTGGGAATGTGGAGAGAAGAAAGTGTTTTCTCTCAGATGGGAAATTTTCTTTTGTAAAGGGCCAAATAGTAATATCTTAGGCTTTTGAGTTCACACATGATCTATGTTGCATATTCTTTATTTGCCTCCCAACCCTTGAAAATTGTAAAAAATGATTCTTAGTTGGTGGCCAGCCCAAAAAAGGGAAATGGGTAAATCTGGCTGCAGGTGAGGAGGGTCTGACCCCCTAATCCACTAATTGCCGATTCTAGTACCAACATGGGTCAGGACAGGATTTTACATAAAGCAGCTCCAAGGCCATACTGTACCCTTGGCCAAAAATTCATTTCCTTTTCTTTATCTTAAATCCACTTATGTCTAGCCATGCAGTTCAGTATAGCTCGCCAGAGATGATTAAGTGAACTTAAAAGCCAGCCAGCCTAAACTTAGCTCAAACAATACCATGCCAGCTGCATGCCAGGGTCTCAAATTTGAATATGTGTTCTTTTCATTTGCAAAGCCCCCAAAAACTTGTAGCTAAAATTTTTGGCTTGTTAATTGAAGTTAAAAGATTAGTGCCTGATTCTTGCTTTTGTGTTTTGCCCTCTCTCTAGTAAGAAGGACCTCTTTCTGCAAAGCCTGGCTTCCCTCTGTGGCCCTGACACCCTGGGCACATGCTAAAATGTCCCATCCTCTTTAAGGCTGACTTAATCCTATACAGTCAATAGTATTAACAAGATTATCATGGCACCAGCTCCAAGCTCCTCGTATTGAAGAAACACATGTGCGTGAGCTTAAACTTTTTTTTTCCTCTTGCCAACAAGGACTTTTTTCCTTTCAGGCTGGCTCAGTTTCTGCCTCAGAGGGGCCCCACGGAATTCTCCATTGTTTGAACAAATCCTGCTACATTTCCTCCCTAAATCAGGCAATTAATTCCACAATATGCCCAGCCAGTAACTCAGGCCAGGACTCAGGCTGCCAGTATCCTGCCAGGCTGTACTTTATCCTCTCATCTTTACTTCCATATACCCAGCCCCCTGCACGTCTCAGGCATTTTTCTCTCACAATGTCCACCTTCACATCTTGACATTCACTTAATAATTCCTGGAGTATTTCACACTGATTTTCTTGGTCTTCCCCTCTCAGGTCAGTACAGATGTTCCTTCTGTCTCCTGTGAGTGTCCCAATCATCCAAGTGTAGTTTCCTCATTGTTCTTATTAATTTGCCACCTGAGGCTCAGAGAGGGTGGCCCTGGAGAGTTTCCTGAGCCACGCTGTCCCCGGACCATCATTCCCTTGCTCTCTCTGGTCTCCCTATTTTCCTCTGTGGGATCACCCTGGCTCCATCACCCTCTCTGATCTAGCAAGAACTAAAATGTCCTGCTCATCCCTGAGTATAGCTTTTTGAGCAGTTAGGCCCAAGTATAGTTTGTTTGTTTGTTTGTTTGTTTGTTTTTTACCTTTCAAATCTGTTTTGAGATCTCTGGCTTTTGTGGTCTCAGACTTTTCTCCAAAGGCAAGCCTTTTCTCCCTGCAGCTTAATCAGTATGTTTTTTTTTTTTTTTTAATTATACATATATTTTCCTTCTCCTTTCCCACAGCTAGTCTTCTGACTGAAAGACTAAAACTTGTTTCTTAAACTGACCTAGTTCTCCCTTGAGTCACTGAGTAAACCTAATTTATAGAGGCAGCCTGTTACTGCTAAAGTCTTTTTTTTTTTTTTTTTATTTTTTTATTTTTTATAAACATATATTTTTTATATACATATATTTTTATCCCCAGGTCTGTGAATCACCAGGTTTACACACTTCACAGCACTCACCAAATCACATACCCTCCCCAATGTCCATAATCCCACCCCCTTCTCCCCAACCCCCTCCCCCCGGCAACCCTCAGTTTGTTTTGTGAGATTAAGAGTCACTTATGGTTTGTCTCCCTCCCAATCCCATCTTGTTTCATTTATTCTTCTACCCACTTAAGCCTCCATGTTGCATCACCACTTCCTCATATCAGGGAGATCATATGATAGTTGTCTTTCTCTGCTTGACTTATTTCGCTAAGCATGATACGCTCTAGTTCCATCCATGTTGTCGCAAATGGCAAGATTTCATTTCTTTTGATGGCTGCATAGTATTCCATTGTGTATATATACCACATCTTCTTGATCCATTCATCTGTTGATGGACATCTAGGTTCTTTCCATAGTTTGGCTATTGTGGACATTGCTGCTATAAACATTCGGGTGCATGTGTCCCTTTGGATCACTACATTTGTATCTTTAGGGTAAATACCCAATAGTGCAATTGCTGGGTCATAGGGCAGTTCTATTTTCAACATTTTGAGGAACCTCCATGCTGTTTTCCAGAGTGGCTGCACCAGCTTGCATTCCCACCAACAGTGTAGGAGGGTTCCCCTTTCTCCGCATCCTCTCCAGCATCTGTCATTTCCTGACTTGTTGATTTTAGCCATTCTGACTGGTGTGAGGTGATATCTCATTGTGGTTTTGATTTGTATTTCCCTGATGCCGAGTGATATGGAGCACTTTTTCATGTGTCTGTTCGCCATCTGGATGTCTTCTTTGCAGAAATGTCTGTTCATGTCTTCTGCCCATTTCTTGATTGGATTATTTGTTCTTTGGGTGTTGAGTTTGCTAAGTTCTTTATAGATTCTGGACACTAGTCCTTTATCTGATATGTCGTTTGCAAATATCTTCTCCCATTCTGTCAGTTGTCTTTTGATTTTGTTAACTGTTTCCTTTGCTGTGCAAAAGCTTTTGATCTTGATGAAATCCCAGTAGTTCATTTTTTCCCTTGCTTCCCTTGCCTTTTGCGTTGTTCCTAGGAAGATGTTGCTGCGGCAGAGGTCGAAGAGGTTGCTGCCCGTGTTCTCCTCAAGGATTTTGATGGATTCCTTTCGTACATTGAGGTCCTTCATCCATTTTGAGTCTATTTTTGTGTGTGGTGTAAGGAAATGGTCCAATTTCATTTTTCTGCATGTGGCTGTCCAATTTTCCCAGCACCATTTATTGAAAAGGCTGTCTTTTTTCCATTGGACATTCTTTCCTGCTTTGTCGAAGATTAGTTGACCATAGAGTTGAGGGTCTATTTCTGGGCTCTCTATTCTGTTCCATTGATCTATGTGTCTGTTTTTGTGCCAGTACCATGCTGTCTTGATGATGACAGCTTTGTAATAGAGCTTGAAGTCCGGAATTGTGATGCCACCAACGTTGGCTTTCTTTTTCAATATCCCTTTGGCTATTCGAGGTCTTTTCTGGTTCCATATAAATTTTAGAATTATTTGTTCCATTTCTTTGAAAAAGATGGATGGTACTTTGATAGGAATTGCATTAAATGTGTAGATTGCTTTAGGTAGCATAGACATTTTCACAATATTTATTCTTCCAATCCAGGAGCATGGAACATTTTTCCATTTCTTTGTGTCTTCCTCAATTTCTTTCATGAGTACTTTATAGTTTTCTGAGTATAGATTCTGTGTCTCTTTGGTTAGGTTTATTCCTAGGTATCTTATGGTTTTGGATGCAATTGTAAATGGGATTGACTCCTTAATATCTCTTTCTTCTGTCTTGCTGTTGGTGTAGAGAAATGCAACTGATTTCTGTGCATTGATTTTATATCCTGACACTTTACTGAATTCCTGTATAAGTTCTAGCAGTTTTGGAGTGGAGTCTTTTGGGTTTTCCACATATAGTATCATATCATCTGCGAAGAGTGATAATTTGACTTCTTCTTTGCCGATTTGGATGCCTTTAATTTCCTTTTGTTGTCTGATTGCTGAGGCTAGGACCTCTAGTACGATGTTGAATAGCAGTGGTGATAATGGACATCCCTGCCGTGTTCCTGACCTTAGCGGAAAAGCTTTCAGTTTTTCTCCATTGAGAATGATATTTGCGGTGGGTTTTTCATAGATGGCTTTGATGATATTGAGGTATGTGCCCTCTATCCCTACACTTTGAAGAGTTTTGATCAGGAAGGGATGTTGTACTTTGTCAAATGCTTTTTCAGCATCTATTGAGAGTATCATATGGTTCTTGTTCTTACTTTTATTGATGTGTTGTATCACATTGACTGATTTGCGGATGTTGAACCAACCTTGCAGCCCTGGAATAAATCCCACTTGGTCGTGGTGAATAATCTTTTTAATGTACTGTTGAATCCGATTGGCTAGTATTTTGTTGAGTATTTTCGCATCTGTGTTCATCAAGGATATCGGTCTATAGCTCTCTTTTTTGGTGGGATCCTTGTCTGGTTTTGGGATCAAGGTGATGCTGGCCTCATAAAATGAGTTTGGAAGTTTTCCTTCCATTTCTATTTTTTGGAACAGTTTCAGGAGAATAGGAATTAGTTCTTCTTTAAATGTTTGGTAGAATTCCCCCGGGAAGCCGTCTGGCCCTGGGCTTTTGTTTGTTTGGAGATTTTTAATGACTGTTTCAATCTCCTTACTGGTTATGGGTCTGTTCAGGCTTTCTATTTCTTCATGGTTCAGTTGTGGTAGTTTATATGTTTCTAGGAATGCATCCATTTCTTCCAGATTGTCAAATTTATTGCCGTAGAGTTGCTCATAGTATGTTCTTATAATAGTTTGTATTTCCTTGGTGTTAGTTGTGATCTCTCCTCTTTCATTCATGATTTTACTTATTTGGGTCTTTTCTCTTTTCTTTTTGATAAGTCGGGCCAGGGGTTTATCAATTTTATTAATTCTTTCAAAGAACCAGCTCCTAGTTTCGTTGATTTGTTCTATTGTTTTTTTGGTTTCTATTTCATTGATTTCTGCTCTGATCTTTATGATTTCTCTTCTCCTGCTGGGTTTAGGGTTTCTTTCTTGTTCTTTCTCCAGCTCCTTTAGGTGTAGGGTTAGGTTGTGTACCTGAGACCTTTCTTGTTTCTTGAGAAAGGCTTGTACCGCTATATATTTTCCTCTCAGGACTGCCTTTGTTGTGTCCCACAGATTTTGAACCGTTGTATTTTCATTATCATTTGTTTCCATGATTTTTTTCAATTCTTCTTTAATTTCCCGGTTGACCCATTCATTCTTTAGAAGGATACTGTTTAGTCTCCATGTATTTGGGTTCTTTCCAAACTTCCTTTTGTGGTTGAGTTCTAGCTTTAGAGCATTGTGGTCTGAAAATATGCAGGGAATGATCCCAATCTTTTGATACCGGTTGAGTCCTGATTTAGGACCGAGGATGTGATCTATTCTGGAGAATGTTCCATGTGCACGAGAGAAGAATGTGTATTCTGTTGCTTTGGGATGAAATATTCTGAATATATCTGTGATGTCCATCTGGTCCAGTGTGTCATTTAAGGCCTTTATTTCCTTGCTGATCTTTTGCTTGGATGACCTGTCCATTTCAGTGAGGGGAATGTTAAAGTCCCCTACTATTATTGTATTGTTGTTTATGTGTTTCTTTGATTTTGTTATTAATTGGTTTATATAGTTGGCTGCTCCCACGTTGGGGGCATAGATATTTAAAATTGTTAAATCTTCTTGTTGGACAGACCCTTTGAGTATGATATAGTGTCCTTCCTCATCTCTTATTACAGACTTTGGCTTAAAATCTAATTGATCTGATATAAGGATTGCCACTCCTGCTTTCTTCTGATGTCCATTAGCATGGTAAATTCTTTTCCACCCCCTCACTTTAAATCTGGAGGTGTCTTCGGGCTTAAAATGTGTTTCTTGGAGGCAACATATAGATGGGTTTTGTTTTTTTATCCATTCTGATACCCTGTGTCTTTTGACAGGGGCATTTAGCCCATTCACATTCAGGGTAACTATTGAGAGATATGAATTTAGTGCCATTGTATTGCCTGTAAGGTGACTGTTACTGTATATGGTCTCTGTTCCTTTCTGATCTACCACTTGTAGGCTCTCTCTTTGCTTAGAGGACCCCTTTCAATATTTCCTGTAGAGCTGGTTTGGTATTTGCAAATTCTTTCAGTTGTTGTTTGTCCTGGAAGCTTTTAATCTCTCCTTCTATTTTCAATGATAGCCTAGCTGGATATAGTATTCTTGGCTGCATGTTTTTCTCGTTTAGTGCTCTGAAAATATCATGCCAGCTCTTTCTGGCCTGCCAGGTCTCTGTGGATAAGTCAGCTGCCAATCTAATATTTTTACCATTGTATGTTACAGACTTCTTTTCCCGGGCTGCTTTCAGGATTTTCTCTTTGTCATTGAGACTTGTAAATTTTACTATTATGTGACGGGGTGTGGGCCTATTCTTATTGATTTTGAGGGGCATTCTCTGAACCTCCTGAATTTTGATGCTTGTTCCCTTTGCCATATTGGGGAAATTCTCCCCAATAATTCTCTCCAGTATACCTTCTGCTCCCCTCTCACTTTCTTCTTCTTCTGGAATCCCAATTATTCTAATGTTGTTTCGTCTTATGGTGTCACTTATTTCTCGAATTCTCCCCTCGTGGTCCAGTAGCTGTTTGTCCCTCTTTTGATCAGCTTCTTTATTCTCTGTCATTTGGTCTTCTATATCACTAATTCTTTCTTCTGCCTCATTTATCCTAGCAGTGAGAGCCTCCATTTTTGATTGCACCTCATTAATAGCTTTTTTGATTTCAACTTGGTTAGATTTTAGTTCTTTTATTTCTCCAGAAAGGGCTTTTATATCTCTCGAGAGGGTTTCTCTAATATCTTCCATGCCTTTTTCGAGCCCGGCTAGAACCTTGAGAATTGTCATTCTGAACTCTAGATCTGACATATTACTGATGTCTGTATTGATTAGGTCCCTAGCCTTCGGTACTGCCTCTTGTTCTTTTTTTTGTGGTGAATTTTTACGTCTTGTCATTTTGTCCAGATAAGAGTAAATGAAGGGGCAAGTAAAATACTAAAAGGGTGGCAACAACCCCAGGAAAATATGCTTTAGCCAAATTAGAAGAGATCCAAAATCGTGAGTGGGGAGAAAGGGGATAAAAAGAGGTTCAAAAAGGAAGAAAGAAAAAAGAAAAAAAAAAAAAAAAAAAGAAAAGAAAAGAAAAGAATTTTTTTTTAAAAAAGAAAACACCTAAGAAAAATGTAAAAATATATATATATATATTAGATAAACTAGTAAAAAATCGTTAAAAAAGAAAAAGGTAACAGTTAAAAAAAAAAAAAATTTTACCCGAAGGCGAGAAAAAAAAAAAAAAAAGAAAAAGAAAAAATTAAATTAACTGCAAGACTAAAAAAAATCACAGGAAAAAAGCCATGAGTTCCGTGCTTGGCTTTCTCCTCCTCTGGAATTCTGCTGCTCTCCTTGGTATTGAAACCGCACTCCTTGGTAGGTGAACTTGGTCTCGGCTGGATTTCTTGTTGATCTTCTGGGGGAGGGGCCTGTTGTAGTGATTCTCAAGTGTCTTTGCCCCAGGCGGAATTACACCGCCCTTACCCGGGGCCGGGGTGAGTAATCCGCTCGGGTTTGCTTTCAGGAGCTTTTGTTCCCTGAGCGCTTTCCGTAGAGTTCCAGAGGACGGGAATACAAATGGCGGCCTCCTGGTCTCCGGCCCGGAGGAGCCGAGAGCCCAGGGCCCCACTCCTCAGTGCGCCCTCAGAGAACAGCGCCCAGTTACTCCCGTCTGCCTGACCTCCGGCCGCGCTCCGAGCTCACCGAGCCTGCGACCGGTTCAAGGTAACACGGAGCTGCGAGCTTACTGTCGGCTCTGTCTCTGTAGCCGGCTTTCCCGTTCCAATACCCGCAAGCTCTGCGACACTCAGACACCCCCGATCCTTCTGTGACCCTGCGGGACCTGAGGCCACGCTGACCCCGCGTGGGCTTCGCCCCGGTTTAGCCTCTGGAGCGATGTCCCTCAGCGGAACAGACTTTTAAAAGTCCTGATTTTGTGCGCGGTTGCTCCGCCGCTTGCCGGGAGCCGGCCCCTCCCCCCGGGGTCTATCTTCCCGTCGCTTTGGATTCACTTCTCCGCCGGTCCTACCTTTCAGAAAGTGGTTGTTTTTCTGTTTCCAGAATTGCTGTTCTTCTTCTCTTCGATCTGCCGATGGATTTTCAGGTGTTTGCAATCTTTAGATAAGCTATCTAGCTGATCTCCGGCTAGCTGAAGCAATCTCAGCTTGCTACTTCTCCGCCATCTTGACTCCTCTCCCCTGCTAAAGTCTTTTTAATTCCCTTCTAAGACTCTGGGTTTGAAATCAATTTCGTAGTCTTTTTTTTTTTCTTTCTGATTTTCATTCTAAGAAGATACTTATTTCTTCTGTGATGAACCACTCCACCCCTCTTGTGCTAGCCACCTAGTTCCTCTGTATTTGTCCATTGATAAAATTTGCTACTTCTTGTCTTAGAGCTGCAGGACCATAATCTGAGGCAGCTGGTGGTGCCTCAGTGATGCCTAGCACTAAGGGTTTAAAGATCAGATTCATACATTAATGTTCAGTGGCTCCTGGGGAACGTAGGTCCTCTTGGCAGTTTACAGTAGTTCTGGCTGAGACACCTGTAAAGGAAAGAAAGCTTGCCCTAGTTGCAAATGTCATTCCATACACCTTTCACTAAAAAAACCTGCATATCAAAGCTTCACCCTTTTGGAGGTTGAGCCTTCCCTGAAATAACGAGACTCCCTCCCAGGGTTATAGCTGCTCGGCTGAGCCTGTGGTACCCAGAGCCATGTCTAGCTGCTCTTCCAACAGGGACCATAGGTTCATGTGTGCTCCAGCTGGCCAGCATGGGGCTTGGTGCTTCCAGTGCTGGCCCTTGGAGCTGACAAGATTTCTTCCTTACACTGGGTGTTGGGACTGCAAACCATAAGCCTTGGCCAGTTGAGGTCAGACACTTGAAACCAAATTGGGGACAAACTGTATCATCAGCGCTAGGCCCAGGGTGGCAGGCCCCTTCAAATTCCTAATTGATGTGCCATTTCCTGTTTGACATGGTACAGATGAGAACCTTTGTAGCTAACCAGTGTGAAAGAGAAGAGCAGCCCCTGGTATCTGGAAGCTGGCCTGGGCTTGGTGTTCTCCTGTACCATTCTCCTGAATGTCAGCACTAGGTGAGGACATTCTGTGGTCATGATGGAGCAAGAAAAAAGCCATGTCTGACTCCCTCTCACAAAATATGATTGTGTTGCCTAAACTATAAAATATGACCCATCCCTTCTCCTGGCTAATGTGAATGACTGTTGTTCTTTACCAAGTATGGCTTTAGCCTTGATTTAGTCTTCTCTCCTTCCAGTAAGGTTGATTAAGATACCCAAAGATAGGGACAGTTGGGTGGCTCCGTTGGTTAAGCATCTGCCTTTGGCTCAAGTCATGGTCCCAGGTTCCTGGGATTGAGTCCTGTGTTGATCCCAGACCTTGAGATCATGACCTGAGCTGAAGGCAGAGGCTTAACACACTGAGCCACCCAGGTGCCCCTGTTTTATTTATTTGAGAGAGAAAGACAGCACAAATGAGCAGTGTGTGTGTGTGTGTGTGTGTGTGTGTGTGTGTGTGTGCAAAGGAAGAGGAGCTCAAGCAGACTCTGCACCAACCATTGGCCAACATGGGGCATGAGGTGGGGCTCAGTCTCGTGACCCTGAGATCATGACCTGAGCCCAAATCAAAAGTCAGATGCTCAACTGACTGAATCACCAAGGTGCCCCAAATTTCTCGCATTTATTTACATTCCCACAGTCTGCTATCTATAAAAGCTTAAACCTCTTTTCCTATGTCCTGTTACTTCTCCAAACGTTTATTGTTTTTTATTAAGAGGCTACGTAATGCTCAAGTTCTAACCACCCCTTTTGATCATCACTGAGTTCTCCCACATGTATGCATAATACACATGTTAATGGATTCTGTTTTTTCTTGTTTATATGTCTTCTTGTTACTTTATTTCACAAACTATGGAATCTAAGAGAGTAGAAGAATTTTTTTCCTCCCTTAATAGTTATTTTTCTGGGACCATTTGATTTCTTTAGAGAAGAATCTACCAATGTCCTTCTGCTTGACTGTGCTCTGATTAACTGAGGAGTTTTGAAGCTGAATAGGGGTTGGTGGACTTCTGATTCAGAAGGTAGGCTTCCACTTATCTATTTAGCCTCATTTTAGTAGATGCCTCTGCTCTGCCTTATGCACTGGGCTTTGGAGGCACTAGTTTAATTCCCTCACCAGAATGAAGCTCCAGTGTCCTGCAATGGAAGACAGAAGGTAGAAGGGATATATAAAGTCTGGCTGGTAGGCTGGAAGGGAACTGCAGTTCAACCTTCTGCTGATGACCTTCTTTTTAACTTTTTAAAAGATTTTCTTTATTTATTTGAGAGAGAGGGAGATGCACTCCGTGCTGAGCAGAGTGGGACTTGACCTTAGACCCCTGAGATTAAAACCGGAGCTGAAGGCAGTTGCTTAGCCGACTGAGTCACACAGATGCCTCCCCCAACTTTTTATTTTATTTTTTATTTTTTAAAAAGATTATTTATTTATTTATTTATGAGAGAGAGAGAGAGAGAGAGAGAGAGAGAGAGAGAACAAGCAGGGTGAGCGGCATGAGAGGGAGAAGCAGGCTCTCCGCTGAGCAGGGAGTCCGATGTGAGGCTCGATCCCAGGACCCTGGGATCATGACGTGAGCCAAAGGCAGAGGCTTAACTGACTGAGTCACCCAGGTGCCCCCCTTTTTAAAATATGTTTTTATTTTAAGTGATTGCTACACTCAACATAGGGCTCAAATTTGAACTCATAACCCTGAGATCAAGAGTCAGATGCTCTACCTCCTGAGCCAACCAGAAGCCCCTGCTGATGACTTTCAATGTTTTCCCCCTCCCCTCTGCCCTTTCACCTCCTGCCTTGTTCCCGCCTTCTGTGCCTATTAGTCTCCAGTTTGTGAGTCTTCTGAGGGTCTGCTGTGTGAGACGACTTTCATCGCTCTCTTGCAATCCTCACTTGGGACTTATCTTCTCTGTTAATTCCTTGATTCACATTCCAGCTTCTAAATTTTGTGGAAATCTCTTGTCTGCTCTTCCCTCATTTTCTTTGTCTCTTCTTCCCATGGTCTCATTTTCGTGTGCCTTTAGAATATAATAAGGAGAATAAGGTTGTGATTTTAGCTATAAGTTAAACAGAAGACTCCTAATCTTCTAAACAAGAGTACTGCAGTCAGTATTTGGCTCTGCTCAACATCCACTCAAGGTTCTCTACTCAGTTACTGGCAGAACTAAAATAGAACTCTAAAAATTTTGAGTTTATTTCTGAGGTGAGATTTACTGATAAGTGGGTTCAGCCAGTCATCTCTTATCATTGAAAACAAGAGCCCGAAACCTCTCTGTTCTCTCTTAAAATTTAAAGCTAATGTCTGCTTTGGGGAGTAGTTCCAACTAAACTCCTTTTTTGTTTGTTTGTTTTTTAAGATTTTGTTTATTCATTTGAGAGAGAGAGAATGAGTGAGCAAGCGAGAGAGCACAAGTGGCAGAGGGAGAGGGAGAAACAGATTCCTTGCTGAGCAGAAAGCATGATGTGGGGCTCGACCCTAGGGACCTGAGGCCAAGGCACATTCTTACCGACCACCAGGAGCCCCTCCATCAAAACTCCTTGGGCCCACAGGGTCAGGAGAGGGTCTCACTGGGACATCTAGAAACTTGTGGTACCAGGAGAAGACTCTCATCTAAGATTCCATACATGCAAATGTGTCTGGACAAACTGGAAAAGGCATCCTTCCTGTCAGCCCTCCACCGCCTGCAGAATAATACAGCTTGAGACATCGTGGGCTGCAATTTTAGCAAAAGTGCTTTGAAGGAGGGAAGATGGGAGGAAGGGGGCCGGCATGCTCCAGGAAATTAAAGAATGTCTGAACAGTGAAGCGACAAGATGGTAATCACCACTAGGCTGGCTAATTGAGACTTGGCTTACTGGGACGACAGCAGAGGAAGAGCAGCAGTCTGGTTTCAGAACCAAGATTAACAGGAGGAAAAAAAGATCTAATTGGAAGCTGCATTAACTTTTTGAAGAGGCAGATAACGGCTGAGAGGCAGAGTGACTCTGTTCATATAGGCAGGCTCATAAGGAAAAGGAAATAGAAGATTTAGCCACAGTGGATTTTCTATGCTTGGGCTGATTTAATATCCAAAGACCTCCTCAGAGCCTGCCTTCTCCTTCCTCCCTCTCAGGGTCATTTTGAAACTGGAAGGGAGCCTGTTGAAGGAAGCTTCTGGGCTGAAAAGGGATGATAACCTGGTAGTGCTGGAGAGATGGCTGGGTGGCCAACAAAAGAGGCTTAGAGCCCTTCGCAGCTTTCCAGGACCTGGCAGTGGACATCCTGCGGGCTACAAAGGGGTGGCGGCCTGCTCGTTGTAATCGTGCCTGGGTCAGGCTGTCTCACACAAGTTCGCGGGGAATTTCTCGAAGCTACTTTGCAGGGGATCCTTGTGGAAGAGCAGGGGGGCTTACACGTGGGAGGAAGCCACAGAGACAAAAGCATTTAGAATAGAAAAGGAGCATACTTGGAAAGAGATTTTGCAAGGGAGTCCAGGCTTTTAAAGATGAGTGTCCAAATAAAATCTGTAACAGTTATTTAAAGGAAAGAAATTAAATTATGCAAGATGACTGTAGTAAGTTGATAGTGGAAAAACAACAATTTTCTCACTTGATTATCATATACTCAAAGGTTATCTGTATTTGGGGGCAGCAAGACTTCTGAAGTCAGGAAGAACATTTCTGTTTTTGTTTTTAAGCCTAATAAAGACTGGCATAATAACTCCCAACAACTGAAATTTTTTAAGCCTAATGGCTCAAGGTCTCATTTACTTTGAGAACCAGAGTGAGACCGGGCGATCCTGGTTGCTTTCTGGTTATTATTGTTCTCAGGTGCAAAGTGCTTCATGGTGCTGGGCTTGGTTTGCAGTAGCTCAAAAAAGAGGCAGACCAAGGTCGCAGATTTGCTTTCAAGTACCCTCCTAGTCCTTTCTCAAAGGTGCTAGTTTGATCACATCTGTGTGCTTAGAACTTTTATGATTCCCGTAATTAATTTGATATTTTATTTGGCTGGTTTTATAAGTATAACAGGAAATGCTGATTAATGCAAAAGTATCTCCTTTTGATGTGGTTAATAAAATTAGAGCCATAGGATACTCAGGCTTGGGAGTTAGTTTCTGTCTGAAAGTTTTAAAAAGTCTTCAGGGCTGAGTTTTTATCCTTTTCATGTGTGAGAAGTATGTTTATTCCCTTGTTAGTTTGTTGACGGAGACCAGTACAAAGAACTGTCCAATTCTCTTCTCAGGTTTTTCCTGTAGTACTTGTAAACTGCAGGGGCTCATCCTCTTTCTCACCCTTTCCAGCTGGGATATTACATTCCGCACCCTCAATAAAGTTAGGATAGCACGAGCCACAAAACAGGTGCAACCAATTTTTAATAGAAAATTTATAGACATCATTTTCACATATGATGTATAGCTTCTACTCTTTAATCATAGGTTTATTATACCCGATTAAGTGAAATTTATTTTTCTATGTGACATTTCTAGCATGGGAAGGGTTATGAATTTAATTTTTTTCAATTATATTCTGGCAGAAAGGAGGACATATTCTTACTAAGTCTATGTAAATAACATAATCTCAGAAAGTAAAAGGATTTAGTAAAGTATTTTGCATAATATTTAATCACAGTTATCCCTCTTTTGAGTTATTTTATGAAAAAAGCCAATCAATTTATGCCACTTTTTCCAGGATCATAGATCTTAGATTCTCCTGATGATTAGGTTATAATTTTAAGAACTTTTGTAGATTTTTTTTCCCCCTGAATTTTGAGTTTGATTGAAACAAGATACCATTTGAAGAATGCTTTATTCTAGTTATACACACACACACGTTTATGTGAATAGCCTATTAAATTGAGGTATAGAGACAGATCAAGAAGAAAGGATTTTCTCATATTAAAATTCATCATTAATCACACCTGAGTCAGTTTTGTTTGTTTCTGGGTGATTCTTGTTTTGCTGATCTTAGGTTAGTTAGCAGCTTACTTTCATCAATTTGTCTGCTTCTGGATTAAGAGTCCTGGAATTAGACTTTGACGTTGGTACAGACTGACAGATGTCTGTTAGTGATGACAGTGTCAGTTTCCCCTGGCAAGCCTATGCCCAATTGACTATTACTTTGATATAACTGGTTAAGAGAACATAGAAATTACTGAGGCTTTTTGGATATTCTAGAAAACTCAGATTTCTGATCTGAATTTTGTAGCAGGAACCTTTAGGCAACTTTGAGGAAAACACAAAAAAATAACTGTCTGTGATGAGATCAGATGGCTTGAATTAATTTATTATGATAAATAATGTCACAAGATTATGGATGCCTTTCTTGATGTGTAATGTATTATGGAATTTACAAGGAGTTACTCAGTGATTACTTCTAGATTAAAAGTATATTGTGGACATTAACAAATTTTCAGGACATTTTAAGTCATACTGTAATGTGAGTGTTATCATCTTTCTTTTAAAGATTTTATTTATTTATCCGAGAGAGAGAGAGAGCACAGGCAGGGGAAACAGCAGAGGGAGAGGGAGAAGCAAGCTCCCTGATGAGTGGGATTCAATCCCAGGACCTTAGCCGAAAGCAGACACTTAACTAGTTGAGTCACCCAGTTGCCCTGTTGTCGTTTTTCTAATTAGCAAGGATATTTAAGCCTAGAAACAATTTTAAATTAAAAAAATTCAGTTGTTGTGAGTTAATATGCCAGTCTTTGTATATAACTATCAATGTATTTCTTTCTAATCTGAAAGATAACTCAATTCCCAAACATATTCATGTTAATAACATTTTACTTGTATATAATTAACTAAGGGAGGTTGAACTTCTCTTTTGATATTCTAGCTAATTCATTATTGTGGGCTTTGATATTGTGGGCTTTGGAAAAATTGTGGAGACTTTCCAACATATCCATTTATTACCAGTAATTCTCCTTTTATAAGGTGTGTGTGTGAAGGAGGCAAATCTTTGATGTTATCCTGTCTGGAAAATCTTGAAGATTAGGTTATAAAGGAAGAATTATTTTGAATATGGGGCCTAAATTAGGAAAGGCAATATCCAAAATATTTGTCAGAGGAAATAGCATATGCTTAAGTCATAAATGCCTAAAGGCAAGAAATGGTTTGCTTCAGACAAGAAAGAAAATAACCTTAGCAGCTTGAAACTATAATTACTAGAAATGGTAGCTTTTTCAAAAGTGGGCTCTTCTTAAAATTGATTCAAGAACAAATAATGGAAGTACAGAGAGTTAAGAGGCTGCTGAGTATAGAGAAGGTATAGAATGATTTTTATTATTTCTTTTGAAAAGGAAACTGTTACTCAAAGATCAATTTGTCATTTTCATTGGAGGGAAACTAAATTCTTGTTTTACTCTTTTTATGTACCACCCATGTAGCATTTTCCATTAAAGAATTCATAGTGTTTTATCTGTCTCTGGGCTCCACAAGCTAGAGCTCACGGGTCAAATCTAGCCACATCCTTTTATTTCTTGTCTGTGACTGTTTTGGGGCTACAACAGAGGAATTGAATAGTTGCAGTAGAAAGCTGTGGGTCACAAAACTGAAAGTATTTACTGTCTGACCCTTTACAGAAACAGCTTCCTTTCCCTGGATTCTAACTTATAAATTAGTTTCTCAAAGTTAAGCCAATTTTAGTAATCATTTTAATACTTCCTAGATACTTCTTTCAAACTTATTTGCAGATGTAAGACCAAGAAACATACAATTCATTTCCCTCTGATCTTCTACAACTCATTGTATAGCCTTTTTTTTTTTTTTTTTACTATTTCTTTTCACATTCTTGTATGATCAAATTTTAAGACACAATCTTTTTCCTATATGAACCAACAGGAAAATCACATCCATTATTTTATAAATGTTTTCATATTCCTTTGTAATAATTATAATGATTAATGTACTATATAGTCTCATTCTCTTTCTTAATTTGTTTCAACCTTTAACCCAGACGATTGACTTCCCTGCACAGGTGTGTGGGCTTCTGGGAAACCAGTCGCTGAGAACAATTAGTCAACACAAGCTCCTTACAGACCGACAGAGCTCGGGTTTGGAGGGCTGTGCCTCATATGTGCACATAGTATGCATTTGCCTGTGGTCACCTACATCCCTTTCACCCTTCTAGAGGTAAGAAAAAGAACGCGTATGGTAATATACCCCCAAGGTATCTGCACAACTGTGTCCACCTATTAACTGATAGCTTCTTCTAATGTATATAAAAAAAGAGGCATGTATATAAACTATGCTCGGCATCCTTGCATTCTCTTTATTTCTATGATTTGAATTTTTAAAGGATTGTTCAAGTAACCAAAACTTCTCAATTTAAAGTGAGTCAAATTTCTCATGGTTAACTGAGGATTTTGGAAATTATTTATGTTTATGCAATACAATAAAACACAGTTCCTGTTGGTATTACGAATATACCAGAGAGGTGACATTTTAATTTTTGGTACACATTCATAAGAACTAACCCTTTTAAATAAAGACATGGTTTATTCTAATTTAATTTAAAATTTATGATTTTTATTTTCTGTAATTCTAAATATTTTGTGGAAATGAGATTTACTTGGCTCACAAAATTAGAGAATTTGGATAGCTTAAAATGGTTAGATTTTCATGCGAAAATAAAACCAAGTATTTTATAAAGTAGATTATTATGTTAACATTTTTCATGCTGGGAAAAGTCAGTTTTGTCAAGAATTCACTTTCATTAGCAATATTGTCTGAACTTCATTTTATACTTATATACAAATTTTAAAACTCTTTAATTTTTTCTTTAAAGTGCTGAAGTTCTCTTAGAATTATTTTTCCCTAACAACTTGTATTTATTTGCATCACATCTTGGAACTTAGCAACCAAGAGCAATAATTTAATTTCAACTTCCCTGTCCTCCTCCACCACTTTTTCTCCCCACTGAGATTCTGTTTCAGTGGATGTCTGAAGCTTTCTGGAAGGACGAGTTTATTTAAAGCATTAGAAGCTCAAGTAATGGTTTATTTTCTGGAAATTCTTGATTTCTTTTACTTTAAATGTATGTACACTTATTAGTCTTTATATGCCAATCAAAACAGGAGGGTTGATAAATTTTAAAGAGTTTATAACCCAATTTGTTAATTTTCACTGGAGGTAGGCAAGATATACTAGTATGTTTGCTCAGGAAACACTTCCCACTTGTACAACTGAAGAATCTTACCAACTTCTGGGTAAGATTGAGTTTATAGCTGGATTTTTCTTTATTTTAGAAACAAGATCAGTAGTATCCTAACGCTGGGTCCCAGTGCCTGCGTGGTTTGCTTCCCTTCATCTCAACACAGAGGCATTTTGTCATCTCACATCATTATGAGAAGAAGGGTGAGTACAGTACAATAAGATATTTTGAGAGACCATGTAACTTTTGTTACAGTATATTGTTAAAATTGCTCTATTTTATTTTTAAATTTTTTATTATTGTTTTCATCTCTTACTATGCCTAATTGACAAATTAAACTTTATCTTAGGCATGTACATATATGAAAAAGTGTAGTATGTTTAAGTTTCAGTACTGTCTGAGTTTTCAGATAACCACTGGGAGTCTTGGAATGTATCCCCCATGGGTAAGAGAGGCTACTGTACTCAGAACCCTTCTGTTTTCTCTAGAGGTCATAAAGCACCAGCCAAGCCAGCACTGATCCTGCCTTCCCATTCCAGCTCACATTCTGGCCGATTCACACAGTTGTTTTCAAAATTATACAAACTACACAAAGCTCTTCCAGAGGTCGAGCTGTTGCTTTCAAAGCCACACAAAACCAGTTTCATTCATTTAAATCTTTGTGTGCACTTTCTTTCTGATGGGGGTAGATCTGATTGAATTATATATCCTATAGTATGTACATATTACAGATTTTAATGTCTAGTTAACTTTTTTAAATTTTTGAGGGAGAAGATGAGCACAACTACTATTATGGGACACATATAGAAAGAACCACAATTACTCATAAACTATTTATTTATGTAAAGAGAGGGTTTATGGTGTCTAGGTTCTATTAGGCCAAGAAATACAACCATGAAAATTTCAGAAACCATTTAAAAAGGCTAGTTCCTCTACTTTTGTGAAGCAGGGAAAAGACAATACTCATTTACACACACATAATGAGAGGACCAGCAGCCTCCATTCTGTAACTGCAGCATGAGTCTGCAGAACTCACTGGTAGGTTGTGGTTGGGTAACAAGATGGCCAGGAATACAGGACGGTTCTCAAAGGCGCACAGGTCAGCTCTTCCTTAGTTCATAGGCTACTCTTCCTTCTAGCAGAAATAACACTGTTTCTTGTCTTAAGTGATTTTAACTCATAATGGTGCAGAAACAAGACAAAACACAAAGAGATAGCCAGGAGATGTCAGAATCCTCAAGAAAAACAAATAAATATTGAAGAGACAATCATCTTCTTTTCATCATCTTCTATTGAACAGAAACCAGATTCTTTGTCATCTTCTGCTCAAAGAGACCAGATTGTTGGACCTTATAATCAAAGCCAGGCTTCTGATGAAAGTCAGAAAAGGTGGTGGTCAGTGCAAACTCTCCCAGAAACAAAACATCAAAAAAGAAGCAGAAAAAGAGAAACAGTGAGTGAGACTGAAAGCAGTACTGAGACACAAGGTTCTCACATGGGGCATGCCTGTCTGGCAGGGCAATTAAGTTGGTGTTTATGAGTGCGACCCCAGGATATCTCAGTGAAGCTTCCAAGTCACTTGCACATTGTGTTTTCTTTTCACGGTATTTTAAATTTCACTGGCATTATTATCATTGCATGGCCGTGTTTTTAAAATCCCAGCCTAATGTGTTCCTGCCATGAGAAACAGTTTTCAACTCATTGCTTCAGGAACATTCCCCAGAACAGTGTTTTCCCACCTGTGAATGGGATGAAGACCTATTGAAAGGAATCTGTCAGCACAGGGATAGATCACATATTGGCTGTGAACTAAGTAAATGATAGGCTTCACACACGAATTAAACTATTTTATAGGTATTTTATGCTGCGAGGATGAATAGAATATAAATTAACTTAGAAATTACTGAATTCATAGTCCTTTTTTTGGGATATCACTATTCACCACTCAGATACTAAGTCCAAAAACTAAAAGTTGATGCCACTGAGCAGGAGCGAAGGGGGTAAATAATGCTCTGAACATCTTTTACATGAAGATCTTTGTTCACACATTGAGAGAAATTAATCGGGGGTCCGGAGGCTATCATAAATTAACCTATATTTTTTCCTTGTCACAGTAAAGGTGGGGACAGCTTCCTGAGGGTGCTTCCCACTGAAAATATGGGAGCAGGGGATGGAGCTTTGATTTTCCCATGTGAAATTTCTTATGTAGAGAGAGAGGATCCTAGAGAAGGGAGGTGGTAGCCCTCGTTCCTAGTCTTTGAAGTTGAAGATGTGGAAGCTGGCTTCAATCCCATGTTCCTGGGGCTGCTCTGTCCTGGGAGGGGCTGTAAGCTGAAAGTATGGTCTCTGGAGCTTTCAGCTTCTGTTGGGGCCCAACCATGGTGGGGTGTAAAGACGCCATGATTGGCTTTGGGTAGGATTTGCTTTTCTTTGAGGATCTGCTGTGAAAGGGCTCTCTCTTCACACAGGGAATACAGTGATAGTGATCTGAAACCCCTAGTTTAAGGAAGGAGAATAGAAAATAAAGAAGAGTAGGAAAAGCTCATCAAGAAATGACAGCTTGAGAAGATGAGGCAAAGTTAATTGTGCTGAATAAATGAGAGTGCAGACTACTAACTTAGGAAGATTTGTGCTAATGCTCATGTGAAGGAAATTAAAATACGCAGGGGAGATTTGCACATAGTGACACTTCCATACAGACTTCCTTTCACAATTCATTTTCATAGCTCTTTTAGGGAATTCTGTATTTATGTTTGCGATTCACTCAGAGCCTAAAAGATCTTACTCCTATTGCATCGTCCTAATTTACTTTGCAGCTTGGACTTTTCCTGTTCTTCTCTCACTAGCCCTCTTTTTAGAGTCAAATACCCGTTCTTGGAGAATTCCTTGTGCTCTCAGCATGTTTTTCCTTCTGAGTTTTCTCCCAGACTTTCTCTATAATGCATTCTATACATCATCAATGTTTCCTGAATTATCCAAGCTGGAGTTGAATCCAAGCAGATACTTAACTCCTTTTATCTAAGGGAAGGAGGATATTTTTCTGAAATCTTAACTCACTGTGTGTATCCAGTGGGGGGAAATGGTCTTTACATTTGGAGAGTTTTGAAATCCAGAGAAAGCATATTTGAATTGTGCACAATTTGTTCAAATTAAACTGGGAACTAGTATGTAAACATTTAAATGTAGGTAGTATTAAAGCTAATGAAACAGTTGATTACCATATAATATCTTCTTAAAAAACTATTAAAAACTTTAATTTGTCTAACAGTTTGATGTTGTGCCTGGCTTTTTTTGATTATATAAACTTCAAACATTTTAATCTATACACATGATTGTATAGACCTAATTTTTCCACTATTAATATATTAGCAGGATGTTTTCATTTAATGTATAATTTAATAACAGAATAACAGAATAAATAATTTAATATAACAGAAGTCTGTAACCAAAGAAAAATAGGCCTCTGTTGTTCTCTATTTAAAATTTGAAGAAGTTACTCTTCAGTTTCTTTTTTGTGTGTGTGAGAAGGAAGAGTAGGGAATATAGAAGGGGGCTGGGGGAGAGAAGTTGGTTTTCTTTCTTAAAATACCTTTTATTTGGGACTCCTGGGTGGCTCAGTTTGTTAAGCGTCTGCCTTCGGCTCAGGTCATGATCCCAGCGTCCTGGGATCAAGTCCCACATCGGGCTCCTTGCTGGGCAGGGAGCCTGCTTCTCCCTCTGCTTCTGCCTGCCATTCTGTCTGCCTGTGCTTGCTCTCGCTTCTCTCTCTATGACAAATAAATAAATAAAATCTTAAAAAAAAAAAAAAAACACCAAACTTTTATTTGTATTTATTTCACTTTCTTTCTTTCTTTCTTTCTTTATTTATTTTTAAGACTTTTAAAATAATTATATATTCACTGAAAGGTACAAACAAATGTACAGGGAAGTTCTATATACTCCTCAACTAGCCTCTCCATGTGTTAATATACTGTGTAACTGTTATATCAATACTAGGAAATTGGTATTGGTATAATCTATAGAACTTATTCTGATTTCAGTAATTATATAAGTATCATTTGTGCATGCATGCATATGTATGGGTGTATTTATCTGTATAATTTTATCACATGTATATCTCCATGTAGCCACAAATAGAATCAAGATCCTTAACTGTCTTCATCACTACAAGACTCTCTTTGATACTCCTTTATAGCTAACCTCATACTTCTCTCCTGAGTCCCTAACCTCTGGCAACCACTCATCTGTTCTCCATTGCTATAATTATGTTATTTCATGACTGTGTAAATTTAATCATGCAGTCTGATGTTTTCACTAATAATTTCCTTGACTTTCATCTGTTTCTATATCCATAGTCGTTCCTTATAATTGCTGAATACTATTCCATGGTATATATGTACCATAATTTACTTAACCATTCATCTTTTGAGGGGAATTTGGGGAGTTTGCAGGGTTTCAGATATTATGCAGAAAGCTGTACAAGTTTCTTCATGAAAATAAGCTTTCATTCTGCTAGGATACATAATCAAGAGTGCAATTTCTAAGTTGTAAAAATTCATTTTTAGCTTTTTAAAAATATTTAATCTAATTTAACTTTATTTCTTTTCAGTGTTCCAGAATTCATTGTTTATGCATCACATCCAGTGCTCCATGCAATATGTGCCCTCCATAATACCCACCACCAGGCTCATCCAACCCATCACTCTACTCCCTTCCAAAACCTTCAGTTTGTTTCTCAGAGTCCACAGTCTCTCTGCTTTCTCCCAACTCATTTCTCCTCTCCATCTCCTAATGTCCTCTATGTTATTCCTTATGCTCTACAAGTAAATGAAACCATATAATTGACTCTCTCTGCTTATTTCACTCAGCCTAATCTCCTCCAGTCCCATCCATGTTGATACAAAAGTTGGGTATTCATCCTTTTTTGATGGAGGCATAATACTCCATTGTATATATGGGCCATATCTTCTTTATCCAATCATCCGTTGAAGGGCATTTTAGTTCTTTCCACAGTTTGGCAATTGTGGTCATTGCTGCTATGAACATTGGGGTAGAGATAGCCCTTCTTTTCATTACATCTGTAACTTTGGGGTAAATACCCAGTAGTGCAATTGCAGGGTCATAGGATAGCTCTATTTTTAATTTCTTAAGGACTCTCCACACTGTTTTCCAAAATGTCTGCACCAACTTGCATTCCACCAAGAGTGTAAGAGGGTTCCCCTTTCTCCAATCCTCTCCAACACACATTGTTTATTGTCTTGTTAATTTTGGCCATTCTAACTGGTGTAAAGTGGTATCTCAATGTGGTTTTGATTTGAATCTCCCCTATGGCTAATAATGATGAACATTTTTTTCATGTGTCTGTTAGTCATTTGTATGTCCTCTTTGGAGAAGTGTATATTCATGTCTTCTGCCCATTTTTTGACATGATTATCTGTTTTGTGTGTGTTGAGTTTGAGGAGTTCTTTATAGATCTTGGATATCAGCCCTTTGTCTATAGTGTCATTTGTGAATATCTTCTCCCATTCCATGGGTTGCCTCTTTGTTTTGTTGACTGTTTCCTTTGCTGTGTGGAAGCTTTTGAACTTGATGAAGTCCCAAAAGTTCATTTTTGCTTTTGTTTCCTTTGCCTTTGGAGACTTATCTTGAAAAAAGTTGCTGTGGCCGATGTCAAAGAGGTTACTGCCTATGTTCTCTTCTAGGATTTTGATAGATTCCTGCCTCACATTAAGGTCTTTTTTTTTGAGAGTGAGAGAGCACATGCCCAGATCCATGGGGTGGGGGGATGAGGGGCAGAGGGAGAGAGAAAGTGAATCTTAAGCAGGCTTCATGCCCAGAGGGGAGCTTGGCACAGGGCTTAGTGGCACAATCCAGAGACCTGAGTGGAAACCAACAGTCAGGTACTTAACCAACTGGCCACCCAGGCACCCCAGTTCACTTCTAGTTTTGAAAGGAAATTGGTAAACTATTTTTCAGAGTGGCTATATCATTTTACATTCCCATCAGCAATGTAGGAGTAATGCATTTTCTTCCTGTCACATTTGATATTACTACTATTTTTTATTTTAAAATTCTGATAAATATATAGTGGTTTGTCATTGCAGTTTTAATTTGCATTTCCCTAATGATGTTGAACATCTTCTTATGTGTTCATCATATATAGGTACATCTATCTATCTATATCTTTTTTTTTTAAAAGATTTTATTTATTTACTTGACAGAGAGAGATCACAAGTAGGTGGAGAGGCAGGCAGAGAGAGAGGAGGAAGCAGGCTCCCCAGTGAGCAGAGAGCCTGATGCGGGGCTTGATCCTAGGACCCTGGGATCATGACCTGAGCCGAAGGCAGAGGCTTTAACCCACTGAGCCACCCAGGCACCCCTATCTATCTATATCTTATTTGATGAATTTTTTTTTTTTTTTTTTTTTACTTTTGAGTTCTGAGAGTTCTTTATGTATTAATCTATTAGATATCAGTCCTTTGTTGTATATGTTATTTGCAAATATTATTTTCCAGTCCTTAGCTAGTCTTTCTGTTTTCTTAGCAGGCGCTTTTACAGAGCCAAATTTTTCATTTGCTGAAATTCAATTTATCAATTTTTTCTTTTCTTGAACAATTATAAAGGAACTTTTTTTTTTTGGACCATACCCTTTTATGAATGTTCCCATGTTTAGCATTGTAGCATTTACATTTTTGGAGTTGGGAATTTAGAGTTAAATTTTGGAGAATTTAAGTACCTTCTGGATTTCAATTACCCTATAAAAGGACTTTTTAAAGAGCCTCTATAACAGTGTTTTGTGAGTTTTTAGTTATTTCTTAAGCTTTTATTTTGAAGTAACTATAGATTTATACATTACAAAAATAGTACACAGAGATAACAATGCCATGTACACTTACCTACTTTCTCCCAGTGGTTATCTCTTTTATAACTTCAGTACAATATTATTTATGATTAGGAAATTAACATTGATACAGTATGTATGTGTTTGTATATGTGTGTGTGTATGTGTGTTTAGTTCTATGTCAGTTTATCACAGCTGTAGATTCATATAACCACCAACATACTCAAGGCATAGAATGATCTCATCACCACAGAGCTCTCGGTGGTGCTACCCCTTTATAGTCACACTTTCCTCCTACCTCTTCTCCATCCCTAACCACTAGCAATCACTAATTTGTTCTCCATGTTTATAATTTTGTAATTTAAAGAATGTTTTGCAGTTGGAATTATATGGTATATGAATTTTTGAAACTGGCATTTTTCCTTCAGCATAATGTCATTAAGATCCACCCAAGTTGTTGTGTGTATAAAAAAAATTTATTCCTTTTCTTTGCTGAGTAGTATTTCATGGTATTTATCAGTTTGTTCAATTATTCATCCTTTGCCATATGTTTTGGCTCTTTCCAGTTTCTAGTTAATACAAATAAGACAGATATAAAAAATTGTTGTATAGATTTTTGTGTGGATGTAAGTTTTCATTCTGTAAATGCCTAGGTATGTGATTGCTGAATGGTATGGTAAGTATATATTCAGTTTTTAAAGAAACTATCAGTCTCTCTTCCAGGATAACTGTAGTATTTTACATTCTCACCAGCAATGTGTAGGAGATCCACTTTCTCTCATCCTTGCAAACATTTCAGTCTGTTTTTTTAAGTTTTTTTTTTTTTTTTAATTTATTTAACAGAGAGATCACAAGTAGGCAGAGAGGAAGGCAGAGAGAGAGGAGGAAGCAGGCTCCCTGCTGAGGAGAGAGCCAGATGTGGGGCTCAATCCCAAGACACTGGGATCATGACCTGAGCTGAAGGCAGTGGCTTAACCCACTGAGCCACCCAGGCGCCCTTCAGTCTGTTATTTTAAAATAACAATTTTGTTGAGATATAATTCACATATATAAAATTTACCCTTTTGAAGTGTACAATTCAGTAGTTTTTAGGTGATTCACAGAGTTGTGCAACCATCACCACTATTTAATTTTAGAACATTTTCATCACCCAAAAAACCTCCTTACTCATTAAGCAGTCATTTACTATCCCTTATTCCTCTCCCAACCTAGAGCTACCACTAATCTTCTTTCTGTTTGTATGAATTTTCCTGTTCTGAACATTTTATGTAAATGGAATTATACAATATGGTCTTTTGTGCCTGGTTTCTTGCAGTTGGTTAATGTTTTCAAGGTTCATCAATGCTGTAGCATGCATCAGTACTTTATTCCTTTTTAAAGTGGGTAACATTCTAGCGTATGGATGTACTACATATTGTTTACCCGTTCATCTGTTGATATTCATTTGGGTTGTTTCCACTTTTTCTGTAATCATGAACAATGCTGCTATGAAAATTAGTATACAAGTTTTTGAGTGGTTATATGTTTTCATGATTCTTTAGCATATATGTAGGATTGAAGTTGTGGGTTATATGGTACTACTATGTTTAGCATTTTGAGGAAGTGTTTTCCAAAACAAGCCATTTTTCAGTAGCTATACCACTTATAATTTTCCACCAATAAGATATGAAGGTTGTAGTTTGTTTTTTACATCCTGGCAATTTGTTATTTTCTGGTTTTTAAAATCATAATAATCCTTTTAAGTATGAAATGATATCACATTGTGGTTTTGATTTGATAACCCTAACAATTAGTGAGACTGAGCAGATATTTCATGTACATGTTACCCATTTGTGTGTCTTCTTTGAAGAAACATGAGTTCAAATCTTTTGTACATTTTATAAATAGGTTATATGTTGTATGTTACATCACATATAACTTTAGTACAATATCATAACTTTCAAATTACTGATTTGTAAGAGTTTTTAAAATATATTCTGAATACAAGTTCCTTATCAGATATCTTACTTATACTTTCTCCCATTCTGTTGGTTGCCTTCTCTCAGAATAGCTCTATATATTGTACCAATGTTAATGTTGATAGTAACTTTTGAAGCATAAAATTTTTAATTTTGATGAAGTCCAATTTATTTTTCTTCTGTTGCTAGTGTGTTTGGTACTATGTCGGAGAAACTACTGCCTAATCCTAGGTTATAAAGATTTATTTCTATGTTTTCTTTCAAGAGTTTTTTAGCTTTAGCTCTTACATTTAGTCTGTCACCCATTTTGAGTTAATTTTTTTAAAAAAAATTTATTTATTTGACAGAGAAAGAGATCTCAAGTAGGCAGAGCGGCAGGCAGAGAAAGAAGGGAAGCAGGCTCCCTGGTGAGCAGAGAGCCCATAGTGGAGCTTGATCTGAGGGCCCTGAGATCATGACCTGAGCCGAAGGCAGAGGCTTAACCCACTGAGCCACCCAGGTGCTCCCCCCGCCTTTTGAGTTAATTTTTAATTTCTGGTGTGATATAGAGGTCCAACTTCATTCTTTTTTACATGAATATCCAGTAGTTTCAGAAACGACTACTCTTTCCCCATTGAATATTCTTGGCACCCTTGTCAAAAATCAATTGGACATCAATCTATGAATTTATTTCTGGACTCTCAGTTCTATTCCATTGATCTTTATCTCTATCCCTATTCCAGTACCATACTGTCATACTGTCCTGATTATTGTAGCCTTATAGTAAGTTTTTTTTTTTTTTTTTTTTTTTTAAGATTTATTTATTTATTTATTTGTCAGAGAGAGAGAGAGTGAGAGCGAGCACAGGCAGACAGAGTGGAAGGCAGAGGCAGAGGGAGAAGCAGGCTCCCTGCGGAGCAAGGAGCCCGATGTGGGACATGATCCCAGGACGCTGGGATCATGACCTGAGCCGAAGGCAGCCGCCCAACCAACTGAGCCACCCAGGCGTCCCTTATAGTAAGTTTTTAAATAAGGAAGTATGAGTTTTCTATTTGTTCTTCTTTTCTAAGATTGTTTTGGCTATTCTGGGTACCTGGCATTTTTAAAATTTAAATATAAGTGATTTTATTTTAATTAACTTATTTTTAATGAAGTTTAAAATTTTAATTCCAGTATTGTTAACAGTGTTATATTAGTTTCAAGTATACAATATGGAGAGTCAACAATTCTACATATTACTCAGTGCTCATCATGATTAGTGTATTCTTCAATCCTTATCACTTATTTCACCTATTCCTGCTCCCCCCACCTCCCATTTTGTAATCATCAGTTTGTTTCTATAGTTAAGAGTCTGTTTCTTGGTTTGTCTCTCTTTTTTTTTTTCCTTTGCTTATTTGTTTTGTTTCATAAGTTCTATAAATGAGTGAAATCAGATGGCATTTTTCTTTTTCTGACTGACATATTTTGCTTAACGTTACATTCCTTGCATTTCTATATGAATATTGTAATCAACTTGTGAACTTTTAAGCAATTTTATTTTATTTTTTTCAGTGTTCCAAAATTCATTGTTTATGCACCACACTCAGTGCTCCATGCAATATGTGCCCTCCATAATACCCACCACCAGGCTCACCCACCCCCTCTACCCTCCTCCCTTCCAAAACCCTCAGTTTGTTTCTCAGACATGTGAACTTTTGAAAAAAATGTAGCTGGGATTTTGATAAGATTGCATTGAATCTTTAAATCAATTAATAATATTATGTCTTCTAATCAATGAACACTGGAATGTGTTTCCATTTATTTAGGTCTTTAATTTTTTCACTATCTCTTAAAATTTTTAGCGTACAAGTCTTGCACTTCTTTTATTACATCTATTCTCAAGTATGTTATTGTTTTTGATGATATAGTAAATGAAATTGTTTTCTTAATTTAATATTTGAATTGTTCTTTGCTAATGTATATAAATACAATTGATTTTTGAATATTGATCTGGTACCCTAATTTTAAAAAATAGTTTTTGAGTGTATTCCTTAGGACTTCCTATGCAAGGTCATACCAGGGAAGCCCTCACTGATGAGGTATCATTTGAACAGAGTGTTTCAAGTGGGAACAAGGAAGAGGTATAAGATCAAAGACCTTGAAATGGGGCATCTTTCATAGGTCTTCAAGGCACAGTGGGGAGACTGGTATACATAATGGTGAAGACCTTGAATTTATCTTGGGAAAGATGGAAAGCTTTTGGTTGGTTGTGAACAGAGTAGCAGTATGAAATGATCTTTTCAGGATCAATCTTGCCTGTTATTCTAACCATAATGGCAGCAGTCATTTCCATCTTGAGTTTTACAAGAGCATTACTGCTAGTTTGTGCCACATATCTAGTGTCCTCCCTGGGCTCCTTTACACCTATTGCATAGGATAACCCCTCAGACTCACACATGTACTACTGTGGGGGTGGAGTGTCGACAACGGGGCTTTGGAGCACCCTGGACCACTGGGAGACAGAAGCCAATGCTTCTTTCCTTCTCCCATGTGCAGGTCTCTGAGAGGTATTCATGGTGCCCCTTAGAAGTTCCTCCAGGGACAAAGCATCAGTTGATTGAGTTACACTTTTCTTTTATTGCCCTACCTCCTTTCCTATTTTAATGCCTGTTTCCTCTTCCTCCTCACTGGGACACAGAAGCCTTTGCCACTTACATTGTGTACACAGAAGCCTTTATCCATACTTCGTCTTCAAGATCTATAGGCAAAGATACACAGAGTTTAGGAAAATCCTTCTGGTTACTGGACTGGGAAAGGGGGGTGAGCAAGGGGGAAACAGGAAGAACAATTAGAAATTATTCAGTTCTTCAGGGAGAGGTGATAACAACTCAACCCAGAAAGGTCTGTGCGAGTAGGAGTCATGGTTGGATTGTGGATGTTTTGCAGGTAGAGCCAACAGGATTTGTTAATGAATTGGATGTGGGGTATAGGAGAACAGAGTCAAGAGTGACCCCAAATGTCTGGATGAGCTATGACAGCATGGAGTTATGGATGCCATTGGTAGTGGCTAGTTTGGAGAGCTTGGTTCAGTTAGCTTTGAGAAGCCCATCAGACATTCAAATGGAGATTCCTGATGTTACAATATTGAAATAGAGACCAAGGGAGGTGAAAAAAAAAATCATTTGTTTATCGTTGTTTCTATAAGAAATGAAAAAAATAAAAAGATAAAAAGAAGATAAAAACCTGTATCTAAGTATCATATCAGTTTATGTCCTAAATGCTTTACCTCCTCTTTCACTGGGGCCTTATTCTGTGCCCAGAAATTTTGGGGGAAAGGAAAGTCTTCTGGAGCAAGTGTCTGCTTTGGATTTGATATGGTCTTAGGACATAATGGCAGGGAAAATGAAGACTGAATAATTTAAGCCTCTCATTTTATGTTTTCCTGAGCATACTTTGATTATGTTACTTATGCCTCAGAAAAGCTGAGAGGTGGTGATTCAGAATCTTTGTTACCACCTGAGGGGGAAGAAGGGACTTCAGAAAGGCTGAATGATTTCACTGAAACTGTGTAATTAATTAAAGTTGTTGCCGAGATGAAGATTTATGCCATGGAGCTCCCCTCTGTTGTCTCTCTACATCCCCTCCTGCCTGGAAGAATGTTCCAGTGGAACCAAAGCCATCCCCTGGGCAGCTCTTCTCAGACTGGCTTGGGAGTCTTGGAGCCTGGAGCTCTTCATGCTGCGTCTTCGAATGACTCTCTGAGAAGACCAAGTGTGAGCCACCATAGAGTCCCAGCACCTTACTGGGCTGCTTTACAGAAAGGGATGGTGTCTACTGACATTTCTAAACTGCTTCTGTTTAACGTCTTGCAAAAACTTGCAACTGATGGAGCAAAAGACCCTTTCATTACCGTGACAGTAACTGAGTAAGTGAGTCACTCACTGGCCCAAGGCCAAGTTCAACTGTCAGGTGCCTGAAAGCTGTGAAGAGAAGATAATGCATTTTCCTCTTCAGGGAGAAGAGAAAACATGTTTCCCTCTTTCATCTGTATCAAGGTTATCAACTTAGTTGTTGTCTGAGCTTATAAAACTGATCTTAAACTTCCATGCACATTTATGGCCTTTTTAATTTTTAGTATAATAGTCCATTTTTAGGGACACCTGGGTGGCTCCATTGGTTAAGCCACTGCCTTCGGCTCAGGTCATGATCCCAGGGTCCTCTGATCGAGTTCCACATCAGGCTCCTTGCTCAGCAGGGAGCCTGCTTCTCTCTCTGCCTGCCACTCTGCCTGGTTGTGCGCACTCTCTTTCTCTCTCTCTGACAAATAAATAAATAAAATCTTTAAAAAAATAATCCATTTTTTATTTTGTTTTGTAAACTGTTAATGGTCTTTGTTCAGTACATTGCACATAGAAGTTTTCTGTCCTGTATGCATTATAAAATGCTGATATCATATGAAATACCTAGCATAGATTTGGAGTTGATACTTGGTCAACAGGTATAAGAATGAATTGTTTTACCATTGAGAACTGCATCCTTGAGGCCATTCTGGAATATCATAAGAATGGGATTTGGCTTTACAGATACAGTAAAATTCAAAGGACAGGGAATAGAAGGAACCATGTGAAGTATAGAGAATGGAAGGGGAAAAGAGAGTATTTTAAAATTTCCTGTATAAGAAACATTAAGAACTAAAGAGTTTCCCGATAATGCCACCAACATAGGGGGCAAACACCAGGCTTTTTCTGTTCAGTGAAGATGCATAGGCTGGTGCAGAAAGCCTGAAGTGTTTCAAAAACAACTGTAATTACTATGTCTTTGCTTGTCACTAGATGGGACTCTGAGACTTGGTTCCAGCACCAATACCATTCCATGACATGGGGCTTGTTTTTGCCCTGTTAGTAAGATAAGGTGATCTGTAGTAATTGCTGACAAAACTCATGAAGGGGTAGACAGACGCATGGATACTTTTGTAAATGTCTTAGAACAATACACAATTCGTGTCTGGATGATTACCATGGTTTGAAAGATGGTCTTCCTCTGGGTGTAGTGAGAAGGAAGATTTTGTCATCTGTGGCCTGAGAACAGGACTAGCTTCTCCTTTAATTTCATAGTGGCTCTCCTGCTGGGTCCACAGTTTGAAACCTTTTCACCAGTTCAGGGAATTCTCAAAGACAGCATTGAAGCTAAAGAGAAAATAAAGGCAAACAAAACTAAAATTAGAAAAGGGGAGTTCAGCATGAAATACAAATATGAAAAAAAGTGTTATTATTGCCCTCCGATTTCATGTTCGAGTTAGGGAAGGTATTTCTTTGCTGGAGTTTTGGACTTGCCTGGTAGGTGGGGAAGCTCAGAAGAAGAAGTGAGCATGGAGAACCCGGGAGCCAGGCTGCATCTTATAAATGAACCAGCCACCTAGCTTCCATCCACCTGAGCAGAGCTGGTCCCTAACCAGCAAAGACAGAACTCTCCTTTGCACAACACCTGAGGCCTTTGGTCTCTGAGACAGATTCATGTTATGAACCCTACAAAAGTAAGAGAAGATCATTGCTATTAGACTAGATACAAATAAAATACAAGATGTCTAGTTATATGTGCATTTCAAGCCATGCAATGTTTGGGACATTCTTTTACTAAAAATTATTTATTTATTATTGATCTAAATTTCAAATTTAACTGGGTACTTGTATTTTATTTGGCATATATGATAACTCTCTATCAGGCTAATGTATTATAAGTGATGGTAAAAGAATTCAGCTCCCATGTGCCCACTGCTTGTTCCAGCCCAGTCTAGCCAGTATGTCCATCCCTTAAGCTCCCAGGCCTTTAGCTTGGGCTCCACTGTCTCTCTTGCAGCAGACGTGGTGGGAGGGAGGCACCCAGGTGTGTCTGAGCTCCACACACCCCAGTGGCTTCAGCAACAGTAGTCTCTATAGCCTGGTTGCCACCTGGCCATGCATGGTCCTGTGCTCCCCCTATATGCCCAATGGGCGCTGGCATCCATGAGGTCACCATCAGTCAGAGTCTGTTGGTTTTGTTCTGGGTAGGCTCAATGCCTACCATCCATCACTTGCATCAGGAGGAGCACAAGTTCAAGACCCTCAACATTAATTCCCTCCTTCATCGATAAGTTGTAGATTCTAGAGCAGCAGAACAAGCTTCTGGAGACCAAGGAGGCCCTGATGCAGGAACAGAAGTCAGCCAAAAGTAGCTGTCCGCTCCCCCATCTTTGAGGCCAGCAATGTGGGCAAAGCTGCCTCAAAGGGCAGCTTGAGTTGCTGCAGCTAGATGGGGGCTGCCTGGAGGCAGAGATGTGGAACATGCAGGACATTGTGGAAGACTTCAAGAACAAGTACCAGGATGAAACTGACCATCACTGGCTGCTGAGCTGGTTTCTGGTGCTGAAAAAGGACACGGATGCTGCCTTAATGAACGAGATAGATCTGGAGGCCAAGGTAGATACCCTGACTAATGAAGTCAATGTCTTCAAGACTTTCTATGAGACAAAGTTGGCAGAGCTCCAGTCCCAGATCTCAGACATGTCCGTGGTACTGTCCATGGACAACAACCACTCCCTGGATCTGCATGGTGTTATGGCTGAGGTCAAGGGCCAGACAAAGAGCTTCAGCTGAGCCAAGGCTGAGGTCTGGTACAAGACCAAGTTTGAGACCCTCAGGCCAAGGTTGGGAAGCGTGAGGATGACCCTTAGAGTATCCCACTGAGATTTCAGAGACAAGCCATGCCACTCAGAGGCTGTAGGTTGAGATTGACAGCAGCAAGAACTAATGTGCTAAGTTGGAGGTTGCCATTGCTGAGGCTGAAGAACATGGGAAGCTGGCACTTAAGAATGCATGTGCCAAGTGGGAAGAGCTTCAGGCCACCCTCCATCAAGCCAAGCAGGACCTGGCACAGCAGCTGTGCAAGCACCAGGAGCTCATGGATGTCAAGATGGCCCTGGACGTCAAGATCCTACCCCAAGCAGCTGGAGGGTGAGGAGAGCAGTTGGTAGAAGATGGTGTGGGGATTGTGAACATCTCTGTGGTGAACTCCACTGGTGGAGGTGGCAGCAGTCTGGCAGGCTGGTCTTCAGAGGAGGTATGAGCAGAAATGCCTTGAGCTTCTCGAGTGGTGGAAGGCCCGAGGACGTCAAGTCGTACTCCATTAGGACCTCAGCCTCCATCCACAGGAGCATAGGAGAATGAGCCCTGCTGTGTAGAGACCCATACCCCTGTCCACCACAGTCACAGGAAGACTCCCATCCCTGATCCCCAGACTGCCAGGCAGTCTGAAAAATGATATCAGAATAGCTCATAATAAATCAGCCTTTCTGGAAACAAAACAAAGCAAAACAACAACAACAACAACAAAACAAAAAATTCCAAAACAAAAGACAAATGGTGGTAAGAGACATTGCCTGCTTAGGAATAATAAAATCAAATGTCCAGAGATATCATGTATTGATGGGAATACCACTAAGTATTATGTGTATATAAAAGAAATCCTGTACTATTTCACCTTTTTATCAGTGAATGAATAGTAAACATTATTAAAAATAATTCAGACCCTCCTTTTAAAAAAATATTTCTATAATCATCATTTCCCCCTGGGAATGATGATATCCCACTAATCATTGGTTTGGGATTTTCATAGGTTGATACGGATTTGAAGTAGTCTTGCTTTCTTTGAAATGAATCCAGCTAGAGTGCATTTGCAGGGATGCTGTGTCTGTACAAGGCCCCATCAGTGAGTGAAGCGGGCATGAATGGTCTGACAGGGGTGGGGTATAAGTCTTATCTGATAGATAGAGCCTATGGGTTTATATTGGCCAGCAAGACTATATCCTTCTCCCCTCATCCATGTTCTTCACTGTCCAAGTCATTCTTTTATTTAGAAGTCTAGCTGGATATTTTCTTATAACAGATTAGATGCATATTGTAACTAAGTATTGATAATTTTGATCAGAGTTGATAGTTTTCTGTTTCCTAGCCCTGTCACTCTCCCTCACCACTATGTCATAACAAGGGAAGAAGTGTTGCATATTATATACATGGAGGAAATAAAATGTGTTGAGTGATCACCCTTGCGGCTGATCTTCCTCTGTCTATTCCTTATTTATTAGTTCTTTCTCAGAATCTATCATTTACACATTTCTTCTCTTACATTATATTCTTTCCTTAGGTGATCACATCTACTCTTATAGTAGATGACTGTTGATGACTTCCAAATTTCCAGTCATCAAATGCACACTTCTTAAGCACCTGCTAACAGTCCAGGTGCTGAGAACTTAAATGTGAGTAAGACAGTCTGTGCTAACTGCCTATTCAACATCTCTCAGATGTTCAGTGGGTGTGTGAAAGTCAGTTTCTCCAAAACAAGTCCATCATTCTCTGCAATTCCTTTTTCTCCATTATAAATGCAGTTATCCAAGTCTAGAGAGGTAATCCTTGACTTATATGACTTAAGCCTTATAGAGGTCTTAGAACAGTGCCTGACACATAGGAAACACTGAAATATTATCTATTAAAATTATTATTATGCATCCTCTCTTTGCCATCACCTCAGACTTAGTTTGAAGAATCATCGTCTCTCACCTGGATTATTGCAATCACCTCCTACTGCTTTCCTATTACGGGTCTTTCTGCTTCTTACTCATTTCCCACACTAAAACCAGCATTCATTTTTGGAATAAAAATCTAACTATTTTACTTCTTAACATCCTTTGGTGATTTCTTAGTAGCTTCAGAATAAAGTCTTAAGTTCTTGGTATGATCAGTGAGGCTATTTATGACCTGACTTCTTTTTATTTTTTTTATTTTTTTTTATTTTTTTATTTTTATTTTTTTTAATTTTTAATTTTTTATAAACATATATTTTTTATAAACATATATTTTTATCCCCAGGTCTGTGAATCACCAGGTTTACACACTTCACAGCACTCACCAAATCACATACCCTCCCCAATGTCCATAATCCCACCCCCTTCTCCCCAACCCCCTCCCCCCGGCAACCCTCAGTTTGTTTTGTGAGATTAAGAGTCACTTATGGTTTGTCTCCCTCCCAATCCCATCTTGTTTCATTTATTCTTCTACCCACTTAAGCCTCCATGTTGCATCACCACTTCCTCATATCAGGGAGATCATATGATAGTTGTCTTTCTCTGCTTGACTTATTTCGCTAAGCATGATATGCTCTAGTTCCATCCACGTTGTTGCAAATGGCAAGATTTCATTTCTTTTGATGGCTGCATAGTATTCCATTGTGTATATATACCACATCTTCTTGATCCATTCATCTGTTGATGGACATCTAGGTTCTTTCCATAGTTTGGCTATTGTGGACATTGCTGCTATAAACATTCGGGTGCATGTGTCCCTTTGGATCACTACATTTGTATCTTTAGGGTAAATACCCAATAGTGCAATTGCTGGGTCATAGGGCAGTTCTATTTTCAACATTTTGAGGAACCTCCATGCTGTTTTCCAGAGTGGCTGCACCAGCTTGCATTCCCACCAACAGTGTAGGAGGGTTCCCCTTTCTCCGCATCCTCGCCAGCATCTGTCATTTCCTGACTTGTTGATTTTAGCCATTCTGACTGGTGTGAGGTGATATCTCATTGTGGTTTTGATTTGTATTTCCCTGATGCCGAGTGATATGGAGCACTTTTTCATGTGTCTGTTCGCCATCTGGATGTCTTCTTTGCAGAAATGTCTGTTCATGTCCTCTGCCCATTTCTTGATTGGATTATTTGTTCTTTGGGTGTTGAGTTTGCTAAGTTCTTTATAGATTCTGGACACTAGTCCTTTATCTGATATGTCGTTTGCAAATATCTTCTCCCATTCTGTCAGTTGTCTTTTGATTTTGTTAACTGTTTCCTTTGCTGTGCAAAAGCTTTTGATCTTGATGAAATCCCAGTAGTTCATTTTTTCCCTTGCTTCCCTTGCCTTTTGCGTTGTTCCTAGGAAGATGTTGCTGCGGCAGAGGTCGAAGAGGTTGCTGCCCGTGTTCTCCTCAAGGATTTTGATGGATTCCTTTCGTACATTGAGGTCCTTCATCCATTTTGAGTCTATTTTTGTGTGTGGTGTAAGGAAATGGTCCAATTTCATTTTTCTGCATGTGGCTGTCCAATTTTCCCAGCACCATTTATTGAAAAGGCTGTCTTTTTTCCATTGGACATTCTTTCCTGCTTTGTCGAAGATTAGTTGACCACAGAGTTGAGGGTCTATTTCTGGGCTCTCTATTCTGTTCCATTGATCTATGTGTCTGTTTTTGTGCCAGTACCATGCTGTCTTGATGATGACAGCTTTGTAATAGAGCTTGAAGTCCGGAATTGTGATGCCACCAATGTTGGCTTTCTTTTTCAATATCCCTTTGGCTATTCGAGGTCTTTTCTGGTTTCATATAAATTTTAGAATTATTTGTTCCATTTCTTTGAAAAAGATGGATGGTACTTTGATAGGAATTGCATTAAATGTGTAGATTGCTTTAGGTAGCATAGACATTTTCACAATATTTATTCTTCCAGTCCAGGAGCATGGAACATTTTTCCATTTCTTTGTGTCTTCCTCAATTTCTTTCATGAGTACTTTATAGTTTTCTGAGTATAGATTCTGTGTCTCTTTGGTTAGGTTTATTCCTAGGTATCTTATGGTTTTGGATGCAATTGTAAATGGGATTGACTCCTTAATATCTCTTTCTTCTGTCTTGCTGTTGGTGTAGAGAAATGCAACTGATTTCTGTGCATTGATTTTATATCCTGACACTTTACTGAATTCCTGTATAAGTTCTAGCAGTTTTGGAGTGGAGTCTTTTGGGTTTTCCACATATAGTATCATATCATCTGCGAAGAGTGATAATTTGACTTCTTCTTTGCCGATTTGGATGCCTTTAATTTCCTTTTGTTGTCTGATTGCTGAGGCTAGGACCTCTAGTACGATGTTGAATAGCAGTGGTGATAATGGACATCCCTGCCGTGTTCCTGACCTTAGCGGAAAAGCTTTCAGTTTTTCTCCATTGAGAATGATATTTGCGGTGGGTTTTTCATAGATGGCTTTGATGATATTGAGGTATGTGCCCTCTATCCCTACACTTTGAAGAGTTTTGATCAGGAAGGGATGTTGTACTTTGTCAAATGCTTTTTCAGCATCTATTGAGAGTATCATATGGTTCTTGTTCTTACTTTTATTGATGTGTTGTATCACATTGACTGATTTGCGGATGTTGAACCAACCTTGCAGCCCTGGAATAAATCCCACTTGGTCGTGGTGAATAATCTTTTTAATGTACTGTTGAATCCGATTGGCTAGTATTTTGTTGAGTATTTTCGCATCTGTGTTCATCAAGGATATCGGTCTATAGCTCTCTTTTTTGGTGGGATCCTTGTCTGGTTTTGGGATCAAGGTGATGCTGGCCTCATAAAATGAGTTTGGAAGTTTTCCTTCCATTTCTATTTTTTGGAACAGTTTCAGGAGAATAGGAATTAGTTCTTCTTTAAATGTTTGGTAGAATTCCCCCGGGAAGCCGTCTGGCCCTGGGCTTTTGTTTGTTTGGAGATTTTTAATGACTGTTTCAATCTCCTTACTGGTTATGGGTCTGTTCAGGCTTTCTATTTCTTCCTGGTTCAGTTGTGGTAGTTTATATGTTTCTAGGAATGCATCCATTTCTTCCAGATTGTCAAATTTATTGCCGTAGAGTTGCTCATAGTATGTTCTTATAATAGTTTGTATTTCTTTGGTGTTAGTTGTGATCTCTCCTCTTTCATTCATGATTTTATTTATTTGGGTCCTTTCTCTTTTCTTTTTGATAAGTCGGGCCAGGGGTTTATCAATTTTATTAATTCTTTCAAAGAACCAGCTCCTAGTTTCGTTGATTTGTTCTATTGTTTTTTTGGTTTCTATTTCATTGATTTCTGCTCTGATCTTTATGATTTCTCTTCTCCTGCTGGGCTTAGGGTTTCTTTCTTGTTCTTTCTCCAGCTCCTTTAGGTGTAGGGTTAGGTTGTGTACCTGAGACCTTTCTTGTTTCTTGAGAAAGGCTTGTACCGCTATATATTTTCCTCTCAGGACTGCCTTTGTTGTGTCCCACAGATTTTGAACCGTTGTATTTTCATTATCATTTGTTTCCATGATTTTTTTCAATTCTTCTTTAATTTCCCGGTTGACCCATTCATTCTTTAGAAGGATACTGTTTAGTCTCCATGTATTTGGGTTCTTTCCAAACTTCCTTTTGTGGTTGAGTTCTAGCTTTAGAGCATTGTGGTCTGAAAATATGCAGGGAATGATCCCAATCTTTTGATACCGGTTGAGTCCTGATTTAGGACCGAGGATGTGATCTATTCTGGAGAATGTTCCATGTGCACGAGAGAAGAATGTGTATTCTGTTGCTTTGGGATGAAATATTCTGAATATATCTGTGATGTCCATCTGGTATGACCTGACTTCTGCTCAGTTCTCCATTTTCATTTTCTACTTTGCATGCTTTAATGTAACTGTTTTGAATCCTCGTGCTCATTCCTCCATTCCACCTAGCAATTTTCTACTCATTTATCCAGATTGATCTTTGGCATCATGCTTCCTAAGAGCCTTCTGCAACCCTCCACATTGGGATTAAGAGTGCTTCTACCATGCGGATGAAGCTGTCTATGCATCAGTATCATCCAAAGCAATGCCTAGTGAACTGTCACCCAACATATCACTGGGAGGCCAAGTCTGGGGGACTTAGTTCCTGGGATTGCATCATGGACACCATGTTGCCTGCTTCATCTTTTTCATAGCTAATCTGTCTTTCTGGATCCCTGTAGACAGGAAGGTGCCAAAAGAGCTTCAGAAGAGTTTGGGGTACATGTACTAGATAATTGTAATCATAATGAAGGCAAAGATCACCTATTGAGCCCTCAAATGCTAAAGATGGTACTTTGCGTACATTCTCATGTTTCGTGGCAGCAGTCCTTTCAAGTAGGTACTATTGTTATATACATTTTACATTATAGGGAACTGAGCCCTAAAATCACACTGTTCATGGTTGGCAGAATGGGAGTTTGGGCTGAGAACTTGCCTCCAGAAAAGCCTGTGCTTTTGATCTGAGCTCTGTTTAGGATGCCTTCCCTGTCTGCCCTCCAGTGGCAACCCCGGGCTATGTGGATTATTTCCTCAGGACCAGTTCAAGAGAGGACTAGGAGGCTTTGAGAGACCCCACAGTGCTATCTGCGGCTCAGTGGATTGCTAATTGGGAATGGGGTGCATGGTGAAATGCTCACAAAACTCAAAAACATGTGTCCCTGTGTTGTCTGTGTAAAGAAAATGCTCACACCCATGGCTAAAGCTATGTAGTGGTGGAGGTCAAATTGGGAGGTTGAGATTAGCTAAAATGTGAACTGAAGAAACTATAAGTTAGCGTGAAAGAAGAGAGTATGTTATTCTGAAGGTTTGGATGATTAATCTATTTTCTTATTTCTCTCACTACCCTTTCCTCATCCCTTCCCCTCTTCAAGCAGGGAGATAGTCCTGTGCTCATTCAACTCAGGGGAAGCAGGTGGCAGGACAGAAAGCAGAAATCTTAGCTTTGGCTTCTAAAAGCCAAAGCCCCCTAGAGGTATCTTGGTGGCCCATCCAGTTAGGTGTCTGCCTTTAGTTCAGATCATGATCCTGGGGCCCTGGGATTGAGGCTTTGGTGGGGAGCTTGCTTCTCCTTCTCCCACTCCCCCTGCTTGTGTGCTTGCTCTCTCTTGCTCTCGCTCTCTCAATCTGTGTTAAATAAATAAATAAATCTTAAAAAAACAAAAACAAAAACAAAAAAACCCAAACCTAAGCTCCAAAGAGAGGAGAAGATTCAGGGCATGGATAATGTATCTTGATAAGAAACATGGCTGGGAGAAGGATTTGTTCCCTTTTGAAAACTGTCATTCCTGTTTACAGTGGATGAGGGTAGAGGAGTCTATGGATCCTGAAGGAGGGACCAGGCCCTCTCTTCTTGGAAGTGTGCTGGGAAGTGATGCCTGTGTGGTTTATCCAGGGAGACTTATAAATAGATCCAAGGTCTCAGGAGCAGGCTACAGAAGAAGCAAGAGGGCTCACTCAGATCTGAAGAAGTCATATTATGAAATATGGTGACCAGAAGGTCCCCTAGAACCTTGGTGCTCCAGAAACAGCATTCTCTCTGGACACAGAAATGAAGGATGTCAAAACAGTCTGAAATTGAGTTTTCAGCCAGCCCTAGAATGAGTGCTCAAATAGAAATTAAACAAACATGCGGATCATATCAGCAGTTCTGGCAGGCAATCTCTGCCTTGTGTCTGGCTGGAAGCACCCCAGATGTCCTTTCTGCCAGCTGCTCATCCATTCCAGGTGGACAGCTTTGTGAGGTGTCTTATTCCAGCCAGAGGTACTGATAGCCTGCAGGGCAGGGACTTCTTGGCGTTAGGCTCAGAAGCTGCCTGCTGATCAGCCTTTGTGCCAGTGGGCTCTTTGAATAAACCACTGAAGCTGTAGGACCAAGACCTCTGTATTTCTTGTGCCTCCAATAGTCTTGAGAAGTGGCACATAAAGGACAGGAGGCAACAAATAGATGAAAGAGGAAGCAGGAGTTGAGTTTGGGAAAGAGGGAACAAGAACTGGAGAGCAAAGAGAGTCGGGAAAGGAGAAGGACTTGGAATTGGTTTGGGGCCTCCCAAAGCTTGTTGGTGGCTCTGGTGGTATGAGCTGTCCCAGACGGAGATGTGTTGGCTTCTCCCTGGACTGTGAGGCTCAGTGAGTATTGTCCAAGTAGGGCTGAGCACTCTGCATTTCTCCAAGAAGGATCGGAGCAGGGGAGGGAAATGAAATTAAAATGTTTGGCCCCACCAGCTGTTGACTCAAGCTCATCCTGTTGAAACATTTCCTTGAGAAGGGATAAAAATAGGGAAGTAGACATCTTTAGCTGTCCTTTAAAAGGAGTGTCTTTAAACAAATATGCTGCAAAAATTCACTTGAGATAGGGCTCCATCCTGTCTCAGGCTCAAGTGGATTTCAGAATCTTTAAGGTGGATGAGACTTTCAGTATCATCTATCCTTCCCTCACATATTGGTGCACTGAGGCCCACGGAGAAGTGATTTGTTTAGCTCTTTCAGTTCGTTAGGGGCAGAGCTGAGTCTTGAACTGAGATCCCCACCAGCATCCCAATACCTGATGATTGGACTGAAAGGACTTTGCTGAAGTCACGTTTTATAGAGGTGTGGGCAAAGTTAAGAAAACCCACATGGGAGGCAGCTAGAAACTAGTGATAGCAAGAAGCCTTTGTCTCCCCCAAGGCCTTAAAGAAGTCCTCTGAGAGTAGAGTCTGGGGGAGAGGTTACCTGAGCTTTGCTTGTGCAGGGACACAGCCACTGCCAGAGCTGTAGCACCAATGCAGGGAGGAAAAGAGGAAGAAATTTCCCAACCTGTCTCTTTTCTCTTACTCCTGTCCCCTGTCAGTGACTCTCATTGGGCAAACCCAACAAAATGCCTTGATGAAATAGTCCAGAGAGCCCAGCCTCTCAGAAATCCGAGTAGGGCAGAGAACAGATTTGGGGGTGGAGGCAAATGGGGAATGGTCAGAAGTCCACATCTCCCAACTCCCCATTTAATATTCTTCCCAACATAATTTTCCTCTGGACTCTGGAAATTGGGTAAAGTGGATTGAGTTTAATGTTCTCCCCTAAAGAGGAGGAAGCATTGAGCTCTCTGTCTTAGGAGTAGAGATTTTTTTAGTCTTCCTTTCTGCAATGTGGATTCTCTTCCACTCACCACTGGATGAACTATAGAGTTAATTGCTGAGGGTTTTAAATCCATTCATTAAAATTCCATTTTCTCTGAGTAGTCATTGTAGTTTCTTGGACCTAAAGTCTATCAGCATCCTTCTCAGTTTTTCTTTTTTTCATCACTAACATGTGGCCAAAGAATTACTTAGAGATTCTTCAGTGGTGTCTAGATGTAGGGTTTAACACTTCCCCATGTGATAGAAACTTGAGAACTGTATGGGACAGAGCCTTCTGGGTTCTTGTCTTCCCTGCTTATGGGATTTTGTTCCCAGTTCCTGAGCTTTGTATCAGAATAAGCCATATAAAGACAACACAGAGACACCGGGCTGGCTCAGTTGGTAGAGCACGTGACTCTCAGATCTTGGGGTTGTAAGTCCTAGCCCCACATTGGGTGTAGAGATTACTTAAAAATAAAATCTTTAAAAAAACATAAAGACAGCACAGAAGCTAGAGGGGAAATAGGGCTGAAGGAAGTCCTTATTATCTTTTAAGATTTACTTTTTTAAAAGTTTTATTTATTTAATTGTCAGAGAGAGAGGGAGAGAGAGAGCATGAGAGAGAGCACACACAAGCAGGGAAGCAGCAGGAAGAGGGAGAAGCAGGCTCCCCACTGAGCAAGGAGCCCGATGCAGAACTCAATCCGGGGACCCGGGGATCATGACCTGAACTGAAGGCAGGTGCTTAACTGACTGAGCCACCCAGGCATCCCCAAATTTATTTTTCTTTCAAAAAATTTACCTGGGGCGCCTGGGTGGCTCAGTGGGTTAAAGCCTCTGCCTTCGCCTCAGGTCATGATCCCAGGGTCCTGGGATCGAGTCCCGTATCGGGCTCTCTGCTGAGCAGGGAGCCTGCTTCCTCCTCTCTCTCTGCCTGCTTCTCTGCCTACTTGTGATCTCTGTCTGTCAAAAAAAAAAAAAAAAAAAAAATTTACCTGGCTTTTTAGTGAAATGATAATCCATGCAGTTTACATAAATTATGTCATACTTTACATATTATTCATGAACCTGATTTTTTTATTTAATGCTTTTTTCAAATTTATACTTATTGACAAATAAATGTGCTTTGATTTGTTCATTTTAATTGCTATATAGTATTCTAGTATATGAGTTAAATAGTTTATGTCTATGTCTACTCACTATAGAGAAACAAGGTGGTTGTTAGCTTTCTATAGTCATAAATAATGCTGTAGTGAACATCTTTATGCATGGCTCTTTATGCAATATGGGGAGCTCAAGGGATGGTAAGGTAGAAGGGCAAGGAGGAGCATTTCTCAGTAGAGTGGGCATTTAGAAATGTCAACCTTCATTTACAGATTCAGCAACATTGATTAGGCACCTGCCATGTGCATAGGGCATTATCCTAGGAGGAGGGAAAAATTGGGATGAGTAAAGCAACCATAGGCCTTGCCTTTAATGAATATACATCTTGATGAAGGGGAAATTAACACAAAATAAATGGAATATAGCCCAAGTTTAGATTATGACTGCTATAATGTAAGTGTGACTATGGGAATAAGAAAGAGAATAACTAACTCTGCTGGAAAACCTGGGAAGGCCTCCAAAGGCAGCGACTGCCTGGCCTAGGACAGAGGAGACTCTGGAAGGGGGAGGTAGAGCAGATGGTATGCAGGCAGAACCAACAGCATGGCCAGTCACGTACCATGAAAATGCAAGACACATGCAGAGAACTAAGTCAAGGGAATAGGAATTGGATGGAATGAACCTTAGGAATGCTGTGAATTTTGTAACCAGACAATCACTCTTTTTGGTGATCTAAGCTGCCACCTGCTAAAACTCACTATCAAAACAGGGCCAGCTCCTTCGTAGACCCACTTTATATCCACACCTTTGTTTTTGTTTGTTTGTTTTTCAAGTCTCTTACCTAGGTCTAAGTTTTTTACCTTCTGTATTTATCCTTACTGCATTTCCATCAGTTCTTTTTGGATGGGTTAGTAATACCAACAATAAGTAGATGCTTAAATAATAAAGAATAAGATATTTCCCCCTTGCATTTACCCTGAATTAGAGTAGTCTTTACCTTTTTCTTCCCTGCTTTTCATTGTTGTCATAGTAGGTAATGTTCTAGTAATAAGCGTAGTTGATTGCTTTCATCACGCATATTAAATGAGGCTCTTTTTTTTTTTTTAAAGATGTTATTTATTTATTTGACAGAGAGAGATCACAAGTAGGCAGAGAGGCAGGCAGAGAGAGAGGGGGAAGCAGGCTCCCTGCCGAGCAGAAAGCCCAATGCGGGGCTTGATTTTAGGACCCTGAGATCATGACCTGAGCCGAAGGCAGAGGCTTAACCCCCTGAGCCACCCAGGTGCCCTTAAATGAGACTCTTAAGGCTCATTACTACTCAGCCTTCCCTATGTTAATCTTGCTTTTCAACAACTGTACTAATGTGAATTTGTAAGAGGTCTTTTTAGTCATATAGAGTGAGTTTGGTGCAGAATTAAATGTCAGATATTAAAAGGTGATCGGTTCAGACTTGATTTCCCAATAAACACAATTTTTTAAAAAATTTTTTATTTTTTATAAACATATATTTTTATCCCCAGGGGTACAGGTCTGTGAATCACCAGGTTTACACACTTCACAGCACTCACCAAAGCACATACCCTCCCCAATGTCCATAATCCCACCTCCTTCTCCCAAACCCCCTCCCCCCAGCAACCCTCAGTTTGTTTTGTGAGATTAAGAGTCACTTATGGTTTGTCTCCCTCCCAATCCCATCTTGTTTCATTGATTCTTCTCCTACCCACTTAAGCCCCCATGTTGCATCACCACTTCCTCATATCAGGGAGATCATATAAACACAATTTTTAAAGAGTAGGAAATGATTTAGGTTTATGGAAACTTAACTTGAGTTTAAGTTAGCGGTGTTCATGGGAGCCCCAGGAGAGACAGGGTAATTGAGTGGAAGCGATGTGTATAAATTTTGGGACATGTTCTTAAAATGAATCTGCTTCCCCTCTTTCTCTTGCCTCTTGGGAAGTGGTGGTATCTGGAACAGACACTTTGAAACACACATGGACACATGTACGTAGGATGGCTGAACTGCTCTCCCACTTTGGATACCTGGGAGTACTCATGGAGCAGAGCTTGTAGGTCCAGACTGTCCACCTACTTCTGGTTTCTTAGAGAAGTAAAATTCTGTGTTATTTGACCCACTGAAGTTTCAGGTTTCTTTGTTATGGTAGCTTAACCTAGAACCTAACTAAAATATCTAGTTTAAAAAAATTATCAAGGGTGGGTGAAGTATATATTTTTAGGAAGGGTGGCAGGCCAGCAGCTTTTATTTTTTATGGGCTTTCAGCAATTTTCTTTTTCAATTTGAATACCTTTTGGAGAAATCTATTCTCATTTTCCCACAATACCCACCAAACCTTATTTTCTTACATGTACTAGATTCACACATTTATATTATCCTCCTTGCTCCTGTGAACATTTGGGTTTGTTACTCCTGGGAATAATTCTGGTTTTTTGCAAGTTGAAAACTCTTATAACATAATATGATAATAATCCAGGTTTCTTTAAGGTTCTACAGTCTGGACATGATAATGTAGATCAGATCACATCACTTACTGACATTCAATGGGGCCTGAGAATTACTCTTAGGAGTGCCATTCTGTTGGGGCCATCTTGATATTGGATAAACAGGCCAGATTTAACTCACTCATGTTCCTGGGGGAACCATATAAGGAAAAAATTTAATAGGGTTCATCAAGGGGGATGAAGATAAAATGTGTTACAGCCCAGGAAGCAGAAGAGCCTCGGGGCTGCTCTGCACTTGACATGACATTTGATGGGATAGTGGTTAATGAAGCTTGAGAATTTAGATATTTCAGTCCCTTAAACCAGCATCAAGTGAAACAAAAAAGTCAATTTTATAACTGGAAAGAAGTGACATTTTCTTCAAAGCTTGCATTCATCTTGCTTCCTAGCATAGCCTTTTAGGAAGAGCTGTGCATGTGAGGAAAAACTTAGGTAGTGTCTTTTGGGAGCCCTGAGCAGAGAGGGGCCTTCAAGGTCCAGGAGGTCCAATGGTTTTATTATGAAAAATTATGTGGGTGAGGATAGAGCTGGGAAGCTCAGGTAACTGATTTGGAGTTGCGATTAGAAACCGTGAAGTGTGGGAACTAGAAGTCAAAATGAGTATGAGTTTTTGCATGGCATAAAATCACATAAAATTCTAAACTAGAGTTCAACAAAACAATTGAGGCCTCAAGTCTCTGTGGAAATCCAACTAAGAGAGTGGCAATCTGCATCAAAATGCTGAAACAGTAAAGCAGAACTGTGTAGGATGTGTCCCTTGTTTTATAGAGGCTGATTAACTAGAGAGGGGACCACTCAAGACTGGAGTGAAGGAGGAGTGGGCTGAAAGTTTAAAATGGTCCAGAACAGTGTTTTTCAAAATTTGTCCCAGAATCACCAGGGATTTGTTCAAAATGCAGATTTTGGGGCTCCAATGGAAAATGAATGAATTAAAATACCTTAAGGCTAAGAGGATATTTTAATTTTTAATGTTGTAGATGAGTTTTTACTTAGTTTCTGGGCAATTTGAGACTCAGTAACAGGTAGTTGAAAGAAGTTTGACCAGAGAGCACTAATCTGCTCTGATGTTCTAGGGCGTTGTCAACATTTATAAGTCTCCTAATATGTTCCAGGCACCATGCTAGGTATTGGAGATACAGTTAGGAACATAAACATTCCAGTGAAAAGACCAGAAAAATAACCAAAATATTTCAGTACAATATGGTAAGGGTCTCTATAGCAGAGATGGGTAGAAGAGGCTCTGGGGCCCTGTCTAGGGAGGAGGGGAAAGATTCATAGAGCAAGTAACATTTGAACAGGTTATTAAAAGATAAGCAGCAGGGGTGCCTGGGTGGCTCAGTAGGTTAAAGCCTCTGCCTTCAGCTCAGGTCATGATCCCAGGGTCCTGGGATCAAGCCTCACATCAGGTTCTCTGCTCAGCAGGGAGCCTGTTTCTTCCTCTCTCTGCCTGCCTCTCTGCCGACTTGTGCTGTCTGTCAAATAAATAAATAAAATCTTAAAAAAAAATTAGATGTCTCTTAAAAAAAAAAAAAAGATAAGCAGCAATTTTCCAAGTGAAGAGGAGTCATTCCTAGCAGGTACTGGATGGAGGAGGAAGGTATAAGGTATATATGAACGGGAGCCAGACCTTGAAAATGGTTTCAGGAGTAGTATGTTGAAGAATACTGTCTCAATACTGCTCTTACTGTCTCAGGGTAATTTGAGAGAATGTGCCTGGGTCAGTATTTTGGAGGATTTGTCAGACCTTGTCAACAGAGGTTCTTTGTGGCCATGCTTGCTTTTTCCTTGGGAGGAGAGATAATAGTGAGCAAGGCAGATGGGCCCTGTCATCTCAATTTTCGGTCTGGTGCAGAGAGACAGAAAGTAAAGAAATACAGAGACGTTTTAGGAAGAAGTAAAAGCTATGAAGAGAATAAAGCAAAGATTTCTCTTTATGGAATAAGACCATCTAGATTATTTGAACAAACCATCCCATGGAAAGCAAATCTTAGAAGTTTGTTGAAAGAGCTGACAAGATGGTAAACCAAGGGAAAGCAAGAGCCTAGAGAGGCAAGTGGAACAATGGAATTACTGATTCTGCTAACCTAAATTTGGGGAGGCCAACAGCCATGGAAGTTCAAGCGTTCCCAGGTGGAGCTTCTAGGAGGAGGATCCAGAAGGCTCCAGCCTCAGGATAGGGTTGGACTAGACTTCTCAGTGCTGCCTGTTGTTTGTCTTCTCTGAGTCTCCGTTTTTATTCAAGTTTTCCTTATGGCTATCCAGTCTACTGTCAATAAATACAGTCTATTTTTCAACTTGGTCACTGTCAGTTTCTTTGTCTCAGCCAGTTATTCCCCAGCCAGCCCATTCCATTTCATATTTCTCCTTTTTATTTTGAACTTACAGAAATCTTGCAAGAATAGTATAAAGAACATTTTTCCCCCCTGAATTATTTGTAAGGTGCAGACCTAGTATCATCAGCCTGGAATTCTCTGGCATGTATTTGCCATACATCAGGACATTCTTTCACAGAGCCCTAACAGAACATCAAAATCAAGAAATTAACATTTATTCATTACTGCTATCTAATCATCAGACCCTCTTCAGGTTTTACCAATTATCCCAAGGATATCCTTCCTACCAAAGAATTCAGACTGAGATCTTCTCTTGTATTTACTGTCGTGTCTATTTAACCGGGAGTTTCCTAGTCTTTCCTTGACCAACATGACTTGACTCTTTGGAAGATTACAGGACAATTATTTTGCAAAATACCCCTCAAATTAGGTTTGTCTGATGTTTCCTCCTAATTAGATTCAGATTATACATTTGGCAGGGAGTGTTGTGTGTGGGCAGGAATGTCACAGAAATGATGCTGTGATCTCATTTCATCCCATTAGGTGATACATGATTTTTATTTGACCCATCACCAGTGATATTATCTTTGATCACTTGATGTTGTTTGCCAGCCTTCTCCACTATAAAGTTACTATTTTTTTTTCTCTCTGTAATTAATAAGAATTTTGTGAAGAGGTATTTTGAGATTATGAACTATTCTGTTTTTCAAAATGTTATCCACTAAGCATCCTTTGATGGTTTTGTTTGATTAATTATTACTATGATAACAGTTATATGGCAATTTTCTTTTTTTAATTTATTAACATATAATGTATTATTTGCCCAGGGGCACAGGTCTGTGAATCACCAGGCTTACACGTTTCACAGTTTCCCCATAATACATACTCTTCCCAATGTCCATAGCCCAGCCACCCTATCCTTACCCCTGCTCAACCCCCTGCAACCCTCAGTTTGTTTCATGAGATTGAGTCTCTTATGGTTTGTCTCTATACTGATCTCATCTTGATATGGTGATTTTCTAATTCAATTATTATTTCTGCATTTATCAGTTAGCATTATATTGTGAGGAATAGGTTTTTTTTTTCCTTCCTATTTGTTTATATATGTCTTGGATTTCTGTTATATTCAATGGATTAGAATCTAATATCATTATTTATTTTGATGCTGAAATGGTCCCAGATTTGGCCAGTGAGACACCCTAAAGCTGGATCCTGTTTCCTTTGAAATGTACCTATTATTCTTTGAGCTTATCCTTGCTTTCCAGTCTAATATGATGTTCTAGGCCAATTTTGTACTTGCCCTTCCTCAACCCTAAATCCAACATTTCCCCAAGGAGCACTGGCTCCTTTTAAAAAAAATGGTATTTAAAAACCAAGATCTGATAACCAGGTCTGCTCATTGTTACACACACACACACATGCTTTTTTCTGTATTTATTCCTATATCTCTATACTGAGACCTGTGTGTTCAATACTCATGAACTAATAAATGAGCTAATATATTTTTTAAGGTTTTATTTATTTATTTGACAGAGGGAGACACACTGTGAGAGGGAACACAAGCAGGGGGAGTGGGAGAGAGAGAAGCAGGCCTCCCGCCAAGCAGGGAGCCAGATTTAGGGCTTTATCCCAGGACCCAGGGATCATGACCAGAGCTCAGGGCAGACGCTTAATGACTGAGCCACCCAGTGGTCCCTGAGCTAATATTTTCAATTTCAATCCCACACAACATTTATAATTCTCTTATCCAATAAGAAGAAAGTTGGTTCTAATTATCCTTAACATATTTAGTAATTAGATTAACTCTTCTTGTGTGTAATTAATCTATAACAATCACTTTTCCTCACTCCTTCCTGCCCCAGGCAGATGCTGTACTTCTCAGGTTCTAATACCCAACTCTGGGCTGCCACAGCCCTCCTCCCACAACCGAGACTCCCTCCTTATCCCACTCAGGCAATAGTACTGCACATCAGGTTTTATCATTACTCTCCAATCTGTGTAGGAGCCCTTGTCATCCTACTGAGATTCCTACAACTGCCGTTGGCACTGAGAGCACTCTGCCCTCAACACAGATGCCTGCTTTGCTTGGTCCGCAAAATGGCTTTGGACTATATTATTTAGAAAGGCAGGAGCACAGCCAGGAAAAGCAAGAATGTCGGAAGATAGGCAAGAAGCTGATATATCCCTGTTGGGGAAACTTAGAAAATGAATAAACTGGGGAATGGTCATAGAAAGCGGGTAAAAGTAGATAGTGGAGAAGTAGATATTTGTTTAATAAGGCCTTGGAAGAGCTGAAGGATGATGCAGGCAGACCTCAAAACTGCACAGGAGGACACCAGAGGAGACAGGAGCTGAATGGTATGTAAGGGAAGGGGGGGAGGAGAATTGCAGTAGGTATTTTGACAAGAGGTTATTTATTATGGATAAAGCTAACTCTACATTGTTGAGGAGGGAGTTGAAAGATATCGAACAAATAGGTTATCCATAATGTCTTATAGAATAGCCAGGTTATTCTGGGCCTGTGGGAATGAGGCAGTTTCCTTGAAGCAGGATGTAGGAACTCTGAGTCATAATCCCTATTATTGTGCAAATTTATACAACAAAACAAAGTGAATTTATAAACATCTCCACTTTACCAGTCTTCTCAAGGTTTCCTTATTGTCTCAAGTGAGTCCCTAAGTTTTAAGCTATTGCTCTAAGTAGTCACTCCCTAACAGTTTTAGGAAATACAAACTATGCAAAGTGGCTATCTCTAGAAACTTCTGTACTGCAGTAAAGTAATATAGGAGCATCTCATAGAGATACGATTGTGAATAATTGGCTCTTCTTTCACAAAAGTCAGTATTTTCAAAAAATTAATTTCATCATGTACATTTTAACATGTTTGCTGCTATTTAAATATTTAGCATTAAATTTATAAATGATGATATTTTGAAAAGCTTAGCTTTCTGCCTTTTTTCTGTCTCATAAAAGGGAGCAATGTTATTTAAAAAAAGAGAGAGAGAGAGAGAAGAGAAGAAACAATTTAGGGGCGCCTGGGTGGCTCAGTGGGTTAAAGCCTCTGCCTTCGGCTCAGGTCATGATCCCGGGGTCCTGGGATCAAGCCCTGCATGGGGCTCTCTGCTCTGCGGGGAGCCTGCTAACTCCTCTCTCTCTCTCTGCCTGCCTCTCTGCCTACTTGTGATCTCTGTCTGTCAAATAAATAAATAAAATTTAAAAAAAAAAAAAAAAGAAGAAGAAACAATTTAGCTACTTAACTATGCCCAGAGACTGGCTAAGAATCAAAATGGTATATTCCTAATTAATAGCTGATTTATCTCCATTATTTTTCTAGCAAAAGAAAATGTAGGAATATTTTAGTATTTACAAAGTGACTATTTTAACAAAAGTTACGAGTATTTTGTGTTTTACATGGGTTTTTTAAAAACCTCTCTTTTCTGTTTTTATATGTCTCAGAGTGCTTCAGAGTCTATAAATCTAAAACTCTTAAAATAAGGCTTATTTTTAAAAAAAAAGTCTTCAGAGGGCTCTAAGAAAAATGAAAATATGGCCAAAGAAAAATGTAACATCAACAGCGTTAGGAAGAAATTGAGACAATGAACAGAAGAACTGCCTTAGGAATTGAGAAAAAGGCAAAAGAGGGGAAATAAAGTTTAGAGAAATTATGCTTCCTTGACTATGGGTTACTGCATTAATAGACCACACTCCACACTTTCCTAAGAAGAATAAAATTGAAGGAAAGGACCTGAGAAATCATGTAGTTCAACTTTACCATATGAAACCCGAGGAAGTTAAAGTTCAGAGAGACAAAGGAACATGTCTGAGGTAAGGAACCATTAGAGCTCAGTCGGTTCTTAAACCTAGAACATGACTTCTTGGGCAGCCATCTTTCCTCATATCTCTCTGTCTCTTTTGTAAGTCTCTGCAGTTCTCCTTGTAACTTCAAATCTTTCTTGCTGTTGTCTTCTTAGACTAAAAAAGTATCATTACTCCAAAGAGATCAAGGCCTAATAATTCCTACAAATTTTGAACTAATCTTGGTTAACTATAAACCAGCAGCAGAAAGACTAGTGAGAGGAAGGGTGTGGTAGACACTTGTCAGGGAATGAAGAGAGAAGGAGAAGGGACATGTGTGCAGTGTGGTTGGGAAAGAATGTGTGATGGAGGATGTGTTGTTGCACCCACTAAATACCCTTTTTTCCCCCTCTTAATTAGTTGACTTTTACTTAATAAAGCAATTCTGGCCTTGGTACGTTAAGTAATAATGATTATAATCATAATGGCCAGAAATCGGGTTTATGTACATTCATTATCAGTTAAATGTCTGTACAAGATATCTACCTTTTTTTTTTTTTTTTAAAGATTTTATTTATTAATTTGACAGAGAGAAATCACAAGTAGGCAGAGAGGCAGCCAGAGAGAGAGAGAGAGGGAAGCAGGCTCTCTGCTGAGCAGAGAGCCCGATGTGGGACTCGATCCCAGGACCCTGAGACCACGACCCGAGCTGAAGGCAGTGGCTTAACCCACTGAGCCACCCAGGAGCCCCAAGATATCTACCTTTTTAAGACGCTTCTTTTTTTCCCTCTTAAATACCTGAGGTGGGGGTAAGCAATTTTACCAATAAATGAAGCTGGGGAATATTAAAAGCTAAACAGGATATAGTATCTCTGAATTCCCTTCTGACCTTTATGTGGCAGCAACCACTATGTACATGTTTTAAATTTTGCATTTTTCTGTTTTTCTTTGCATCAGGTTCCCACATAAGGACACAGTTCATATTAATGCTATCCGGATAGATGCCCATTGCAGTAATATTCCATAATTCTATCAGGTGGCACTTGGATTGTTTCCAGTTTTCATAATCTCTAAGTAGCCTAGCTACAAACTTCTTTATACGGCTCATCTTTGGCTTACTTTTAGATTAATTCTTCAGGATGTACCCCTGAAAGTGAAGTTGTAAAGTATCACGTATAATCATATTCTAGTTCTTTTTCTCTTGCTGGATTGCTCTCCAGACTGAAGCAACTTATAGTGTCTACAGTAATAACTGTAAATTCACACTCATTTATCAATATTGGGGCTTATTGTTTATATTTATTTTAGTAGCTATATAACATCACCTGCAGACTTTTAAAATCTCCATTTCTTGAATTGTCACTGAAGCAGTGGTTTTTAAAAATTTGTACACTTTAACATATATCTCTTTTCCAATTAAGGAATATGGCTATGTATATATATATATGTATCATATTATTTATGTATGTTGAATGTTAAGTTTTAGTTATGTTAATCACATTTCTTCTTTTCTGTTGCATTCTTACTTATTTATATAGATTTTACCATATTTTGTTTTCATTTTTATATTTACAAAGATATCCATCTTTTCTCTGATATCAACTTCATTATTTTCAGTATTTAGAATAGTTTCTCTACAGAGATTCCAAATGCTTTCTTTAATTTTATTTCAGTTCTTAATTGCTGAAGTCTTTCAACCCAGCTGGAACTTATTCAGGATATTATGAGTAATATTGAACCCACATTTCATATTTTTTCAACAGAAGTCTTATTGTGTTCCTTCTCTGTGCCAGCACTATGCTAGGCATTGGCAGTATTAAAAGAGGTGATATCTTAAGGGCATTTCCTGCCCTGAAGGATTTTACAGTCGAAGGGCCATATAGGTGTGGCCATATAGGTGTTAAGATATTGATAGGTAGAGGCATGAAGGAATATCAAGCAGGGTTATCTAACCCAGTCTTGGAGAGTCAAGGAAAAAATCCCAGAGAAAAAGGATGCCTAATCTGAAACTAGAAAACCAAGTAAGTTTTGGCCAGGTGATAAGGAAACAGAAAGGTGGACTATTCCAGGCAGAGAACAGCAAACACAAAACCTGAGCCTACAAGGGCTAGTGCTTCTCTAGGAAAGTAAGATAAAAGATTAAGGGCTTAGCATGTTTCCTGTGCTTAAAGTACTTTGAGAAGTAAGCAAAATAACCTTATACATTTTTGGTGACCTGTCTCAGCTTTCAGTATCTCAAATAAGTCACTGAGGCTAGGGGATCTGGCTATGGCCCAGGAAGAGACCCTATACTTGCCATTTCATTCCAGAGAGAAAGCCTGGACACAAGTTGGGGGGCATAGGATGGACAGATGATTGGTGCCAATATTTCCTAAGAGGCTTTGAGAAGTAGGCCTCTTTTTTTTTATAAGGGCCTGGTGCTAGAAATACTTAATTCAATTGGCTTAAGAGAAGGGATCAGGAAGGAATCAGGATATTTGGAATAGGGTTTAGCAGATTATAAATATTTGAGCATAGACTATAAGGTGAGGGGAAAGAGTACATATACTGTCTAAGAACTTTCCATCTTCTTTTTTAATGTTCAGGGAATTAGGCATACTTTAATGCTTTAATGAAATCCAGTTTTATTGCACTATAATAGGAGAATGTGGCAGCTAAAATTTTGGCTTTTGTTTTTATTAAATACATATTACGTGTCAGAATATTGTAGGGGAGGAAACACTTTTCCTTCTATCCTTCTAGATTCTCTGCCTGGGATCCTACATATTAGACTGACAAAAGACAGGTTAATAGAAAAACAACCAAAAAAATTTTTAACAATTGCAAAGTACATACACGTGGGAAAAACTTATTGATGAGTAACTCAAAAGGATAGTTAGAACTTCAGGCTTATAAGGGTGTCTGTGTAGCTCAATGGGTTAAACATTTGACTCTTCATTTCCTGTCAGGTTATCATCTCATTGGTCATGGGATTGAATCCTATGTCAGGCGCTGCATTCAGTGGGGAGTCTACTTGAAGAATCTCTCCCTTTGCCCCTCTTGCCATGTGATCGCTCTCACTGTTCTCTCTCTCTCTCTTAAATAAATACATCTTTTTTTTTTTTTTTTAAAGAACTTCAGGATTATATGTTATCTTCACAAAGGACAATACATTTGTAGAGAAGGGACAAGACAAAAGGAATTTATGACTTCAGGGGCAGAAGACTGGGGAAAAATAAATATAGGGGAAACCACTGGAAAATAAAGGTCGTTTTAGTAAAGTGTGTTATGTAGATTCCTCTGATGCTATCCCTAAGCTGATGAGTTTAAAGTCATCTTTAGTGATTAAGAATTGATTTTTTTTCCTAGCAAAGAGTGGAAAGGCAGAGGGCTTTTCTTTTGTCTGCTTCTTCTCAGTTGCCTTAAGCCCCTAATAATCTGTATGTTAAAGTGGAATGTTTTGGGTGGCATATTCTGATCTCCTACAATATGATCCATTTTTTTGTACAAGTTCCCAGGATATAGGTGAAAATGCTTTATCATTAAAGTCTTCCTGGGATGCCTGGGTGGCTCAGTGGGTTAAAGCCTCTGCCTTTGGCTCAGGTCATGATCTCAGGGTCCTGGGATCAAGCCCCACATTGGGCTCTCTGCTCAGCAGGGAGCTTGCTTTCTCCTCTCTCTCTCTGCCTGTCTCTCTGCCTACTTGTCATCTCTGTCTGTCAAATAAATAAATAAAATCTTTAAAAAAAAAAAGTCTCCCTGTATGCCTGTTACAGCATTACTTATTATACTGTTCAGCTTCATAATCCCATGTATATTTTTTGTCTCCATGATTTGCTTCATGTAATTAACCAGACCTTGGTCTATACTATAATACATTTCTCCTCTGAATGGCTTTTATCTGTTTTCAATTTACCTTTGTTTTTTTTATTTTTATTTTTATTTATTTATTTGACAGATAGAGATCACAAGTAGGTAGAGAGGCAGGCAGAGAAAGAGGAGGAAGCAGGCTTCTTGCTGAGCAGAGAGTCCAATGCAGGGCTTGATCCCAGAACCCTGAGATCATGACCTGAGCCGAAGGCAGAGTCTTAACCCACTGAGCCACCCAGGTGCCCTTACCATTGCTTTTTGAAGCCATCTTTGTAAATTAAGAATTTGTTGCCAAATTGTTTCAGTCATGAGGTCTTGGAATATGCTCCTTCTTTCGAAAGGAAGTGTCAGCTGGGTTGGTGTGCACTGTGATCTCTCCTATTTTTCTGATTGTAGATGTTCTCCCCAGGTCTCATCTTCTCCTCACTTGAGGCAATGTTTGATATGGTTCTTCCTTTCTATGCTTTAAACATTATCCTTTCTTTCTTCTTTGTGATTTGTAAGAGTATTAATTTGTCTTTGATTTCTAAAACTTGGAGGATTATTCTGTCTGGAGGGAATCTTTCTTTGCAGACTATTATTGAGTGGAACTCTGTGCTTGTCCCTGCTTATTAGTAAGGCTTAGCTTGTTTTTCAAAACAACAAAACCATCTTTATTTCTCTGGCTATGGTCTCCCCATTTCTGGTTCTTTCTGGTCAGCCAGTCCTCCAATTATTCACAGATGGGCTCTCCTATCTTTTCTTGGTGTGTGGGTTTACCTTCATTGTGATCTTTTGCGTGAGCAGTCTGCCTTTGGTTTGGGCTGGCCAAACAAGGACATCTTCAGGACTGCTTCTTTTTAACTGTCTCCAAATCAAGGGCTTTTCCAACTATTGTTTTAGGAGAATGCTGAAGTTGTGAACGTTCATAAGATCTGTAAGAAAAAGATATTTGAGAGAGAATAGCATGGGGTGGACATTTGACCTTAGCTTAAATCTTAGGGGTTATCTGGAAGGGGTATGAGAAAGAGAGAACAGTGAAAGGGCACAAGAACAGTTAGTTAGTGGAAGGAGAAGGACCACCAATGTTTGACATTATGACTGGGGTGCCTCTGCACTTGGATGTTATGATTAATGTGCTCTGTTTTTCCCAAGAGGAAGAATATTTGAGACTCTCTCCACATACTTATCTTTTTAAAATAGAGGTCTCCAAATCCAGATTATTCCCAGCCAAGGCTTTATCCTTCCCCTATTAGTGTTCAGAGTCCCCTAGTGCTTATGAGAGTTGATACTCTGAGACTGAGGATGTCCAGTCTGGCTCCGTCCTACCTCATTTTCTGACTATGAATAAGTAGAAGATTATCTTAGAGAGTTATGTGTAAATAGCAGAAGCTAGGTGAAGCCCCAGCTCCCACAGTGGCCCCATGGTGGATGTGCTTCAGTTCCTGATGTCTCAGGAGAGAGAGATTATGGTGGTTTGAGCTACAGTGGTCATCCTAGCTGGTTTTGAGACACTGGGGAGAGGGGTGCTAGTTTTCTTCTGTGACAGAAGCTCAGGGATAGAGTGGAGTCCTTGGCTACAGAGAGGGCGGACACATCTATACAGGTAAAGCTATCCTGTCATTAGGGCTTAGACTACACTGGTGGAGGCTGGTCCTCTCCTATGGCTGGTCCTGGGGCAAATTGTCTTTCAGTAGCTCCTTGAGAAATGAGCTTCTAGAATCACACTCATTCATGGGACACTGAAGTCCTGGAAGGGTGAATCCTGAATGCTCTGCCTTCGGTGACAAGGGTCTCTAAGTTGCACAAAATGCTGCCCAGTAGAACCAGGGGAGAAACTGGAGTCCCAGGTCAGAGTGTGGTCCTAATACTACATCCCTTCTTTCCTCCCTCCTGACCCAAACCTCTTCCAAGATGGGGATATGCAAGTGATTTCTTTTTCTTGCCTGGGATGTAGTTCCAACTTTTCTAACAAAACACCGGTTTCATCCATACAAGATGACCCTTCTGGTAGGATCTTCACCATCCATGTTTGAACCAAAGGAAGAAACCATTTCAGCAAGAAAGATCATACAGAAAGGAGGGTGGCCAGCAAAATTAAAAGCTGGCGAGAATCCAAAGAAAATGAGAACTGAAAAATTAAGTTCACATCATATCACTGGTATACCCTGGGGAGAGCATACTAAGTTGGATCAGTAAGTTGAATCAACAGAAGCTGTACTGCAGGGAGTTTTGTAGGTAATGAGAAAATGGAGAAAGCAGGAATATCCTTAAATGGAAGGAATTTAATAGTAAAGTAAAGAGAAACGTATCTATCATGGACACTGTATTGTTGACTCTGATTTATCTTATCTCTGCTTATAGCTCATCTCGTATAAAACCTATAGTATTATACAGAGTATTAGAATTGCATTTTCCCCTGGAAATATGCTGACTGGTCTAAGTCGTGCCTATATTTCAGCAAGGTCCTCTGCATGTGCTTCAGCAGGTTGTATACAACACAATGCCAAGGGTGCCATTCAGATGTTAATGGTGTACCTGAGAGCTGAGCAGTATACAACATGCGCAACCATGCACAGCAGCCCTGATTCTAGCCCTGTTTGTTTTAAAGGAAAAACAATGAGGATGTGCTACATTGTTTGTTTACTCTGAATACATCTCCCCCCGCCCCTTTTTTTTTGGCCAGAGCTGGGGAAATGATGCATCTGTCTTCTCTCATTTATGACAGAGCATAGCTATGATTAAAAAATAAATAATGACAAAAGGTAAATCTTACAAGCATATGTCTGACATAATAGTAGCAATCTAGAAGAGAACATATGGTAATTTACTGAATATGGTATAATAAACACATAGAAATTCAATAGAAATTCAAAATAATGTAATGATTATCCATTGGATAGCAGTACATAGTTATTTTTTTTTTCAAATAACATTCCTTGCTTCACAGGAATAAACAAGGCTGAAAACATAAAACATCTTGCAAAATCACAATCTAATGGAAGCATTAAGCAGGCTTGAATTTAATAGCATTAAAGCCACAGGGGGAAAAAATGTAAAAATTGTTCCTAGAAAATTCATCTTGACATATATTAACATCTCAGTATATGTTAAATACAATAGTTAAGCCAGTGAGTGTATATATAGAAAAATCAGTGAATAAAAACTTATTCCAAACTTCTTATTTTACAAAAAAGGATCCCTGGGTGGCACAGTCAGTTAAGTGTCCAACTCATGAGGTCATGATCTCAGGGTCCTGATATCGAGTCCTGCATGGGGCTCTCATGGAGATTCAAGAGAATCTCAATTTGCTTGATTGAGATTCAAGAGAATCTCAATCTGCTTGAGATTCTCTCTCCCTCTTCCTCTGTCCCTCCTGCTCATTCTCTCTCTCTCAAATAAATAAATCGTTAAAAAGAAAAAAGAGAAATCAAGTTATGCCAAGATTAATAATTTGCTTGAAGTCAAACAACTAGTTCGTATCAAAACTGGAGATAGAAAAGGACATTCAGATCCCACAGTAGGTGTAGCCACCAGCAGTTATGTATGAAACCATGTTGTCATACATAAAAAGTCTTCTAATTAAGGGAATTTAAATAAAGTATTTTGCAAACTAAATCTGTATCCCACCTTAAGCAAATAGGACATGTAAAATCATACATTTACACAATATTTAAGTTAGAAGATAACTGTTTTTGGTAAGATAATTATTTTTCCAGTTATAACAGATCTATGTATCTTTTATTTTATTTATTTATTTATTTGAAAGATTTTATTTATTTGTCAGAGAGAGGGAGAGAGAGCGAGCACAGGCAGACAGAATGGCAGGCAGAGGCAGAGGGAGAAGCAGGCTCCCTGCCAAGCAAGGAGCCGGATGTGGAACTCGATCCCATAATGCTGGGATCATAACCTGAGCCGAAGGCAGCTACTTAACCAACTGAGCCACCCAGGCGTCCCAATCTATGTATCTTTTAATTATTAAACCCCACCCTCTCTCCCTTCCCCATATCCTTTCTTATCAAATGCAATCAGACTCACAGAAGTACAGTCAGCTCACACATTTAAAGAAAGAATTCCGTTGTATAAAGCAAGGTGTATCTGTAAGTTATCATTCAACTTGTATTTTTTTTTTTTAATTGCATTTTCATGGAAGAAGCATAGAGCTGATAGGGATTTATTAGGGTTTTTTTTTTTTTTTTTTAAATTAGTTCTCCTGAATATCTGTACCATCTTAAAGATTAGCACTTAGGAGCTGGCAAGTACAAGGCTACATTTTTCCACAACTACTTCCTGAACCTCTTGCATCGGAGTTTTTCCCGAGTGAATGAATGTGTAAAACATGGATGCTTTTGGCACATAGTCTTGATCTAAGTATTGAAGACATAAGTGGTATTAGAATAATTTCCCTTGTCTCAAGTTTCATGTCAGTGTTCAGCCCCTCTTGAAGGGAGCCGTGTTTGACTACCCAGAGGGAAGCTTGTGAGGACTGGCGGAAATGGCCTCAAGAGGTTTGAATCCCATTGGTATTCAGTGTTCTGATCATGAAATTTTGCTGAGGTTGCCTTTGAAATTGAGAGATTGGTGAATATAAAGGGATTTTATTCAAAAATTAATTCCTGCTGACCCCTCAGGATTGTTGGGAGAATCCAGGGAGGGGATGGAAACAAAGTGCCTTGGAAACAAATGGTAAAATTCCACAGGAGAATACCACTTAACCAGATTATTCTTTAGCCTTGTGGTGAGCAGGCAGAGGAATTCATAAGGAAATATCAGAGGACTTGGAGAGCCATTGGAGTGATAGTGAAGAGACTAACTCCTTTTGCTTTTGCCCTTTGGCAGGGTAAGAAGTACTGTTGATGGTGTGCAGTCTAGGAGGTGGTGGTAGTAGAAGGGGTGAGGGGGATTTTTTTCTAGCCCAGGATCAAATCTGAATAAGGAACAAAAAAGATAAGGCCAAAAAATTCTTTGCTTTTCTGAGTTGCCTCTCAGTATGCACTCACCCAGCTACTTCTCTTGCCTGGATTTCTTGTCTCCCCTATTAAGTTCATTTCTTAACTCCTTTTATTCTCTCTCCCAGGCCATCAGCTATCCAGTTGCATTTTGTATTCTCCCCAGGGGTTGGGGTTGGGGTGGAGATAGAGAGGTCATTCATTCTTCAAGAAGGAACGAGGTAGGTGGCTCTTCCTGGTCTGGCCTGGGGTTGGACCATTAACACAAGTGGTGTAAGTATATACAGGATTTGTTTTAATCAGGTATGGTAAGATACACAGACGCAGAAATGATTGTCATGAAGGGAGAAATCATTCACAGTTCCCTAGGAGGTATGGAAAACCCCACAGGGCCCCACAGGGAAGCACCAGGGTCAATAGGAGGCAGAGAGAGTAAGGGTAAAACATGGGCAAGAGCCTTTATTTTGGTTTCCACAGGAAGGAACAGGCAAGGCAGGTAAGTAGGGTTAGGACTGGCTAATTTGGATAATTTCAGAGGGCTCTGGGGCATAGGACTTGTCTGGTGTTTGGCCCTGGGGAGATTAGGGGAGGGATTGAAGAGTAGCCCTGGGTGTGAGGGCCCAACAGAGGAGGCGTTTGGAAGTGTGGGATCTGGATTGCTTGGTTGCATACAGAAGGCATGCTCATAGATAAGTTATTTATCATCTTTAGGAATTGGTTAGCTCTTGGAGGGACAGTCTGTCCAGGATCAGCAAGGCCCCAGACATCAAAGCACCAGAATACAGAAAATAAAAGGACATGCTTAATACAAGAGAACACTTTAAATGAATATTTCTACTGCTTAGACTGGTGGTCTTTCAATACGGCCTTCATATGTATGCCAAAGAGCCTGTGTCTTTTTGACAAGTCCCCCTTCATGGTTGTGTCTTGGGTTGGTTGGAGGCCTAGAAAGTGATTGGGCAAGTTGGCTGGGGAGGCAGGAGAAGTCAAACACCAAAGAGTAACCTGAGAAGCCATGGAAAACCTGAAAAGAACTTCTTTATGATACTTGATTTGGTTATTAAGTGACATAATAATCCTTTTCCTACCAATTTCACAGAGAGTTGAGAAACCACTTTCTCTAACTGGTTAGATTTAAAAGAACATTTTGGTATGGGGTAAGCCTTACTTGGATGTAGTACTCAGCATATACTACAATAATGGCCTGCATTATTCTTGCTAGAAAGATCTTCCTTTGAGGTCCCGTAGAGGAAACATGGATCACTCCATGTTCTCTTCCTCTTAAACTACTTTAAAGAAACAACAACACACAAACAAACAGGCTCTCTCTGCTTAGAATGACTTGGGTATATGGGGGTCAACAACCCACTGAAAAAAACTGAATCATGCTCAAAAGAACAATATCTTTCATTTCCTGTGATTGTTCTGGGAACAAACCTGCCTTCTTCTTCTTCTTCTTCTTCTTCTTTTTTTTTTTTTTTAAGATTTTTATTTATTTATTTATTTATTTGACAGACAGAGGTCACAAGTAGGCCGAGAGGCAGGCAGAGAGAGAGGAGGAAACAGGCTCCCTGCTGAGCAGAGAGCCCGATGTGGGGCTCAATCCCAGGACCCCTGAGCTCATGACCTGAGCTGAAGGCAGAGGCTTTAACCCACTGAGCCACCCAGGGGCCCCAAACCTGCCTTCTTCTTGCTGATGGTGGTGGGGGAACAGCCAAGGAAACTTAAATTTGCCATTTCACGGAGACACGAAAATGTCTCCTTTGAGTAAATGATCTACATCAATCTTGTAAATTTCTCTCTTCTGCCTTTTCTCAGTTAAGATGATGTCTAGATACAGAAGAAACTTTCAGGACACCTGGGTGGATGAATCAGGTAAGCATCTGCCTTCAACTTAGGTCATGATCCCAGGGTCTGGGATTGATTCCCACATTGGGTTCCCTGCTCAGCTCCTTACTTCTCCTTCTCTCTCTACATCTCCCTTGCTATGATCTCTCTCTCTATCTAGTTCTCTCTCTCTCAAGTAAACAAACAAACAAACAAAAATCCAGCTCAAATGTGAGAAAGAAAAAAGAAGGAAGCTTTCAGAGAAAGAAGCTGGACTCAAGTGCTAGTCTTTGCGTGGACCTCTGGGTTTCTGTACCTCTGTAGGGGTGTCCCTTGTCTCTGTTGTTATTAGGCATCCTGTTGGTTCTGCTGTGAAAGTCCACCCTGACCTATGCTTCTGGTCTTTTCTCTTGACACAGTCAGGTACAGGTGGATTCCTACCTGATCTCTTGCTCATTCTCCACCAATATACCCTCACAACTGCAAGGCTTCTCCTGCCCTTCCTTGTCTCTCCTCACTTCCCCCATCCCACTCCCAGCATAGTTCACTGTCTGTCCCCAGCCAACCATCCTCCCTGACTTGCCTTATGCCTTAATCTTAATGGCTGTGGAGGTGTGGAGAGAAACCAGCTTCATGATGAGGGAATACATGTTAAAATATTGTCACTAATACATAAACATTTAAACAGAAGAGAGTTACTGAAAAGAAAGGCTGCCTGAAACTGACAAAAGGTACCACTCATGAAGTTTCCCATTTTTGGAGCAGAAATCTCATCCTTTCATAGCTGAGTGAGTCTTGCTAGAATTAATTACCCTGAGGCTCTTGCCCAGAGCCTCTCATGGGGCTGCTGAAGGCATTCTAGAATGTTGGTAGCTATGCCCAAACTCCATCTCACATCTAATTAATTCAGAAACTTTGGGCCTGGGACCTGGGCTTCAGTGTTTAAAACGATCCCAGGTGGTTCTCCTATCTCATGACCCTGCAGCCAGGGTTGAGAAGGGATGCTTGATACCTCAGGCCAGCAACACTGGCTTCACTTGGGCACTTTGTCAGACATGTGGGCTCTCAAACCCAGAGCTGGCATTTTTACACGATTCTTAGGTGATACCTATGAGAAGCACTGATAGTTTAGGGGATCATCCTTGGAAGACTGAGACAGCATTAGCTCTAGGGCCTTCAAGGCTATCCCTGGGCAGACCAAACCCTGTCCCATCTCCCTTTGCATGTTACCTCAGTATTGTGTCATAGGTGAAATCGAGTTAAACTGCGTCATGTGCAGCCTCGACGATGCAAACTGTCTAATGCACAGAAGAGCAGACCAGGCCCATGTACTTAGCATTGCTGGCCGTGGTTTACCAGTAAGACGAACACACGCTGTGAGCCGATGTTTTTCATGGAGGTTTTGTTCATCGCTTGCTTGTTTGAGCCCCAGGTACCAGAACTACCTCCTTCCAGACCTCCCCTCTCTCAGTTTTCTGGAGAAAACTGTTTGCAGAAGGTGAAGTTGTACACACCAAGGTGGGAAGTGGGGAGCGTTAAGGAAAAATGCATAACCCTGGAGGCAAATAGACCTGGGTCCAAATTGCAACTTTCCTCTGTGGCTTTGGGCAAATTAAAAAGTCCCACTGAACTTTCTATTACTTGTCAGTATTTGGGAATACTAAGGTTTTCTGAAAACTAAGTCTGAGGTAACAAATTAACAAAGACTGGGTTTTGTTTTTTGTTTATTTTCATAAACTTACAGCAAGGACACCCACCTTCTGTCAGCAGAAGTTCGAAGATATTAAGAAGGAAAGTAAATGCTTTTTTAAAAAGGTTTATTTATTGGAGAGAGAGAGGAAGTTGGGGGGCTGCAGAGGGAGACAATCTTTAAGCAGACTTCCCACTGAGTATGGAGCCTCAGTCGGGGCTGAATGCCACGGCCCAAGAGATTGAGAACTAAGTCAAAACCAAGAGCCAGACACTCCACCAACTAAGCCACCCAGGTGCCCCAGGAAAGTAAGTTTTATAAAGTAAAAAGAGGAAACACCAAGGCAACATCTGACTGGCAGGTGTCCTATAAAGATGGGAGAGCAGGAGAGACTTTCTTAGTTAGTGCTTAGGTACATTTGACAGTCTTAGTTGGCTGCCAGGGACAAGTGAGCAGTTTGGGGACATTTCAAAAGAGGAAGGGTTGTTTAGTGTTGGGGTGGAGGGTTTTCTGAAATGGGAATTGATGGGGTTCTTTTTTTTTTTTTTTAAGATTTTATTTATTTATTTATTTGACAGACAGAGGACACAAGGAGGCAGAGAGTCAGGCAGAGAGAGAGGGGGAAGCAGGCTCCCCGCTGAGCAGAGAGCTGGATGTGGGACTCGATCCCAGGACCCTGGGATCATGACCCAAGCCGAAGGCAGAAGCTCTAACCCATTGAGCCACCCAGGCTCCCCTGATGGGGTTCTTTTTAAGAGTAGTGATCTTCATGAGAAGCTGACTGCCATGGCAGTTTTTTCTCAGAGAATTGCAGGGAGGAAATTATTTGCATATCATATCTGTATGTTGTAAGCAAACAATCTGAAAACCCATCTTCCCACATTCATCTCCTAGGAACTGTTTGGACCCACTTTGTTGTTTCACATTCACAGATCTTTATTCTTTTACTGAGAGCACAGAGGCTTAACTTTGGGGTTCAAGGTCAGATGTTTGACCTTGGGGTTCTTATTCTCTGTCCACAGTTGAAAAAATGACGTTTTAAGCTATTAAAAACAAACAAACAAACAAAAAACCAGATTTCCCTTCAAATGAAAACAAAGAAGAATGAAGTGACATTAACCTAATGACAACAAAGCAGTATTAAGAAAAAAAATCTGGGCTATTAAATCACCATCCTTTTGGATGTTAAATTACACGTCATCCAAGTTATATAAATTATCCCCAAAGATAGATGAGCCACTTCTGCCTTTCTAACTACTAGTAGCTATCCCTGCTGTTATGAAAGCAGCAAATTGCCTTTTGATGGAAATTGTGTGGGACTGCTTGTCTTCAAGTTATCCACTTAATCGACATTGCTGGCTAAGAATTGGAAGAGAGTTTGAGAATTTCACAGATAGGAAATGCTCTAAAATAGGCCTTTACAGCACGCAAGTGGAACACTACCTTCTTACATGTTCCCCAAACCCTTTTTCTACCTGTGGCTTCTGAGGGGACCAGTCTTTTACAGAGCGCCATTTTTCCTTGCTTATCTCCACTTTAAAGACAAAACAATCTTCTGAGTCTTCCATTTACAGATACTGATGTTGACACTGAGGAAATAGTAATTTAGTTACTTCCCTTCCCCTCCTGGTCACCAGCATCTCCCACCCCTCCATCCTTTACCAGGGATGAATTACTAGGGTAGGAATTTGGGATTGGATGGGAGGGAAAAAGGTTTCCAAAAGTAGGAAGAAGGAACACTCATATTCCCAAGTAATGAGGACTTTTGCAAAAACTCTAGGATGACTGGGACAGCGATAAGTGACTTATGTTCATATTTTGCGGGAGGAGAAATGGATCCGTAAACAAGTACTTGTATAGGTCAGGGGCAGGGAAGAAACATGTAGGAACCAGCCTGGGCCACCGTGGAGTAAGTAATTGTCCTCAGTATATAAGGAGATCTGTCCATGAGCTGTCTTGGTGCTGACTCATATTCAGTGACACACATTGCAGCTGTCATAAAGGCATGGAAAGTAATGCAAACCTTTACTCATTCTACGGAGGAAGTATATTCTTAATGCAGCACCTTCCTCCTCTGTCCCTCTCTCTCTGCCACTCTCAAGTAATCCCACACATGACACAGCTAATCCCTGAAACTCCCTTTTCTACTCCCCAACTCTTAAGCCCAAACTTCTCAAACCTCCACTTTTCTTCTTTCCACTTTCTCAATTTTGCTTGTGTTTAAAGTGATTACCAATCACTTTAGATCGGTTTTTCATTTTTGATTTAAATTTTTTCTTCCCTTTGCAAGGTGACTCTTCTACACATCTTCTTCCCCTACTCATGACCCCAGTGTGCACAAAAAATGGGAGGGGAGATGGAGAGAGAAAGAGGAGGATGTCTGGCTGGCAACACCAGACTTTCTCGTAACTGACGGAAAGAGGAGGGAGGGAGGAAAAGGCTGTGAATCTTCAGACACTCCTAATCTTGGTTCATGTCTCCTAATGTTGAGAGGAAAAGGAAGATTGTAGGCATTACTGTTCGAGGAACTGTGGGACCCTTCAAGGAAGGGGAAAGGTGTAAAAGCTGAGACCCCTGCCTCTTTCTGCTGGGCTGATTCCTGGAGGAATCAGGATGTGAGAGGCTGTCCTCTTAAACAGGGATGTCCTTGAGCATTAGAGAGCAAGGTCATTGCTTTCCTGGTGACCCAGGACTCATCAAGAAATAGCTCTGATCTGGCTCACTAGTAAGATGGAGGACAGGGGACAGGGGCAGGGAAGGCTGAAGTTTGGGGCTGTGGGCAATACTGCGTAGCCTGGGGGTAAAGGAAGGCTTGGAAGAAGCTTTGAGCCTGGAAGGAGGTACTCTGCACCCATAATTCATTCTTCCCATAAGTAGTTCATGATCTGGGGTACTTCTTCCCTCTCCAACTTATCGGAAGTGCCCATGGAGCTACTATTCCCAGGGCAGTGCCCTCATCCCTTCTTGAGGGGACTTAGATTAGGATCGTGGGGCTTTAGAAAGTGAATATGGTGGGGGCACCTGGGTGGCTCAGTAGGTTAAAGCCTCTGCCTTCAGCTCAGGTCGTGATCCCAGAGTCCCCATATCGGGCTCTCTCCTCAGTGGGGAGCCTGCTTCCTCCTCTCTCTCTGCCTGCCTCTCTGCCTCCCTGTGATCTCTGTCTGTCAAATCAATAAATAAAATCTTAAAAAAAAAAAAAAAAGAAAGTGAATATGGTGAGGAGAGGTTATGTTTATTTTAATTTGATTCTGCAGCAGAGCTTGAGAACCCCTCGCTCCCTTCCTTCCTCCCTTCCAGGATCATTACTTGAATATTTGTGATGTGCCAGGCACTGTGCTGGTCTAATGCCACGTACTAGAAGGGAAAGCTGAGCCTCAGAGACAGCTAGCAGCTGACCAGTTAGATACAAGCAGAATGAGAACGATCAGGTCTTCAAATCCTGAGTCAGGACCCTTGCAATCCTATCCCGAGGCCTGCCTTTTGAAAGCCACATTTTGAACTTTCAATCATTTGCATCTTTTCTCTCTCCTATGAGCTAGCCCAGTAAGTTTCCATTCCTAAACTCAGCGGACCTTCCCAAGATAGGAGCTATTGAAAATCTCTTTAATTAAAAAAGTTTTCCCTAGAATGAGCACAGCTCTGGGGGCATTTCTTGTAACATTCGTCACTGGACAGGTTTCAAAAATGCATCTGTGGCATCTTGTAAGCTGTTGCACACAACTTTGTTTCTGTTCTCACCCCCCAGCCAGGGCCCTGCTCAGGACCATCTGCGCATGCTAACAGCTTCAAATTCGGAGCTGGGCCATATTGCACTTGTTTGAAACAATCATGGAGTGCACCCAGAGGCTAATAGGATGCTTTGATATAGAGACAGGAAATAGTTCAGCCAAATAGCAGAAAAACTACAGTAATAATTTCACATTTGGACATCCCAAGGCTCCTGTTATAGTGTGTCAGGGGTTCTTTTGGGTAAGCAGTCATATTTTTTATTTCTTCAGAAAATATGTCCATGAGCTCTTTGAGCCCTTTGATCATACATTATTACAAAGGATTTACATTTTAGTTCTTTTTTGACGGAAAAATCAAAACAAGACTGGAAGAGGAAAAAAAAAGTAATTCCTCTTTTGTAGAAAAGAGGAAAAAAATATTGTTTTGGGCTTAAAGGTGACACATGAAAAAATGAATCCTCATCTGAGTCTGAATTCTGTGGAATCTGACCTTACCTAAGGAAGCCCTGGCAGGATAGGTGGGGGGAGGGGCTGCATTCCTCTCCTGTCCTGGGGGAGAGTGTGTGACTGTGGGCCTGGGAATGGAGAACCTCAGAGATGTGAAACCTGGAGGTCTAGCCACACACTAGGCCCTTGTGAGATTTCTGCACCCACATAGGTAGGCATGGGACTGAGAGGGGGGCAAAGTCACAGGATACAGTCTTGAGGAGCCAGTTCTAAAGAGTACCCAGCAGTCCATTGAGGAGACCTAGGGCTCTGGAGGAAGAGGATTTGGAGTCTAGGAGGAGAATTCTCTGGAGTGAGTCATTGGCAGTGACTTTCCCCAGTAGGACCAGGCAGCAGAGGGAACCCACCATTTATTCATTCATTCATTTGTTCCTTCACCAACAAATACTTATGACTTCAATGTTCTGGTGTGGATGTAGGTTTAGATAAAATCCCTAACTTAATTAGCTAAGGCCATATTTTATTTTCTCCAGAAGAGAGCTGGTCAAGCAAATGGGAACAGCATTCCTCAGCAGACACCCCTTGGCCCCTGAGTCTGCAAGGAAACACTTGGACCACAAGGAAATGGTCTATCAAAGTCTGGGTTGATCTGGAAACCTCTCTTTTTGCCCCATTGTGAAGAATTTGCACTATCAATCTACATTCCCTCTCCTGGTTCTTGGGTGAACTTGACATTGGCAAGGCTCCTTCTTCCTCTGGGAGGTGAAAGCAGAGTCAGGGGCCAGAAGTCCCAACCAGATAGTACCTCTGCCCCACAATATCCCAATGAGTCCAGAAATGGCTTCTCCTGACACTTTTGATGAGACAGACACCCTGGAGGAGCCCACAGTCAAAAAGAAAACCAGGATAACGTGCAAATGCCCGGAATATGCAATTCCAGGGCTAAGTAATTACAAGGAGAGATCTCTTCCACAGTAGAGACCATACTCTGAGCCACACTACCATTGGGCTTCAAACTCACTCTGCCACTCACTATTGTGTGACCTTGGGCAAGTTACTTAAGTAGTCTTAAGTAACCATTTTTCTTAATTATAAAATGGGATTAATATTGACACCTACCTCACAGAACGGTCCTGAGGACTAAATGTTGATATATAAAGTGCCTGGTGTGTAGTAATTGCTGTCTTTCATTATTTTGTGTATATTCACTTGTATTCTACTGTAGAGCCTTCACTGATTGCCTAAAACAAAAGCATATGAATTTTTGTTTTACCTCTTTTTTCTCTCTGGCTCATTTTGTAGAAAGAGTGTTATCTGAACAGCAATGCAGTGAACATTAAGAAATAGCAGTCAAGGGGCGCCTGGGTGGCTCAGTGGGTTAAGGCCTCTGCCTTCGGCTCAGGTCATGATCCCAGGGTCCTGGGATCAAGCCCCGCATTCAGGCTCTCTGCTCAGCGGGGAGCCTGCTTCCTCCTCCCTCTCTCTCTGCCTGCCTCTCTGCCTACTTGTGATCTCTGTCAAATAAAAATAAATAAATAAATAAAAACCCAAAGAAATAGCAGTCAACAACCGTCATGTTCATTATCTGCACGTGGAGGTCAGACTTCCCTCTGCTGCTCCAGTCCTTGCAGATAGCTCCTCTACCCACGTAGCTGAACAGGTAGGGCCCCCTGGTCCTACCATGTTGCTCACTGATTCAGCGAGTATCAACCCCAGTCCTTCTGCCTAGTTTTGTGCTTCTTTCCCTGGGTTATTTTGAAATAAGTTGTCTGCCACCTCTTTCTTCTAATGAGAAGAGAGGGGCTAACTAAACTGAGGACCTTATTGGGGCTTGGTGCCTTGCTCTGGGGATGGCGTCTTGCTTTCCCTCTCCAAGCCCCCCTCAGCATCTCTGTTCTGCACATCTGTGGCCTCACTGTTTTCAGTCTTCCTGGGACCTCTTCTCAGAGAAGCTGCGTGTCTTTCTTCCCAACCTGTGGTCAGATACTCCACCACCCTCTCACAGAGTACATATCCAGTGTTTAAATAATGTGACTTTGAGTTATCAGTTGGTTAATCATAAGGAGCTTCCCATCGTGTACATGTTTGAGAGGATGGGAAATAGCCAGTTCTCCGAAATGTTAGTAGTTGAAAATCAGCCACAATGGGAGTATACAGATCATGGCACTTGGAATATGCAGAGCTCTTCCTGCCCCCATTTTTTGGCATTCGTGGTGTGTCTTACAAATAAGAGAGAACTTTGAGTCAGAAGCCAGCCACAGGTATGCTCGCTCAGCCGTCTTCTTGAAATATTGGCTCACTTCTATAGAATCCAAGCTTTTCTACCTCTTAAAACAACAGCAAAAAGACTTTCAGATAGTGAGACTTAAATAAAACAAAACGGAATTTTTCCGAGAAAAATACTTATCTTTGCTGCCTTACTAAACAAGCTTCCCAGGAAACCCCAGCCACATAAGTGAGAACAACAGAGGAGTGGAGTCTCCCAGGACCCATGAAGGAGGAGACATTCATTAAAGAACGCAGTGGGGGTTAGCTAAATGCCACTATAATTAAGCAGGTCTACCTAGAGACATTGATGGGCACATTGTCAGTGACAGTCCTTCCCAGAAGGCCTAGATAGCCTGAGGGACGCCTGCTTCTAAGCCAGATATCCCTTCTACTCTCTTTCTCTGGGCCAAACAGCATATTCACATCTTCCCTTTCCCCTTTTACAGCGTCTCATGGGGAGGACAAGCCAGGGGCTGCTGCTTTTAGCAGGTAGCATCTCACTGCCCCATATATCACTCTGCAGACAAAGGACATGGTGCAGAATAGCCAAGTGGATGTTAGATCCACTGTTGGGGACCTAGTGAAGGAAGTAGAATGGTAGCCTGACTCAAAGCACCTCCTTTGGCTTGTGCTCTGCCAGTCTGACTACCCAAGTGGGAGATGCTGGTCAAAACCTCCATCACAGAGAGTCCCAGACCTGTGGACACAGTTCTGGCAAGCCTGACCTCACTAACATCAGAATCACTGGGGCAGTTTAAAACAATTATGTCAGAATCTCTGGATGAGGCCCCCAGCTGTGAGGGGTTTTGAAATCTCCCCAAGGTTGAGAACAGCTGATAAATAATAAATATAGGAAAGAAGGATTGGGGGGATGGGGTCAACCTTAAGCTGGTGAGGGATCTAAACTAGAGAGAGTGTGTGTGCCGTAGAGGTGACAAGACTGCACACAGACCAGTGGGATGATGTTGCCAATTCTTTTACCCATTCATTCATGTAGTCCAGAATTTTTGGTGAAAATGTATTATGAGCAGGGCACGAAGTGTAGGTGGCCAAGATATGTTCCCCAGTTCTTAACTAGTACAATATTGGAAGGATAACCATGCATTTAGAAGACAAACAACTCGGGGCGCCTGGGTGGCTCAGTGGGTTAAAGCCTCTGCCTTCGGCTCAGGTCATGATCTCAGGGTTCTGGGATCGAGCCTCGCATCTGGCTCTCTGCTCGGCGGGGAGCCTGCTTCCTCCTCTCTGCCTGCCTGTCTGCCTACTTGTGATCTCTATCTGTCAAATAAATAAATAAAATCTAAAAAAAAAAACAAAAGAAGAAGACAAACAACTCTCATGTTTCCAAGGAGAGTGACAGCAGATGTGTTTATATTCAGGGGACCCATGCTCGATTCCAGATGGGAAGCAGGGCTTCCGGAACTTTGAAGAGGAACCAGTGATTTCACTGCTTTCTTATTACTTTTGCAACCTGACCAAAGTGAGTCTAGTCACATTCCAACCCTCAAGTTCTTTTTAGAGTGGTAAGGGCAGACACCAGAAAAGTTTGAGATGGGTGAGGGCTGTGATTTCCCCACAGTCTGACTTACTTACCTGTGACGTGGAAGTGAGACTCAGGCCAAACCAAATAAGCCACGCATACAGTTATTTGTGAACTAACACTTATCAGGTAGCACTTACCCAACAACCCATTCTCTAAAGTCAGTAAAGTCATGGATCTCTCAGGAAACCAGAATCTTCTTGTTTTAGTCTGTTGAGGCTGCGTTAACAAAATACCAAAGACTAGGTGGCATATAAATGACAGAAATTTATATCTTAGAGTTTTAGAGGCTGATGTCCAAGATCAGGGTGCCAGCATGGTCAGGGGCTGGTAAAGTCCTCCTCCAGATCTCAGACTGCTGACTTTTCACTCTATCCTCACATGGTGGAAGGGGTGAGAGAACCCTGGGAGGTCTCTTTTATAAGAACACTAATCCCATTCATGAGGGCTCCACTGTCATGACCTAAGCAATTCCCAAAGACCCCACCACCTAATATCATCACACTGGGCATTGGAATTTTAACATATAAATTTTGTTGGGACACAGACATTCAGACCATAGCACCTCCTGACCAGTGGCTGGACACAGGACCATTTAGGGATCACAACTCATTCTTAAGCGTGCAGGCAACAGCATAACTAGATTCTTGCACCTTACTCAAGCAATAGAAGGGTGTGTCTCTCAAGCAGTTCAGCCAATCCATCTATTTTATTTTGTTTTTAATTTAAATTCAATTAATTAACATACAGTATATTATTAGTTTCAGAGGTAGAGGTCAGTGATTCATCAGTCTTATATAATACCCGGTGCTCACCACATCACATGCCCTCCTTAATGTCCATCATCCAGTTACCTCCTGCCGCCCCTAACCTCTTACCCTTCAGCAACCTGACATTTGTTTCCTATCAAACCATTTATTTTTTTGTTTCTTCTTTTTTTAATTTTTAAAAATTTATTTTTATTTAAATCCAATTAACATATAATGTATTATTGGTTTCAGAAGTAGGAGTCAGTGATTCATCACCCAGGGTTCATTAGATCACGTTCCGTCCTTAAGGCCCGTCACCCAGTTACCCACCCCTGTACTCCTCTCCCCTCTAGCAACTCTCCTTTCGTTTTCCATGCTTAAGAGTCTCTTATGGCTTGTTTCCGTCTCTGATTTCATCTTGTTTTATTTTTTATATTTTTGGGGGAGGAATCCACATATTTAAATCTTTTAATTTTTACCAGTGAAAGCCCATTCTAACATTTATCATGCTAATTAAGTCACTGTTTTCATAATAAAAACCTATGTCTGACATCACTTTGCTAATTAACAAAGCTGTGAGAATTGATTGCTATTTGGGCTGCTGAAGCATGGGCCCGTTGTCTCCTCTGGAGTGCGGCATTTCTGATGTAGGGCTAGCTGGCCATCTTGGGACTACAGGTACTCTGTTAAGGCAGTTGACTGCTCAGAGTCAGAGCTTAAGCTAGTTAGCGCTTCTGTAATGTCGCACTATTTATGCTGGAAAGTATTTTAGAGTGACTGCACGAGGAATACTGGTACCCTTTGTTGAATATTTTATGACTAAATTGTCTGGTTAGTACTGGTCTCCACCCCTGTCCCCATGTTTCTGGAAATTACAACCTGCTATCCCATGTCCATGATGATATGATCTTACTCTCTCCATATGTAGCTCATTGGCCCAGTTATGAATATGGCACAAGTGTGGCCAATTGGTCTCTCTTCCCAGGATATTGGGAATTGAGACACACAGGAGAGATGACTGATTTTTGGCCAGCTGGACCCATTTGATGAGAGACTGGGAATGGAGTGTTATTTCCTGCCTTGTGTGTCACACAGAAGAACAGAAACAGCAAGTCTGAAAAGAGAAGGAGCAAAACACAGAAAAAGCAGAAAGAGACACACAGAGAAGGAGGGCTCCCAAGTTTCCCAAAGCCATTGATTCCTGGTTTGGGTGGCCATAAAAGGACATTCCCCAAATCTTTTGCTGTGGGGGGCAAAATGGGCTGATGACTCCAGCTGTTTTCCCTCTGGATGTACCACCATGTTAGTATCAAGCCTCCCTGCACCCCGGGCCTGTTCCCTGACAATGTGCACAGCAGGACTGAAACACAGGCCATTCCTGCAACACCCGAGACTCCTCAGCCAGGAAACTGGTCCAAAGACTTGACCTGCTCAAGACATTCTTGGAACTGCACCGCAGACTAAGCTCTTCCTGCTCAATTGTGTTTCCTTCCTCCTCTCCTCCACGTGCACCAGACATGCATCATGGTCCAAAGGCCCTTCCTGTCTTCTCCAGCAATCCCTTCCCTACTCCTCTTATGGGCATTTCCTCCATTAAACTCTTGTACAACTGATCTCATGTTGGTAACTCCTCAGAGGAACTGAAAACACACTGGATCTAATCTTTTCCTGATGCCTAATTATATTTCTCCTTTTCTATTCCTAAGCTCCATAGGTATATTTTCTCACTTAATTCACTTGAATTAATCCTAAGAAGTATGTATTATTATCACCATTTCCCCAGATGAGGAATAAGTGTCTGAGATTGAGAAATTCATCCAGAATCATACAGTGAGTGGATCACACAGCCTTGAGAGTGGGAAGGTCAGAATTAGACAGACTCCAAAGCTCATATATGATGAAGCCATTTATTTCTGCTGGATGCTACATGTTGAGTTAGTTCAAAAGATAAAACTATCCAACTTGATATTTAAATTTTGCTTTTTAAACCAAACAAATAAGTCCCTACCCCATATATTTGTATATCTTGTAATGTTTTCCTAGACTCAGACAACTCATTGTTCTTTCCTTGGCTCCTTCCCCCGCACCCCCCCAACCCTTCTTTCCTTTTTTAAGTTCTTATTTTATTCACATGGTGCTCATCATGACAAGTGCACTCCTTAATCCCTATCACCTATTTCACCCATACCCCCGCCCACCTCCTTTCTGGTAACCATCAATTTGTTCTCTGTGATTAAGAGTCCATTTCTTGATTTGTCTTTCTCTCTCCTTTTTTCTCTTTGCTCATTTGTTTTGTTTCTTAAATTCCACAGATGGGTGAAATCATAGAATGTTTGTCTTTCTCTGAATGGTTTATTTCACTTAGCATTATACTTTCTAGGTTCATCCATGTCATTGCAAATGGCAAGATTTCATTCTTCTTAATGGCTGAGTAACCTTTCATTTCATTTTATTTTTTATAAAATAAATTTATTTATTTTTTATTTTTTGAGTAGTATTTCATTTTATATATAAACTATATCCTCTTTATCCATTCATCAATCAGTGGATACTTAGGCTGCTTCCTTATATTGGCTACTATAAATAATGCTGCTATAAGTGATAAACATTGGAGTGCATGTATCCCTTTGAATTAGTGCTTTTGTATTCTTTGTATAAATACCCAGTAATGTGATTGCTGTATCATAGAGTAGTTTGATTTTTAACTTTCTGAGCAACCTCCATACTGTTTTCCACAGTGGCTGCCCCAGTTGGTATTACCACCAGCAGAGTATGAGGGTTAATTTTTGTCCATATCTTTGCCAACACCTGCTGTTCCTTGTGTCATTCTGACAATTGTGAACTGATAGCTCATTGTAGTTTGATTTGCATTTCCCTGATGATAAGTGATGATGAGCATCTTTTCTTTTTTTTTTAATTTTTTATTTATTTTTAAATTTATTTGACACAGAGAGAGAGCACAAGTAGGCAGAGAGGCAGGCAGAGAGGCAGGCAGAGAGAGTGGGGGAAGCAGGCTCCCCGCTGAGCAGAGAGCCCGATGCGGGGCTCGATCCCAGGACACTGAGATCATGACCCGAGCCGAAGGCAAAGGCATAACCCACTGAGCCACCCAGGTGCCCAATGAGCATTTTTTCTGTTGGCCATCTGTATGTCTTCTTTGGTGAAATATCTGTTTATATCTTCTGCCCATTTTTAAATTAGATTATTCATGTTTTGGGTGTTCAGTTTTACAAGTTCTTTATATATTTTGGATACTAGCCCTTTATCTGATATGTCATTTGCAAACATCTTCTTCCATTTTGTAGGCTGCCTTTTAGTTTTGTTGATTATTTCCTTTGCTGTGCAGAAGCTTTTTATTTTGACGTAGTCCCAATAGTTCATTTTTTATTTTGTTTCCCTTGCCTCAGGAGATATATCTAAAAAGAAATTGTTATGCTTGATGTCAGAGAAATTACTACCTGTGCTCTCTTCTAGGACTTTTATGGTTTTAGGTCTCACATTTAGGTCTTTAATTTTTAATTTATTTTTATGTATGATATAAGAAAGTGGTTCAGTTTCATTCTTTTCCATGTTGCTGTCCAGTTTTTCCAATACCATTTGTTGAAGAGACAGTCTTTTTCCCTTTGCATATTCTTTCCTGCTTTGTTAAAGATTAATTGACCATGTAATCGGGTTTATTTCTGGATATTCTGTTCTGTTCTATGCTCTGTGTGTCTGTTTTTGTGCCTGTACCATACTGTCTTGATGACTATAGCTTTGTGATATAGCTTGAAGTCCAAAATTGCGATGCCTTTTTCAAGGTTGCTTTGGCTATTCAGGGTCTTTTGTGATTCCATACAAATTTTAGTATTGTTTGTTCTAGTACCGTGAAAATTGCTATTGGTATTTCAGTAGGGGATTGCATTAAATGTGTAAGTTGCTTTGGGTAATACAGACATTTTGACAATATTTATTCTTCCAATCCACAAACATGGAATGTCTTTCCATTACTTTGTTTCATCTTCAGTTTTTTTTTTCAATTTTTTTTAGTTTTCAGAGTACACATCTTTTACCTCTTTAGGTAGGTTTATTCCTAGGTATTTTATTATTTTTTGTACCGTTGTAAACAAAGTTGATACCTTAATTTCTATCTGCTGCTTCATTATATGTATATAAAAATACAACAGATTTCTGTACATTGATTTGGTATCCTGCAACTTTACTGAATCAGTTCTAGCAGTTTTTTGGTGGAGTCTTTTGGGTTTTCTATGTATGGTATCATGTCATTTGCAAATAGTGAAAGTTTGATTTCTTCCTTACCAGTTTTGATGCCTTTTATTTCTTTCTGTTGTCTGATTGCTGTGGCTAGGACTTCCAGTGCTATATTGAATAAAAGTGGTGAAAATGGACATCCTTGTCTTGCTCCTGACCTTGGGGGATTTTTCTCTGTTGAGTATGGTGATGTTAACTGTGGACTTTTCATATGTGACCTTTACCATGTTGAGGTAAATCTACTTTGTTGATGGCTTTTCTCATGAATAGATGTTGTACTTTGTCAAAGGCTTTTTCTACATCTCTTGAAATGACCATATCCTTTCTCTTATTAATGTGATGTATCATGTTGATTGATTGCAAATATTGGACAAAACTTCCAACCCAGGAATAAATCCCTCTTGATTGTGGTGAGTGAGGTTTTTTTTTTTTTTTTTTCATGTATTGGGTTTTTTTGGTTTGCCAGTAGTCTGTTGAGAATTATCACATCTATGTTCATCAGAGATATTGGTCTGTAGTTCTCTCTCTCTCTCTCTTTTTTTTTTTTTTTTGGTGGATGGTGTCTTTATCTGGTTTTGGTATCAGGGTAATGCTGTCCTTGGAATGAATTTGGAATATTTCCTTCCTTTTCTGCTTCTTGGAAAAGTTTGAGAAGAATAGATATTAACTCTTCCTTAAATATTTGGTAGAATTTTCTTATGAAGCTGTCTGATGCTGGACTTTTGTTTGTTTAGAGCTTTTTGATTATTGATTCAATTTCTTTGCTGATTATTGGTCCGTTCAAATTTTGCATTTCTTCCTGTTAACAAAATTCCTGCCAATTTTGTTAGGTTATATATTTCTAGGAATTTATCTGTTTCTTCCAGGTTGTCCAGTTTGTTGGCATATAGTTTTTCATAATTTTCTGTTATAATTGTTTGTATTTCTGTGGTGTTGGTTGTTATTTTCCTTCTCTCATTTGCGATTTTATTTGGGTCTTTTTTGTTCTATCTTGATATGTCTGGTTAGAGGTTTATCAATTTTATTGATTTTTTTAAAAGACTCAGCTGCTGGTTTCATTGATCTGTTCTATTAGTTTCTATATCATTTACTTCTGCTCTAATCTTTACTATGTTCTTCCTTCTGCTAGTTTTAGATTTTGCTTGTGTTTGTTTTTGGGTTTTTTTTTGTTTTTTTCTGGCTCCTTTAGGAGTAAGGTTAGATTATTTGAGATTTTTCTTGCTTCTTGAGAAGGCCTGTATTGCTATATACTTCCTTCTTAGAACCTCTCTTGCTGAGTCCCAAAAGTTTTGAACTATTGTGTTTTCATTTTCATTTGTTTCTAGTAATTTTTTATTTCTTCTTTGATTTCCTGGTTGACCCAGTCATTGTTTAGTATCCTGTTCTTTAACCACCATGTATTTCTGGGCTTTCCAGAATTTTTCTTGTGGTTGACTTCTAGTTTCATAGCACTGTGGTCAGAAAGGTGCATGGTAAGACTACAATCTTTTTTAATTTGTTGAGGCTCTTTTTGTGGCCTAATGTGTGATCTGTTTAGGAGATTGTACCATGAGCTCTTGAAAAGAATGTGTATTCTGCTGTTTTAGGATAGAATGTTCTGCATATAACTAGTTGTTAAATCCATCTGGTCCAGTGTGTCACTCAAAATCATTGTTTCTTTGTTGATTTTCTGTTTGGATGATCTATCTATCCATTGATGGAAGTGGAGTGTTAAAGTCCCCTGCTATTATTTTATTACTCTCAGTTATTTCCTTATGTTTGTTATTAGCTTCTTTTTGTATTTGGGTGCATAAATATTTAGAATTGTTTTATCTTCTTGAATTGTCCTCTTCATGATTATATAGTGTTCTTCTTTGTATCTTGTTACAGACTTTGTTTTAAATTCCATTTTGTTATAAATATTGCTACTCCAGCTTTCTTTTGATATATATTTGCATGAGAAATGTTTCTCCATTCCCTCACTTTCAATCTGTTGATGTCTTTAAATCTACAACAAGTCTCTTTCAGGTAGCGTATAGATAGGTCTTGTTTTTTTACCCTTTATGTCACCTTGTGTCTTTTGATTGAAATGTTTAGTCCATTTAGTCCAAATAATTTGCATTTAGTCCAAGAAATTATTGATAGATCTGCATTTATTGCTATTTTATTACTTGATTTGTGATTGTTGCTGAAGATTTCCCCAATCCTTGTCTTTCTTCTTTCATGGTTTTCTGTTCTTCTTTAGTAATATATTAGGATTTCTTTTCCTTTACTCTTTGTATATCTATTAGTGGCTTTTTATTGGTAGTAACCTCTAGCTTTATATATAACTTCTGCATATAGCAGTAAATATTACATTGATAGTCATTTATGTTTGAACCCATTCTTTACTCCTTTCCTTCCCATGTTTTTAGTATATGGGAAGTATATTTTATATATTTAGTATATATTTAGTATATGGAAGTATATTTTACATCCTTATTTTGTGAGTTTCTTGGCTGATTTTCTAGAGAAATATTAATTTTTACTGCCTTTGTGTTTCCTACTTTCATACTGTCATTTTTGATCTGTCCTTACCACTCAATGAATTCCCTTTTGAATTTCTGGCAGGGCTGGTTTAGTGTTTGTGTTGCCCTTGGCCCACAAGAACAACAAGAAGCCTGGTTTGGTGTTAATGCTTCATTTCCATTTATTTTGTCAACTTCCTTAGCCTATATGCGGCAGGGTGACCAATAAGGGGCCAAGCAATGGGGAGAGCCAATGAGAGTCCTGTTACTATGCTGATTAAATTTGAAACAGCCAATGACTATGTCCTCCTTTAGGTGGGCTTCACCAGAAAGTTCGTTGTATACTTGCAGCATATTTTGCTGGCAGTGAGCCAAGCGCCTTCTTGTAATGGCGGGGACTTTCCCGGCCAGAGGCGGTCCTCGACAGTTTGTAAATTCCTTTTTTGTTTGTTTGGGAAACTCTTTATCTCTCCTTCTATTCTGAATGATATTTTTGCTGGACAGAGTATTCTTGGCTGTTTTTTCCCCATTTAGCACAGAGTTTTTTCCCCATTCAGCACTTTGAATTATCATGTCACTCCTTTCTGGCTTGGAAAGTTTCTGCTGAAATATTCACTGATAGCCTGATGGGGTTTTCTTTGTATGTAACTATCTCCTTTTGTCCTAATGCTTTTAATATTTTTTTCTTTATGACTATATTTTGCCATTTTAATTTGCCACTTAATTGCCGTGGTGTGGATCTGCTTTTGTTTTTTGTTTGGGGGGCCGGTTCTCTGTGTTTTCTGGATGTAGATATCTATTTCCTTTCCCTGATAAGAGAAGTTTCAGCTATTTTTTCTTCAAATAAATTCTCCATGCCCCTTTCTCTCTCCTTCTTCAGTGACTCCTATAATATATATATTATTATGTTTGGTGGAGTCACTGAGATCTCTGAGTCTAGTCTCATTTTGCATAATTCTTTTTTTTTTCTTTCTCTTGTTCAGCTTGATTACTTTCCATTACTCTGTCTTCCAGGTCATTAGTTTGTTCCTCTGTTTCTTCCAGCCTGCTGTTCATTCAATCAAGTATGTTTCTCATTTCATTTATTGAGCCTTTATCTCTGCTATGTTACCCTTTATCATCATGTTAATGGTTTCACTGATGTCCTCTACTCTTTTACTAAGTGAGTATCCTTATGATCATTGCTTTAAATTCTCAATCAGGCAAGTAATTTATGTCTGTTTTTCCTGATCTCTGGTCATGATCTTGTTCTGTTCTTTTTTTGGGGGGGACAAATTCCTCTGTTTTCTCATTTTGTCTAAGTCTCTGTACCTGTTTCTCTGTGTTAAGAAATTCACCTATGTCTCCTGTTCTTGAGGGTAATAGCTTTAAGAAGAAGAAGAGGTCCCCTCTGTGTACCCCAGGTGCTCTTCCGATCACTGTTTTCACACTGTCTATAAATGGGTTTTGCCTAGTTTCTCTCCAAGAGAAGCCTCAATGTCCTCCTAGCTCTCCCAGAGCCAAGCACGTTGACCTTTTAAACTCCTCACTGGTTGCAAGAGCTCATGAAATTTGAGCACTCTTGCTTTCTAAGCCAGTTGCTATAGGGATTCATTTTCCCAGTGCACTCTCCTATGTTACTCTGTCTTTTGCCATTCTGTATGACCGCAGCAACCCCCACATCCCACCCCACCAGCTTGCCACCACAGTGGCTAAGATCTGTTTCTCTCCCAAACTGCATCTCCATACTTCTTATCTTCTTCAATGTGGTATCTTCTCTATCTTTAGTTGTGGAGTTTGTTCTGCCAGTCTTCAGATCTATCTCTGGGGTATGTAGCATAACTGATTAGTTATCTAATTATATTCATGGGATGAGGTGAGTCTAGGGTCCCTCTACTCCATTGCCATCTCCCACCTCTTCTCCTCCTTCCTGACTCTTAATCAACATTGAAATATTCCCTAATCCCTTTAAACTCGGCACTTGAAATGGGTACCATTTGGGGGCTATAAGATAATAATCTTCATTCCTATTGCAAATAAGAAAAGGTAATGCTTCAGATTTAATAGCTATCAACTCTCTGCTTTCTCTACAAATAGGCCTCATTTACATTGATGTCAAAATTAAAGGAGGCAGAACAAATTATACCTTGTGAGAGGACAGACATGGTATAAAATGCAAAAGGAATTACAAAGAGGCTTTTATGTGTCCTGCAATTCTTTGAATCAGGAGAGATTTGGGGGCTCTCTCTAAAATATTTAAAAATAGAGATTAAAAAAAAAAAAAACAGAACCCAAGTAAATTGTTTGACAGATTACCAAGAGATGCTGTATTTTTGAACCACTGAAGCAAGTTTTCACTACCTTTAAATAGCCTGAATTGGATGAAAGAAAGTATGAAACCCCATCTGGGAACAAAGTACAGAATACAACTATGAAATAGAAAACAGTCAAGCGAGAGCTGTCCTTTTCTTGGGAGGGCTGTCCCAGGCTGAATAGAATCTGCCTGCCTGGGACATAATGCTCCTCCACATATTCTGCTTCTTAGCACACTGCCAAGAGCTAGCTGGCATGAGGAAGGAAAACTGATCTTGCTCCAATTGGGGACTGGCTCTATGGTGCATTTTGTGTTCTACAGCTCTCCATGAGATCATACTGAAGTCAAGCTTCAGCTAAGAACATGCACTGGCTTAGCTCTTTTCTCTGACCTGTCTTCCTTGTTTTATTCCCTATTGGAAAGTCCCCCCCACTCCAGTAAATCCCACCTACAATCATCCCTGTCTTAGGCTCTGCTGCTAGGGAGCCTACTCTAAGATAGTGGCTTATAGGAATTTTATTTTGGAAGAACTAGAATGCAGGCTAGCATCCTAGACACTTTCTTGGACTCTTGGCCTTGTTAGAGAATAAGGTTGTAGGTAGTGGAAGACTTTAAGGAAAAGGAAAGAGAGAGCAAGAATGGATGGTGAAAAAAAAAAATTCCTGACTGATTAAAACCTTGTACTGTAGCAGATTAGATTCCTAAGGACCTATAAATATGAATGCCACTTTTCCAACATGTCCTCAAACTGGAAGATGAGGTATTTTGAGGATGTGGCCACAAATACCCTTGGATCTTGGGTCTACCTTTTCAGTGCTTCTTCGTTTGGCCTTATTTTTCAAGCACCAAAAAGATTTCCCTGAACTTACCTCCAGTTAGATTCAGTGGGGGCTCTCAACTATGAAATGGTGGTTTTGTATTCCTCTAGCTAGCAGCTGGCATTGACTATTCTTCCACAGGATAATTAGAGTGCTGGCACCACTATGGAGTACATCATCTGTAATACGATTTGCTATAACAGCTACAGGAGGTTCTAGGGTTAGTCACTTCTTTTTTTCAGAACAGTCAAGAGAGCCACCACTTATCAAGGACCCATTCTGAGTTCATAGTTTCTTCAGATAGTAGTAGAATGATTCAAAGATTTGGTCTCTGGGGTCAGCTTCCCCCTACAGAGTTTGTAATGATTAAGTGAAATGATACTTTTAGAGCACTTAACTTAGGGTTGGCATGAGGTTATGCCTGGTAGATGTCATTTATCATGATGACATTTCCTGAGCCTCTCTAGCATTGATTCCATGAGTCCTTTCATGTTGCCTCTTCTCTTTGCTCTGTCAGTCTAGTTCTTGGTCCTTTGGGCTCTCAGAGTATTGCCTCTTGCTGAGGGTGATCCAGACTCTGTCTGCAGACTCCCAAGCTCTTTGATCTTATTTCTTACATGATTGACTCCATTCAACCCCATTTCAGCTTCTGGCCCCATTTATTTGGTGACACCTCTCTTCCGCGAGTCTCCGCCTTTGACAACTTGTGTCTTGCCTTTCTCTTCAACAATTCTTGCCCCTCAGGTTTTGACAATTACTATGATCTTGGGTAAGAAAACTTCCTCCCCATTAATGTAGCTCAGGAATTATGTTGAACATTATTAGCTATATTGTACTTGTTTTCCCACCCCCTGAGTTGAAGGAAATGCAGTTACCTCCTTCTGCTTTAGGCATAGAAAAGCAAGGACTTGGGGGGGGAAAGAGTCCTACTACAGTCCTCCTAATCTCATGGTTGAAGTACTCCTTACCCCACCTTCAACCAAGATGGGATCTGTAGTATCAATGGTATGCACATTAGAAACTTGTGTTTAATGTTAATGTTGGACTTAATTGCTATTTCTTAGTTCTATTCGATTGGAGAACAATATGCTCTATTATAAACACCTCATTATCTGGTCATGGCTCTATGTTCTCTATTCTTTTAGTGGCTGAATTCATTATTGATGAAGATATGAGGAGAAAATATATGGGAGATAATTTTTTTTGTACTTTGTACTTCTCAGAAGTACAACTGGTCATAACAACACATCAGTGCTTTGTGGCTTCAAGAGATTTGTGTTTGGGGAGTAAGAGACTGTGGTGGTTGTCTCAATTTTCCCTTTTATTTTAAAAAAATAATTTATTTATTTATTTGATAGAGATCACAAGTAGGTAGAGAGGCAGGCAGAGAGAGAGAGAAGGAAGCAGACTCCCTGTGAAGCAGAGAACCTGATGTGGGGCTTGATCCCCGGACCCTGATCATGACCTAAGCTGAAGGCAGAGGTTTTAACCCACTGAGCCACCTGAGCACCCCTCAATTTGACCTTTATGCCTGAAACCCTGCACTCCACATTCCAATCTTTGAATTTTTCCAAATTTTCTACCTTAGGGTCCACACCCAGGCCTCCTCCTATTTGTTTTCCAGCACCACACTTTGTACGGGATATGGGGATCTCAAGCCAGGGCAGCTTTATCTTAAGCACTGAACTTTACCCAAGGTAGAGTTAGTCTTGGACATTAACACAAATGAAAAGTTGAAAGAAACCTATTAGCTTACTTTGTGAAAAATAATTCAGTAATGTTGGGGGTAATTTTTGAGGTTTTCCTCTCTCTAGTCATTTTTTTTTTTTTTAAGATTTTTATTTATTTATTTGACAGAGAGAGATCACAAGTAGACTGAGAGGCAGGCAAAGAGAGAGAGGGAAGCAGGCTCCCTGCTGAGCAGAGAGCCCAATGCGGGACTCGATCCCAGGACCCTGAGATCATGACCTGAGCGGAAGGCAGCGGCTTAACCACTGAGCCACCCAGGCGCCCCCTAGTCATTTTTCTTAAAGATGAAGTTCTGGACTGTAGCCCAGACTTCTCCATTTGTTAGTGGTACCATGGACATGGCACAGCACCTAGTTTAGCCTCTGGTTCTGCTTCCTTCGAATGGGCATAGTAACTACCTTGCGGAATCACTGTGAAGATGGGCATTCCTGGCACATAGAAATGATCTAAAAAATGGTAGAGATTATCATTACAAACTGCAAGAATTAGTCTAAATATCACAGCTGGGATGGGACCTCTATTATTTAGAAGGTTGAGGTTTACATGAAAGAAAACAAATGTACCAGATGCTGCATTACCGTTCCCATAACTTCCCATTAAGTAAAGGTATTGAGTGTGATATGAAATCAATATACAGGCAGAAGAATAAAGATTGAAGGTTTAATGTCCAAGTGGGCTTTATTCATGTTTACCAGATTATAACAGATATAACCATATTTGCTTGCCCTTTTTTCTTACAAATCCAGAATGTATTACTAAATATCTGTTTGAGACAAATGATGAAAAAGAGGAGAGACATTAGCATTGAAGGCAGGGACTAAAGCTTGTTTAACTCTAGGTATATTTAATTCATGTTTGTGAATTATTAGTACAATAAATGCTGATTTCATTCATAACCAAGTAGGGCTATTTATGTTTGAATGAAAAGCACATACATTTGCTCACACAAAGCTCTATTGTGAACTAAAAAGAAAAAAAAATACTTTTTATTGTTCAAATAATCGTGCATTAATCAAAGGCTCAAAATGAGGATTCTGAGACTTGTGAGCCTAAACTGGGAATGTTAATGTGCTAGATTGTTTATGTGGCACTATAGAATGGGTTAGGGCTTAATAGAGGTGAACAGGCTCAAGAATATTTTCCAGTGGCTCAGATGCTGCTCATTTAAGCTTTATTATTTTCCACTGGTGATTCTATAGCATGCAGAAGGATGAATTTTTTATTTCTTCACAGCTTCACAGAGAATGAGAGGGTAACAATACCCACAGTAGCAGCAGCTGTGTTTGTGGGCACTGTTTCACTTAGAGGCGTGGAGAAACAAACATGAGGTGGCACATGTATAGAGCCAGCAGGTGCTTTTGGAACTCACCATGTGTTAAGGCTTTAGGGGAGTTAAAGAGACGCCATGCAAATTCCGAGTTCCCACTGGCTTAGTGCCTTCTTCACAAGGTCAATTTTCACAGAATGGCCATGACGCATATGGATTTTGTATTCGTATATATCACCACACCTCCATAGGAGAGGAGCACCATTACATAACCATTTTCCCTGATTTCAATAAATTGGGAACTTTCAAAAGTCAAAGGAATAAAATTATCTCTTCAGTTCTCCCCCAATGATAAGCATTGTAACATCATGATATGAAGAAATAGCACATGTAATGTATTTTATATAGTGCCCAGAAGACAGCAAGTTTTTAACACATAACTGCTGAAAATGCATTGTGTATATATAGTGTTTCCTTCTATTGGTTTCTTTTCTTCTTATTGAAGTACATTAATCTGTTGAGCAAGTAAATGCTCAACACATATGCCCTGAGCGCCAGGAACTTTGAGTGGGCCAAGAAGAGGGAACTTCACATTAGGGTGGATAAAACACAGTCTTGGCCCTTAAGTCGGTCACAGTTCTAGAGGAAAAAATAGGTGATGGGAGTTTTGTGTGATGACCTGGTAAGTGACCTGGTAGGTGCTGTGTGGAGATGGGCAGGGGCTCCTTACCTTTGCTGAGGGCTTTTTGGAGAAACAGATGACCATCCTCAGACCTGAAGGATGAGCAGGAGCTCTTCAGTCAATGGAATAGAAATGAGAAAATGTTTCCCCAGAGATAATGGCACATGTTCTGTTCCTGAGACAAGAGCAAGCCTGGCATGTTCATGAAACTAAGTGGAACTCTGTGTGACCACAGAGTATGCAGTGGCATTGGTCGATGTGGTGGGAAGGTTGGAGGGTGGAATAGAGCAGGGTGAGACCAGGGAGGAGTCCAAGGCAGCCATGAGCCAGGGTGCTGGGGGAGTGGATGGGCGGGGGCGGGGCTATTGTGAAGGGATTCCCAGGAAGCCCAGTGAGTTTTAGATTTTATCCTGAGGAGAATGAGGAACCGTTGAAGCAAGAAACTTGATCAGATTTGTGCTTTAAGAAGAATGCAAAATCAGGGGCGCCTGGGTGGCTCAGTGGCTTAAGCCTCTGCCTTCAACTCAGGTCCTAATCCCAGGGTCTTGGGATGGAGCCCCACATCAGGCTCTTTGCTCAGCAGGGAGCCTGCTTCTCCCTCTGCCCCTTCCTCCTGTTCATGCTCTCTCTCACTAATAAATAAAATCTTTAAAAAAAAAAAAAGGATATGCAAAATCAATTAAAAAATAGATTGTCAAATAATAAAACAATTTAATAATTTAAAAGGAAACAAAAACAACAAATAAAACAATTAGAAAAAAAGAGCAGAAAGAGTCTATTTTGAAATTTGTAAGGACCCTTTATTTTTTGGATAAAGAGTAATTATAAAATCATGTAAAGTTTGAAAAATGAATAGACTGAGACCACTGCATACTCAAAAACACTTAAAGGCACTTGAAAATGGCTTTCCATGCAGAATTAACAGCCAAAAACATATTTACTAGGAATAAATAAAATTAGAAAGTAAGTGAATTTTTGTAGTTAGAAGTTCAGCCTGGATCTCACTGGGCAATGATCAAGGTGTTGACAAAAGTTTACATCTTTCTGCAGTCTTAAAGGAGATTACCCCTTCCATGTTCTAGAGGTTTTGCACTGTGATGGTTAATTTTGTGTGAGTTTGGGCCACAGGGTGCTCAGATTAAACATTATTTCTGTGTTTGCAGATGGGATTAGCAGTTTTGCTGGTAAAGTAGCTGGCCCTCCCCAGGGTGGGTGACTCTCATCCAATCCCCTGAGGGTCAGTTAGGAAAACAGGCAGAGGAAGGGAGCATTCTTTTCCTTCCTTCCTGCCTGCCTGCTGAGCTGGGACATGGTCATCTCTTGCCCTTAGACTGGGCTTCACAACATCAGCTCCCTTGATTCTTAAATCTTTGAATTTAGACTGGAATTAATCAGTGGTTCTCCTGGGTTGCCCCTTGTAGGTAGCCGATTAGGGATTTATCAACCTCCATGATCTCATATGTCAATTCCTTAAAATCATTCTCTCTGTATATATCTATGCCTATGTCTGTGTCTGTAGCTATCTCTGTATAATATATACACATATATATCTTTTTTTTTAATTTTTTTTTTAAGATTTTATTTATTTATTTGACAGAGAGAAATCACAAGTAGTCGGAGAGGCAGGCAGAGAGAGAGAGAGAGAGGGAAGCAGGCTCCCCGCCGAGCAGAGAGCCCGACGCGGGACTCGATCCCAGGACCCCGAGATCACGACCCGAGCCGAAGGCAGCGGCTTAACCCACTGAGCCACCCAGGCGCCCTACACATATATATCTTGTCTCTTTTTATATCTTCTGTTTCTCCCGAGAACCCTAATATATCCACATTCCTTGCCTCATAGCCCCTTTCCTCCATCTTCAAAGCAAGTGATCTTGCATTTGTCTGTGCCTTTCTCTTAGAAGTCACACCTTCCTCCAACTTTCCTCTTTGCTTCCCTTCTCCACTTTTAAGGACTTTTGTGACTACATTGTGCCCACCTGGATAATCCAGGATATGCTCCCTATCTCAAGGTCATTTGATTAGTGACCTTAATTCATGTGCAACTATACTTCTCAATTGTCCTATAATGGTCATATAACCCCAGGTAGTGGGGATCAGGACATAGACATATTTGGGGGCAGTTATTCTGCCTAGCACAAAGAAGTATTATTCCCCTTTCTGTTATTCCCCTTTGCCCCATTTTGCCACTTGCTGCTTCCTTTAGATAATTACTTATGTTCTTGTGTTTTTATTCCTTCTTCTAGGGTTTCTTTTTTTTTCCCCCTCCTTTTCTCTCTCTCTTTTTTCTTTTTCTCTTTTTTTCCTCAGGTCATCACAACAATCTTTTAGTGTTTTTTTATGCAAATATAAATAAAATCAAATATCTTCTCTCCTTCTTATGCAAATAGTATGTGTACTCTTTCCATGCATTGCTTTCTTTTTGTAATTTTTTTTTTTAAGATTTTATTTATTTGACAGAGCTATAGCAAGAGAGGGAACACAAGTAGGGGGATTGGAAAGGGAGAAGCAAACTCCTCCTTGAGCAGGGAGCCCAATGCGGGGTTCAATCCCACGATGCTGGGACCATGACCTGAGCTGAAGGCAGACCCTTAATGACTGAGCCACCCAGGCACCCCTGCATTAGTCTTTTTATTTACTTAATAATATATCCTGATGATCTTTTATATCCATGTTAGAGCTTCCTCATGCATAATATTCCACTGTATCAATAAGCCACTGTTTATTTTTTAAATGGCATTTTAAATCAGAGGGGAGAAGTGAACTATTAAATAAATGGTTTTGGGAATACAGAGAATGTAACGCATATGCTGCAACTGTTTAGCACAATGTCTAGAAAGATAAACAAATTTTATCAGAAATTATTTTTATTTATTTATTTTTAAAAATATTTTATTTATTTATTTGACAGACAGAGATCACAAGTAGGCAGAGAGGCAGGCAGAAAGAGAGAGTAGGAGGAAGGCTCCCTGCTGAGCAGAGAGCCCGACATGGGGCTCGATCCCAGGACCCTGAGATCATGACCTGAGCTGAAGGCAGAGGCTTTAACCCACTGAGCCACCCAGGCGCCCCATATGAGAAATTATTTTTAGAGAGGAAGGTAAGAGAGGAAAGAGGGAAGATGAGAGTAAAGGCAGCTTTCATTTTTTATTTTGCTTTCATATTACATTATTTTTATAGGGACATATATTTATGTATTACTTGTATAATTATATAAACATTGTAAAGAATAAGAAAGGTACAATGGAAAAACTAAATCTTGTTGGAGATCAATGATTACTTTCTACATTTTTCAGATGTGAAAATTTCATGTCCAAGGTAATGCACACTACTCTCTAGAAGTGCTTTCTAGAATTGATTTACATGCCCATCAGGAGTACACGCAGGCACTCATTTTCCCCACATGCTAGTCAGCTGGACTTCTCTTTCTGTCCACGTTTTACTCATCTAATGTGTAAAGAATTCTTTTCCTTTTGGAATTAAGAGTGGTTTAAACAGATATAAACAGCTGAATACAAATTTATTGTTTGAATTTAGAGTTTCTAAAGAATAGAAGAGTACTAAGAATTTAGAGTTTCGCTGTAATGACTTTCTGGAAGTGACATGTGTTCTTCATGGACCTTCACATTCATTTCTGCTGACTGAAGTGTGAGTAAAGAGAGAGAAAAGGAAACGTGTGAGGTTTGGTTCATTTTGGGGAATGAGGGAGGGAGAACAGCATTTATTAGATACTTACATATCTGAAGTGACAACATTTCTAGTGTCTTTCCTGTGAAGAGTTTTGTTTTTTTTTTTTTAGAGAGAGAGAATGCACACGGGGCACACATGTGAGCAGAGGGGACAGAGGGAGAGGGAGAGAGAGAAATTCAAGCAGACTCCTTGCTCAGTGCAAAGCCCCACGCAGGGCTTGATCCCACAGCCCTGAGATCATGACCTGAACTGAAATCCAGAGTAGGATATTTAACTGACTGATCCACCCAGGAGCCCCTTCCCCATGGGGGTATTATCATCCTATTTCCTGGAAGTTAAGGGTCAGAAACTTTCAGTTACCATTAGGGTCACATTGCTAGGACAAGGGTAGGTTGGCATTTACAGGCAGTGTCATCTTCCTTTCCATGGCTCCTTCTCTTGGCCTGTTACCAAATCCCAAAGTAATGTTTATTCCCAGATGCCCCAATCAGAGCTAAGAAAATCTGAGAGGAAATAGTCAGTTTGTCCCAGATTGTTAATTTCTGCAGTTGCATTCTGCTCTGGCTCCTGGAGCTTGAGGCCAGTTTAGACATAGAGTCCTGCATCTTGCTCTTTAACCCAGAATCTTTTTCTCCTGGACAGCACAAGGGAGCCTCTTTCAAGGGAAAACAGCCTGTGCTGAAGAAAATCATAGACATTTTAGACAGACCAAACCTTTTCCCTAGAGTGCTTTTACTTCCTGACAGATAATCCGATGGTTGGCCCTAGGCCCGTAATCCTCTAGTGGGGGACCAGTCATCCTGTGGCATGGCTCAGGGTACAGTGGCAGCATCTGTGTGGACCTCATGGGCCTTCTCAGCTTGTAGTATGTGCAGTAACTTAGAGCCACTCTCTTTAAAGGTTCCATTTGCATTATCAGCAAAGAATATGGAAAACAGCTCAATTTTAGCTGATTACTTAGAGTGCTTGGGAGCTGTTCTGTAATTTTCATTGCAGCTTGCTAGGCTCTTTAGCAAAGTTTGTGGCGAATTTAATAGAACTCATTCAGCCCGGCTGAATGTAGACAGAGAAGGCACCAGCTTCCTGTTCTCTTTGTTTGGAAGCATCTGTTACCATCACATAGTAAACACTTTTTTTTAAAACCATTCTGAGAGGGACGCCTGGGTGGCTCAGTTGGTTAAGCAGCTGCCTTCGGCTCAGGTCATGATCCCAGCGTCCTGGGATCGAGTCCCACATCGGGCTCCTTGCTCCGCAGGGAGCCTGCTTCTCCCTCTGACTCTGCCTTCCACTCTGTCTGCCTGTGCTCGCTCTCACTCTCTCTCTCTCACAAATAAATAAAATCTTTAAAAAAAAAAAAAAAACCATTCTGAGAACAGTCATCTGTGAGACACCTCTCCAGTGAAGTCTTAGTCCCAGACTTGGTTTTCCCACAGCCTCACTCAGCAAGGATTGTCTCTGTTATTCAAGGCCAATGAGCCTGGCTCTAACAAGGATTTCTAGGAAAATGGTTCCTGGCCACCTAGATGGATAAACTCTCCCAACACTGGTTAGAATCAATTAAACTCTGGTGCTGTGGTGTACTTGTCAGCCATTAAAAAGGATGCTGTAGATCTCACTTCTCACATTTTAATGTGCTTATGAATCAGTTAGGAATCTTGTTAAGATGAAGATCTGACTCGTAGGTGTGAGCTCGGCCTCAGGTTCTGCGTTTCCAACAAGTTCCCAGGTGATGCCAATGTTCTTGGTCCTTGGACTACACTTTGAGCAGCAAGCCTGTAGAGGTTTCTTAAACCCATGACAAGGTGTTCATGGATCCAGAAACCAAGAGAGAAAGGGCTGCAACATGTAGAATAGGATCCAATTTATATAAATATATATATATAATCCTATTTTTGTATATTCATTAATTTATAGAGGGATAATAGTATATCTGAGTGGTAAGGTTAAGACAATGATTATCTTCTTCCTTTTGATTGATCTTTGTGTTTTTAAAATATATTCTATAATAAACATATTTTATCCTAAAGACATTATTAAAATGATCTTTAAAACACCTGCTAACAGAATCATACAACAATCTTTTCTAAAGCACCCATTTCCACAGGGGAAGATTACTGCAAAGCAGTAACGAGAGGAACGTCTATTGGGTTCTCACATGGACCACTTTGGGTCATAAAATCATGGTAGAAAAACAGAGACCCTCAGATGCCATCTGGTGATTTAGCTTTCTTTACTCCATCAGTTCTGTGGTACATCAGTAATCTGCAACATGGCCCCAGGAATATGTTAATCTATTCTTTGGTAAAAATTTAAAAATTGGTTATATTCAGTGTCAGTGCAAATGTGAGAAAACAGACACCCGCAAACACTTTTGGAGTAACTGGTGCAAGTTTAAAAATATTTGACAAGACCTTTTAAAATTTCAAAAGTGTTCACCTTTTAAACCAGCAATGCCATGTCTAGGACTCTGTCTTACAGGCGTATCTCACAGTGTGCAAAGACACACACACATGCAAACATACACTCATGCTAGTATCTTTACGGCCCAATGGTTTATAATATTAAAAAAAAAATCTAGAAATGACCTAAATGTCCATCAATGGAGGACTAGTTAAATAAATTATGAGGTATTCACATGATAAAATCTATGCAGTCATTAAAAAAGAATGGCATCTGTGTCCTACATACAGTATATCTGTGTTTCATAGGATATGGGTGCACTCATGGTTGCTTATGCAGTAGTCTGTTTCAGTTTCTCTCTCTATTCTCCCTCTGCCTCTCCCCACCTCTTTTAAATCTTTATAAATAAATGAATGACTGAATAATAAATAAATAAATAAATAAAGTATTTAAAAAGAAAAAGAAAACCCAGTTTCAACATAGTAGAAAAACAAAGTCTGACTTAGCTTTAAATATCTTCACCTTGCCGAACTGGGATCTGGTGCTGGGAAAGGCATGTGTTGTTTCCCTGCTCTCCATCTGGGAGCATGGGATCCAGGACTTTCAGTTCTAAAACCTGAAAAATTGCAGACAAATTAGAGCTAGTGAGTCATCCCACCCTGCCATGTCCCTGAGCATCTCCTCCCTGGGCTATAGCTGCTGATGGCATGCTCACCCCAAGGAAATGGGAGAAGCATTTCCTGAGGGGTCAGGGGTGGGGGCACAGGAGAAATTTTCCCTGGACTGGGAGCGTCATGAGTTGCAAGCCTGCTCTCTTCCCACCCAGTGGCTAGAGCTGGCTTCTAGGCAAGCCTTCTGACTCAACGACCCCTCTCTCCTCTCTCCTCCACCAGGTCTGTTCTGTTCTGGTCATCTCCTGCCAGTGCCTCTGCCATCCTGCCACTAGCAAGATGCCTCCAACCTCAAACTCCTCACTCACCAGGGTGGCCCTTTGGGCAGAACCCCAGTGGCTTGCTGGGTCTCCCTCTTGGAGTCCTGAGAAAGTAGCTGATACCATCCAATAGAAGTTTCTTGGCTCTACTGCCAAGATAGTGAGCCTTCCTCCCGTTTGGATTGCCTCTGAGGAGACAGAATCCTGACATACTATCACCTTCTAGGCTACATTTTCCTTGAATTGTCTCAGTTCCATGTCTGAGTCCCAACTGCTTGGGACAAATATAAGAGCTGCCCAACGGCATCCCTGGAATGCCACTTCCCTAGGCTTGGAGTTAGAAGGGGGAACCTCCTGTTCCCCCAAGGGAGTGGTGGTGGGCCTCAGCAAACTTGCCCCAAAGAACTCCCCACCCATCAGCCTCCCTTGTATCTGCTGCCTCTCTCTGTGGAGGAATAGGCTCTTGCATTGTCTCAGTACATTTTGTGTGTGTGTGTGTGTGTGAGTGTGTGTGTGCGTGCACGCATATCCCCTTCACTTCGGGCTTGGTGTCTGCTATATTGGTGCCTCCAAGGAGAAGGAGGTAGGGAAAGCCCATTTGAACATCCTGCCCAGAGGAAAAAACATCACTTTTTCAGTGGTTGCTTGTAGAGAGTGGAGATGATGACGGGGGAAAGGATGGACAATTCCTTTTCATTTTATAATTTTATATAAAGTATATATGTATATATGTATGTTATGTAAAGTATATACGTGTGTATATGTACACATAAGTCAGATAGATGTATGTATATATGTGTGCTTATACATGGGGACATATGCTTCTGTGTATATACACACATAGACATATGTAACTTGCATAAACATGCCACTTTTGTAAGTAGGAAAAAAAGACACAGATGTGATTGTGTAAGAAAAATAGGGGAGGAATAGTCTCAATTCAATAATGACTTTCTGATTGCATTCAAGCTACATGACAACGAACCGTAATTAAAATGGAAGCTTTTTTCACTGTTGCAAAAAATGATTAATTGATAATTTCATTCATTATGCCTACAAAAAGCATATTCAAGTTTAAACAAATTGTAAGAAACAAAATCCACTCTGAAAACCTTCCCTTCAGGTTCTCTCTCCTTGAGCTGTTTAGCGGAGACAAGAAGAGGCTTTGAAGCCTGTGGCTGTGGCGTGAACTCTTGGGTTTCCAATTTGCACTGGGACTAGATTAAATGGAATTCTGCAGCCATCACTCCGATGTGTGGGATTGCACAGAGGCCTGCTCTGTTCTATTTCTGCAGATGTGTTTGATGAGCTGACCCTCTGTTAATGGTCTTTGGGACTGAACTGTCATGTCTCAGAGATTTGCTTCTTTGCAGCTGTCTCATCATTGCCTCATAAACTGTAAGTGAATAGTTCATTGCCAAGACCCACACTTGAAACGCTCACCTGTCAACAGCATAATTCTCCTCATACTTCTTAGATCAACTTTCTCTCATTTGAGAAACTTGTAGAAACCCAGACCTCCTGTTGGCTCTGAACGGTCTCCAAGTGGATGGATCAGCTGAAACCAATGAATCTGAATTATTGGCTAGAAATGCTGCAAGTTTCTGTGGCACCTTTCAGTGTGCAGGGAAGGCTAGAGCTGCTACTGCTCAGAATAGCCCCAAGGAAGGCCAGCCCTCGCCGGAGATACTGAGGGGTCACAATGCTGTGACTAGAATCAGTGGGCCCAATGCCTGCCAAGAGACTTCCCAGCGAAATCCTGCACCTTCCAAATGCTTGCTTTGTGTCCCAGAATGGTAAAAACTCCAAGAACGTAACATGAAGAATTAAAAATACTGTAGAAGTCTAGAAAGTTCCAAATTCAAATATGTATCCTATGTCATAGAAGTTAAGGAATCAAGACTTGCATAGACGTTTGAAATTCAACTATATAAGCATTATGAATGTGTGTGTGTGTGTGTGTGCACATGCGCGTGCATGAGTGCTTTGATCTTCAAATTCATATTTCTCACCAAGACCCTACTTCCCTGACTGAGTCCCTGCTCCCCCAACCTGTAGCTCCAACTTTTGCTTCATGCTCCAGCCCTTCAAACTTCATTTTATTTTTCTGGAGAATTTCATTCAAGTCTCTGGGCTCATCCTATATGCTGTGCTCTCTGCCCTCTTCCCTCAAGCTCTTTCCCTGGTCACCCTACATGCATCCTTCCTGTCTCATCATACTTCCCACTTACATAGGAATCCTCAGGGCCCTCCCACTGTCCTATCTGTGCTTTGTGAAGGTGCTCCCACCTAGAACAGTCCTCAGCACCTAGCACCCCTGCAGTTACACACAGATGGGGACAGAGAGCCCATCAGCCCTCCTCTGAGCTGTACCCACAATATCTGGCCCAGCCTGACACTTGGCAGGAAGTGCTCAAAGCTATTGATCAAATTATCAAAGAAAAAAGAACATGGGAAATGAATGTATTTTTCTAAACTAGGAAGGTAGCTGGTGTGTGATTTTCTCTCACTTTTTTATGTTATAAAATAAATGGAGCAAGTAAAAAGTAATTCGAAGACAGTAGTCTTCCCGTATTAACAAAATGATCTTCATTTTTCATACTCTTTTTAAGTTTTGTCCATATATCTGTTACATATAGTTGTTCTATTTTTCGTTATTATTATTTAAAATAATATATAAACAAGTTGCATTTTTCTGCATAGTTTTTCATACTTATAATTTTGTTGATAATGTTTTAAGTTGATACATTATACTTTCTCTAACCATGCTCTTAATTTTGTGATCGCATCAGGTATAGAGAATTCTCTGAACTCAGTGAGGTATAGGCATGAGCAGTTTCCTGTTTTCTTCCAATCATCACCTCCTTTTCCTGTCCTTAAGTCATATTTTGGGATGATCCCACAGGTTTAGGGTCATTTCTCATTATTTTTTTGAATTGAAGTAGAACTAACATAACAGTGTTAGATTAGTCTCAGGTGTATAATACAATGAGTCAACGATTCCGTACTTTATTCAGTACTCCTCTCAGTAAGTAGACTCTAAATCTCCTTTATCCCTTTCACCCATGCCCACCCCGCTGGCAATCACCAGTTTCTTCTCTGTATTGAAGAGTCTGGTTTTTCCAGTAATTCCAGAAGGGGGATTACTGGATCATGGGGTAGTTCTATTTTTAATTTTTTGAAGAACCTCCATACTGTTTTCCACAGTGGCTCCTACATTTTGCATTCCCACCAACAGTGCATAAGGATTCCTTTTTCTCCATATTTTTGTCAACAACTTGTTATTTCTTGTCTTCTTGATTCTAGCTATTCTGAATGGTATAAGGTGATAACTTATAGTGGTTTTGATTTCTGTTTCCTTAATGATAAGTGATGTTGAGCATCTTTTCATGTGTCTATTAGTAATTTGTATGTCTTCTTTAGAAAAAAGGTCTATTCAAATCCTCTGTTTTTTTAAATTTATTTTTTATTTTTATTTATTTTTTATTTTTATTTATTTTTTATTTATTTTTAGCATAACAGTATTCATTATTTTTTCACCACACCCAGTGCTCCATGCAATCCGTGCCCTCTATACCCACCACCTGGCACCCCAACCTCCCACCCCCCCTGCCACTTCAAACCCCTCAGATTGTTTTTTAGAGTCCATAGTCTCTCATGGTTCATCTCCCCTTCCAATTTCCCCCAACTTCCTTCTCCTCTCTAACTCCCCATATCCTCCACACTTATTTGTGGAGCATATACTATTTCTTTCTTTTTTTTTTTTTAAGGGAAATGAAAGCAAAATCAAACTCTTGGGTACATTAAAATAAAAAGCTTTTGCAAACCACAGGAAACTATTTAAAAAAAAGACAACTTACTAAATGGGAAAATCTATTTTCAGATAATATCTCTGACAAGGGGTTTATATCCAAAATATATAAAGACCTTATATAACTCAGCACCTCCCAAACACAAATAATCCAGTTAAAAAACAGAGGATTTTTTAAAATAAAAATAATACAAATAATCCAGTTATGTAAAAATAACTGGATGTAAAAATTTGTATGTAAAAATTTGTATGTAAAGGTTTCATGTATGTAACCATTTGTATGTAAAAATACAAATAATCCAGTTAAAAAACAGAGGATTTTTTAAAATAAAAATAATACAAATAATCCAGTTATGTAAAAATAACTGGATGTAAAAATTTGTATGTAAAAATTTGTATGTAAAGGTTTCATGTATGTAACCATTTGTATGTAAAAATACAAATAATCCAGTTAAAAAACAGAGGATTTTTTAAAATAAAAATAAAAAATCCTCTGTTTTTTAACTGGATTATTTGTGTTTGGGAGGTGCTGAGTTATATAAGGTCTTTATATATTTTGGATATAAACCCCTTGTCAGAGATATTATCTGAAAATAGATTTTCCCATTTAGTAAGTTGTCTTTTTTTTAAATAGTTTCCTGTGGTTTGCAAAAGCTTTTTATTTTAATGTACCCAAGAGTTTGATTTTGCTTTCATTTCCCTTGCCTTAGGATACATATCTAGAAAAATGTTGTTATGGCTAGTGCCAAAAATTACACCTATGTTTTCTTCCAGGAGTTTTATGGTTTCAGGTCTCACATTTAGGTCTTTAGTCCAGTTTGAGTATATGTATGGTGTAAGTTTATGTATGACGGTGTGTATGGTATAAGAAAGTGGTCCAGTTTCATTCTTTTGCATATAGCTGTCAGTTTTCCTAGAAGCATTTGTTGAAGTGACTGTCTTTTACTCAAAGTGTATTCTTGCCTCCTTTGTCATAGATTAATTGACCACATCAGTATGGGTTGATGTCTGGGCTCTATTTTGTGTTCTATTGATCTATGTGTCTATTTTTGTGCCAGTACCATACTGTTTTGATTGCTACAGCTTTATGGTGTATCTTGAAACCTGCGATTATGATACCTCTAACTTTGTTTTTCTTTCTCATGATTGCTTTGGCTATTCAAGGTCCTCTGTGGTTCCATACAAGTTTTAGTATTATTTGTTCTAGTTCTTTGAAAAATGCTGTTGGTACTTTGGTAGGGATTGCATTGAATCTGTAGATTGCTTTGGGTGGTATGGACATTTAAACAATATTATTTCTTTCAATCCATGAGCATGAATATCTTTCCATTTGTTTGTATCATGTTCAGTTTCTTTCATCAATATTTTATGGGTTTTGGTACATGGGTCTTTAACCTCCTAAATTAAGTTTGTTCTTAGATCTTCTATTTTTTGTACAGTTGTCATTTATCATTATTAAAAAGTTCTCTCTGGTTCAGTTGGAAACGCAACCTCATCTCTTCTCCTTTCCCTCCCTGACTAGACCATGAACTTTAGGACAGGTCATGGGGAGGGGATTTTTTTTTTTTCCACCCTTCTAACCTCGCAGTGGGTTTGGGTGGGGAGGCTTGAAGAGACGGAGGAGACTGTACCATGTACTATTACCTGCCAGTGATAGTCAGTGACCCTGATCTTATTCAGGTCACTTTGGTTGGATTCTGGGGCTCTGCTGACATGCTCTCTTTGTGTCATGTTATTTTTCTCAGTATGTTTGGCTTCACACTGAGGTCCTTCGTTACCCTTCCTTAGAAAGGAAGAGAGGCATCCCTTTCAAGCCACACCATTGATTTACAATCCCATGTATCATTTCCTCATTTGGTCACTGGGCATCATAATCCCTGCCTCTCCCTCAGCTTCTTCATATGGGGCCATTTTCTCCTCTATACCCTCCAAGGCCGTAAGAGATAGTGGGGTGGAGGTTGTTTTCAGCAGGTTATATCCTGATGCTTTCTTACTGCTGTATGAGCTGCTGCATCAGATCCCACCCTCAGAAATCTCCAGCCAAGATGCTGGCCCCAAAGTGGGATGAACCTCTTCACGATGAACACTGACTCCATGTGACCTCCTCCTTTTCCCTTCCCAGATAGTTCGTTGATAACTGGGGTGAAGGGGGTGATGGCTTGGGTAACAAGATTTAGCATCTGGCTCTAATTGTTTTTGCCCATTTAAAAATATTGGGGGATAGTTATATCCATTACCATGATTGTCGTGATGGTTTCATGGATGTATACTTATGTCAAAACTAATCAAATTGTGCACTTTATGTGCAGTTTATTATACATCAATTACACCTTGATAAAGCTGTTAAAAAAATATATTATGGGAAGGGAGCCTGGGTGACTTAGTTGGTTAGGCATCTGCCTTTAGCTCAGGTCATGATCTTGGAGTCCTGGGTTTGAGCCCTGGATCAGGTTCCCTGCTCAGCAGGGAGTCTGCTCCTCTGCATCTCCCTCTCCCACTGTCCTTCCCTTGTACCCCCAAATCCCCACCCATGTGAATGTGCTGTCTCTCTTTCTCAAAGAAAAAAAATAAGATCTTCAAAAAAATGTCAGGGGAACTTACTGCCTGTTTGTCTTCTTCACCATTTACTTAGAGTACTGTAAATAATGCTGTGTGAACATCATCATGTATATAGGTTTTTTCTTCTGATGTTTCCTTAAGATAAATTTCTAGGAGTTGGATAACCATTCGTATAGCTCCCCATAAATATTGGTATATTGTTTTTTCAGATAATTTCTTCAAAGAATTTTCAGTGTAGCAGCAAGTATGAAAATACAAGTTTAATAGCAGCCTTAAATTTCTTATTTTTTAAGAAAGTTCCTAGATGTAAAATAGTACATTAATTTTTACTTCTTAGATTAATATCAAGGATAGCATATATGTGTATGTTTGGCCAGCTTCTATTTCCTCTTATGAGAACTATTCTTATAGTTCTTATTCTTACTCGTTATTTACCTACTGGGGTTTTGATGTTCTTTTATTTTGCTTTTTATAGATGTTGTCATAAAGTGTTTGTGAAATAAACCATTTTTTTAACTAAAAACAGTGTTTATTTCTATGGTTAGACTATGAGAACAAATTGACTAAGGTAACTGAGATTTGAGTATAGGTTGTGGAGGTCTGTCAACTGCAGTTCCTAGTGCTGAAGGCAGAGGCTTAACCAACTGAGCCACCCAAGTGCCCTAAAGCTAATCTTTTCAGAGTTGTATATTTCCTTTTAGGAGAGTGATTTTAAATTGTGAGAGATGTTAATATAGGAATTGGAAGGGGGTGGCGGTGACAAATGTAATAAAAAATATCTTTGGGAAAAATTCAACTTCCCTGCCAAGACAGTTCTTAAGTTTTATTTATAGAATTTTAAAATTTCAAGTACTGTACAAGATTTATGTACACAAGTAGTATACCTAAGATTTTTCTACATATCAAAAAGAATAGAGTCTATAAAAGATTGAGTAACTCTGCTCTGTACTTCTTTTCAAGATGGTGGTATGAGATCATATTTTAAACTGCTCCACAAAAATGATACATTTATACACACACACACACACACACACACACACACACACACATTCCATGCTCAAGAACAAGCTATCTATGTAGACAAAATCAAAATGGAAGCATCCAGCCGTAAGAAGGAGTTGAAGTGATAAATAGATTCTGAATCTAGAAATACTCAGCATTGGCCAGAATTTAGGTCTCTGTTGAGTAGACAGGATCAAGAACACCCCATGTGCAGATGGATGGCAGTCAGTCCCACAGAGTGACAACAGGGGCAGGGTGGGGTTTTTCAACCATGAAAGGATTATTGACTGAGCTATGGGTTCTATATATTTAAGTTAATACTGACAATTTAAAAGATTTTTGTTTAAAAGAGCAAATACAATTAAAGTTGTGCAGCTGTGGTGGCTAGAAGAGGATAAAAGGCAGTGAACATTGACTCTGCCAGGACACTGGCTGATTCAACGGCTAAATCTGTGATATTGCCTCAGAATGGAAGCCCTCAGCTGCTGGCATAGGACCTGTTCTCAGGCATTGAGTCCCAGAAGTTGGGTGGGGGCCCTGTAAAACTGCTGGAAATAGAGAGTGAATGATAAGAGAAGACAATATGCTACCTTCTTCAAGAAGACAACAAAGCACATAAAACGTGCTTTAAAAAAGCTGGCCAGTGAAAATTAACCGGGCAAGAAACAACAGGTGTTGGAGAGGATGTGGAGAAGGGGGAGCCCTCTTCCACTGTTGGTGGGAATGCAAGTTGGTGCAGCCACTTTGGAAAACAGTACGGAGATTCCTTAGAAATTAAAAATAGAGTTACCCTATGACCCTGCAATTGCACTACTAGGTATTTACCCCAAAGATACAGGTGTGGTGAAAAGAAGGCCATATGTACCTCAGTGTTCATAGCAGCAATGGCCACAATTGCCAAACTGTGGAAAGAGCCAAGACGCCCTTCAACAGATGAATGGATAAAGAAGATATGGTCCATATATACCATGGAATAGTACTCAGCCTTCAGAAAGGATGAATATCCAACTTCTGTATCAACATGGATGGGACTGGAAGAGATTATGCTAAGTGAAATAAGTAGAGAGTCAATTATCATATGGTTTCACTTACTTGTGGAGCATAAGTAATAACATGGAGGGCATTAGGAGAAGGAAGGGAAAAGTGAATTGGGAGAAATCAGAGAGGGAGACGAACCATGAGAGACTGTGGACTCTGAGAAACAAACAGGGTTTTGGAGGGGAGAGGGTTAGGGGGATGGGCAAGCTTGGTTGTGGGTATTAAGGAGGGCATGTATTGAGCACTGGGTGTGGTGCATAAACAATGAATCTTGGAACACTGAAAAAAATTAAATTAAATTTAGAAAAAAGCTGGCCAATGAATAAAAAATTAGGAGAAGAATTTATTATTGAAGAAACAAAAATAATTAAACAATCCCAAAGTGACTTTAAAATAAGTATGTTTAAACTACTCAGAAATAAAGGAAGGAATAACAACCATAAAAATAAAAACTTGTAGCAATGAATCAAGGTCAAATGGATACCAAAAACAAAAACAAAACAAAAAAACCCCACACTCATTAAAAAATACCCCATAAATAAACAAATATAGTAACTGAGATGAAAAATTCCATAAGTGGACTAAATTCTAGATTTGTAACAAAGACAATTACTGACTTTGAAAATAATGCTGAGGAATTTACCTAGAAAGAGCAGAGAAATAGAGACAAATATTAAAGAAATGTTAAAAGAGAAGATGGATCATGAGGCACCACAAATCCTTTCTGAACTACTAAAGGATATATTTTATAAAGAAAAAAAGGAAACCCAAAATAAAGAAATGGGATGCCATAAACAATAATGAGCAAATTAGGAGATAAAAATATATTGGTAAATCAAATTAAATACTGATAATTTAAGAATAACATTTTCATTTTTTCAAAAGATTGATGGAAATAAAATTTAAACCATAAACACAGAAAAGATGAAAAGGATAGGAAACAATGGGTAATGCACACAAAGACCACCATCTTGTTTAGAGAGATGGAGATATTGAATTGCTTTAGACTCTTAAAGATAAGACATAGTTTAACATTTGTTAAAATAATTACTAAAATAAAAGAAAGGAAATGTGTAGATTATAAACCATTAGAGAAGGAAAGGAGAACGAAGACAATTTTATCAACCTAAGAGAAGAATGAAAGGAAGAAAAGGGAGGAGGAAGATGGAACACTGAAGATGTAGCCCCCAAAATAGAAATTAATCCAGATATATAAATGATCATGTTAATAGATTAAACTCAAGCTTTCTAAAGAAAAAGACAATTAGATTTGATTAAAACAAGTGCTGTTTATAAAACACACAACTAAAAACTATATAGAGCAATTGAATATAAAAACTAGAAAATATAAAAAACTAGTTTTTTCTATAAAAACTAGAATATAAAAACTAGAAAATACGTACCTATTATTACGTAACGGGCAAATAAATACTAACAAATAGAATATTGGTTTAGTAATATTAATACCAAACAGAGTAACATTAAAGACAAAAATATAATGATAAAGAAGCACTCTTTACAATGGCAAAAAAACAGTTTCCAACAAGATAAAAGTTGTGAATTTGTATGAGCCTAACAATAAAACTTTAATATATAAAGAAAAATTAACAGAATTTTAAGAAAATATGAACAAATTCATAATTATAGAGGGAAACTTAAATACAACTGCATCAGAAATAAAGGAAGCAAACAAAAAATATTTAGTAAGATTATATGACTTAAACACAATTATAAAGCTTCACTAATAAAAATTTAAATTTTGAAGTAACATTCCGCAATCATATGTGAAACATTTACAAGTTTATTAAAACAAGTCTCAATAAATTTAAAAAGCATGTCGTAGAAAGTACGTTTCCTGACCATATGGAAATAGATTAGAAATTAATAATAGAAAAATCTCTGAAAAACCCAAATATTTGGAAATAAAATAGGACACATTTAAATAAGTTATGAATCAAGGAAGAAATCTAAAGGGAAATTAGAAACTAAACTGAATGAAGATGAAAATACAATATATCAAATTTGTAGGGTAACAGTAAAGTCATAACAATTGAAATCAAATCAATTCTTGGAGGAGAATTTTTAGCACTAAACATTTTTATCAGAAAAGAAGAAAGGTCTCAAATCTATGACATCAACTTCAATCTTAAGAAATCAGAAGAGAAGAAGAGATCAGACCTCAAGTAAGTAGAAGAAAGGAAACAATAAAGAGTAGGGAAGAAGTCAATAAACTGGAAAACAAAATAGCAAGGAAATTGAAAGCTAATTCATTGGAAAGATCAAGGAAATGGATTCTAAGCTCACCTTGTCCCATGAATACAACTAAAGAACAGCCTTATCAGCATAAATAATCCAGAAAATTACTTGAAGATGGACAGAACATGCTGTCCACAACTAAATATAGAGAAGAGACCACATGGAAAAGGGTAGGAAGGGCGGAGAAATGGTTGGGAGTTAAAAGGACCCATCAGATCGTCTGCAGGAGGAAGGGAAGCTTCAGGCACAGAGGGGAGAGAGAAACAGATCTTGCACCAGAGAGCCTGCGCAGGGAAGATGAACTGCCATAATATTTGGCTTTGAAAACCAGAATGGTTGAATTTCACCAGTTCTTACAGTCAGCTCAACTTAAAACCTGGAAATTTAAAAATCAGCAGGCTAATGGGGGAGCCTGGAGGGCAAGAGGAAACGGAGTCTCCACCCCTTAAAGGGGTAGCACTAAAATAGCCCTGTGGAGATAGAACAAAGAATGCCTAGGGTACGTGGAGGGAGATTTCTTTACTAATCTCAGAGTGTATGCCAGAGGGGCAGGGATCTTTGGTAGATTTCTCCAGAACAAAGGGCTGGCAGGCACTATTTCCCTCCCCTACCCCACAGCATAGACACATGGACACCTGTTGGAAACAGTGCCAGGTCAGCAGTTACTTCCTAATGTGCTAACAGTTACCCACACATTCTCTTGCGGACATACACCCTCCAGCAGGGCCTCAGCTCCCGGTCCCCTCCCACAGCTAACCTGCCCAAACCTAATGCCACGTTTCTGCCCCAGTGTGCTCCTGTGTATCCACCCCCTCCAGCCAGTATGCTTTGGTCCCTGGAAGCTACAGGTCCCTTCACACTGGCTTGGACCTTGTTGGCACTGCATAACCCACCACTGTTTTCTCCTGCGGTGTGGTGCTATTGCACCTCTAACCAACACCTGGTCTCACTCAGCTTAAGCCCAAGCAGCCCCAGATTGGCCAGCTAACAGAGCAGAAACCCAACACTCTCCCCAGCAGGCAAAGAGATGCACTGCAGGCAACTGTACTGAAATAGATAAACTGAATAGCCTATATCTACCTATTAAGGAAATTGAATTTATAGTTAAAAGCTTTCCATAAAGAAAACTTTAGTCCTAGATGACTTTACTGGTGAATTCTGCCAAATAGTTCTATCTAAATATGAACAGCCTTTTTCACAGAGCTATAATAGAGAATCCTAAAATTTGTTTGGAACCCAAAAAGACCTCAAATAGCCAAAGCAATTTTGAAAATGAAGAACAAAACTGGAGGTTTTAGAATCCCAGATTTCAAGATATACTTCAAAGCTGTCTCAATCATAATAATATGGTACTGGCACAAAAATAGACACATAGATCGTGGGACAGAATAGAGAGCCCAGAAATCAACCCATGATTATATGGTCAGTTAATCTTGGAGGCAAGAAGATGCAGTGGGAAAAAGACAGTCTCTTCAACAAATGGAGTTGGGAAAATTGGTCAGCCTCATGTAAAAAAAAAAAATGAAACTGTACTACTTCCTGACACCAGACAAAAAATAACCTCAAAATGGATTAAGGACCTACATGTGAGACCTGAAATTATAAAAATCCTAGGAAAGAGCACAAGCAGTAATGTTTCTGACAATGGCCACAGCAACAGTTTACTAGATATGTCTCCTGGAAAGGGAAATAAAAGCAAAATTAAACTCTTGGTATTACATCAAAATAAGATGCTTCTGAGTAGTAAAGGAAAGAAGCAACAAAACTGAAGCACAGCCTTATGCATGGGAGAAGATATTTGAAAATGACATATCTGATAAAGGATTAGTATGCAAAATATATAAAGAATTTATACAACTCAACACCCCAACAATGAATAATCCAATTTAAAAATGGGCAGAAGACATGAACAGATGTTTCTCCAAAGAAGACATACAGATGGCCAACAGATACATGAAATGATGGTCAACATCACTTATCAGAGCAATACCAATCAAAGCCACAATGAGATACCACCTCAGACACCTGTCAGAATGACTATATTAAAAACATGAGAAACAAGAAGTGTTGGTGAGGATGTGGAAAAAAAGGAACTGTTGGCAGAACCACGAACTGGTGCAGCCACTATGGGAAACAGTATGCAGGTTCCTCAAAATATTAAAAATAAAACTACCATATGATCCAGTAATTCTGCTATGGGGTATTTACCCAAAGAAGATAAACACACTAAAAAGATATATACACCCCTGTGTTTATTGCAGCATTATTTGCAATAGTGAAATTATGGAAGCAGCCCAAGTGTCCATTGATAGATGAATGGATGAAGAAGATCTGGCATAGATGTAGAATAGAAGACAGATAGGTAGATAGACAGACAGACACACAGTGAATATTATTCATCCATAAAGAAGAATGCAATCTTGCCATTTGCAACAATGTGGATGGAGCTACAAAGTATAATGCTAAGTGAAATAAATTTTACTCTTATGTGGAATTTAAGAAACAAAACAAAAAGAAAACAAAACCAGACTCTTTTTTTTTAATATAATTTTTTATTTTTTTATTTTTATTTTTATTTTTTTTTACTTGTGAGGATTTTTTTTAATATAATTTTTTATTTTTTATAAACATATATTTTTATCCCCAGGGGTACAGGTCTGTGAATCACCAGATTTACACAAAACCAGACTCTTAACCAAAGAGAGCAAATTGGTGGTTACCAGAGGGGAGGTGGGTGGAAGGATGAGTGAAATAGGCAGAGGGGATCAGGAATACACTTGTCTCAATGAGCATTGAGTAACATATAAAATTATCTAATAATAGAATTATTGAATCACTATATTGTACATTTGAAACTAATATAATACTGTATGTTAACTACACTGGAATTTTAAAGTGTAAGAAATAGGCAAACTGAATAGCCTATTTCTTTTTTATTTTTTTATTAACATATAATGTATTATTAGCCCCAGGGGTACAGGTCTGTGAATCGCAGGTTTATATCACATACCTTCATATCACATACCTTCCTCAATGTCCATAACCCCACACCCTCTCCCTATCCCTCTCCCCCCAGCAACCCTCAGTTTGTTTTGTGAGATTAAGAGTCTCTTAAGGTTTGTCTCCCTCCCGATCCCATCTTGTTTCATTTATTCTTTTCCTACCCCCCAAGCTCCCACATTGCCTCTCAACTTTGTCATATCAAGGAGATCATATGATAATTGTCTTTTTCTGATGACTTATTTTGCTCAGCATAATACCCTCTAGTTCCATCCACGTCATCACAAATGGCAAGATTTCATTTCTTTTGATGGCTGCCTAGTATTCCATTGTACATATATACCACATCTTCTTGATCCATTCATCTGTTGATGGACATCTAGATTCTTTCCATAGTTTGGCTATTGTGGACATTGCTGCTCTAAACATTCGGGTGCACGTGCCCCTTCAGATCACTACATTTGTATCTTTAGGGCAAATACCCAGTAGTGCAATGAATAGCCTGTTTCTATTAAGGAAATTGAATTTGTAGTTAAAAACTTTCCACATAGAAAATTTCAGTTCCAGGTGACTTTATTGGTGAATTTTGACAGATATTTAAAGGAGGAAAGAAACACCAATTATATATACAAATTCTTCCAGAACATTTAAGAGCAGGAAATACTTCCAAAATTAAAATTCAGGTATGGGGTGCCTGGGTGGCTCAGTGGGTTAAAGCCTCTGCCTTCAGCTCGGGTCATGGTCTCGGGGTCCTGGGATCGAGCCCCATATTGGGCTCTCTGCTCAGCAGGGAGCCTGCTTCCTCCTCTCTCTCTGCCTGCCTCTCTGCCTACTTGAGATCTCTTTCCATCAAATGAACAAATAAAAAAATAAAAATAAATAAATAAATAAATAAAATTCAGGTATAAGTCTAACTTTAATTAATACCATGTCCAGATGAAGATATTATAATAATGAGCTAATGAATGTAAAGCAAAAATTCTAAGAAAATTAGCAACTAGAATAACAATTTATGAAAAATTCAGTATATCATCATGATGATGTATATCATGATGAAGGGAATGGATGCAATTCCTGTCAACAAGGTAAGGAAAGAAGCAAAAGGCATTTACGTGGATAGGAGCAAGTAAACCTGTCTTTATTCACAGACGTAATTGTTGATGTAAAAATGCCTGGGACCAGGGCGCCTAGGTGGCTCAGTCAGTTAAGTGTCTGCCTTTCACTCAAATCATGATCTTAGAGTCCTGGGATAGAGTCTGGCTTTAGGCTCCCTGCTCAAGGGGAGTCTGTTTCTCCCTCTCCCTCTGCCCCTGCTGCCCACTCATGCTCTCTCTCTTTCTCAAATAAAGAAATAAAATCTTTAAAAACATGCGTGGGATCTAGAAAAAATCTCCTAGGACTAATAAATGAGTTTATTAAGTGTTGGGATATAAGATCAATATACAAAAATCAATTCTGTATCTACATACAAGCAACGAGCAATCTGGAATTCAAATTAGAAAGCAATACCATTTACAGTTGCATCAAAAACTACTGACTACTTAAAGATAAATCTTTAAAAAGATACACCAGACATATATAATGAAAACTAGAAAATATTGCTGGGTGAAACGATCACAAAAGAAAATAAAAGGAGAGATCCTCTGTTCATAGGTCAGAAGAGTCAATATTGTTAAGGCGTCAGTTATTCCTAAACTAATCCCTAGATTCAGTGCAATCGCCATGAAAATCCAGCAGCCTTCAAAAAACCAAACAACATTTTGTACCAATTAAGAAAATACAAATACCAGCATACAAAGTTGGCAACTGATAAAATATATAATGAGATTATATATATGTATATATAATGAGATTATATATATGTATATATATTATACATACATATGTACATGTTTGTGATTCTGTATTTGTGAATTCTCCTACTTGTTAAAATTTCTTTGTAATCCCCCAAATCGATACTGCCAGCACTCTGATGGTCATTCAGTGGTATATGCAGAGCAGCACAAATTTTGAGTGGCTCAAAGCACATGTTTCTAGCTGAGGCTGAACAGGGAAATGTTCTCTCTTTTGTTTCAGTTCTCGTACTGTCAGTAAGTATCCTTTCCATGGTCTAATTACTGCCACATTTTGCAATTTTTTTGTGCTATTTGCTCATGATTTCATGTTTAAAATGGTCTTTAGCATAGTCTGAAGTATATCTAGGGCTCCTAAGCACAAGAAGGCTCTGATGCACTTGACTGTGTGCTAAGTGATAAGGTGTAATGTTGTTGGCCACAGTTCAATGTTAATGAATCAATAATATGTATTAAACAAGGTGTCTTTAAATAGAAACATACACAATACAAAGTTACATACTGATCGGTAGTGAAAATGTTGTGACCAGAGGCACCCGAGAAATGGACCCTTTATTTCTCTTGGTAGCAATGGTGTTCAATATTTGATAATTCCATGTTTGCGGTATCTTTATAGCTGTAACTACCATCAGTAACGAGAATTAACTATGTGTACATGTACACATACTGTATATAGGCAGTAAATAGCTAAAAATATACTTAAGCTCACCGAATTTGGAAAGGCAAGTAAAATAAACATAGAAATATTTCATGCTCATCAGAGTGGCAAACATTTTATACTCTGACAAACTGTTTTTGAGATGTGAGGAAATAGGAACTTTCATGCACTTCAGTGATAGTTTAAATTGGTAAAAACACTTCAGAGAGCAATTTCACAAAATCTAATCAAGTTGAAAGCTTAGATTTCCTTTGGCTCAGCAATTGTGCTTCTCAATACAGAGCACAGAAAAACTCTCCTGTGTAGTACTGCGTTTTAATATTTTTAGTGGACAAATATCTATTTTAATTGGATATGGTAAGAACTTCACAAAACATTCTTAAAAAGAAAAAAAGACTTTATTTATTTATTTATTTGAGAGAGAGAGAAGAGCAGAGAGGGAGAAGCAGACTCCCTACTGAGCAGAGAGTGTGACTTGGGGCTCTATCCCAGGACTGGGAGATCATGACTTGAGCCAAAGGTAGACGTTTAACAGGCTGAGCCACCCATGTGCCCCAGAACTTCACAAAATGTTCTTGACTGTTAAATTCATTGGTGTTTTCTAACACTATGTTGAAGTCAAAGTGCAGCAATATTGCTGAAGAACCATCCCATGGAAACTTGCATGTACTTCTGTGTAAAACTGTGTCATTAATATGGTACAGCAGTTCTGATGATGCCATAGTTTCAGTTTCACTTTTGTAGAGTAAATTCTTCATGTGAGCCCTTTCTAATATTTCCAAGGCTGGAATGTGTGTTGGGGAGAGTCCTGGGACTAACATATATATTAGATTATCTTGGTTTATAGAAAGGTCAATTTAAAGTACTACTTTTGAGTCAGCATATGTATTTAAATATAAAATTGCATGGAGCACTGGGTGTGGTGTATAAACAACCTTGGAACACTGAAAAAATCAAGTCAAATCAAATATTTAAAAAAACCTGACAAATGAATAAATAAATATAAAATACAGACCAAATATGTCTGATGTATGTACAAAATATAAAGATTCATAATAAAATGATCATCCACATTTTAAACCTAGTCTAGAATAGATTATGCTGATGCTTGAAATAAGTCAAGCAGAGAGAGTCAGTTATCATATGGTTTCACTTACTTGTGGGACATAAGGAATAACACAGAGGAGGACATTAGGAGAAGGAAGAGAAAAGTGAAGGGAAGGAATCGGAGGGGGGGATGAACCATGATAGACAAAAACAACAAAAAAAGATACACCCCCAAATGCAGTATAAACTCTGACTCTGGAAGGAATAAGCAACACAGCCTTGGGCAGAAGTGAGAGCAGGTGGTAGAAACATTCGATGTAGACCTGGAGAGGCGCAGGAAACATCCTCCAAATAACTCTATTTGAACGCAGTAGGTGGGAGGCCAGGGGATGAAGAGACTGGGGGTAGTTGCGAGATTGAGCCTCAGTAATGCCTCTGGTAAGATCCCATTGGGGCCGGGGGTTGCCCCACCTGTGCTGTGGTTTGGCTAACCAGGTGGGAGAGACCAGGGCCACTCTGGATCAGGGTGTCCAGAGCCTTCTGTACACTTGGATTGTCATAGTTGATACCTGTGGACTCTGAGAAACAAACTGAGGGGTTGTAGAGGGAAGAGGGGCATGGGTTGGCCTGGTGGTGTGTATTAAGGAGGGCACATATTGCATTGAGCACTGGGTGTTACACGTAAACAATGAATCTTGAACACTATGTCAAAAACTAATTGTGCATTGTATGGTGACTGACAAAACATAAAAAGAAAAAAAAAAAAAGAAATAGAACATTAGCAGTAAGTGTGAAGCCATCTGTGTACTACCCTTCACCGAACACCCTCATCCCCCAACCCTGGAGATAATCACTCTCTTGACGTTTGTGGAAAGATTTCAAACTACTGATTTAATTACTTTAGTAGTCATAGAATTATTTATGTTTCTTTTTTCTTCTTGGGCCAGATTTAGTGAGACACATTCTAAGAATTTGTCCATTTCATCTGTTTTCAATTTTATTGACAAAAAGGTGTTTATATTTTCCTTTCATAAGCTTTTTTTCCTCCCCAGCCAGACTTTGCCCTTTACTGAAGTTGAACTGTTAGGGCCAGGGAAAGGAGATGGAGACCACTAGAAGGCCTTAGACAGTCAGTGCACAGGGCATGAATGCCTGGGTGGGAAATGCACCCCTGAGGAGGGTGGATCAGCGGTGGTTGGGCAGCTTCCAGTAGCTAAAACCTACAACACAGCCGCAACAGGATTCCAGAAAATCTGGTGTTCTGATGGGATCCGAGGAAGCTGGGCGGATCTGAGGAAGCCCGGCTAGAGGACTGGGGTAAAACGCTGTGGTCAGAGTGCTCAGGGGTGAGGCTTAAGCAGTTGAACACTCACAATGCTGGTGCCTCCAGCGTTTCAGAGTAAGACAAGCATTAGATACTCCGCCACCCCTCGCTAAGCTTGGTTTTATCCTTTTTGACCCTCAACCACCATCTCAAAGTCAGAAGCCCCCACACAGGGGTAGTTTACCCCATGGCTTCCAGCTAGGGTGGGAACCCTGCACTAGAGACTGCTCTTCAGCCACTAGGGGGAAGAAAATGCTCCCTACCTGGGGAGCAGGGGCTATGGCAGGTTTGATTAGTTTTGCTACTCAGGAGGCTGGGCAACTCCTAGTCCACTCAGCCCCCACTGCCTGTACACACAACTGGTCCACCATTCTGTCAAGGGGAAGTCTCCTACCTCTGTCCAGCAGTTATCCAAAAGAAATTGAGAGATTTGTGGATGACCTTGTAATTGAAAATATGATAGGATTTGGGATCAGAAGAGTGGAGTTAGAATCATTTTTATGCTATTTACTGGCAGTGTGCCCCTGTGCAAATTCTCAAGCTTCACTGTCCCTTGGAATTCTCATTTTTAAAATGAGGGTAATAACCTCTCACACTGCAGGGAAGCCTAACTGAGCTTGTAGAGAGAAGCACCCAGAACAGAAACAACATAGCTGTCCCTCAGATGTTTCTTCCTTCTCCAGAGTCTCTGGATCTCTCCTCCTCTTACCCTCCATCTAACTCTGGACATATCAGATATAGGGGAGGTCACTGAATGCTACCTGAAGACTCAAACTGGGCCTCCCACATCTCAGCTGGAAAAGGCTCACGACAGCCTGAATCCCTTCTGTGTTCAGTTCCCCATGCAGAAGCACAGTTTCTGACCTGTAGTGGGCACTGGGAAATGTTGGTGGAAGGGGTGAATGGGTCTGGTGCAGAGATGACATACCATGGGAAAGTCTCTTAGGGGGGCGTCCAGTTGTTTTCAAAGAAAACATCATCATCAGGTTGACCAAAGCTGACATCATAGCCAGAGAGTGAAGTAAGAGGCTTCAATCTGGGGGCACCCCAATCTCTGTGGATCAGAAGCAGTGGACCAGACCCTGGGTCTCTGAAGCCAAAGGCTGACTGGTCATAGACTCCTCTGAGCCCAAGTCACCTTTCCAGTCTGTCTCTATCAGCCCCTCGGGATGGCCAGGCTGTCCTTCCTCAAGTCCTGGGAGGATTACAAAACTGCTGGAGGGGGTGGTTGATCCAAGTGCTGGGGGCAGCATTGTGATCCCAACACCGTGGCCTGTTTGTAGGTTGGGGCCTCAAAGACTTCATTGTCACCATCTGGACCAACTCTGGATAAAGTAGGTTCTCCCGTAAGCTTTTAAACATCTGTAGCATCCCTTCATTTCTTCTATTGCTTCTGTCACCCCTCCCCCCTTAATCTATATTGCCTGGGGGTTGTCTATTTTGTTGGTCTTTTCAAAGTGCTAACTTTTGACTTTATTGAGTCTCAATGCTATCTTGTTTCCAATTTAGTAACTTCTGTCTTTGTCTTCATTCCTCCTTCCTTTCTTCTACAGTTTTCTCTTCTTAAAACCTTTCCTAAATTAGACACTTAGCTCTTTGATTTTCAGCCTTCCATCTTTTTTAACAGAAAACTTGACTATCCTAAGTACCATCATTTATCTTCTAAGCAATGCTTTAGTTGTGGCCACAATTTATGACATGTATATTTTTTGTTATTTTGTTATTATCATAATTTTCATTTTTATTTTTCCTTCAACTGGAGAGTTTTTAGAAGTGTGCTTTCAAATTTCCAGATACATGGGCTTTTGCGGATATCCTTTGATTACTCATTTTCAACTAAACATTATCCTAATGATATCGATACTTTGAAATACTTCAACACTTGTTTTATGGACTACTATGAGATTAATTCTTACAAATGTCTTAGTGTCTGAATATTCTCTTATTGCTGAATGTAAAGCCTGAAGTATGTTTCACAAAACAAATGTTAATTTTGTGGGTCAAATCTTTGTCTGTATAATTTATCAATTATTGGGAGAGGTATGTTAAAATTCTTTAGTATATTGGTTGATTTATTGATTTTCTTTATAAATTTGGAAATGCTTATTTTTGAGTATTGAAGCTGTATTTTGTTCTAAAACCATATACTTTAATTTTTGAGAAATTTTAGGTTTATAGAAAATTAAGCAGTTTGTACAGAGAGTTCTCATATGCCCTCTTTTTCTTCCTACCCTGCTCACAGTTTCCCCTACTATTAATATCTTGTATTAGAGTAGTACATTTGTTATAATTAATGACCCAATATTGATGCGTTATATTAACTAAAGTCTATAGTTTAAAACCCATTGTTTAGGGGTCACCCTTTGTCTATGGGTTCTATGGGTTTTGACAAACTTACAAAGTCATGTATGCACCATCCAGTATCACAGGAGGTTTCACTGCCCTAAAAATCCCCTCTGCTACATATATTCATCCACTCCCCTCAAATCCCTAACAACCACTGATTTTGTGTATTTCTATAGTTTTATCTTTTACGAAGGGTCATATATTTGGAATCATGCAGTAAAAAACCATTTTAGATGGGCTGCTTTTACTAAGCAATGTGCATTTGAGATTTAGTTATGTCTTTTTGCAACTTGATAACCCATTTTGTTTTTTTTAAGATTATTTATTTATTTATTTTGAAAGAATTTATTTATTTGAGAGAGAGCATGAGAGCATGACCAGGGAGAAAGAGAGAGGGAGAAACAGGCTCCCCACTGAGCAAGAAGCAAAATGCAGGGCTCGATGCCAGGACCCTGGTATCATGACCTGAGCCAAAGGCAGACATTTAAGCTACTGAGCCACCCAGGTGCCCCTAAAGATCTTATTTTAAAGTAATTTCTACACCCAACATGGAGCTTAAACTCACAACCCCCAAATCAGTCTCATGCTCCACCAACAGAGCCAGCTGGGTGCCCCGACTCATTTCTTGCTATCACTGAATAACAGGCAATTTTCTGGATGTACCACAGTTTGTGTATGCCTTTTCCCTTTGAAGGACATTTTAGTTATTTCCAGTTTTAGACTGTTATGAACAAAACTGCTATAAACATTTGTGTGCCTGTTTTTGTGTAAGTACAAGCTTTTAACTCATTTGAGTTAACACCTAGGCACATTATTGTGGGATCATAAAATGATTTAGTGAAAAACTGCCAAACTGTCTTTCAAAGTGGCTAAACTGTTCTGCATTTCCACCAGCAATGAATGAGAGTTCTTATTGTTCCACATCCTCACCAGCATTTGGTATTGTCAGTGTTTTGAATTTTAGCCATTCCTTTTTTTATTAATGATTTTTTATTTTTTATAAACATATATTTTTGTCCCCCGGGGTACAGGTATGTGAATCACCAGAATTTTAGCCATTCTAATAGCTATGTATCTCATGTTGTTCACATTTTCAGTTTTCTAATGACACATGACATTGAGCATCTTTTCACACATTTATTTGCTGTATGTCTTCTTTGCTAAGTTGTCTGAACAGATATTTTTCCCATCTTACATTGGGTTGTTTTCTTATTGTTTAGTTTGAAGAGTTCTTGGTATATAAGAGTTCTTTATCCAGATATATGTTTTGTAAATATTTTTTCCCATTTTGTAGCTTTGTCTTTTTTTTTTTTTTTTTGAGAGTATCTTTCCCGAGCAGAAGTTTGTTTTATTTGCTTGCTTGTTTGTTTGTTTGTTTTTCCTAGTGGGGAAAAGATAGACATTTATTTGGTTATTTTTTTTTAATTTAATTTTTTCAGTGTTCCAAGATTCATTGTTTATGCACCACACCCAGTGCTCCATGCAATACATGCCTTCCTTAATACCCACCACCAGCTTCACCCCCCCACCCCTCCAAAACCCTCAGTTTGTTTCTCAGAGTCCACAGTCTCTCATGATTCATCTCCCTCTCTGATTTCTTCCAATTCACTTTTCCTTTCCTTCTCCTGATGTCCTCTGTGTTATTCCTTATGCTCCACAAGTAAATGAAACCATATGACAATTGACTCTCTCTGTTTGACTTATTTCAGTCAGCATAATCTTCTCCAGTCCTGTTCTGTGTTGATACAAAAGTTGGTTATTCATCCTTTCTGATGGAGGCATAATATTCCATTGTATATATGGACCATATCTTCTTTATCCATTCGACTGTTAAAGGGTGCCTTGGCTCTTTCCACAGTTTGGCAATTGTAGCCATTGCTAGAGCAGAAGTTTTACATTTTAATAAAGTCCAACTTAATTATTTTTTCATGAATTGTACTGTTGGTGGTATATCTAAAAAGTTACCATCAAACTTAAGGTCACTAGATTTTCTCCTACATTATCTTCTGGAAGTTTTATCATTTTGCGTTTTACCTTTCTGTGATTCACTTTGAGTTCATTTTTGTAGAAGGTGGAAGATCAGCATCTAAGTTTTGGTGGGGCGGGGGTGTAGATGTCCAGCTGTTCCTGCTCTACTTAAGAAAACACATTTTTTTTCTCCATTGTACTGTCTTTGCTACTTCATCAAATATCAGTTTTGTATCAACACAGAATAGGACTGGAGAAGATTATGCTGACTGAAATAAGTCAAACAGAGAGAGTCAATTGTATTTATGTGGCTCTCTTTTGGGGCTCTCTGTCCCATTGATCTGTCTATTCTTTTGCCAATACCACACTGTCTTAATTAGTGTAGTTTAATAGTAAGTGTTGAAGTTGAGTAGTGTCAGTCCTCCAACTTTGTTTTCTCCTTCAGTATTGGTTGGCTGATTCTGAGTCTTTTGCCTTTACATACAACCTCTAGAAACATTTTTGTAAATATCTACAAAATAACTTTCTAGGACTTTAATTGGAATTGCATTGAATCTATAGATCAAGTTGGGATGAACTGACATCCTAACAATATTGAGTCTTCTTATTCATGAACATGGAATATCTTTCCATTTACTTAGAGCTCTGTATATTTTTCATCAGAGTTTGGTAATTCTCCTCATATAGATCTTGTACATATTTTGTTAGATTTATTTCTCAATACTTCACTTTTTGGTACTAATGTAAGTGGTATTGTGTTATTTTTTGTTATTTATTCTTTTAATTTTTTAGAAAGTTTTAATTTAAATTCTATTTAGTTAACATACAGTGTAATATTAGTTTCAGATGTACAATATAGTGATTCAACATTTCCATACATCACCTGATGCTTATCACAGAAGCACAATCCTTAGTTCTCATCACCTATTTACTCCATCCCCTCACCCACCTCCCCCTGGAAACCATCAGTTTTTTCTCTATAATTAAGAGTCTCTTTCTTGGGGGCACCTGGTTGGCTCAGTTGGTTAAGCATCTGCTTTCAGCTCAGGTCATGATCCCAGGGTCCTAGGACTGAGCCACAAGCTGGGAATCTCTGCTCAGCAGGGAAGCCTGCTTCTTCCTCTCCCTCTGTCCCTCTGCTTTCTTGTGCTTGATCTCTTTCTCTCTCTCTCAAATAAATAAATAAAATCTTAAAAAAAAAAAAAAAAAGCCTGTTTCTTGGTTTACTTTCCTCTCTTTATTTTTCCTTTACTCATCTGTTTTGTTTCTTAAATTCTACATATGAGTGAAATCATATGTTATTTATCTTTCTCTGACTGACTTATTTCACTTAGCATAATAGTGTCTAGTTCCATCCATGTCACTGCAAATGGCAAGATTTCATTCCTTTTTTTGGCTGAGTAATATTCCATTGTACATATGTGCGTGTACACACACATGCACACACACGCACACACGCACACACACACACCAACTTCTTCATCCATTCAGCAGTCAGTGGATATTTTGGGCTGTTTCTTCAATTGGGCTATTGTGAATGATGGTGCTATCTATATCAGGGTACATGTATCCCTTTGAATTAGTATTTTTATATTCTTTGGGTAAATGTCTAGTAGTGAAATTGCTGGATTGTAGGGTAGTTCTATTTTAACTTGTTGCAGAACCTCCATGTACTGTTTTCCAGAATGCCTGCAGGAATTTGCATTCCCACCAACAGTACAAGAGGGTTCCTCTTTCTCCACATCTTGCCAACACCTGTTGTTTCTTGTGTTGTTGATTTTGGCCATTCTGACAGGTGTGAAGTGATTTCTAATTATAGTTTTGATTTGTATTTACCTGATAATCAACCATGTTGAGCATCTTTTCATGTGTCTGTTAGCCATTTGTATGTTTTCTTTGGGAAAATGTCTATTCATGTCTTCTGCCTATTTTTTTTTTAATTTTTAGTTTTTTTTTTATTAACATATAATGTATTATTAGCCCCACAGGTACAGGTCTGTGAATCGCTAGGTTTACACATTTCACAGCACTCACCATAGCACACACCTTCCCCAATGTCCATAAACCCCACCACCCTCTTACCCCTGCCCCTGGCAACCCTCAGTTTGTTTTGTGAGATTAAGAGTGTCTTATGATTTGTCTTTCTGCCTATTTTTAATTGGATTATTCATTATTTGGGTGTGGAGCTTTGTAAATTCTTTATATATTTTGGATACTAACCCTTTATCAGACATGTCATTTGCAAATATCCTCTCCCATTCCATAGATTGTCTTTTAGTTTTATTGATTGTTTCCTTTGTTGTACAGAAGACTATGTTGGTCAAGTCCCAACAGTTTATTTTTGCTTTTGTTTCACTTACCTCAAGAAACATGTCAAGAAAGATTACTTGCTATTGGGCATTGCATTTTTTAACTTTAAATTCCAATTATTTATTCCTGATATATAGGAAAGCAAATTAACATTTGTATACTAACCTTGTGTTTTAAAGTTTTGCTATAATTGCTTATTAGTTCCAGGAGGTTTTTTAAAATTTTCTCTTTGTTTGCATGAAGTTTACAACTATCTTATCTTCTTGGTGAATTAAAATATTTTCATTATGTAGAGACTTTATTTATCCTAGTAAGGATTTTTACTTTAAAGTATCCTTATTACTTATGAAAGTAGCTATAAAATTTTTTACCTAATATATGCCTTTCATTTTTTTTGATTTTCAACTTTTCTGCATCTTTCTCTTTTAGATCTGTCATTTGTTAAAAGTGCATAGCCATATCTGTGTCTGTGTGTCTACACACACATACCAAATATAATAGTGTTTGTATTTTAGCTGATTGATATTCACTGCTGTTAAGTTCTAATTTAATTCCATTTGGTTAGAAGACATATTTTATATGACTTTAATCTTCAAAAAAATTTATTGGTAGTTGTTTTATAGTCTATTTTGTTAATGTTCTTGTATGCTGGAAGAGAATGTATATTATGTTGTTGTAGGGTGGAGTGTTCTATAAATGTCATTGAAGTATTGAAATCTCTGGTCATAATTGTGGATTTTTTTTTCTCATTGTAGTTCTTTCAGTTTTAAAGCTCCATTATTAGATGCATAAGTGTTAAGGATTGTTATGTCCTGTGACCTCTTTATGATACTGAAATGACCTACCTTGTATATTCTTTGCTCTGAAATCTACTTTATCTGTTATTAATAGTTACTCCAGGTTTTTAAAAAATTTTTAGTTTTGAAAAAAACTAAAAATAGTTACTCCAGATTTTTGAAAAATAGTTACTCCAGATTTTTGAATAAAAACTATTAGTATAACACATTTCTATCCTTTTACTTTTCAGCTATTGTGTCTTTATAGAATATACTTCTTGCAGCAACATAGAGTACAGTCTTGCTTTGCTATCTAGTCTGGAAATCTGTTTTTAATGGAGGTATTCCAACCATTTACATTTAATGTGGTTCTTAGTAGTTGGTTTTTTTTGGAATGAGTATTTCTTATTATTGATTCCCTTTTATCTCTTTTGTTGGTTTATTAGTTATAACTTTTTGGTTGCTTTAGGCTTTATGCTATGCAGCATTAAGGTATCACAGTCAACCTTTGAATGATATAAAACTGCTTGTAGAGTGTAAGAACTTTACAATGGTATATTTGTTTCTCCCTCTCTAGCTTTTGTCCTGTTGTTGTGTACTTTACTTTTACATACGACATAAACTTCACAATACATTGTAATTAGTTTTGTTTAAATAATCAATTATCTTTTAAGGAATTTTAAAGGATAAGAAAAAGTACATATTAACTAATGTAGTAATCATTTCTACTGCTCTTCATTCCTTTATGTAGATCTATATTTCCATCTGTCTAAAGGACAATTTTAACATTTTTTTGTAGGGCAGGTCTGCTGAAGATGAATTCTTTCATACTTTGTATATTTGAGTAAGATGAATATTTATATATTTTGTCTTCACTTTTTTTAATACTTTTTTTTAAAGATTTTATTTATTTGAAAGACAGAGATCCCAAGCAGGCAGAGAGACAGGCGGGGGTGGGGGTGGGGGGTAAGTAGGCTCACTGCTGAGCAGAGAGCCTGACATGGGGCTTGATCCCAGGACCTTTGGATCATGACCTGAGCCGAAGGCAGAGGCCTTAACCCACTGAGCCACGCAGGTGCCCCAGGATCTTCTCATTTCTTAAAAATCACTTTCCCTTGCAGAAATGTCTGTTCATGTCTTCTGCCCATTTCTTGATTGGATTATTTGTTCTTTGGGTGTTGAGTTTGCTAAGTTCTTTATAGATTCTGGACACTAGTCCTTTATCTGATATGTCGTTTGCAAATATGATGGGATTGGGAGGGAGACAAACCATAAATGACTCTTAATCTCACAAAACAAACTGAGGGTTGCCGGGGGGAGGGGGTTGGGGAGAAGGGGGTGGGATTATGGACATTGGGGAGGGTATGTGATTTGGTGAGTGCTGTGAAGTGTGTAAACCTGGTGATTCACAGACCTGGGGATAAAAATATATGTATATAAAAAATATATGTTTATAAAAAATAAAAAATTTAAAAAAAAAAAAAAATCACTTTCCCAACTTTTATTTTGAATAGTTTCTATTGTTGTGTCTTCAAGTTCACTAATCTTTTCTTTTGAAACATTTAATTTTTGGTTCATCTAAACCAGCATATTTTTCATCTCAGATATTATAATTTTCATCCCTAGAAGTTTCATTTGGGCTTTTCTTATATTTTCCATATCTCTGGTATTTTTAACATATTGAGTACCGTTATAATGACTGGTTTGCTATCATTGTCTGCTATCTAACATCTGTGTCAGTTCTCAGTCTAGTTTGATAGGATTCTCTCCATATTATAAGTTATATTTTCTTTCTTCATCTCATTTCTGGTCATTTTTATTTAGATGTGAGATGCTCTGAATTTTACCTCTTGGGTTCTGTATGTTTTTACATTCCTATAAATATTATTAAACTTTGTTCTAGCATGCAGTTTAGTTACTTAGAAACAGCTTGATCATCTTAAGTCTTGTTTTTAAGATTCTTTTTTTTAAACTTTGTTTATTTGTTTGTCAGAGAGAGAGTGCAAGCAGGGGAAGCAGCAGGCAGAGGGAGAAGCAAGCACCCTCCTGAGCAAGGAGCCTGATGTGGGACTCAGTCCCAAGACCCTGGGATCATAGTCCCAGCTGAAGGCAAACGCTCAACCAATTGAGCCACACATGCATCCCTTGTTTTTAAGATTTCTGAATGGGTCAGCATTTAGTCTAGGACTGATTTTGTCTACAATGTGGCATGAGCCTTTTGAATACTCTATCCAGTGCCCTATGAATTATGAGGTTTTCCAATTTGGCTGGTGACAGCAAACATTATTCCTGGCTTGATGTGAACTCTGAGGACTGTTCTAATCCTTTAGGGTGGTTTTATCCCCCTAGTTTCCTCATATGCACTTACTGATCAACATTCTGCTAAATACTCAAGGAGGCCCTTGCAGATCCCTACACAGCCCTCTCCTCTCTAATACTCTATTCACAAACTCTAGCTGCCTTTATTTATCCGGTCTCCCAAGTTCTCCCTCTAAATTCAGGGAGTCTCTCAGGCTTTGTTGGCATTTCCTTCTCTGTGCCACTGCCTGGAAACTCTGAAGGCAGTACGGTGGGGAAATCATATGCCTGATTTGTTTTCCATCATCTCTCAGGGAGTTCTTTCTTTCATTACCAGATATCCAGTTTGTAAAAACAAGGGTTTCCTTTATTTTGTCCAATGTTTTGGTTGTTTCAGATGGGAAGGTAAATTTGGTCCCTGTTACTCCATCTTAGCTGGATGTGGAACTCATTTCATTCTTGATTAATGATATATTTGGAGTTTTTCCCTAGTTATTTATTTTATAATTTCTATTTATTTTTTCTTACTTATTTTCTCCTTCTTTTTATGATAATCAGATATTCTATTTATTAAATGCTTATTGCATCTATTAAACCCAAACCTTGGTCTATGTACTTTGCATAAATTTCCTCACAATGACCTTAGAAGCTAGCTACTAAACCCTTGCTTCTTTTAGGTATGAGGAAACTGAGTCATAACACTTTCAGTGACCTCCCATAATGCCACATATTGGGGTTTACATCCAAGACTTTTCTAAAGCCTTTGCTTTTTCTACACAGTACTGTCCTACCACCAGCTGAAAGCTAATGTGGCTATATTCTAAGAATGCTAATTTATGTGATTGTTAAGCTAATAAGACAGTTCCTTTGAGTGGTCATGGATTTGGTTGTCTCACTGGCCTTTACTTTCATTATCTATGGAGCTAATTCAGAGTAAATAAACTCCAGTTCATGTTGTCAAATAATTTAATATTAACAAGTAAGTTATGATGTTAGCAGCAATATGAAAATGCTATGAGTGATTAACTACACGGTGTCTTTCGGAATGAGCTTATTGACTTGGGAGAGGGTGGATTGTAATAATAACTTATTTAAAAGAATCATCTTATCTCACTTTGCATGGAAAGCTAATATTGGATGTTGAGTAGAAATTATCCTTTTGAATTTTAATTGTCTATTCATTATCAATTCCCTGATGGCTTATCCTGATTTGTTGACAGTCCTTGCTCTGTAACTTAGCACATGCCCAGAAGATACCAGAGAGCAAATGAATAAAGATGTTTTTGGGAGCCTCTGCTTTTTCAGTGTTAAGCCTTTACAGTCCACACTTTGTGCCCACCTCTTCTGTGGCTGAAGAGGTCTGTCCATCAGGAATTCTCTTGGCCACTTCCTGCACTGCTGTTTATAATTGTCCTCATCACAGGGCAATGTAGGCTTTAGGAAGCATCCTCTGTGAGCGCGGCTGCACCTGCTGGTGGGGCTGCGGTGTCATAACAGGAATGTCTGACTTTATGCCGTTAAGCATTTATTTGGTGATCCTCAGACATATCCAAGGCTGGTAATGTGACAAAACAGTAATCCGTTAAAAGTAAAGGCACTGAAATCTCTTTGGAAACAGGCAGTATAATAGCAGTGTATCATGTACCTCATTACTGAGTTCTGAGTGTGTGGAAGCTTTGAATTTTATGATATAATTAATCGAACGCACCTTGCAGAGCAAGAGAAAAATGGAAGGCTCTGTAAGCCTTTACGTTCCTTAAACTACTGCTGTGCGCTCTATTGGGCAGGCACAGCCTTGCAGACAGAGATGGAAACTGTATAGGAAGCCCGAAGGCACAAGGCTGCTTCCCGCTGGAGCTGTCATGAGAACAAATGGGAGAAACGGGAAGTCTGGACCACATGGTGGAACCTATCCCGGAAAATCAATTGGATCTAATCCATTCCAGCTTTTGCACACACCGGCGGCACAATGGCATGTTAGACATTTGCTGTAGGGAATAGCCTAGGGATCTGAAATATCTCTTTCTGAAGAAATGAAGGTTTTCTGAGAAGATTATTACTAAGAACTCAAACCCACCACGTCTTCCACAATAAAGAAAAGAAAAGCACTGAGATTTGTGGACACTATATTCCTCCAACAAGCCAGGGATATGGATGAGAAAAAAATGTACTTTGGCATTCAGTAAACCTCCATGGAGGGCCTCGTGACTATCAGGGATGGTGCTAGGGGTGAGGAAGGGAATGAGGAAGATACAAATATGACTTTGAGTTTTGGAGAGAGAGATGTAAAAATGTATATATGGTAATTGAGTGGTATAAGAGTGTGTGAGTGCCGAAGTGTGCAAGACTGCTGGGGAGGGGAAGAGGGCCTTGGGGAGGAGGTGAGCTTTGAGCAGAGTCTGCAAGGATGTTTTCTGGGGGAGAAAACGGCCATCTGGGAAGAGGCAGCAGCACGTCTAAAGGCACGGAAAACCAAAAATAACTCACAGCTCTGCGGGAGACGGTGAGTAATCTGGTCACGCGTGCTGAAGAATCACGGGATATAACACAAGAGGAGAATGTTGGAGTTGGGTTGGGCAGGACATGGTCTGCCAAGTAAAGGAAACTGGGCATTATGCTGTGGATTTAAAGTAGGAGGTAACCAGCTCAGACTTGTGTTTAGGAAGAGAATGCTGGAGGTGGTGTGGAAGGTAAAAAGGAAAGAGGAACTGGACGTGCCCAGACATTAAGAAGGCCTTGCAGTGCTGAGGTGGAAGATGGTGTGTGGTAAACCACGACTGACGTTGTCTTAAGGACTTTGCTGTTACTTGTAAGGCACTTTGCCAAAAGACATAGTCTTCACCACTTGCATGGTTGTTAACTGATTTGTTTTAATTCAAACAGTGCCTTCAGGTGAGGGATGTAATCTCTGGATGCCTCTAGTCTCCTATGGAGTCTGCCATCTTTCATTGTTCTACTTTAGTGTGGTATAGAGATTGCTTATGTTGATTTTCCTGGGCATTGATAACTTACATGGGTATTTTTGGAACCAGAGTGTATGAAGATATCATCCGTTAGATGTTCTCAGTCATTTCATTTGTTCATTTGTTCAGCAAACAATGACTGAATGTCTCAAGGTGCCAGATACTGTGCCAAGCACAGGCAAAAATGAATTAGACCAGGGTCTTGTCCCCCAGGTGCCTAGAGCTTTGGGAGAAGTAAGCACATGATTTATAATGCAAAGTACTATGGAATTTCAGGAAGGAGAAGGGGAAATAGGGCTGTAGTGGGCAGAGTAGGAACACAGAACTGACAAAAAGTAGATCCATTAGCCAAATCTTGAAACATGAGTTCATATTTATTACTCTGACATGGTGGGTAAAAGAGTGTCAGAATTCTAGTTATTTGGGGCATATAAACCACCCCCCCGAAAATTAGGAGCATAAAATAACATCAAGTTTTTATTTCTCATGGTTCTGTGCATTGGTTGGGCTGAGTGGGACATTTCTCCTGCTCCAAGTGGTGTTGACTGGAGTCACTAATGCTCTGAAGTCTTTTCACCTGCCCTTCCAGGCCTAGTCTCTATTTTGCCCTCTCCATGGTAGTTATCTTTGTATGCTTGCTCACCAAATTTTTATAGAATGTCCACTGTGTGCCAGACAGTGCTAAGCATCAGGGAAACCACTGAAAATATTTAGTTTTAGACAAAGTGAAATGGTTTTCTAGCTAAAAGGTTATATAGGCTTTTATTTTGGGAAGAACCTACCTGGTACCCTCTGAATGTTTTGGAGGCATATTCTTACCTGTCTCATGCATGTCTTTTTTAGGATTTGATCTGATTTAAAAAAAAAAAAAAAACAATTCCTGAAATGTACAAAGAACTGGATCTGCAGAATAAAATAATTTCCTTCTTTTTCCCCTAAAACAAAGTGATGCAGATTATTCAGCATGGAGGTATATTGTGTTGAGTTATTATAGTAAAAATATAGAAGAATAATTTAGGCAACAAGCCTGAAAAAAAATGTCACCCACAGGGGAAAACTTGTGTTGGCCTCAGACTTGCCCATAATCGCACTCTCAGGAGACAGGGAAGCAATGTCTACAAAATTCTGAGAAAAAATTATCTATGACCCAAGAATCCTACATTTAGCCAAGTGTCTGCTGTATGCAGAGACATCAGGCAGAAATTCCTAAGCACACAAGAATTTGGAGAATTCAGCTTTACTGAGTCCTTCTTGAAAAATCTACTTGACAGTATATTCCAACCAACCAAGACATGGCTCAGAACAGAAGTACTCAGGAATGGAAAAGCTACATGGCAAAAAGAAAAGTGAACAATAAATCTACTTGAACTTAGAATCCAAACTGCAAATCCTGGAGTTATAGAGTTATTCTGAAATCCCAGGGATTGTGAATAAGAATAGAATGAGAAGGTTAAAAATCTTGATGGCGCTTAAAAAAAAGACAAGAACAAATGAAAATTAGAATATGGGAATAAGTGCTACTTTCCTCACCTTTCGTGGCAGACAACTGTCTGAAACTGGACTTTGAAGTAAGCATGTGTGTATGAAACTCATCTCTCACTGTCTTTCACGATATTTCTTTTTTTCTAAAAAGGCTGGGTATAGTGCATAAACAATGAATTTTGGAACGCTGAAAAAAATTAAATAAGATTTAAAAAAATGAAGAGACTCTTACTAAGTTTCTTTAGAAAATAATATCTCTGGCAGAAGACATACTTAAAGACCAGTAGTTTCTTTGGTTTCATTTTTTTCATTATTAGAATCAAATAAAATATAATGTAATATATTTTACTTCATACATATAATTTATATATATTATATATAATGTAATATATATAAATAATATACTTTACTTCAGCACTATGTTTTCTGTCTTTTGTCTATCCAGCTCCATGTAGGTTCATATGTATACTGGGAGGCATCTGGAATAATGTTCATCTGATATTAATAATTTTTATAAGGTAAAGATTACTTTTGTTTTATTATTTGTGCTTTTCTGTACTGATTGACTTTAAAATAATAAGGAACTTTTTTTATAAAAATAATATTTGATTCCATGGTTGTAGTTTGTTAACTTTATCTCTCTAGGCCTCAGTGTCCTCATCGGTAAATGGGGTGAATAATGAATACGATGGATAATTGTCCCTGTTTCTAAAGGCTGTTGGGAGGAACAAACAAGAGAATGCCTACGAGGCAGATGGGACAGCATCCAAACCATCATGAACTTAATACACATTAACTTTAAAAAAAGGCCTGAAATCATGTAATGTTAGAACTAGAAGGAACTTCAGTGATTCACTTTTTAAATTTAACTCATGAAAAAACTGAAGCCCCAAGAGGTGTGCCCAAGATCACATGGCTAGTTATGGCAGAAACTTAGTCTTCTGAAGGCCAGCTCTTTGCACATCCCACGCTCTTTATATGTCCTATGGGAATGAGAACAGAGATATATATATATATATATAATATACAACCACCAGATTCTTGGACCAATATTCACATTACTCTTCAGCATTCTTAGAGCCCACAGCAATAAATATATCATAGGAAGGAGCGCCTATATACCCATTTGGCTAGCAAGAACATGGTTTGCAATTAAAAATTCGCCCCAGGAAATTCCACAGAGTGTATCATACATGTACAGCTAATTAAGAGGTAACTGCAATGGGGGGTTTTTTATCTCCGTCTGGCAAGAGTTATTCTTGTCTTCTTATTTATCTTCTGCCTTGAGATGAATAGCTATCTTCCAGTTGTTCAATTAATTAAGCTTCTTTTCTGTTGTCACTGTGCGGCAATAAACATGGCTGTCTAGATAAAACCTGTCCCTCAAGTTTTTCCCGAGTTGTTGGGAAACGCCTGTTCCACCATCAACATTCATAACAGGGTAGGCAAAGAAGACCTCCTTGCAGCAATTTCACATGCCGTTATACAAATTAATGAAAATTCGTGATTTTAGCATGGAGGGGTTTTGCAAATGGTGGGAAAGGAGAGATGGAAAAAATGGAAGAGTGTTCATGAGTAATTTTAATTCAAAAGACAACATCAAGAAGCAGACTCTCAGGGAGAGATATGATTGAGTGTTATTGTGAAATTTGTTGGAAAAAAGAAGAATTCTAGAATTGCCAGCTTCAAAGCCAGAGTAGCGATGTTATCATTTCCTGGTACATTCTCTATACAATGGAGCAATTAGATGAGTATAAACTGGGCTGGCTAACACAGTATTCAAAGTAATAGGTCCAGACCGTCCAGCTGCCTAAATTGATTAATGATATGCAAATGGAATTTACAGACTAGAGTCATCATTTCCCCTCTTCCATGCTGTCTGTCTCTTCTTAAGTCTACTCCTTGCTTTAGCTAAAAGGAGGAGAAACTATTATGAACATGGGTTAGGCAGTAAATTACTTTCTCTTATTCAATCTCAGCTTTCTGAGCTATGATTCAAACCATCAAAAGTCTATCTCCAGCCTATAGAGAACTGACATATTCATTGTGGTGTGTCACTCCTCCCAACTCTGCTGCCGTCATTTCAGCTACCCTTAATTTAAAATACTGTCTGCATCAGCTAGAATCCCGAACAAATGGAGCGCCTCATCACCATACTAATTGAAAGAAAAATGTTCCATGATTTAAATACCTATTGCTTCATCATTTCCCAGTCTCTGGCTTCCATTTTGTCAGGCATGAAGTTGATGATTAAACCCAAGGCATAATTATTAGCAACAGAGGAACCGTTGTCTCATCTTGCAGTTTCCTGACCAGGTGCAAGCTCTCCGCTCCTTACTGAGCATGTCTGTCAGTCTTATGAACAATCCCAGCAGAATAAGTGACTGATTTTCTCTTTATAATCACGGAGGCGCTTTACAGCAAATTGTCACACTAGACCTCTACTTCTGAATGGCATAATGAACGTTTCAGTGTGGTGAGAAGTTTATCTATTGAAAAGAGGTGTCACAGTTGGAGCTAGGATGCTGACATCTTTTATCGATATACCTACCATGGCTGCCTCCTACCACATTGGCCTCTGTCGCTCCGAAAGTTGTATAAAATGAGGAAGGGATTACAAACCAGGGTGTGGGAGACCTGTTTATCAGTTCTGGCTTTGAGTGAAAGTTAAAAAAAAAAAAAAAAGAAGAAGAAGAAGCTTGCATGGGCCTGAAGGTCTGTGTAAAGGAGTTGTAGTGCAGAGTGATTTATGAGGGAGAAGGAGTACAGGGTGCATTCGGGAGTTGGAAAAAGAATAATTGCTAAAAGCACATTTCAGGGATTAGCAAAATGGGCCTGATTTAGTTCAGTTTTAAGTTATTTGAATTGGCTGCGTCCAAATGGGTGAACCTGTCTATGAAGCTATCAAAGAGAGAAGATTACCTTGTTTGAGTTTGATGAAAGGTTCACTCAAAGTACATGTCTTTCTCTATTTACCAGGAACATTTGAACTTGTTCCTCTAACTTGGCCAGAAATAGAAGCCCTGGGTTTTGAAAGTCTCATGTTTGGAACTAAACCCAGATAACAGCAGACTTATTACAGGATCTGCTTATACATTCTAAATTCTTGTCTTTTGCCCATGACTGGGACGACATATATCTTGAAGAGTACTTTCCGTTACATCTTCTTTACTCAGAAGCTTTAGCTTTACTAATATCCACTTATGTTGGAGTTAAACTTAAATTTAGAAGTCTTTTAAAACTCTAATTCTGACTAGGCAGACTTTTCCTCTGTGTTTATGTTCCTTTCTTGGACCCATATGGATATCTGTAGATTTTGAGGCTACATTCATGATCCATATCTAAGACATACTATTTTCCTTCTTCTCAGCTATAAGATTCACAGATAACTCTAGAGTATTTGCAGAAATGGATATAGCGGATATGTATTTATAAATAATAAAACCGCATAAAAAGTATTTTGTCTTTTTAACTTACATTTTAGAAATTTAAGTCCTTGGCAGCTTTAATGTGAATAAGTAGCTCTATTCTCTGGTAACTAATTTTTTGTTATTTTAACTATAAACAATTCGTGTCACCCATGAAGGGTAGAATGCCCTTAGAAGAATGGATTATCGTTGAGTGGTTTTGAATAAAACCTCCTCCTAAATGAGAATTCAAATGTGTTGAACTATGGATCTCCACCCCCACCCCTATCCCCCACCAAACATTTAAGATAGTATTTTTAATGTCACATTTATATCCATCCAGACTTTTAAAAACTATTCCTTATGTGTCAAATTCAAAGACAATGGGTATAAAATGCCAGAAAACTGGGTGGAAAGATAAAAAAAGTCCTAATTTAACCACTCACTGGCTGGTGACTTTGAAGAAGTCACTTAACACTTATCAATCATCTGTAGAATGGGGGGGGGGGTCATGCCTCCAGGGTTCCTTTTGGCTTTGAAAATTCTGTGCACTGACTCTTAGTGCTTTATAGAATGGAGGATATAAGATGCTTGACCTGGATATGCTTAGACTCTGTTTGCTAATCACATGCTGGGAAATATCACCAAGATGAAGAATTACATTAGCACACAAATATTAATTTTGACCTGGAAGTAGCAAGACAATGGCTGATGAATATCCCTCGATACAGAGCAAGTATTTACTATAAGGCAGACTTAAACCAAGGAGAATATTTTGTTCTTAGGTAACAGCGTATGACTTGTATGACTGAGAATAGAGAATCTTCTTTTATTCTAAATGACTGTACTCCTTGTTATGGGAAAAGTGACATTTTCTTTTTTTTTTTTTTAAAGATTTTATTTATTTATTTGACAGAGAGAAATCACAAGTAGATGGAGAGGCAGGCAGAGAGAGAGAGAGGGAAGCAGGCTCCCTGCTGAGCAGAGAGCCCGATGCGGGACTCGATCCCAGGACTCTGAGATCATGACCTGAGCCGAAGGCAGCGGCTTAACCCACTGAGCCACCCAGGCGCCCCAGAAAAGTGACATTTTCAAAGCTAATCTTAAATTCAGCAGAGTCAGGATGCATTGGACTTCACTGCAAGTTCTCAGAAATTGCTGAAGACAGTGGTCAGTGAATATTAAAGAAAGAAGAAAAGAAGAAAAGAAGGGAAGAAGGAAGGGAGGGAGGAAAGAAAACAGTGGCTTACTGAGTGTATTGTAAATAGAGTACATTGTGAATATTTGCGCCTTAAAATGCGCCTAAATAAACTGAGTCACAAGTATATGACTTTAGAGGTTTTCAAGTCATTTTGAACATGATAACAAATCTTATAAGTTTTGCTGATCTCTGTCCCACTTGTGGTTAAAAAGTCATCCTGTGACATTACATCATGACAGATAATTTGACCCCTGTTTACACTTTGAAAAGGAGATATGCTGTCCAGTTGCTGAGGGTGAGGGCTCTCCAAGGAACCATCTCCCCTAATCCATCCATCGACCATCAATAGTATGAGCCAGATATATGGAGAATTTGCCACCTGCCCTTTTGATCTGAGTCAATTCTTTTTTTTTTTTTTTTCACATTTTATTTATTTATTTGACAGAGAGAGAGACAGTGAGAGAAGGAACACTAGCAAGAGGAGTGGGAGAGGGAGAAGCAGGCCTCCCGAAAAGCATGGAGCCTGATGCGGGGCTTGATCCCAAGACTCTGGGATCATGACCTGAGCTGAAGACAGATGCTTAAGGACTGAGCCACCCAGGTGCCCCAATTTGAGTCAGTTCTAACTGTTCACTCATGGTAGCATTGGTTTTCAGAGGTTTGCCACAAAAGGAGCCAGGGCAGTGCCTTGGTTCCCCTAAATGAGCAGTTCCCTTTCTCTTCTGCAGCTTGAACCTCAGTGTTCCTGTGGGATTCAAGCTTTGTTTACTGTACTATCCTTAGTAGGGCAGACTGGCCAAGCCATCTCTTGCTCTGGTCCTGCCCCTCTCAGGGCAGGTGACAGTCAGACACAGGCCCCTGAAATCTCTCCCTCTTCAGTTATCTCCAGAGGTCCTATGGTCTGGACTTGCTGCATTTCAGTGGTTTTCCTGTTTTCCTGCTCTAAAATTCACAGCAGGGTGGTGTATAGATAAGTCAGAAAATTCAAGTGCAGCTAATACGTAGGATATAAAAACAGGGAGAGACTGCAAAATAGTCCAAGACACAAAGCAGCAACAGAAGTTCCAATGTGAAAGAATGAGCGATTGTGCCCAGTGTTTATAGTCTATCATGGCTCTGATTGTTTATATTGAAGGGTAAATGAAAGGTTCTCTGAAAGAGCAAGGATTCATTACCTTGCTTCCATTCCATGTAATAAATCTTTGTGAAACTGACAAGCCTCAAAAGAATGAGGGAGAGAGAGAAAGAGCAGAGGGAAGCCAAGTTCTTAGGCCTAGGAAGTGTGTATAAAAACAGCAAGGAACCTCTCCCCCGCCCCAGCCCAGTCTCTGAATGGGTGAGGGTCCTTTTGTAAAGATTCCTCAGGAACACAGAATTGAGGAATACTAGAACCACCCTAGACAGCAACAACTCCCCACCCTTTGGTTTTCAGATGATGGAACTGAGACCCTGAGAAATTGATTGACATCCTCAGGGTTACCCAGAGAAAAATGGGAACAACATAAGGCTCTAGACTCTCCAATGATAGTAAATGATAGTGTCCTTGTGAAACCAGTAAGAACAAGTTTTTGGAATAGAAATAAACTGGTCATGATAGGAATTTATTCATTCATTTATCAAACATTAGCCCCACTCAGTGCCAAGACTCACTTCCGGGTTCTGAGGATATAACAAAGAAAGAAAAAGGCCTTGTCTCATATTCTACCTTCAACTAAGCAAGTAAAGATAAATGATACTGTTAGGTACTAACATGTGCCAAGACCAAAAATACAGCAGGTAAGGAGGAGAAGGGGCTGTTTTATATGACAGGAGAGCTCTCTCTGAGGAGGTGACATTTGATCAGACACCAGAACAAAGTGAGGAAGCAAGCCACACGAAGATCTGGGAGTGCGATGTGTCAAGCAGAGGCCACGAGGTAGGACTATTTATGTGTTGAAAACAGCAGGGAAGCCAGCGTGACTGGTAAGAATGGATCAAGGAGAGGGAGGAAGAAGACTGGAGAGTATCCAGGGCCAGATCCTGAAACAGTTTGGAGTTTAAGTGTATTGGGAACTATTGGAGGTTTTTGAGTAAAGCAGTGGTGTTATGTGATTTATTTTTGGAAAGAAAAGCCCTGGTTTTAGTGTGGTTAATAGGTTGTAAAGGGGTAAGGCTGTAAAAAAGAGACTTGGTTAGTAATCCAGGAAAGAAACGACAATGGTTTCATATGACACCCAAAACTTATTTTCATTCTTCTTCCTTTCCTTTGTCCACTAGAGGAGCTAGAAAGCCCAGTGGTTTATTTCCTAGCTGCCTGTGCAGCACAAGGTGACATAACATGGTTCTGGCCAATGAAATAGAAATGAGAAGCCTTCTCTACTTCTCTACTGAGAAGGCTTTGGGGAAATCACTGCTTTCTTGATAAGAAGGGTGACTCATACGGTTGATCTTGATTCTCCCCACCCCTTTCCTCTTTATGCTCTTCCCTTCTTCCTACGTGGAATGTGATTATGATGCTGGAGATGCAGTAGTCATTTTGTGACCATGAGGCAATACACCAAGAAAGATAAAACAGAAAACTAGACAGAGCCTATATCCATCATGACTTCATGGGGCCACTGCACCAATCGTCCTCTTGTATAAAGGTCTTTATACAAGCCTAATAATAACCCCCTAAGGAAAGGGGTCAACCTATTTTTCTGTAAAGGGCCAGATAATAAATATTTTAGGCTTGATGGACTAGATAGTTTCTATCACAACTACTCAATTCTGTTGTTATAGCACAAAAATAGCCATAGACAATATGTAAAAGAATGAGAATGGCTATGCTCCAATAAACCTTTATTTACCAAAATAGGTGGCAGGCTAGATTTGATCCTGGGGGCCTCCTTTGCTGATTGATGATTTAAGCCACTGCAGTTGAGTTTTTTTCTTACCTGCAACGCTAGCTATTCTTAATTATCACACATAGATCAAAGTGGTATCTTTAGAGGTGGCAAGAGGTGATTAAATTCAGAATATATTTGTTGTCAAAGATGATACCAAGGTCTGGAGAGTGAAAAACTGGTTGAATGATTGTGCCTTTTACTGAGATGAGAAACACTAGAGAGGATTGGGCTGGGAGAAGAGGGTGGAAAGCAACAATTTTGTTTTAGACATGTTAGGTTTGAGATGCCTACTTGACATTCCAATGGAGGTATCAAGGAGGAAGTTGAGGGGGAAGATCGGAGCTAGATCAATCGGTCTATTTATCTATCTATCTATGAGCCATTATGGAGTAGTTGGAATTAAAGCCAGGGGACAGAATGAGACCACCTAGGGATTGAGCGCAGATAGAAAAGTTCAAGTATTGAGCTCTAATGTAACCTAACATTTAGTGGTTAGGACAAGAAAATGATTCAGCCAAGAGGACTCAGAAGAAATGGCCATATATTTAAGAGGAGAACCAAAGGTCTTCCTAGAATCCAAGTGAAGAAAAGTGTGTGTAGTGTGTTACATGCTTTAGAGAGATTGAGTGAGATGAGGATGAAGAAAGAGCCATACGAGTTGGCAACATGGAAACATTAGGGCTTTGACCAGAGATGTTTTTGGTAGAGTGCTGATAGATTTTTTTTTTGGTAGTTTGTGTGGGTTCAAGACAAATGGGATGTAAGGAATTAGAAGTATCAAGATACAAACTCTTTAGAAGAGTTTTCATGTAAAGAACAGAAAAATATCCAATAGAAGGAATAGCTAAAGACGTTATAAGAGGTTTTCTTTAAGTTGGAGATATTATGGCCTCTTTCTATGCTGATGGAAATAGTTTATTAGAGTTCCAGTCATGATGAACTAGATAACTTGGACCTAATATCCCACTGAGGACAACTAGAAGAACTGGAAAAAAATGTTTTAAGTCAGTTTAAAAGCATCAGAGAGCTAGAATCACCGGACTAATATCCAGGAAAAGACAGAAATCCACGGAAGTTAGTCTGGCATTTGGGGCTGCTTTGACCCTGCTAACATGTGCTGATCTAAGATGTCTGAGAGGTTGAGCAGTGCTTTTGAAAGCCAAATGGTTCTAGACAACAAGTGGGAGGTCAGTTTGACATCTCCCTTCTCCCACCCTGCAACTTTTGGATTGAGTCTGATGATCTGTATCCTACAAGTGAGGGGGGAGTGGAAACAAATCAGCCCTCATATGAATTGTAGTCTGTCTTTGAGACATTTGTGTGACTTAGAAAATATTAATCCCTGGAATGGATTAAGATGACGGGTTACTAATACCTATGGAAAACTGACAGAGGGAATGAAAATCTTCATTAAAAGAAGATACAATTATCCTAGGATTCAAATAATTTCTCAAACAATTTTTCAAATGGAATGTATGAAACACCATCAGAGAAAAACAAACACGTGAGCAGGCAAAACAACATAGAATGAAAATGAGCACAAGCAACAGATAATGGAAACAGAACAACAGCTCCAGATATTGAAATTATCAAACACAAACTTTAAAAATAATGTACTTACCATGTTTAAGGAGATTAAGTCAAGTCAGAGACGTGGGAACTATTAAAAAAGTAACATAGATTAAAAAAACTAAATAGAAATTCTAAAACTCAAAGCATAATTAAAATGAAAAACTCGGTGAACAAGCTTAGCAGGTTATACATAACTGAAGAGAAAACTGTTACAATAGAATATAGTCGGAAGAAAATATCCAGAGTGAAGCACAGGAGGGCAAAACAATGAAAAAAGCAAGAGAAATTAGCAGCATAGGAATTATGATGAGAATAGCTAACATATATGTAACTGGCGTCTCAGAGGAGAGGGTAGAAAGAATTGAGCATAAGCAAGCTCTAAAGAGGTACCAAGTAAGAGTTTTCTATAAATCAAAAAATACATCGGGGTGCCTGGGCACCTGCGTGGCTCAGTGGGTAAAAGCCTCTGCCTTTGGCTTAGGTCATGATCCCATGGTCCTGGGATTGAGCCCCGCGTCGGGCTTTCTGCTCACTAGGGAGCCTGCTTCCTTTCATCTCTCTCTCTGCCCGCCTCTCTGCCTACTTGTGATCTCTGCCTGTCAAATAAATAAATAAGATCTTTAAAAAAAAAATCAAGAAATACATCAATACACAATAACTTTGATCAAGATCTTGATCTTGTATTGATGTATTTCTTTGATATGCATATATGTCATAAAATGTATAATACATATTTTAATGCACATGTAGATAACATAGTGAAATAAAAGAAAACCAAAGAGGGTTCCCCTTTCTCCACATCCCCTCCAACACATGTTGTTTCCTGTCTTGCTAATTTGGGCCATTCTAACTGGTGTAAGGTGATATCTCAATGTGGTTTTAATTTGAATCTTCCTGAGGGCTAGCGATGATGAACATTTTTTCATGCGTCTGATAGCCATTTGTATGTCTTTATTGGAGAAGTGTCTGTCCATATCTTCTGCCCATTTTTTGATGATTGTCTGTTTTGTGTGTGCTGAGTTTAAATGCAAGTTGGTGCAGCCTCTTTGGAAAACAGTGTGGAGATTCCTCAAGAAATTAAAAATAGAGCTTCCCTATGACCCTGCAATTGCACTCCTGGGTATTTACCCCAAAGATACAGATGTCGTGAAAAGAAGAGCCATCTGTACCCCAATGTTTATAGCAACAATGGCCACGGTCACCAAACTATGGAAAGAACCAAGATGCCCTTCAACAGACGAATGGATAAGGAATGTGTGGTCCATATACACTATGGAGTATTATGCCTCCATCAGAAAGGACGAATACCCAGCTTTTGTAGCAACATGGACAGGACTGGAAGAGATTATGCTGAGTGAAATAAGTCAAGCAGAGAGAGTCAATTATCATATGGTTTCACTTATTTGTGGAGCATAACAAATATCATGGAGGACAAGGGGTGTTAGAGAGGAGAAGGGAGTTGGGGTAAATTGGAAGGGGAGATAAATTATAAGAGACTATGGACTCTGAAAAACAATCTGAGGGGTTTGAAGTGGCGGGAGGTTGGGGTACCAGGTGGTGGGTATTATAGAGGGCATGGATTGCATGGAGCACTGGGTGTGGTGAAAAAGTAATGAATACTGTTATGCTGAAAATAAATAAATTAATTTAAAAAAATAAGAAAAAAGAAAACCAAAGACAAAGTCTTAAATCCAACCAGGAAAAAAAAAAAGACATTATCTGCAAAGGAGCAACAATTATACAGCTGACATCAGAGTGGAAGGAATAGAATCAAGAAAATATTGAAGTGGTATTTTCATTGTGATGACAATCTTAGCAAAATATACCCAGGAAAAAATAACTGTTAAGGATTAAGGTCAAAGATGATACATTCACCCAAAACTTGAGATACATCACCAGCAGACATGTAACAAAGGAAATAATTGAGCATATTTTTCAGGAACACCTGTGTGGCTCAGTCGGTTAATCATCTGCCTTTGGTTAAGGTCATGATCCCAGGGTGCTGGGATAGTCCTGCATCAGGCTCCCTGCTCAGTGGGGAGTCTGCCTCTCCCTCTCCCTCTGCCTCTGCCTGCTGCTCCCGGATTGTGCTCTTTCTCTCTCTCTGACAAACAAACAAATTAATAAAATCTTTGAAAAATATTTTTAAAAATTAAGCATTTTTTCAGACATAAGGAAAATGATTTCAGACCAAAGTTAGAGATGCAATAAGGAATGGAGTGCAATAAAAGTGATGTTTTGTGGAACTTGACAAGCTAATAAAATTTTACATAAATATGCAAAGTGTCAATGAGATAGCTAAGACACTCTTGAATAAGAACAAGATATAAAGCCTGGCTCTAACTGAAAAACTACACATAATTACAGGGTGATAAGAGTTGTCAATTTGGAGTGAGGCACCTCCTAAAGAAGGTGATTTCTAGAGAAGGTGTACTTCTGATAGCTGAGGAAATGAGTTCCTTTGTCCTGAAGAAGGAATCTGGATGACATCACAGTGTTCACTGTATCAGGATAGTGGTTACCTTCAGTGGGCAGGATGAATTAATTCAGCCTCTTAATAGTCTCTTGAAGAATTTGGTTTCTTTCCTTCCTTCTGCTCTGCCACCTCAGTGTGTTGGCTTTTCCTCAGAGGCTGGTTGCTCTTGTGGCCCCAAGATGGCTGCTACCATCCTTGCTTCTGGAAAAGATGATAGGCCGCTGTCTTGTGAACTTTTGTAAAGTGAGGGAAATAGTCTCAGGATCCCCCAAGGTCTTCACCTCATATTTCACTGACCAGAATTGTGTCACATGCCATTCCTAAACCAACTCAAGTGAAAGAGAATGGAACTACCCATGCTGGGCTTAGATTAATCAGGATTCTTCCTCTGGGTAAGAGGAGTAGGTGAGTGGTGGGTTAAACCGAGGTTCCTCTGAATTTCTTTAGCAAGGTAGAATGACCCTTGGGTAGGCAACCATGGCGTCCACCAAGTGATAAAACTAAAGACCTTAGACTCGTGTCAGTTGTGTGCAAGATGCAAAAAGAGCAGAAAAGTAGGGGCAGCAGACAAGCCAAGCCAATCATGAATGGCTTGTATCTATGTCCTGGACTTTCCAAAGCCTTTGGCTGGGTAATGTTAGGGTGATCAAACTGTCTCTTGACGTTGTGTCTCACCAAAATAGGAGAAGTTTGACCTCAAAAATATTTTTACAGAAACAGATTACTCCTACTGTCTTCAGCATAACATCTTTTCCTGTACTGCTTATTCAACACAATTTTGTACTGGATTTTGCCAGATCAATCTACATTTTAATGCAGAATAAACATCCAATCTAGAAATCAAGTCTGTTCAGAGACCAGGGAAACATGTCCACAGTGTCCTGTTAATGTACCATGCCGTCAGATTTGAAAATATCCTGCTGGAGAACATAATCTATAAATCATGTTTCCCTGTTTTATTTTATTGTATTGGTAAAACTCCATTGGCTATTATTTTCCTGTGTCTGTTTCTAAAACCTGATTTACTGATGTGGAACTGGACTAATCAGTGACCTTTCAAGTACATCCTACATCCCTTCTGAAATAGCAAAGCAATTCAAGGACACACTTATGGTCATTACGTCCAGATCTTTTATTCTCCCTCAGCTTCTTTCAAAACACATATTCTGTTATATCAAACATGCTGGTAAGTACACTCTAAATAGGTTTGAAAATAAGTTAAAATGTACCGCTCTAATGTCACATAATGCATGTGCAATGGGACAGCCATGCCATTTTGATCATTCTGCACAAATGCTACAGAAATTGACTGATGAGGATTAACTGAGCTCCCACTACATCTGAAGGACCACTTCAGAGCATAGAATTGAGTAGCAGTCCTTACCAACAGGGTGCAATTCTCAGTAAGGGCCAAAGCGCTTAACAGTAGTATGAACCTCTCAGTCATATAAGGTCTTCTGAGGGATGCAAATATTGTTTCAAGGGAAATCAGGTCAGAAATATGAAGGAAAAAGAAATAAGAGTACCGAATTATTAAGGAGCCATTAAATCTCCATAAATTCTGATCTTTTCTGTACTAAGCAGACTTTTAAGAATTGCTTAGCAGAAGTTGTATTTTATGTGTGAGGTTTTTTTGTTGTTGTTATAGTTGTTTTCTGTGATTGCCAAGATTTCATTTTTAGATTGACCAATATGCTTCCAATTTAGAGGACTATATAATTGAATTAGCATAATGAGCCTCTTTAAGATTAGGAAGTCTTTTGGAAGTCACAGCTGCCCCCTGAAAATGATGAACAAATGTACAAGTGATCAGTGAAAGCACGATGTAAAGAAAGCTTGACATACATCTCATCAGCTTTCTCTGGGCGGGCAAGAAAACCTGTCTTGGGAATCTCTTTGGCAATTTCAGAAAACGTCCACACGTGTCACAGTGGGAATACTTTTCAGTTCCGTTATTCCTTCCTCCGTTCACCAAGCTCTCCTTAGAACCAGTATCTCTGTGGTCAGCCTATGTATGGACAGGGTTATAGAGAGGAAGAATCATCTGAAACCATTTCTCCTTTCAGATCTAGAGAAGATTTTACTAATGATTGATTATGTCATGTCACTCCCCCAACCCCTTATGTTAAGATGAGACCTCAGAATCCTTCTTTGTGATGGGCTCCAAGGGACTGGAGAGTGACTCAAAGACTACCTGATGATTCTTATTTTTGTCATCCTTATCATTATGAATATTGATATTCGTATTGTATAATAATAAGCAAGATGTTTGGGCCTACCTTTTATGTTCTCTTTCCCACCCACTGTTTCATTATACAGTGGTTGTTGCAAAACTTCGTAAAATTCCCACCCTATATTTTTGAATTTGCTGTTGATTTTACATTAAATTATTAACCTTGTTCAATTAAAAAAAAAAAATCTCTAGTTTTCCCCTTTTGCATCTCTCTGCCCTGCTATCAAATATCCATGGCTTCTTACTGAAATATTTTCATTTGTCCACAAGGAAGCATGTCCAAATCCCTGAGCACTGTTCCTCTGCAGAGAGCTCATTTCTCTTCCTTTGGGGTCCCTTTATGGATCTGAGGTTCTCCTTGTCCAAAGACTGAAGCTTCTGGTCCAGAGGAAGCTGCACTGCTGGGAACAGCATGAAAAACTCCACGGAAGAGTTTAATTTGGGTAGAAAGTGACTAGTTAGAGTTTTGTTGGGAATTAAGAGAGGCTAGTGCAAGAGGCATCATGAAAAGGGAAAAGCTTCTCTGTGGCCAACCTGCTATGTGCCCATACAATATTCATTAGGACCCTGCTTTCTTACTGGCAATCTTAATTTGCTTTTGGGCAGTAATGCACCCAGCTAAAGCGACATCTTCTACAACCACCTCTGGGGGTCCTGGGATCTTGATGATGTCGCAGAGCGGCAACACAAGCCCCTGGTTGGCATCCTCTATACTACGTACTGTGTGAGACAAAGAAACCTCTTAATTATTTAAGTCACTGCAGCACAATTTCTGTTGCTCAGGGTTGAACGCGGTCCTAATGGAGCAGGGTTTCTGATGACCTCAGCAGGACTGACATTTTGAATCGAATCTTTGTCCCGCAGGGGTTGGGGTTTGTACTGTACACTGTAGGACACTTAGCAGCATCTCAAACCTCTGTCCACTCAATGCCTAGTCATGACAACCAAAGATGTTTCCCAACATTGCTAGATATCCCCAGGCAAGAGAAGGAGCAAAATCACTGTGGTTCCTGGAGAAGAACCTCCAATGGCATGAATGGATGTATGAATCTATGTACCCAAGTGGTTTGAGTTTATGATGCTTTTATTCAAATGTATTGGAGTCTTTTTAGTGCAGGTTCTAGTTTCCTTTTTATAGTATTTTCTCCTTGAATGTATTTGGTTCTTCTGTGGCATTGACAAGCTAAGCACCATCTTTCGAATCTCTGCATTTTCCCTTGTCAATTACTGTTGCCTCTCTTAAATTTAACGTAACTTTTTAATGTAACTAAAAAGATTCTGCTTTTCCCTTCCCCTGAGATACTGCTCCATTCATTTTTTATATTTAGTTTGTTAGAGGTTTGGAACTCAATATTTACAGCATGAAGAATTATTTCTATTTTGTAAAGAATATTTAATATTTACTTGTGAATGTCCAAAATATCAACTACATAAATTAAAACTGAGTAATATCATCTACTAGAAGCTAGCCCCACGTGGTCCATGCCTTGATTAATTTCCTGACACATATCCTATTCCTAATTCTCTCTTTCTATTGTTAGTAATAACAGACACATTTATTATGTGGTGTAAGCAGAAAAAAGGGAAAAGATAAACCTGAGGTTACCTGGATTCTACCTGGGTGGTGGAGCGTTCAGGTGCATGCCTTGGTGGCAGATGGCACCTTTGGGCATGGGAAGCCGCATACTAGAACACCAGTGAGGTGAGCAGAGTAGAGGCTCAGCCCTACTCTGAGACTGCTCAGCCCCCTCCGCCCACACTGGTACATTAAATGTTCAGCTCAGTCACGCATCAGCTTAGGGAAATAGCACATGATTTGTTGCAAAGGATATTAGAAGCCATTCTGGCTTTTATTAAAGCTGAGAAAGAAGTTCCAGAACAACACTCCGCCTGTTGCCCAACAAAATGAGCACATCTGATTAAGATGAGCTCCTATAAGCTGGTTTCCAGAGTTCAGGGGATTGGGCATCAACTGCATCCCAAATTAATATTTTTTAAATTATGGACACAGCCTCTAGATATGGGAAGGAATAACCCGTCACTTACACATGTCATCATTAGGTTCCTGAGTTTTACTAGATAAAACATCTGAAGTTTCTTTTAATTGCTCCCCAAAGTTATCCTTACCCTCTCCCTGGTCTTTGTAATTGAAAACAGAAATTCCTTCTCAGAGCTGAGAGGTCTCCTTGTTAAATTATACCAAATGGATATACATTTTTGTGGTGAGTGAAGTTAACGAGGGATTTTTCTGTCTTTGGGCTCAGTTCTGATACCCGAAGCCCATGCTAACTAGAATAACTGATAAAATAATACATAATTTTTTTGGAGTGCCATCTGAAACCATTATGATAATACCCTTGGGAAATGGTAACAATCAAAATGTAGTGTGTGAGCCTCTGGTTACTTGTTTCTTATTAAATAGAAAAACAATAGAAATGTCAGAATAATAATAAAGCCAAACCCTTCAAAGTCTCATATCCACAGACTAAGATGAAAAAGCATATTGACAGGATTTGACTGTTCTGGAAAGAGCGAAAGAAAATCTGGTGGATTACAGAAGTCATAGTCTATGGTGTCTTGATTTCAGAAACAAGAGATAAGTAGAAGGAACAGCAACTTTGTAGTAACTCTTTCACTGCAGGGTGTTAAGAACACTGGGGAAGTGGAACTTTCATGACTAGTCATGGTTTTTTTTTACAAGGCAAAGTGGGACCTTTGGGGCCTGGATTCCTCAGAAGGTGGGTTAGAAACTGCTGTTTAAGTTTTTGTGATTTGTTTCATAAAAGAAGGTTAGAACCATGAACTTGATCAGTCCAAGTCCGAAACAAACTCAGCTCCGTTTGTGCGGAGGTCTAGGGAGTCCGTCAGAAGTACGTAAGCATGAGAGCCAGTGACCCAAGGCAAGGGGGGGCCTGTGGCACAGAGTTTCGGGGACCTGTGACACAGAGCCTGGTGACTTGAGTCAGGTTGTTCAACCTCTCCAAATGTCAATTTCCTAACCGTATGGAGGTATTGGTGATGCCTGCCACGTAGGACTGAGGGTGAACAAGAGTGGATCATGTATGTGAAGCACTTAGCAGTGGGACTTGGCACAGAGTAACCAACAAATAGTCAGTAAGTTGAAAAACTCATTCTTTCTTTTAGGTTACTGAGACATCTACTGAATCAGAACAACTAGGCAAAGGGTCTAGGAATCTGCATTTTTAAAAAAGGTTTATTTATTTATCTTTGAGACAGAGCCATACATGTGAGGGCAGGGTGGCAGGCGAGCAGCAAAGGGAGAGGGAGATAAGCAGACTCCCTGCTGAGCTTGGAGCCCACCCAAGGGCTTCATCTCATGACTCTGAGATCATGATCTGAGCAGAAACCAAGAGTTGGATAGATGCTTGATCCACTGAGCCACCCAGGTGCCCCAAGGAATCTACATTTTAGTAAGCTCACCAGGCAAGGCTAATGCACTTGAGGTTTTTTTGTTGTTGTTGTTTTAAGATTTTATTTATTTATTTGACAGGCAGAGATCACAAGTAGGCAGAGAGGCAGGCAGAGAGAGAGGTGGAAGCAGGCTCCCCGCTGAGCAGAGAGCCCGATTCCGGGCTCGATCCCAGGACCCTCTCTGGGATCATGACCTGAGCTGAAGGCAGAGGCTTTAACCCACTGAGCCACCCAGGCGCCCCTGCACTTGAGTTTTGAGAGCATCCATTCCTAGCTACAGCAGCTTAGAACCCTCCTTTGGGATCCACTGACTGTGAGGATTCTCAGTTTGCTCGGACGAATCTGCAAACCTGGAATCTGGAATCTGGAAACAAATCTCAACAGGAGATGTACAAGTAGCTGTGGATGAGGTGGTTTGGGGTCGCAGGTTGCTTCTCACTCATCCTTTGGGGCCCTGATGAGGACAAGGAAGGTGAACTTGGCAGCTCACCACCCGGCCTCAGACTTGAAGGTGAGGTCAGGACAGATCTTCTCTGAGATGTTCTAGAGCTGGATCTGTATTCCAGGGGGACACAGATGATGTGGCTTCTCTGACAAGGGATGTCCAGGGAGTGACCTGGAGCCCTCCAGTGCCCAGTCTATCCACTCCTGAGCAGTTAGCTGGAATGTAGGTTTGTTTGGTCTAATACAAGCCCTGGAGAAGGAAGAAGTTCCTTCCCTGACTCCTCTCTCTCAAGGGAGGCAGGAAAGAATGCAACACATTCTCCTTCCTTACTCAACTTTTCCCTCCCAGCACCTTCCAGAAAGTCTTGTTTTGACTGCAGCAGCTATACTATCCTCTAAAAGACTAATAAGACTATGCCTTCTTAAAAAAAGCAATTCTATCTGCTAGGCGCTGTGCTAGGGACTTCATAAATCTCAGCTCGTTTCATCTAACAACTACCCTGTCAGGCAAATGTCATATTGTCCTTTCAGATGCGGCAGCTGAGGCTCAGGCATGTGAGGTGGGAGCTTGCTCCTAAGTGACAGACAGGATACCGTCCCAGGTGTGTTTGGTTCCAAAGCTTGTACTTTTTTTTTTAATGTGACGATGGGTCTAATTATACTTATTTATTGGCCTGCTTATTATTTGCCTCTACCATGCAAAGAAATGATGTTCTTGTGTGTGTGCGTGTGCAGACATATGCATGTGAAAAATTTAATGTTAGATTGACTCTCTGTGTTATTTAATTATAATATTAACCTTTATTCATACACATTCAGATGATTATCTTGTTTATATATTTTGACATTAAAAATCAGGTTATATTCATCAGCAAAGGAGGTGGTTTTTTTGCCCTTTCTCGTTTGTGAACACTTGTATCTGAGGAGACAAGTACAGGGAAGACAATTTGAAACTGAGGCTGCCTCATAAGATCTGGGACAAATAAATAGTTGCTGTCAACTGTCAATATACAAAATATTAAAAGCTTGGTTGTCGGTTATCATGGCTAGTTGCTTCAAAACTACACAAAACACACTTTCTCTCTTCCTTTTGGTCATTTATCTATATATTTTTCCCCTAAAGGAAAGCGTGTATGTGTTTTCTTCCTTAGAAATAAAAGTCAGGAGAAAAAGGACAATGAAACACCAAGAGGAATGAGTCAGGGTTGATAAAGACGCAAAGAAGCCAAGGACGGCGGGTGGAGGGGGGTGCATTTCTCCCAGAACTCTCATCAGAAGGGCAATGCGTCTGCAGAAGCACCAGGACGCTTGGGGGTGACGAATGGCAGGCACCAGGCTAGGAGAACTGCAGACGCAGAAATCAAATGGTTTCCTTATAAAGCAAAAGAGCGAGGAAATTAATGGCTTATGGAAAAACAAAGGCACAATGTGGTGACTGCTTTTAGGAAGGCCTCTCCCCTCAGCCGTGGGCAATCCAGAAAATCCAATAGGAAGTTTTTATCATTTAATGGCAGGAAGGGGCCATTAGCATTCCTTGCGCCCAGAGGCACACCAAACAGAAATATTCCTTGGATTTGTAATTAACTCTTCAAAGTGCTAAGTCTGCTTAAAAAAAGAAAAAAAAAAAATGCCCCCGGACAGTTTCAGGGTGGGAGCAGTGCAAGCAGGCGGCTGAGAAATTCTCCAGCCAATTAACATCCTTGGAAACTGCTTTGGTAAAGGAAGGCGAAATGGGCAGTTTAATTACATAGGCGTCTGTGCCCTTATTTCTCTAATTTCTCAATTAATGGGTCTACAAATAGCTTGGAGGAAAATAATTCAGTAACCTAACATCCCAGCAGGAGACTCCAAACCTGTTAGTACTGACATTTTTTTTCTTCTCTTAAAATAAATGGAAATTGTGTCTATTGCTTTCCAAGTAGAAAATTATTCCCCCGATACAAATGGGCCTTTAATAGAAAGCTACTGGGAATAGCGCGTTATTTAAAGTGATCTCCATAGGAGGTCGTTTTTGGACTTTACTGAAATTTCAGGGGGGAATATGTGGTCACAGGGGACATTGATGAGTCAGGACCTATGGAATGACAGATTGTGCACACTTTACTAGTGAAGAAGCAGACAAGATCGATCACTTATTTCACTACACAATATGAAGAATATGAGAAAAACTGAGGACATATTCTCATCTTCTCAATACTGAACGGTTACTTCTTTGGCATGCAGGCACTTACTTGATGATAAGAGATGGCCTTCAAGTGGGGACTCTGCTAGAGATTTTCATAATGCTCTGTTTTTCCTTATAAACCTAAGCTCAAGATCCTGTGCGATCTTGGAAAAATAAACCCTATGATTTCATGCTTTTGTTTCATTGGCAAATTGGAGATCATAGTGGCAATGTGCCATTCTCAATCGTTTTATTTTTCTATAATTTCACAATAATTGTGTCACGTTCGTCACAACATGCAATCCTGTCAGAGTATGTTAGGTTCCCCCAATAATGGGTCCGTGTTTAAAGGAGTGAGACTGATATAAAGCAAAGATCAAGCAAAGCTTTATTCCGCGCCAAGCATAGAGAATCAGACTGAATGTTCGGGGCTGTGCCTCTTACAGAGAGGGTGACCTCTCTCTGCTTCACAGACTAGCTTTTAAGGGCAAAGGCCATGTGGCTGGGTCTGGCCACACACAGGTGGCCAATGAAATTGTAACACACAGAGAAAGCTGCACAGTCATGCTAGGTCACACATAAGTGACCAATTGAATTATAATTTACCCTATAGTAGATATTTGAACTAGCCTATCACCTTGGTCAGAGTTGGCATCCAAAAGGCATCCAGAGGGCGGGGCCCATTCTCCTGGGTAACTAGGGAGATGGTATGCATCCCCCCACTGATCAGATGTCTCCACCTGGCCTGACCCTCCCTTGTATTTGGGCTTTGTTACCTGGGGCTGCTTTCTGGGACTTGTTTTTAAGTCAGTCCCCTGGGGGAAGGGGAGCAGGGACAGTTTAAGGGTTAAACAACAAGGTTATTGTTTAAAGGATGGAAGCACTCTGGCTAAAATAGGTCCTTACAAGTGTTACAGTTGCCTTTAGGTTGGGTCCAATAACCAGAAGGTTTAGCCTAGTAAGTACTTGCAAAATCCTATCACGGTGTAGAGGAAAGAGAACCCTAGTGCATTATTGGTAGAATGTAAATTGGTGCAACCACTCTGGAAAACAGTATGGCTGTTCCTCAAAAACTTAAAAGTAGAACTACCCTATGATCCTGCAATCCCACTTCTGGGTATGTATCTGAAAGGAATAAAGTCACTATATTGAAGAGACCTTTGTACCCTCAGGTTCACTGCAGCATTATTCACAATAGCCAAGACATGGAAGCAACCCAAGTGTCCATTGATGGGGTGAGTGGATAAAGAAAATGTGAGATGGATATATGTACCCCCTCACTGTGTAATATTATTTGGCCATGAAAAAGAAGGAAATCCTGCCTGTGACAACATGGGTAGACCTTGAGCACATGATGCTAGACAGAGAAAGACAAATATTGTGTGTCTCACTTTCACATATAATCTTAAAAAAGAAAAAGCCAGGCTCATGAAAAAAGAGAGTAAAGTGGGCTTGCCAGGGGTTGGGGGAGAGATGGAAATGGGGGAGATGTTGGTCAAAGAGTACAAACTTCCAGTTATAAGATGAATAAGTTCTAGGTGTCTAATATACAGCGTGGTGACTACAGTTAACATAACTGTAATATACACTTGAATGTTGTTAAGAGAGTAAATCTTAAATGATCTTACCACACACACGCACACACACACACAAAATTATGGGAGGTGATGGATGTGTTAACTGACATTATTGTGTAATCATTTTGTAATATATGCATATATCAAATAATCACATTATTCACCTTATACTTCATACAGTGATATTATGTTACATATCAGTTTTTTCTCAATAAAGCTAGAGGGAAAAAAAAAGTCCAATCGTGGGATTTATCCCACACTTTAAACTTCCTCCAAATCAATCATTCCCCCGAGTCTAGGTGAACCCTGGTTGAGGTACAGAGCTTCATGTAGGTTTAGTAATAGAGGTCTATCCCTTTTAGCCTCTATTTGGAACACACACTCACAGAAATCTAATGGGGTTTGCAGTTTATTTCAAAAAGGGCCTTGAAAAATAAAATGTGATTAATCCAGGGCCACTGGGATATCTGTCTGTTCAGCTTTTCCTGCAGACCTCGGTCATGAAGCTGTAAGTGGAAGCCAACGGGCGAGGCTGAGAGCTAGTGGGCAGCTCAGAGACTTTGGCCACAAGGCACTTCACAGAGTGTGGCTGTCTCCTTCCATGTCAAGATTTCCTCCTTTGGCCTAGAGTCCAGCTATCCAGGTACCTAACTAAGCAAGTGGTCAATCGCTAAAGCAGGGGCCTTAGGAGCATCGTGTAAACCACCAGCTTACGAGTATTGGGGGTTTTTAAGCTCACTTGTCAGTCACTAGTAGTCACTTGGCAAACTCACTACACCCCCAGGCCAAACCATGAAAGCTTATTTAAGCTGTGATATAAGTAAAGAGCAATATGACAAAACAGAGTTTTTGATTTATCTTAAATATTTGTGCTTGAGAAATAGTAGCCTACCTAGAAAAGCTAAGAGAGATTCCAAAAAAGGCCTCCTGAGCCCTGCTCCTCCTTATATCTAAGAACATGTCAAAGCATCCAGCTTCCTTTTCCTCCAGATTTGTATCTTTTCTCCCAGCAGCTTGGTTGGTATCATTCATTCTAAGAGTCGAGAGTTTCTCCCCCAACGATAAATGGAACAAAGAAAGGGAGAGGAAAGAGAGGAAGAAAGAAGGAAATCAGAAAGGAGATGAAAGAGTGGGTATCTTGAGGTGGAAATAGCTGTGACAGTAGAAAAAAGAAAACTAACTTGCACACCGTTGCTGTCTATTATGAGCAGGGCAGGGAGCCAAGTGGTTCCAGAAGGGTGGGAGGAGGGAAAAGTAGAGTTCGGGGAGAAGTAAGGGGCTTCTTGGTGGTATTATAGATTTTAACAGTGTAGCAGGTCACAGCCTCTGGAGGTGGCTGGGCAAACACCTTCCAATCCACATGCTCTTTTCCAGCATGGCCTTGCCACTCACCCATCGAGCAGAAGACATTTAAGCCTCCTCCACTGGAATGCGGCTGGATCTATGCCTCGCTCATCACCCAACAGAGCACAGCGGAAACAAGGCTATTAGTGACTTTGGAGACTAGATCGTAAAAGGTAACGCAGCTTCTGCCTCATCTGCTGGGATGCTCTCTTTTGGAGCCCAGCTGTGATGAGGGTACCACACAGTGAGGAAGCCCAGGCCACCAGGAGAAGACACATAGAGGCACTCTTGTCCACAGCCTCTTCCAAGGATGGGACATGTGAGTGAAGAAGCCCTGAGATGAGCCCGGCCCTCCATCACTGAGTCACCCCCAGTAGTCAGGTGTACAGCTGAGACCCCAGACATCATCAATTGCCATTCTCCCCGGAAATAATTGCCCTTCCTGCTATCTGAAGTGGTGGTTTCACACCTAGGCTTCTAACCCTCTTGCATCAGAGGAGAATCCAAGTGGGCTCAAGAAAACCCTTCTGAGCCCGGGGAAATGTGACTCACAACCATCTAATGGCAAAGCCCTCTGCGTATGTAAGCTTCTCCATTCCTTAATGAGATCATCTATGCAAGGAAGGCATTTGTGGGTAAGATGAAAGGCCTGGACAGTTCACCAATGGGAAGGACTGTAAGTCAGAGCTGAGGTTGGTAAAGCCTTTGAATCACTCCTGCAGGCCTGCTTGTCAGCCACTTCTCAGCTCCAAGTGCATTTACAGCACATAACCATGTTTGCCGCGGCAGGTGAGCGCTCCCTGCCCTACCGAGAGAGCCGCCTTTAACCTCAGACATTGCAGACTGGGAAAACAAAAGTGGTCCCTGCATGGACCCCAAACTGTTCACTTATGTTTTTCACACTTTGGGCCTCATATTACTCTAGAAGCCCAACTCTAATCTATTTATCAAAAAATTTAGTGCAGAACGAATAGAGAATGTTAGAATCCAATTGTTTTGTGCAGACAGCGTTTAACTGTTACAGCAGACTCCCTGATCTCCCCACCATATTTAACCATTATAAAATGGACAATCCAACGGCATCTAGCACATTCACAGTGTTGTGCAATCATCACCTCTATCTGGTTTCAAAACTTGGACTTTTAGACTTACTCTTTCTCTACAGCTTTCTCCATGAAGCTTCTTATCTTTTAGAGTTCTCCTTTTCTCCCCAGAGTATGCATTGAGCTCCCACTTCTGGACTCCTCACTTTTTCAAGCTGTGAATTGAGAAGGAACCAGAAGGGCCAGAAGTGCCTGCCCCAGGCGACTGAGTTTGAGCCTTCTAGTCAGAGCCATTTCTTCTCTCCATTCAAAGGGTCAAGTGGGGATGATTACCTTCTTTTTAAAGACTACATACAGGTTATTTTGCATATGTAATAATTTTAGTATCTGAGGTCTATTAAGGCAAAGAAGTCAAGAAGTTGGGCCAAGATTGGCTCATGGAATAGCTACAGGTACCTGAGATAAGATACAAGTTTCTTATCACTCTGTAGCAATGCTGGGAAACCTTTCTGAAGGCCAGAAGGGAGCCCCTGTGGTCCTAAGGAATGATTCAGGAGCAGTGACAATTAAATTTGCCCTAATACAACTTGAAATATTAGAGGAAGAAAAGAACTCAAAAATCACCTTATCCAACCTACTTGTTTTACAAATGAAGAAACTGAGACCCAGAAAAGCAAATTATTCCTAATCCTACCACTAGTTAGTGACAGAGCAAGGACCAGAGATCAAACTAATCTGGAGGTCATGGGGCTTTGGAAGCAGACAGATCTAGAGTCAGTTCTGGTTTTACCACTTATCAGTATAATATCTCTATAGCCCAGTAATCAAATTCTGGCTTTTTAACCAAAATAAATGAAAAAGGCCTGTGCAAAAATGTTTATGGTAACATTATTCAAAGTGCTCCCCAAAGAAAACAATCAAAATAACCATTATCAGGACAGTGGACAGACAAAAACTGTGGTGTAGGCAAACAACAGAATATTGCTCAGAAGAAATTACTGATACAAACAGCAATGTGGATGAATCACGAAGACATTATGCTGAACAAAAGCAGCAAGACAAAAGAGGACATACTGTTCATACTGTGCATACATACATACTGGTCATTCCAGTTCAAGAAGTTCAAGAATAGTCAGCATCTCTTCTAGATTACTGTAGTAATAATACACAAGCAGTGATTGCCTATAAGGGGCACAGATTTATTGCAAGTGGGGCATAGGAAATTTTCTGGGTTGAGGTGGTAGTTATATGTGTCTGTACATTTATCAAAAATGAATGGATTCTGCACTTAATGCATCTCATTCTATACGAATGTTCCCTCAATTTAAAAAGTAGATTTGCTTTTGTGGGGGTAGGGGAACATCTGGGTGGCTGAGTCAGCTAAGCATCTGACTCTTGGTTTCGGCTCAGGTGATGATCTTAGGGTGGGGGATCAAGGCCCATGGTGGGCTCCCTGCTCAGCGGGGAGTCTACTTGAGGTTCTCTCCCTCTTCCTCTACCCCTCCACTGCTGGCTCTCTCTCTCTCTCTCTCTCTCTTTCTCTCTAAAATACAGAAATCTTTAAAAATTAAATAAAAATTATATTTTCTTTTTAAAAACATAGACAAATACAGTAGAGGTTTTTTTTTTAAATTATGAGAAAATACTATGATCAACTCTATGCCAATAAATATGAAAACACAGAGAAATGGTGAGTTTTCTTTTTTCCTAAGATTTTATTTATTTATTTGTCAGAGAGAGAGAGAGTACAAGAAGGGGGAGCAGCAGGCAGAGGGAGAAGCAGGCTCCCTGCTGAGCAAGGAGCCTAATACAGGGCTCGAACCCAGGACCCTGAGATCATGACCTGAGCCAAAGGCAGACCTATAACTGACTGAGCCACCCAGGCAACCCCGAAGTGGTGAATTTTCTAAAATTTTCAAAATAACCAAAATTATATTAAGAAAATAAAAAGGACACTTGAATTAACAAAATACTATGGAGAAAACCTAATCAGTCAAAATCTTCCCTTGCTCTTTCCCAAATACTCAAGGTAAATTTAGAAATGAATTTGACCAAACCATAAGGCAACTATATAAAGTGGTTGGTCCTGGAACAACACAGAGGTAGATTAGGGCACTAATCCCCCATGAAGTTGACAACCTAAGAATAACTTTTGACTCCCCGCAAACTTAACAATGAATAGCCTATTGGTGAGAAGCAGCCTGGGTAACAGTTGACTGACACATATTTTGTATGTTATATGTGTTATATGCTATATATTTTTACAATAAAATAAGCTAGAGAAAAATGTTATTAAGAAAATCGTAAGAGAAAATACATTTACAGTAGTGTACTGTTCATATATATATAAAAAAATCCATGTATAAATGGATCTGTACAGTTCAAACCTGTGTTGTACAAGGGCCAACTGTGTATCTGAGAATTTAAAAAGAAGAAATAGTTACCCAAACAATTTTATAAGGTTAATAAACTATGATAAGGAAAGAAAATTACAGACCCAATGTAACTCAAAGGAATATATGAAAAATTTCCAAGTAAAATAGTAGTTAAATTCAGAAAGGCATTTTAAAAATTATCAACATTGCCACACAGAGGAGAAAACAATGTCCTTGTCAATAGACAAAGCTAGACTAATTTGATGGCGTGAAAAAAAGAAAAGAAACCTTGATTCTTCCATTATTCTTAAAAATCAATTCCAGATGAAGTCAGCATAGTGGTTACCTTTCAAGAGTGCAATTTCTGGAAGTGGTCAGGAGAGACACACCTGGAATGCTAGCATTGTTTTCTCTCTTGATTTCTGTTCTCGTTAATTAGGGGTGTTTGCTTTGTAAAGAGACTTCATCAGACTTACTCCTAAGATTTGTGCCTTCTTCCATTCATATGGTGTATTATTATTAAAAAATAATTAAAACCTCAGTGTTTTAAAGTGTTTTACTTTGCACTCTCCTTTATGCTTGACAATCTTTATACAAATAATTCTTGTGGGTCCAGATGTGCGAGGCAGCAGAAGGAAAACCAGTGTGGTGGTTTGATGGGATGCTATAGATGGCTTGGGTAATGGGCACATCTGTCCTCTGCAGCCTCTGGAGAGAAAAATCACTTACTTGATTGATATTTCTAAACTCAACATCTGGTCATGTCATCCCTCATTTGTAGGCTTTCCATTGCTTGTGGAAGAAAATTCAAAGCTTCTCTGTAAGATATATGAAAGCATTCATTTTCCAGTAGTCTCACGTCCCAAATGTGTCTGTCTCCTCCAGGGTCAGTCCACTCCTCTCCACCGAATGGGTCAGTCATGTGGAAATGTTCCAAGGTGGGGGGTGGGGGGGCTCTCTCTGCATCTTTGCTATCTCCTGTATGTAATAATCCGCACCTCCCTCTCAGCCATCAGGCTACGTCAAGGCTTTTACAGACTCAGTTCACATGTCGCTTTTCCTGGGAGGTCTTTCTAGACGCACCCAAGCAGAGCAGAACCTTCCACTCCTTTATACTAATTACCACTTTGCTTTACAGTTGCAGTGGTTTGTGTGTTTTTTTAAAATTTAGTTTTATATGCAGATGTATGAGCAGCACAATTAATCCTTTTCTAGAAAAATACTATTTCCTCTTTTTTTTTTTTTTTAAGGATTTTATTTATTTGACAGAATGAGAGAGAGAGAGAAAAAAAACAGACAGAGGGAGCAACAGAGGGAGAAGCTGGCTCCCCACTGGGTAGGAATCTAAGCATGGGGCTCCATCCCAGGACCCTGGGATCATGACCTGAGCCAAAGACAGATGCTTAACTGACTGCACCATCCAGGTGCTCCAAAATAAACTATTTGCACTAAAGTTAAGTCTTCTTTGACCACCACTCCTAATCCATATCCCCTCTCCTCCCATGTGCCCAGAGGTAACCACCACAGAGTTTGATGTGTCTTTCCTCTAAGACTGTATGTCTTAGAGATCTATGTGTGTTGTAACATGTAGAAGAAGATCCTTCCTATTAATTACTGCATCACATTCCATGGTATGCCTAAGTTACATTTTATTTAGCAATTATTCTATTGGTCGGCATTTGGGTTGTTTCCAGCTTTTTCTCACCTAACACTACACTGAACATTTTTGTGCCTGTATCTTTGCGCTCATATGAGCACTTCTCTTGCTCCTGAAAGTTGGAATTACCGAGTCATAGGGTATGCAATCGTTTTTGAAAAAGTTGCATCTCTGCTAACTGGATTGTGAGCTGTTTTTGTTTTTGTAACCTTAAGCACAAGACCTGTCATACGTTTGCCCCTGGGACGTGGCGATAAGACTCATTGTTCTAGGGGTTCAGTGAACAGGAATGAATCGATGAATGAAAGATGAATAAATCAGTGGATGGCTTTCAAGTGAATGGATTTGGCTTAGCAATAATTAATATGAGAGTTCCTGTTGGAAATGTGAAAAATAACATTGATCAACCGGAGGGGGAAAATCTCCTGCACCTTAAATGGAGTGGGCATTAAGTGCATATTAACAAGAGGATTTTCAGGACATGAAATGGTGTGACTATCCCTTTTGGGGGTAACACCCACACCACAGTATCTAACAAAGTAATGATGACAGCACCTGACCTTGGCGAGGACAACGTGTAAAGCATCACGCTGTGGCCGCGGGGCAGGGGCTTCATGTCCTGGTTGTGTACTGGTACCTGGAACACCAGCCCTGTTCTTTGTGGCTCTAATGCTGGTCATGAATTCTGAGAACAAATGGACAAGAGCGGATGTTTTTTGCAAATGTTCTAGGATTGTTTGCCCGTCCCAGTTACTTTGTAAACATTTTAAAACATGTTATCCCAGAGGATGCTGATGGAGGCGGCATGTTGCTAATGTCAGAGCTGCCTCTGGGGCTGGAACATGGGGAGAGGGACACCATGCTCCGTGAGCACCGCCAGCTGCATATTTGGTTTTAGTTCCCTGGGGGAGTCGGGATGATAGAAAGGCTCAAGTGCCCCTGGCCTGGGAGTTCGGGGGTCTCAGGTTCAGAGTGGAATCCTCTTTTATTAAGTTGGCATGATGGACGTTTTGTCCAGGTAATTCTTCATTGTGAGGCTCTGTCCTGTGGCTGTAGGATGTTCAGCAGAATCCCTGGCCTCCTCAGTGGATTCCAGTAACGTTTCCTGAGTTATGACAACCAACATCGTTCCTGGACACCGCTCAGTGTCTCCTGGAGCCAAAATTGAGAACTACTGCCTTAACTCTACTTTCCTGATTACTTTTAAGAGAGTCCTTTAAAATCCTTTGAAGATAACTTTACAGCTCTGAAATTCCCATTTTCATGTTAGCCTCGCATATCTGTTTACAAGGTCAGGTTTACACCGAGCTTCTTAGCCATAGGTTGGAAGGCAAAGACTTTCCCCATGTACCAACAGCAGGCAATGTTTGGGAGACAAGTATGTGCCCAGTGCTGTCCTAAACTCTTTGCACTTCAGTCACTGAATCCACAAATCAGCCCTTTAGGTAGATACTATTCATACCCTCATTTTTCATATGAGATATTAAGGCACAGAGAGTTTAAGTGACTTGCCTCGAGCTACACAGGGCTTATAAGTAGTGGAGTCTGGATGTAAACCCAGAAGTTTTGACTCTAGCGGCCCACTCCAAATAACCACAGGGCACTGTCTTTTCTGTTGTTGGAGAGATTGGCAGATTTTATAGCTAACTAGGGTTGAGTGATATCTCAACTTCAACTTCTATGTTAGAGGCAATTCTTTAAGAAGATATATATATATATATATATATATATATATATATATATATATATATATATATTTGAGAGAGAGAAAGAGAGAGAGAGAGAGAGAGTGAGTGCCTGGGTGGCCCCTGTGTCCACGTTCAGCTCGCAGCAGGGCTGCAGGGGGAGAATGGATGGGAGGCACTGAGAACGAGGGCAGTCACAAGAACAGGCTCGTGTCGGGTCTGGAGGTGTGGGCGTTGGCCTTGGAAGAAAAGTTGCCAGAGACATCTCTAGGTTCAGTCACGAGTGAAGCCCGGTTGAAGGTGGGGGCCCAAGGGTCACTGGCATGGAAGGGCCCAAAGATGGAGGAGAGCGAGAGATTGTGAGCAAGAGGAGATCAGAGAAATGGGGTTTTTCTAAAGTCCAGTCAGGATGTAATGCTCAGGAATGGGTTTCCTAAAACCCTGCAGCTCTGAGCTCCTTGTTGGTGACGGATAATCTGGCTCCATTTGTGATTCAAAGTGGCCTGGAAGGAAGCCACGTGGATTAGCAGCAACCCACAGCCAGTCCTTGACATGGTGCCTCTTTCTTTTTTATTAGGATTAAAATCGTATTTATTGCACTTGTTCTCCTTAGGTGTGTCTCTCTGCTGCAGTTCTGTTTTCTCTCTTAACTACTGTCCCTTCTTGAATGTTGGTATTTGGAAACTCAGATCCCAAGATTGACAGCTGTTTTCTCTGCTTTCTGTGATCTCATCCCTAACCTGAGGCAAAGTGTGGAATGTCTGGATGATTGAGCGGAAGAAGGCCAAGAAGTAGAAGAAAATACTGTAGTTCCATGAGAATTCTACTGTCTTTTTAAAAATTTTCCATAAAAAAGACAATGGGAATTTTGATAGGGATTACACCAAATCTGTAGACTGCCTTGGATAGGTTTGCCATCTTAACAAGTTCGAGTCTTTTGATCCATGAGCACTGGATGGCTTTCCTTTTCTTGTGTCTTTTCTTTTCCTTTGGCCAATGTTTAGTACTTTTCAGTGAATCTTTCTTGTCTCCTTTAAGTTTAAAAAAGAAGGGGAAAAAAGTCCTGTGAGCAAAAAACAGAAGTTAATATATGAAGCCACATTTTTATTCCAAGGCTATATATTATTAGCAGGACCACAAAAAATCTTGCTGGGAAAGCATCTTGCCCTAAGCCGCTGTCTGAGCTTTACCCAGCCCCCTCCCACGCTGCAGCCAAATCCCATTTCTTCCTCTTCCCACCCCCTCTCCCCTCATCCACACCCCAAACTGTTGTTTGCAGTATCTACTCTGCTTGGGGTTTCTCTCCCCCATCCCTCCTGCCAGATTCCTGCCCATCCCTCGAGGCCCAGCTACAGTGCTCCTTTATGGGACGCCTTCCTCAGTCACTGCAGTCAATAAATTGTGCCTCTGTGACCCCGCTCTGTTATCCTTGTGTGATGGTTATTGGTGTGTGTGTCTTCTCTCCCCCATAGGATGCAAACACCCTCAGACTGGGGCACCTCCTACCGCTGGGTTTATCTCTGATGAGGCTTTGGTTCATGAAAGTACCCATTTAAGTCCTGTGGTAGCAAGCAGCAGCAACAGACTCTGGTTAGCATACGTGAAAAGTGAGACTTAGTGGAATAATACTGGAATATGAGAGAATTAGCAGCACCCATGAGCCACCAAGGCTCCAGAAGGGCAGCTCCGGAACCCCCACATAGCAACGGCATTTAGAGGTCTCCTCTCCAGAGCCCCACTGGGAGCATGACTCCATTCCTCTGGCCCCAGGCTGGGTGTCTTTCAGTTCCCAGCTTAATGTTCCTACGAAGAAAAACTCTCCCTTTTACTTTTTTAGGCCAAGTGCCCTCCCGGATCATCCACCATGTGGACTGGGAGCAGAGAATCATGCAACAGAGAGGATGTTGGGACTGCTTCTGTGTACCCGGTGATACAGCCAAGGGGAGAAGGGTTGGGATTTCCAGCCTTCAGCAGCAATTTCTGTAGGCACTAGCTGATTTATAATAGGTAATAGAAATGAATGATAAAACCAGACCCTTTCAGAGTTGGAAAGACCCTCGTCTGGGATCTCACCTGACTTCCTCATTTTATAGAAATAGAGATGGAAGCCAGAGGTCTCCTCTAGTGCCTCCCAGCTCTGTGCCCGCACACGGCCCCAGATCTCCCGCTATCCCCTGATGTCAGCAATGCCTGCCCCGGGTTAGCCTTCACTTCTTTGTGAGTCTCCATGGGCTCTGCCAGTTCCGGGTATGGAGCTAGGAGCAAGTGCTGCTTTGTTGGATTGGAGGAGCTGAGATCAACTTGCTTGACTCTTGTGACTGGTCTGAGAGGACAGTGGATGGACCGCTGTTCGGTAAAGTTGGAGATAGGCCCGCAGTAATCCCATCTGAGGGCTGTGTCCTCTCCAGCTCCTCCACGCCTCATGTCCCCAAAGCCTCTTGTTCTTCCCTGGCTCACCAGCTGCCTCCCACCTACAGCTGTGACCACCCAGACCCCAGCCTCCAGCCCAGCCCCTTTCCTTCTCACCGCAATACAAAGCTTTTGTGAGAAGCTTGTGTTCCCTGAACTATAGCAGAACATTCTTTAAGAGAAAGATTACCTTTCTAACTCCAAAAGCTTCATGAGTATTAGGTAATGATTTGTTATTGATTATGGACAGTTCTCTATACATTCATCCAGTCTGGGGTGTATGTTTTTTCCCCTTTTATGGCTTGATCACAACCAGAAGATTTTCCTCCCAGCTGACCCTCCTCTTATACAAATGCTGCCTAAAAGGGAATACATACGTATTCTTAAATGATGTTGTCACCTTTCACTCAACGGAAGAAAAATATGTGCCAGAAAGCACTCACTGTTTGTTCTGGGGAAAACTAGGACATTTGATAGCTGGCATTTTAATGGTCCCGTAGGGAAGTTTAACCATTTTTTTAAAAGATTTTATTTATTTGACAGAGAGAGAGAGATCACAAGTAGGCAGAGAGGCAGGCAGAGAGAGAGTGGGAAGAAGGCTCCCCGCCAAGCAGAAAGCCTGATGTGGTGCTCGATCCCAGGACCCTGAGACCATGACCTGAGCCGAAGGCAGAGGCTTAACCCACTGAGCCACCCAGGTGACCCAGGGAAGTTAATCATTTAGTTTGATTTATTGAGTAGTTTTGCTGGTGATACTTTGTTGTGTTTGGCCTCTATGCCAAAGAGACACATGACAAAAGTTTAAGACTTGAGTTGAACCACCTCTTAAAGCAGGTCTTTTCACCTCCGCACTGTTCACACTTTGGGGAGGATAATTCTTTGCTGTGGGGGCTGCCCTGTGCATCATGAGATGTTCCCCAGCATCCCTGGCCTTTATTCATTAGATGCCTGGGGTACCCCCTCCCCACTGTGACAACCCAAACTGTCTCCAGACATTACCAAATATCTCCTCGGGCTAACATCACTACTGACTGAAAACCACTGCCTCAGGGACATCTAATATTGATGTCCTGATTGTTCTGATGCCATATCTTTAAACAACATTCTATTTCATCTCAACCTTTCTTCTGTAGGACTAGCCCTTAATTGAGGGATTGTCAATTATTGGTTATCAGACATGGCTTCTTTAGCTGCATCTAAATTACCCTAAAAATTAATACATAGGTGATCTAGCCTATAGATCTATCTATTGTTATGGTCACTTAGGTGAGTCTCTCTTGCAAAGACTAATACACCCTGAGGTCAAAAAACTTCTTTTGAAGATTTTATGTATTTGTTTGGGAGAGAGCAGGAACAGAGGGAGGGGCAGATGGAGGGAGAGAGGCAGACACTCTGCTGAACAGGGAGCCCAATGTGGGGCTCATGTGGTGATGTAGGGCTCATGTGATGATGTGGGGCTCACATGGGGATCCAGTGGGGCTCCATCTGGGACTCCAGAATCATGACCTGCACCAAGGCAAAGACTTAACCAACTGAGCCCACTGAGCCCCCTGAGCCCCCTCTGAGGTCAAAGTTTCTTTAAAGTGTCTAAATCTGTAAAACTGATCATCAAACCTGCGCTGAGAAGTTTTTGCTAATAAATCTGAAACAGCGCACAAAATAACTTGGTCTTATACCTTTCCAAGAGGGTCTTGGGGAAAGAGGTCGGAATGATTCCATACTTCTAAGTTAAATGTTGCAGACATTCTGTCCTGACTTGGCGTGGGTTTTGATAAACTAATGAGCTCACGTGAGATTGCTAAATAGGCAGGGTGACACTGGGCTCTGGAAGCCGTGTTAGTTCCTGTGTGGACTATTCCCAGAGCAGGGGAACCAGAGAGGAGAGGGCCAGTAGAGGTAAAACCGTCAACAAAGGAGAGAGCACTTTGTTCGGCTGTGGGACTAGAAGAGTCCTTTCAGCTCTATAATCTTGTGTTATAACAGAAACACCTAGGGTCACAGGAAAAGAGATTGTGGATATATCTATATATAGATATATATATAGATATATAGATATATATATCTCACACATCTATGTTCCTTCACAAATTAGCCAGTTTACAAATCAAACCATCATTAGAACATGTTTCTAGTTAATTAAAATCAATGACATCTCTTGAAAAATTCCTGTTTTTTGAGCTCAGAATGAGATGAATATCCTCCCTTTCTTATATTAAATTTTGTTTCTCCCAGTTATTTCTTTCCCTCTGAGCTGGAACAGATCCCATGAACTATTGTCCTAAACACTGGATAAATCTTAAATAAATCAATTGCTGAGAACTGGCTTCTTACTTGACAAGCTGATTGAGCATGTTCTGGTGTGTCCTGTATGACAGAGCCCCGTGGAGTTAATATGACCTTGCTTCATGAGGTACAGCTTGAAAGACACATGGGGTGACCTTATTGGGCAATTAGAACAGTCAAATACTCAAGGGAGAGGGGAACTGCCAATGATGGTTTCCAGTTCCGGAGCACCGACGACGTGACAGGCACAAAGCTTCTGCAAGTTAACCTTCATTATCCCCATCTTACAGGAACAGAGGCTCAAAAGGAGTAAGTAACTATCCCAAGGAATCTGCACACTAGTTTCCAAGCTCTTAAAGTCATATGCTGCCAATGGATGGTGGAAGGTGTACACACGTGTCTATAGGTATCTGCAGTTGATGTGAACAGGGATAAAAGGCTGGAAAAAGCATCAAAGCAGGGAATGGCCCTGCACGTGAACAGGCACAATCATGTCCCCACATGCAGGTCCTGGTAAGCAGGAGTCCCAATGATTGTAGACTTTGCTACTTTCTTTGATCATTTAGGATGCATGGGAAATTCAAGGTATCTCTGCCTCTCAGTACATCATGCTTGGTTGACAAGAAAAAGATGAGCCATGTTGCTGTCTGAGCAATTGGTCCAGGAAGCAGGCATCACCGAGGAAATCAGAGCTTTTTTGGGAAAGGTAAGTTCCTGTCTCTTCCCATTACACGTATATTATGATGTGGACAGCTCTTTGTATCATAATATCAGTTTTACTAAGCATTATGTTTTTCTAAAATTATGACCCAGGCGGTGACAATGTAGTCCAGATGCTGCCAGGAGTTGAGTGCAGGCATAAGAGGGAAGTTTCAGACAGGTCAGTGAGTGCACCTGTATCTCAGATGAAGGGATGGGCGTCTGTGTCAATATTTGGAGAAGTTCTTCCCGGTGCCTAAAACACTGCCCGGAGAGTGAACTCTTGAATCAGCTGACATTCCGTTAACTAGAATTCTCTCCAGACTGTCACTTCTGCGCATCTGTTCCCTAAATGTGATTGATGGTTATGATGAGGATGCTGGAGGATTTCAGGGGAGCCTTATAAATCACTCAAGAATGTTGAAATGAGGTTTACCAACATTTCAGGCTCAATTCACTTTTTTTCTGGGTTTAAATTCTTGAAAATAGGTATTCTGAGGATAAAATATATATGGTGATTTTCTCTAAGCTGCTCATTGGCAGAACAAAACTTTCTATTTGGTGGCTTTATTTTAATTTGCTCAAATGTTCAAAAACAAGTCCCAAAGCTCTGTATTATAATTACAACCATGAAGATCAAATCATAGAATTGTAATTGTGAAGGAAATATATGATGAATCGTGGTAGGAAAACAGGGGATTCCCTATTGTTCATCTTTACTAAGGGGATAAAAACAAAATACAGGGGTGCCTGGGTGGCTCAGTGGGTTAAAGCCTCTGCCTTCAGCTCAGGTCATGATCCCAGGGTCCTGGGATCAAGTCTCACATCAGGCTTTCTGCTCAACAGGGAACCTGCTTCCCCCTTTCTCTCTCTGCCTGCCTCTCTGCCTACTTGTGATCTCTGTCTGTCAAATAAATAAATTAAAAAAAAAAAAAAAGAAACAACAACAACAAAAAAAAACAAAATACAATTGAGGGGCTGGAAGTACACAGCCTACATCATTGTGACAATGTGCAGAATTTAAGGGTCTGACATATGGACTTGGGTGTCACACATCCCTCTGAGTGATGCCCATTATTTATGTTGATTTCCACATGATTAAAAGAGAGACACTTGACCAATACTACAAAGATAGGTTAGTAGCAAGGATGATGCTGAAATGATGATGAAATACCGAGTATTAAATCATACCAGGGTGGGGTTGAGAGAGACTGATCAAGTATCCTTGTATCATTGAGGAGCGTAAAGAGAATCAATTTGCGGCCTCAGGGATTTGGAAGCATAATCCTGGCTGATTCCCTTACTTTTTCCTTTTAAAACACTGGAAAAGAAATGTATGCAGTAAGATTGGTTGCATCTGTTCATCTGAGTCCACTTGTTATTTCCAGGCCCAGCCAAATGGACTAGACAGCCAGCAAGGTGGGCCATAGGAACATCCACAGATGATCCATATTTTTCTCCTGTGTCATTTGAATTAGGGGCATAGACTGACACTTAGAGGCTCCAGCCAGGACATCTAGGTTCCAGTATCACAAGTACTGAGCTTAGAAGTTGCCATTTCATCCAGACAGTAAGTGAAAAGCTGAATAGACTGAAATATCAATAATTCTTCTTGTATTTGTAAGAGGGGAAGGATACAGGGCAAAGCCCTGTCCCAAAACTAGGGAAACAGGTGAATACAGGGTGTCACAAAACACAGACTCTCAAGCAGAAATCACCATAGGAGCCAGGGCCCAGGGAAGGAAAACCTGAACCGTAACTGAATAATTGTTGGAGACTCAGTGTAGACAAGTATGAGAGTTCAAAACTCCTGACTCATTCATAGAGGGTCCCTATAATATTCTGAGATTTACCTCCAGGAGCTTGACCAGATTTTCACAACAAATATGGAAGAAAAAAATTCTCCTCGAGGAATTCTGGCAGAGGAAGGGGCAAAAGAAGCTTTGTGAAATGTGGGGCGCCTGGCTCACTCTGTGGGTTAAGCCTCTGCCTTCGGCTCAGGTCATGATCTCGGGGTCCTGGGATCAAGCCCAGCATTGGGCTCTCTGCTCAGCAGGGAGCCTGCTTCCACCTCTATCTCTCTTCCTGCCTGTCTGCCTACTTGCAATCTCTGTCAAATAAAAATTTAGTTAGCCAAAGCCTAACCTGCTGGGGTCTAAGAGTTTCACTGAATTGAGTGAGGGGAAACGCCCACTCTAGCCCTCTCTAGCTCTCCTATTCTACCTAAGGGCAGGGAGGAAAAGATACTGAGAAACACTTATGAAGTCCACAGTTCAGAAGGCACAGGCTCACTAAAAAACCCAGAGCTAATCATAGAACTCTGGAGCTCTTGCCCTCCCAACACCTGACCACCACATTACCTGAGTCCTATTTACAGAAGCTCCTTTTGCCCCATACATCATGACTGGGTCTCCAGAAAAAATGACAGGACATACCAAAAGGCCAAAGACACAATTAGAAGAGACAGAAAAAGCATCAAAACAAGACCTGGCAGGGATGTTGGAATTATCAGACCCGAAATTTAAACATGATATGGTTAATTCACTGAGGGCTCTAACGGATAGACACATGCTAGAGCAAATGGAGGATGTAAGTGGAGAGAGAGAAATCCTAAGAAAGAAGCATAAACAAATGCTAGAGATCAAAAAACTGGAACAGGAATAAAGAATGCCCTTAATGTGCTTGTTAATAAACTGGTCACAATGAAGGAAAGAATCTCTGAACTAGAGGACTGATCAGTAAAGGTTTCAGACAAAAGACTTCTCTTGTGAAGGTCTTAGTTTTTTCTTCTTAAGAGCAGTTAACAATATATTCCTCTCCAACAGAAGAGTTTGGAGCAATAATTAATAATAAATCAGGCAAAAGCTAAGCACTAATTATGAAAAAGTTTTATCACAGTAACTACTTGCTTTAAGCACCTACTTCTGGCAAATTCTGGCAGAAAAGTTCCATATTTTTATCTTGTTTAAATAATGAAGTTTATGTGTGCTCTGATATTGTGAAATAGAGAATTTCTTTGACGGAAGATTCCTGTAAAAATTCTATTTAAAAAGATTAGCTGGTTTGGAATAAGCAACCTCCCTCATCTTTCTCCCACTGAATGTAGCTATAAAGCCTGGAAAGTACACAATGAGGAGGACTCTGGAAAGCAAGTACTTAGAAGAAAATTTATACCATTAAATTCTTATGCAGTTGACCCTTGAGCAACATGGGTCTGAACTGCAAGGTTTGTTTATATCTAGATTTTTTATTTTAGTAGTACAGTATAGTACTGTAAATTCTTATGACTTTCTTCTTTTTTTTTTTTTTTAAAGATTTTATTTATTTATTTGACAGAGAGAAATCACAAGTAGATGGAGAGGCAGGCAGAGAGAGAGAGGGAAGCAGGCTCCCTGCTGAGCAGAGAGCCCAATGCGGGACTCGATCCCAGGACCCTGAGATCATGACCTGAGCCGAAGGCAGCGGCTTAACCCACTGTGCCACCCAGGCACCCTCTTATGACTTTCTTAATAACATTTTCTTTTCTCTAGCTTTATTGTAAGAACACTGCATATAATACATTTAACATACACAATATGTGTTAACCAACTGTTTATGTTATCAGTAAAGTTTCCAGTCAACAATAGAATATTAGAAGTTAAGTTTTTGGGGAGTCAAAAGTTACATGCAAATTTTGACTGCAACAGAGTTCAGCATGTCTAGTCCCATGTTGTTCAAGTGTCAACTGTATTATAGAAGGAAAAAGGCCTTAAATCAATAAACTTTCTCCTTAGGAAGCTAGAAAACAAGAGCAAAATTAAAACTAAGCAGAAGGAAGGAAAAAATAAAATGCAGAAATTAATGAAATTGAAAACAGAAAAAGAAAATCAGTGAAACAAAAGCTTGCCTTTTGAAATAGCAATAAAACTGATAAGGCTCACCTGAAACTAATATAACATTGTGTCAACTATACCTCAATGGAAATAAAATTTAATTTAAAAATTTAAAAATGAATAAGCCTCAAGCAAGAATGGAAAGAAGGAAGAAAGGAAGGAAGAAGGAAAGAAGGAGAAACAAATTACTATTATCAATTTGAAGGAGAGGAAATCATTATAAGCCTCATAGACAGTAAAAGGATAATAAGCAACTTAAAAACATAAATAAAAGGATAAGAAGCAATGCTATAAACAACTCTCACATATAAATTTAACAAGTTAGATTAAATGGAATAATTTCTCAAAAAACTTAAACTACCAAAACTCAGCTATGATAAAATAGATAACCTGAGTAGTACTGTATCTGATTTAAAAATAAATTTTTAGGGGCACCTGGGTGGCTCAGTGGTTTAAGCCTCTGCCTTCAGCTCAGGTCATGATCTCAGGGTCCTGGGATCGAGCCCCACATCGGGCTCTCTGCTCGGCAGGGAGCCTGCTTCCCCCTCTCTCTCTGCCTGCCTCTCTGCCTACTTGTGATCTCTGTCTATCAAATAAATAAATAAAAATCTTTAAATAAAAAAAATAAATTTTTAGTTAAAGGCCTCCTCAAAAAGAAATCTACACAGGGGTACCTGGGTGGCTAAGTCATTAAGCGTCTGCCTTTGGCTCAGGTCATGATCCCAGGGTCCTGGGATCATGCTCCACATCAGGCTCCCTGCTCAGCAGGAAACCTACTTCTCCCTCTCCCACTCCCCCTGCTTGTGTTCCCTCTCTCCCTGTGTCTCTCTCTATCAAATCAGTAAATAAAATCTGAGAAAGAAAAAAAAGAGGAAAGAAAGATATAAATCTACCCAGATGGTTTTATGGCTGAATTCTATAAAATATTTTTAAAAGGCTCCATGCTTCCTCATTTATGTTCAGCAGGAGAGAGGCATTAACCTGCCCCCCCTCCTTTTTTAAGAGGGAGAGCATATGCAGGGAGAGAGAGAAAATCTTAAGCTGAGCATGGTACCTGATTTGGGGCTCCGTTTCACAACCCTGAGATCATGAGCTGAGCCATAATCAAAAGTCAGAAACGTAACTGACTAAGTCACCCAGGTTCCCTTAACCTATCCTTTAACAACGGAATATACTTACTTTTTTCAGGAGAGCCTAGAACAGATGGTTACCTCTAAACCAATAATAATTGTCTCAGAAAATAATGGGCTGAATGGCTTGGACTAATCAACAGATGAGAAATGTCCCCCAAATTTCTTCATCAATAGATAGATTTTGGAGTCTTCCACACCTGGGTCCTAATCCTGGCTCTCACTTAGCTATTTAAAAGCTGATAATTTTCTGCTTTAAATATGTTTTTTTTTAAAAGTTATATGTAAAGCATTTGGTAGCTAGGAAGCACTCAGTTAGTGAAGATGTAATAACTATCCCAAACCAGCTCAGTCGGCTGCCAAGAACAGAAAGCATCACAGTGATGAGAACAAGTGTGAAGGGGAAACAATGCCGTGACATACACAGTGAAACTTAAATGTGAAAAATAAGACATTTCTAATTTGTTATTCTCTAAGGTGAAACATCAGGCAAATATCTTTGGCCCAATTAGTCTCTGAAATTTTTTAGCAACCCCTACTGTACAAAACAGCTTAGGTAAGTTGTTTTGCTTTTGATTTTTTGTATCCATTCATACGCGTAGAGATACCTTAGTAGGGGAGACGAGTTAGTCACAGAAATCTACATAAGTAAGGTCTGAATTTTGTTTCTTGAAACTCAAAGTAAAAATAAAAATGTTCTATAGTAATGGTTGTCTGAATCATCTAGGGAAGCTTTTGAAAGCCCTGAATGCCAGCCACATCCCAGTCCAATAATATCAGAATCTCAAAATGGGGGCCAGGTGGTTACCTGTAGACCAAGATTGAAGGCCAGTGCTCTCCAGGTACCTGGTACTTTTCGCCTATCGTTAAAGAGCTTTCATTTTAGTCATGGAGGTGATATATTCTCTGCCTACTGAAGGCTTAAAACCACATCCTACCGGAAACCTCAGAGAAAATATGGCCACATAGAGTTTTCAGGTAATCTTGAGAGAACTGAATGAATATAGTTCTGCTTTGGCTGAATACCTTAATATTTTCTGCCCAGTAGGAGTTCCATTATTTTTTCTATGACTCTTCTCTGCCCCCCTGTGAATTTCACATCCCCAGAGTTGAATAAAACAGAAAGCCCTATGATTCCAATAAACATCTGTAAAGCAAAGAAACAAGTCACTCTAGCAAATTCAGGAGAAAAGGGTGTGGAAAGTAATTATTCATCAATATTTAATCTCAAATTGAGAGCCTCACTCCCTCACTCACTCTTTTCCTGGAGGGAATGTGTGTATTGATTTAAACGTGCCAAGATCATTCAGGTCCCCTTTGTTATTGTGAATTTAAATAACAACAGCGTTAGCTTGTCACCACTAACTTTCTCAGTCACTCCTCAGTCACTTTCTCAGACTGTCCATTTGGAGATTTATCAAATTCATGTCTTTTTAAGTAATTTCTTTTAGTGCATTTTACTCAATGGATCCTTAAACAGTTCTCTTAAATTATGGGACCGGTTTAATAATTATCTGCTACAATGATGATGTATTTTTTTTTAAATATTTTATTTATTTATTTGACAGAGAGAGATATCACAAGCAGGCAGGGAGGCAGGCAGAGAGAGGAGGAAGCAGGCTCTCTGCAGAGCAGAGAGCCCGATGCGGTGCTCAATCCCAGGACGCTGGGATCATGACCTGAGTTGAAGGCAGAGGCTTTAACCCAGGCATCCCATGATGATGTATTCTGATGAATAAAGTTATTACAGGAGAAATTGCATTTCTGTAGAGTTGCCCAAACCATTCCAAAATGTTTTATCTAAGGAAAGGCGGCTATTATCAGTTTACCTTGAGAAAACACTGTGATACAAGAAAAAACTGAAGAAGCAGCAGAAAGGAATGATCAATGGATACTAAAGATGAAAATTTGATGGGAAACTGGATATTTAAATATCCTCAAAATACCTTCCCATAAATTCTTTATGAATTCCAAGGAAAAAGCAGCAATATTACAGTGGAGAAAACCTGGGAGACAACACCTAAACTAAGTAATTAAAGATAACACCACCAATAATTGTGGAAATTCAAATCATGTGCCTCCCGATTTGATGTACTGAGAAGAACATGACATCACTTTTGTGGTTTTCCTACCTGGCATGCATAACTGAAATCAAATCATGAGGAAACATCAGGCAGACTCAAATTAAGGGTTATCCTGCAAAATAACTAACCAGTACTTACCAAAACTGTTGAGTTCATGAAACATTAAAGGACTCTAAAGAGATATGGACTGAATTTTTTTCTTTTTGCTATAAATGACCTTGGTTGGAAAAAGAGTAAATTTGTGTAAATATTGTAGACTAGAGAACAGTATAGGATCAATGATAATTTCTTGATTTTGGTAATTTGTACTATGGTTATATAAAAGAATGTCCTTATTTTTAGAAAAACAGATCTTGAACTATTTAGGAATAAAGGGAAAAGCATGTCTAATAACTTAGTTTTGGATGTTCATGAAAACATTCCTCTCTATATAATGGGCATGCATATATATTTATATATGTATACGTCTATATGTGTGTATCTATATGCATATATAAAGAGAGAATGATAAAGATATTTTGGTAAATATCAGTATTTGGAGAATCTGGGTGAAGAGTATTGAGATATTCTTTGTAATTTTTTTTTTGCTACTTTTAATGACTGCAATTATTTCAAAATAAGAAGTTAAAAAATAATGGAGGCAGAAATCTCCATGCTTAAGGGCAGAAGGATGGGGCAGCATGGGGGCAAACCCTACAATCCTTAGTCATCTGGCACATCTGCAGAGGGTAGGAAGGTCCTGCTGAGTTGGGAAGAATGGAAAGAGGAAGGCTCCACCAGTACACAACGGAAGCTCATGTGTGTAAATCTTTTGATTTAGGAATCAAGGCTCTGAGATTTTGTGCAATTCCCTGGGCATTTCGGAAATCGAACTTGAGTGGCTGCAGCCGTTTTTATTCCATGCCTCCAACATTTTGGGTTAAAAGAAAACATTTGGATTTTTTTCTAACACGTCCTATTTAGATTGTATCGATTGAAATAGGATTTTGACACTGTGAATTATATCAGGTGCTTGGACCTTTAGAAATAATGTCATTTGCTGTTGTAATTACTTGCAAACAACCATGTAAATGAGTACTAGATGCAATCAGTAAAAATGTTTTACTGGCTAGTCATGGTCCATAGAAATACACTCATGAAAAAATGAATGAAATTACTCCTCTCTTCTACATGTCCAGAATATATTTTTATCCGAGGCAAGTAGTTATTTCATAGCCAGGCTATTCCATAGCCTGAATTATTTTCTAGATGCTTAGGTAAGGTCATGCCATAGAATTGACCCTAAAATCTGTTGGGAGATGTTATCTTCAGCGTGCATTTCTTTCAGTTGCCTTTGTCAGAGCCAGTAGGGACCAGTTTCTGGATAAAATAGGTCTCTATCCAGTAGGAAAGTGATTCGGCTGCTGATAAATTGCACATTGATTACAACACCTGCATGTTCCCTTGACTCTTTATGTATCTGTATTCCCCTATCACATCTTTCTCATCTATTCACAGCTGGCAACATCACGCCAAGCTTCGTACGTGAGAGTCAGATTCATGACTGAGAATATTTCGTTTAATATATATTTGTTGCCTTCTATGAGCTTGGCACTGTGCTAGTTTAGATTAAATGTGTTTATATTAAAAATCATTTAAAATGGAAAAGAAGAAATATTTGTACCTAGAATGGTAAGTTTCATGTGCCAGGTTCAGTAGACAGAAGGGGAAAATATTTGCTGTCCAACATAGCGGTTTCCATCCAATGAATGGAAGGCAAGAGGGGAGTGTGCATTAGGCAGAGAGGGGATAGAGAGCGTGTAATCAAATGCTGTCATCAGCCCCAACTCGTGTTGGGTTGGAGGTGGGAATGAAGAAAGAGAAAGGAGAATAGTGCCCCATGGACAGTAAAGATATAAAAAAATATTTTTTTTTTTTGACAAAAGACAAAACTTATTTGACTAAGGATATTTTCAAAGAGTTAAAGTAAGGGAAGCAAGTACACATCCAACCCCACAGTCACCAACAGAAGAGAGCAAATAAGTTAGAGAGAATCCTTGGGCCTTTTGCTGAAACTTGAGACTTAAATATTTTGGCGTGGAGAAAGATTTTGATAGTCACCATCTCCCCCTTTCCGAAACCCTGGTTTCTAAATTATGGAGGGTGTGGAAGCAGGAACTAGCGACAAATGGAGGCCCCAAACAGCAGACCTTAAAGCCAGGTCTTGAGATTAACCAGGAGAGTCGCCTCCTCTCAGCTCTGTTGAAATCCTGGCAAGATAAATGAGAAATGCATTCAGAGAAAGAGGGGAATTAATAGCCTTCCTGTTCCTATAACATCAGGCGCACAGGCAGTGTACTTTCTGGGTAATGCTTCATGTCCTAAAAACAACAAACAAAGAACTGCTCGGGGCTATTGCACCATCAGAAAATTATACTTAAACTATGTAATATGTGATTACTGAAAGTACTCATGGCCATGAGCAGAGCCTGCGTTCATTTATAGCATTGTCAGTAGTAATACACTTTCCCGTGTTTGTCACAATTTACTGTCGTAGGCAATGCGGTTTTGGTAAAGGTAAACATACTGTTTCGTCCACAAGAAGGCTTTATCAGTGGAGTTAGAATTGCTGAGTAGAACTCTAAAATTACTCATACATAGAACCATTGCATTAGTGTAGCCAGAATGCAAACCCACTCACCCGGAAAACGGAAATTACCTTGGGCGGAAAGTCCTTCTGCCGTGGCAAGGATGCACCTTTTTCTCATTTCAGCTTTCTTTTCCATTTAGCTTTAGTTCCCCTATCTTTGAAAAGCTCTGTTAATTTATTTTTAAATTGCCCAAATATAATGACTTTAAATACTTTTCCCAGAGTTGTTTTGTCCCCAATCCCCTACAATTTCCATATGTATGTACATTTTGTGATGAACAGCTAAAGGCAAACTTCAGTTAGGGGGCAGTCCGTGAGGCTGCAAAGTGAACTTTTTTTTCTTGTTGATAAGAAGTCTGGTGCTTTTCTCTGTGGAAGTGCGGGTGAAGAAGTGCACTGGCTCCATCCAAGCCACCATAAGAGTTCTTCCTGTATAACCTGGGACTCAATATGGCAGAGAGGATATTTTAGGACGGAGGATCTGATGATATAGCCTCCTGAGAGAAACCCAAGCCCTTGTTAAGAAACTAGCTGACTCTCTCCCTAAAACGTCTATCCTTTATCCTCTTGATTACCTGTAAAATATATTTAAATCAAACTCCATGTTTTTTAGTTTGGTTATTGTTTGCTTATTTTCCCCCTCTAGTTTAATTTTTGGTAAATGAAAAAAAATATGCATATCTGCTGCATCCTAAAATCAAAGATGGTTTGGATACATTCCCACTCCTTTGGCTTAATATAATAAAATTCTTCCCTCATGATCAAACAAAAACAGGAGCACAGGGTGATTTCTTTCCCTCCAGATTAAGACTGTCCTATACATATCACACTGTAACTTGTTTCTTTTGTGTATCAGTATTTCATGTATAGTTTCTAGCTATAGCTGGAGCTCATTTAAAAAAAAAAAATAGCTGCCTAATAGTCTATACTCTATATTATATACCATAATTTAGTCTCCTATTTCTCTTTGGTGGATAATCAGTTTCTACTCTCCTGCCAACACAGTGTTGCTACTAAACATCCTTGTGCATAAATTCCTATATTCTACTTTGTTTCTTTCTGGTAGATTCCTCAAAATGAGATTGCCGAGTCAATAAGAATGAATACTCTATTTTTTTAAAGATGTATTTATTTGAGAGAGAGTGTGAGCAGGAGGGGAGGCAGAGAGAGAGAATCTCTCCGCTAAGTGTGGAGCCCAATGCAGGACTTGAACCCACAACTTAGGAGATCATGACCTCAGCCAAAAACAAAGCCCAACTAAGATGCCCAGATGCTCCTGAATACTTTAAATATTAGTAAATACCTTATGTTTTCCCCAAAACATAAAAATTCAACTTCAACCAGCAAGGTATGGAAGTATTTGACTTCCCATATCCTTGAAATCATTGGCTCATATTACTAATTTACATTTTATCTAGGTCCAGGGCAGGAAACGTACCAGGCGAGCTTGGAATATCTTTGTGTGCCAAAACACAAGGATGTTTTCAGAGATTGATGGTGTTCTGGCAAAGAGTCACATGAACTGGTCTGAAGGGTTTCCCATCAACGAAATTGGGACAATTTAAACATCAAAAGGAATAATAACTGTAATGGATTGAATAACACCATATTGCAACACATCGTATATAAAATGTGTTTTTTCTTCAATTTCCTCCATCAAAAGACCACCAGGAACACATGTCACTGAATAAATTGAATTTATTTTCCTTGCTCATTATAGCAAAGGAGAGTGTATACCATGGGGGAGGGGGTCGCACTGAAGAAGGCATCTCCATAAAAGAGTGTTAGAAGGAATTTATTCTGGGATTTGGTCTTTGGTTGGGTAACTTGTGGGAGAACCTAAGGAAGCAGAAGTTTATTCTAGATTGAGTGTTGTTAGAAAGTGTCAGAAATCATTCTAGATGACTGAATACCTTAGTAAATGTTATCTGTAGGGAGAGCAGAACGGAGCCAAGATAAAGCTGAAATTGCTGAAGAAGCAGAGGTCACTTATATTAGCTGAGAGAAGGGAGTGGCATTTTGTGTGTGGCAAAGTGACTTTGTCTGAAGTGGATGTTCTATGAAATTGTCTGTGTCCAACAGGAGAACAGCATGGTTTAGCTGTAAGCATTAGATCAGTCTGTAATAACACTGAAGACCAATTGTAAATGTCAGATTATTCTTGGACATTAGGAACTGCTTATTTTCTAGATAGGTAGGTAGGTGAGTGGGATATGCAAAAATGCAAAAAGAGAAATCCAATTTGTTTTTTAAAAATGTAAGAAAAGAGGAAGTTATATAGGGAGGTGGTTCCTAGCACTACTTCTTCCTCTGAAAATCGGTTATGAAGCAGAAGGAATTAATTACTTATCCTGCCCTTTCGGTGTGAACTCTATCAGAATTACCCAATAGTTCCTTGATAATGAAGGATAGCTCTTCTTAGAGAGTTAATGCCAGCTATTAAATGTTGAATAAATGATAAAACTAGAAAATTACTATCTTTCAACCCATAATGAAAATAATTCATTCAAGCTAAGATTATCAGTGGATGCCAAAGCAATTAGGGGGAAGATGAATATCACCTCACAAATTACATACTGGTCATAACTGGGAAAACACACGGTTACAACATAGCATCAGGTTATTGCTGCCCTGAACCAATGCATAATCTTAGAAACAGTAATGGTGGACACCAGGTATTATCTGCACAGCGATGTGGTGCATTAGGGCCTGTGCACAGCATCATCTATGAAGATTTCTTGTCTGAAATACAGGGAAAAACATAAGGAAAACTTCAAGGAAGGAACCCAGAAGACTGGACATTATATAGTTCATCTGCCCCAGCCTCTATCAAATCACTACCATAGACATAAAGGTGGGGGTGGGGATTCCGTTACAGAGTCAAAGAGATTCCCCAGAGACAAAACCACCAAATGTGATCAGTGATCCTCGGCTGAGTTACACTTTGGGCGAACGACCTGTAAAAGACATTTTAGGGTCAACTGGGCAAATTAGAATAGAGGCTGTGTGACAGAGAGCTTGAAGGAATTACTGCTAATTCTCTTGATGGAAACGGCATTGTGGTTATTTCGGAAAATGTTCATTTTATAAAAGGGATATGCTAAAATGTTTAGGGAGAAACAGCCTGATATCCTCAATGAAAAATACTTCATCAAAAAACAAAGAAGATTAAGGAATGTGGCAAAATATTAATGATTATTAAATCTAAGCAATGGATATACATGTTCATTATACCATTCCCTTTAACTTTTTTGTAAAAAGTGGGGTGCTTGGGTTGCACAGTTGGTTAAGCATTCGACTCTTGGTTTCAGCTCATGTCATGATCTCAGGGGCCTGGGATCAAGTCCTACATTGGGCTCCATGCTCAGCGGGGAGTCTGCTTGAGTTTCTCTTTCTCCCTCTTCCTCTGCCCCTTCCCATACTCTCACTCTCTCTTTCTCTCAAATAAATGAATAAAAAAAAACCTATTTTAAAAAATTTCCAAAAAGTAAAAACAATGAAATTAAATGATTTTAGCACGTTGACATGTGACTTCTTTTAATGTGCATTTTGGTGACACTAGTTAAGCTGAATGTATTTCCATGTTTGCCAGTTATTTTCATTTCTCTATTAAATTCTCAAGGATCTTACTTGCTCATTTTTTGAATCATTTAATTGTTAATTTATAAGATATATTTGGATATTAAAAATATTGAGCTGTCACATATGCTACAACAACTTCTCTCTTTTTTGGGCAAGCTTTTCTAGCCAACTTTCGTCTTTACCTTTGTTCTTGATACCTTTGGCCTACAAATTATTCAAATTTCTATAAGGTCAAGTCTGTCTTTTTCTTTATGTCTTTTGATTTTTCTGCTTTGCTTTAGGAGCATTTCCCTGTCCCTGCCCCCTGCTTGCTATATGGATTTTCTTCAAAATGCTCTTTTTAATATTTTTATTTTTTAATATGAGATTTATTTAATGTACATTTTATGTTTTCATTACTACTTTTGTCCTATTTTATGATCTCACATGTTTCTGGATCTATTTTTAGATTTTCTGTCCTGTTTCAGTAATCTTTTGTCAGTATCATATTGTTTTGATTTTATTAGCTTTCTATTATCTTTTAGTATTTGGGGAAGAAAGTCCCTCCTCACTATTCTTCCCTTTCAAAAAAGTTTTTGGCCATTCTCTATCATTTATTCCTCCATATGAACTCTTAAATCATTTTTTATATCACCCCAAAAATAATTATTTTGAGATTGTGGTGAAACTACGATAAATTCATTTATTAATTTGGGAAGTATAATATGCCTTTCTGTATGTGCAGAACATATTCTATGTCTCTCATATTTTACAGTTTCTGTCCCTATAGGGACTAGAATTTCTCCCTCATCTTTACTTTTTCATTTCCAACTTATAATTTCTAGGACAGATAATTGCTGTGGATTTAATATATCAACTCATAATCCTTTCTCATTTATGCCCTTAGGAATATTGAGAGAGGCCCAAACATGATTTGAAGTAGAGTATGAAAGAGTGAGAAGTAAAACATTTTGGTGGAAGATGTAGTTAGTAGTATTTTTAACATATTGGTAAAGAAATAAAAGTTGAATCTTGACAGCTAAAAAGAAAAAGTATCCACTAGAAGAAATGAAACAAAATAGCAGACCTTCCAAATTCATTTGGGAAAGAATAATAATGAAAAATAACCCCTGGATGTAAAAGTAAGTTAAAACTAAAATTATATATTATCTGGAAAGAAGGAAAGTATAAATAGTTCATCGAAAAGGCTACCAGCACAGATAAATTTCTCATCAAAGGAAAATTTAGAGCTGCAAATTTTTTTAAAGAAAAAACTAACAGGAAATAATTATTCAACCATCAGGAGTTATAAAAAGAACAACTAAATTAAACAGAGGAAGCTAGGATATGGTGGATAATAAGGATAAAAGCATAAATAAACAAAATGGAAAACAGAAAAAAATAGAAAGGAAAAATCAAAAGTTGGTTCTTTGGGTAGAAGAATAAAATAATCTTCTGTCAAATCTGATTGAGTATTTAAGCTAAAATATACTGTGTGAGAAATGAGAAAGCAGATTGCATCATGGATCCTGAAGAGATTATAGAAATTAAAAAATAATAATAGGTATAAGCATAAGGCAATAAATTTTAAAATCTGGGAGAAATTGATAATTTGTCAGTTTAAAGTAATCTGCTAAAATTGGTTGAAAAAGCAATATAAAAATGTAGACAGAACAATAAAGACTGTCTTTTTTTAAAAATTTTTATTTATTTATTTAACAGACAGAGAACAGAAGCAGGCAGAGAGGCAGGCAGAGAGAGAGGAGGGGAAGCAGGCTCCCTGCTGATCAGAGAGCCTGATGCGGGGCTCAATCCCAGGACACTAGGATCATGACCTGAGCCAAAGGCAGAGGCTTTAACCCACTGAGCCACCCAGGTGCCCAAGACTGTCTTAAGAAGACAGAATATAAATAGGAAATCATAGAACTATTTTGCTTATGAAAAATATGTAGAATTTCAAAATAGGATATTATCATAGCAAAGAATAATAGTCATGATAAAATAGAATTTATTCTAGAATGTAAGGATAGTACTATGTTGAGTAATTAGTGTAATTCATTATACTAGCAAATTAAAGAAGAAAATGATTAATAGATACTAAAAAGATATTTAATAATTTCAGGAGCCAGTCATAGTTTTTTAAAAAAATGTAAAAAAGAATGAAATAAAGCTACTGTCCTTAAAATTGACAGAGACCATTTACAAAATACAGGCAGCAGACATCATATTAAATGAGAATTTGGGGGCATCACATATAAAGGCAAAAAAAAAAAAAAGAGAGAATTTCAAATCAAGACTACAATTGATATCTTTGGTGTCACTGCTATTACTCAATATTATTTTTCAAGTTTTAACTAATGCAATAAAATAAGAAGGAAATTATCAGTAAACATACAGGTTAATCCCCAAAATATATTTTCTTCATTAATATGATTCACTAAAAAAACTCTTAGAAAGCCAGAACCTATTAAAATTAATAAGCAAAGTTAGAACTAAGATAATACAAGTCAGATAATTATTTTTAAATCCATAGCAGACATCTGCTCTAGAAATGATAAATCAGAAATGAAAACGTGGAAGTGAGGGAGAGATCGGGGCTCCCCTCCTCCTGCTGCCCTCTCTGCTTCCCTTTCTTTTTTCCTGTTCTACCAAGGGTGGTAAACTTGGAAATACCAGGGACTGCTCCCTCACTCTTTTTTCTTTTACAAATGAGCATGGGTATTTAAGGGTACAGATGGAAAGTCAAATTCTCTAGGTCTCAACCCAGGCTCTGCTTTTTGCCGACTCCGTGAATCTGGAGGAGGATATTTTGAGATGCTCACCCAGGTTTTTTCTCTGCATTTGAATGTGTGGGTATACAGGTAGACATGTGTATTGTACTTTTTCACCTTGGCTGCCCTTAGGGGTCGGGTTTTCAGGGACTCATTTGCTCAAAGGTGTTCATGGAGCACTTATCTGTACAAGTGCTGAGTTAAGTGCTAAAGATACAGCAATAAACAAGACAGATTAGACCCCTGCTCTTTTCAAGCTGCTGTTCTAGTGGAGGAAAAAGAGAGAGTAAATGGGTGGATAGATGATCGATAAAAAGTAAATAGATGATAGATTAGGTAGATATATAGATGGCATATGAGTAACTAAATGAACAAGAAAAATATCAGATAGTGGTAAGTGTTCTACAAGAACTGAAATATTGTGATAGTTTTCTAGTCATCTATTGCTATATAACATACTCTCCTAAAACTTAGTGGCTTAATATAACAACCATTTTATTATCTCACAATTCTTTTTTAAAAGATGTTATTGATTTGTTTGACAGACAGAGATCACAGGTAGGCAGAGAGACAGGCATAGAGAGAGGAAGGGATGCAGGCTCCTGGCCAAGCAGAGAGCCCGATGTGGGGTCTGATCCCAGGACCCTGGGATCATGACCTGAGCAGAAGGCAGAGGCGTTAACCCACTGAGCCACAGAGGCGCCACAATTATCTCGCAATTTTGAGGTGAGGAGTTTGGGGAAGGCTCAGTTGGGAAAATCTGCTCCCCATGGCATTATGTGCACAGTATTCAGCTGATGGCTGTTCTTGTTGGGAAGTTTGGTGCCCAGGGCGGATGACTGGAAGGCTGGGATTGTTGGGTTGTTGCCCGGAGCGCCTCCACATGGCCTGCCCGGCATGATGGTGTTCAAGGTAGCCAGACTTCCTATGGGGCAGCTCAGGGCTCCAAATGGGAATGTTCTGAGAGGCCCAGGCAGACGTTACAAGGAGCCTAGCTTCAGGAGTCCCAGAGTGTCACTTCTGCTGCATTCTATTAGTCTAGTCAATCAGGAAGGCCAGCCCAGATTCAAGGGGAAGGAGATTATACTCTTCCTCTCAAAGTCAACAGTGACTTGGGTGAGCAGGAAGGCTGACTAAGGATATAAGGATATAAGGATATAAGGGTATAAGGATAGACCATATAAACTGAGATCTGAGTCATATGAAGGATGGGCCTTGAAGACTGGAGAAAAGGAGAAAAGAGGAAAGAGGAGGACTGTTGTGAGCTTTCGTCGGCAAAGCCGTGGGGGCCAGATTATACAACAAACAAACATGGGGGCCAGATTACATAAGATTTTGTAAACCAGGGTGAGAAATCTGGAATTTATTCTGAGTACTTCTTATGTCAAGAATTACTTATGAAGGTTTCAGTGGAGGCCAATGGAATCTAGATTCTCCACAGAGTTGCTTGTTGAGAAGGAGCTGGGAGCAAAAGCAGGGAGGCTGAGATACACTTTGCAATAGTCCAAGAAGGAAATGACGGTTGTGGACCAGTGTGGTTGTGGGGAAGGTGGAGAGAACTAGGCAGCTCCAGGATCTGCTTCGGAGGTAGAGTCTGTTGGACTTATTAATGGATTAGACGATGGAAATGTAGGAAAATCAAAGACTCCAGATAATCTGTACCCCAAGATAAATTTTGAGGAATCTAAGAGCAGAAAGCCTCTCAGAGATGCCTGCTTGATCCTCCCCTTCCTTATACTCCATAGACTCCACGCAGTCCACCACCGGCTTCTGCGCCTTGTGCCTTCAGATGTGTCCCAAACCCTCCTGCTTCTCATCAGCTTCACCCCGAGTCCAAGCCCCCAGTCTCTCTCACCTGCATCATTGTAGCAACTTCCTGAGCGGCCTCCTGCTTCTACTCCCTACGACATTGTCAGCTCACATAAAGTGCTCAGAATGATTTTTTAAAATCTAAATCACATTATCTCAGCCCCTTTTCCAAAATGTTTCCATTTCTACCTCATTTAGAGAATAGCATAAAGCCCTCGCCATGCCCTTCAAGACCCTTCCCTGTTCAGCTCCTGCTGTCCATCAGACTGACTCCCAGTCTCCTCTGCTGACCCTGGCCCTGTGGTTCAGATCACTGGGAGGCTGCAGCTGCCTCAGGGCCTTTGTACTTCCTGCCCTTTCTGCCCATAGTGCTTTTCTCTTTCCCTCTTGACCTCAGAGACACCTATTCTGACCTAAACTCCCCACCCTTTACTGTCAAGTGCCATAACCTTCTTTTATAGGTCTGTATTGCTCAAGTTGCCCACCTGAAATGCCATTACACTGGTCAGTTTTTTGTGCATCTGTTTATTATTTGTTGCATGTTTGTTTGTTGTATATCTCTTCCATGGGAATATAAATGGAATATGACAGCCTACTCTGTCATATTTACTGCTATATACCTAGGGGCCAGAATTGTGTCTGATACAAAGAAGGCACTTAGGTCATGTTTGTGGAAATGAACAAACAAATAAATGTTAGCTGATATTATTATTAATATTAGTATGAGTCAGTTGCTATAGCCTCTTGAGTTTTTCTTCAGAATGACTCTTCACTCATCCCTCCTTCTCATACCCACTCCCCCCACCACCCAATCCAGGCCTCTCTGACTCCATGCCAGATGACAGCTGTCACCTTCTTCCTGGGCTCCTTAAATCCAGGCCTGCTCCTCTTCCTTCTCTGTGCCTCTGTTGTGGCACTGCCTGGTCAGTCCTTCTGAAACATTGCTTCATCATTTCCTGACTCCCTTCTGACAGCCTGAAGTCTGTCCTCTGTCCCTCTATTGTCATCTCCCTCCTAGCTGCTCTCTCAGTCTTTCTTTTCCAGCTTCATTTCTCATTACTTCCTTGTGGGAGCCCTTGCCCCTAGCCAAGGTGCTGGATTTGCTCAAACGGGGGTACCTTCCCATGCCTGGGAGTTGACCCCACCACCTTCCCCATCTTTCCCAAACCTCCCTACTATTCCAAGTTGAGCTCAAATCTCACATCCCTAGCGACTGCCTCAGAAGCAAAAACTCACTCTCCTTCTGAGTAGCCTGGAATTTATTTCCCTCATACCTCATTTGGACCTTGTATTGGCTCAGTCATATTTTATAGCAATGATACATTTTGTACATGAATATAAAAGTGTTCTATGTCCTGTTTTCACTAATATATAACCAGAAGTTCCAATCAGTCACTTTAGCTTAAGGCTCATGGTTGGATTCCTGCCCTGTCCCTTATTATGTGCACTTGCACAAATTCTTTCTATCTCTCTGAGTTTGTTTCCTTTTCAGTAAAATGAAGATAATAACATTTATCTCATAGTGTTGTCATTAGAATTGGATGAGTGCAAGTACGATGATTAATACACAGCAGACATCAATTAATTGTGATTATTCCTTTTTGTACTGCCCACAGTACCACTTGGTAGTGTGATTGATGGGTTTGCAAATAGGCAGAGAAATATTTGCAATAGGCATGATACCACCAGCTAGCCATATCATGCATATTTCATAAAGACTGCTGCTTTGAAATAAATGTTTATTCTCAGTGCCCCCTCTGTCTGTCTTGCTGTAGGCATTACTGTTTTCACTTGATCAATGACACCAGAGTCCATCTGGGCAGCACTAAATTTTCCCTACATATTCCTACTCCCGTTGGGGCCCCCATCACATCCTTCCTGCGGTGAGGGTATCCATAATGCACGAGAACGGGAATGATGACAGGAATGATCCCTTTGCAACTCAATTTCTGGAAGGTAAGTGATTCAAGCAATGTAGTTCCAGAAATAAGCTTCTCTGAGCAGCAGGACCATTTGCTGGGATTGACTCAGGCACAGATATTCTGGAGTTCTCTTCCCAGGAGTCTGATGTTCTAGTAGCCTCATTCCCATAGTACTGAGTGGGCTCTTTCTTGGCCTCATGCCCCTTTTTTGGTGTTGTTATAATCTATGCCTTTTATTCTTTCTAATGTACCCTCTTTGATCTCAGCGGTCAGAGCTGTTGTTAGAGGTCTCATTCTATTCTTCCCAAGCTGACAAGCTTGCACAGAGAGGAAGATAAGGATACAGAAAACTCTGCATGGTGGTCACTGGGGAGTCATTGGGAGTCAATCCCTCACAGGGGCTGCATGGCTCCTGCCTACGGGTCACTGGGCAGGTGATGTACTGCTAGTGCCTTCTCTTCAGACCGCAGCATCTATCATGGAGGACAGAGCACCACCTCAGGACTGCTGGGGCAATAGTGTTTTCTCTCGTTTTCCTCCTACGCAATGAGACAAGATGGAGGGGTTTTCATTTGCCGCTGAAATGATGCAGTCAGGTGGATGGGTCAGGACCGCAGCTGTGGACAGCAACCTCAGATGGGAATCATGCAGTAGAGGAACTGCTTATCTAGGTGCAGGCAAGGGTCCAGGGAAACAAGATCTGGTCCTGCAAGGCCAGTGACAGGGAGGGCTGTTACCCATTAGACCAAAGGGAAGCAAAAGGAGGTATTACCAGAACTCTGAGAAAGTACTGTAGCTCAAAGAGGAAACCAACTAATAGATGCCATGCCCTCAGCGGAGGTGTCTGCAGCTCCTGGTGACTGGGCAGGGAGCAAGGTGGAAGAAATAAAGACCTTGACTTGGAAGAGAAGGTGGGTTTGGGAAAGATGGGGAAGGTGTTGTGGATCAACTCCCAGGCCTGGGAAAGTACCAGGTTTGAGCAGGTCCAACAACTTGGCTGGAGGCAAGGGCTCCCACAACCCCAGCTGCAAAGTGAAAAATGCCTGGGCTGAGTGAAGTTGAAAAGAGAAACCAGTGACAGTCACTGCAGAAAATTTCTGAAAATCAGCCATAAACCTCACACCCCCAGATGGGTGTGAGCATCTTTAGTGATACTGTGAGATTCTGGGCAGTTAAATAAGTTTTGGAAGTATTTTAGAGACTGAAGTAGGAGCTGTGTATACAGGCATGGCCTGGGAAAGGCTTCTTATATGAAGAATGGAGGCTCTGCCTTTAAGGCAGCCTCTTGGAACATGCTGGGACAAGAGGCAATTAAAAGCTGGTAGATATTACCATTTTGGTGGCTTGATCTCTAGGCTGGTTATTCTCGTGATCCCAGAGAAGCCCTAACTATCTGAAGTGGGGCTTGTAGTTCTAGTAAGAAAGACTAGACTAGTTTATACCCTTAAGGCACAAGTCACATAGATGCAATGAGAAACAGTTTACTACACAGGTCCTAACTTCCTAATACCCCTCAGTTCTCCCTCCTTAAGTGCTGGGAGGTCCTAACAGATAAGTGGGAGAGAGGAGAGAAGGATAATGGGCAGCCTGGTGAGACTTTCTCTCTTGGCCTGGCGTCTGCGAGTCCTCATGGTAACATAGGGGAGATCTGGTTTCATAGCAGGCATTTGCAATCCTATGAGAAAGAGAAGAACAGAAGGTTGAAGCCCAGTTCCTCCACTGTGTAGATGGGAGAGTAGGGTTCAGAGAGGTGAAGTGATGAGACATTTTAAGATAAATAATACAAGATTAAAATGCAGGTTTTCTGACATCTGATCATTGTGTTCATTCTGTGATTTAGAAAAATTCTAAGCAACCCATAATGACAGGTTACCATCTTGGTCTTCATTGCCCCATCTCTGCAGCAGAAGGGGAAGCGGTAACTGTTAACTCTCACTGATGAACAATAAAAACCAAACCTGGAATGAGTATGACCAAATACCAGAAGGCACAAGCCTGCTGGGTACACAGTGTAAAGTGGCTCACTTGAGACCCACTCTTCCATGTCTCTCTATACAGAAGCTGGAAAGCTAAATGTCACCTTGCTAGAGTCCCTTGCAGCTAGCAGACACCACGTGATATCTGGTGACTAAGACATAAGCTCAAGTTAGTTGGTTCTGCCTCTTCTGTTTCCTTTTTCTTCCCGACCAGAGCTGGAGCTTCATGCTCGGTTATATTCGGTAGCTCGGTTATCTTCATGGTCATGAAACAGGAAGAGAGAGAGCCTAGTCCCTTGATGGCATTTTTGGAGTTGCTGTAGGGGCCCTGATTTGCTTAAACCTAGACTTCTTTTCACAAGGAGTACTTAAGTCCCTTCTTTGTATTAGTCCTGGTTCATCAGGTTTCATGGAACTTGTGTAAAACGTAATCCTAAGTTACATCTCAATGTGTGAATCAAAAATGTCCATAGCATATGGCAAATATATGCTAAAATAAATTTCAGTAGGGTAAATTCACCTGCTAATTGAGCTAACTGAGAAAGTTGGTAGGAGTTAGCAAAGAGGCCCAGCCGAAGAAAGTCAGAAAACTGTCTAACTATGAAATGCTGAGTTTGTTAGGAGTGGTTTTGGAGGCCCAGAATGCGACCTGTGGATGTGCCTTAGTTAGATAACTCTCCAACATTAATTAATTAAGACACCATGATTCAGGGATGTCATTACTATATTTGGGGCCATCTATCCTAGTTTCTGTTCTAAAAATAAAATAAAATGGCCATCAAAGGGTGTTGAAAGGAAATACTGGGGCAAAACATGCTTGCCTGAAAACCACACTGCTCAAGGACTATTGTCGCCGTGGGGCCTGAAGATAGTGTGTGACCTATTGGAAGGGAAGAAGATAAAACACAGGTTTATGATCAAGCCTTAAAACGAGGCTACAGAACTTTATTTCCTGGCTTAATTTCATCCCACTGGAGACAATTACCTTATGAGTTGATGATATTAGCTATAACATTGAAATTTAAGAATAATGTTCTCATGAGTAGGCTGCCATGGGTTTCTGAGAGAGGATCCTCTGAAGATTTGGTAGGAACAGTTGAAGGTACATACAGTGTGTGCCTCATTCAATTATTCCTGGAGGACCTCTCACTTAGTTGGTTTTAAATGATCTCCACCAGTACCCAACAAGGGAAAAAAGAATAATTTGTATTGAAAAAGAGACTTTAAACAATTAAAATAAGTGTTTCCAAATGTAAAATCAAGCAGTATCTTAATTTCTCAAATAAGCAAAAAGAGCAAGAAAAAATAATTCAGAATATCATGCATTGACATTCCTGGGAAAGACTGCAAATTAATCCATTCTTAAGGTGCTAAAATATATTTATAAGATCTAAGTCTTTACTTCCTAATTATTGTAAAACCTTCAGAATTCCATCAGAGGAAAAGTTGCATTTCAGAATTTGAACTTTAAAGTTTTTTAAGGATAAAAAAAAAATTTCCTTGAGGGGTGCCTGGAAGACTCAGTTGATTGAGCATCCAACTCTTGATTTCAACTCAGGTCATGATCCCAGGGTCCTGGGATCAAGCCCTCCTTGAGCTCGGAACTCCACAGGGAGTCTGCTTCTCTCTCACCCTCTGCCCTCTGCCACACCCCCCGCATGCATGCTTTCTCTCTCCCCCCCAAAATAAATGAATTAATTAAAAAAAAAAAAAAAGAAGAAGAAAGAAAACTTTCCTTGAACTAACAGTGAAATAATTAGATCCATCAGTATTTTGAAAAACACTTCCAGGGAACTCATGAGAGTTTGGAAAAAAGCTCTGTGAAAACAGCCTTTCCATAACTCTTATCAGCTTCATAGAAACAACAGCATTCTCTAGCTTTGTTTGGGGTCCATTCATTAACCTGCTTTGCCTTGTGGCTCAGTTAGTTTTCATTTTCCTTGGGTTCTAATCCTACTATGGAGCATACTACAAAGAGGCCAGTACTTTGGGCACAAACATGGATTTTCAATTTGGAAAGATAATGTCTTTCCTTCTGTCCTGAGGCCAAATGGAGGGACCACAAATTTAAGCAGGTTTATTCCTCTGCCTTGCCTCAGGTACCTCTGATCCACCATTCACAGAAACAACCCCTGAATATCTCCTATGAAAGCACACCCTTCTTTGGGGAAACATACCCTCTCATACATTATAATTGACACATCTCTTGGGAAGACAATTTGACAAGAGCTATCAACATTTCAAATGCTTGCTTGCTTTGACTGAGAAATTCCATTTCTAGGATTTTAACAGTTACATCTACACACATGAGCAAAGACAGATGTCCAAAGTTACTCACTGTTACAGTTTTTGTTATAGCAGGAGACCAGGGTGGGACGGCCATTCATTAAGGGATGTTCATTAAGGAATGACAAAGCAAACAAATTATTGTCTTTGAAAGGATGTCGGTATGTTTGGATGCAACCAGAGTTAGGGTAGACATTTAACAATTGTAGGGGCAGCTGCTCCATAAATCAAAGCCATCGTACCTAGACAGTGGAGTGGACAGTGGAAAGAACCTGACTCTTGTTGATATAACTGAACCACAGAATTACTTTCAGTAGAGATGCCTTATCTTAGACCTTCTTATTTTGTAAGACGATACATATTCTTTATGATTTTAGACAGCAGAAACTGAGTTGTCTATTATTTTCAGCCAAACATACATCCCAAGAGAGTATCCTTTGAGAAGGAAAGTTCTGAGACATGCTCTGTGATAACATTCCTGTTGGTAAGTCTAAGAGAGTTCCATGGCTCCTTATGTACCTTCATATCATGACTTCTCTCATGGTCCTGTAGGTGGTCAGAGTTTTTATTTCAGGTTTGGAATCTGTTCCAGTTGCTTCATGAAGAAAAGGATTTATTAAAGGATAGAGTCTTCGGGATTAGGTGCTAAAAAAGCAGACCCTAGTTTGAGCTTCCAGAAACAACTCCCTCTCAAAACCTCACCACAGAACCAGCCCACCAAGAACACTGCTACCTTTGCTTCAGTTAGGAAGCTGCAGAAACTGGAATCTTCTATCGAGCCATCTGCTCCAGATCATACTACTTCTGCCTCCCTTTGGGTTACAAAAGGGATATTCACAGATTATTTCTGTCCCTGAGTAATTTAGTTCTTTCATAACTCAGAGTTATTTAAAAATTTTTTTATGTTTAATAATATACATGGAGAATATGGGACATCTCAGTGTTATAAATCAATTTCCAATCAAAATCTCAAGCAACTGGATAGGAGCTAAATCACATTTGCACCCTAGAAGCAAGCAAGGCTAGAATACCGATGACCACATTCCGACCTCTGGAGTCCTGAGAGGCTTGAAGTGTCTTGCAATGGGTTTCTTGGGACATCCAGTCCATACTATCCACATCCTCTAAAACAGAAACAACACATCTTCCCACGGGAAACTGAATGTTCTTCAAACCCAGCTCTATCAGAATTGAAGGTGAGACCCCTCGGTAAGCCTAGCAAATAGTCTGTGCTATCACCTCGGGTACAGCTTGCCCTATACAGCATTTGAGGAAATCAGTATTTTCCTAGAATATCTGCCTTCAGTGTGGTGAAATATGATTGTCATTCCCACAATCACGCTTAAGGTTTTTTTCTCAGAGAAGTATTTGGCTTTGTATGGTTCTTGTGACTAGAAGCATAGGACTTGAGCTAATAATAAAAACAATTAAGAAAAAAAACAAAAGTGGGACTGGTCAGAAACACAAAGCTAGTCTCAACTCAGCACTATGGGTGCTATTTCAGAATCGTCAGTATGTGCCTGCACATGCAAAATGGAGGAGAGAACAGCTATTATCAGAACACTTTCAAATTTTAAAAAATGATATTTTCCTGTGATTATCTGGATGTTTCAGATACATTTTGGGGTAATTTGGGTCCAAATAATCTTCATAATTGCCCCAGTTCTCTTGCACATGTACTTCTAGACACTACTAAAAATATACAAAAATAGAAGTGGTGCTGTCGGTGAACTCTGTTTCAGCCTCACAGAGAAGCTGGTGAAGAACATACGGGATCGAGAGATTTTCTTTTCTCAAATGTAGCAAAATACACAAAAAAAATAAGAATAACTTAAAAAAAAAAACAAAAGCCACCAAGCCAAGGAAGGAGCAGTCTTATAATGCAAGTTTAAAAATACTGTGTACCAAGAGAACATTCTGGAAATTGGTTATAATTTCTACTTGACTCCTTCACAAACAGTAAACGGTACAGTGAAAAAAATGTGAGGACATCAAGTTCTGAATAAACTGATAACCCCAATTTGGAGGGAAGTAGGCAGGTGATTTGAAGGAAAGAATTTGGAGAGGAAGCTTAGAAGAAGCTTTCCGGGAAGGTCTTTAAACGGTTATTTAGCTCTACGGTGAGAGAGAAATAGCTGTTCATACAATAGAGATAGGAAGAACTGCTAAGAATTGACATTTTCTCTTTATTTGTTTTACTAGCTGGGAGAAACACAGAATATAAACAGGGACACATGTGATGAACTCCTAGTTTGCCTATTATTTTCATGCCTTTTCCACCTATATCCCAGAGGGGAGCAGGAGAGACGAGCACGAAGGGGAGGTAGTTTATCACCTAAAGCAGCTTGTCTTTCAGAGACCAGGAGGCTTTGGGTTCACCTCGAATCTGTTAAACAACCTGAAATCCAAAGGCTCTTCTCACTGGGTTAGATATACCCTCAATTATTTAAAACAGACTTCAGTACAGAACTTTTAACTAGAGGCACCTGGGTGGCACAGTTGACTAAGTGTCTGACTCTTGGTTCTGGCTCAAGTCCTTATCTCAGGGTTGTGAGACTGAGCCCCTCATTTGGCTGCACACTCAGTGGGGAGTCTGCCTGATATTCTCTCTCCCTCTGCCCCTCCCACCTGCTCTCTCTCTCTCAAATAAATCTTAAGACAAGCCTTTAATACAATAGTCCTAAGTTAGGCTTGGAGGAGTCAAGGAAAATGTGTTATGCATAGAAAGATAAATATAAGGCTCAAATTTAGGTTTCCATTATCAAAAAATAAATAATCTGAATAAAAAAGAACAAAATGCCAAAAAATAATTAAGGGAAAATGGTAAAGAAAACCAAGATTAGAAGCTGAGTTTGTCAATTAAGAATGTTTTTGACTCTAAGTAGCAGAAAACCCAGCTAACAGTGGACTTAAACCATTTGGACAACTGTTAATTACTTGAAGAGATATCCAATTGTGGGCAGTCCCAAAATTAGTTTGGCAGTTCACTGATTTCATCAAGGATTTCAGCCCCTTTGATCTATGCATTCTGTTCCCTTCTGTGTATTTGTAATATTGCTCCTCATGAGCACAAGATGGCTGCCACACCTCTAAGATCCACCTCTGCTCTCAACAGTATTCAAAGGACGAAGAAGTATCATGGCCAAGGATATGTGAAAAGAAATACTTTCCGAAAGGCTCCCAGCTGATTTATCCCAGTAGCTCATCGGCCAGAAACACATCACATGTTCACCCAAAACCAATCACTGACAGAGGTTAAGAGAGTTACCGTGATCCAGAATCTTGGCTGGAAATACCTATGTCCAGAACCTAATTGAGGTCTATTAGCAAAAAAGAAAGGGAGGATGGCAGTAGTTGAGTAGCCAAAAAACCCCAGCCATTTACAAAATAAGTGAAGGGTTGGATTTGGCCTGCAAGCCGTAGTTTAGAACTCCTGAGTCACCAGTGGGTCTTTTAAATTAAGACTCCAAACTCTAGCTACAAAAGAAATGAGAAATACCTTCAACTACAAATTAAAAACCTGTACAAGACAAAAACAACACCTTAAGCAAAGTCAGAAAAAGAAGGATAAACCACATGTAAATATTTGCAACTCTTTTCACAAAGGGACGAAATCCCTGATACATAACACCTATAACACCCCTTTGATGTGTTTTTTTCTCTTCCCCATGATTCCCTTCAGCAGGCCAACACGTTCCTTTCCCCCGACCTTGAAAGACCTTTCTCTTCACCCTATTTCTCTCACCAGTCACTGCCCTGTTTTTTCCTATTCCCCTTTGCTGTGAAATTCCCAGGATGACTTGTCTCTAATATCTTTCCTCTCTTTCTCCTTTAAACCTTGCCAGTACAAAAGTGCTCTTGTCAGACCTTCATGTTGCTCAAGACAGGGGTCGATTTCAGTCTGTGTCTTACTTTACTTTTCCGCAGCAGCTGATGCAAACACTCACTTCCTCTTCCTTGAAGAAGAAATCTGCCTTGGCTTCAAGGACCTGAAACACCAAACTCTTTCTGTTTTCCTGTACCTCTCTTGTCCCTCCATCTCAGGCTACTTTGCTCATCCCTTCTCCTCTCCTAATCTCTCAGTGTTGGCCCACTGCAGGACTGAATTGGGGCTCTTATTTCTTCCTTTATTCAGTCCCTGGAAAGTCTGATCTATTGTCACAGAAAACAACTCTTGAATTTATGACTCAAGGCTAGATCTCTCTCCTTAACTCCAGATTCATACATAAATACCTGACACTTCACCTTGAGGTCTAGCAGACAACAAAATTTTAAGGCATCTTCAGTGGAGCTCCCATTGCTAATCCCAAATCTACTCCAGCTGTAGTAATCTGCATTATACTAGGAGGAAACCCCATCTTTTCAGTGCTCAGGCCAAAAATCTGGAATCTTTCTAATCTTCATCCTTTTCTCCCTCTGAGGCACATGCCTGCCCTAGGACCTTTACATCAGGTCTCCTTGTCCTCTGATGGCTCTAGCCCAGTTTTGTTTCATTTTCTTTTGACACCACTTATTCCCTCATTTTCTTTAAGTCTTTACTCAATGTCACCTTTTCAATGAGACCTGATCTGACTTCGTGTGGCATAATAAATACACTTCATGTTTATTCCTATTTCCTGGTCTAGAGTTCCTAAAACGCTTGTGATTTTTTGAGTGATAAGGGTGCTAGGAGTATCTTTTTTTCTAATATTTGGTCTTTAACCCTGATTGCTGATAAAAGAGCTCCTAAGACCCTTGGAGTGTCTGATGTGAGAAAAAATGTCTTTCTGTTTGCTGACCTGCAGACTGGGTGGCTTAGGGACACTAGATAGCTTCAGGATGAGGGATGGTCATCAGAAAGCTAAGGCATCAGAAAGCTAAGGCATGATTGGAACTTGGAACATTCACCTCCATTCCCCCCTCCTCCAAGGAGAAAAGAGCGGCTTAAGATTCAATTAATCATCTTTTAAGGTCTAAATGGGAAGATGTCTAAGATATAGTATTAATAATAAAAAAGGAAAAATATAAGAACATATATTCACTTTTGCTTTTATTTGCATAAAGAAAGTCAGGAAAGATGCATAAGAAATTGATCAAAATGATTACCTGGCTGAGAGACAGGAAATGGCGCAAATGTTGGCACCGAAGGGATATGAGGAAACTTGGTGGTGATGTATAGTTCACTACCTTGACTGTGGTGATGACTTCACAGAGTATATACATAAGAATACAACCAATGGAATATTTTAAGCATCTGTAGATTAGTATAACTCAGTTGTATCTCAATAAAGCTGCTAAGGATACATATATTATAAATTTAAAAACTTGATTTTGAAACAAAGGAAAGAGATGGTTCAGCAGCTGGAAGGAGATGCTTGTCTGAGTGACTGTCTTTTTGCTTTTGAATGGTTTTTGTTTGGATTTGTTTCTTTCGTGGAGCAAAAACTCATGCAAATTTATTATCTGTAAGTATATATGTATAAGCATAGAAAACTATAGAACAGAGAGGAGGCAATTAATGGTGCAGTCTTGAGAGAAGAGGTGGAATGCTCAGAGCCCAAGGCCAGCAGATGCTGTTGGCACTGGAGGGAAAGGGTAAAGATATAAGGATACACCTCTGGCACTAGGCTCCATGTTTTAGCCTCTAAAGCTGAGCCCTGAGAATCAGCTCTTGGTTTTGGATACCAGTGGCATAATAGTAAACTAAATTAATCAGATGTTCTCATTCTTCCCCCCACTTAAGAATGGTGCATGTCCTTCGAAGGGATTTCTCCCAAATTCAATGACTCCTTCTAAGGTATAACTGATGCGTATCTGTGATAAACTCTAAAAATAAGATTATTGATTGAAAACTGGACTGAGCTTTTCCTCTTGTGAAGAAAGAGCTCTAAGTGAGAAGTTGGTTTGTTCTAACTTTGCCAGACAGGAGTACACTGGAGCAAATCTGAGAAATTATGCCTGATATTTGTGTCCCTGTCCTATGTTTGTGAAATAAGGAAAGAGAAGCATTCACTTAAGTGAAAGGGATGTGATCTTCAAAATTTCTAACACACACACACACACACACACACACACACACACACAGAGGCAGAGAGAGAAAGAAAGAGAGCACCAGAGTGCAGAGCTAGCTATGCAGTAATTGATATTTAATTCAGTGAGTGGAAACAGTACAAAAAGTCAGTTAAACAGAATCATTTGTGATTTTAACATTAAAATAGTTTATACCTTAAGACTTTTATTTCCTAACGTGCCATGCCATTTTATTTAGAAGAGTTGGAATTCTAGGAGTATTTATTCAGGTAACTTTTAAGATATAAAATCCTGATCCTGTAAAAATGGTTTCTGAATCTTTCATTTTCATTCAACAAGTTTAACGTGATGTGCAAATTAATGGTGATTTTTTTTTTACCTGTTTCATTTCAATCAGAGCCCACATTCTCAATCGGCGTTATTGAGTATTTGTAACTATCCAAGGGAGAAATTCCTGTTCGTTTAACTACCCGATAGCTTTGGATCAGAATTTTTCATTCTTTTGCGCTTTAATGGGTGTCCAGACGGTCGCAAGGCCGCTCTTCCCCAGCAAAGTGAGGAAGTAGGTTTACCGTGTCCCATTACTGGAGACTTCGCAGTCGCCACATTCTTTCTGTCTTGATAGAGCCGGGCTCCCAGCGTTTGGGCGAGTACTTGGGAGTGGGCTGATCTCTCGAAAAAGAAGCTGGGAAAAGGGGCCCAAGCCACAGAAGCCCATTCTAAGACCCTGAGAGGAGGGGGCCATTTGAGAGCCACCAAACTCGGGACCTTGGACAGGCGACCTGGAGCAATTTCCGCGCAGGAGATCTGTGCACCAAATTGTCTCTGCTCAGGATTTGTGTACTGCGCTGTTGGCGCGCGAGTCCCGGAGATGCTCCACCAAGTAGAGGATTCATGTATCCCCTCCCCTGGCACCCCTCGAGTTGGTGGTCTGGGTGACAGGCGACACAGTAGCTCTGGGCTGCTCCTGTCTCCAGCAGGACCAGACGGGCTGTGAAGGAAAGCGCGGTTTTGGTACCACGGGAGGGCAGGGACTCCGCCTTCCTCCACGCTCGCACCTCTCCAGGACCCCCCCTTCCCCGGCAGGGCCTGGGGTCAAGGAGTGGCTACAGGAGCCGCCCCTCGAACGATAGCGGCCCCCTCCTCCGCCCCACCTCCGCCACTCGGGGGCGGGAAGTGGCGGGGTGGGAGTCACCCGAACGTGATTGCCCGAGGCCCCTCCTGCCGCGGCGAGGGAGCGCCATAAAAGCCCTGTCGCGACCTGCTCTCCGCACCCGGTCCGCCGGCACTCACCCCTCGGAGAGGCGCACCTGACTGCAGAGCGCTCGCCGCCCAGCCACACCCGCCCGCTCGCCGGCCACCGTGAGTGCCAAGACCCACTCGGCTTGGGGCGGGAGCCGGGGGACGGCTCCGGCTCACCCTCGGGGTTGCTCTGGGGCCCCGGGAGGGTCGCGCCTGGCTTTCCAACCCCTGCGCGCCGCGCTCTGTCCTCTCCTGCCCCGTCGCGCGGCGGCCGCTCTTGGAGGCTAAATTCCACTTGCTCCTCTGGTCGTTTCCGACCGCGCCTCCACCCTGCTCGCGCACCCTCCCGGCTGCGCCGTCCCTCTGGGTGATCTTTTGGAGGATTTGGACGGGGACGCGACCCCCAACCCCGGACAGGTGGCAGTTTCCTCGGAGGTCCCTGTCTGGATGGAGGTTTCCCGGGCAGCGCCCCCTGAGTGAGGGATTCCCGGAGTTTGGAACCTCTCTGCCTCCTTCCCGGATCCTTGGGATCCGAACCGAGACCGGCGGCCCGGAGAACAGTTCTCTCCTCCTCCTTCTCCCAAATTGTCACCCCGAAGGAATCTCAGCCACAACTATCTCTTGCAGCAAGACAGACCGCACGTATTAGAGAAGAAACTTCTCCTCCGATGGGGGTTTGGGGAAGAGGTTAGGAAAGTTACAATTCCTTAACCCACCGGGAGGAACTTCTACATCTGTTTTGAAAGTATCTACACTGGCGCGGGCGGGCTCTGGTCCCCAGCCCCGCGCCTCTCGTTAAGCGCGGCTCTAGTATCCGGCAACTTGGACAGAATTTGCGCGGACTTTTCCGGTGGGACAGACGGGTCGGGGAAGGGCAGGTGATGCCATTAGTACGTGGAGTGGTGCTCCGCTCCCTCTAAGGGCCTGGGTTGAGCGCGGCTTGGGGGGTGGGGGGATGGTGGGGGCGACACGGGAGGGAGGTTCGAGGCGTGTGTCCTTTCAAACCCCACTCTTCTCCGCTGCGCCTTCTGTGCCCGCAGATGCTGGGTAGCAAGGCACTGGGACTATCCGGACTGACCCTCGCCCTGTCCCTGCTTGTGTGCCTGGGCGCGCTGGCTGAGGCGTACCCCTCCAAGCCAGACAACCCCGGAGAGGACGCGCCGGCGGAGGACATGGCCAGATACTACTCAGCGCTGCGGCACTACATCAACCTCATCACCAGGCAGAGGTGGGTGGGCTCCTCGGGACCGACTCCGGGAGCGCTCTGCCCCGCAACGTTGTTTTTTTTTTTTTTTTTTTTTTTTTTTTGCTTGCTTGCATCCCTGGGCAGCGCAGTATCAGGCACATACTCAGTTCTCAGTGAGTAATTGCGTAGGGCACTGAACACTTTGCCTCTGCAACATTAGTTACAAAATCGTGCCTCCACTCCTCCCCCCAATTAGGTTCCTTAGACTGTGTGGCTGGCCATCTTCTCGCACTCACTCTGTTCTTTTTTGTTCTTAGAGCAGTTGGGGGACTGTTTGGAAAACTGGATGGGAAAGGACCCCGCTCCCCCCTCCCCAAGGGAAAAAACCAAAAAACAAAAAACAAACCCCAAACAGGTCGGGAGTGCTGGGGGAAGTGCTCTAGGGAGAACAATGAGCTGAGTGTTAAAAAACTACAATCACCACCACCGACCAGGAAACAGCTGAGTTGCCAAAGACATTGCCAGATTTTCCAAGCTATCCAGAGCAAGATTGAATGACAGTATTTAGGAAAAGACAAATAGAGCTAGTTTCTTTTCTTCTGTACAGTGATTTTTTTTTCTTTATTCAGTCTCAGCCTTTTAGTTAAAAATCCTGGCATTAATAGAGATTTAGTATGAAAACAATTGATTTAAAATGCAGACTTTTCCCATCTTCTAGCAGGTGAATTTTGAGAAGGAAGTGCCCACTTAGTGCTTTTGTTAATGAGAAGCTAGTAGTCACTCTGGGATAAACCCAGGGATTACACGGAATTTGAGAAATCGTAAATTTTATTCTGACTACCCAGAAAGCTAAACTTAAATGCCATGTCTTCACTCTCAACATCCAATATTAAGAAAAAAAAAAAAAAAGGAAGAAAGAAAGAAAGAAAATCACATCCTAACTATGATATAGGATTTTAAATTTGTTTCCAAAATTCATTCATCTTAGTTCTAAGTTATTCAATATCTCATTTTAATTATTGGGATCAAATGACCTTGATAAGCTAAAAAGGGTGAGCCCTTTAAAAACTTTAATGTTAACATGTCTAAATTATGTTTTATAAAGTGTTATTTTTGTTTTTTTACCATACTTTTTACTGGTTACAAGTCAGGGAATAGTTGAGAAGGATTCAAAGTGGGGAGAATTTATATTCTTAAATAAATATTTTCCCCTGTTTCATCAAAAAGGGGTATAACATACTAAAAAGCTTCTGAAAAAGTGCCAGTTTACACAGAATCAGGAATACATAAAATGCTGGAATTAAATAGTATTGGTTTGTGAACCTTGAAATTGGTTCATTTGAATTAGCAAAAAGCAATAATGTTTTATATCCTAGTAGACTTCTCAGAAAGGGAATTGCTTCCAATTCTTGCTTATGCTATCATATAAACAGAGAAAAGAACTTGTTGAAATTAAAAAATAAGTATATTAATTGTCATTTATCTAGAAAAAGATATTGGATATTTAGTTTGTCAGTTAGAACAGTAGAACTTATTTCTGCCAAGATGATTGCGATAAAGTTTATCCACTGTATAAAGCTTTAGTGGTTCAGAATGTTTCCCTAGGCGTTATTTCATTCCATCTTCACCTCAAAGCTTTGAAGTGAGTATAATTATCTCCATTTTATAGGTCATGAACATAAAAACATTTTATGAAGGCTTTTCTTTTTAGGGGTGATGAAATTGGAGCACTCCCACTGATTTCCTCACTACCCTCAGCATCCGGTGTGATCTCCATCTTCGATGAGGGAAAAAGAAAGGGAAGGGGCCTGAGTTTCATGGGAAGAGATTCAGGTTAGGTGGGAATACGTTGATTCTGAACCAGAGATTCCTGTCTCAATTTCACATAAGTTCCTTCTTAGAAACCATCAGAGACTTATCCTCTGTGCCCATTGTCTCCATTCCATACTCTCACTGCCTTCCCATCTCACACACCCAGTCCCCACATGGTTGTATTTTTTGAAAATTATGGTATCATTTGTGAACATGTGTTTCTATGTGGCACAAATGGTAGTCTGATAACATTCTCCTTGTTCCCTTTTTCCACTCAGTTTTTAAGCTCTATGCTCCTGGTCTATTGCTTCTGAAAGCCACACTATTTATTCTAGAGCATAGATCTACCACATTTGGTTTTTACAATTCTCTGTGAAACCAGTCGTTCTAACTGGTGCTGACTTTAGGCTCTAAACATCCTAGGATGCCTAGGACAGCCCCCTACAACAAAGGTTGCTAAGGATAAGAAACCCAGCCCTTGATTAGTCTTTCTCCATCCTGGTCACACACTGGAGTCACCTGGGGAGTTTTAAAATACACTAGTGCTGGGCTGCACCCTGAGACTTTAAATCAGAACTTCAGGGGTAGGACCTGGGCTTTACAGAGGTTTTAAAAGCTTCCCTTATGTGGAATGTGGCTTCTTAACGTGAAGCTAGGTTTGAAATTTTTTCCCTAAAGACTTTATCTTTGCCAGTTAAAGCATGGTAGAGAAGAAGGATAATCCAGAATTAAGTAGGAGACGAAGAATAGTGAACATGACTGTCCTGGGTGCCGCTTTAGGACTGCAAATCCTGTTCTTCTAGGTTTAGGTTCTTTACTAATAAATTGGGGAAAACATAAGCCAGTTCTATTCACTGGAGCATGGTGAAGATAAATGAGTTGACGTTGCTTAAGAGTTTGACAGTTAATAAAATCAACTAACGAACAGAGTAAATAGGTGTAAGCAATGATCTATTGTTTGATATCTCAACTCTGGAAAATGTTGAGGAAATCTTACAAACAATGGGGACAGGGAGCAGCTTGTTTGCTTTTTGCTTTCTTAAGTCCCAGCAAAGGAGCAATAATAGGAAATCTTTCAAAAAAATTTAGATTTAACTGTACTTGATAATATACCCTCTGGTAGCTTTATTTTGCTGTTTTTTTCTGGGAGCTAATCAATCCATCCAGGCTAGTTTTTCATTTGTGAATAATACAGCTTCTGGTATACAAGCCCTTTTCTGAGAAAGGGAAAAATACAGACTTTTCAGACCCTTCCCCAGTGAGAGAAACAAAGACCTTTGTATGCACTCACCTGGAGCAAGTAACCTACACCACCCTTACATGCACATGTTTAGTCCTATAACCGGCTCTAGGAGAAAAAAGACCAGTAAGATTCCATGGTCTTTCCAGGATCCATGAGATTCCTTATATTTACGGGGCAAATTAAAAGCAAAGCAAGAGCGAAGGCTTTAGCTTTTGTTACCCCAAATAAATATGGGAAATATGGGACCAAGGTTTGTTGTTTTCTGTAAGAATGAGTGCATTTCAACAGCCATATTTTGCATTTGTGTTTTACTCGGTCACTTTCTAAACATTGTGGCTCGCACTGGATTTCCACAAAGACTCCAATTTAAGCGTGAGTTATGATCTGATTTTTATGAATGAGAAAACTGAGATTTGAAGGCACAGGTGGGTCTAGAACTTCTGTCTGCTGATTTTTCTCCCCAGGGTTGTTTCTGAAATATCCTCCGGTCTCTTTGTTAAGGTTTAAAGTGCTGTATATCATCAGAACTCTAGCCAATTAACTAATTATGGAAACATTTAAAATCATACCGCAATGTACTTTTACTTCCTGTCACTTAGTTATGAAACTCCATCTATGTATTGTTTGTAGTAGTATAAAAAGGCAAGAATTTGACTAGGAGTTTTGATGTGTTTAAATATTCTGCTAAATTATTTAAGCAAAATTATACATATATATAATTTGAAGTCATATTTCTGATAATGTCTGCTTGATAAACCTAGATTACTTGTTAGCAGATGACCAACCATGTGAGACACTATTTTCCTTTTTTTTTTTTAAATATTTTTCCTCTTTATGAATATTTCAGATTTGCTTTAAGGACTTTACTTTTTTCTTTCTTTCTTTCTTTCTTTCTTTCTTTCTTTCTTTCCTTTTTTCCTTCTTTCTTTCTTTTCTTTCTTTTAGGTATGGAAAACGATCAAGCCCTGAGACACTGATTTCAGACCTCTTGATGAGAGAAAGCACAGAAAATGTTCCCAGAACTAGGTACGAAGGGCTTGTGTGGGGACATTGCTGCAGAGCTCAGGATGGCACAGGAGAGGGAAATTCCAGAGGGCTCCTGGGGTGGGGGTGGGGGGGGAGGGAGGGATTGGAATGGATCTTCCAAACCAGGTAGCATTTGGGCAGAAATAGAGATGGGTCACAGGGCAGTGAGGACCTTTGTTTTCACATAATGATTTGCAAATCTCTAAGCTTCTGTGGGGTATTATTTTCTACTTCAGATTATTTGATGCTTCTTTGAAAATCTTTAACATAAGAGACTTTTACCTCAGAAAAGACTCTATATGGAATTTCTAACTGGGTTAGAATTAGGAGAACATAGAGTAAGTCCCCATCTCTACCCTGAAACGACTAACAGTCCATCTTTGGCTAGGATAATCTTTAGTTTTCGTATGATATGTGGAGTATCTAGATGTCCTGCATATGACTCTCATGGGTCTTGCTCTAGTCTTCCTCATTCTGCATAAAGTTGTAGGTAAATCTTGGTGGTGGGTGTGGGGGACGTGATGGTAGTGGGGGGCAGCTGTTGTCTACTTTTCAACTTCTTTTAAGTTCAGTATCACATAATAATTTATCACATTCAAGGAATGGATGTTAAGGACATAATATTCTTAGTAACTTGTCTGTGACCGTGGAGGCTTTCTGGGAGTATGGACTCGTCTTGGCAAGAGGTACCTACCAAGAGCCGGTGTGAAATATTGTGAACAATGAGCAATGAGTGCTGCTGGAAAGCAGCCAGACCTTCCTCCAATTTCATAACCTCCTGGCTCTAATATCCTATCCCTCCTGCCCCTGCCCTGAACAAGATCACAGGGCGCATATTTCATCCATTTCTGTTGGAGCTCGTGGACCTTAAACCCAGATCTTGACAATGTCAAGAACCAGCTTCCCCAGAAGAGGTCACTAGAACACTTGCTCAGGGAGCATGACTGGCCTGTCACTCTTCACTGAGGTTCTCCCCAAAGAACAAGTTGGGTGACCTGCTGAGTCACTTACTTTCCTTCCCACCATCCCTCTGTTGTCTTGTGAAATGGCCAGCCAGGGCCAAGTGTACAAGTGTAGAGTTGTCAGGTTTGTTTTCCCTGAAGGAAACAACAATTTTGTCTCTGGAGATACCAACCCAGAGGTAAACAGCAAATACCAGGGAAGCAGGTGGAAAGTTCACAAGGGTTATTTTTAACACTAAACAATAGATGCCTTTAAGCTTTCACTGGCATGCATATGATGCTTACTGTGATAAAAAGTTTAGGGTAAACCTTATGTACTTTGGTTGAAAAAAAAAGAACCATCCAGGCTTAACAGCCTTGATGCTACTCTTTGTTCTGTGGCTTAAAGTCTCACAGTGGGCGCATGGAATAGAGTTAATTGCACCCTGACGGACAGTCTCAATCATGGGCAGTTAGGAGGGGGCCAAAGTTGACAGCCTTCAAGTTGCTTGTGAATGCCATTTTATTATAAAGAGTTCTTTATAAAAATAGCATCTTACTACATAAAAAGGCTTGCGGGAAAACAAAAGACGGGTATTCAGAGTTGTGTAACAATAACTTTCTTGTTACCATTTTGTGTGATTCCTGTAGTTTTGATCTTCAGAAATAGTGCAGAGTTCTTTGGCTCCTCTGATAAATACAGAGCCTTTTAAATACTCCCTCTGAGATTTGCCCGAGACTCCCATGAACATGAGTGGAAGCTACTCGGCTGGGCTGCTGCATGTTATGCCACTGTCTTCTGCTCTGGTGTCCCTCACGACCTCCTATTTAGAATGCCAACAGGGGCCTTTTTCAACAGTTCCTGATCATCTTTTGGTTCAGGACTGAATGTCTCACTTTCGAAAGCCTCCCAGGAAGTTGGGAAGCTTCTCTCACATACTTTCCTTTTTTTTTTTTTTTTTTAAATTTTATTTATTTATTTGACAGACAGAGATCACAGGTAGGCAGAGAGGCAGGTAGAGGACAGAAAGAAGGGGAAGCAGGCTCCCTGCTGAGCAGAGAGCCCGATGTGGGGCTCTATCCCAGGCCCTTGGGATCATGACCTGAGCTGAAGGCAGAGGCTTTAACCCATTGAACAACCCAGGCGCCCCTCACATGCTTTCCTTCTTATGTCTGACAGGCTGGAAGACCCTTCTATGTGGTGATGGGAAATGAAACTTGCTCTCCGGTCTTTACCTATTTTTCAACCCAAATTTCATCCTGTAAAACTAGAGTCTGCCAACCCTCCCCATGCATGCGGCCACTGTGCTCAACTCTGCGGTTTCCCTTTGTCATCCTTGTATATATGTGTGTTTAAATAAAGTACTAAGCATTCAAAAATGTTCTGCTCTTCAATGAAAAACCTGCGGTTGCAATAGTGAGAATTATTTTAAGGTATTCGTTACATCACAATCTCCCTCCAGTAGCAGGTTCGAAGTTTGTTTCACCAATATTAAAGCAGTGATTATGGAAGATATAAAGAAACAATGATTTATGATGATCAAGACTCAGGTGTGTGTGTGTGTGTGTGTGTGTGTGTGTGTGTGTGTGTGTGACAATAAAAGTGTTTGGAAACTTCGAGCAGGGGCATGCTAATTTGGAATAATTATCTGAACTTTCCCCCACATGGGCATGAAATCCTTGTTAACCTTGTTAGCTTATACTATTAGCAGAAAGGATTGCTGGCTAACAACTTTCTGCAAGATATCCTTTCCTCTAATATAGTAGCCACTAGTCCTGTGTTGCTTTTGAGCACGTGCATGTAGCAAGTGCAAGGGAGGAGCTGAGTTTTAAATTGTACTGGGTTTTAATTTCAATAGTCACATGTTTCTAGCAGCTATCATATCAGACAGCTCAGATCTATACATTTGGCGGTGGGGGGTGGGGGGTGGACCACGACACTTAGAATGAGTCCTAAACAGAAATACACTGAGTAGGAATGACTACCTTTTCACACAACATTAATTCAACTAAAGGTTATTAAACTTTCCCCCTCCTTCATGTACCTATACATGGGCTTAGCTTAAAATTTATATTATTAGAGTCTTACATGTAATTTCTAAAGCAAGTAAAATGGGTCTCCTCCTATGTTTGTACTTTGAACCACTGCAAAAAATATTTTCATGTGCTGTTCTAAAATGGTTTACAAAACCCCTATATACATTCCGTCTTAGAGAATCTTAGAGTATATAAAATCTTCTCTGTATATAATGAATTCTGTTTCTGCCGCTGAAGTCAGTGATACTCCCTTCAATGAAACCACTGCGCAATTTTCCTAAGTGGGTCCTTATTTTTTTCTTCAATTTTTGTTTATTTTTTAAATTTTTCAGTGCTCCAGAATTCATTGTTTATGCACCACACCCTATGCTCCATGCAGTAGGTGCCCTCCACAATTCCCACCACCAGGCCCACCCAACCTCCTACTCCTCTCCCCCTCCAAGACCCTCAGTTAGTTCCTTGGAATCCACAGTGTCTTAAGGTTCGTCTCTCCCTCCAATTTCCCCTGACTCCCTTCTCTCCATCTTCCCATGTCCTCTGTGTTATTCCGATGCTCCACAAAAAAGCAAAACCATATGATAATTGATTCTCTATGCTTGACTTATTTCACTCAGCATGATCTCTTCCAATCCTGTCCATGTTGACACGAAAGTTGGGTATTCATCCTCTCTGATGGAATCGTGGTACTCCATAGAAGAAATTAAAAATAGCTTCCCTATGATCCTGCAATTGCACTACTGGGTCCTTATTTTTCTTTCTTTGGGCTTTGAACTAAATAGCCTCATCTGCACTTCGCCTTCCGCAGTTTCGATTGCCTGCGGACAACCGCCATCTGGAAGGAGACGCTCCTTCTGACCAATCGTCAGAAGTTTATAGTAGCCTAGCTTTACATCACAGCGCCCACGTCATTCTCCTCGCTTCCGCTAGTGGAGTAGGCGTTTTATCATCTCACATCTCCCAGGGAGAGTAAGGGTGAGTACAGCTTAGTAAAATATTTGGAGAGAGGCCAAATTCACTTTTATTAGAATCTGTTGTTATCATTGTCCCATTTCATTATTAATCCTTGTTATTAATCTCTTACTGTGCCTAATTTATAAACTAAACTTCATTGTAGTTATGTATACCTAGGAAAAAAAGAAAAACAGTCTATTTAGGGCTTTGTACTCTCCGCAGTTTCAGGCATCCACTGGGGGTCCTAAACATATCCTCCCCCCACCGCAACCTGGATAAGAGCAGGCGAGGGTGTAGGGGACTACCGCCGGATATGTAAAGTGGTTTTGTGTTTTTTTTTAATCTTAAAATGTTGAATAAGTCACAGCTTCTTATCACACAACGTCAGAAGTTCTTGACTAACCAGTATGTTTGGAGATTTTCTTTACTGAAGTTAATAGGATGTAAAACAAGTTGACTGAAAGATTCATTTGGCAGCACAGGTGATCTGAATATTCATCACCAATTATAGAGTATTTACTCAGTTCTCAGTTGCTCAGTTACACGGAGCAGAGCAGATAGGAGTGATATATATAAACCCTTGAAAAATAACCTGGGAATTTCATTTTAAAATAAAAGTTTAAACTTACCTACCAAATCTAAGTGCCCCAAAGGCTAAATATTAAACCGTCTCTATTTTACCTATAAATCAGGCCTTGCTATCTCACCTCTTCACCTCATCTTACTAGAAAGAGGACGGACTCTTCATACCATGTGAGCCCTGTGGCCCCGACTCGGTGGCTTCCATGCCAATGGACCTTCACATTTACTAATTTTCTGAGTTCTCATTTCCTGACACAGGGATTGTAAATCCTACCTGACATTCTACATAGGTTTATGCTGAGATCAGAATTCAAGTTAAGATAATGTTACAAATAAGTAATAGTAGGGGAATGGATAAGGATGACGTTTTTGATAATTCTTGTGTTGGATTATAACTCCCTTGCTGGAGATTGAATGTTTGTTTTCTTTCATATTTATATGTTGAAATCCTAATCCCCAAAGAGCCAGCACTTGGAGGTAGGGTCTTTAGGTGGGGTTGATTAGGTCCTGAGAGTGAAGCTCTCATGAATGAGATTAGTGTCCTTTTAAAAGGGACCCCAGAGAGCTCCTGTATTCCTTCCATCATGTGAGGACATAGTAAGCATATGGTTGTCTATGAACCAGGAAGCAGGCCCTCAGCAGATACCAGATCTACTGCTGCCTTGATCTTGGCCTTCCCAGCATCCAGAATTGTGAGCAATAAATTTCCGTTTTTAAGGCATTTGTCTATGGTAATTTGATATAGGAGCCCAAACAGACTAAGATATCCCTAATAGAAACGAATTCACTTCAAGCAATACAATAATAGTAAACATTTATAAATTGCAAAACTACATTCCAGGAGATTCCCTAGTAATATTTTTCAAATATTTACAGCCTGCTGACCCTCTTTGGAACAGGAGTAAATGTACCAGATCACCCATCTGTCATTACAAGTAATAATAATCCTTATTAGAGTTACAGTAAGAACAACTGAACCTTCATTAAAATGAGATACATTTAAGCAACATCTTCATTATCAAGCAAATCTCCAAGTATTTATTAAGGTCTCTGATGATCCAAACTCAATTCTACATTCTAAGAGGTATAAATTGTGCATAAGGTTTTTGCAGATGCCATTGTATTTTTATTTTGTCACTTACAATGCCTGTGACACACTCAGATGATTATACCCCCATTTTCATAGAGGAGGAAACTGAGGCCTAGGCAAAGGAAGTGACTTTCCCCTCCTAATTCAAGGTAGGGAGACTAGATAACAGTTTCTCTATTCACAAACTTTGCCCTCCTGATAATGTTTCATGGAAGAAGTCAGTCAACACCCAGGTCTTAGATAGCCTGGTTCAGAACATAACCTTAGCACACTTAAAACAACCTGAGAATAGCAAAGTACTAAATTGTGCCAAAGGCATTTAGAAAAAGAAATGAGTGTGGGCAGAACTAGCTGGAAAAGTCTTAATAGAAAATGAGGATGTTGAGCTGGGTGAACACAGAGGTGGGGCAGCCTGAGCTTATGTAGGGAGTGGTCAGGGGACTACCTGATAGGAACAGAGGCAGAGTGGCCAGGTTTGGGTCAGTGAAGTAGGTCCAAGAATGGTCAAACTCATCCATCCATCCATTCATCCGCTCAACAGTATTTGAGTAACTACTATGTATCAGACATTGTACTGGGGATATAAAGATCAATAATAGTTTTTCAAGGAATTTACCATCTAATGAGGGAGGCAGATATTTACAGTGTATTATTGGAAGTGCAAAGATAGGAGTGTTAGAAGTTTGGGTATAGTGAGGTGCTAGAACCTACTCACTTATGCTTCCCTTTGCAGTTGCCTGACAAAGGAACTGTAGAATCAATGGCTAAAATAGGGAAAAAGTGCCAGATGGGCAAGTATCCAATGAGGCCAAATGCAGGGCTGCCGTAAGCTGAATCAGAGCATCCAGCTAAGGCCTGAACATCTGCAGTACCTCTGTACCCCATCAGCATCTCAGCATCCTAGTGCAGCATGGCAGGAGTAGTGAGGTCTGTGGGGCAGAGGCTCAGATCCACTTAGCCAAACAGATGCAGAGACAAGAAGAGCCAGTCTGCCACATCTAGCAGTAGATGGAGGAAGGGGCATGAGTAAATGCAAGTTAACTTCAGATACAGGGTCCCTGCCCACCGTGCACTGTGGTTAATGAATCCATCAGATTCCACCAAGCAAAGGGTCATGGGGATGAGAGTAGAGGAAGGGGCCCTTCATAGCTTTTTTCCCCATTTCAGGGGCAGAGATACCACCTCCCTAACAAGAAGTGTGCAGAAGGTGTTACAGGAACCATGAAGTGGCTCCTGCCCAAGGCTGGGGACCATGGAGGAAGCAGGCCAAATTTCCTGGAGCTCTTGACGCTTGAGCTGAGGTTCGGAGCAGGAGTGCCCACTGCTAGATGAGGAATGCAAGAGAAGAGTAGAGAACAAGCAGATATGAGAGAGCAGTATATACAATGCATACTTTGAGTGCTTTTAAATTTTTCTTGATGCTTATCCTTTGAATTTGACCACATGATAGGTCTGGACCACTGGATTACTGTTTTGAAGGGAAGCTTCCATTTGGGATAAAAGCAAGTCCCAGCTCCAGCTTTCTTCTTTCCAGCATTTCTCCCTTCCTCCCCACCCCAAACCCACCTGCTTTTCCATACGCTGGCTCCAGGGCAGATTGGCATCTCTGATAATATTCTTCATTCAGCCAAATCAGGACTGGACTTCTCAGCCTAAGTTTCTCAATTATGATCTTACGGACAAATTTGTAAATTCAGAGAATAAATGTTGTAGGGTCGGCTGTACTCCCTAATTCAGGAAGGAAAGGACTTACTATTTCTTTTGCTACATTTTGACTTTCTTAGGATCTACTATCTCTTCCCCCTGTCTCGATAAAAGTCAGGACAGAGGAGCAGATATAAAGGGCAGGAAAAATCAGCACTGGATTGGGACTCGCACACAGTGGTACAGTGCTTTCTGCTGTGAAGATGCCTGATGGACTGTCAGAGCTGGGCCCACATGCAGACTCGGTGGCCTTGCTGATGACAGAAAAGCAAATAGGATGACAATTCATTGTCCCCTCTTTCTTTCCAGTACACATGCATTATGTTTGTATGGTTACTTATTACTCTGAGGCAACAGAAAATATTTTTTTCTCCTCCTTGTGGAACACTGGAATCAGTTACAATGCTCAGAACTAAATAAATACCTTTTCTATCATTATAAAGGAAAACTGCCTTTTGAATGAGATGGTTCTGTAGAATATTCTTTTATTGTGGTTCATGGGTAGAAGGATTATGATATTGTCACAACTAAATGATTGCCTTTTCTTCTGTCTATTAGAAAAATTAGTACAGTGTGAAATCCCACAGCATCTTTTCCTTTTTTAAAAAAATTGGAGTGGAATATCATATAACTAATCGTATGTGTCATCTGAGCTCATAGTTTAGTGTGCTAAGTAATAGCTATCAGTTTAAACTTGTTCTAATGCTGCAATTGGGGTGTTAGTGTGCGATGGTACTTAGTAAGTGCTCAGTGAAAGCCAGTTCTGTCTGGAGCTGATGGTGATGCCTGGGAGTGATCCCAGAGGAGCTACAGCAAATACATTGTTTGGTGAACAATCTCAAAGGATTCCTTGTGATCCTTTCAGGAAGTGCAGGTACCATTCACAGCAGGGCCTTGACAGAAGTACAGGAGTTTATTTAAACACAAATTCTTGGTGCTTTTAAAGGTATTGGTTGAATAGACTCTTCTTTCCCGACATCTCAGAAGTCTGATTCACCTTGGATTACCCTGATTGTCAAGTTCAGAAACTTGACATATTGTAGTACCAGAACTCTCTGAAATACTTTTTGAGTCATGAATAATTTTCCACTGGCTTTGAGCGAATGATAATTTTGGAGCTTTTGCAAATTATTGCCACTTACATTGCTAATGTATTAAAAGATTATTAGTATGTCATATTAGCAGATTATGTGTATTATTAACTCTAATGTATGGTGCATCCTACAACTATTTTTGTCTTTAAGCAATTCCGATATTTAAACTTATAAAGGATTGTGGTGTTTCTTTCCCTATAAAGACACAGATTCCTTTAATTCCCAATCTATACCTAATTTCAGGATTCTTTATTTTCCCAAAAGTTAATTGAATTTGAAACTTGATTTGTTCAGTGTATTTACTTGAAATTTGACTTTACTCATTGGCTTGGCTGCTCTCGTATTGTATTATGAGGCAATTTAAAGTTGAAATGAGAGCCTTTGGGTAGAATATAAAAATCACATTTTACCCTTTTTTTCTAAGTAACACCTTACTGTTGGGGTGTTATCTACTGAAGGGAAAAGCATCATTTGAAAGAATTTTCAATGAAAGTTTGCCTAGAAAAATTTGAATTTTATTTATTCTGATTCCTACATTTTTTCTCTCATTGCCAGATCTTTTCAAATCATAGTGACCTACCAAATTAACTGGTCTATAAATTTTAAGGCAAGAATAAGCAATGTTGGCAGAACATATTTAATATAATCATTCCTTCTAACAGACTGAATTATTGACCAAGTCAAAACAGAGCCAGCTGATCTCTAATGAGTTTCTAGAGTCCCAAGGATGTTATCAATTCCTGAAACATTCATCGAATAGTCTCGAATAGTGACAGGTACTCTGCTCTTTCCTGAGAGTGATATAAAGATGAGTGGGATAGTTTCTCTCCTCTTAAAGACCTAACAATTTATGAAGGAGACAGACACATGCTTAAGTGACTCTAATACGAGGCAGATCATGATTGAGGTTTAAATAGGACCAGAAAGTAATTGCTGTGGGAGAACGAGGGAGGCTGAACTCATTTCCACTAGAATGTGCAGGGAGTGGGAGTGTCATTTGAAGTGGACCTGTGAATGGCAGTTATTCAATAGGCTGCTCTTTTGCAGATCTCAAGGTCATTATTAGCTACGTTACACTCCTAGAAGAAAGTCTGTGCAGGTGCTTAAACAAGCTCCAAGTAGAATTCTGAGGTGACTGTCTGGGGACTAGTAAATGGCCATCCATCTCAAACTGGGCATCGATTGTCATCTCAGAGTGACATCAATTATCTGAGTTGATACAAATGGGAGGTAGGATGAGAGCGTAAAGACCAGAGAGGGGATAAGATGGCATCTGATCCTCTCTTAATGCCTCTACCTCCACTCTGAAAACAGGGGACTCATTTTGGGTAGCATTGTGAGAAGGGTAAGTACACAAAACTAAAAGCACCATGTTTTTGGAAGAAGTGATATTCTCGGCATAGAACAGGCTGCATTGGGGTCTAAGTGACAAAGTATAGCAGAGAGGAAGCGTTTCTTTTGTCTCCCACACACAGACCCTGGAGGAATTTTGGCATCTGGGGCCGCAGGTGACTGACAGAGATCAAGTGCTGTGCCCACTAACAGGAGAAACTGGCAGTTGGCAGAGCAGGTTCTCAAGAATGGTTCCGGCAACTGTGACTGATGCAGGCAGATCAGTTATAGGGTGCTGGCCTGGTAGGTTGACTAAAAATTCTGGTCCTAGGTTTAGCCCTAAAAGTCCTATATTCTAGGAAGCCCTTCGGTCCCAAGTCAGCTGGGACAGTTGGTCACCCCACTTGGTAAACAGTTAACCGCTTGTGGTCTCATTTTAATAGAAAATATGCTCCAAATGCTGAACTACCTACAAGTGAGCATCTAAATCCACCTTCAGCATTTCCACAACTGCATTTAACTGTTCAGCTGCACGATATTTTCCTAATCGACCTTACCAAACACAATTCTCTTTAGATAATTGTAAAAAGTAATTTTATAATATTCCCACCATAGAAAAACATCAGCTGTGAAGACATTAAGAAAAGTCTCGTAATTTCTAGACCAGCCACATTGGTTCTGTGAATGCATAAATATTTAATTTCATGGATAATTAACTCTTTATAAGAAAAATGATTTCGATGTGAAATCCTAAATAGCAATTTGCCTTCCGAAGTTATGTTTTTCAGGTTTTGCTTTTTTGTGATAAGAAATAAGGTATGAGGGAACTAGCATTTGTTGAGAAGCTAGTAGAAACTGGCCCTCTATTTCCTTTAATTTTTCTAATTTTCATACAAACCACTAGAGGCAGGTATGGCTGGCCACATTTTACAGATGAGGACACTGAGGCACAGAAAGGTGAAATGAAATAAAGCAAAAAAGCTGGCAAGTGGTGGCTGGAACTCCATCTCAGGCTAGTTTGACTTCCTGTGGGGATTTAAAATCATTTTTCTGTTAATAGAATTGTCATCGACTGTTTCATTACGTATGTTCACAGTGGTCATGAGGGCCAGGCAGCATGGAGAGCTGCTAAGATAGACTTTGGTGTCAGAAAAGACTTGGTTCTTTTATCATTATGCAGTGACACATCTTTATTCCCCAAATGTGTTTTTTCCTAAAAGTCCAGTGAGTCTAATACTAACATAGCTACACTAGCTTTTTAAAAATTGGTATTCTCCTATCTTCTTTGACCCAATTACCTTCAAACTTTCTGAGCCATGAAGTTGTCCAAGCCACTAACTGTACTTCTTATGATAAAACATAGTCTTTTTTTTTTTAAAGTAAGCAGTAAGCTCTTTTAACTAGCAAGTTTAGACTATTTGCATTTACCATGATAATAGAAATATTTAGATTGACTTCTTCCATCTTCTTTTGTTCTCTTCACAGTGCTTTTTCTTTACTTCTTTTCTGTTTCTTGCCTTCTATGGAATAAATCTAGTTTCCTTTCTCCTCTTTTTTTCCTCCACTAGTTTGCATATTATATTTTTTACTCTTCTTCTGAACGAAGTAAGGACACTTACTTCATTAGAATGAGTTTAACTACTAACAAAACATTTTCCTCCTTTCATATATGCATGTTAATTAGCAATGTGAGCAATTTTTCCTACCATCTTTCATTCCCAATATTTTTTTGCAATGTTTGTATAAAATGAACTTAAAGTTCACTTATGTGAACTACAGAGGAGCCAATTTATTAATAAAAAAAACTTTTTAAATAGTTAAACGTAGGGGGAAAATAAAAAAAAATTGGGAAACATGGTAAAAAAAAAAAAAAAGAATGAGTTTAACTCCAATAACCCTCTCTAACCATATTGTTGGTTTGTACTCCCAAGCTAAACATAAATATTTCCATTTCTTTATATGGTCAATGTTTATTGATATTTACCCATATTTGTTCACTTCTGCGACTTTTGATGTATTTTTTTCTTTCTGGGTTCAGTTGATAGGGTCTTGAAAGGATAAATTCTTTTCAGTCTCTTTCTGAAAATGTCTTTATTTCACCTCTAGTCTTGCATGGCACTTTAGCTGGTTATAGTATTCTACACCTTCTATATTATCTGCTTTCTTTGCAACACTCTGAAGCTGGTATTGCATTGACTCAACCTCCATTGTTGATCTTTAGAAGTCCGTGATCACTGAAATTGGTATGCTTCTGTCGGTAATTGATTTTTTTCCCTATGGGTGTTTTTAAGGATTAGTGTTGTTTGAAATTTCCAAATGGTGTGTTAAAATGTAGGATTTTTAAAAATTTTATTCTTTTAAGGATTTATTGGTTTTTTTATTATAAGTTTCAACTTTTTTATTTTTTATTTTTATTGGAGTATAGTTGATACTCAGTGTTACGTTAGTTTCAGGTATACAAAATAGTGATTCAACAAGTCTATATGTTATGGTATGCTCATTGAAAGTGTAGCTACCATCTGTCACCATGTAAAGCTATTACAATACCATTGACTATATTTCCTATGCGGTACCTTTCATCCCCATGACTTAAATCATTCCATTACTGGAAGCCTGTGTCTCCCACTCCCTTTTACCCATTTTTCCCCAGCCCCATCCCCTTCCTTTTGGCAACCATCAGTTTATTCTCTGTATTTACAGGTCTGTTTCTGCTTTTTTGTTTGTTTGTTCATTTATTGTTTTTTATTTGACAGACAGAGATCACAAGTAGGCAGAGAGGCAGGCGGAGAGAGAGGAAGGGAAGCAGGCTCCCCGCAGAGCAGAGAGCCCGATGTGGGACTCGATCCCAGGACCCTGGGATCATGACCTGAGCTGTAAGCAGAGGCTTTAACCCACTGAGCCACCCAAGAGCCCCCCATTTATTGTTTTTTAGATTCCACCTATAAGTGAAATCAAATGGTATTTGTCCTGTCCTGACTTCTTTCACTTATCATAAGACCCTTTACTTCCATTCATGTTGTTGTAAATGGCAAGATTTTGTTCTTTTTTATAGTGGAGTAATACTCCATCAAGTGGAAGATCATTGTGCCATCATGTGCCACATCATTAATTTCTGATGTAATGTTTCATGATTCATTGTTTGCATATAACACCCAGTGTGCTCCATGCAGTACATACCCTCCTTAATACAGATCACCAGGCTAATCCATCCCCTCCCCTTATAAACTCTCCGTTTGTTTCCTGGAGTCCATAGTGTCTCATGGTTCACCTCCCACTCAGATTTCTCCACTTTCATTTTTCCCTTCTCCTAATGTCTTCCTATTCCTTATGTTCCACATATAAGTGAAACCATATGATAATTGACTTTCTCTGACTTATTTCACTTGGCATGATCTCCTCCAGGAATAATATCTTTTTAGGTCCTCTGCCCATTTTTAATCAGATGATGATGATGATGATGATGATGATTTGGGATTGAGTTGTATAAGTTCTTCATGTATTTTCTATATTAACCCTTTATCAGATATATCATTTGCAAATATCGTCTTGCATTCAGTAGATTGCTCTTTGTGGATGGTTTCCTTCACAGTGTGAAAGATTTTTATTTTGGTGTAGTCTCAATAGTTTATTTTTGCTTTAGTTTCACTTGCCTGAAGAGACATATTGAGACAAATGTCGCTAAGGCTGATGTCAAAGAAATTATTGTCTATATTTTCTTTCAGGAGTTTTATGGTTTCAGGTCTTTAATCCATTTTGAGTTTATTTTTGTGTATGGTGTAAGAAAATGGTCTAGTTTAATTCTTTTGCATGCAGCTGTCCAGTTCTCCCAGCACCATTTATTTAAAAGACTGTCTTTTCCCTATTGTATACTATTGCCTCCTTTGCCATAGATTAATTCACCATATAAGCAAGAATTTATTTCTGGACTCTAGTCTGTTCCATTGATCTATATGTCTATGTTTCTACAGCATCATACTGTTTTAATTACTATGGATTTGTAGTATATCTTGAGATCTGAGATTGCAATACCTCCAGCTTAGTTCTTCTTTATCAAGATTGCTTTGGCAATTAAGGGTCTTTTGTGGTTCCATACAAATTTTAAGATTATTTGTTCTAGTTCTGTGAAAAATGCTATTGGTATTTTGATAGGGATTGCACTGAATCTGTAGATTACTTTTGGGTAGTGTGAACATTTTCACAGTATTGGTTCTTCAACTCCGTAAGCACGGAATATCTTTCCGTTTGTTTGTGTCATCTTTAACTTCTTTCATCAGTATTTTATAGTTTCAGGGTATAGGTCTCTCACTTCGTTGGTTCAGTTTACTTCTAGCTATATTATTCTTTTTGGTGTAATTGTAAATGGAATTGTTTTCTTAATTTCTCTTTCTTGTACTTCATTATTAGTGAATACAAATGTCACTGATTTTTCTGTATTAATTTTGTATACCGCAACTGTACTGAATTCATTTGTAACTTCTAATCGTTTTTCTGGTAGAGTCTTTGGGATTTTTGTTGTTTTTAAATGTAAGGTTTTTTGTCTTGTATTAACTCATAGACATTATCTCTTTAAATGTTGTCTCTCCCTTATTTTCTTTTGTTTCTTGACGTTTTATTGAATAATCCTTCTCATTTTATGTTCTAAATTTTAAAATTTCTCTCCTATTTCCCATCTATTTATTTATCCATGCTATATTCTGACTATATCCCTTGGCCTATAAGTGAGAGAATTATACAAATATATTTAGACTAGTGTATCAGGGAGGCTGCCATTCAAGTGAACGGAAGGTGCATATAAACTTACACCACAAATAGTTAAGGACACCACAGAGTAGTGAGAAAATCAGCTCCTGCCACAAGAGTATGCAATAAAAGAAAGACTAGGTACTAGGTACTATTGCTATATTCTTGCTCTATCTCTTACTACCTGGGCAAGACATAATCTCTTTCTCGTTAGTTTCGGCTTCTGACACTGAATAAGAATACCAATTGTGACTAACCATTAGAATTAAATGAAGGATGCATGAAATACCTGGCAGATAGTGAGTTTCAAGAAATTACAGTTTCCTTCCTCCACCACGACAAAGGAAATAGGTATATAAAGTCATATCATAAATGAGAGATGGTTTGACAATAGGGGTTTCAGCAGCTAATTTAGATGCATAACCAATCTGGCCTTCAGAAATCTCGAGTTCCTAAGGATACAATTGGGAAATTTTAAAAAAAGTTAATAAAGATGCAGACCCTAACTTGTCCCTCACTCATGATTCCCAGCTTGTTGATGATTCACAGTCTCTAAGTCTTAGATTTTGGGATTGCTCTAATGCAGTTGTCTGCCACTGTTTTTGGAAGACCTGAATGGGGTCATTGCTTTAAACTCCTTTTGAATCTTTTTAAAGAGTCATGACTTCCGTGTAGAAACCCATGTATAACTGCGTGTGTTTCCCCTTGAGGTGGCCTTGATTCCCCCACCTCTCAGCTGTTAATGGGTGAAGGTAGATGGTACATGGAAAAGACAGCCACTTCCCTGCCTGTTGCTTCGCACTGACAAAAATCACTGTCAGAATTCCACAAGGGTCAAGAGTTAGAAGGGGCTTTAGAAATCATGAACTCATTGTGAATTTTCAAGTCCTGTTCCTAGTATCAGTCCCTGGTGCACCTAACTGGTGGTTTTTCAAAACAATATGGTGAATGGTAACTGCATCCTGAAGGCATACAATGAAGTTGCTGTAGAGAAACTGCTTATACTAGAGAAGTAAAAAGTGATGTTCTACCTTGTTAACCTTGTATTTTCTAAGATTGGGATTTGCCAGAATGTGACAGGGATTAGGGGGCTGCTTTTCTCATCTATAGTAAAGACATTTATTTGTGACACATATTGTGTCTCACATGTGTGAAAAAAAACCGGTGGTAACGGTGGGGATTTCTTTATTCCATCCTCCTAGAACTAACTTTCCTTGCAGAGTGTCATTCCCATTGATGTGAGTAGTGTTAAACTTGCCAATTAAATGTAACTCAGTCTTTTCCTTATTTTAGGTAGATAATGAATTTAAATTTTGGACTCCATATCTGGATGGTTCTCTCCTTCAAAGGTTCCTCTTCCTCCTTCCAAGAGATAATCTTTTTAAATTTTTTTGAAGATATTATTTACTTAATTGAGAGAGAGAGAGAGCACGTGCGTGCACAAGTAGGAAGAGGGGCAGAGGGAGAGGGAGGAGGAGGCTCCCCACTGAGCAGGAAGCCTAATGCTGGGCTTGTTCCCAGGACCCCGGGATCATGACCCTAGCTGAAGGCAGATGCTTAACTAATTGAACCACCCAGGCTCCCCTTCCAGGAAGTAATCCAAGTGCAAGGAGAAGCTTGGTGTTGAAATAAAGACTAAGGACTCTTAGCCCAAATGTTATCCTTCTCTGGGGACTTTTCCTGGCCCCCAAGGAAGCTGTCGTTTATATCCACCAGTGCCCAGGCAGCAGTGGCCTCTGCTCCTACTCCATCCACTGTTGAAGTGTTCTTGGCTGGAATAACTTGTGGTCTTTTCTCTCATGGTGGCCCCAGCATAGTGGGTCTCATCTGACTGAGACTTCACTTGCCCCTCAGTGTCCTGCAGATCTTCTGAGGCCTGGCTGTGAATCCCAGTTGGCAGCTTGGACAGCCTACTTCCAACCCTCTACTAGGGGGACATGGCACCCTTTACTTTAGTATGAGCTGGCATGCTCGGCTGCCTTCCCTGTGGCCTGGGAACTTGCAGATCCCTTCCTTCTCTGCAGGGCTCAGGACATAGGAAAGCAGAGGGGATTTTTTTTTTTATCCCTCTGTCCCCTCAATATCCTGTATCACCACATCTCTTCTACTTCTGGGCACCTGTGCTTGAGGATATTCTATCAACCTTTTTTACTCTTCTGGGCTCCTTATATTCTTACCTCCCTCCTTTCCCCCTGCCATACACACTGAGTTAACCCCAAAGAACAGCAGTGTCTGAACTCCAGAAACCAGTCTCCCCTCCTGTGTATTTTGCTCTTTCCCTTGCAGAAGTCCTCTGCTTGCTTGCCCTTCCTGTTTGATGCTCCTGTGTCACTACCCTACCCCCCTCCCCCTTTATCTTCTTTGTTCTGGGAAGTACTCACCCTCCCCTTCCCTAGAGCCATAAAACAGCATTAATGACAGAAGGCACTGCATTTAAAAGATGGATCACTGAGAGGAGAAGTGCCTCAGGAGGTATTTCAGTGAGATCCCTGTCACCTATTCGAGGACAAGCCACAGACAGGGAAGAGCCGGTCACCAGTCTCAGCCGCTGGCAGAAACCAGTTCTGCAGTGTAGCTCCCATATACCAGGGGAACTTCCGGGGCCCTGCTGGTGTGAGATCCGTGGGACAGAGAGTTCTTGGCAGCATCCTTGGACCATCCCCACTGCAAATTTCTCTAGCCACAGTTTTGACAAACTGTCCGAACAGTGAGATTTTTGTGCCATTCATCCCTCCGGTCATCCTGCAAAGTGAAACACGAATCTTCTCACTTAAGAGGTGGGGAGGTGGAAGCCAGCAAACTTAAGTATCTACCTAAGAACAGGGGCTAAAAATCCAGTTCTTCTGACTTAAAGTCCAGTACTCTGTGTAATTTATGCCTCATCAGTGGAGCAGTAAAATAACACGAATGGGGTGGAGATAGGCAGCTAGAAAGGCCCTGTCCAAAACCTCTTCCTCATTAACCTGTTTCATATTCCAACACAATATGAAGCTGTTAAAATGCAAATAATACATACCTGGGGTGGGTTGAAAAGGCAGTTTATTCATCATTGATGGGTATTAATAGCTTGGTATGAAATAGTTTATGAGTCCCTTTCCCAGGGACAGCCAGCTAAGAGCAGGTTTTGTTTGTTTGTTAGTTTGTTTTAAGATTTTATTTATTTATTTGATAGAGATCACAAGTAGGCAGAGAGGCAGGCAGAGAGAGAGAGAGGAAGGGAAGCAGGCTCCCTGCTGAGCAGAGAGCCCGATGCAGGGCTCCATCGCAGGACCCTGAGATCATGACCTGAGCCCAAGGCAGAGACTTTAACCCACTGAGCCACCCAGGTGCTCTAAGATCAGGTTTTAATAAAGATAAATAGAAAAAGGTAAAGCAGGGCACAGGTCCTTCCCAAGAGGGAAGATCCTGGTTGGGGAGTGTGGACACTGTCTGCATCAACAGGAAAGAGCATAGAGTGTGGACCAGGTGAAGGTGGGTTAGAGCTGGAGAGGAGAAGAAAGAGTAGGTGGAGGGGAGGTAGGGGGGCTCTAGGCACAATCAGACTTGCAGCATCCTCTGGCTGAGGCAGGCTCCAGCAGAGGCATGGGCCAACTCACCTCTCTGAGCCAAGTTCTTCATAACAATCCTTGCCTCGCCTGACACTCAGCAAGTTAGTGATATGAAAGCACTTCGTAAATTCTGAAGCACCATACAAATGATGGTCATAATTATTATTGATGCTGTTATTATCAAAGACCACATGAGTAATTTCATAGTCAATTTTTGAGTCATTATAAAATGTCCTTGTAATCTGTACAGTTTTTTTTTTTTAAATACATGTTAAAATGTGCCAAGGGAACAGGCTATAATGCTAGTTCATTGACAATGTAAGGTTTTCTTTAAAAAACAAAAATTGAATACTTTTTTCTTACTTATGTGAATGATACAGTTTTGGGGTTGTGGTAAAAACATAAATCTGGAGTGGTTTCTCCCGGATACTTGGCTTGTGATTCTGGGTTGTGCATGAAGGAATGAAAGTTACCTGCCTATGACATGAGAGTTTTGTGGGAAAGGTTAAACACCAAAGCTGAGCAGTGCCTCTGAAGGTATTTGAGTTCTCAGCTCATAGAAACCTGAGAGATGAGAGGAAAAGTCAGGAATCCCCTGTAGCTCTGTAGGGGATGCTGGGCTCTTCTGCCCAGATCCCACCTTTGGGAGGGAGGCACTCAACTTCCTTAGGCGCTGGGGGCTTGGCAGCCATAGGTGCTTGGCTGAGTCTCTCAATGGGGTTTGCCTTCAACTGAGAACTGTTTTGCCCAAGGTCATGCCCTCTCTCTGGGGCAGCCCCTGCCCATGACTACTCACTGCTGAGGTGTAAAGACCCAGGCTTCTTGCCCTAATTTGGGACAATTTTGAAGGGCCATTCCAGCTCCAGAGCTCTGGACAGGACCCATGGAGAGGCTTTTTCTATCACTGATAGGTCAGTTCCTCCCTCTGTCCAGTCACAAGAGCATGCCCAAAGGAACTTCCTGCCCGCAAATCCACATCTCTGAGGCTGCACATGAGGGATTCCAACCCGAGAATCCAACTCCTGCCCTGCCAGTGCGGAAGGTGAACACAAGGGGGCTGGGAAGCTGGGCTAATATTCTATGAGTGTGGGAAAGAAACTGGAATGGGGCTGCATTTGCTGCCCTTTGTGGGCCTTGCCTGTGTGAAGAGGAGTATTTGTAACTTGCTCACTCAGCATGTAGCTGACTAAAAACTGATGTAGACAACAGGAAATGGTGAAGCATTTTGGAACATCAATGTTGAGTCAATAGGGAGGATGTTTGATGAAGATCTTATTTTTAGGGATCAATGTCTTTCAATTGAGCAGTTGTTAAAAATGTTTTCTACAGCATAGAATTCTGGTGAGGTAGTATCGGTGAAGTAGTCAAATCCTGTCTTCCGCTTCTGTCAGTTATAGGGCAATACCTTATCTTAACGTACAGTAAGGAAAAAAAAAAACTGAGGGAAAGTAATAATAAGCTAAAAAACCTGCTTTTATCTATTGTTAGTGATTGGAAGGAAGCACCATTATTTTTTATCAATTGGCCCTGGTGAAAAAAATGATAATATTAGATGTAGGTGTGTGAAGCTATGAGGAAATGGTCACCACCCGAGAATATTGTAAACATTTCAATTCTCTTCTAAAATATAGCCCATGAAATACTGCTGATAAACCCCACTGAGATCTTTATAAGCAGATTCTAAAATTCATCTAAAGAGAAAACAAAAAAGAAAATAATCTTTTTGAAAAGGGACAAGTAAGGACTTGACTTACCAAATATAAAAACTTAAATTATAAAACTCTAGGGAAAAAATGTATAAAGCTAAAGAAATGAAGGAAAAGACCACGCAGGAAAAGACCAACTGGTCAATGAATAGAGACTAAAGGAAACAGCCATGGATGTATGGGAAGTTGTTATATAACAAAGATGGCATTTCACATCAGCGAGGAAAAGAACCATTCACTGAATGGTTTTTATGACAATTGATAAGATAAACTTAATAAAGAAGATAAACTTTCCTTCATAATAACAAAGGATAAAATAAAATACATTCTAGGTATTAATTAGGCAGGGTCGGGTAAATATTTTTGGCTCTACGGGCCATATAATTTCTGTCTCAAGTATTCAACTCTGCCATTGTAGTTCAAAAGCAGTTTTCAATAATTTGTAAATAATTGGTGTAGCTCGGTTCCAATAAAACTTTATTCGCAAAAATAGGCAGCAGGCTGGATTTGGCAGTCATTTGCTGATCCCTGGATTTAAAAAAATTGGGATTTTTAAAAACCACAAAACAGTGGAATAGAAAATGTAGGGAAATTTTTTTTTATAACAGTGGTGTGAGAAAGGCCTTCCTCTAAGCAAGACACAAATTAAAAGAATTATCTGTAAATACCCAGTTTGAGCAAGACTGTGGGGAAAAGGTTTAAATGCATTCCTTTTGGGCCATTAATTCCATTATAAGGAATTTATCCTATAGAATGATTGCATCAATACACAACAATGTCTACATCTCAATAAACCTGTGTACAGAGGGGCTCCTGGGTTCAGTAGGTTAAGCGGCTGCCTTTGGCTCAGGTCATGATCCCAGGGTCCTGGCATCAAGCCCCACATCGGGCTCCCTGCACAGTGGAAAGTCTTCTCCTCCTTCTCCCTATGCCTGCTGCTCTGCCTGCTTGTGCTCTCTCTCTCTCTCTCCATCAAATAAATAAATAAAATCTTTAAAAAAGAAAAAAAGCCTGTGTACAGAAAAATTTTAAGTAAGCCACATGTTCATTAACAGAGGATTAATTAAATTTTGGTACATCTATACTTTGTCTAGCATTGAAAAGAATAAGGTGGTTCTACGTGTACTGGAATGGAATGGTATCCAGGATATATTAAGTTTTTTTAAAAAGCAATTTCATTACAAAGTATATAGTAAAATCCTATTTTTATTATAAATAAAAATATTTTAGAAAGAGAGGCATCAAATTAGTTACCTGTGAGAGTATGGCAGTGGTGGAGTGAGCACTGACTTCCCACAGTGTACTTACACCCTTCCATATTGTATGAAAGCTTTATAGTGAGCACATTTTAGTTAAATATAAAAAAAAGATCTTCTAAGAGGCTGTATGTAGAACCCTGAGAAATGCAGTATGGAATTAGGGTACTCTGTGGCCATTATCTAGAGATAAATGAGGGAGTATAATTGTCCCGTGGGTTGTGGGGAAACAGGCACCCTACATGCCATCCGTCAGGCCACATCATTGACCTCTGTGGGGAACGGAGGCAGAAACCAACCTGGGGTCGGTATCACATGGATTGGAGATAGGGAGGAGGAAATGGGCTAAGTACATCTCAGTCTGTAAAAGGCATCCTCCTTATTACACGGCTTCTGACACAGTGCTTAGACTTCAGGCTATGGAAAAGATTTCTGCTGGAATTATATAAGATAACAGATGTATAACCCAAATAAAATTGTCACCCTCATGGTCCATGTTCAGTGCAGTTTCTCACTCAAACAAACCGTAGCCATCTTGAGAAATACCAGAGATCTTTTACTCTGGTCATCTATAAAGTGACCCCATGACAGTTTTACAAAAGACTTTCTGGAAATCCATCTTACCTTCTCTCTCACATGGAAGCTGATAAAATCTCATGTCTTCTGCCTTATTCATGTCATCTCCTTATAGACATGTGTTCTCATATTTTCATCATCCTTCCCCCAACACTCAGCTTACATGCACATGACATATGTCCTTTGCTAAGTCTGCTCTTCTTATGAGCATCATATCCTTATGAAATGTGGTGAATAAAAATATCCACCTTGTTATATCCCTGGAATCTAACACCCTGTTAGGTATTCGGCAAATATTGTTTGCAAGTACTTTTTCCACATTATAGATTTTAAATTTTCAGTGAGTGAGGATCAATGGGGACAACAGCACAGATCTCATCAGGAGTATAAATTAAACCAACTGTCCTGATTAGGGTGCTCCCTGCCTGGGTTTATTGAATGTTCCTTATTTTATGTACTCAAGTCTGGTATACCATTCAATTTAAAGTATCCAAGTCTTCTTCTTATCTCATTTTTCTGCCTAATGCAACTCTTTCAATTTATAATGAGAGATGCTTATATAATAGAAGGGACAGATACCCTTCTGTTATAGTAAAAAGGGACTTCTTGTTTTTTTCAGGAAGAAGTTGAAACTCAGAAGTAGCTCTGTGATTAGGATTCTGCTTGTACCTCTAGTTTTCTCTCTCTCCTTTTCACACTACTTGAAATTCCCCCAAACTCACCATGCTGATCCCTCTATTTTGAACACACTCCTCCTTCATTTGACCAACTTCTGTTCTATTGACAGGTCATAGCTTACCTGGCACCTCTTGACATTTATCATACTGCATTAATATTGTCCTTTGTCCCTGTATGTCACCTCACTGGAGAGTGAGTTCTGTGAGAATCAAGGTCATATCTTGATTCACCATTGTATCCCCAAGCAACTAGCACAAAGCCTGGCACATGATAGACCAATGCCAAGTGCTTGTTGAATACTCGAAGCTTGAGTAGCTCAGGCAGTCTTTATAGGCCCTTCTTTATACATAAGAATATTCTCATATATCTGCCTTTTCAGCTTCAAATTCAGCCCAAGAGTAGATCTGAGCCCATAAATTTTTCTCACAGTGGGAGCCCTCTAATTCAGCCTCTGTGAAAAACTGAAAATGCACTGAATGCCTATCAGTAAAAAAGATTGGATAACATGTGGAGCATTCATGCTTTAGAATATCTTACAACTTCTAAGAAAAAATTTTAAAACTACATGTATTGACTTGAGGGGATGTCCAAGTGAAAAGGGCAGATTGCAAAGCCTTGTGTATATTTGGATTTGAACTTAATTTTGTAGCAACCAAAAGAAAAAAAAAGTGGAAAGAAAGGGGCAAAATCCAAATAGAAATAGAAGTACATATGTTTGTGTATGTGTGAATAAACATAGATTAGTGTGAACGAATTCTGTCACACTGTTAACCTTGGTTACCTCTGACAATTAGGACCAGAGAGGAGGAAATGATGGATTTTACATACTTTGTAACATTTGATATATAAAAATAAATGCATACTATTTTTTAGTTTTGAATCCAATAACTAAATTCCAGTTGCAGGTACATTGAGGTCACCATAAATGTCCAAATTTTCACAAAAATACTGTATATGCATGCTTCACAAACTTTCGTGTGAACGAGGAAATTTGTTAAAACATGGACTGCCAGGCCCCCGTCCTCAGAGTGTCTGATTCAGCAGATCTGGGGTCAGCCTTGAGAATATGTGTTTTTAACAAATTCAACAAATTCCAAGGAGATGCTGCCGCTGCAGCTACTGTCCACGGTTCTGACTTTTAGTAGTACTACTATATATCTATTTTCCCTAGAGAGGGAGATGTCAAGGGGAGTTTCAAGGGCTTTTTAGAAGGACTGAGACTAGAACAGTTATCAAGTGTGATGCTTGAGTACCATCAGTGATGGGAAGAATGTACTCATTCTGTTCAATGGTACTTAATGACCTCCTCAGAAGCTGCATTTTGATTCCCAGAGCAGAAGCTCTTGTGTTGCTCTAAGATATATGTGGGTTTCATGTTGGTTATCCATGTTTAGAGCTTTGTCATGTCTTTCCACAACCCTATGGCTCCATAATCTCATTATAGACAGTTACTTCCCTGTTCGCTGCTTGAAATGAAGCTTTGTCTTTATGGAAGTTAGAAATACTGTAGATGCACTGGAAGGCAGTAGCATACCTGGGTCCATTTGCCTTGAGGGATAATCAACCATTGGGTGAAGGGTCTATTAGAGCTTCTGTGTGATGAGAGCAAATGGTGTCATGGACAATTAGTTTTTATTCTCATAGATGGCTTGTTTGGTGTGGTAGATAACAGAGCCTTTAGAGTGGAAGACCTAGAATTGGGTTGAGAATTACTAGGAATATTTGGAAGGAGATCAAGGGACTGGCCAGATCATTAGGAATGTATTGAATATACCATGCCTCTCATCATCTCTATGAGGCCAAAGAACCATACAGACAAGTGGTTCAGACTACAAGCTTTGACATTAGATCAACTTGATTTTGAGTCCCAACTCTGACACTGCCTAGGGGTGTGATCCTGAGCAAAGTCCTGAATGTCCTTGAGCCTCAGTTTCCCTGTAGAAAAGGGATAATAATAGCTGCCACAGAGTACTGCCATTGACATTTAAGGAGATAATGTCATGTATAAAGATTCTAATATTTTTATAGTCATTATTATCATCATTATTATAGTATTTCATTGATTTCATTGATTGTAAGACATAAATGTTAAAAAATTTTAACACCTCTGTAATCAGGAAGCATCTAGCAATTTCTGTTGGCTAGGTAACTGTTGTGATATGATTGTCATGGTCTATGCATCAAGACTTACAACGTGGGTACCAGCAGCTTTTAAGAAATCCCCAGAAACTATAGTAGAACTCTCATTTAAGAATTGCAACACCACTAATATTCTTGGTGGCTTTGACTCAGTGATAAAATTATGGTGAAAAGCACAGATATTGATGACTAGAAGATGAAAAGTGATTTAGGAGAGTTGAATTCTCAGGTGGTGAAGTTTTAGGAATACCATCACAGAATTATCCAAGATCTAAGCAGGGACCAGGACAGTGAAATTGGGGAATAGAACAGAGTTTAATAAAGGGGAAATTTATAGAGGTATGGGCAGAATTTAGGACAATCAGCAAAATATAGTGGGGGTACCTCTGGACAAGAAGTGCAGGGAGCATTTACCACTCCATTGCTCGAAGAAGAGAAGGTGGTTATTAGGTCCCTGACAAGGTAGCTGGATGGAGAGGGTAGCTACAGGATCTGGGGCCTTTCATAGAGGGAAGGGAAGGAGCTAGGAGAATAAATACTCCACTGTTACTGGCTTTCCAACCCTCTAATCTCCCTCTGGTTCTTCCATTGGATGAATCAACCAGAATCCAAATTCAGGGAGCCCTTTCATAAAAAGTCCACGTAAGGGGCAACTGGGTGCTCAGTGGGTTAAGCCTCTGCCTTCAGCTCAGGTCATGATCTCAGGATCCTGGGATCGAGCCCCGCATTGGGCTCTCTGCTCAGCAGGAAGTCTGTTTCCCCCACCCCCCTGCCTGCCTCTCTCCCTACTTGTGATCTCTCTGTCAAATAGATTAAAAAAGTCTTAAAAAAAAAAAAAAAGTCCATGTAATTCAGCCTCCTGGAGCACAGAGCAGGACTGAAAAGCATAGAAGGTGAATTGGAGGGTCAAGCATATGGTACCTATATACTTGTCAATATATTGTTTATATTTTTCTTTTTAGGAATACAGGAGAGTGATATATGATTTTAAATCTTTCTAAGTATATCTGAAAGATGTCTTTTAATACATACAGAATTAAAATTCTACGTGATAGAAAACAAGTTTCTATTTAGTATGGGACCTCCAAAACCTAATAAAGCTTGCAAAATCCCATCTCATTATCACACACTCAAGTAAATTCCAGGTAGATCATACATATAAATGTAAAAGGTAAAATCATACAGCTTTTAGAACCTAACATTGGAAAATATTTTCTTAGTTTTGCATAATCAAAGATTTTCTTAATAGAACACAAGAAATAATAAATGAAAATATTAATAAACTAGACTACATTAAGATTAAGAACTTTGATTTGTCAAAAAGGACTACTGAAAGTGAAAAGAAAAGCCACAGAATGAGAGAAGTTATGTGCAACACATATAACTTCTGTGCAGAATGTAAAGAATCCTTTAAAACAATGGATCAAAGAATGCAATAGAAAAATGGGTAAGTGACACCAATGAGTGGCCAATAAACATCTTATACAGTGCCCAACATCCTTAATATTATCAAGAAAATACAAATTAAACTTACAAAAAAATAGAACAAACTCACCAGAATAGCCAAAATTAAAAAGATGGGCAACATCAAGTTTGATCAAGATTATGTGGGGGGGCACCTGGGTGGCTCAGTGGGTTAAAGCTTCTGCCTTCAGCTTGGGTCATGATCCCAGGGTTCTGGGATTGAGCCCCGCATCGGGCTCTCTGCTCAGCGGGAAGCCTGCTTCCCTTCTTTTCTCTCTGCCTGCCTCTCTGCCTACTTGTGATCTCTGTCAAATTAAAAAAAAAAAAAAAAAAGAGTATGGTACTATGAGAACTCATACATTACTGGCAAAGCATGAAGTCTTATAACCATGTTGAAACCTATTTGGCATCATATAGCAATGTTGAATGAATCTAGTAATTCATCTACTAAATATATATCCAACAGTACATATAGACACAAAAGACATGAGCAGAATTGTCCCTAGCAGGAAGATTCCTAATGCCCAAACTTGAAATAAGCTTAGTGCCCAGCAGTAGGAAAATATTATTGAGCAATTAAATGGATGACCTACAACCACACCCAACCACACGGATGAAGAGGTATATATTCAAAATCGGGCAGAATAACCTCTGATGTTACAAGTCAGGATAGCAGTTGTCTTTGGGGAGATGGGAGAGGTGATTAGAAGGAGGCAAGAAGGGAGCTCATGTAGTACTGGCAATGTTTGTTTTGATTTGGGTGATGATCACACAAGTGTGCTCACTTCAGGTTCATTAATTGAGCTGTACACTTATTGCTGGCATATCACCTTTTCTGTTTGTAGATCATAGGTCAATAATAAAGTTTTTAAGAAAAGCTTTATAAAAGCTCATTGGAATTAGATCTAAAAGAACACCAGGTAAAACCTGATTTGGGAAGGAGAAATTCTGGGATTGATGTAAATGACCGAGATTCTATTTTAACCCCCGAAGCGCTGACGGTAATAGATCATCCTGTCCTGCCTTCCAACCCAAATCTGGAAAATCATGTCCTAAAAAGAAATTCTGATAGACTTTAAATTTCACTCTATCATCCCTGCCCCTTTCCAACCAGGCTGAAATTAAAGCTCTATTAAAAAAGTGAATTCATTTAATATAACTTAAATTGACTGGCTTATCTGTTGGAGCCAGAACTACATTTCAGAGCCCTTCACATACCAGCAAGTGAATATATAAACACTTTGTTCTTTGCTGTTCCCAAGGTCTAAAAAGCCTGCACATGAACAAAACAAATCCATAATATAAATTATGACTATAGATAATATAAAATCAATGGACCAAAATTATGTGTTTTAACAATTTCTAAATAATGTTCTATACCTAATAGTATAATTTGAGGAACTCAGCAAAGCGACAAAATCCATTAACATTCTTATTAGTCCAATGCAGTATCCCTTCTTTCAGGACACCTAACATATCTCAACTGAATTTAACGATCACCACAGTGTGAAGGACGAAGAGTCTAATACTCTGGATACCAAACAGAGTCATATCAAGATTCAACCGGTCAGAATCTCATGACCTGATAAGAATTTAATCTTCTGATTTTACCTGCATCAGACAACTAATCCACCCAGCACACTCAGACAAACAAGAAAGTAAGATCCATGAAGATACCGTACACAACTCAGCTCCAACCACTTGGACACTGGGGAATGTGCCCTCTAAACCTGTGGTCCCTGGAAAGTGCCAGTCATTCTCTGGGTCAGCGACCACTTCCTGAGTACCAACGTTATCCAGCACCAAGCTCAACACTGCCATTGCAAAGAAGAAGAGTCAGTCCCTGCCTTGAGAGTTCATGGTCATTCATTTAGTCTAGAAAATTTAGAAATGACATAAAAGCAAACTGAATAAAGCTAAAATTGTCTCTGTTTTGCACCCTAGAGGGAAAATCTTTATAAATATTCTTCCAGTTGCAAATACTGGTATAATTCATGTGTTGAAACCCTAACCCCCAATGGGATGGTTTGGGGAGGGAGGGTATTTGGGATGTGATTAGGTCGAGGGTGGAAACCTTGTGATGGGATTACTTGCCCTTCTAAAAGGAACTCCAGAGAACTTTCCCTCTGCCATGTATACATATACACATGTACACCCAGTACAAAGATAGCCATCTACAAACCCAGAATTTGGGCCTCACTAGACACACAATCTGCCACGCAGCTTATCTTGGGTCACCCAACATCCAGAACTGTGAGAAATAAATGTCTATTGTTTATAAACCACCCGGTCTGTGATATTTTGTTATAGCAGTCGAATAGACTAAAACAAACACATCCACACAGATTTTCTTTTGCTTTAAAAAACATACCCATGGTGGCCTGGGTGGCTCAGTGGGTTAAGCCACTGCCTTCGGCTCAGGTCATGATCTCAGGGTCCTGGGATCGAGTCCCGCGTCGGGCTCTCTGCTCAGCAGGGAGCCTGCTTCCCTCTCTCTCTCTCTGCCTGCCTCTCTGCCTACTTGTAATCTCTCTCTGTCAAATAAATAAATAAAATCTTTTAAAAACAACAAAAAACAAAACAAAACAAAAAAACATACCCATACTCTACATGCCAGTTTGTGATCTGCTTTTTTTCACTGAGTATTTTTGAAATATATTTTTACTACCATAGAAGGTGTGTCTGGATGGAACCGTGTCTTTCTTGCTCATTCCTAAATCCCCAGCACCTGAATGAATTCTTCCAGTCAAGTAGCATTCTCTCCAGTCTTCTTTTTTCTTTACAAATGCTTCAAAAATGAAATGAGAAAGAATGTATACTTTACTTCCTTTAGGAGAAGACATATTTACAGTTTCTTCCAAAGCTTTCCATTGTTTTAAAGTCTTTTAAAAATGGCCCTTAGGGACACCTGGCAGTTAAGCAGCTGACTCTTGATTTTGGCTCAGGTCATGATCTCAGGGTTGTTCTGGGTATGGAGCCTGCTTAAGATTCTCTCTCTCTCTTTCAACCTCTGCCCCACCCACCATGTGTGTGCTCACTCTTTCTTTTCTTTTTTTTAAAGATTTTATTTATTTATTTGACAGAGAGAGATCACAAGTAGGCAGAGAGGCAGGCAGAGAGAAGGAGGAAGCAGACTCCCTGCTGAGCAGAGAGCCCAATGCAGGACTCGATCCCAGGGCCCTGAGATCATGACCTGAGCCGAAGGCAGCGGCTTAACCCACTGAGCCACCCAGGTGCCCCATCACTCTTTCTAAAGTAAAAAAAAAAATTTAAACTTTTTTAAAAGGTCCTTTAATGTTCTCTAAAAATATATATTTTCCTAAATATTTTTTTTAATTAAAAAAATAGAAAGTTTTATTTGTCAGTCCTCACTGGCTCAGAGGGCTGTGGCCATGGTTGAGAGCTTGGGTACTGAAGGTACAGACCTGAGCTCCCCTTCCAGCTTTACCCTCATGAGTACTGTGATCCTCCTTTCTACATGTTTTTTGTTTGTTTGTTTGTTTTTTAAAGATTTATGTATTTTAGAGAGAGAAAATGCGAGCATGAGAGGGAGGGACAGAGGGAGAGAGAGTCACAAACAGACTCTGAGCTGAATTCAGAGCCTGACACGGGGCTTGATCTCACCACCCAATATGGTGACCCCCGCCAAAACCAAGAGTTGGGCACTTAATCCACTCAACCATCCAGGTACCCCGCTCCTTTGTATAGCTTCAAAAGAAGAAGGAGAAGGAGGAGGAGGAGGAACTTGGGTGATCCAAGATCAAGATGAAAGAAAGAAAGAAAGAAAGAAAGAAAGAAAGAAAGAAAGAAAGAAAGAAAGAAAACTTAAAAAAATACTAAAAACAGCAAGACCCAAGGAAGAAAGAAAAGAAACTTTAAAAAAGTCTAAAAATAGCAAGACCCAAGGAAGAAAGAAAGAAAGAAAAACTTTAAAAAAAAGACTAAAAATAGCAGCTCCTTCACAGAGCTGTGATAAGATGAAGTCGGCTAATGCTTGCAGTGGATCTAGCAGTGTCTGACAGAGATAGGTACTCAACCCCTACCAGATACATATTTTTCTTTTCTTAGCTGTTCCTTCTACTACTGAAGAGCCTAAAAATCCCTGAGGCAATTTCTGCGCTGAGACAGATATTACACAAAAGTGCTTCGCTCTAACAGCATTTCCTTTTGAGTTATCTCTGTACTTCAGCACTGTTATTAGTGGAACTTGTAGAACTAAGAGTATACACAGTAGGCTCTGGGGTGCGTGCCAGCTGGCCACTGAGGAATGGGCTTCTCAGGTGAGGAGGGTCTGTGGAGCTGCGTGCCTCTGCTGGAGAGGGCATTAAGCTAGTCATGGAGCTTCCACCTTGAATCTGCTCACGTTGTGCTTTCATCATTGTGCATACAGTGAGTGACTCCTGTGAAATGTTAAAAATGATGTTAAAAAAAAAAAGAGGTGTGGGGCACTTGGGTGGCTATGGGTTAAGCCTCTGCCTTCGGCTCAGGTCATGATCTCAGGGTCCTGGGATCGAACCCCGTGTCAGGCTCTCTGCTCAGCAGGGAGTCTGCTTCCACCTCTCTCTCTGCCTGCCTCTCTGCCTACTTGTGATCTCTGTCTGCCAAATAAATAAATAAAATCTTTTTTTTTTTTAAAGCGGTATATCAGGTATGTGGAAGAATAAAGTGATGTGGATGTACAGTATCAGTAAAATATCATTTATTCCTTGACCCCTTTCTGTTAGTAAGAGTGAACTCTGCAAACTGACCATTTTTTGCTTATAATGCTGACTCTGAAATTTCAGAACCTGGCCTTAAAAATGGAAGTTTTCATCATTAACAAGAGGAGTCACAGGAAGAGATGAAAAAGATTCCCTTTTCCCTTCTGCAGATGGAGATCTTTCCCCCATAAAACCAGTTCCAATAGTCTAATTTGATAAAATGCTAAATTACAAGTAGTCACAAGAATATAATCTTGCTTTTGTCTGTGAATAACTATTGCCAGTGTATTTTCTTCCTTTATCAAAATCTATCCTTGAAAATAATATGAACAAAAGAGTCTTTTTAAGAGCCCTAACACTTACAGATTGTTGCCAATGACCTGTGGAAATAATGGTGCTTGTTATACTCTATGACTCTCCCCAAGACCCATTCTCTCTCTCTCTCTCTCTCTCTCTGTCTCTCACTCTCACTCTCTCTTTGATGCCTTCCCTGTGCCCCAGGAGGCTAAACCCCATGAATGCACCTTCCAGTCTCCCTTGTGGATGGCCTTGTTGCCTTTGGTCTATCAGAGAGCCAGGATGTGTGACGATGCAAGCAAACAAAGCTCGCAAGGCACAAAATTTAAGGAGACCTTCTCTGCTAGGTATGACCCTCTTCTATGTGAGCCTGAGAATGAGCCCTTGCCTGGCCTGCCTCACCCAAGAGTCAAGGGGGAGGGCATTGACTCCACTTCTCTGCTTTGGGCTGTTTCTTTATGCTGACAGCCCTGCCAGGGTAACACTATCAGGAGAGGCTTCTCCAGGGCTCCAGCCCTCTCTGGGCTCACCTGTCCTTCCAGCCCTAGAAATGGAAATGGTTTCCCCTGTTACTGAGCTCTGAGTGCCCCACTGGTTCTCGTAGCCTTACTCCCTTTACAAGTAGTTCCTTCATTAAGTGTCTTGAACCATCTGAATCAGAGATTATTTCCTATAAGAACGCTGTCTAAGCCAATAACCTTTAACAACAACAAAAAAGTAATTCTGATAGTTTATTTTGATAATTTCTTGCTCCTGTAATATAGTGATTGATAGCTCAGTATTCTTAATACAAATATAACTAATACAAAAATAACTAATGTCAAATAAGAAAAAGAATAGCAAACAACTTAAAATCCATGCATTTGCACAATTTTTTGTTTTAACTTAAAAGATCCAGAGTTTGGTCTCATTTAAACAAATGAGAAGAAAAAAAAATGAGTGAAAGTGGGAAGTATGGATGGAGGAACTGTTTAGGAAGCAAATATATTTGGGCCTGTACAGAAATTGCCATCTTTGTAATTTGGGCTTTTTTTTTTTTTTTTTTAAAGATTTTATTTATTTATTTGACAGAGAGAGATTACAAGTAGGCAGAGAGGCAGGCAGAGAGAGAGAGAGGGAAGCAGGCTCCCTGCTGAGCAGAGAGCCCGATGTGGGACTCGATCCCAGGACCCTGAGATCGTGACTGGAGCCGAAGGCAGCAGCTTATCAAAGCCCACTGAGCCACCCAGGCACTGGGCTTTTTTTTTTTTAAACAAGTCTCTGACTCTTATCTTCTTGATCCTCCAGGGTCTTTTCTATGATAAAAGGATGGAGAGCCATGGCTATGCCTGGAAGTTTAGGGACATGCCTTAAGTTAGTGTTGTGCAAAGCATATTTGGGAAGATGTGTTATCTGCTGCATAGAAATGCCTCATGGCAGGTGGTGGGGCAGATGAGACGGCAGTGTGGCAATTTCTTCACTAGCACACCTCCCTTTCCTGAAAATTAGAACTACTCAATTGCTTTGCCCTCTGGGGAGCTGCTTAACAAGCTATGACTATCAACCAGCAAAGCACACCAAAATCCAGTGGATCCCCATTTTGAAAAGTGAGATTTAGTTCTATGCAATTGAAAGGGCAGAAGGTCAGGTGAAGAAACCAGTGCTCTAGCTCAGGGACGGACACCTCTGCCTGGAGGCTTGGCTGCCTGCACACCAGGCTGTCCTTTCACTACCCCATCCAGTACTTGCCAGGATGAAGCAATGGGTGTGACGAAGCTCAAATTCATCATTCATTTGGAAGCACACCATTGACCTTTCAGGACACTGCGTTAGATAAAGAGGCTTTCAGAAGCCATTATTTCTATGCATCTCAGTTTTGTTCAGATAGCAACATCCTTGCAAGTTTCCAGTGTGAGTTTCCATAGCTGCAGACAGTGATGTCTTGATTTATACATGTACAGAACTGGATTAGCTGTTGATAAGAAAACGTTAGTTAGTGTTATAACTGCTCCTTAATTTGCATATTCTATTAATTAACTTTCTCCTTGGGAGTGACCAGATTTGGAAAATGAGAGCAAGAGAACTAGGTAACAGAGATACAAAAGATTTTAAAAGTTTTTTCCCCCAAAGACCCTTCTAATACTGAAGCCCCCCCCCCCCCCACCTTGTCCCTACTACGGGTCTTTCTACTTCTGCCTACACAACTCTAATGACTTCACTGTGGGGAAAATGGGATGGGTATTGGTACTTGATCATTTGCTGAATACTGTGTGCTGGGTATTAGCTCCTTTATTCCCCATAATCACCTTAGCAGATAGGAATTGCTATTTCCATAAATTTTGAAACTGAGATTCAGAGAGTTTAAGAAATTTCTTAAAAACAAATATGTAGGGGTGCCTGGGTGGCTCGGTGGGTTAAAGCCTCTGCCTTTAGCTCCGGTCATGATCTCGGGGTCCTGGGATCGAGCCCCACATCGGGCTCTCTGCTCGGTGGGAAGCCTGCCTCGCCCTCTCTCTCTGCCTGCTTGTGATCTCTCTCTCTCTCTCTGTCAAATAAATAAATAAAATCTTAAAACAACAACAACAAATATTTAGACTTCTGATTTCAACTCCAGCATATAAAAGCTCAAAAGTCATCATTTTTATCCTAACAATAAGAAAAAGCTGAACAAACTGAAAATCAGTTATTTTTCTGGGACTCAAATTCGTGGGGCAAACTGGTACCCGCAAGTCTGGAGAGGCAGGTGAATAAAGAGAATACTGCTAAAACCTTACCTGGAGTAGAAGCCACTGGATCCATAAACTGATAATAAACACTCAAATGATAATTTTGGAAAGTTGCTGGAAGCTGAATGTGGACTAGCATGAGTGTGAGAAGCTACTTGGGGAGGGGATCACAATTTTAGTGGGGGCCCCCTATTTATGTGAGCTTTATATCCAGGAACCCCACCAGGTTCTCAAGGTAAAGATAAGAGAAAGATATCTTTGTGGATCTACTCAAGGGAAAAAAAGCATAATCATTGTGAAATACACCAAGAACATTCTCCATAATACACTCCAGAAGAAAATACAGAGAATATTGCTGTGCCAGCAGATTTGGTTTCTGGTGAAAACTCACTTCCCAGTTCATAGACCTCCATCTTCTCACTTTGTCCTCACATGGCAGGAGGGGTTGAGGAAGCTCTCTGGGCTGATGTTTATAAGGGCTCTAATTCTATTCACGAGGGCTCAGCCCTCATGGCCTAATAACCTCCCAAAGGCCCCACCATCAAATACCATCACGATGGGGAATAGGTTTCATCATATGAATTTATGGGGGTCGAGGGGGATGAAGACATTCATTCTGCAGTAGCAAGAAATGTTAAAAGAAGGTTTTTTTTACACCAAATTTCTTGTTAAACAGCCAGATTTAACCTAAGCGTCCTTGCCAAACCCACTAAAATCACAGTAAATGGGTTGTTGTAAAGCTGTAAGCCCACAAGGACAGAGAATAGAAGAGGTGATATCAATGAAGTGGACACATGGTATCAAGCTTGGCAGACCTCAGGAAATGAAGGAAAGCCAGTGTGCAGTCTGGTATACACTGCACGGCCTCTAGGGGCTCAGGAGTCACTACTGTATGAGATTCTCATCTCCTTCATTTTCTCTGTAGCCAGCTTTCATGAACTGAGGCTAAGAAAATGTATTGACTGCTCACCTTATTCAAAGGATTGATTTATTTGCTTGGGTTTAAAAGTACACAATTCTTATGAGTAGTGTTGCGAACAGAGAAACCAGATACTCCATATTAATGACTGTATACAGTTTCTGGGTACAGATCTGGCTCTGTCTTCAGGAGCATGTCCCATGACAGGGAAATTCATAACTGGCAGGGTAGGTGTTGGCATTGATTGATGAACTATCGGATGATGCAGCCTTGGTTTGTTTGGCATTTTTATCCATGCCTTGGCTGAAAGTTTAGAGGGCACATTGATTTAATTTTTGGATGACAGGAGTCTGGAAAGGATAGCAAATGCATTGGGTGATAGAATGAGAATCCAAAGAGATCATGACAAGCGGGAGAACTGGGATAAATCTAACAAGATGAATTTTAACGGTAATAGATAGGAGATCCTGCACTTTGATACGACAAGCCAGGACTCACAGTACTTCCAGGGAATTTATTGATACAGATCACCAAGTTTGGGATAGTTAAGTACAGGTATGTGGTATGCATGTTGGGGTTGGGGAGGGGATGGTTTAGTAATAGCAGGTATGAAGAAGATTTGAGGATTTGAGTTGAAAGCTAATTTAGGGAGTATGATGTGGCTGCCAAACTCAATCACTGACATCTTTCTATAAGTAGGAACACTTGGACCAGCCAAGGGTTAAAAGTTCAAAGTGGAATTAGTTAAAAGCTGACCCAGCAGCTTCTGGAAGACCCAGCCATAATTGCCATCTACCCAATTTCTAGCCTTTCTCTGTAGTGAATACTGAAGATACTTGTGTGCTGATAACAAAACTGATGATACTGACTGTTCCAACCACAGGGATTTCTTCATTAGCTTGAGCAAATTTCCTAATCAAAAATGTGCTTTTATACCATTAAAAGTGAAACTTTGCCTCCAGTCACTTTTACCCTTAAAAACCCTTTAGGAGAAAACCACATTGGAGACCATGTCAGTCTTGGTAAGATCACCAACACCCGTTTCACTTTTCAGCAATGGGAGCAGGTTGCTGTCTCTTTAGCTGAGCATCAGTGGGGTAGCTGGTTCCATTTTTGTGGCCATGACAAAAGAAAAATATCCATCTTTTTTTTTAAGTTTTTATTTATTTATTTGACAGAGAGAAATCACAAGTAGATGGAGAGGCAGGCAGAGAGAGAGAGAGGGAAGCAGGCTCCCTGCTGAGCAGAGAGCCCGACGCGGGACTCGATCCCAGGACCCTGAGATCATGACCTGAGCCGAAGGCAGCGGCTTAACCCACTGAGCCACCCAGGCGCCCCAAATATCCCATCTTTTAAATACAGGAATCACACTCATGTAGCAAGATACTCCCATTATTAGAGAGGGAAGCAAAGGCACTGAGTGACTAGCAGGTTTCCAACCCCTCCTGACACTGGGGCACACACTAAATGAGACGAATGGCTGGAAGTATTATACAGTCTCTCTTTCTCTCTGTGTGATTCTCTGGCGTAGAATTTGTTTAAGCTACACATGGATATGATAGCTGTTTGGTATCACCACATTTAGACAAAAATGTCAAGAGTGTGTAGATTTCCAAAGCCTGAGGTCAGAAAGGGTGTTTAGAGGAGGACAGTTCCTCAAAATAAGGTCAGTTGCCTATAATTTGATACCTTAAGGAGATTCATGGCTGCCCATTTTAGCAATAAGGTAAGTGTCCCTGATAATCTAATCTACAGTTTAATTGTTTGTCTGCCTTGGGGAATTATTGGGTATCTAGATCTGTTCTTCATCATTACTATGCATCATTGCTCCTGTGTCTCAAAAGGTCTCAACAGGAAGCTGGGATTTTAGAGTCCTCCCCTCTACACACACACAATATAAAAAATGCTAAGGAGATGTCATTGTTCTTTCCTTGTCTCTCCTGGCTAGCAACTCTTAGGCAGGAAGAGAACTCACCTTAAGGGAGGAGAGTCCATAGGCTTGTCTTCCGTAACAGGGAGCTGCAAAAAGAAAACCAGACATGTATTGAAGAATGGGACACTTAGTGACATATAGACATGCTTATCTAATGCACTTGGTAAACTTCTCTGAAAGAGATGTGGGCAACTGTAGAATCCTGGAGCCTGTGAGATTGCAAACCTAATTACCTAATTTCTAGGAGGTTCACAGACCCTGTCATTATGCTTGACCCCGGGAAAGGTAGAGATTGCTGGTCTTTCAGCATACTCATCACCATAGGAAGAGAGTACCATTTCTTTTTTTTAAGATTTTATTTATTTATTTGACAGAGATCACAAGTAGGCAGAGAAGCAGGCAGAGGGGGAGGAGGAGGCAGGCCCCCTGCTGAACAGAGAGCCCAATGTGGGGCTCCATCCCAGGACCCTGGGGTCCTGACCTGAGCTGAAGGCAGAGGCTTAATCCACTGAGCCACATAGGTGCCTCGAGAGTACCATTTTTAATTCAGGGATCTCTTTGGGTCAGGGCCTGAGCCAAATATCAATGTATAAAACAGTAACCCAGACCTCAGATTCCTGCACAGGTGATGTTCCCAGAGAGAGATTCACCTTACTGAAAAACCGGACTTAATGTGGTCTTTGGCTGCATGGTGCAAGCACTTAGGTGTAGTAATTTACAGAATCAAGTAAGTACTCATATTCAAGAGCTTTTAGTAGAAATGGTGCAATTAAATGACCAATGTTTCAGCAAAGCATTTTAAATCTGCATTTAGCAGATAAATTTCATCCTGAAACCAAGGGATAAAGTCACACTTGTGATTTTTCACATGCTAATATTAACTGCTTTCATACATTTTAAGCCATGACAATAGACTTTGTACTGAAATCTAAAATTACATTTTTAAATATACTCAGAGCCTTGTCACTGCATAGTTTAGTGGTTTCCAGAACTTATTGATCCCATAATGTCGAAACAAATTTCTTTTTTTTTTTTTTTTTCTGCTTTGTTTCAAGGCACTTAATCTCCCATTAGAGGGGATCAGTTATCGAAATTGGCTATAAAGAGCCTTAAGGCTGAATTAAAATTGCACCAAATAAACAATTATGTCATTATATTTGTTAAAGGCAGTCATCACTTGGCTTATCCTGCTTGTGCTTTAGGGACTTGGAGTTGTAGGGTAATTTTTTAGTGGAAGTTTTTAATCAAACTGTCATCTGTCCATCTTGTTGAAACATAACATTTCTGACCCTGGTAGCATCATGGGAATTTGAAAGAGAATATAAATTTGCTTTTTCTGACTTTCCTTATTGGTTCACCAAAAAGAAGAATTAATTTTTTATGTATTCATAGATTAAAATATCAAACTTTAAAAATCTTTGTCCCTAGAAGTGGGAGAGCAAGATGTAAATTACCAAAAATCTCCTGATACTCTTATGCATCTTATTCACCAGTGGAACTCCCACCGAAGGATTATGGCCAACATATACTGAGCAGTTACTTCCCATGCTGGGCTCCATTATTGGTATTATCACTTAATCCAGACACTAACTCTGTGAAGCATGTTTTATTATTACATCCATTTTACAGATGAGGAAACTGAGGCATAGGACAAATAAGTTATACTTTTTTAAAAAGTTATTACTCTTGGGATGTGTGTGTAGTTCAGTCACTTAAGGGCATGCCTTCTGCTTATGTCAAGATCCCACATCAGGCTCCTTGCTCTGCGGGGAGCCTGCTTCCTCATCTGCCTGCTTCTCCCTCTGCCTGCCACCTCCCTCTTGTGCTCGCTCTCTTGCTCTCTCTGACAAATAAACAAATAAAATCTTTTTTTTAAAAAGTTATTACTCTTTTTGGAAATAAAACGTGTTTGTTTTACTTCAAAACAAAACCAAACCCAGAACACCAGACCCTTTACCCCAAAGTGCCCTTGACAAAGCTCTTGGGAAAGGCCTGGCTTCAACCAAGCTGGGGATGTGGGTGCAGAGCTCACTTGAGGCCAGGTGTATGACTACAGCATTTGTGTTTTAACATATTCCTTCTGGAATAATCTACATATGAAATAAGAAAATCCTCACCTAGCCTTTTGACCCAGTGACTATAAAACCCAGGGAATGGACTGGATGAAAATAGTGCATTTTCAAATCCCCAATTCCCTCTTGAGTTCTGTTTCTTTTCTTTACATAGGTTTTGAAGAGACTTTGGCCCAACAAACAAGCTGAGCTGCTCCTGTTTAAAAGAGACTGTTTTTCATGAGTGCTACATGTCGGGAAACAAAAGAGAGGTACCAAATGCAAAGAGCATGTACGCCATCTTCTCTTCTGTTAAAGTGTTTCTAAAACTGACCTAGACTCCTTTATTTATAATGACACTTGGTATAAATGACCTTTGGGTAATTTGGCCTTTGCAATCAGGGGATCTTGGGGCTTTTCCCTTTGGCTTTGCTTTCCCCTCGTTTTCCTCCCTAAAAAGGACATGATAGAATATATTCTCTTTATTCTGAATAAATCTAACTCCATGAACAAGCCATGCTCAAGCTGTGCTGTTGATACTTGGCTTCTGGAACTTTGTCGTTTGGCGGAGCAACTTCTCATTTTATTTGCTGAAGTTAGAAGCATTGGTGGGTGGTTTGCTCAGGGAATCCTTTTACATTCTACTTGGAGAGCAGCTCACAGGTTAAGATGGTTAAACTATTGCACTGGAAACGGTGTAGCCCTTTTTAGCCAGGCAGCTTGACGATGGTGTCGGCAGCAGGCAAATCAGTTTCCAGCCTTGGAAAGGTCATTCTGAAAGAACTGTCTTCTGTGTTTTGTGAAACGTAGTTAGATACTTGGAGTCTTCTCATTTGTTTAAGTTTGCACTTGGGAGCTAGGATGAAGGAAACATTTAAGAGGCTTTATTTTCTGAGTTCTGAGTTTTCTTCAATTTTTTTTTTTTTTTTAAAAAGCTTAGAAGGAACTTCAGGGCTTATCTAGTCCATCCCTGGACAGAGAAATGAATGCTTTCAAGTGAGAGAGTTTGACCTTCAGCCTTTTCTGGGAGAAGAGGTTTAAGCTCTGTGTACCAGGTTGATCATCAAGAATCTACCTTCTCCTGAATTTGTTGTCTCTGCCAATATTTCCTGTGTATTTGCCATGCTCTATGTACTGCTTGGTCCTAGGGATGTGAAGATGATTATGACCCACTTCCTCTGTCCTCTGAGAAAGGAGGTAGTTAGGTGTGATTTAGCTTGGGTTGGACACTAGGACCAGCAGGGTAATTCCTGTTAGAACCCAGCCATGCTCATTTGTCTATGTATGTCTATGGCTGCTTTCACAATATAATGACAGAGTTGAGTATTTGTGACAGAGACTATATGGTCAGCAAAGCTAAAAATATTTATGATCTGGACCTTGACAAAAGGTTTGCTGACACCTGGTTTAATCCCTCATTAACAGCAGTGGTTAGAAACAAGTGGCTTATAGATGAGTTTGCTTTGGCAAACACTGTATTTTATTTTATTATTTGTTTTATTTTTTGTATGTTATGTTAGTCACCATACAGCACATCATTAGTTTTTGATGTACTATTCCATGATTCATTGTTTGTGTGTAAAACCCAGCACTCCATGCAATACATGCCCTCCTTAATATCCACCACCAGGCCAACCCATGCCCCCCTGAACTCTAAAACCCTCAGATTATTTCCCAGAGTCCATAGTCTCTCATGGTTCATCTCCCCCTCCGATTTCCGCTCTCTTCATTTTCCCCTTCCTTCTCCTAATGTCCTCCATGCTATTCTTTATGTTCTACAAGTAAATGAAACCATATGATAATTGACTTCTTCTACTTGACTTATTTCACTTAGTATAACCCTCTCCAGTTCTGCCCATGTTAACGTAAAACTTTGGTATCTGTCCCTTCTGATGGCTGAGTAATATTCCATTGTATATATGGACCACATCTTCTTTATCCAGTTATCTATCGAAGGGCATCTTGGCTCCTTCCCATAGTTTAGCCATTGTGGACATTGCTGCTATGAACATTGAGGTGCATGTGGCCCTTCTTTTCACCACATCTGTATCTTTAGGGTAAATACGCAGTAATGCAATTACTGGGTCATAGAGTAGCTCTATTTTTAACTTTCTGAGGAACCTCCACACTGCTTTCCAAAGGGGCTGTACCACATTGCATTCCCACCAATAGTGTAAGAGGAACCCTCTTACACTTTCTCCACAACCTCTCCAACATTTGTTGTTTCTTGCCTTGTTATTTTTTGACATTCTAACTCTTGTAAGGTGGTGTCTCATCAGGATAAGAATGTCACTGCAGGAGCCTCTGACCCTCCTATTTTCCTAAGCTGAGCCACCTTCACATTGAGGCTCTCTCTGTGGCTCCTAAGGGCGTTTGAGTTTGAGAGCCTGGATGCAGAGCAAGACCACTTAAGGTGGAGAGAATGAAGAGTGGTCTGTCTTCACACAGCTTCAGGGCTAAGCCTTGACCCAGGGACCCCAGTTTTTTACTATCAGGAACCCTCTCATAACAGAATCTTCAGGCACTGATGGGAGTTACAGAAGGGAGGGAGCGGGCAGTCCGTAGAACACTCTTAACCCCAGGTGCAGGGGTTATTTCTTGACCTTTGGAACCTGGAGCAGCGCCAGCACATAACAGATCCTAAATATTGTTGAATGAATTAGTGCAGAACAGAGCAAATAACTAATGACACTTTTTAATTGGTGACGGAAAAGTTGAAATTACCTCATTGCATTTTCCATACATTTTTAAATACTCCTTTTAATGGTATAAAAGCACATTTTTGATTAGGAAATTTGCCCAAGCTAATGAAGAAGTCCCTGTGGTTTGAACAGTCAGTATCATCAGTTTTGTTATCAGCACACAAGTATCTTCAGTATTCACTACAGAGAAGGGCTAGAAATTGGGTAGATGGCAATTATGGCTGGGTCTTCCAGAAGCTGCTGGGTCAGCTTTTAACTAACTTTGAACTTTTAACCCTTGGCTGGTCCAAGTGTTCCTACTTATAGAAAGATGTCAGTGATCGAGAGATTACCATTATTATTCACAGGTGATAAAAAAAAAAACTCAGCTTTTCATAATATATAGAGAATATGACTTCATATCACAAAGATGGAATCTGAAGAAGTTATGAAAGATCCCATAGTCACTTCTCTGTTGGGTGGCAGCATTCCCACCTGAGCTATGGTAGACAAAATGAGTTCATTCTATTTAAAATACTACATTTTGTAAATGGTTTAAACCCTTGGCAGCTAACATTTATCGAATGTTTACTATATAGTAGGAACTATGCTAATAGCTCTTTATGCAGTACTTAATGTAGTCATTGCTACAAACATGAGGAAGATTGGATTATTATTTTCATCTTATACATTTGGAAACTAAGGCAAGTTCAGAAAGGTTAAATTCCCTGAAGTTGTACATGTATTTGTTGGCAAAAACAATCTACTTCTAACTCCAAGCCACTTAGCCACTGAACTGCCAGTCCAATAACTTGTTTCAATAGTCCGTGTTTAATCACATTTGTCACCTTTTCAGTACAAAAATTCTAGACATAGGTGCTGTCTGGGCCATATATTGCAGTGGGATTTTCAAAGCAATTCTTAACCTAGGATCCATGATAACTTGCACGTTTATAAGTGCTTTAAGGACACTGCAAAACCCAAATATTTTATGCAAGCCGTGTGTGTGTGTGTGTGTGTGTGTGTGTGTGTGTATGTTTTATGTGCATAGGTGAGCGTTCTTCCAGGGAATAGCTTTAACTGAAGTCCAGGACCCAACAAAATGTGAAGAACAATGTGCTTTCTTAATAATTCAATTGTTTTTTCATTTCCTTGGGTAAAAATTTCCTGAATATCAACCATGTAGCAGGTAGTATGTAGGGAGAGTTAAGATGAATGATGCATTAAGGTAAAAGCTCTTTCTGTCATTTATTTTGCAATCAACTTAGCAAAAGGAGGCCCTTCATATTTTTCTTCATCCATAGCTCCAGAATCTGACTTACATCATGCTTTAACTGATAGTTTAAAGCTCAGTAAAAAATTAATAATGCTGGGGTGCCTGGGTGGCTCAGTGGTTAAGCCGCTGCCTTCAGCTCAGGTCATGATCTCAGGGTCCTGGGATCGAGTCCCGCATCAGGCTCTCTGCTCTGCAGGGAGCCTGCTTCCTCCTCTCTCTCTGCCTGCCTCTCTGCCTACTTGTGATTTCTCTCTGTCAAATAAATAAATAAAATCTTTAAAAAAAAATTAATAATGCTGAATATGTTCATTAGTAAATTATGAAACCTTAGAAACTTGATTCCCTACCAAACCAGTAAAAGAAGCCTCTGTATTATCTTTTCATAAATTACATAATTATTCAATCTTATTTTAGTCCCTTAGTTTTTTCAAGGTCCTCAGTCTTTGAAAAACATAAACAACAACAAAAAATGTTTTTAGCAGTAAGATTGAGTCTTTTCACATCAGGTTTATTTTTCAGGACTCTTTTTGTGTCAAGTGACAGAAACCCAACCTTAAATAATGACAGGAATTGATTTAGTCACACAGCTGAAGCACTAAAGCAGATTTCATTTTAGGAATGTGTGAGTCTAGAGTTCATAATGTTAAGCTTCATTTCTCTGTCCATCTTTTGAATAGGCTTTTGCCATATGGTAAGAAACAGCCCCAGACTCTTATTCTATCAATTTAGCAACCTCAGCAGAAAAATAATCTTCCCCAATCTCTCAGCAGAGAAGTCACAAGCAGTGTTTGGATTGACCTGGATTAGATATACTTAATGCTAAACTAATAAGTCCTATAACTACAGTCAAGAAGCACCCAGGGCCAGGATCATGTATCCACTCATGGAGCTGGCATGGGGGAAAGAAATTGTTCCACTCAAATAACATGGTATCATATAGATCAGAAAACTCATATTACTGTAAGAGAGATTAATGGTGCCTGATGGACCAAAATCACAGATGCCCATCACACCAACATATGTGTTCTCAGAAAACTGCCTATCAGGCTGATAGTCTGTCCTTTACTTAATGATAAATGTTCTTTACTATGTACCAGGCATTTTTCTAGGCACTAGAGATACAGGAAAACAAAACAGGCAAAGATCCTGCCTTCATGCAGCTCACATTCTAGTTAGGAGAGAGAATCAATAAAGAAATAAAATAAGTAAATTGTATAGTAAGGCAGAAGGTAAAAAAGCATTATGGAGAGATAATAGAGAAAGTAAGATAAAGAGGTGTGGAGTTTATCAGAGGAGAAAGGGAGATTCAGTGTTAGCATGGTCATGAAGTGACTCTGAACAAAGTCTTGAGGTCAGTGAGAGATGACCATATAGATACCAAAGGGTTTAGAGGTCAGGGAAAAAGGAAACAGCATGTGCAAAGGCCCTGAGATAGGAGCATTCATGGCTTATTCAAGGTTTAGCAAAGAGGCCAAGGTTTAGCACTCAAGATTGGGTGAGAAATGGGTAGAATATTAGGAGATGGCACGCCTTGAGAGGACTTTGGTTTTTACTCTGAGGGAAATAAAAAGCCACTGGAAAATTGTAAGCAGTGTTAAACTTTTTGAACAGGAATGTTCTGGATGCTGTGTTGAGAACAGGCAGAGTGGGGGCCAGGGGAGAAGCAGGCAGACCAGTTAAGAGGATTTGGCAATAATCTAAGTGAGAGATGGTGACTTGGAGCAGGACAGTATCAGTGTAGGGGATAAGTAATGACCAGATTTTGTAAAATATGTTAAAAATAGAACTTCTAGTCTATCCTATCTGATTTCAGTGTGGGAAAGAGAGAAAGGAAAAAAGTCAACCTCAATTCCAAGATCTTTAAGGATAGCGTTGATATTAACTAAGGTGGGGAAGAGTGAAGAAGGAGCAGAGTAAGGAAAAAGGGAAAAATAGGGAAAACTACTGAACTTTATTATATTCAAGCCAAATCTATTTTCAAACCCCCAACATGTTCATTTCTCTCCCCCTCAAGAAAGGTCCTTACACCTACCAACACCTACTTTGTATCTGGTCCTGTGCTAGGTGTTTGGAGTAAAGCCGTAAGCCCACAATTTATAGGCTGTTGGAGATGACAAGGATTACTCACAGGGAAATTTAAATAATAGTAGAATATTTGAGTAACCACTTGGACAATGACACAAACTTTGTTGCAATAGGACTAATTCTGCACCAGGGTCTTGTAGGAATTCAGATAAAGAAAGGCTAAATTTTTCTGATCAAAATAAGGAAGGTATAATTGAGGCAGGAGGATTTTGGTTGGCTCCTGAAAGAAAAACTAGATTTGGATAGATGGTTTGTTAACTCTAACTTGGCTGCCTTTATTCTTTAACGGTCTCCATTGTGGCTACTTGTCAGAATCACCTGGAAAGTTTGCTTTAAAAATGATTCTCCGGGCACATGGGTGGCTTAGTCGTTAAGCATCTGCCTTTGGCTCTGGTCATGGGATCGAGCCCCAGATCGGGCTTCCTGCTTGGTGGGAAGCCAGCTTCTCCCACACTGCCTGCTTGTGTTCCCTCTCTGGCTGTCTCTCTCTGTCAAATAAATAAATAAAATATTTTTTTAAAAAATTATTAAAAAAAAATAATTCTCATTTAATTGACATAGGCTGAATCTTGCACATCAAAAGTTTTTAAAGCTTCCCAGTGATTCCAACGGCAGCCGGAGTTGAGACCTACAGTGTAAAGCAGAGGCTGGCAAACTACAGCTACTGGGTCAAATTCAGCTGCTGCCTATCTTTGTATATAAAATTTGACAGGTAAACCCCCATGCCCGTTTGCCTACTCAGTGTCTGTGGCTGTGTTCAAGCCCAAACAGCAATGTTGACTAGTTGTTATCCAGCCCAGGAAAAGTTTGCTAATCCACTGTGTGGTAAGAGGAATATGGACCCTGGTATCACACAAACAAAATCTAAATCCTATTTCTACCAAGTAATAGCAGTGTGACTTAGGGCAAGTTACTTCACTTTTTGAAAGATGGTTACTGCATCTGTAAAATAAAGATAACAGGTAGGTCATGAGGTTAGGGAAGAATAATCTGGTAAAGAAACAAATATAGGACCCAGCTGGAGGAACTTTTCAATGAAGTCATTTTCCTTTCTTCCTTACTTTCATTTACTGAATGGACCCAACCTCTCAGAACCTTGCCTTTGCAAAAACAAACAAACAAACAAACAAACTGAGTTCTTTTGATTTCTTGAGGAGTTATTATAGCCTTCATGGAGTGAAGGCTATATTATATGCCTCTTCATTTCTTAGCTGGTAAACCTTAACCAGAGCCTTTGGGTGTTTCAGTAACCAGATGCTTTCAAGAGGAGATCAAGATGGACCTGCTTTGTATGTTACTGGGTAATGAAGAGTTTTTAGTGTGTTCTGGTGTATTTAATATGTAATATAATAAAAAGGACTTATGTGTCATGTCAAGGGGTAGAGCATAAATGATAATGACAAGGGAAATGGAAGATCAGATGGTATAACCTCAGTTGACAGCAGAATCAGCATGATTAACGTTCTTAGCTAAAATAGCCAGCTTTCAAAATCGTTGTTCCAGCCTTTCCAAGGAGCTGGGAACATGAGCTGTTTCATGATGAGAAAGGACCTACTTAGTTTCCTGAGTGTCTGAAGGAATAAGGGACAATTCTTAAATTTTCAGAAAGATTTTAGAAGAAAGCTACTTAACTAAGGGAAGTGATAATGGGAACGTGGATTTGTAGAAGACCTTCAGGAAATCACGTGCACACACATGAATGTCTACACACATACACGCGCACACACCCTGATAGAAGGACAAATAGCTTTATACTTCACTCTGATCGCTGGTTCTATAAACTATCTCATGCCATGTCCTTAGTGTCTTAGGCTATCATCATCATGTGTATGATTTATTGTTCAAAGGCTCTTACAACAGTCTCAGGGGCTGCATTAAGGCTTTTGCGGGCCCTAGGTACTTTTTGTCTTTGTAGGCCCCTTATTTCATTAAAAAATATTCAAAATTATATTCTTGATTACATGGGTTTAAAGAAAGATACAATCTCAGTTGAATTATATTTATTTTTTCTTTTGACTTGAAAAGAAATTAAAACATTTTCATGGCTCCCTAAAAGTATTATGCCCTCTTGGCACTGTGTGTATTGTACCTAATGGGGAGGTCAGCCACTGACGAAAGGATACAAAGGCGATGCACCACATTACTTCAGGAATCAGCAAGTACTTCTAACAAGACACAGTAGTAGCCACTTTTTCTATATTCTGAAACTCTGTTCCTGAACATCCAATAACGACTCCCAATGTGTCAGTGGACACCAAAGGTGATTGTAACCATGTATGATATGTTCCTGCCTGGATGGATGTTACATTTAGTACTGTGACATAGCCATTGTCCTTTCCCTACAGCTGTCTCCTTGTCACTCATGTACAGCCATCTAGAAATAGTGTCAAGACGGAGAAGTGGACTGAAAATGAAGAAGTTAAAGAAAGTAGTGAGTTTAGGATGCTGTGCATTGCCACCTGGGGTTTCCAAAGACGGGTTGATGTCCATGAAGTATGCCCCTGACACTATATTCTAAACAGCAGTACGAAGACAGCTTCTCACACCATGACTCAGCCAGAGGAGGCAGCAGTCTGAGTGTGATATGGAGTGACTGAGCAGCGCTAATGTGTTTTTCCCGGCATGCGTTCTCTTCCCGGAAAGTCCTACTTTAGTTGGAACAATTGCCGAGAGTGAGGAAATGGGTGCAGGGTGGAGGGCACAGTCACTCACCTAACTTATAGTCTATGTCATGGGCTCTACCACTTTCGTAGCACTTCAGAAACTGGCACAAAGGAAACTTCCTTGCAGTAGTTTGGGATGACAAGGCCATTGTCAGATCCCAGGCCGGCCAGCCCTAATTTGTATGTTAGAGTAGAATTGCATGCATGGGCCTCAGTGTAACTCGTTTGACCACTGCCCTTTGATGTGATCAAAGCAGCAGGGGTTTCACCATAGCCTCTCTGGACCATTCTTTAAGTGGCTTTTGTATGTGTTTGGTATTGGGTGGGCATGCTTTACTTGGAGGAAGGAGGGGATGTATGGTGAAAAGATATTACAAATTATGAAAGATTATTAATTCCAAATTAAGTATAATGCCAAAAAGATTAGCATATCATAATTCTGGTTTCTTTACCAGAAGCAGCCATCTAAAATGATATTTAATATGAAGAGATAAAGAGAAAATACTCCCTTAAGTGATTTATGGAAACATGAGCCAGGGAGAGGGTAAGGGAGGAAACTGTGTCGGATCTAACTCAAAAAGCAGCTACGCAAATCAGTTTCTTTCACAGAGTAATTTGTGGAGCTATTGTTGAAGGTTGTATTTGAATAAGAGCTTGTCTCTCATTATCCTGCTTCTCTCCTCTAGGAGCCTATAGTGAAGGTGCAAACTTTTACCTGGGTGATTATAGCTGGTTGTCATGGAAACTGCTAGGAGGCACCCAATTCAGCATTATGACTCCACTGCAGGATCACAAGCAGGAGGAAGAGAGAGTGGGCTTAAATAAGAGACTTGCTAATTAATGGAGTGCCAGGGGACAGCTTAAAGAGAAAATCACACAGTAGATAAATCCAGGTCTTCATGGCTCTCAGAAGGAATGATGGCAGTCCCAAGGGAGCTGTGGGAGTGTTTTCTCTATCATCTGTCCCATTTTGGGTCTTCAGAGGCCAGTGTGCCTGATTCTCTGGAGCAAGGTAGAAAGGGAACAGCAGTCTTTAACATGCCAGCCAATTGAATTCAAGATATGAAATGGCTCAACTAAACCAGAAGGTGTTGATGGCTTTCCTAGTCCCAATCCCACCCCTGCCCTTGTGTTTGTGTTCAGGTTCTTGGAAGGAGCCATTTTTGGGGAGCAGGCTCTCCTGCCTTCTGCGCTCTCTCTCCTCTCTTCCACGCTCACAAAATACCAATGTGGTGCCTCCTTTTGGCTCCTTCCTCCTTTCCTTGCCTTCTGGCCTACTTGCAAGGCTGTCTCTTGACCAGCTAGCGAAAACGCAAGATCATCTGGTACAGCAGAGTCTGTGAATAAAATCTGAAAACACCATTGGAGGCGTTAGTCCACAACTATCAGCTGCTGGGAGGGGAATGGGAGTATTATTTTCTCACTGGTCATCCCTTTTAAAACACTTCACAAGAAATGAAAGATTGATTTGATCGTTTCATTCCACAAACGTTTTCTAAGTTTCATTTACTGAAGTGGGTGCTGTGGAGTTTACCTGATGTACACGTAAATCAGACAGAGTCTACCTTTCAGTAAGCCTCCCTTACACAGGAGAAATAAATCTGTGATGCTTGGTGAATGGAATCCAAACAGTACGCCCCCCTCCTTCTCTGTGTTGAGAGAAATCACACCGAGATGAGCCTCAATATCCATACATTGTGCATTTGTGTTGAACCGATATAGTTTTGTTTGACTCATAAATATGTACAGGGCCACTCTGCTAGATGCAAGGTCTGCTGAATTTATGCCAGCATCTACAGATTAGTGTGTGCTAGGTCAGGGGCCAGCCTGGTCTGTAGTCATGGCAGGTGGCTACTCCAGGCCAGCTCCTTGGCAAGGTGGCTAAGCTTTACTAACAATGGCTGACGATGGGTTTGTGGCATATGAGACTGTGATCTTTAGTTCCAACTCAAGGCCTCACTGTGGTCTGGGCACACAGACCAACAGCAGCATGGCCACAGTAGAGGGAAAGCATCCATCAGGCTGCCTGGGACAGGTGTCCCATGAGGATCCCATGTGGGAAAACTAACAGTGACCAAAGTGACCTTTCTCTTGGCACTTGTAAGCAGGGCTAACTCTTCAAACAAAATAAGTCCTCAGTTGTTGAACAATTTGGAATGAAAAGAGGCCTTAAAAAGTGAGATAATAGGCTTTCTGCTAATATAAGCATGTGGGTGCTCAATTAATTAATTGGATAAATAAAAGAGTGAAAGTCAGAATTATTTTATCGGTCTCTGGGATATCTCTCTTTCTGTGACCTTATTTCTTGTCAACCTTACCCTGCTCAGGCAAGCCAGCCTCTGCTGCTCCTCAAACATGCTCTCATCTTAGGACCTTCACATTTGTTGATGATCCCTATGCCCAAGACATTCTTCTCCATGAGGTCTTCCCTCATGGCCTTAGAGCGCTCCCTCCTCCCAGCTCTCTTGGTCTTCCTGTCCTCCTTTGCTTTTATCCATGAAAATAATTACTATCTGACTTTACATATTTACCAGTTTCCTCTATTGGAATGTGAGTTCTAAAAAGACAGGGGCTTTACTTTGTTTTCTCCTGTTCTACCAGCACCTAGAATTGTGTTTGGCCCATAATAGGTGCTTAACAACTGTTTGTTTTTGAAGGAGATGGGAATCTATTCGCATCTGAAGTTCCAGGACTGCATTCTTACACATTGTGAAGAAATACTACTGGGAGGTAGGAATTAAACACCCTAAGAGTGAGGCAGACCAAGTAGCCTCTGATTCCAGAAGAAGAAGAGGTGATTCCAACAGAGGAAAATCAAGGAACAGTTGGGGAAGGGGCCATTTGACTCTTAGAAGATAGGTAGAATTTAGACATTTGAAGGATGGAAGGGAAGTGAAAGTGGAGGACATAACATGAGCAAATGCATAAAGTTATTAAGAAGAGCTCATTTTAAGTTTACACTTTAACCTCGTTATATAAGTCAATGTTTTCAGTGATTCTTGACATGAAGAAACAAGATGGGATTGGGAGGGAGACAAACCATAAGTGACTCTTAATCTCACAAAACAAACTGAGGGTTGCCGGGGGGAGGGGGTTGGGGAGAAGGGGGTGGGATTATGGACATTGGGGAGGGTATGTGATTTGGTGAGTGCTGTGAAGTGTGTAAACCTGGTGATTCACAGACCTGGGGATAAAAATATATGTATATAAAAAATATATGTTTATAAAAAATAAAAAATAAAAAAAAATAAAAAAAAATAAAAAAAAAAAAAATTGAACTCAACTGGGTGACATCAATGACATAACCCAACTTTAGATTCAAATCTAAAGCAACCTTTCATTGGAATTGACTGCTAAGCAAAACTATGGTTGTTTTTTATTTTATTGATACACTTGGACTTAATCCAAATGATGAAGATAATATTTTACATAATAAAATTGATAGCAGTAATTTTTCATTTACTACAAACTGGGCACTGTGCTAATCACTTTATATACAGTGTCTAATTTAACCTCTTAAACAGTCCTTTTGGGGAAACACTAATTTTACTCCCCTTTCACAGATCAGAAAGAGAACTGAAGCATAGAGATAAAACTTGTCAAGTTTCACACAGCTAGTACATGATAAATCCAAATATTTCAACACATGCCTGTCTGATTCCAGAACCTATTTTTATATTACAAGTCAAAAGAATTAATTTTCAATGCAACAAAATAGAGTGAAGGCAAAAAGAAGAGAAAGAAAAAAAGGAAGGAAGGAAGGAACGGGAAAAAAAAGAATGGAGCTCTTTTAAACCAGAGCAGGGAAATACAGAAAAGAAAGCAGGAGAAAAGATGGTCTGAAATGTAACTAAACTCAGATTTTGAAGGGCCTTGCTTTCTGGTTGCTCTATTCTCTAGGAAATAACAAAGTCCAATTCCATGAAGCTTGTAATGACACACCAGAGGCTGGTATGTAAAATAGGTGTAGATACACAGCCAGTCAGGTAGGAAGGACAAAGGGGGAGCAGACATCCCAACCCATGCACCCACTCTCTGCAAACCCCTAAGGCACTGCTGTGCAGAGTCTGAAAATCACTATTCTATTAATAGGGAGCTATTAGAGGTATTTGGTCTGAGAGGCTAGATTAGAGCTTTGTTTCAAAAAGATGAATCTGCCAACCAAAAGACAAATTGGAATGGGAAGGAACCAGCTGTAAGAAAACCAGTTATGAAGACTCTTGCCACAGTCTGTGGGAGAGGGAATGAAAGTCATAACTTAGGCAGGCCTGACCATGAATCATTAATTCTTGAGTTAGGACCCTCATAACGTATGTGGAAAAGGGACTACTGGGAGAAAAACAGGAAGGGCTGGTAGGTTTGGGGAAATCGACTGAGGTGATAAGTATCCAAATGGGCACCATGAGCTCAGGCTTGACTCACACCTGTGCAATCCCGAGGGAAGATATTAGCCTCCAGCAATGCTCCAGGTCAGGTCGATATTCACCTGGTTCTTCCCACCCGGTTAGTTTTCTGCAGGATCCAAGCCTGCGATTTGGAGTATGGGAAACCAAGGAGACAAATTTAAGTGCCAAGGAAAATGTTGGCGCCTAAAGGACTAAAGTCTCTAGCTTAACTCCCATTCTCAAACTGCTGAGCCCAGTGGGAGAAAATCAGACAGCTTTGTGTACAGGTACAACTGAAGGGACATCATTGCTTTGTTGAAGCCATGAAGTCCCTCATGGGATTCTCATCAGTCTCCTACCTTCTTGACAAGCTGTTTGAGCCTCTACTCCACTGTTTTTCGGTAGGTGGCCATGTTTGTTTTCTCTGGGCCTGATATATTCCAGTCCAGGGTTTTAAATGCTATTGTGATGGTCAAGATTCCAGAACCTTTGTCTCTTACCATGATTCTTTTCTGTGCCCCAAACCTGAACCTCATATAGCCATTGAATATCCCATAGAAATCTCAAACTTGGCATGGCCTGAACAGAACTTGATTTCTTCCCTCAAATCTATTCCTCCTCATGTCTTTTCCCATTATTGTAAATGGCAACACCATTCACCCAGATGCACTAACCTTGAAACCTGGAAACCATTCTTGCTTCTAATCCATTGGCAAGTATTCCCTGTTCTACCTCAGAACACGTCTCTTGCAAATCTATCCTTCCTATTGATTCGATCACCATCTCATCCAAACCCCCATCATCAATACCTAGGTCACAACCATCTCCTAACCAGTCTCTTTGTCAGTCCTCTGCTGCCTGCTACCTTCCCCTCTACTTCCCACACATCCAGAGTTTTCCATTTATTCTTATTCACCCCCAATTCACCTCTTAGCAGCCTTCAACACTATTAGCTACTTAACTTTCTTTTAAGTTCTTTCCCCCCTTGATTTCCAAGATGGCTCAATCTCCTGGTTTTCCTCTAACTGTTTGGGTTATTTCTTGCTTATCTTCTTTTCAGACTCATCCTCTTCAGTGGCCATTAAATATTAGAGAAGCTCAAGACTCTATCCTAATTCCTCTTCTCTTCTTCCTCTATATTCTATTCCCCTGACCTCACTAGTGCTTGTTTATCAACTACTCCAACAACCAACATATTTATATCCAAAGTCTGGAAATCTCCTTTGAGTCTAGTCCTGTATATTCAGATGGTTCCTTGACATCTAGATGACTATAAGTATCTTAAATTTATCATGTTCAAAACTAAACTAAAATTAAATTCCTTCCCTGAACATGGCCCTCTTCTGAGGCTCCTAAGCCCAATGAATTGCCCCATATTCCACCCCATTGCACAAGACCCCACTCTCTCATCCTCTCCCCTTTGTCCATTTCCCCAGACAAAGGCTGGAAAGACATGATTTCTGGAAGGGGCTCAACACACAGAATTCCATGTGTTCGTGGCTCGTGTGAGAGTGCCTGTACTCCCTGACCACAAGCACATCAAGGAGGAGCTGAAGGGGTGGGCACAATCCATCTATAATTCCTTTACTCTTCTTTGTAGTCACACTGTATGTGTCTGGATCCTTAAATAATGAGGTTACTTTCCTTTTTTTTCTTTTTTAACTTTGTAAAGAATACCTAACTGTCCATACTCGGTAACTTTCTATTATTACTTTACTAGGGCTGCCTTAACAAATGCCACAGGGTGGAAGACTTAAATAACAGGAATTTATTTTCTTGGAATTTTGTAGAACTGAAGTCCAAGATCGAGGTGCCAGCAGATCTGTTTCTTCTGAGGCTCTTTCCGGCTGCCATCTTGCTGTGTCCTCACCCATTCACCTCTTGATCTGTGTATTGTCTGTGTCTTAATTTCTTCTTATAAACATGCCCAGTCCTGCTGGATTCGGATCCACCTGTATGACCTCATTTTACTTTAATTACTTCTTTAAAATTCCTATCTCCAAATACAGTCACATTCTAAGGTACTAGGAGTTAGAACTTCATAGAAATTTTGCGGGGAGGGGCACCTGGTTGGCTCACTTGTTAAGTATCTGCCTTTGGCTCAGGTCATTATTCCAGAGTCCTGGGATCGAGTCCTAAATCTGGCTTCCTGCTCGGCAACCCTGCTTCTTCCTCTCCCTCTGCTTGCTGCTCCCCCTTCTGCACTCTCTTTCTCTCTCTGTCAAATGAATAAATAAAATCTTAAATTAAAAAAAAAAAAAAGACAGACACAATTCAGCTGAACCCAAAACTCCTGCTCTTTTCATTCAGTGTCACCTCTGTGAGAGCGCTCTGCGTTAGTGCATGTAGTATGTTTATTTTTCACTGTTGTATAATAGTTGGTCATATGACCTTACCAATATTCATTTGTTCTCGGGATGCACAATTGAATTGTTTCTGACTTTTTGTTTTAAGAACAGTGCTACTTTGACCATCCTTGTCCATACTCCTGGTAATTATACCTAAGTATATACCTAAACATGAAATTTCTGGATGGTAGGGTGAATGCATCTTTTGTTATACTAAATAATGTCGAATGGAAAATAAATTGATAAGTACCCTATATAGTGTTATGGAAATTTCCTTCAGTTCTCGTTTTTAAAGTTTTTTTTAATCATGATTTTTAAAACATTTTATTGACTGCTTTTTCTGCTCCTATTAAATTTAACAAAAGCATAGCAGATGTGATGAGTGGAGTGCTGTGTTTAACAGTTACTAACTCATCTGTTGCCATAATCATATTGTATTTCTTGATTCTGTTAATAAGGTGAAGAGCATTAATGGGTTTTATAATGCAAAATTACCCTTGCATTTCTAGAATAAACTCTCCCTAGTCATGATGGATTATTTTTTCATACCTCACTGGGTTTGGTTTGCTAATATTTTACTAAGGATTATTACATCCATGTTCAGAAGGGAGATAGGACCGTAACTTTCTTTTCTCACCTTGTCCTTGTCTGGTTTTCAATATCAAAGTAGTAGTAGACTCTCAGAATGAGACTGGTGAGAATCTGTTTTACTGGGAAGGATTGGAAATTATGTGATCTATACATTTTGGTAAAACTAATCTGCAAAACTAGTTAGACCTGGTGTTTTCTTAATTGTCTGATAGCTTTTGTTTATGTGGTTAGTATTTTAAAATTTTTATTTATTTAATCATTCCTTATATTAAAAAAATATTAACATTTTTTTTGACGATTTTATTTATTTATTTGACAGAGATCACAAGTAGGCAGAGAGGCAGACAGAGAGAGAGAGGAAGGGAAGCAGGCTCCCTGATGAGCAGAGAGCCCGATGTGGGGCTCAATTCCAGGACCCCGGGATTATGACCTGAGCTGAAGGCAGAGGCTTTAACCCACTGAGCCACCCAAGTGCCCCAACATGTTTTTGTATAGTATATTTTCTCTTTAAAAAACCTCATATAGAGTACCAAACCGTAGACACTCTGTAACTTGCTCGTTCATTTTATGTTATGCCTGTGAGAGCTATCCATGTTAATTTTCTGCCAATTTTAATATTTTCGTTCTCTGAGGTCTGATTTTATTTTATTTTTTATTGGTTCTACGTATTTGGCTCCTATAGTCCCATTACCTTGTATTTTTACTGACTTTGCCTCCACTAGAACTTAATATGGGGGAATTCTTTGAGGAGTCGAGACTGTATTTCTCTTGAAAGCATTTCTGTTGGTTTTCATTGGACACCTGGGGATACACATCCATTTGAACTTCTTACTTTGCAGTTTTTTAACCATACCAGCTGTGTAAATTTGGACCTGAAAACGGCGTGCCAGTCAGCTTACAGTCATACATTCTCAAAGGAGCTTTTTATTTCTTCTTTATCCAAGTCTGGATGAGACAAATTTCTCTCTCTCTCCCTTCTTTTGTATGGTGGAATTTTTCAAGCTTATCTTTTCTCGTGCTTGTAAATCTTCATGTTTAGGGCTTCGTGAGGGGTCTCTGGTTACATTCCCCACTGTGCACAGGCTAGGCTTGGTCTCCTGTCTCCACTGCACATAGTCGATAAAGCGGAAATTCTAGGCCATCAGAGTTGAGCAGATGTCCCCAGAGAGAAACCCACGACATCACATTCCACTTAACTCGGACTTGTGAACTCACTTGATTCCAGCCATTGAAAAATCTGTACTTTGTTGTAGCTTAGACTACATTCAAAAGTGGTTTTGAATATTTTATCTAATATTTTCAAATGTTTTATAAAGATTTCAGGATCTCTAGCCCACCATAGCGTGTGAAACCCAAGTCAGAATCTTTTTAAAGTCAAATTTCATCCAGTTGACAACTTCTGTGACTAACCACTGTCTTCTCTAATTTTCATCATCCTCTATCTCAAAGGTTCTTCTTGGTCATTTGTTTTGGGCTAAAGATGTTTCTTGAATATTTTTGAGAGGAGATCAATGCAGTTAGGGGATACATCTTCTGAATTTTGCCCCTTTTCTTTTACCCTGAAAAAGGATGCTGTCTTGTGTAGGAATGTGTTCCTTGAGTTTTAGTCCTTTTTACGCAATATGATGTTGATATTATTTCACCATCTTCTAAGATCCTATGTTGCAAATGACAGTCTGATCATTTTTCTTCTGTCATTTGTTTATTACTTTTGCTTGTCAAATTTTATTCTATTCCTAGCTCAGGAATTCTAAAAATCTGTGCTATACCAGGGGCATTTCTCTCTGAACCTGTTTGGAACCCTGTAAGTGGTTTCAGTCTGCAGGGTTTTCTTTAGAGGAGGCAAACCTCCTTTATCACAGTACAGTATGTACTGTGCCATGGTCCATACCATTATGTACCATGATATGCACACCCATCTCACTGCTTGGTATGACTGTCCCCATCTGTCCAGGAGTCCCCATCTCAAACAGGAGTGCCCCCAAATTCTGTGCTCTGTGTGGCAGACAGCAGGGGAGAGGCAGAGGTAATGACAAGATTGTCAAGTGGAGAGACTGCAGTCAACCTCACCTCAAGAAGTAGGCCCAGTTTTCTCCTGGTCCAGTGTCCCCAGGTCAGATGGACAAAATGGGCACTGACTAAGTGGATGATGCCAAGAAGGGCTGCTATCAACTGAGATGTCCCAGCCAGCCACAGCCCCCAGACTTGTTCCCACTGACCTTTAAGACCCCACTGATCACATTGCAGTGAAACTTAGCTGTACTTTTTTTTCCTCTCTATTTATTTCTCTACTTTTGTAACCATATCTTAGATTTTCTGGGTCAATTTTCCAACTCTCTTACCTTTACTCAGAGGTATTTTTTTTTACTCTGTGCTTTGAAATATTACTTCCATGTGTCTTCAGACATTAATTTTCATCCCAAGACTGATTTCTCTTTATTTAATTAATCTACTCAACTATTTATTTGGGAAATCATCTTTTCGCTTCAGAAGCTCTTCTATGTAATGCATGCTAATCTTCTTGGGCTCTTCGTTGTTACTTTTGTTTTCTCATCCTTCTTCGGCTTGGTTCGTTGAACACGGTTCTCTTTGCTCTGATCAATGCAGTATTCACCTCCGGGCTTCTGCACCCCCAGATGATTTCGGTTTTGTTTGTCAGCGCACGGGGGCTCATCAGTAGTTGTTACAGTTCTCCGAGTTATGGCAGTGGTGCAGTGGTAGAAGGAAGATTGTTCTCTTCCATGTGAGTTGACAGTGCAGCCAGCACACGGCCCTGATGTGGGCTGGTGGGGCATGGAGTGGAAGCCTTTCTGAGTGAGGGACTCCTCTCATTCTTGGGCTCCAGCATGGGAAGGATTCTGCCAGTACTTTCAGCCCCTCCTTGATGTGCTTGTGGTCAGGGAGTGCAGGCACTGTAGCACATAGCCACGGATACATGGAATTCTGTGTGTTGAGCCCTTTCCAGAAATCAGGCCCAAATAAACTTCTCATCCCTCATTCTGTCGCCTCCTCAGGCTGACACAGCTTGGTCTAAATGCATTCCTAAGCAACTTTGAGAAAATTTAGTAGAGTAAGTAATATCATTTGCTAAGCAAGAAATAAGATAGATATTCTAAAATTGCAATAAGCACTATAAATGGAAATTAGGAGATAATTTCATAAAAGTAAAAAGATTTTAAGGTTTAAAAATTCAACAGAAAGGACTCAAGAATAGCATGAATATAAATATAAAATCTTCTTGAAGAATACAAACTAAGATTTGAATAAAGGGAAATATATACTATGTTCTTGAATAAGAAAATTAATGTATAAAAATGTCACTTTTTAAAATTAATTTATAAAATTAATATTCTGGTTAGAATTCCAGTGATTTTTTGTGGGTTGTTTTTATTTGTTTATTTTGTTTTGGTTTTAGGGACAGGAGTGGGGAATTGATGAAAAGATGTCACTGTTTGAATGGAAGGATAAATGCTCAAGAATAGTTATGAGATGTATGAATAACAAGAACATTGATGGGAATCTGCCTCACTAGTTATTAGGACATGCGGTAAAATAGAACAAGATACATTAGAATGTAAAGTCACTGTGATCAAATCAATATACAAGAACATCAGTGGAACATAATGATGTAAAAAAATCAGTGGAACATAATAAAGATTCCAGAAATAGATGTCAGCATATTTGCAAAATTAACATATGGCAAAGATAGTGTGCCCACTAATGGGAAAAATGATGAGTTATTTAATAGCTAGCATTGGTACATCTCATTATTAATCTGGAAGAAACTTAATTCAAAAATAAATTATAGGCGGTTTAAAGATTTAAATGCAATCATAGTGTTACCAAAAAATAAGTAGTACTTCATATACAATTGAGGGATTGAAAGAGAACGTCTTAATCAAGACTAAATCTGGAAGTTAAAAACAACAAATATGTTCAATGACATACAAAATAATATTTTTCTATAGTGAAAGATATACAGTCATTAAAAATGAAAATACCTGAAAAAATATTTATAGTGTAGAGATTAGACAGTTAATATCTCTACTATGTAAAGCTACCTTTCACAATGACAAGAAGGGGACAAGTGACATATCAGTAAAATGGGCAAAGGAACAAGTAACTCATAGAAGAGAAAGTCCAAATAGTAAGCAGATGGATGCAAAGATGCTCACTTAAAAAACAAAAAACAAAAACAAAAAAAAACCAGAGGGTTTGTGCTATGGTAAGTGCTGTGAAGTGTGTAAACCTGGCGATTCACAGACCTGTACCCCTGGGGATAAAAATACATTATATGTTTATTAAAAAAATAAATAAATAAATTTCTAAAAAAAAACCCAAACAAACAGAAAAGATGCTCACTTCATTACAAAGTACCAAATTTTATATACACACACCCATAAACATATATGTATGTATCTATAATTTTAAAATACATATATAAAATATATATACACATATGTAAGTGTGTGTGTATACATATATACACACATATAAAAATAGATATACACATATATACGTACATACTCATCAGACAGGAGAAAAAGCAACACAGAAAGAATAAGGAGAAAGTGTATTCTCATATATTGCCAGGAGAAATGTTAATGAATAAGAACTTCTAAAAAGAATCTGGAAACATCTTAAAACATACACATACTATTTGATTAAGAAATTCCACTTCTAAGATGTCTTATAAAAATATCTGCATGAATATGTAAGGATATACATATAAGATGGTTTCAGCATTATCTATCCCAACCAAAAATAGGAAACAGTCATCACAACTTAAAGGAATGTTTAATATATTAGAGATGTTAAAAAGAAAAAAGATAGATACATTAACTGCCATAAGAAACTTTACATGAGGTATTTGTTGAATGAGAAAATCAAGATGAAACAATGGGTATACATGAATTTAGTGATAACATATTTTGAAGACATAGACGAAATATCTTATAAACATATACATAAATGCACGTGTATATAACATATACAAATTATGTATATATATGATATTATATCATAGAGAGAAGCCTGCACACTAGATTAATGACTAGTCTTACCTGGAATAGAATGGAATGGAATGGGATGGAATGAAAGCAGTTTGAGATGATCCAGTTTGAGAAGGACAGTCTCATCAAGTCACTTCTGTTTTAAAGAAAAGATATTTAGTGAATACTCATTTAACTTGTACAAAAATACAAAGTCCCAGATGATTTTTATCCCAAAGTATCTCTTTAATCTTGCCTTGCCCACCCTCTCTTCTCCCTTGTTATAGCCACTCTGACCTTCTGAAAGCCTATAACATGCAAAGCTCCTTCCCACCGCAGGCCTTTTTGCCTGCTGTTCACTATCCCTAGAAAATTCTTTCCGGATGCTTGGATTTTCGTTCTCTTGATTTCAGCTTGAAAGTTACCACCCAGAGATGCCAACCTTAACCACTCCCTTCTTTATTACAAGGTACTGTAAATTTCCTTCATAACACTTTCATTAAGTGGTATTTATTTTGTTTTTTTAGTTGTTACTTATATACTGTCTGTTTCTCCCTTTCGTATGTAAGCTCCATGAAGGCAAAAAAGTATGTGTGTTTTGCTCACCACTTATGTTCTTGGCACCTAACACAATTAGTAAATGCTGAATGATCCATCTTCACGGACAAAGTAGAACCCATCAAGCAAAATACAATTAACTTTCTGCTCACTCCTTAGCAGTATCCATAACCCTTCCTCCTCCTCTGACTGAGGCACTGTTTTCCACCTGTGCCATGTGCCCATGCTTTGTCTCTTCCTTGGAGACCTCACTCCATCAACATTTAGCCTCTTTTCTGTATCTTCAGCTTTTCTTTCCCTTGAGTACATGTACTCAAGACCTTCCCAGTCTAAAATAAGAGGGGGGAGTGCTGTGAAGTGTGTAAACCTGGTGATTCACAGACCTGTACCCCTGGGGATAAAAATATATGTTTATAAAAAATAAAAATTAAAAAAAAAAGAGGGGGGAAGAGGGGACAAAATAACTTTACTTCTTTCTGATAAAATATACTTTGTTGAAGAAACTCTATGAATTCTGAACAGATAACTAACAACAAAACAAAAACTACACCTAGACATACAGTGAAACCACAGAACATGAGAGACCAAGAGAAGATCTTGTTTTGTTTTGTTTTGTGTTAACAAAGAGGAGATCTTAAAAGCAGCCAGAGAAGGAGAAAAACAGGTTGCCCTACAAAGGAGCCATGATTAGATTGACAGCTTTCTTTTCAGTGGCAACAATGGAAGCCAAAATATATAGCAATAATGTACTGAAATAAAATAATTGCCATCTTCGGACTCCATGCCTAGCAAAAATATCTTCCAAGAATGCGGGAGAAAATAAAGACATTTAGACAAACAAATACTGATATTGTTTGTCACCAGCAGAAATTCTAAAGAATTTATTCTAGGTGGATACATAGGGATAGAAGATAGGCCTGAGACATAAGAAGAATGAAGAGCACAAAAGTGATATATATACATGGACGTGACATATGACAGAGGAAATACTACAAATCAGTTATAATCAGCAAAGAAAAGACTGTCTTCTCAAGAAATGGGTGTAGGAAAATTAAGTAATGAAAGAAATTGGACCTTTTCCAAATAACTTATATGCGAAATTGATTCTAAGTAGATTAAAATCCTAAATATGAAAGACAAAACAATAAAACTTTTAGTATATACTATAGAGTTTCATGGCTTTAGAGTAGAAAAGTAATTTTTAAAGAATCTTTAAATGAAAATGGCTGAATTTCAGTATATTAAAACTACAAAATTCTATTCATCAACAGCTACCAGAGCATGAAGACAAGCCACACCTTGGGAAATGGTATTTATAACACTTATGATAAACAAAAGATTAATATCTAAAAATATAAAGAGCACCTACAAATTAATAAAGATGACCACTTATCATAAAAGTGGGCAAATGACTGTATAGACATTTCACAAAGAAGCCTGTGGTCAAAAATATGAGGAAAAGGTAATGCCTCGTAGCAATTGCGCCCAAGATGGGTGTTTTAATGGATAAGAATGAAAGTAGTGCATGAGGTCTTTCAGGCTCTGTTTCCAGCCTTAGCTAAACAGCCCCTGCATGCCAAGGCCAGGTCCTCACTTCTGAAATGTGCTTTAGGTATTATGTTTGGAAGATGAGTTTCAGAAGAGGGACCCTGTTCAAACACTGGCTGACTGGCTCAGTTGGTGGAGCATTCAACTCTTGATCCTGGGGTTGTGAGTATGAACCCTATGTTGGGTTTAGAGATTCCTTAAAATCTTAATACAAAGAAAAAGAAGAGGGACCCCATTCAAGATAAGGAACTATTATAAAATATTGAAAGAAGTTTGCGATTCAACATTGACGATATTTCCTAACAGATTAATGTGACTTTTTTTTCTTAGTGAAAATATGGGGTAAGTTTTATCTTCATTGAAATGTACAAGTATAGGATCTCAAATAATAAGTGTTTCCTTTAATGACGGTAGACATGTGTGACTTAATAATCTGATGAAGGTATTATTTCCTTGTTCTCTTCCTCTCACTTTCCCATCTCCTGTCTCATCTCATACTCATTCAGACCACTTCTATCTAACCATGGCTCTGACCTCTCTACATCTCTGCATTTTACAGTATTGTTTGCAATTTTTGATGGCTTTTTATCCAATTCATAATGGATATTATTAGAAGAAAGAATTGACACAAAATAAAACTGACAGTAGTTAAAACTGCACATGGTGAAATTTATTATGACTACAAAATGATGAAAATCATATCCTTGTCAAAGTTCAGATCTGTAAAATATAAGCTGGATGAATTGGATTCAGTACAAATAGTGGCCTCAAACAGAAACACGTGCAAAAACTATAAAGAGTAAAATCTGATGAATCATATCTTTGCTATAAGAGTTTCTCTCTTAGCAAAGGAATTGATCACACTGAAAATAAGACTGGACACAATAGAGGGGAAATGGAAACAGCATATCTTCTTCATACAGAAAAACTAATAATTAAATTAGTTCCATATTGTTGGCTCTGAAAAATACTGTATTGTTCTGATTAAAACCTTTTATCCACATTATTCTGGAGGTTAGTAGTTTAGTGAAGTGTGTTTTCCATGGAATCCTGCAACTCGTTTTTGTACATAAAAATAATTTATTACCCAGTATTCTGTGAATTTAAAAATGGTAAATGCTTGCTAATTACCTGATATTGATACTGATATTGATTGATGTGTTGCACATTTTTGCAATTAGCATTTATTGAGTGCCAGCTGTATGCTCTTCAATGTGCTAAGCACTGGGAATGCAAAAATATGTAAGAAAGATTTCTGCCTCAAGAAATTTACATGTACACTGAAATTGAAAATATAAGCCTGAAATTGGTTCATTTTGCTTTACTTTATTTGACTATTTATAAATCTGTGCAATTTTTAAAAAGTGCATGGCTAGAAGATGTCACTTGTAAATTATTTATTCATTGCTCTGCTATAATGTAATCTCTTCAAGGCAGTGTCCTCTCCTGAATTTTCATTTGTTTAAACATATGTGCAGACTTAGAAACCAGTACCAAAAACCTCCAAAGCATTACATTCAAAATATGAAGTTGGTATTTTACATTCTGTAACATCCTCCTCTTAATTTAGCCTGTCAGAGTCCGTTTATCCTGTCAGTCCTCCATAAAGTCAAACCGTTAATTTCCTCAACTGTCAGTGTACATATCACTTTCAGGTTAAATCTATCAAATGGAACCTGACATCTCCCAGGCTTTGCCATCATTAGGTGGTGATTAATGTTAAAAACTCCATTTGTCTTAAACACTCCCCTTTCTAGTTCAATAATTGGATCAAAGATAGAGGATGTTGTGTTAATGGGCAGTACAGTCTGGTTTTCCAGGTGGCTCCTTCAGCTCCCGAGATATGGCGTCTGAGGCTCCTCTAAACTGTTGCTAGCTTGATGCTTCCATCACAGTCCACCACTGGCCTTCTGCCTCCACAAGATACTGGTACTCTCTACAGAGTACCACTGGTACTCTGGTACTCTGTGGTGATTTTCTATGAATCTTAAAGCCCAGAATGAATGTATTTCGAACTTTGGCCTCAATGATAAATTAAGCTCCCAGATCTCCATCTTTGAAAACTTCTCTTACAATGTATTAAACACACAGTATTAAAGTATATTAATTACACTGTATCAAAGTGTATTAATATACCATACTAAAGCTAAAAGCTTTATATTAGATTCCCACTGTTGCACTGTTCATAGGAAATAAAATCCCTTCATGATCTGGCTCCTACCCAGTCCTGAAGCTTCTTAACCTCTCTGTGTCTCTGTTTCTCTAGTCTAGCCTCATGGCTTACTTGCAACCATTTGAGTACCCTGTTCTTCCTTTCCCTGGGTCTTTGCATTTTTCTCTGCCTGGAATGCTTGTTCTCCCATCCTCATCCAGTTCCTTTTTTATTAAGGTTCATTTCCTCTGGGTCACTTGCCCTAACTGTCTCTCCCTCATCACTTATGGTATAATTGGTGTCACTTATTTTCTTGATTATCTGCTTAATGGCTCTTCCCTCTCATTCAGTAGTAGGTTTCATGAGAGCAGGGAAACTTCTGGCTTTTCACCATTCGGTCATTATAGCCTAGTACACGCAAAGACCCCACTCCCACAAAAATGTTCAGTAAATACCAATAAATTGCAGTGGGGTTGTATGCAGGTCCCAGTCTGAGAGGGCTACATTTTTTCTTTGTGAACAGGATTGGGTGTTATGCCCTGTGATATCCTTTCTGAGGACCCGCTGATCACTAGAGCTAGGAAAGGCCTCTACCCAACATATTCAAGTCTTTAGTAGTCCACACTGGTAGGTCCATTCCTAGCTTGCTTGCCAACCTGAAAGTTTGATGAAGAATAAAGATGGGCAGGTGGACCCAGCACAAATAATTATAAGCAAGGTACCTACTGAAATGTCCTGCCAAGAATGTCTAAGACAATTGCAGGCCATAAAATTAGGAATTCCAGTGTTGTTGAAAGCACCAAGCTTAAAAATATAATCTTGACTCTGTTTGTACTCAAAAAATCTTTCCAATGCAGGTTTGGCAGTGTTAACATCAGCAAAATTATCTACTCCCGATCTGCCTTGAACTTGATTGCTTTTATTTATTAGCCAGAGGTGGGCAGGACCATATTAGACTTGGGTTTGCAGAATAATTACTGTTTGCTCTTTGTTCCAATTTCACTGCATGAGAATTGGAGCCAAAGATTAAGTAACTTTATGCCCAGAAGGCTCTTGTACTTGGCTGGTTGTAGCTGTCTCAACAGGGTACATTCAGATCTGTCCATTTTCTTTGGTGCTATCACTACAACCTTATCTCAGGTCACTATCACTCTCACTTGGTCTATAGTAACAGTCTCTTTTTTTTTTCCCTGTATGCTCTATAATTCATTCTTCACTTTGCAACCAGAAAGGTCTTTAAGTATCAAATAAGATCATGTTTGCCCTAACCCAAATCTGCCAGTGGATTCCCATTATCTATTCTACCAACTACTGAAAGAAAAATGTTGTCTTCCAATTGTTACTATAGATTTATTTATCCCTTTAATTCTTTCAATTTTTCTTCATGTATTTTGAAATTCTGTTATTCTTTGCATACACATTTAGAATTTATTATATCTTCTTAATGGATTGATTCTTATTATGAAATATCCCCTTAATCTCTAATAATACTCCTTGACTCAAAGTCTGCTTTGCCTGATATTAATGTACCTATTTCTGCTTCTTATATACAGTTTACATTGTGTATTTTTTCATTCCTTTATTTTAAATTTATCTGTATCTTTATATTTAAATCCTATATGTTGTAAACAGCCTGTAGCTGAATCTCAGTCATTTATTCAGTCTGATAATATCTACCTTTTTATTGGAGTAATTAGCCCATTTATATTCAGCATAATTGTTAATCCAGTTGAGTTTAAGATTACCATCTTGGGGGGCACCTGGGTGGCTCAGTGGGTTAAAGCCTCTACCTTTGGCTCGAGTCATGATCCTAGAGTCCTGGGATTGAGCCCCAAATCGGGCTCTCTGCTCAGCAGGGAGCCTGCTTCCCCCCACCCCACCCTGCCTGCCTCTCTGCCTACTTGTGATCTCTGTCTGTCAAATAAATAAATAAAATCTTTAAAAAAAAAAAAAAAAAGCTTACCATCTTGGTACTTTTTTCTATCTGTATTATCTGGGTTTGTTCCATTTTTTCATTTTTCTGGTTTTGTTCCATTTTGGGGGGTTATTGTTTTTTATTATTTTACTTTATTCCTTCTATTGACATTTTAGCTATACTTCATTTTTTATTTTTCATTTGCTTTTATTGAGTTCTCAAAGATTATAATAGGTATACTGTATTATACTCAATACAATCTAGCTTGGAAAAATATTACACTATTTACACATAGGAAGTCTACAACACTAGACTTCCACTTACCCCCTTCTGTCCCTGGTACAATTATTATCATACATTTTTACATCTACATATGTTATAAGCTCCATGATATATTTTTTAAATTATTTTGCTTTAAACAATTGTTTCTTAAGAAATTAAGCGAGGGGTGAAGTCTTTTATATTTTATATTTATATACATATTTGTAATAAACAGAACTCTTCATTCCTATACATGAGTTTCTGTCTGATATTACTTCCTTCATTTTCCTGAAGGGCATTTTGACTTAGCAATTTGATGAAGGCATTACTGTGATTCTCTTATATTTCCTCTATTTCTCCTTCCCTCATCTCCTGTCTTATCTCATATTTATCCAACTTACTCCTATCTCTCTAAACCAACAATACTTCTAAGTCTCCGAATACTCCTTATGGTACAGTATGCTGCTGATGACAAATTCTCTCACCTTTTGCTTATCAGGAAATATTTTCATTTTGCCTTCATTTGGTCGGGGAGGATATTTTTGTTGGCTACAGAACTCTAAGTGACTTTTCTCTCTCTTTTTTTTTTTAAAAGCAGTTTAGTTTTTTAAAATTTTTTAATTATTATGTTCAATTAGCCAGCATATAGTACATTATATTACTATTTACTATATTATTACTATATTACATATAGGACATTAGTTTTGGAAGTTGTGTTCAGTGATTCATTAGTTGCATGTAACACCCAATGCTCATCACCACACACACCCTCCTTAGTACCCATCACCTGATTACCTCATCCCCCCAACCCCTCCCTTCTGTAACCCTCAGTTTGGTTCCCGAAGTCTAGAGTATCTCATGGTTTGTCTACCTCTCTGATTTCTTCCTGTTCAGTTTTCCCTCCCTTCCCCTGTGGTCCTCTGTGCTATTCCTTATGTTCCACATATGAGTGAAATCATGGTAATTGCCTTCCTCTGCTTGACTTAATTTCTCTTAGCATAATCCCCTCCAGTTCCATCTATGTCAGTGCAAATGGTCGGTATTCATCCTTTCTAATGGATGAGTAATAGTCCTTTGTATATATGGACCACATCTTCTTTATCATTCATCTGTTGAAGGGCATCTTGGCTCCTTCCACAGTTTTGGTTGTCATGGATATTGCTGCTATGACCATTGGGGTGCATGTGCGTCTTCTTTTCACTATGTCTGTATCTTTAGGGTAAATACCTACTAGTGCAATTGCTGGGTCATAGGGTAGCTCTCTTTTTAATATCTTGCCTCGGCAATCAGACAACAGAAAGAAAGAAAAGACATTCAAATTAACAAAGAAGTCAAAACTCTCTTTCTTCACAGATGACATCATACTTTATGTGGAAAACCCAAAAGACTCCACCCCACCCCCAAGTTACTAGAACTCATACAGCAATTCAGCAACATGGCAAGATACAAAATTAATGCACAGAAATCAGTTGCATTTCTATACACTAACAATGTGACTGAAGAAAGTGAAATGAAGGAATTGATTCCATTTATAGTAGCACCAAAAACCATAAGATACCGAGGAGTAAACCTATCCAAAGAAGTAAAGGATCTATACTCTAGAAACTACAGAGCGCTTATGAAAGAAATTGAGGAAGACACAAAGAGATGGAAAAACATTCCATGCTAATGGATTGGAAGAGTAAATATTGTGAAAATGTCTATGCTGCCCAGAGCAATCTATACTTTCAATGCAATCCTATCAAAATATCATTGACAATTTTCACGGAGCTGGAACAAACAATCCTAAAATTTGTATGGAACCAGAAAAGACCCCGAGTTGCCAGGGGATTGTTGAAAAAGAAAACTGAAACTGGGGGCATCACAGTGCCTTACTTCAAACTATATTCCAAAGCTATGATCATCAAGATAGCATGGTATTTGCACAAAAACAGACACATAGATCAATGGATCAGAATAGAGACCCCAGAAATGGACCCTCAACTCTATGGACAACTAATCTTTGACAAATAAGTAAAGAATATCCAATAGAAAGAAGATAGTCTCTTCAATAAATGGTGCAGGGAAAATTGAACAGCCACATGTAGAAGAATGAAATCAAACCATTCTCTTACACCATATACAAAAACACAGAATGGATGAAAGACCTAAATGTCAGACAGGAATCCATCAAAATCCCAGAGGAAAACAGAGTAACCTCTTCAACATTGGCTGTAGTGAATTTTCAAGACATGTCTGTAAAAGCAAGGGAAAGAAAAGCAAAAACAAACTTTTGGGACTTGATCAAGATAAAAAAAAACTTCTGCACAACAAGGTAAACAGTCAACAAAACTAAGAGGAAACCCACTGAATGGGAGAAAATATTTGCAAATAACAGTACAGATAAAGGGCTGTTAGGCAAGATCTATAAAGAACTTCTCAAACTCAACACCCCAAAACCAACTAATCCAGTCAATAAATGGGCAGAAGGGGCGCCTGGGTGGCTCAGTGGGTTATGCCGCTGCCTTCAGCTCAGGTCATGATCTCAGGGTCCTGGGATCGAGGCCCGCATTGGGCTCTCTGCTCAGCGGGGAGCCTGCTTCACTCTCTCTCTCTCTCTGCCTGCCTCTCTGTCTACTTGTGATCTCTCTCTGTCAAATAAATAAAATCTTTTTAAAAAAATAAATAAATAAAATAAATGGGCAGAAGACATGAACAGATACTTCTCCAAAGAAGACATACAAATGGCTAACAGACACATGAAAAAATGTTCAACATCACTAGCCATCAGGGAAATACAAATCAAAACCACAATGAGATACCACCTTATGGTGGTAAAAATGGCAAAAATTAACAAGACAGGAAATAATAAGTACTGGAGAGGATGTGGAGAAAGGAGAACCCTCCTACACTGTTGTTGGGAATGCAAGCTGGTACAGCCACTCTAGGTGACTTTTTTTCTTTTAGCATTTTAAAGATGTTCCATTATCTTTTAGCTTGCCTTGTTTCTTTATGAGAAGACAGTGCTAGTTCTTATCATTGTTACCGTACATGTAGTGTGTACTTGTTTTTGTTTTCTTTTGACTGCTTTTAATATTTTCTCTTTATTTTTGCTTTTTGGCTATTTGACTGTGATATGCTTGGGTATGATTTTCTTCATGTTTATACTGCTTGTTGATTTTGGAGCTGCTTGGATCTGTGGGTTAATATTTTTTATCAAATTGGGAAATTCTTAGAGTGTTACTTCTTCAAATATTTCTCTTTTCCCACTGGGGCTCCAATTACGCAAGTTAGCCTGCTTGATAATATCCCACACATCACTAAGGCTCTCTTCCTTTTTTTTTTTTTTCCCCCAAGGCTTTTTTCTCTCTAAGCTTCAGTTTAACTAGTTTCTAGTTTCTGGTTTTTTTGTTTTTTTGTTTTCTTTATACAGTCTCCAGTCTGTCCTTTAGGGTACTGTTTGCCCGTTAACATTTCTGTTCAGCTCGTAGTTCCGCAATGTCTGTTTTCAGCCAGACCTTGTAAGGTCTTACTCTTTGCATGTGTGTCTGAATATTTGGCCAAAGACTTAAGAGGACTCCAGTGCAAATTTCTTGAATTCCTTCTTTGCATAGTTCCTGTCTTTCTGGAACTCAGCCTTGTAAATGTCTAGCTGCCCTAGTATCCCTACCCTCTGATCTCTGCCAACTCAGCTCAATGAGATTGCGATGCTGTGTTCATGCTCTAAATCTCTACATTGTATTCCAGAAAGTGTACCCACACAGGAAGCCAAGGTGATCAGGAGACTCGCTTCATGAGTTTCTCTTCTCTCAGGGTTTGAAGTTTTACTCTGCCTCTTATTCAATATCTGAAAATCACTGTTTCATATTTAAATGGTTGTTTACTGTGGTAAGACTAATCCAGTACCATTAATACAGTTGTTTACTATAATAAAACTAATCCAGTACCAACTACTCTGGTTGCCTCATCTCTATTAGAATAAAATTCAAGCTTCTTTTTGGTCTGGTTTATAAAGCCCTACTTAACATGGTCCTACCTATTTCTCTGGCTTCATTAGGTACCACTCACCTCTTTACTCCTTTATACTCTATACTGGGCTCCTTTCCACTCCTCAGACACACCAGCTTCTTCTTACCTTAGGGCCTTTGCACTTTGTTGTTTCTTCTGTCTAGGATGCTCTACCTTCCGATCTTTACATTATGATCTCTTGCTTATTATTCAAGACCGTCCAAATTAAAGTATACAACTAGTCATTGTCAGAGCAATCTGTTTTATGTATTTGTAGAATGCATATCATATTCTGACATTTTTGTTTGTGTATTTTATTAATTTTTCTCTTGGCTTATTTTTTGTCTTCTTTCAATAGAACAAAGTATCCGTGAGGACAAGGACATTCTCTGTCTTTCTTACTGCTGTATCTTCAATGCGAGGACTGTGTCTAACACATGTGAAACACTTGATAAATACTTCTTAAGTGAATGGATAAGTTAATAAAACCCATTTTTCTTCTTCATCTTTTCATACCTTCCTCTCAAATTACCACAAACTTCAATGGAAATATTCACTCTCATATAACATACGGATATGAGGAAAAGGATAATAATGATCATGCCTAATATTCATTGAGCTATTATTACTATGTGCTAGATGCTGAACTAAGTGCTTTGCATTTATTATCTCGCTTAATCTTTATTACAACCTTACGAGGTATCTGCTATTATATTGATATTGCAGATAAGGAAGTAGGCACACAGAAGTTGAGTGTCTTTCTGAGTCTCTCATATCTAATCAACTTGCCCAATCCCTAGAGTTTATCATTCTGCCAGATTTTCTAGAGTTGCTATTGTCCAGGCTCTGATTTTTATTTCCACATGACTGGATCTGGGTTTTGTACTGCCTTTGAGATACGCCCAGGTCATGCTAGTCTCTAGCACTAAAACATCATGTACCACATCTGTTGTCTATTACTCTTCCTTGCCAAAAAAAAAAAAAAAAAAAACCCTCATATTGTGCTATTGTATCCAACCCTCATGTTTCTACTGTAGCATAAATATGCTTAACCAGCTGTTGCTAACGCTTTGTAATGCTTGTGACAACTCTACTGAGAACCTCCTCTTAATGGAGCAGATGGTGTGAAATCAAATAGGCAAGTAGAAATGTAGTGACAGAACCAAAGGAGGGAGGGAGATGCTGGTCAACGCTGCTGATTCTTCTTTTTTTCTTTTTCTTTTGCTTTTTTTCCCCCTAAAGGTTGGAATCTAAGACAAGTCATATTCAAGTCCCTATGCTTGTGTCTCAAAGGCAGTAATAAGATCTATGAGGTTAAAGGAAAGAAGTTTTGAGAAGTGGGAGAATAGTTAGAAATGTTTTACAAAAGTGACTGACAAAATCACCAAAATGAATATGTTCCTCCACAAAGCAAATGAATTTGGAGAAAATAGAAGACATCAAATAAAGTTAAGGATTAAGGGAATAAATTAGAAGAAGAATAGTTTTCTCAGAGAGAGTAAGCAACCTGTCCAATGCCAATGTTCATAATAAGCATCTTAAATAAATAAGAGATGCAGTTTTGCACAATGTAGAGAGAGAAAGCTGAGAGTTAAACATACTGCATAAACCCCATACCTGGTGTTTACAAACCACGAGGCCCTGGGCAAGTTTCTTGCCCTCTGTGAGTTTGAATTATCCTTCAGATAATAAACCCTACCATAAGATGTGAAAGAGGGAAGTTTGGGATAGAGGATGATTACCTGGGGGATGATGCATTTATAACAAAAACAGTAAGGAGTCACCCCATAAACCCCAAAATGCAAGTAGGTGAAAACTAACCTCTCCCATTCACAAACCCTTCAGGGCAACAGGATGGGGTGTGGGGGAGGGCTTATGGGAGGAAGAGAGAAAGAAGGAAGCATCAGGGTGTGCAACAGACTTGAGAATAGGAGAAAACCCAAAGAAGCAAGAGTATGCACTAGGAAGAACAGCAAGCCATTGGAGAACAGCCGTTGCAGCCGGGAGGTATTTTGCCATCTCTGATAATGAGGCTGAGAAAGAAGTTCTGCAGGGTGGAGTAGTGAATTCCCTCTTCCAACCTTGGTTGGAAGAACATTTAGAGTTTTGAGGAACCTAACAAGGCCAAAGGCTGTATGAAATGCACACTGCAAAAAGCATTTCAGAATTCTCTGTTAAATTCATACTGAAGATTTGGGTGTTTTATGAGATCAGAGTATAAAAACATTAATTTCATTGCTTTTGAGACAGTCTCAAGTCCTCTGGCTGCAAGACCCTCCAGGCTGACAATGGCCCAGATTCCATGAATGTTGTATGAGCTGCAGAGCTAGCTACGCTGTCTGTCCTTGAGCAAGATTTATGATCTCGTGCAGCATGGGTTACTGCCAGTTCATGGCTTGTACATTCTGGCAGTTCTGAGCTGGCTCACTCTAGAAGGAAGAAACAGTTTGACATGAAAAAAATTTACCTGATCTGAGCACCTGCTTATGTCTGCTTGTTTGTGCACACACCAGGTAAGTTTGAGAACAAATTACTTAAAACAATTTGCATATAGGAGGTTAATTATACCAGAAATCAGGATATCTTGGGCACACATGTCACCTGCTTCATTTCTTTTGCCATAAGCTCCAAGATAGTGGAGGGCTGTGGGTTTTAATTAGGGTGTTTGGGGAAAGCCTTCCTGAAAGGGGACATTCTGGCCAAAAGTTGGAGATGAGGAAGTAAGCCTGGGGAAAAATACTGCAGGAATTGAGAATTCTTGATACATTCAAGGAACAAAAAGGGGCCAGACAGAACAGGGCCTACATGAAGACTTAGGCCATTACTTTAAGTAGATGTCACCTCATTTGGAGTATCTTAAGTAGAAGAATGATATGATCTGAATGACATTGGAAATGGATCATTCTTGTCACTCTATTAGGGCTACTAACTAGAGTGTAGGAGGCAAGAGTAGAACTCCTGCTGTGATGATGAAGAGAGACAAGGGGTTCCTGAATCAGGTGGCAGTGGTGAAGTTGGTGAGAAATGATCAGATTCTGGATCTGGCAGAGCCAGTTGAACCTGTTGATATATTTGGTGAGAAGATTAAGATCCTGGAGTCCTGGGATCGAGTTCCACATTGGACTCCCAGCTCCATGGGCTTCTCCCTCTGACCTCCCCTCTCATGCTCTCTCACTATCTCTCTCAAATAAATAAACAAGATCTTAAAAAAAAAAAAAAAGAGAGAGAGAGAGAGAGGATTCAAGGATAACTCCAGTGTTTTTGATCTAAGTAACAAAGAATGGAGTTTCCATCAAAGAGTGTGGCTAGGGAGTGCTGTGGGTTGAATTGTGGCATTCTCCAAATTCCTGCATTGGAGTCCTAACTCCTCATACCTCAGAACCTTACCTTGTTGGGGAAAAGGGCTGTTGGAGATGTAATTAGTTAAGATGAGGTCATCCTGATAGCATGGAGGGCATTAAGAGAAGGAAGGGGAAAAATAAAGGGGGTGGGGGGGAAATTGGAGGGGAAGACGAACCATAGTCTCTACTATGGACTCTGAGAAACGAACTGAGAGTTTTAGAGGGGAGGGGTGTGAGGGAATGGGTTAGCCCAGTGATAGGTATTAAAGAGGGCACGTATGGCAATGTTCCATGCAAACAATGAATCATGGAACACTATATCAAAAACTAATGGTGTATTGTACGGTGACTAACATAATAATAATAATAAAAAAGATGAGATCGTACTGGAGAAGAATGGCTCCTAATTCAGTGTGACTTGTGTCTTTAAAAAAAAGGAACTTTGGGAGTGTCTGGGTGGCTCAGTCATTAAGTGTCTGCCTTTGGCTCAGGTCATGATCCCAGGGTCTTGGGATTGAGCCCCACATTGGGCTGCCTGCTCAATGGGGAGCCTGCTTCTCCCTCTTCCACTCCCCCTGCTTGAGTTCGCTCTCTCACTGTCTCTGTGTGTCAAATAAATAAATTAAATTTTTTTAAAAAGGGGGTACCTGGGTGGCTCAGTTGGTTAAGTGACTGCCTTCGGCAGTCCTGTGATCGAGTCCCACATTGGGCTCCCTGCTTGGCAGGGAGTCTGCTTCTCCTGCTGACCTCTCTCCTCTCATGCTCTCTCTCATTCTCTCCCAAATAAATAAATAAAATCTTTAAAAAAAAATTTTTTAAGACATTTAAAACAAATTTTTTAAGACATTTTTTTAAGACATACACACCAGGGAGAACATCAGGTAAAGATGAAGGCAGGGATTTACAAGCCAAGAAACTCCCCAAATTTCGAGCAACCACCAGAAGCTAGGAGAGAGGCATGCATCCCTCACAGCCTCAGAAGGACCCATTCCTACTGACACCTTGATTTCAGACGCTTAGCCTCTAGAGCTGTGAGACAATGAGTTTCTGGTTAGCCACCCAGTTTGAGGTACTTTGTTAGAATAACCCCAGGGAACTAATATATAGAAGGTTGGAAGGGAGGAGAATCAGGAGTTTGGTTTGAACCCCATTAGATATGAGATATCCACTGAACATCTAAGGATAGATTCAAGTAGGCAGCTCAGCATTAAAGTCAGAGGTTCAACAGAGATGTCCAGACCAGAGATTTATTTTGCAGATTGTTAGCACATTCATGGTATTTAAACCATGATATGATTGAGATCTAGATATCTAGAAAGTGAGTGTGAACAGAGATAATAAGGGTTCTAGGGAGGAGGCCAAGACTAAGGAGAAATAAGGGAGAACCAACAAAGGAAACTAAGGAGGAGCTCTCTGTGCAGTAGGTGGGAATTGAGAAGTATGTGTGATCCCAGAAGGTAAAGGAAGAAAAGATTTTAAGGCAGATAGAGAAATAGGTTGTGTCAGCTACTGCTGGTGGATGAAAGGTAATTGAGAATTTACCCTGGAGTTAGTAATGTGGGTGGTGATGATAAGAGCCCAGCTATCTACCTAACTGGATAAATTCTGTACATCAAGGGCCAAGAACTTGGAGACAACTCCTTCCTATAAAAAAAGAAGCAAAGAAATTGAACAGTAGCTGGACATAAAAGTGGGTTGAGAGAGAATATGTATGCATGTCTGTATGTGTTTAAGATGGGAGAAATAAAACGTGTTTGTATGCTGGTGGAAATAATCCAGAAGAGTGGGGAAAACTCATGATGCAAGCAAAAGAAGGAAGAATTGCTAGAGGGGTGGGCTTCAGTAGGTGAGAGGGTTTAGGAACAGGCCAAAAGGGAGGGATGACCATGGATAGGACTGTTGGGCGGGGGGGTTCCTCTGCAGGAATAGGAATGCAGACAGATGCATAGGGGCAGATGCTGGCAGGTGGGTAGATACTGTACTGACAACTTTTGCCAATTCTCATAGTGCTTCTACTTTCTCAGTGAAATAGGAAGCAATGACATTAGCTGAGAGAGACGAGTGGGGAGAAAGTGCTGGGGGTTGAGGAGAGAGGAACAGATTATGTAATTATCATTTAGGAGAGAGAAAGAGTGACTGCCCTAGGATAATGTGGTATGGTTGCCACTCAGCTCATCTTGATCAAGTTTATATTAGGCATGGCTGGAGATAAACATATCCACAGTGGGGAGAGCCCACTGCTTTCAGGAGGGTGTGATGATTAATTTTATGTTTCAACTTGACAGGGCCATGGAGTGCCCAGACATTTGGTCAAACATTCTAAGTGTGCCTTTGAGGGTGTTTGTGGATGAGATTCACATTTGAATCAGTAGACCGAGCGAAACAGATTGCCTCTGAGTGTGGATGGGCCTCATCCAATCCTCTGAAGACCTGAACAGAGCAAAATGGCTCAGTAGGAGGGAGCTCTGCCTGCCTGACCACTTGAGCTGGAACACTGGTCTTCTTTTGCCTTTGAACTGGAACTTACACCATCAGCTTTCCTTCTCAGGCTCCATTATTTCCCGAGCCAATTCCTTATTTCATCTCTATCTATCTATCATCTATCTATCTTTCTATCTCTTGTTTCTGTTTCTCTAGAGAATATGATTACTAGATTATTGATTTAGTGGTTGATGTAGAATGGTAGTTGTGACTCATCCTGGCTCTATTGCTTCTGGTGGGAGACATGGGGAGTACCCTACAGGTACTCCCAAGCTGTGGGACATGAGACTCAGAACATGACCCACTCCCTAGGAGAGCTCATTTCCTCTATGCTGTTGACTGGACCCAGGAATCAATGAGAGGGTGGAGGTGGGGCCCTTTCCACTTCATAGATGATGTATCTTGAGTTCTAGATATGGTTGTGGGTTTTGTACCTTCTCTTTCCTCCTCTTTGCCCCATTTTGCTCTCCATCTTCCAGCCCCACAGCTTCCTGGCACTCTAGATGATGGCTCCAGGCTATGTTTCATCCCTTTCTCTGATGAAACAGAATTCAGACAAGAGCAGCTAGTTCCTGAAGGCCCACTGGCCCTAAGCCCAGAAGCACTGGTGGGAACTAAAGTCTCTGAGACCCAGTTAGGTCATCCCTGGATGCCATAGCCGTGTAGTATCACTTTCTTTGTGACTTCTGTGATAAAGGGTGTCCCTGAAGAACATGTCTCATGTCACTTCCCTCACATACAGGTGGGCCCTCCCCAAAGGGAAGTGCAGGCCTAGGACAACCAGTCCTCTCAGCTATACCATGGGCAGTGGGCAGCCAGCCTGGTTTTGTATGCCCTTGAATGAAGAATGGCTTTTACATTTTTAATGGCTGGGGAAAATCTAAAAAAAGAATACTATTTTGTGACACATGAGAATTTCATGAAATTCAAATTTGTGTCCATAAAATTTTATTGGAAGAGAGATATACCCATTTGTTTAGATGTTTTCTGTGGTCACTTTCATGGGCAGAGTTGTCTAGTTGTCTGGTCCTTCATAGAAAATTTCTTACAACCAGTGTTCCATGGCGTGGTGGTTTACTGGAGCTCAGAAGGACTGGGAGAAGCCAAAATCTCTGGGCCCAGTTGGGTGAAATTTGGGAGCTACAGCCACTTTGGATTCTGTCAAAAAAAAACAAAAAGAGCCCAGTGTCTTGGGTTCTTCACTGAGAATTTTGAGAGAAGATACAAGCAAATGTGGATGCTTTATACTGTCAGATTCAATATATCTGCAAATATACTGAAAATGAGCTCTGGAAAGACTTTTAAGATCTTCTAGTTTATTTTACAGATGAGGAAAACTGTAAGGCCTCAGAGTTGGCCCCTAGAGGCAAAGTCATGTCCCATGTCATGTCCCATGTACACAGCTGGTAAGTGGCTGAGACCAAACTGGAACACACTTGTTTTCACTCCTCGTGCAGTGCTCTTCCCTTAGCCTTCCATACTGTGGTCTCTGTGATGCTTTAGGGATAAGAGTCTATTCCTTCAAACTACACAGTGGCCAATGTCTCTTCCCACGTAAGTTTGCCAAGAGTCTTAATATGGGGGGATCCAGAGCCCACTGAAGCATGTGTGGCCTTAGATTGGGAAGTTCCTGCTTCTGATATTAGGCTGTCAATCAATAAAACCAGGAAATCTTTAGAAGCAGTGTCTTCCAGTTGCCTGGAATTTCTGGGTAGGCATAAGGGCAAAGCAGAGCTTTTGCCCTTTGAAAGCTGGTCTCTGACTTCAGATTTCAGAAGAGACCTTTCCAGTGACAGCCTCTCAAATATGCCCATGTATTTAATTAAAAATATAGATTTTCTGTTGTGAGTTAAAGCCAAAATATAGCATTAAAATTTGCTTGGCCAAGTACATTTAATAATACCTAAATGCTCTCATGTGTTAAATATTCATCCATTTTCTCCATAACTGCTTACAATAAATATTGATGATTGTCTAACTTTGAAAATGGCTATGTACATAGGAGAATATTCATGTGTGTCTCATTGATTTTCCTGACAGGGCCAAATGGAGCAGGTAAGCCAATTTAACACAACCAATTTCCAATTTTGCACAGCCTGAATAGGAGAAGTGCTGTGGAAATGAATAATCAATCTTACTACCATTATTATTAATAATATTTAGCTCACATACAGCTCCTTCCATCTTCTAAGCACTTCACCAACATTAACAAATTTATTCACTAAAACTCAAGGGAGGCACTTTTGTAATGGGAATGAGAGGCCAAGAGAGATGTAAATGGCTGCCTAGGACTAAGGAACAGTTTGGGTATGACAGTGCAAAGCGGGATCACCTCTAGTGAGTCCCAGTCCCCACAGGATTTCCTACTCCTTAAATACTGGAGAAATACTGCAGTCTAGGAAGCCAGTATAATTTTTCAGTCTTACTTTTATCAGATATATATTTCCCATAAGAAGAACTGGATCATAAAAACTCCATGTTTCAGACACCTACTATGTGCTGAGCACTGCTAACTTTCGAGGATATTGAAGGAAAAGAGCCTCAGCCCTGAAGAAGCTGAGATCTGGGAGGGAGAGAGAGAGAATAAGTGAACAGCAAGCATGAGATGAGGGAGATCAAGGGGGAGAGAGAGAGGGAGGGAGGCCCATTTGAGGGAGCAGAGAAGGAACACCCCCTGAGAAGGAGATGTTTGAGCCCAGCCCCACTGGGTGGCTGAGCGTCAGGACTGGGGATATGAGCAGGGGAATCAGCCACTGGGGGAGAAAGGGAAAACAGTGGGGGAAGAGGGGCCTTGAAAACACTCTGGAGACTGCAGATCCCTCTGCCTGATGAGAGCAAAGGCTGCCTGTCTGAGAAAGATTGTGATGCTAGAGAAACCATGGCAGCGCCTTGTATGCTATCGCTACAGATTATATTCTCTAAAGGTAGCTCCGAAAGTATCTCCCATATCACTCCATCTTCTGTAATGTGTCCTTGCCACCCTCTCCCATCCAGAGGTGGGGTTATGTCCCCTCCCGCTGAATCCAGGGGGACTTAAGACTGCCTTGACACCTGGCATTTGGGGGAAGGACGCTCTGTGAGTTACAAAGCTAGGTCAGTGAAGGCAATGCTGTTTCTGTGTTGTCCCTGGGACACCTGGTGTTTGGAGTGCTGAGCCACCAGCTAAGATGTCCAGCTAAGCTGCGGCCCCCATACTGGTGTTCAGACCATCAGGTTACATGGAGAGACCACAAGTAGTTGCTCAGCTGCACAGCACCAGCTGAGATCCCAGCAGACAGCTAACATCAGCCTGCAGACATGGGAGTGAAAATTCTGCCTGATGATTCCAGCCCCCAGTTGTCAAGTGACCTTAGCTCTTGAGTCTTCCCACAAGCAACCCCAGACACTGTAGAGCACAAACTATCCCTGTTGTGTCCTATTCAGGTTCCTGACTCACAGATCTGTGAATGTAATAACATGGTTGAAATTTGGGGGTGGTGTTTCATGGAGCAATGAAAAGCAGAACAGCTGTGCTGCAGACTTTTACTTTATTCTCAAGCAATGGAGAACCATTGAAGGATTTTAAGCGGGGGTGGAGGGTGGGGTGGGGGGGCTGGGGGGGGGGAGTACACCGCCATCAGCTTTTGTGTCAAATGGCAGGAGCAGGAGGATCCTGTGTGAAATGAGAAGACCCCCGGCTAGTGGTTTTGGTATTTCAGATCTAGGGATCGTTCTTCCTAGGTGAATCTGGGTTGTCAACTTTTTCGGTCACTGTTGGTTGATTTTGTCAATCACATTTGTCTCCCTCTGGCTCAGGGATTCTCATTCCTGGCTGCACATTAGAATCACCTGGGGAGAATTAAAAACTATCCCATTTCCTGGGTCCCAAATCAATTAAATCAGAGTATCTGGAGAAGTGGGGCTCTGACATTGGGTTTTTAAAAGTGTCCCCAGGTGATTCTAATGTGCATCCAAGGCTGAGAGCCACTGAGTGAGCTGTTCACCCACCAGGCAGACCAAGCTCAGGGACAAGCTCATGCTATAAATCTGAAACTCAGTTGCAAACTAAAATTACAAATTGCTGAATTTATTATACTTTCTCGCCTTGGGGGAAAAAGAGATTTCTGGACAGTAGATGCTGGTTACTGTCACAGAACCAAAGGAAAAGTTACAGACTTGAGGCCATATTATGAAAAAGGTGTGAGGTCTTGGGGTGAATTTGTGAAAAGTGGAAGAATGAAGCTCTCTTTTCAGAAGGTTTGACTATTTTTGGTAGAGAGCTCTTTTCTCTAAAGCATAGCTTCCCAGCATGGTTTGATGAAGCATCTGTTCCAGCAGTTTTCTTTTGCTTTGACACTGGTCCAAGCCAAAATGAATCCATTACATAGCTCTAGTGCATGTCCATGGACATGGACAAAAGAATGAGAAAACCTCCCCTGTGCACATGTGCATAGAGATGAGGGGGCACACATTTGCAGGTCCAGGGTCAAATGTTGAAACGTAGCTGGGTAAGACAAGATGGTAGAGAAAGGGACTTACTGGAGAATGAAGTCACGAATGCCTATGACCTGGAGTATGCCACGTGCCCTCTCTGGTCTCCAGTTTCCTCATCCATATAGGAAAGTAGGATGATCCTGAAGTACCTTTTTTAACTTGGAACTATGATTCCATAGTTCAGTACCAGAAACCTCTGTATTTTGCTTTGCATCTATCATTCTGCCCCAGCCTACCTGTGAGTCCTGATGCTTAACAGCTCACTGCTCTGTAGTCTGGGGCCTTGCTGATCTTGGAGAGATTGCCCCTCCAAGGGCTAGCCAACTGCTAGAGATACTTTTTTTATTTTTAAGTTTTTTTTATTAACATATAATGCATTATTTGTTTCAGGGTACAGGTCTGTGAGTTATCAGTCTTATGCAATTCACAGCACTCACCATAGCATATACCCTTCCCAATGTCCATAACCCATTTATCCCATCCCTTCTACCCCCCTTCCCCTCCAGCAATCTTCACTTTGTTTCATGAGACCAAGAGTCTTTTATCGTTTACCTCCCTCTCTGGTTTCATCTTATTTCATTTTTCCCTCCCTTCCCCTATGATCCTCTTGTCTTGTTTCTCAAATTCCTCAAATCAGCGAGATCATATGATAACCGTCCCCCTCTGATTGACTTATTTCGCTTAGCATAATTACCTCTATATCCATTCGTATCATTGCAAATGTCAAGATTTGGGACTTTTTGATGACTGCATAATATTCCAGTGTGCACATGCGTATGTGTATCACATCTAGGCTCTTTCCATAGTTTAGCTATTGTGGACATGGCTGCTACAAACATTGGGGTGCACGTGCCCTTTCGGATCCCTACATTTGTATCTTTAGGAGTAAATACCCAGTAGTGCGATTGCTGTGTTGTAGGGTAGCTCTATTTTCAACTTTTTGAGGAATCTCTCTCCTGCTTTCCAGAGTGGCTGTACCAGGTTGCATTCCCACCAGGAGTGTAGGAGCGTTCCCCTTTCTTTGCATCCTCACCAACACTTGTCGTTTCTTGACTTGTTAATTTTAGCCATTCTGACTGGTGTGGTTTTGATTCATATTTCCCTGATGCTAAGTGATGTTAAGCATTTTTTCATGTGTCTGTTGGCCATTTGGATGTCTTCTTTGCAGAAATGTCTGTTCATGTCCTCTGCCCACTTCTTGATTGGATTATTTTTTCTTTGGGTGTTGAGTTTGATAAGTTCTTTGTAGATTTTAGATACTAGCCCTTTATCTGATATGTCATTTGCATATATCTTCTCCCATTCTGTCAGTTGTCTTTTGGTTTTGTTGACTATATCCTTTACTGTGCAAAAGCTTTTGATCTTGATGAAGTCCCAATAGTTCATTTTTGCCCTTGCTTCTCTTGCCTTTGGCAATGTTTCTAGGAAGAAATTGCTGCGGCTGAGGTTGAAGAGGTTGCTGCCTGTGTTCTCCTCAAGGATTTTGATGGATTCCTTTCTCACATTGAGGTCTTTCATCCATTTTGAGTCTATTTTTTTTGTGCGGTATAGGGAAATGGTCTTGTCTCATTCTTCTGCATGCAGCTGTCCAATTTTCCAATACCATTTGTTGTCTTTCATCCAATTTGAGTCTATTTTTTGGTGTGGTGTAGGGAAATGGTCTTGTTTCATTCTTCTGCATGTGGCTGTCCAATTTTCCAACACCATTTGTTGAAGAGACTGTCTTTTTTCAATTGGACATTCTATCCTGCTTTGTTGAAGATCAGTTGACCATAGAGTTGAGCGTCCATTTCTGGGCTCTCTATTGTGTTCCATGGATCTCTGTGTCTGTTTTTGTGCCAGTACCATACTGTCTTGATGATGACAGCTTTGTAATAGAGCTTGAAGTCTGGAATTGTGATGCCACCAGTTTTGCTTTTCTTTTTCAATATTCCTCTGGCTACTTGGGGTCTTTTCTGGTTCCATATAAACTTTAGGATTATTTTTTCCATTTCTTTGAAAAGAGTTGATGGTATTTTGATAGGTATTGCATTAAATGTGTAGGTTGTTCTAGGTAACATGGACATTTTCACAATATTTATTCTTCTGATCCTTGAGCATGGAACGTTTTTTTTCCCCATTTCTTTAACTGCTAGAGATAATAAAGTACTCACCTCCCACTGTGCCTTTCATATGCAAACCAACCAATGTACCCCTCAGACCCCAAACACCTCCTTATTAAGCCCTCCAAAGCCTCACACTCTGGACCTCTAGCCACCTGATCTAATCGTTTGAGGACCAGGTACTAGACAACCAGGGATAGCCTCTTGCCTCAGAATCCTCTGAAATTACCCAAATTAGCCAAGCCTCTGCCTGTATCCCTATTCTGCTCATTCCCTTCTGTGGAAAACACACTCTAACTCCTGTCTCCCCCACCCCATCCCATTCTGCATTCTGACCGACCCCATTTTTCCTCACAGGCCCCTTCTCTTGGGTTCTATGAGTGTAACCAGCTTTTTTCAAGGGCAGTCATCTTCTGATCTGTTGGCCTTGCCATACCTGTATAATGATAAAATCTACATTTTAAAACTCTCCGACAAGAGTATTCTCATTTGTAAGTCACAGATGAGAATGGTGACTTCCCTCTCTGTGTTTCTGAAAGCAGCCACCACTGATCACAGAGACACAAATGCAGTTCCCCAGTTTCTAAGCAGGTGCTTAGAAATTAGAGCAGTGTTTCAAACCAGTACATAAAAGCCCCTCTGAAGTCTGCGTGGTGGAATGGGCTAGTCTAGGCACCTGTTTCCCTCACCTTGAGATCTGTGCAGATTGCCAAGGAAATTGTCCATGGTGTCACAGTTAATTGGAATGGAAATTGGGGAAGTGAATGCAAATTAAATCCTCCAACATGACCCAGCAATCATGGCAGGGCTGCTTTAAAGAAACTGGCATTAACCCTTCCAGACATTCTGTGTTCAGCAGCACATGTTCCCATTATCGCAGCAGTCCATTACGCCTCAAGTTCAGTAATGTTCCCCATAATCTGTATCATAATGGTGTACAGATATTGTAGGAGAGGGACCGACAGCCTCCTCTCAGCTCCCCATTTTCATAGCTCACGCAGCAGGATTAATTTCACAGCTTTTAGTTTCATGACAGTCAAATACCAACAATTGATTGGGGGAAGGGGAGAGACCCAAGTTTATTGGAAATATCAGTCACCGCAAAAAAAAATCCTGAAGGAAAACTTGCCACTTTGTGAAAGGTCACCAGATAAATAATTGCCTTCGGAATTGGGATAATTCCTGTTGTCATTAAGCCCCAACAGAGATCTAATACGTGTTAATACTTCTGCTAAATGCTGAGAGACAGCAGTGCGGCGGCAGTCACATAGACAATGAAAACTAGGCACTTGGTACCTGAGTTAAGGGTTTTGCTTTTTTTTATGCATAAGATGATATGATCGCCACTTTGGAACTTTCAGCCTCCCTGTCTGAGATGATAACCATTTTATCCTTGTGAACACAGTTGGTGGTGTGGGTCTCAGCTCCTAAATGCTGACCCACATCGCCTTCTGGCAGATGCTTCTCATTCTAGCCGCACATATTCCCACCCCCACCAACTGGCGACAACAGTCATAGTCACCAAAAAATGGGATCTTTCCAAACTGTCCTTCTGTTAAGTGGTGGCTATAGATTGAATTGGGTCCCCCCAATATTTGTTTGTTAAAGCCTGAAGGCCCACACTGTGGCTGTGGATGGAGATGGGGCCCTAAGGCATCCATCTGCGAGCCAGGATAAGCGCTTTCACCAGAGACCAAATACTGCTGGACCTTGATCTTGGACCTCCCAGCCTCTGGGGAGAAAATAAACTTACTGTTTAAGCTGTAGAGTCTGAGTTAGTTTGTTAGGGCAGCTGGAGCAGACTAACATAGTGGCTTTCTGGAGCAGTGGAGAAAGTGATTCTCTTGCTTCTCCACTGAGCAGGCCTTCACAGCCGGAACAGACTGTGGACATAGCTTGACTAGCAGAGATGCAAGACGGTTTCACTAAGGAGATCTTCTGCCTGCAGAGAGGGAGGCAGTCAGTCATTTAGCCTCCAGCCACCCAAGCAGAAGTGATGAGGGAGGATGGTCGGGGCGCCTGAGGTCATCTAAGGAAGGGCTCCTGTGCAAAAGCTCTTGTTACTGGACATTGCTGTGCCTGTCTTTTTGCAAGAGTTCTTTAAATTAGACTGAGCAGGAGGGCAGGTCATTACAGGCATAGGTCTAGATAATAGAGGTTAGCTGAAGCACTGACAGGATTCACTTTCTTCTTGCAAGCTGGTCCTGGAATTATCTGAAGAAGTGGTCGGTCAGGCTCAGTGACCCATGTGACCCGTCTGGCTGCCGCAGGTTGTTTCTGTGCTCTGCTACACAAGGGGGCCAGCCGGTGGTTACCTGGTGAATCTGTCTCTAAGCTATGAGGCTCAAGGGGCTCCTAAACTAATCTGAGCCTGTGAGCAGTCAGTATTTATTTGCATGTCCCAGAACTGAAACTTGAGGGTCACGGGCACATGTCCTGCGCTTGACGTTGGAGTCTATTAATCACATATGACTGTATCATGTTTAACTAATGAGAAACCCCTGATTATACCACATCAAGCAAAAGAACATGAGCATGTGTAAACATGTGTGTGTCCTGCTAATTCATTTCTTCCCCAGGAAACATACAAGATAGAGAAACCATCTTTCAGTGACCTAGCATTTCCCGAGCACCCACTCTGAGCCAGGTGCTTTGTACAGTAGACGCTAACATTTATTGAGTATTATGTTAAGATCATTGTGTATATTACTTTATTTAGACCTCACAGTGACTTCACAAGGACTGTATTATTATCCACCATTTTACAGATGAAGAAACGAAGGCTTGGAGAGGGTTGGTAGCATAAAAAGGTAACAAAAACAGCCTTCATTCAAGTTCCCTTGGCTCTAAAGTCTGTAAATGGCCCTTCTATCTCATTAAATCTCATAGTAACACTTCGCAGTAAGGTCTATTAGTAAGCCTGTTTCATGGACCAAATCAGTTACCTGCCCCACATCACACAAAATAGAAGCAAGCCTCACCTAGACCAGAACAATTCCACAGTCTGCGCACCCTCCGTTACATGGGGTGATCCTGATTGTAGCAGATAGAGAAATTGCCCCAGGGTGGTGCCTGTCAAAGTTCAACATGAATTACCATTTACCTAGTGATTCTACTCCTGAGCATCTATGCAAGAAGTGAAAATCTGCGTCTGCCCAAAGACTTGCACACAAAAGTCCTTAGCAGAATTATTCACAATAATTGCAAAATTGAAAAAAACCCAACAACAAATGTCTGTCAGCGGATGAACAGATAACAGAACAGAGTATTATCCATACAATGGAATGTTATTTGTCAATAAGAAGAAATGAAGTACTGACAATGCATGACACAGAGGGACCTCAAAAAACATTATGCTAAATACAGGAAGTAGGCGACACCCAGGAGACCACATATGGTATGATTCCATATATATGAAATATCCAGAAAACACGAATCTACAGACAGATCAGTGGTTGCCTGGGATGGGAATGGAATAGGGATGAAACAGTAAATGGGCATGAGGGATCTCACGGGGGCAAGAGAAATGTTTTATGGTGATTTATGACTTAGGGCAATGACTGTACAGCTTGCTAACTTCACTAAAAATTGAACTGTACACTTGAAATGGGTGAATATCATGGTATGTAAAAGATGCCCTGATGAAGCGGTAAAAATATTAAGTGTGCAATTGAATTGAGTCATCTTGGGTCTGGTTGAAATGCAGATTCTGAGTCAGTAGATGGGGTGAGGCCTAAAATTTGCACCGTTAATAAACTCCTAAGAGATGGTGATGTTGTTGGTCCAAGGTCTGCACTTTGGGTAGTTAGGAGACAGATTTCCAAATTCCTGTTTCTGCAGTTCAACCAGTCTAGATAGATTACACCCCTGCTTGGGCTTTGTTTGTGAAACAGAGCATCCTCAATATTCTCTTTCTTGATTCCTCATTTGCACTGAACCATGTCATTATTGCACTAAATCCTAGGTGAAAAGCTTCATTTTATTCATCCTTTCTTTGTTCATCTATCCGGTGGCAGGTTCACCCAAGGAGCTACCATTTAACATGCAGATTCCCTGACCCACCCCTGAAATTCTTTATAACAAGCGCAACAGGTAAATTCTTATGCAGGTGGATTAAGGATTATCCTTTGTGAAATGTTAATCTAAACCAGAACAGTTCAATAGAAATATAATGTTAGCCCATATGTAATTTTAAATGTTCTAGTAGCTACATTTTAAAAACTAAAAAGAAATAGATGAAATTAACTTTTTTTAAATTAAAGATTTTATTTATTTACTTGACAGAGAGAAAGACACAGCAAGAGAAGGAACAGAAGCAGGGGGAGTGGGAGAAGCAGGCTTCCTGCTGAGCAGGGAGCCAGATGTGGGGCTCAAACCCAGGATCCTGGGATCATGACCTGAGCTGAAGGCAGACGTATAAAAACTGAGCCACCGAGGCAACCCATTGAAGTTAATTTTAATAATACATTTTAACCCACTACATACAAGGTACTATGATTTTTAACAGAAGATTGATATTTTACATTTTTATTTTGGCCCTAAGTCTGAAATGCAGTGTGTATTTTTAACTCACCACACATCTCAGTTCGGAGTAACCACATTTCAAGCACTCAGTTTTGGTCATCTACCCCAAACCTATTGCACCATAAACTCTGGGAGTGGGGCAGCTATTTGTGTTCTAGAAAGCTCTCCAAGTAAATCTGATGTTCTCTAAGTCTGAGAACCACTGAGGGAGGCTGTCTTGAACTCGGCTGCATGTTGGAATCACCTGGGAAACTTTTTAAAAATGCTTATGCGTGGGTCCCAGAAATCATGACTTTTTAAAAGGCCTTTTACATGATTCCAGTACACAGCAAAATTTCAAGACCACTGCTGACAATAGACACCTGTTATTTTTAGCTTAAAAGTCAGTTCCTGGGACCCTGTCATTCTTGTCCTGTGATATTTCAGGGTCTTCTCATCAAATTCCCCATTTCCAGGTTTCTTATTTATTCTGCTTTAATTTTCAGGCAAAAGTAATCTTTTAAATCAACTGTTCAATTTCTTTCCTAAAAGGGAAATCTCTTTAAAAATCCACATCTTTTACCTCCTGCGCTGTGACTGCTGGTCTCAAACTACCGAGTTACGCAGCCACGCTCATCCCATTACCCCACTTCCCACAGCCCCCAAGCTCCGGACGCCCCTTGGAGCATGGGCCCACTTATGGCCCCTCCCATTGCATATGTAAGTCCAGGACTTTGGATACTTTCTTACCTATGCCTTGTAGTGAGATTTAGCTCTCTCTTTCCTTGTATTTCAGATCCTTGAAAGCCCAAATCTTCCCTAAAACCTCTTTCAGGGAAAGAGAAAAACTGAGTTCATGAGCCCCTTTTCCTGTCGTTGCTAACAGTTTCAATTCTGGTAGATCTTCACTTCCCACACTCTTGAGTTCCAGCAGCTCACTGGGAGGATGGTGAATCTTTGGGAAAGCCATCTGATGATATGTGGAAGGATTGAGAGACAATTACAAGTCCAGTCATACTCCCATGTCATAAATTGTCCCAGAACTAGCAGGTGCTGGCATGCATGTGTGGCGCCCACACACACAACATGCATGTGTTTTCCAGTAGGGAAATATGTATTGTTGAAGCACCCTCTAGTGGAACACCTAGAGAAGACCGCATTTTCTGGAGAACTCACCCTCAAGAAAGAAACGGGGTATTTTTGAAATTTTATTTGCCCAGAGCATGGGGAGAAATGAGAGCGTGAGTCTGCAGCACCTTCCCAGTCGTGATAGGATTCCTGGGGCATCGGCCAACTCCAGTGGCTGCCATCTCCTGCTTGGAGAGAAGGGATGTGAGCCAAACTGGCCTTCCTTGAAGGCCTCACGTGGAGGCCTTCATTCTTCTGTCAGAGCAGTACAAAAGCAGTGTTTGGAGGTCCCAGCTGCCACCAAGAAAGATTTTGCAGATTACCATGGGGTTCCTTCAGTTCCAGAAGCTGTCCATCCCCATTTCAAACCAGGAGACAGAGATGGATCATTCATCACTAAGATTATTGGATTGTCATCAGGGAGAGGACAGATATGGAGCCCTATCCTACTTTTTTTTACACGAATTAAATTCCAAATGAAAACAACAGAAATAGAAGAAAGCAGTGGAGATTATATTAGAGTGGTGAAAGCCTTACCAAATATAACCTCAAATCCATAAAGGCGTAAAAGAAACTATCGATAAGTTTTATGACATAAAACTAAAAATTTTCCGCATGGCAAAAAAAAAATATGCCATGAACCAATTATCAAAAGATAATTAGCACACTGGGGAGAATTGTAAGAGATTGCATAAAGGATAGTTTCCTTCATACATAAGGTGTTCCTACAATCAAAAGAGAAAAGAGCAATAATCTATTAAAAAAGATGGACAGGTGATATGAACAGACAGGTCACAGAAAACAAAAGAAACATTTAAATACTTAAGCATATACAATGATGCTCCCTTTCATGCAGTAGTTGTTTTTTGAGATTGGAGAGTAGGATAACATGTTGAGCAGGGCGTGCTTGGGGAAGCAGACTCAGTCACACGTGCAAGTGGAGAGTATAAATTGGTACACTAAGCCTGAAGAGCAATTTTGCAAAGCTGTCAAAATGAGCAGTAGCCACACACATTGACCCAGCAAATCCACTTGTAGGAATTTACCTTACAGATATGCTGGCAGGTATGTGAAATGATGCGTGCACAAGGGAATCTATGGCAGCATGGTTTGAAAGAGCAAAATCCTAGAAACACTCAAAATGCCTACACATAGTGGATTGGTGAAATAAATCGTAGTACATCCACAGGATAGACTACTATGTAGCCATGGACTCCACATCCACAGGATAGACTACTATGTAGCCATGGACTCCACGTTCCCAAGAACGAGTCAACTCAAGTATGTATAGTTCTGGACTGTCCCAAGAACAAGTCAATTCAGTATGTATGGTTATGGACTGTCCCAAGAATGAGTCAACTTGGTATGTATAGTTATGGACTGATCTTCTAGATACATGAGAAAGCAAGGTGAAGTAAGGATGGTGAGGATTTTCCATTACACTCCATCACTTTAAAAATGAGAACTGCTGGGGTGCCTGGGTACCTCAGTCAGTTAGGCATCTGACTTTTGATTTTGGCTCAGGTCGTGATGTCAGGGTCTTGGGATCAAGCATCACATCAGGTTCTGTGCTGGGCATGGAGCCTGCTTAGTGTTCTCTTTCTCCCTCCGCCTTTCTCCCCGACTTGCCTGTGCTCTCTCTCTCTCTCTCTCTCTCAAACAATAAAGGGGGAAAGACCAGTAGAAGAAATTTTTCTCAAGTATGATGATTTTTTTTAATGTTTTTGGTGTTGATGTTGTTTTATTTTAAATTCAGAAATTTAAAATTATCATAGGGGACACCTGGGAGGCTTAGTCGGTTAAGCATCTGCCTTTGGCTCAGGTCCGGATCAAGTCCCACATCAGGCTCCTTGCTCTGAGGGAGGCCTGCTTCTCCCCTTTGCTGGCTGCTCCCCTGCTTGTGCACTCGCGCTCTCCACCACCCTTCCCCCGACAGACGAATGAATAAATAAATAAATAAAATCTTAAATAAAATTAAAACATAAAATTATCCTAGAAGGAATACATAGAAATGATAAAGGGCAAACAGTTAGCTTTTATGTTAGAGACACTATAGTCATATAACTGTGTTTTCCTCCATATTAGCTGCTAGAAAGCTCAGAGACATATTAGATGTCCACTTCTTTGGATGTATAGCATCTTTGGGCATGAATATTGGTACCAAACCAACCCCTGGCTTAGTTCTCTTTTTTTTTTTTTTTTTTTTTTCAAACTTTCCTACATGTGTTGCAACAAACTGCATCGAATACATCTTGTAATGAAGCAGGTATATATTTTTTAAAAACAACAAAAAGAAAATTAAGTGAGGAAAGGAGGGTCTAACATGTTACCATTTGCCCTGAAAAGAATACATGCATATTCTCACATTTCCATAGAATATCTCTGGGAAGCCAATATCTTTGGCTCCCTGAAGGGGCTGGGGGATAGAAGTGAATGGTATCTAATAACTTTAAGTTATTTTATATTGTAATTTTATGCCACATACATAAGGTTGGTTGGCTGTATTTTAAACATTTTTTCAAAGTTCTTCTCCCCTCTGCTCTGAAGAGCCACCTGTTGCTGCAAGCTCACTCCTGTGGTTGCAGCTGTTTTACCGAAAGGAAGAGGCATATTTAGAGAAGAAATTGGACTACCTTTGCCCCCTGAATTTCTGTTGCAGTGTGGTTCACGGGTTGCTCTCTTCACTCTGTGGGGGAGGGAGGGGGAGGTCTATAAATATTCCTATTGTATTAACAGAGGGTGAAAACTTGGACCATCTCCCATAGTTTACACTTGGAAAAAAAGCAATTTGTGGTAAATAGGATTCCCCCCATATTGAAATTTAAGATTCTTAACAAGGGAAGGACAAAGGCATGATTAAATTTCCTACAGTGAGGCTTTCACTTTAATTGTCTACTAAGCCTCATAGCCACGGAAGTCCACAACAGTAATGTCCTATATATTTTTTAAAAGTCAGTTTTATTGGGGTATGATTTATATAAATTCATTTTTTTAAAGGATACAGTTCAGTAAATTTTGACACACACGTTTGGACATCTCTATCACCCCTAAAAGTTCCTTCCTTTTTCCTTATAGTCAAACCTTCCCCCACCCCTTAATTTGGGAACAACTTTACACATGCAGAAAGTCTGTAAGATGGTACAGAGTTCTCATACATTCTTTACCAGCTTCCTGTAATGGTAACATCTTATATAACTATGGTATACTTACCAAAATTTAAAAAATTAATAAATTACTGTTAACCACAAACATTATTTGGATTTTATGAGTTTTTTACCAATAATATTTTTGTTCTAGATCTCATCTAGGGACCACATGTGTCCTTAATCTCATCTGTGACAGTTCATTCATATTTTCTCATTTTTTAATGACCTTTTTTATTTAAGAGTATGGGTCAGGTATTTTGAAGTACAGCCGTCAACTTGGGTTTATTCTATGTCCTCATGATTAGACTGAGTTTATAGATTTGGAGGATAAATACCACAGAGGTGAAGTGCCCCTTTCATAGTATCGTATCATGGAGATGAGATGTCCTCCTTAGTTACTGGTAATGGTGACCTTGATTGGTACCAGTATTCTCCACAGTGAAATTAGAGTTCACACTCAAGGGGATGGGTGGTGACTCCACCTCCTAGGTGGGAGAGAACTTAAACACATGAACTGGCCACAGCCCTTCTCTAGGCCAGTCTCCTCCTGGTGCCCGGTGTTTCTCAGTGAGTACAGGACAAGGTCCATGGAAAAGTTTGCAAGTACCTGTGAAATCCTATTGTGTCTGGTCCAGGCTTGGTTTTTGCAACTATTTAAAGTTTTAACTGAATTCTTCTTATTCACTTGTGCGACCCTGGAAGCTCTTCCGGCCATGTCTGCCCCATTGAGTGCATCCTCCCTTTTCTCTTTGGAAGGCTCTGTCTTTTCTTGGCTTTCAGGCTGTTTGGTTGCCTAACACCTCAGATCTTTGATGATTTCAAGAAGAATTATGATGTTTATTGAGGTTTTACGTGTTAAAAAGAGCAGCATTCTTTTCAGCTTTCTATATCCTAGCAGAACCTGATGTATTGAATATGAAAAGATATTTCTACCTCCATTAAGTAGGTGAGGTCTAAAGGCTTCATATTTTTGGGAACATCACAGAACATCCTTAATTATGTGCCTCCCAATTAGGCCAACCATTGGCAGATATTTCCTAGCACACTAAGGCCCATGACCGCCCTGGGAATGACTGGAGTCATTCTAATAAAGAACAATCAGGGCCAACTGTAAGCAAACCCTTTCAGAGTTTCCTCCTCTCATATCCCTCACTAGTTCCTCTCTTGCCTAAGGCACCTTCCAAGTAGCTCCATGTCTTATGTCTGCCATCCCACAGTTGGGATTGTCTACCCCTTCGTAGCATCTGGGAACACTCCTGACCCTTCTGAACCATAGATAGATGTGGGCATGTACTCGTATTTGGTGGAAGTTGCAGTAAAAGTCCAGCTGTCCTATCCATAGGACACAGGGATTCTAAACCCACATATTTATGTCCCTGAAGTTTTCATTTCATTCAGCAAGTAGTAAATATAGTAAGAATTATGTGGCAGAAATTATACTGGGCACTGGCTCTGTCTCTAGACAACCCCATAAGAACCACTTAATGTGTATTTGCACAGAGAGAGGCTCAACAAGGATCTCTGCGGATGGTTCAAGTATACACAATAATTTTCATAATAAATATGCATTATATCTGGATGAGCCATTACAAAGTTTCACTAGACTCTCGCAACAGCTCTGTGAGGTAAATGAAAGATGGAAACTCAGAGAAGTTAGAGATTCTTGCCTTAAGACTGCCCTGTTAGTATCAGAGCCAGGTCTTAAGGCCTTTGGAGTCCCAGTGGTGTTCTAACGCCTTGACGCATCACCTGTCAAGCTTGAATCCACCAGATATGTGGTGAAAGAAGTAAATGTTTAAAACCAAATGTATCAGGGCGCCTGAGTGGTTCAGTGGGTTAAAGCCTCTGCCTTTGGCTCAGGTCATGATCCCAGGGTCCTGGGATCGAGCCCTGCATCGGGCTCTCTGCTCAGCAGGGAGCCTGCTTCCTCCTCTCTCTCTCTACCTGCCTTTCTGCCTACTTATGATCTCTGTCTGGCAAATAAATAAATAAAATCTTTAAAAAGTTAAACTAAATTAAATTTAAAAAAATGTATCCTATTTAAATTAAAAACCACCTCCACCAAAGAGTAAGAGAACAGGCTGTCCAAGATGATTGAGTGTAAGTGCCTTGGATTCAGGTCTCAATATATATTACTCTGTCCAACTGTTCTTGGATTCTAAGATTAGTGGTCTAATCATGGCTCTCCAACTGAGGTTCAGAGAGTCACCACCAGACCCAGTGACCCAAACTATCTGTGACAGTTGATGGCAGCTGGCATCAAAGACTCTTTATTACCGCTGAGAGGAATGTCCACCATCCAGCTTCTTGCAAGGAAAGTGGAGAAAAACCCCACATAGATTTACAAAGAATGTTTTGAACCTACTCAGGGAGTTGTAATTAAGGAACAACAGTGCACTTCAAGTCCAGGCTTCCACACAAGCACAGATAAATTGCCTGTGCCCTCTGCAGGTGCCACTCCGCACAGCTGACCCCGGAGAGCTCAAATCTAATCTGCACAGAAATTCCCGGAACAAGTGCTGCTCCAGGCATGTTGGAACTTCAGAGAAAAACTGAGGGAGCCAATTTTATTATTCGCCAGCAAATTTACCCAAATACCAGATAAGCAAAGCCTTTTTTGAATCAGTACGTTGTGCACTGGAGCAAGAGAGCTATTGCTCATTCATTTCCTCTGGTGGGACACTTTTTGGAGTTTGCTTTGAAAAGGAGGGGGAAGATTGCCTTCTTGAGAGAAAATAAATGAGAACAAGATCAATTTCTCAATTTCACCTAGAGGCATACCCATAAGACTCTTAAGTTTTTCTCTATGATTTAAAACAAACAAAAAACAAGTTTGCAGTGGTCAAGCTTCATCTTTGGGGATGAATACCATATAATCCAGGTGGCTTTTTAGCAAAATGGATTTGCCAACTTTCAACGTTTGTCCTGAAGAAAACATTTGCTGAGTCAAAACATTTACATTGTAGAATCAGGAGAATGTGTCAGCCTTTCCTGAGGTAATGTCACAACATCTTCACAAAACATATGCCACAATAAAATTATATCAGTGAAAAAAAAATCAATGGTTATATTTGTCTGTATGTGTTACACACCTCCGCCTAACTCCAGTGTCACTGACTAGAATAAAAACTTTGCAAATAAAATGGGAGAAATAAGCTGTTCCCAATAAAAGAAGAATTCCTGAAAAGTTTATTTCAAATTGACCAGAATTATCTTTATTACTCAGTCCATTATTTTGCAGGTTTATATGGGCCATAACATTAATCCTATGCCCCTTATCATAATTGTTCCACACAATAAAACCCGTGCAGTAAACTGGTGGTATTTGCAAGGAATGTGTTTGAAATGCTTTTTGAATCCTAAATTCATAAGTGTGGGAAAGTTTGAAAATGTTACATGTGTCCCGTATGTACCTCACACCACAAATGAAAACCCCAAATATAAACAATGAAAAATAGAACTTCTCAGGTTGGATGGTCATAGAGCAGAGAGCCCAGAGCCTCATCTCTTTGCTTTCCTTTTCACTAGACAGTTAATCCCCTTCCATGCCTCCCCCTGCACCATCCCCCCACCCCCACCCCATGTACCTATAGTGGGCAGTCCCTCTGGCACCTCTGGGAAATTCTGGGACAATAAGGAACAGCAGCTTGAATGAAGTTGCCCTAACTGATATCTATGAAAGTGGTGTTTTACTTATCTGCCCAAAAAGAGGAATGGCCTCCCCTGCTTGACTTCTAGGAAGAAGTTAAGTGGGCTGCGGTTCTATGCTCAGATTCGTGTTTGATGTACTATTGTGATAAAATTGTCACAGTCATCTACTCACCTCCTGGTCACTCCTCCTTACCCCTTGAGAATTTTAGTACCGATTCACTCTATCCCCCTCAACATTCTCCTTGATATAATTCTTGTGGATTTTGGATCCATATGGGTGATTCTTCTAAAATCTTTTCTCATCCCTGACCTCCTCTCCTCTCACTGTGGAAGACAATTCTTTCACACTTCCATCTCTACTGCCAGCAATCCACACCTATGGCCGTACCGATACCAAGTCGTTGTCAGTAAGTGCCTTCTCTCCATATTTTCAATTTCAGTCATGCCACAGTCTGACCAACACCCCCTATTTTTCTATCTCACCCACCCCAGTACATGGGTTCCAGTAGTTCTCCAACACCTCAGACCCCCAATCTATTGACCCCACCTACTACTTTTACTCTGCCTTTATCCCTTATGTGCTGAATTTTTTTCTTTTCTGGTGTAGATCTCCTGGCCCATCTTTATACTCACTCCCTTGACCCACAACAGGCAAAACATAATCCTGTATTTTAAAATGTACATTTTATTCTTATTCAGTAGGGTGAGGCAAACAGATCATTTGAAAAGATTGCCATTGAAAATGCCTTTGAAAAGACCATTTCTTTCATAGATCCCAGGAGAAGCAGGTACCTCTGTCACAGGGGGAATCCCATAGAGAATCACCACGTTGGTCAGAAGGGAGAGAGCTAGGGAAAAACACGAGCAAGAGCCCTTGATTGTGTTTCCACAGGCAGGAATGAATGAGGCTGGTAGGCAGGTTTAGGATTGGCTAGTTTGAGTATTTTCAGAGCACTGTGGGGAGTAGGGGCTCTGCCTAGTAATCTGGTATCTGCCCTTGAGTAATAGTGGTCCTGGGTATGAGAGAGGTGCTTAGGGTGTGGGCTCTCGCTTAGTTGGTTTGCTTACGAAAGGCACGCTCCCAGGCCTGTCCTTTACTATCTTTAGGAACTGGCAGCCCTAGGAGGAGCTGTCTCTCAAGGGTCACCAAGGTCCCAAGTGTCAAATCTGGGAAACATAGGTTAATACACCTGGTTAAATCCAACCCTCTGCTTACTTCACACACGACCCCAATAGCTGAATGTTGAATGACTGAAGGAAGATACACAATTGTGCTGATTGCCTCACTGTACATATAAGAGCACAAAACCCTAAGGTCGTCTTGTTGCCCCTCTCTATTGTTCTAGTCAATTACAGACCCCCTCTACTAAATGACTCTTACAGTTTTCCTCTCTTCTCAGACTTCCAGTAACTTCTGCCCCACATTCTCTCTTTGCTTCTTTCCCTGAGCAAACAGAAATGGTCAGAAACAAATTTCCGCACACTCTCACCACCAGAACCCACGCTTACCAGCCTTCTCTCCTGTTAAAATGGTGAGCCATCCAGGGCTCTTGTCGGAGACCACCCAGTGCTCTAGCACTCATTCCCGCCTCTCTCCTACTCTGAAGGTAGTTTTTTCATGTGTAGCTTCTCTCTTCTGCATCAGTAATTGCACCCCCTCATCTGGAATATTCCCATCAAACAGAGAGGTTGTAATCTCCCATCTAAGAAAACTCTTCTTGACTCTACATCTTCCTCCAGATACTACCTGTTTCCCTGCTGCCCTTTAGAGGAAACTCTTCTGAAGAGTCTTCTGTCTCTATTTTCTTGGCTGTCATTTTTTCTTGAGTCGGGCTCCTGTCCCCTTCATTCCACCAACACTGCTTTTGTTGAGGTCTTCAGTGACCTCCATCTTGCCAAAGCCAATGGGAATTTCTCACTAATCATTTAATTAAACATAGCATGATTTTGTTACAGGTTATTTTTTTTTTTCCTCTGTGGGTGCCTGTGGTTCTTGGCCACACCACTTTGAACAATGAAGAAGTAGACCAGACAGAGTGGAGGGCAGCAAAACAAGATTTATTGAGCAACAGCAATGTGATAGTACAAAACTCCAGAGGAGAGAGGGGACAGGAGAGGGTTGCCACCAGAGTTTCTAAATCTAAGGGCTTATTGACTGGCTGTTTTAATATGATGATTCCTCCCTGCACCTGTCATCCAATCAGATTTTTGTCACCTATCTATCATATGGGAAAGGGTGGAGGGCTCCTTTCAGGATGGTGTAAGATCCTTCTAAGGGTGGTTTTCCTTTAGGACAGGGAGGGCCCGTTGTCCCTGGTGCCCGCCTTCCAACTATCCTTCATCAGTTTGACAGTAGACTGTTTCGTCCTCCTGGAGATACGCTCCTAGCATGACCCTAGGAAACCGTTGTCTTTGGTTCTTTTCCCACCTTATGAGCCACTCATTCTGAGGCTCCCTTTGCTGGTTCCTTCTCATCTTTCCCACTCTGAATATTGGAGTGTCCAAAGCTGAGTCTTCTCGTTCCCTAAGTGATTTCATCTTCTCGTGGCTTTGAATCCCATCTACATGCCAATGCATCCAAAATGTAGATCTCCAGCCCAGTGCCAGGTTTGCATATCCAGCTGCCAATTAGATATCTCAGCTTGGATATTTAATAGGCACCTCCAAAATAACATGTTCTAAACTAATCTTCATTCTTCTCTATTTTTTTTCTACCATTGTCTATATCTTAGTTGTTGAAAACCAAACTTCTAATTGCTGAGACCCAAACCTTGGAGCCTTCCTGGACTCTCTTTCTCTCACATACCTTATCTAGAACATGGACAAATTCTGTCAGCTTTCCCTTTACATGTAGGTAGAATCTAATCACTTTTGAGCCCCTCCATCTGGTCCATGCCACCTTTATCTGTTTCTTTCAGTTCTCACCTGAGTTATTACACTAACTGCTTTCCTGTTTCCATTTTCTCTCTGGATTGGAACTATAGCCTCATCATCCTTCCACAACCTCCTCCCCCTTATCAGGAAATTAGGCTACACCACAGTCTTAGCTCTAGCCTTGTAGGCAGCTGGGGGTGTAAGCTTTGACAATGACCTTCCCCTCACAAGGTCTCTCTCTTCATCTGTAGTATGATAGTTGGATTAGGTTACTTAGGCTTCTTGAAGCTTGACTATTTCAGGGTCATCTGTTTATCACAAACTGTTCCATTAAAATGTTCATCCCTGGGAAGTCTGATTTAATGCTCCCATCTGATTTACTTGCCATTCCTAAAGGCTCTCACAACACCCAGCACCTCCCTCTGTGTTGGTGCTTATCATGTGATCCTATAATCTCAGATTCACTTATATCTCCCCCCTCCTTTAAGGCAGGGAACCATATTCTAGTTGCTTTTGTGTCCTTAGTAGCTAGCACAGTGCCTGGTATATAGTAATGCTCAGTAAACATATACTATGTGAATGAATGGAAAGCAAGTCATCTTCAAACTGGTCAGAGGGTTGAGAAAAGTTAACAGAAACAGGCTCCAAAGGGGTACAGACAAAAGGAGGATGATGGGATGAGAAGGCCAAGTCCAGAGTGATGGGTTTGAAGAAGAAAAGGGGCAGGACACCCCAGGGAAGCCAGAGATACATGGGACCTGCTGGATCATCAGCTTCCATTTACATTCACTGAGGGTACCCTGCAGAGCCCGCCTGAGCCCAGACCCAAACTCCCTGCCTTTCAGGAGCTGAGTAAGCTTCTTGGGCAGCCAGTTTGTGAATGGACTTGAAACCACTTAAAATTGTACCACACAGTGCATGAGCAGTAATCAAGCATTAAGTAGTGTGGTGCAAATTATTAACGCTATAGATCAGACACAGAGAAATTGATGTGGGTTGGAGCCTCTTCCCCTACTCAGTTGAAGACAAATCTATTCCTCTTTCCCAGGGAAAAAAAAAAATCTACCTGTAATTTCTGTGTTGATGCCCTTGTGGGGCAGACATGGCTTTCAAGCCAGAATTGCAATAACAAACCTCGGTGGACCTCCTTTTACTTTTTCTTTCAGTGAAATGTGTCCGATCTAGAAGTTAAAAGATTTCAAACACGTGTTCACAGCCACAAGTTCCCGTCTCAGGTGTAGCATCTGTAAATAGCAGTGTCCTCTCCCGTTACCCACCCCCACCCTTAGTGACCCCTCCATGCAATCAGGGACCATGTATGTCTGCTCATGCTGACTTCCTTGTGTGTGGCATGTGCCTGGAAGACAGTAGCTGCTTACTGAGTATTTGTATGAAGAACAACTGAAGAGTCCTCAGGAGAATGTGTTAGAGATGGGAATATCTGAAACTAACTGGCATATCTCAAATGTCTGAAGTATCCAATGAGAAATATCATTTAAATGTAAGGCAATGAATTATTTATACCTGAGAATTATGAAAACCCCCATTTTCTTGAAACTTGATTTTATCTTGTAGCTTGCTCTTTCTTTTTAATGTGATAGAAATCTCTTATTGGGTCTAAGCTCTGTCTCCCACTGGGGTTCAGACCATCCAGACATGTCTGGTGAGCCAGTTAGAAAGGTCTGTCAGAGTTGGCTTGCATGAAGACCACAGAGACTCCAAGAGAACTCTTCCTAAGAACAGGAGGAGCGGGTTCTCTGAGGAGAATGGGCTTTGCATTCAAGTAAAGGAGATAGTACACCAGGGTGTGGATGGAGTACAGGGCATCATCAAAGTGAAAACACAAAAGGTTGTTTCATTAAAAACTCTCCGAGATACGACAATGAGTGGCTTGGCTCAATGCCCCTCTATACAGTGACCATGTGGAGGGCAATGCTGATACTTTATGTAACAGTAACCTGAAAGGAAGCCAGAGAGAAGAAAGGAAAGACATGGTTGATGCCACATAATAGTCTCTCATAAGTACACAATATACAAGCCTTGGCAACTGCTAAGAATGTTTGGAAAGACTATGTGGGGGGTCTAAGGTCTTCGTGAAAAAGCAGAGAGCCAGTGATATATAGATAATTGCCAAAAATGTGCCTGACCTGTAGGTGTAGACTAGCAAGGAGAAAAGATGAGGTATTTAAAAGCACAGACTACAGGGCTAGATTGCCTTGGTTCAATTCTTGTATCTCAAACTTGCTTGCTATATGACCTTAGACAAGTTACATAATGCTCTGTGACTCGGTTTCCATAATTGTAAAAGAAATAAGAATAGCACGTAACTCATAGAGCTGATGTGAAAACTGTATGGCTTAGTATGTATAAAGAGAGCCTGGTGGATAATAAAAAGCAGTGGCTGTTTGTATTACTGCAGTTGTACTCCTAGACACCTAAGGAATATACAGGTCAACGCAGATCCCCAGTATGTTCTCTGTAGATGAGTATCCACACGGTGGTTTTAAAGTCCTTTAACTTTTTTCCCTTCAAAAGGTAGATCCTCTTTGCTTCCCATTGATTGTAGGAAGAGCTCAGAGATTTGCCTCCAGTGATTAGAAGACGGTAGAAATAATGCTATATGTTTTCTGAGGCTGTTTCATAAAAAGAATAGTTTCCACCTGGTTCTTACTTTCTGGGATGTATCATCCGCTCTTGAGGAAGCCAGAGGTCATGTCTGAAGGACACTCAAATAGCACTGTGGGAGTGGTTCATTTGGGGAGAAACTGAAGCCTCCCACCAACATCCAGCACCAACTTGCCGGCTGTGTTAGCGAGCCATCTTGGAAAGAGATGGGCCAGCGCCAGCCAAGCCTTCAGATGAGTGCAATCTCAGCTGACATCTCAACGACAACCACTTGGCTAGGCTGGCCTCAAATTCCTGACCCGTGGAAGCTCCGACAGACAGTGAACTTTTGCTGTTATTTTAGGTCACCAAGTTTGGAGGTGGTTTGATATGCAATGCTAGGTAATGAACACAGTCCTCATCAACTGACCTTTATATTGTGTGTATTTTTCTGCATGGATTGACATGAAAAGGGATGTAAAACTGGATTTATATGTAATTGGGTTTTCAATATAAGAAGACTGTTTAATTAAACATGATGATAGTTTTAAGTTTGGTGATCATTTTGGCTGTAAGTAATAAAAGCCCCCAAATTAAACTGGCTTAAACAATCATGCATATATTAGCTCCTGTACTTAGAAGTACATCAATAGGCTAGACTTTGGAGCTGATTTGTCCAGGGAGGACCTACTGCATCACCCTTAGCCTCCCCTAGTGTCAGCCTCATTCTCATACTGAGTAACAAGAGGGCTGCAGCAGTTCCAGGCCTCAAATCAGCATCCAAAAGTAAAGTGTCACTTCTGGAAGCTGGACCAGAAGACTGAAGACGAATGTTTCTTAATGCATCTCATTGACCAATATTGGGTCACATGTCTGTCCCCGAGCTATCACTGGAAGGGAAGTGGAGATTACCCACGGGTCCTTCAGAGCCAGGGACAGTGTCCACTTTCCTCAAGGCTTCTGGGCTGGGTGGGAAAGAGATGGACCCAGACAGAGGTCTGTTAGGGAAACGAAAGGGCATCTATGCTGGGTAGGCCACCAAGCAGCAGCTTATGGGATGTGACTGGAACAGACAACAACCATTATTATTCCCAGTTCCTAAAAGGAACATGGAAATAAATTAGCTAATACTGTCCTAAAAATCTTTTTTTTGGTCCTAAAAATCTTAATGACACCACATTGTATAATGTTTGCACAGGCTTTCCTTTCCAGCTGAGATTTTCTTTCATCTCTGGTTGGGTTTTTTCATTTTGTTTTGTTTTGTTTCGTTTTTATGTGTTTTTTTTTTTTCCTTTTTTGGTTGTTGCTATAGAATTTAGAATTAATAAATACTTCAGATTATCAAAGGAATTTAAGGCTTTAATAATGCTCTAAGCTTATTTATAGACATTCTTAGGAGGAGAGGAAACCTTGGAAGAAGTCTCCTCATAACACAGGTTAAAATATGCATTCTCTTTCTGAGCAAGAGCATCTTCCTGCAGGGCTGTTCCTCATGTTATTAGGTGGCCTTTAATATCTTTGAAATATGACATAATTAGGAGCCTGAACCTTACTCTAATGTTTATAGCAGCACTTTGTCAAGTTGGGTTTTGGATCATATACAAATTCTGACACTAGAGGGAGTGCATAACGTATTACAGAGAGGAAAAGCACACACCCAATAAATTCAAGGTAAAAATGCAGAGTAGCAAGACAAGACCTTCAAAATATACTGCTCTCCAAACCCATCCCCCATCTCCCCTCCAAAAAACACATCACTGGAGGCCTCTTTTCCCTTGTAGCTCTAGCTGGATTCATAGGAGGCTGGTTAGTTGCTTGGACTGTGAAAGAAATGCTTTATTTTTGATTCTTACTAATGTTTTCTTTTCATAAGAAAAAAAAGAGCCATATTATTTCTATTTCCCACATAGAAAATGGCAAAATTAAAATTGCTCTTTGCTGCTTCATTCTTTTTCTGACTTGGTTAAAACGTAGTAATCATACTTGTTAAATGAAAAAACCAGAGGTCTTTTCTGTGCTTGGAAATGTATATCTTTCATCCCCTTACTAAAGGTGCCACTCCAATTAACAGTAATGTCAAACAACTAGCAAATCATACTTAAAGAATTTTTATTTCCTAATATTAAAAAGTTCTCACGCTCTAACAAAATAGAACACCTAATGCCTAAAATATGGAAATGACTACAAATATGACTGAGCTATTAACATTGCCACAAAGGACTAGCTGAAAAAGTGAATGATTGCTACCATTTGGTGAGACTCAACTATTCCTGAAAAATGTTATAAGTGCTGTGTGCTTTTTTATAACCTTTTTTGGTATTCATTATACGTTCCACAATTATCTTAAATCCATCTTGCATTCAAATTTTTGAGCTACGAGTAAACTCTCTTTAATGGAAATTAAAATTAGGAAAATTAAAAAGCAGACTCATTATGAGAAATCCTGGACTTTATCCAGATGGGTGAAATGACCCATACAAATGAAACGTCCAGAACTACATTACTCACTTCTAAAGGACCAAAACAGGGCTCTGACTAGGGCATATTTATCCAGACTCACCTGACAGACTTTCAGTTAATGACACTAGACCATAATGGCTTTTGAAAAATTAAACCAGTTTTCAGGCAATGACACCTCTTTAATTTTTTTTTTTATTTTGGTATACCGATTTTCATTCAAAAACACACTAAATAAATACCATGGGAAGGGCTATTTCAACATCACGGTTTCAGTCAAAACCACACTCAGTACAGGAGTTTCTTGTTAGTATCATGTGGAACAAATGCAAATTGTGCCTCATGTTTGGATTTTGCTGTGATGTGTGTGCCAAGCGACAGGGGTGGGAAGGATGCGGCTTTGATGAATCTTCAGTCTTTGGGGCACATGCACCATTTCCACATGTTTCCAAAGCCTCTCACATTTATGTTGCCATAAAGGTGTTCTTGGATGCTTTAGTTTTGGGTTAAATGCAGTATGAGTTGCCCCTGAGCCTGGGCAACCTTGCCTTCCTTCGTCACTCACCTGACACCGCCTCCTCTGCCCAGCGCCACCTTGCTGACCAGTCTTCTCTTTGTCCCTGGGTAAACTCAACACTTTTCGTCCACAGATTACATGTATTTCTTTTCATACTGTTGTATATTACTTAAAATAATTTGCCTTTTGTAATGTGTTAGTGAAATGTGGTTAGGTATCCTGGGTAAGAATAAAATTAGTCATAATGTTTCCCATTAAGATGAGTGAAAATACTTTTCTGTTTAATAGCTTTTCACTCAACTCAGTGACAGGGTTTTCAGAAATGTATTAAAGACAGTAAGCAAGGGATGAATGTATACTCAGGAAAAGGGCATTGCATTGAGTGAGTCTGGTGAATGGTATGTCTATGGACTTTCTCATATACCCTCAAGGAAGCAAGTGGTGACCTTGGGACAGACCAGGTGAAATCCACTCTGCGTTAGTGTTTAGTGTCAGTATTAGTAACAGTGGCTCATTAGAGCAGATGGTTTCCAGAGCTTCTGAAACTTTTGTGCTGGGTGGTGGGGAGTTGCATGGGGAAAGAAAAATGTCTTGATTCAGAATCTCTAAGAGATTCAGGGGTTCCATGGATAATCTCACAATTTCCACAGGTATCTCTGGTGATTTTTTTCTTTTAATTTTTTTATTTTTCTTTTTACCCTTTACGAAGACTCAGTTACAACTTTGTTAGTGCTCTGTTTCTAGACTACAATTTCAGTTAAAGACTAAGTTTATTAGTGTTATATTTACATATAAAAATCTTTACTGTTTGATGTCTGGGTACCATGGTTTTGTGTATCCTGTGTACAGAATTCAAACCAGTATTTTTTTTTTTTTTATGAAAAATCTCCAGGGAAATTTAGAATCTAAGTAACACGTTGTTTTGCGTTAACACAATCATAGAAATCCAATTTGGCATGATCTTTTATTCTCAGAACTAGTGCTGTATCTGCAAAACTGATACAGTAGAATAAATAGCCAAAAAATAGAAAATATTCCTTACTAGATGCAGTGTGTGGAAAATGGTTGTTTGAGATTTTAAGAAAAACATTTTCAGAACAAATTTAAATTCTAAATATATCTAGGTCTGTAGAGAAGGAGGTTGAAGGAAGCACAACTCATTTGTTCTGCCTATGAAAAATTAATCAATAGTAGCAAATAAATGTTTTTATTGACACAGAAAGATGTTTACAATATACCACTAAGTGAATAAAAGCAAGTTACAAAGCAGAATCTATGTTTTTCTTAGAGAGAAAGATGTATGTTGGGAAGGAGATAAAAATGTAAAAAAGTAAATATCTCTGAGTATTAAAATTACAGGTATTTTTATCTTATCTTCTACTTGTATGGATTTTTCTAAGTTTCTTGTACAATAAGCATGTATTACTTTGATGTTTTATGTATGAAGCTAAAAAATCCAATAGATAGTAATAGCTTGATACCGACTTTGAGCAAGGTTTGGGGCAGTCAGGTTTCCTCAACCCTGGCTGTACACAGGATCAAGGGGGACAGGGGCAGGGGGCAGAGGGCAAGGGGGAAGAGTCTGGGAATGGTAAAAGGAAATGGTCAAAACAATGAGGAATTAGATCAGAACCCTGGGGAGGGGAGGAGCCTTGTTTTTGTTTCTTGGTAAGTTTTCCAGATGATTCTAATGTGTAATCAAAGATGAGAATCATTAGCTCAACTTTTTAAGTCACTGCCTATGATCAGATTTATCGGCCAATATTACCTGAATACATTCCCAGTTTGACTTCTCTCTGCAATTCTTTGAATAGTGCCTAACTTAGAATCATGGGCTTTCATAGCTTGAAGAGACCTTAGCCCACTTCAGATCAGCAGGTATGTCCAGTTACCTCCTAATGCTGGGGGTTGAAGGTGAATGAGACCCAGTGCCTGCCCTAACAGAACTTGCATCCTAGTGAGGGAAACAGACCAAGTAAGTAACTTCAATATAACACCTATTGGCTAGGTGGTAGAAGTGCACACACAAGACTGAGAGAATGATGGAAGATGGTCACTCAGAGAATTTGGGAAGGTCACCTAGGAGGAGGGAATCACGGAGTGTCCAACTAGTCCAATCCCCCCCCAGAAGCTGAGAGGTCCAAAGTCACACAGACCAGAGATACCAACTCAGAAACAGAGCCCTGTTACCCAGCATCTCATCTAATACCATCTGATGCCTGTAACAAACTTCAAGAGGCCCGACCAAGGTACAGGGAACACCTCCTTTACAGAGCATCCTCTTCCTATAATCCACATCAACACACTGGAAATAAACCAAGGGGGCAGCCTTGAGATTTTATCATTGAAGGCAGCCTGCTCAGGCAGTCTGACCTGGCACAAAAGTTGTCAGATTAATGGCATTAGGCAATTTGCAAATCAAATGGTTCATTATGTATGATACTGTACTTGCAAATAGGATTATGTTGATTATGTACTATAAATAGCATTTTAAAGAGAGTCCCTCAAGGCAGACTGGGCTGAAATCTTGCTAGTCAGACTTTTAAAGGAAGGTGTACTGAATCACCAAACAGATGAAACCTTGGACCCAGAGATTAGCAGCCACATGCAGCGGTGGGTTGCATGGTGTGGCATCTTGTCACCAAGATTCCTCCACTCTGGGCAGAATGATCGCAGGGCCCTTGTCTCATATGCCAGAAGGAAGCCAGTGCTATAGCCTGAGCCAGACTGGACCACACAGAGCCACTGCCCAGGCCAGGATGACTGCATTCCCTGGGGAATGAGGGTAGGGTGAGTGAGCTCCGAAGAGCATCTGAAGACCTTGACAGCAGATGCCGCTTCTCTCAGCCTCATGGAACATCCCTCTGTATAAACCTAACTTCTGATGGAACCTTTTGCCCTCCTGTCTTAAGAAATCCAAGCTGGTCTTCAAGAGACTAGACGTTGTCCCTTTTCCAAAGTTTGAGGACTTGGGTAAATACTCAAGGAAGGTGACATTAGTTCACCTAAGTCCAAACTGGCTCTTTGAAAAAAAATTCCCAGCTTGCTGTATATGTTCACTATTCCATTCTCCTTGAAGATTAGGCTGGGAAGAGAGTCCCTATTAGTGAGGTTACATTTTCTAAAAAAAAATTTTTTTTTACCTCAGTGTCTTCAAGCGTTTCTTTCTGGAACATCGGTATAGTGAAGTCTAAGTAAATGAAGCAAATGGACAAGAATACATTAAATTAGAATCTGCATTAGAATATTCTATTACTTTTAAGCACAGAATTTTTAAGTATATCATTAACAATATTGCCCCACATAAAATTCTTGGCAAAGTTGCTTTAAGAGGTAAAGAAGAACCAGAATGAATAAATCATGGAGATAAAAGGTACAGCATAGGGAATATAGTCAATGGGATATAGTCAGTAGCATTGTATGGGGACAGATGGTGTCTATACTTAACGGTGAGCATAGCATAATGATTTGTGGAATCAGTGTTACACCTCTAACTAACATAACATGTCAACTATACTTAAGTTCAAAAAAGAAAGGAGGATCATTTAAGATTTACATATCAAATGTGAAGACCCAGAATTGTTTATTTTCTTGAGCAAGCTAAACATGTCCCCTAAAATTCTCTATGTCCTATTGTGCTTTGAAATGTCTCCTTTCTTTCTACGCTTCTCTGTCCAAATTCTCATGAATTCTACATCAGTATAGTCCTATTTCACTTCTAGTCTTTTCTCCTCTGTTTTTCAGATGAGCAGACACCACCCCTCCCACACTCATTCACTTAACAAATACAGCGAAGCTATACTATGGCTAATAAAGGTTTGCATCATCTTAGACGTGTGGTTCAATTGTCTCCATTTGTTTGGGAACTCATTCAGGTGGAGCAATATCCTTTCAATAAAGACAGCAGTTTCGTGTGTCTTCAGCTTGCTAATTGTGTGTTGGGCAGCTTCTTTGAGACTACTCAATATTATGTTAAGGTATGGCTATAAGATTCACTTTAACCACATACCTACATTTCTGAGGCCACCTAGGCATCTGACTGAGAACAAGTTAATTATACCTTCTGTTATCACTTAGGACTCTGTACTCAAAAATGTGCTTATTTATCTTAGACTTAAGAAAGTTGACTTTCTTCATCTGCTCAATGGACAAAAGACAATAACCAACCATTTTCCCAAGCTGTTGAAAAAAAGGCTAAGAATGTAAATTGCCATGTGAGGAATGGCAGGTAATTATAAGAAAGAATGTCCTGTGGGGAAAACATACTGGAATCATCTAACCAAGGACAGTTTGGCTTCTCTCTTACTAGAAAGAGTTTTAAAATATCGCAAACCCATTAATCAAGATGGGTTATTTCGAAACCAATGTGGCAACAGGGGAAATAAGAAGAGCTTTAAGCTTTCTCCCCTTCCTTTTAGAGAATTATAATTATGGCCTGTTTGTATTACTATATACACATCTAGAACTTGTAGGGAATAGCCTGTATACAAAAACAGGAATGAACCATCCTCACTGACAGAACTTCAAACCCAACCACACATAATCTTTTCTTCACTAAACTGAAAGTTTTAAATAAGACATTTACTGAAATAGACTGACCCAGAATTGTACTCATTTTAAAATTTTTGAAATGGAATATTAAAATCTTCTGAGTCAAACCTAAACTGAACTAATATTTTAATGTATTTGACACTTTCCCACAGGTCATTTCATTTTTAGATTTTTTATATTATATATGATGTTTCTGGTTTTATACTGTCTTAAGAAATGGTATACCCAGCATGACCAAAGATCAGATCTGCTTTTTACTACATAAGACAATTACAAATACATCTGAATCCATCTTAAACTACTTATCATGTTCTAGTGAGCCTAGAAGTCTCCGGATATATTACAGACCAGCTGACCAGAGAAATAAAAGTTACCCCAAAGTTCAGTACATGCCTTTCTTTCTCACTGTGGCTTAAGGTATTGTATTAGAGATGCTAATCTCCCCCAACACTTTCCCAGCTAGGAGAACCGGTATCACCCCAGCCCGACCTGCGGGATTTGTACATGGCAAACTCACCCTAAACCACAGCTGATTGCACCAGTCTGGAGCATAGCCCTGGTGCACAGAGAAGCACTTCATGGCCTGGACTATCCCATCAGATTCTCTCCCCGTCTCTCTCACACTCAATTTGATCTAAGAAATATAGCAGCTGGGTTCGATGGTAGCTGAAGACATTGACAAAGGAACACGGGTGTAAATGTCCATAAATGATTGCTGCTGAGGGCTCTGAGGCAGCTCTGGTTCCTGAATCCTGGGGACACAGTTTTCTTTTGTCTCCCAGTAGAGTTGTAAACTCCTTTGACTTGAGACACTTTTTTTTTTTTTTTTTTTTTCTTTTTTTTTTTTTTTTTTTTTTTTTTTATTTTTTATAAACATATATTTTTTATATACATATATTTTTATCCCCAGGTCTGTGAATCACCAGGTTTACACACTTCACAGCACTCACCAAATCACATACCCTCCCCAATGTCCATAATCCCACCCCCTTCTCCCCAACCCCCTCCCCCCGGCAACCCTCAGTTTGTTTTGTGAGATTGAGAGTCACTTATGGTTTGTCTCCCTCCCAATCCCATCTTGTTTCATTTATTCTTCTACCCACTTAAGCCTCCATGTTGCATCACCACTTCCTCATATCAGGGAGATCATATGATAGTTGTCTTTCTCTGCTTGACTTATTTCGCTAAGCATGATACGCTCTAGTTCCATCCATGTTGTTGCAAATGGCAAGATTTCATTTCTTTTGACTTGAGACACTTTAAAATGGATTCTGTTCCTCTCTCAGCTGCCTTGCTTTCTTGTAAGTGTTCCTGCTCCCCTTGGTGGTAGAACCAGAGACAAAATCTACACCTGCTTAAAGAGGGAAGAGAAGCTCAAAGCCACAGAAGTCGTGTCAGATTCCATATATAAGCGGTGAGGCCATATAAAGAAAGACAAGCCGTAGGGTCAGAAACAGAAGATGGGGGAGACTTCAGAGCCAAGCTGTGAACAGTATGGGAGCTTTGGTAGCTGCCATCTGCATGGTGTGGGGCAGGTCTGATGGATGAAAACAGTGCTGCTTAAACTCCAGTGGGCACAATAGTCACCTGGGGATCTTGGTAAAATGAAGATTCTGATTCAGTCTGTCAGGAGTGGGAATAAGGGCCTGTATTTCTAACAATCTCCCATGTGATGTCAAAATCTGGGCATGAAGCACAGGTAGCAGCGGTGTGCTTGCTAGAGCCGTGCGGGACTGAACTGCGAGCAACAGCGAAATAAATAGTAGATAACAATAGACGATACAGTAACAACACGATGATGTAAATAGTAGAATGAAATAGTGAACCGTGAACAAGAGTAACAATTCCCATTATCAGGTGATCATAGAAAATTAGAGAGGCTCAAGGTGATGGGATTTCTGGACCCAAAGCCTCCCCAAGCTCTATACACAGCATCAGCTCTTCACAGTTTAGTCGTTCAGTCCGTGGGGCTAACGGAGGAAGGCCAGAAGCTGACTATGAAGCGGACACTGATGGGGCCTGAAGCTCCCGTGTTGCATCAGATAGTCAGGCAAGGGCTAAAGTGCGGTGCGTGGCACTGTGTGCCACAGAGCTGCTGTGTGAAAATGAAACCCAGGTCATACCAGATCTATGCTATGTATTTAAGGAACAAGTTACAAAGTGTCATTTGCTCTCCCTTTTCTGCTAACTGTAATTTGTCTGCATGTCTGCATGTTAGTAAGAGAGATTCCTCATGCTTTGATTAGTCCATCTGGCTACATTCTAGCATGAGATGAGAGAGCCCATTGGTGCTGGTCAGTGGAACACTGTGATGAAAGTTTAGTTCTAGCTCCTGAGAGTCTTTCTGCTGTGTGCAACGGAGGAGGAGGGGGAAAAGAGTTTGGCTCCTTTCCCACTCAAACTCAGTCCCTGACCATGGAATATATTAGTGCAGATATTAAGTCCTGGAAGCTTGCTTTTTATTTAAAACACACCATTGGAGGTGATAGTGCTTTTAACCATGCAAAGATAATGAAGCTCCCAACTTAGTTACGGTTCACTTACCTTAAAGTAAACTGAACAGCCGCGCAGTGGAAAGCTCTGCTTTATTGGGAGAATGCCATATAATGAATTCCTTTTAGAAAGTGCACTCTAAGTTGCCTTTATTTAGTGATTTCTCAGTTAACCATTAGCTTTAACCCTTTCTCAGCTACTCAAACTATCGCAGAAGCTTCAGATTCAAGGGGGCAGACTGACTCTGTATTTTTATATCCTTCCCCCTACCTCCAGAGGAAGGTACATGAAATCATGTTTTCACTGATACTGTATCAGGAATAGTTCTGGATACAGGTATTACAGCTGTATAAAGACAGATAAAGACCATTCTCACAATGCTTGAACACTCTAGGTGGTTGGAGGCAGACCATACAGATGTGAAATCACTAAGGGCATGATAAGTAAAATGATGAAAATGAAACAGGATGACTTGGGACAGGTTCTGAGTACATAGTCAGGGACATGTAAGCTAAGACCTCCATGACAAGAAAGAACCAGCTTGGCAAAGATAGGAGGCAACAGCTGCAGTAAAACCATTAAGATGAAAAATGACATCTTTAAGGAACAGAAAGTAGAAGAGTGTGACTGCAAGAAGGGAAGACAGAGATGGCATCAAAGGGAAGATGCGGGCAGATCCCGCAGTCTGGTAGGCAGTCTAAAGTAAGGAGTAGGGTCAGACTGAATAGGGCCATGGAGACCAGAAAGTGAGGACCAAACAGCATAGGGCTATGGTTATGATAGGGAGTTTGGAATTAATTTGAAAATAGTTGGGAAGTCAATTGAGCATTTTAATCAAGGGCCTGATATAATCTGATTTGTGTTTTTTTATTTTTTCTAAAGATTTGTTTTTTGAAACAGAGAGAGAGAGAGAGAGAGAGAGAGCGCCAGTGCAAGGATCAGGAGGGGCAGAGGGAGAGGGAAAGAGAATCTCAAGCGGCCTCCACATTTAGTGCAGAGCTGGACTTGGGACTCCATCTCACGACCCTGAGACTCACCACCCAAGCAGAAACCAAGAGTCTGGCGCTTAATGAACTGCACCACACAGGCGCCCCTGATTTGTGTTTTTATTGATTTCTTTTAAGATTTTATTTGGGCGCCTGCTGTGGGCTCACGTCATGATCCCAGGGTCCTGAAATTGAATCCCACATGGGGCTTCCTGCTCCATAAGAAGCCTGCTTCTCCCTCTGCCTCTGCTCCCAATCCTGTCTCTCATGAATAAATAAATAAAATCTTACCAGATTTTATTTAAATCTGGTAAGATTTTATTTATTTATTTGATAGCAAGAGCACAGGAAGGGGGAGCAACAGGTTTTGATCTTCACAATTTTTCTGTAAATATGAAACTGTCCTCAAATGAAAAGTTTATGTATATGTATATATAAACCTTACAACTTTTTATATCATTTGTTTCTAAATTTTATTTTAAATCAGAGTGATACATGCACAGAGAGAAAAAAGAATACAAACGGGCTTATAATGACTCAATCACCTCCTGCTTTACCTTTCAGTAGATACACCCTCTGTCCAAAGCCAGCCACTTTTCGTACTTCTAAATTTTCTGGTTTTTCGTTCCTTTGTGTTTATGTATGTTCTTCTGAATAATACTCCTATATCACTGTGTCCTAATTGATCAACTGTAGAGACTGTTTACTGACTGACAGCTGTGGTAGATAAAAATTTAGATGACTTGCAATATTCATACCTCCCATACCCTCCCAGGAAAATTCTAGCATTATTTTTATTCCCTCTACCAACCACATTTGCAAATTTAAATATGCAATTCTCTGATTGCCTTCTTTCCTCCCTCCCTCCCTCCCTCTCTCTCTCTCCCTTTCTCTCTCTCATCCATCTATCATTCCACAAGTGTCTATTAAGGGCCTGACATGTGCCTTGCACTCTCGTAAGGGCTGGAAACATGGCAGCGTACCAGCTCGACGAGGTCTCTGCCATACATCCGAGTGTTGCGGAGCCAGACAGTAAACATGCAAATGAATCACAGAGCGTATCTCTCAACCCCTTATTTTGTACAATGAGGATATCAGGCCCCCCACCATTTTCCTCCCCTCTCCTCCCTGACTTTCCCATTCTCAACTCTGATACTCCTCCTTTAGTTGTATGTTGCCAGAACATTAGGTTCTAAAAACGTTAACGATTTGGGGAGTTATTTTTATAGTTGATACTAAAAGATGACAATCTTTAAACCACTCTTTCACTGTTGTGTGTAAGTAGATCTTGGTCACAGCAGAGCCAGGCCATGCACTGCAAATGTACCTCCAATCTCAGACTCTACCTCGAGCATCAGGGGCCGGAGACTCGCTGCGGGGGGCTGAAGCTGGTTCTGCGGCTTACTGACCATGGACTCTGGGCAAGTTCTTATTCATCTTCTCTGTGCCTCAGGCTCATCGTCTATAAAATGGGAATAAGAATAGTACGTATCTCTGAATTGTTATGAAGATTTGAGGGCAAATAGAAGTTACTGTTCAGAGCAGTACCCTATCTAAAACAGGTGCTCCTGTGTTCCCGATCATTAACGAATCATCTGTAGGTTTTCCCCGTGCCTCTTTGTTATTTAGGGTGTCTTCTTTATCATCTTAAGTAACTCCACTTTCCTTGGATTCTTATTTTCCCCGCGCCCCCTCTCTCCTGGAGTTCTTCATCCTCCTGTTAGACACTGGGCTGCTTGCTCCTTAGGCCAGCGACCGCTGTCTTTTTTTTTTTTTTTTATTTGTTTATTTGACAGCTAGAGAGAGAGCACAAGTAAGCAGAGTGGCAGGGAGATGGGGAGAGAGAGAAGCAGGCTCTCTGCTGAGAGCCCGATGCGGGGCTCGACCCCAGGACCCCGGAACCATGACCCGAGCCAAAGGCAGCCGCTCAACCAACTGAGCCACCCCGGCGCCCCCAGCCACCGCTGTCTTACTCGCCTCTCCCTTCGTTACTCCTTGGGCTGGATCCGCTACTGTCTGTGGCACAGACCACAAACACCAGCCAGGCTTCAAGGACTGGAAAGATGACAACCAGGAGTGGGAAAGATTACTCTGCTTCAGTTACGGGTACTCAGCTGTGTGAGTGAGCTTCCCCCTCCCCCGCCTCATAGCATCCCTCATTCTCCTGGAAGTTGGTAGTTCAGTGGTCCCAGTACCAGAAGAAGGCATCTGCTTGGGTCCTTTGCTTTTTCCCCCGAGCAGGTCCTTTGCTTTTCAGCCCTGTTTAGGAAAGGAGCAGGGATTTGCCAGTTGCTGCCACCTGGGCTTCATGCTGGGTTCTAGGATGAACCTGTCTTGCCATTTCATGGTTGGAATCAATACTCCTGGGCTTTGGTTCTTGCTGCCCTACCGAGACCACTTGAGGTTTCGGTGCAGCTCCCTCCTGCTTGGTTTTTCTTTTATTTTTGTTCTGGAGCACACCCTCAAGTACTTTTCTAAGACAAATGCTGTGGAATGTAAATTTGCAAGACTTTATATGTTTACATTTTTATTTATTCCTTGTTCATTGCATTCTGTGGGGTTTTAACGATGTCTCTAAGGATAATTATTCTCCTTTAAGTTCTGTGTTATTTCTTGAATTATGTGTTCTTGTGTTATTTTTCCCTTGCTCCCTTTCTTTCCTATGGCAGGCTTTCCTTAGATGGCTCATAATTCTTGGTTATCCATTCATTTTTAAGGATGAGGCCTTGAACGTGATTAAGAACCTGTTATGCATCAGGTTATGGATTGGCAGGCTTCATTTTAGGGGGATCAGGCATGGAGCTGGCACTTCCTCTGAGGGCACCACAAGCACCGGAATTCAGAAGGCTTCACCTTGTGACCATTTATTTCTACAGAGAACAATTGTCCAATTAGCGTGAGGTAGAGATGGTTGTATAGAAGCTTTGTAGTCTTGAATCTGAATTGGAAGTATTAGTATGAACACTTCTGGCTGCAATTTCTTTTTAAAATACAGAGAATTCTGATTTTTAAGAACATAGGGGATATTACAATCTGTTTCCACTTTTGTGTCCTAGAATTCAGTTTGCAAAAAGCAGCCAGCATGCTTTTTAAAAATAAATGCATACATGCATGCGTACATACATATATATGAGCTGTATACATGTGTCGTTGACCCTTGAGCAGCAGAGGTTTAAACTGTGTAGATCCTCTTGTGCACAGATTTTTTAAATAAATACAATACCGTACAATAAATGTATTTTCTCTTCTTTATGATTCTCTTAGTAACATTTTCTTTTCTCTAGCTCATTTAATTGGAAGGATATGGTATATAAGGCATATAACAAACACAATATGTGTTAATCAACTGCTTATGCTACCATTAAGGCTTCTGGTCAGCCATAGGGAGTCAAAAATTATGCACAGATTTTCGACTGTGCAGGTGTGCCCTAACCCCTGTGTTGTTGGGTCAACTGCAGTATTTGGGACTCCTACAGTACCTTCTCACATTAACTTGACTTTGATCAATCAATGCTATGAAACTTGTCAGTTAATTAAAAGAAGATGCTGCTCTCTTCCTGCCTGTAATCAATCCCATCACCCCCTGCTCTGGTAACATCTCTATCAATTAACCTCTCTCTCATCTTCTACTAGTTCTTTTCTATGGACCCTTTCTCCTCAGCTTGTAAAACTTGCTCCAGATCTATTCTAAAGAACAGGTACCCTGTACCCCTTTCCCTCTACCTACTGCCCTATGGTTCTCTTTCTTTCCAAGTGGAGCTTGAAAAGCAATTACATTCATTGTCCCTACTTTCTTGCTTCCTTAATGCTCTGATCAACCCTATGCTGTCTGTGTCAGGCTGTTTCCCCCCAGTTTGCTCTCCTGAAAGTTGCCAGACCTTTAGATTGCCAGATTCACAGCACAGTTTTGAATTCTTTTCTTGTTTTTTCCTTTTGCCTTTCTGGAATATTTGATAGCATGACTTTCAGTTGCTTTAACTTGCCTGTCTTCTCCCATTCACTGCAGTTTTGTAGATATTACATTCTCCATATTCTCTCTCTAAGCCTTGTCATCTCCTCTTATGAGTTCTGTGAACCTACCTATATGGTGGTGACAACCAATTCTGTGTCTCTCTCCCTCATCTATTCCCATAAACAAGTCAACTTACTGTCTTATTTAATCACAAATCCAAGTTTCCTTTGCACATTTTACCTCTAGACGACAGGTTTTGGGGTGGCGGTGTGCGCTTAAAGCTCTCTCTTGGAACTACTCCCACTCTGGCCTCCCTTCAGTTAGGTCTGGCAAGTCAAGGTGTAGAAAGTAACTCAGTCCTGTGGCCACAGCTGATAGGCAGATATCATACCCAGTAGAGCAAATTGAATTCTTCTCCTGGGATTAGTGCTATGAAAGAGGAAACCTGGGACAGGGTCAAGTTTTAATTTAAATTGTGAGGTAACATCCAGGGGTTATGTAAGAGTTAAGAACAGAGGGGAGCCTGGGTGGCTCAGTCAGTCAAGTGTCCAACGCTTGATTTTGGCTCAGATCTTGATCTCATGGACATGAGTTTGAACCCCACGTTGAGCTCCATGCTGGGTGTGGAGCTTATTTTAAAAAAAAAGAGGAACAAAGATTCCAGAACCAGCCTGCCAAGGTTCTCATCTCAAGTTCATATGCTCACTGTGACTTGGGGAAGTTACGTTAAGTCTCTTTCACATTTTTTGAGCTAACTTAGTTATATTTGTATCCCAGGTTCTTAACAAGTGTTGGTTGATAATGAGGCTTATCGCTAACATTTTAGGGACAACATGAAGGGGGAACATAAAGTTTTTCATCTTGGTGATGGAGACATCTTTTAAGATAAAAACTTGAGGGAAAATTCAATTTCTAATAAATGAGATTATCCATCCATGGAACTAGCAGAGCTGGGATCATTTTCTAAGAAACCAGTGTGGGTTTTAACAAGTCATTTTCTTCATCTGTTGAATGAGGATATTACCAGCCCATGCTGCTCTACAAACAACTCTGGAGATGGCAAAATGCTAATAATAATAACAAAAGCAGTCATAGAAAGCACTTCTTTGACCCTTACTATGTTCCAGTCACTGTTTTAAGTTCTTTACACATGTTACCTGAGGTTATTCCCACCACATCTCTGAGGTGGCACTATCATCCCCTTCTCCAGATGATAAAACTGAGGCACCAAAGTCAGTCATTTTCTAAGGTCACAAAGTTACTAAGTAGTGGAGCTAAGAACGCTGACTCCTTAATTCTGAAATCCCTGTTCTTAAGTCTTAAATACCTCTCTTGGCCCCTCATGCTATTTCACAACATAAAGCAGATCCCCTCAAAGATTAGAGCACATAGCCCCACTGTGCTGTTTTAGACACACAGTCCTCATTCTTGATCTAGGTTAGTCTTCCTGAAATATAGAAAGTGAGAAAATTAGTTAAGAGTTTAAACATGTTTTAATGGCCATGAGGAAGACCCCACAAGAATGTGAATAAGTCCATTTCTACTTCTAGAATAGTACATTGTGTGTGTGTGTGTGTGTGTGTGTGTGTGTGTGTGTGTGTGTTGTCATGTTAATAAGCAGATAGTGGTATCTTTCGGTTTCAAGATCAGTTAATGCATTAGTTAGAGTACTAGTTTAGCTAACATAACAATTAAACTTCAAAATATAGTTACTTAAGAGACTTTGCCTCTCACATAAAATCTAGAAACATGTGGTACAGATTAGGTAGAAATGCTCTACTTGGCTTGGCTCTGTTCTGTCTGCCACCCTCACAACATGTGGCTTCCATTCCTGGGTTGAAGTGGCTCTTGCTCCCACTTTCACTATCTCTTAGCCAGCAGGAATGAAGAATGAAAGTGGAATTCATAGCCAGTTCTGTTGAAGGCAAGACTCAGTAGTCGTATGCTTCAGTTCTGCTCACAGCCTATTGTTCCAAATGGTCACAAGGCCACACCTAGTAGCAAGGGAGGCTGGGAAAAGTTGTCTTTAGTTAGGTGGATGGCTGTGTGCCAAGCTAAAACGATTTGTGGAGACATTTAGGAATCTACCACCATATAATTATTGCATTATTTGATAATATGTTAAATTATATTATTATAATTATAACAGCAAAACTAATTAATGTTAGGAGAAAAGCATGTTGACTTTTAAGAAATTCAGACAAATGAAAATGATGTAGTCAAGTTTAAGTTTTAGGGTATTATTTTTATTGGAGGACTTTAATGTGGAGATTATCTTTGGCTGCATCTCTGCAAGTCGGTGAGTTTTGTAATCCTTGGCTGGTGTGCTGTGCTGTGCTGTTTACTGTCTCCACAATTCCCGGCTCTTCTCTCCCTCGGGGCTATCCAGCCACCTGAATCCAGCTGGAGGGAGAAGGGGCAGACAGCTCCAGGAGAAAACTTCAGAACTTCACAAAAGGTTTTGATTACAGTTTGGAGAGAAGTACCCATTCCTTCTTTTCATTTCTGTACAGCAGATGTCTTTTTTTCTCATTCTGCTAATTTCTCCTTGGATGTTCCTTCATTCCTTAATTTAATCTTATTTCCAACTTTAGGGCTGCCTATTCTTTCTGTACTGCCATCTTCATGGTCTCCATCACTCAATCATTTGGGGCCATCTTTTTTTTTCCCCCTCCTTATTTTGCCAATCCTTCGATCGTTCTTTCTGCCTACTTATTCATTATCTGTTTTCCTAGTGTCGGTTGCCATGATTAATTTTATTACTATTCCTTTTCATTCCCTCATTTCCTTGCCTATAAAATGAACATCTCTAATTTACTGTGTAATCTTTTCTCTCATTGACTACCTTATTCCCCATCTCATTTGCTATATTTCCTCGCTCCCCATCCATTCTTCACCTTGTTTTATGCATTACCTCATTCATTCAGTCACTTTTCTTCCATTTTCCTATCCCTTCAGTTGATTCTCATGAGCTTCTTAGTGGTTTCTCATTTTATACTTTCTCTCCCCATAATCTTGAGCCTAAAATCCTTCTACATCTAGATTTCCGTTCTATTATCCATTCTCTTAGTTTTTCACTCCACCTAAACTACAGAGTATAACTACAATGTTAAACTATAATGCCAGAACTATAATGCCAGAAATTATTCTTTTTTTCAAAACAAAGTAGAAATTTAGTATCAGTCCAGCTGTGGCAGGCCCCTCTGCCTCACTCCCTCTGTTGCACATTGCATGGGTTAGTCATGTTCACTCGGCCTCCTAAGTCTATCACAGACCTGCCCACTCCCCCATGCCCCTTGCTGGTGCCTTCTGTTCAATCTCAGCTTAGGTTTTCTCCAAAGCAGATCCTGAGGCAAGGATTTGGATACAAATCAGTTTGGTTTGGTTTTTTTGTTTTTGTTTTTGTTTTTTGCTTTTTTTGCTTGTTTGTTTTGGAAGTGGGAAAGCTAGGCAAAGAAGAAAGGATATATAACAAAGTGTGCATTGATGTGCTAGTTACCACTGGGGGCAATTGGAGCTGAATGCCACCGGAGACCCTTAGAGAAACTCTGTGGGACACACCTCAAAACAGACCACTGAGGGGAGAGGAAGCTGGATATTTATCCTCCAGTGCCCATCCCACATGGGTGAAGTTCACTCCTGGGGCATTAGCTCTCTAGGATTTCCATCCTGCCCCATGAGCCACCCATAGGCTCTCAAAGCAAAGGATTGCCTTCTGGCCCAGTTGCCAGAGCTTTGACCCTGCACATGAATGGATGGCAGGGGGCTTCCAGAGGATCCACCAAGGCCCTGGCAGTGTCCAAATCACCTCCCAAGTGTTCCATCTGCTCTCACTTCCCCTAATCTATCTCCGCCTAATAATGCCTACACTTGCATACTTGCTGAAAACAAGGGAAAACCTGCAGAATATCCAAATAGCAGTGGCTGTTTGAAGGAAGGTATATAGGTAGAAATTATAGAGGATTTTAATTTTCTATATTTTGTGTGTTCTTTTTATAATAGTGACTGTGTATTACTTATTTCATATATTAATATATAAATATATTTTATATTTACTAAATAAATTTATATTTATATATTATATATAAATGTATACTTTATTTTAAAATGTATCTATTAAATATATATATACACAAATATATGTATGTATAAATTATATATAGTAAGTATATACAAAGGATATATAAATTCTCCATCTCTTCTTCTGTTTACAATGCCATTTACATATCTCTTCTTTTGTCCAATTCTGCATCCCTTCATCCATTCGAAACCACCTTTGTGTGTGTTATTTACTGCCTTTTCCCAGCCCTTACTTTATTCATTTTCTATTAGATCATTCTTATTTTTATCTTGTGTGAGTTTTCTGTTTATTGTACAGCTGTGTTTCCCAGTGTCCCTATGTATTCTTTTCTGATTGGGATCAATTCTCCCTCCTATTGTCTTGACTCTGTGACTGTCCCTGCTTTCTCATATGGAATTTGGGAATAGAGAGGCAGATTCTGAGATGGCCCACTCTGCCAGTCCTCCCTCGTTAGTGAAATCTCATTTTCTCTTTCCTCCCAGATCTGCATCTGTAGCAGCCTCTGGAAAACATAAAGCCAGTTATGAGAAGGAGGCCCAAGGACAGCAGTTGATCCTGAAAACGGTCTTAATTTATCTCTGTCTCATTAGCTTAATGCTGATGCTGAAGGTCCCCAGGTTGCTGACCAAGCTTGGTGACGTGCTTTTCGACTTGGCCTGAGGCTTATCAGATCCAAAGATGAGGCTTACAGTTCAGGCAACCTTCCCCTGCTGATTCTGGCCCTTTGTGTCTACTCACCGGGAACTTTCATTCATCTATGGGACTACAGTAATTAAAAGCAGGAGGGAAGACTGTCCTCATTGGCTAGCCTCTCTCTGTGAATCAGCGTGACAGGCAAAGTCACATAAATAAATGCTTACCCTGCAGGAACCACCTTGTAAGTATGGAGTTGGCTCTGATGACCAAGCGGGAGGCTGTATCCACCTGATACGTGCTGCTGTGAATAGGAGTCTAGAGGCTCAATTATTGCAAATCGCTTTTAAAATTGACCCTAGGAAGCAATCCATAACTAAGAAAGACACAAAATGTGGAGAAATGTTTTACTTTTCAGTAAGTGATTTAAGCTGCCACTTTTGAAAACCAGGGGCTAAGGTTTGAAATTGATTAAGTTAAGAATCTTTCAGGCACAGTGCAGTAGGTAAATCTCTAAGATAAGTCATGGTACTGTCTGTTGGCCTGAATCTCAATTTCTTGATATTTCATACCATGCATCATGAACTTGACCTCATCTGTATTTATAATATTTGGTGATCTTCATGTCCCCAGAGAGTAAGCGGTGGTGATCTAAGAGAATTTGTTAAGGTGGGAGATAACACCAGTAGTTTGGCCTGGACTCGAGCAGTCTAGCAGTTTAGATCCAAAGTCCGATGAGTTCTGGGCTGATGTATTTGGGTGTCAGGAAGGGACCCAGCTCCCGGGCATTGGTTGAATAAGTTAATCTATTCCTGCTTAGTCCTAAGATGATGCAAGCACTTTGCTCTACGCTCCCATTCCTCCTGAAGCTTTGGCAGTCACTGCCATCATTAGAAGCCCTCCTTCCTTCCCCCTGGAACACCCAATCTCTTCCTGCTGCCCTCTGCCTACTCTGAGAAACATCTCATCAATCACTTCACTCAAACAGCATTCGCTGGGTGCCTGGGCTACAAGGCTCTACAGATATCTTTGTGAAGGCTCTTACCTCCCAGGATCTCACAGGCCCCAAGAGTCAGACCTGAGAAACACGTGGTGATCCCAGGTCAGGAGGGAGCCACCGTGTTTTGGAGCCCAGAGGTCAGTGTTTTAGGTTTGGGAGGCCAAGGGTACGAGGATTCAGGAAATTTCCAGAGTCTTCTCCTTCCACACCAGGTTATTGGCTTAGTGGTCTGGCCCCCAGACAAGCTTCCAGTGTCCCACAGGCAGAGATGTGTGTGCCCTCCTCACGAGGACATCCCCAGGTGGGGCTGGCAGGCACCTGGCTCAGCACCGAACACATGGAAGTTTTTAATGTTTATTAATGAAGGCAATGTGATAACTTCTGAGTCGGGTCTAAAAGGACAAAAAAGTTTCCAGTAGATGGCAAAACGGAATGGTTTATTTATAAATTGCTTGTCTAATTTACATTATTCATGTTTTTGAGTAGCTTATTAGCTGGTTCAAAAATCAAAACAATGAAACAAAAATACATTAGGAAGTCTTACTTCTACTCTACCTCCACCTATACCTTCCCTACCCCATCATACCCTGTCCTGCCCCCCGAGCTTCATTTTTATTAATTTTTATATATTATTCCAGTATCTCTTATGCAAATAAAATAATACACACACACATATATACACACACACATATATATATAGTCTTATTTTTACCTCTTTCCACAAATGGTTGTAAACTATTAAAACAGCACAGTTGTTCTTTTTTTTTTTAACTTGACAATATATCCTACAGATTTTTGCCTACCAAAACGCTAAGAACAACCTCATTCTTCTTTATAGCTGCATAGTATTTCATTATACTGATGTACCTTATTTGAAAGGTCATTTGAGCACTTCGCTGTCCCCCCCATCTCTGCACCAAAACTTGATCCCCAAAACACTAAGCTTCTTTAGTTTAGTAAGCTGATTTGGCTGGCTAATTTAATAAGCCAGTTATACCAGAACATTTTAAAAAATGAAAATTTGTTTATATGTATGTGTTGTAAAATAGGCTGTTAGAACAAACGCCCTATTGCAGAGGAGCCAACTCCCAAAGGAAGAAATAAATGAAGCATTTTTGGGGGGAGTCTCTAGGTCTTTCATATTCTTTCTTAAAAGACTCTCTCCCTATGCTGAAGACACAGCAGGGACTCAGCTCACTTTGGACTCAGCTCACTCTGACTAAGGAGAATTGATCCCCATGGTGATTGTTGTGGCTTCCCCAGGCTGCTGATGAGCCCGCTATTTAAGATAGATTCCCTGCATACCTTCTTAGCAGTCACTCTCTGCCCACAGATGTGACTCTGACGGGTGTGAAGGTAGAAATTAGGTGCCTCCCGGTCTCTTCTACCTTCATTGTTCCAGCCTGTAATAAGAACCATACCAGTCTTCCCTTAACCTTGTTTTCTCTCTTAACTGAAAACATTTTTAAAATTAAACCAGATAATTTTAAAGGTAATAGCAGATTTCACTTTCCCTAAGTAAACTCCTTCTAGCCGAAATGCTAGTGTGCAGCATGGATATGTGAAACCTGAAAAGAGAATAAAGGTAACATTTTTATGTTGGTAATTATTGTTGACTTGGTGTTTGCTTTTAGTATTCTAAGCAGCTCCCCTGCTTTGTGTGACTGCTATTTTCAGCCATCTTTTATCCGGGGTTTCTCTTCTCCGAATGTCTTTCTTTTTCATTGCTACAGTTAAGGAGCTCAGGTACATAATTTTTCCTGCAGAAGGACATGGGCTGTGTTTGTGTGTGTGTGAGACCTGACTCGGCCAGCTGCCCTTTCGTTTCAGCGGGCTCAGTGATGACTGTGGATTGCTACAGAACTGATTGGTCTGCAGCCTCTGGATCAGTAAGAGAGATGGCCCAGATGAGCAAATGGGTGGGTTGTATTCCTGCTCCTGTTCGCTCCTCCCACTCGAAAGAGTCTGGAAAGTGGATGGTGACTGTGGCAGGAGAACAGTTGGAAGATTGTGAACCGTAATGAATATTCTGCTCCTTAAATCAAGGTGGGTTCTGTGCCACTTATTCTCGCTGGAGAAGGATTGAAGTACCATAGGCAGCAAAGAAGAACAATTGTTATCTCAAATGCCAGTGATGGGAACCTTATTAAGAAGGGCCTTTCGTTGTCGCTGATTGCCCACTTAGATATGAGAAATGAGTCCCCAGGGCAAAATACCGATGAAGAAAGCAGAACAAAGAAAGGGCTACATTGCTTCGCAAAGACAAGAGAAAAAGAAGAGAAAGTCATCAGAGAAATATGTCATGGCAGAGGCTGAAGGTGGAGGGGACAGAAAGCAAAAGCTAGCCAGGTGTTCCTGGGAGCAGGAATTCCACACCAATGTCTAACATTCAATTATGTGTTGTCTGTGCTGTAGCTCCTCTCTGTTGTGCCCTCCCAACCCTTCTGTCAAATTGGCTGCAGGCACAACCTTGTGTCAGTGGTCCTGTGGGATGGAGGGGAATGGGGCCGTCTGTGACATGAGATGATTGAGTACAGAATAGAAGCTCCACGCACAGAGCAGAAACAGACCCAAGGCTGAGGAGACACATCAGAGCCAGCATGAAACAGGGCTATGTAAACCCTCTGAGGATTCCCCAGACATGTCTCAAGGGGGTCTGGATTTCTCACTTCATGGCAGCTGATGGCTCAAGCCCCTTTACTACCAAAAAGGGTAACCCTATAATTCTATAAGAATGAGAAAACTCAGGTTACTGACATCTCAGTAACAAGTATAATTGAGGTTAATTTTTATAGATTTTCTAAGAAAAGAACAATGAGATATCCTGGGTCCAAAGCAATACAATTTTTTCCTTAACATAGAAAGGTCTACAAGAAAATGCAATGGACTTGGAGTGCCGGGGCTTTGGTAACTGGAGGGAGGAAACATTTTTCTCAATCCTCTTAGACTCTGTTAATCTCTGTTAGTCTGTTAGTCTCTGTTGGGTATGAATATTAAACTCACAAAGACAACAAGGAAAAAAAGCACACAAATGTTACTGAATTTTTATGTATACATGGGAGACTTCACAAGAAAAAAAATGCCTAAAGAAATGACCAAAGAAGGAAGCTTTTATATCATTTAGACAACAAACAATAAATGTGTGAAGAATTGATGAGACAATTGGGTTTGGGCTAAAAGTAATAAATGGTGAAGAAGTAACTAAGAAGATATTTAAATAGGCTTATTTACACAGATTTTTGGCTTTGGCTTTGCTGTCTCTGGTCATAAAAAAGACTTCTTTCCTTCTGGCAGAAGGAGGGTAGCTTTTACCTGGGAGTATTTTTTTTTTTTTTAAGATTTTATTTATTTATTTGACAGAGAGATAAGTAGGCAGAGAGGCAGGCAGAGAGAGAGAGGAGGAGGAAGTAGACTCCCTGCCCAGCAGAGGGCCCAACTCAGGGCTCTATCCCAGGACCCTGAAATTGAGCCCCAAGTTGGGCTTCCAGAGGCTTGAACCCACTGAGCCACCCAGGCGCCCCCACCTGGGAGTATTAAGACTTGTTTCAGGGATGAAAGGATAGGGGAGGGAGATCAGATGACCTTCCTGCTTCTGCCATTAAAAAAAAAAAAAAAAATTCCATCATCTTAAGATATTTAATATTCTAAGATACCACCTTTTGGTGTAGCATGTCTTGAAACACAACAAAAGCAAGAAACCTAACAAAAGATATATAGATATAGATATAGATATAGATATATATCATTCATATATATTGAAATGAATATATACATTTCTTGTGTGTGTGTGTGTGTGTGTGTGTGTGTGTGTGTATGTGTGTACATACTTATGGCTAAACTTAATTTCTGTTTCTGTTTGGAGTTCCCACCTATCTCAGTCATTTAGGTGTTGCATCTGAGCTGGGCGATGAAGGTTGAGAAATGAAAAGTGTCTGTACTGCCAATGTCCCACTGAGGTCATCCTACCTTCTGCCTTGGGAGAGACAAGCAGTTTCCCTCTGACCTTTGCTCATCAATCCGTGTGCATTGGACAGAGTTGTCATGCATTCCCAGCCACAAGGCCCTTCCAGACCCAGTTTACCTTGAGCTTCTCTTATGTCCTCACAGACTCTCAGGGATTGTTTGCTACTTCTGGGCCATCCCAACAGGCAGGATACCTTGTGGATCTGCTTTAGACCTTTCACCAGCTCTGGGCCACTCTTTGGGGTGTGCAAAACCTCCTACTGCTCCTGCCTCATACTAAGACCCCGGGGGCTTAAGCCCATCTCTTAGAGTAGATGCTCCAGGAAACGAGGCTATAAACCTGCCCTGTCATCAGCTCCTTCAGCCTATCTGGAAATTGTATTTTATCCACCTCAGTGAGAAGAGAAGCAAGGCCTCAAGGTTCCTATTTCAGGGTTCCTCTAAATTCTGAGCATTCCTCTTCCCTGACAGTGGTGAAACTTCGTATACTTTGTTTACTTTGAAACTTTGTATACCAGTTGCTGTCCAGGCTGGTTTGCTGGAAGCCATGCTCTCAGACATGCAGCGCCTAAACTTATGAAACCCCAAAAGACTGCTTTTTCAGTGCTGGCCACATCTTCCCCGAGGCAAAGGCTCAGCTTCTGTAGCCATCACTAGGAGTTAAGAGCGTTATCTGGCAGATTGCCTCTCAGAACACCTCAGTTCTAGGTCAGAAAATCAGCACTAGCGGGATGCCATGAGCAGAGATAGGATATGTAGAAAAAGGTTGTAGTTCAGCTTTAAAAAAGAAAAAAAGATTTCATTTATTTATTTGAGATAGAGAAAGAGGGAGAAAGAGCGCATGAGTGGGGAGTGAGGGTAGGACGAGGGAGGAGGGAGAGAAGCAGGCTCCTTCCTCACTGAGCAGGGAGCCTAATGTGTGACTCAATTCCAGGACCCTGAGATCAGAACCTGAGCCAAAGGCTCATAACTGAGCCACCCAGGCACCCAATTCAGCCTTTATAACAAAGAATGAGGATGAATTCTTTTTTAATTGAACAGAAAAAAAAAAAAATCAGACTCCTTCCAAAATATTCCCTTTCTTAAACTTTCTGGTGTCTTCTTTCTTAAATACCATTTTTCAAATCAGAGATGCCGAACCTGAGGTTCATGAACTTGAAATCATGTGTAAAACTGTCTGGGTACCTTTTTCTGAGGTAAGCGTCCATGGTTTTTGTTTGTTTATTTAATTAGATTCTCCAAAGAATTTGGAACCCAGATAAGGTGAAGAACTATTGCTCTAAGCCAAGGTCACAAATCTGTTTCTCCTTAACTTTTGTGCATCTCTTTGACCATGTTTTGAAGTTTGGAAAGTAGAAATCTGTTCAAATGAAAGCATCATTCTGTACACTGAATTAAAGCCTTAAAAACAGTCGGTTGAGCATCCAATCTTGATTTTGGCTCAGGTTGTGATCTTGGGGGTCATGAGATCCAGCCCCGAGTTGGGCTCTGAGTCTGCTTGAGTTTCTCTCCCTCTGTCCCTCCCCCACTCACAAGCTCATGCTCGCTCGCTCTCTCTCTCTCTCAAATAAATAAATTGATCCTAAAAAAAAAAAATAATAAAATAAAATGAAGCCTTAAAAACCCAAACTTTATTCCTGCTATCTTCTCCACCAGGTTCAACTTATGTTGGCACCTTACAGTTTTGAAGGAATGCTAGATGTGACATCTGCCACCCGTTGATCACAGGGGCTAGACACATGTCTGCTTCTCCTCACAGCTCGAGGTGCACGCTTCCTGAGACTGGATATCTCGTCTTCAAGTCACAGTCTGTGTGTGGTTGTATTCCCCTTAACGGAGACCTTTACATGGTGTAAAGCTCTTTGCTGTGCCTTATTTGACCCTTACCACAACTCCACGGGGTAATGAAGGCAGATATTCTTGGCTCCATTTTATAAATGCAGACAGGAAGCTTAGAGAGGATAATGACTGGTTTCTAGTCCTACTAGAGCTTGTGCACAGCAGGGTGCTGACCACAGTTCTTTCAAAATTATTTTTATTTAGAAAGCAATTATAAGACACTCGTTTTTGTTTTGTTCTGTTAAGGATTGAATTGTCTCTGCCCCCATTCATATATGGAAGATCTACCCTTCCCTCGCCTGTACCTCAGAACGTGACCTTATTTAAAATAGGGTTGTTGCAGATGTAGTTAGTTAAGATGAGATTATACTTGATCCGGGTGGGTCCCTAATCCAATATAACTGGTGTCCTTATAAGAAGGGGAAACTTGAACACAGACATACACACAAGGAGAAGATCATGTAAAGATAAAGGCAGAGAGTAGAGTGAGTCTTCTATAAGTCAAGGAATGCCAAAATTGCCAGCAAAGCATCAGAAGCTAGGTAAAAGGAATGGAACAGATTCTCTGCCAAAGCCCTCAGCGGGAACTGACCCTGCCACACCTTGGTCTTGAACTTTTAGCCTCCAGAACTGTGAGACAAATTTCTGCTGTTTAAGCCAACCAGTTAGAGGTACTTTGTTACAGTCACTCTAGCAAACTAATATATACTCTAGTCTGCAATTTTTTTTAAATCAAAGACATACATGAATCCTTGCTTGGTATAAGATATGTAAACAATGCAGAAATACAATAGATTAAAATATGAAATGCCCCCTCACCATGTAAATACCATCCCCCTTCCAGTGTAGCCATGGTTATATTGGGTAGCTCTACTCCTAGAACTTTTTCTGTGCACTGACATACATATCTGTAGAGGTTCCCATATGTATTTCGAACCTAGTTTTTCTGACTCTGGGTTTTCATCACCTGTTATCTTTCTCTTAGGTATCTAAGATAATGTTTGCTCTTGTATCTGTTGTTAGAGATGTTCTTTCTCTTCAACAATCCATTGAAGTGTGTGTGTGTGTGTGTGTGTGTGTGTGTGTGTGTGTGTGTAATCATTCCTAGGGAGAGAGAAAAATTCAAACAGAACGATCTCCCTGAGATTGCTTTTGGAGATTGCAAATATAGATATACTTGCTTTGTGTTCATCCTGCTGCCAGACACTAGGTAAAGCTGTAAAATACAAGTTTTGTGAGACATTGTCTACCCAGTTTAGAGGGCAACTCATGCTCCCACATTAACATAAATAGTAGTTGTTTACCCACAAAGATTGAACAAGTTCCACCTCTTAAGAATATAGCTTTTCCCACTGTCTGGACAAGGTGCCACTGTTTCCTTTATCAACTCAGAAATGTCTGCTTTTTCAAAACAAAGCAAAACAACCCAAAACAGCACTATCTCCAAACGGCCATTGTTGCAGAGAACATATGGTACCTGGGAGGAGAAAGAGAACCTTGGGGTCCTCTGGTCTTTTCCAATGGATACATGGGTGCAGAGTCTGAAATGTGACATCGGAGAAAGGAGTGGAAGCCCCGGGTCTGAGAGGCAAAGTTTCCAGTCACATCCTGTTAACACCTGGGGGCCTGTTTCCTAACCTGGTTTTCTTTCCACTTTACTCACCGTTGTCATTTGAATATTAATTCCCTGAGCACCAAACTGATGAGGCATCCCTGAGTAATAGCTGAGGTTGAAAATATTCCATTAACTTTTCCTCCTAAGGAAAAAATAAAGCAGTAGAAGAGACGTAGGGCCATAGAACAGGAGGCTGAGGCAGAAAAGAGGAGCCTAGAGTCCACAAGGAATAAAGTAAGAGAAGGAAAGATACAGAGAAGCAATAGACTAGAGAGAGATGGGAGGAGGGGTGGCCAGAAGGAGTGTGGACAGGAAGAACCTTGGCTACTGTGGTAGCCAGGCTCCCAAGGTCAGTCCCTGTGATGGTTACTTTTACATGTCAACTTGGCTAGGTCATGGTATCCAAATATTCGGTCAAACATTATTCTAAGTGTTGCTGTGAAGGTGTTTTTGGATGAGATTAACATTTAAATTAGTAGACTTTAGGTAAAGAAGACTCCTCTCTATATTGTTTGTGGGACTCATCTAATCAGGTGAAGGCCTTCATAGAAAATAACTGACCTTCCCCAGGCAAGGAGCAATCCAACAGCAGCCTGCCCTCAGACCCAACTGCAACTCTTCCCTTCTTTTCTAGTCTGTGGCCCACCCTGCAGATTTTGGACTTTTAGAGGCATGGTCAGTCTCTAAACTCCTATGGGCAATTATTTAAAATCAGTCTCTCTCTGTCTTTCTCAAGGTCCCCTCCCTGTACACCCATGCTACTCCTGCCAAAGTTTAGGGTTTATTTCTCCTCCCCTTGAATCTGGGCTGGTCCTGTGATTTCTTTGACCAATTAAATATGGCAGATATGAAAATTCTGAGATTTCTATGTCTAGACTATAAGAGACTTGAAACTTCCACTTTCTTCCTCTTGGAACATTTGCACTTGGAATGCTCCCACTTAAAACCCAACTGCCATGCTTTTAAAAGCCCTAACCACAAAGAGAGACAGTGTAGAAGAAAATGTAGGCCCCCCAGTCAACAGCTCCCATTCAGGATTCAGCACCATCTTGGATTTTCTAAAACCAGATGGGCTCTCAGATGACCATGGCTCCAGATAACATCATATGAAGCAGAAGAATGACCTGGCTGAGTCAACCCATAGCATCATGAACAATAAGAAAATTGATGTTGTTTTAAGCCACTATGTTTGGGACTGGTATTTTTACACAGCAATACATAGCCTACCTTAAAATTTGGCCTAAGGTAAGCATGTTGTCTACTAACAACTCAGTTTTGGGGGGGATGGTTCTGACTATGCTCTGTAAGAATCCGTTAGAACTCCCAGAAAAATGTTATTCTTATTTTTAACCCAAGCTCTCCTTTCCCTAAGTCTTCAAGCAGTTTAAGCTAACATGCCAGCTGGAGAAAAATCATGAACTTGAATCACACTTTTGCACTTGCACTAACCAGCTAAAAACTAAAAACCTTTCACTATGTTTTCCAGGAGTCAATGATTTGTTCATTAGCAAGCAAGAAAAGTGACCCATACCACACCACACCTCCTTTTTTAAAAAAAAAAAAGATTTATAGAGAGAGCTCAAGTAGGCAGAATGGCAGGCAGAGGGAGAGGGAGAAGCAGGCTCCCCACTGAGTAAGGAGCCTCATGTGGGGCTCAATCCCAGGACTCTGGGTTCATGACCTGAGCCAAAGGCAGCTGCTTAACTGACTGAGCCACTGAGGGGCACTGGTCAGGTGCCCTTGACCCACACCCTTTTAACTGATAGAGCAGAGTGGTAGTACTGTTGGGGTAGAGAAAGAAACTTTGCATGGAGTCAACTGAATTGACTCCACTATTATTACCTTTATTTTCTTGGGATAAATCTGGCCTTAATGGCTTCCTTTCAACGCTGCATTGCCCAAAGTCATCATTAATTTGATATTGATATAAATAATTTGATATTCCTTAGGGCTACATCATTTGCAGGGGGGTGGGGGTTCAGAAACACGATCTGAACTTGCCACAGACGATGGAACAGTGTCTTACACTTCCACCATGTCTCTTACTCTCTTAGAGGACTCAACTTTCCCTTCCTCTCGCATTTCTTGGAGAGAATGGAGAAGTGTGCAGCTTCCTTGCCCTGGGGGCCTATATCCACAAGGATATAAAGAGGATATATATCCATATAGGATATGGAGAGTTTTAGACTTGCATTGTTCTGCGGGGGAATGAGGCCTCAGGTCCAGTCTCTACAATGTTGGCCACCAGGATGTGTTTGGGCTTCAGACATTTTCCCTGGTTGTAAATTCTCCAAGCTGCTCCCTGGGATGTGCACACTTCTGTGCTCCTGTTTACCAAGTGTACGGGACCTAACTTCAGCAGACCCCACTGTGGAGCTACTCCAGCTCATCTGTATCTCGGCCTTGCTTGCGCTGCTCTAGTATTGTGTTGTGTTGGCAGTGCCTGGGGGCAACTCTTCTAGAGGCTTGCCACTCCTGCCCCATCCTCCCCACCCCCCCACCCCCACTCCACCAACCAGAGGAGCATGCCACTAGCCCTTCACCCTTGGTGATCTCAGATTCCCTTACTCTGTAAATTTTTACTAATGACCTCCTGGAGGACTCAGTCTTAGGAGGCACAATGGGACACATGTGACTGAGCTCCTCCCCCTACCTCTCTGTCTCACAACTGACCAGGGCTGGAAGGAGTACATTTTACCACTGTCTCCATCATGACTGGGTTCTCTTTATGCTACAGAATAGGAGGAGTTGGCAAACTTTTTCCGTAAAGGGCCAGATAGTAAATATTTTAGGCTTCCTGGGCCATATGGTCTCTGTCACAACTACTCAACTCTGCTGTTGCAGTGTGAAAACAGCCCTAGACAATATATGAATGAATGGGTGCGATTATATTCCATAAAAACTCTGTTTGTGAAAATAAGAGGTGGGCCAGATTTGGTCAGTGGGCCAGAGTTTGCCAGCCCCTGCTGTGGAAGAAACCAGTGGAGCTGAATCTTCCAGGTATAGATCTTGGTAAGGAGGTGTGGGGAGTTAGAGATGGCCAGTTTTTTCTTTTCTCTTTTTTTCTTTTTTCTTTTCTTTTCCTCCCTCTCTTTTTCTTCTTTCTTTCTTTCTTAACTTTCTTTCTTTCTTTCTTTCCATTCTTGGCCATCAGCTAGTGGCACTCTAAATCTTCATATTAAAAGCTCATTAACAGCTTTGACCAAACAGTGGAAGTGGCAATGTGCCCATTTCTAGCCCAGTCCCTAAGACCCTGGCAGATCTCTTTCTGTCTCTTGGAACACTCACTCTTGAAAGCCTGAACTATCATGTAGAAATTCCAATTACCCTGTAAAGACTATATGGAGAGGCTCTGAGATTATATGGAGATTTGAGAGGACCAGAGGGATCTGGAAGCCCAACCTTACAGCCATCCCCCAAGACACCAGGCATGTGAGTAAAATGGTCATGGATCCTTCAAGGAAGCCCAGCAACCAGCTGACTACCCCCAGCCCAAGCCGTAGGAGGCAGAAGAATCATGCTGCAAAGTTCTGCCCGTATTCATAACCCACAGGAATTCTCTGCAGTCACTAAATGTAGGTGGATTGTCTGAACAGATTATGGATGAAAAGTCAGTGAATTAATTCAAAACTATTATTCTTTTTCCATTTAAAATGTTACAGTCACTGGGGCACCTGGGTGACTCAGTCCATTAAGCCCATCCTCTGCCATGGGCTCAGGTCACGATCCCACATGGGGCTCTCTGCTCAGCAGGGAGTCTGCTTCTCCCTCTCCCTCTGAGCTCCATGCCCCCTGCTCTCTTGCTCTCTCTCCCTCTCTCTCTCTCAAATAAGTGAATAAATAAAATCCTTTTTAAAAAATCTAAAAGTCACTGAATCTCATTCTTTCCTCCTCTTGGTAAATACAAGGTAAATCTTTTAGCAGTTGACCTCTTATCTTACATGGCAGGGCATGAAAAGATTCCTTTTCCTACCACAAAGTTCCAGCCAAGAAATCTTGAAAGAAACATGAGCAAATAAAATAAAACAATAAGTGGTTGGGAAATAAGAGGACTTTGACATGTGCTTGACAAGTTTTCCTTTTTTCCTGCGGTGTGGGGGCCTGTAACGTCCTTGGCATAGTTACTCAGTTCTGCAGGGAAGCACACTGGGTTGAATGTGTGTCTATTCAAGTGTCACAGGAACAACAAAAAAATGAATACAAGGCCTTTCTCCTTTCTGTCTGATTTTCAAGAAGGAAGGGTTCTTACTTGTAGGTATACCAGCACCTGGACTTTCCATTTTAGGACAGAACCTGGATAATGGACAGATTTCCCCAAGAAAAATAATTGGAGTAAGGGACTAGACTATGCCTCCCAGAGTGATTTTGGGGGGCGCAGAAATGGAGGCCCTGGGGGTGAGGGTGGGGTATAGGTGGGGAGAGAGTGGAGGAGTCCTGTGGAGGCAAAGGCAAAGCGTGGATGGGAGAGAAAGAGACAGATTGTGAGCCACTCTGTCGGCTCCGTGAGTGGGAGACACGGCGCTGGGTGCGTGTGGGGGAAGAATTCCATAGTGGGCAGTTGGGACAGGGAATGATTTATGGAGTGGCAGCTGCTGCTTGTGTGAAAAATGGTGACAGAAAGCGGAAGAGAAGATTGTTAAGAGGTTATGTTGGGCACTAAGAGTGCCGTCCCCCACCTCCAGCTCTTTGATATTTTCTAAAAAGCTAAATAGCATTGGAATAGTTCCATTATCATACATTCCTCTTTAAACCGAGGCCTTTTCCATTTTTCAAAATGTCCTTTAGGGGAGAGGAATCATAGCCAAGTCCCTCTCATCGTTGGGGCTCTCTTCCATTTACTTTATGTTCAACAATCAAGTGCTGTTTGGGGGAAGGCACAGTGGAAGGTGCGAAGATCTCAACCAATGCCATTTTTGAGTGATTCTAGAAATCACTTGGTGGAATCTAAGAAAAAACACAAATATGCTTAATATAAATTTTGTTGAGGGGCACCTGGGTAGCTCAGTGGGTTAAGCCTCTGCCTTCAGCTCAGGTCATAATCCCAGGGTCCTGGGATCAAGCCCCACATCAGGCTCTCTGCTCAGCGGGGAACCTGCTTCCTCCTCTCTCTCTGCCTGCCTCTCTGCCTACTCGTGATCTCTCTCTCTGTCAAATAAATAAAATGTTTAAAAAAAATAAAAAAATATATAAGTTTTGTTGTTTGTTTCTGGAATATCAGGTCTCAATTACAGTTGATGATATCCATAGAACATCTTTTACAAATCTTTTATAAATCTTCGAATAGATCTTTATAGGTCTTTAAAAAGCAAAACAGTATGGGTTTATGTTACCGAGACCAAAGATAAACAACAAGATGAATATGAATTAAAATAGGCATCTCATAGTACACAAATGGTACTTCCTCCTGGAGGTAACAATCCCAGTGATGGCACCATTCGTGGAATCAAAAAGCATCGATTGTTTGTTTCCTGAGATTCAGAGTCTCTTATGGTTTGTCTGCCTCTCTTTTGTCTTGTTTTATTTTTCCCTCCCCTCTCCTATGATCTTCTGTCTTGTTTCTCAAATTCTTTGTATCAGTGAGATCATGCAATTGTCTCTCTCTGACTGACTTATTTCACTCTAGTTCCATCCACATCATTGCAAATGTCAAGATTTGGGGGGGGGGGGTTGATGGCTGCATAATATTCATATATATATATATATATATATATATATATATATATATATATGTGACTAGACTATGCCTCCCAGAGTGATTTTGGGGGGAGCAGAAATGGAGGTATGTATGTGGTATGTGGTATATATATATATATACATACCACATACAACATACACACATACATACCATCTTCTTTATCCATTCATCTACCAATGGACATCTAGGCTTTTTCCATAGTTTGCCTATTGTGGACATTGCTGCTACAAATATTCAGATGCACGTGCCCCTTCGGCTCACTACGTTTTTTATCTTTGGGGTAAATACAAATTAAGGGTTGCTGAAGTGGAGGCAGGTAGGAGTGATGGGGTGGCTGAGTGATGGACTTTGGGGAGGGTATGTGCTATGATGAGTGCTGTGAAATGTGTAAGACTGATAAATCACAAACCTGTACCCCTGAAACAAATAATACATTATTTTTTTTTTTTAAAGCACTGATTCTCCAACAGCTTAGGTGGAAATAAAGATGCTGCACTCTGGAACACTGTTGGGATTGCTTTTAACAATGACTGGTTATATTTTTAGTGATTTTTCTTATTGGGGAAAACAGAATTTTTTCTTTATATCTAGGCTGGCTTTACTTGGGGACCTATGGACAAGTATGTATTTCTTTTGTGCTTTTCTGTTGTTTCTTTCAATTAAACTGAACATTCACTGAGCCACACAGTTATATTTGGGTTTCACACTGTATTCTTTAAGACCTATCTATGTAATGCAGACAAAAGTTATGCTTTTGTTTCGAGAGAAAATACAGCATTTAGAATCTTTGTATCTCCCAAAACTTGCTTCTGCATTTCTTGCTAAGTATTAAACAATTTCAGAGAAAATCCCAAGTAAAATCTCATAGTTGATAACCACATATAAATATACTTCTTGAAACTGGCATATAATTTTGTAGTATTATTTTAACTTTCTAATGGAAAGAGTAGAAAAGGAGCCTCAACAAAAATTTCTTTAATCTTTGTGTTGATTAGGAATAAGAGAAGTTATAACCAGAGCTATCTATTGATCTAGCATTGATGTGGAGTCAAAGTCAGGAATTTGGCACCACTGCAAATGCAGTTTGTCCCCAGACTTGCTTTGTTGGCTTCCATAATGGTTTCGGGTTTTGTTTTTGTTGTTGTTGTTGTTGTTGTTGTTTTTGGTTTTGAGTTTTAATCAGTTCCTTTTAGATAGGGTTTGCCATAATTACCATTACTCCCTCATGCCCTGCTTGCTTTAGTCATTTCTACTATCTTCCTGAGGTTTTGTTTTGTTTTGTTTACAGTCCTTGGTGAGAGTGTGTAGACATTACTTCCGTTAAGTTGACTATAAAACCTGCAGAGCAATCTGGTTATGCATCAGTTGCTTTATCATTTCTAGATTCACTACAACGTGGCCTTAGGTTGGCTCTCCCTGCAGCTTTCTTAATGTTACGTATTTAGTTTAATTGTGACTCTGGACCTAAAAATAATATTGCAGCATGCCAGTTACCATTGATGGCACTAAATTATTCCTTCTGAGCAAAAGCCTTTAGTGTTATTAGGAGTGTGAGACGCAGGTCCTCATGCTCGTGAACACCAACACTGAACTCCCTGAAAGAAAAGTATTTCAGAAGTCTGATTCAGGCTGATTTCAAACATTTCTTGAGGGCCTACTAAAATCTATAACATTTTTTACCTTTCAGGATCCATTGTATATTTCTTTTTTCTATTCTGTAAACATAACAAATAGATCACAAAGAAGAGAAGACTTTATTCTGAAAGATCATGTCAATCACATTAGCATCTACTTGAAATGATAGTCCAATGTGTTAGAATCCCTTAAAAAGTCTCCTTCCATTTTTCTTTAAAAAAAAAAAAAATGGGTAGCAATAATATGCATTTAAAAATAAAAGCCAGCTGCTCATCATACATTCACAATTCCTCCCGCCCCTTCTTTGCAGGGCACGCAGGAAGTCAAATTCCCAGTTTTATTTTGCCTTTTTCTTAATCTTCTACTGCAAGGCTGTTTTCCATTTAGATGGCTCTGGTGCCTGGAAGTAGGTATTTTTGTGCCCTGCCTCCCTAAATAAAAAAGGTATTTATCCATTCAGCACATTGTCTTTTTCAACACTTTTTAGACCAAAGGGACTAGAGAGCACACACATTTTGGAAGACTCTGATAGAATTTCATCAGTTAATAAAACCACATTTTAAGCAAACATGTTTCTCTTATCTGCCTTTTTCCCCCTAAGATATGAGATGTGCTAGGTTGATTGCAAAAAAGGCCCCAATTCTCTACTCCTCCTATCTAAGCCCTTTGCAGAGTAACTTTTTAGTTCCTTCTATCCAGAAGTAGATTCTGTTTCCCTACACTTGAACCTGGGCTGGTCTTGTCACTTTCTTTGGCCAATATGGTGGCAGCAGTGATGTGTTCCTTCCTAGTCTTTAAGAGGCCTTGTGCTTCCATTCTGTCATATAGCCTTGCCACTGCCGGGAGAACAAGGCTGGGCTAGGTTGCTGGAGTGTGAGAGAACACATGGAACAGAACCAAGTCATCCCAGCTGAGGCCGTTACAGATCAGGCAGCCACCAGCCAACCTGCCAACTGGCCATAAGCGCCTGGCAGACACCAGCCACGCCCAGTCTACACCAGCAGAACCACTCAGCCAACCCATAGGCTTATAAGAAATACTGAAGTGTTCTCCCTAAGTCACTGTATTTTGGGGTGTTCTGTTATACAGTGCTAGGTATTGGATATAGTTCCTCATAATACTGCAGTGTAAGTGTCCATGTATCAGAGACTATGAACATAGAGATGCCTGTAGTTTGGACGTTAGTGTCAAATTCACATGTTCAGAATCCCAGCTTTATGACTCACAAAATGTGTGACAAGCTAATCCCTCTAAATTTAGGTTTCTCATAGAAACTAAGGAAAATTAGCATGTTGAAGGACTATTGTAAAGATGAGAGATGATTATACATTAAGTACCTGGAAAATAGGCACTCAGTAGATGATGGAAGTGACTAGTGTATTTGTTTATATGTTTGATGTTATGTGACTTATAACAGTTAAGTTTCATCTTCCTGGAGCCCACTGGTTTACAAGTAATAGATTGACAACTATGAGACTGGTCTATGTATCTGGCCTTGGCTTAGGAGACCTGCCTAAGCCTTAAGTAACTATAGGTAAGTTACCTCTAAGTTACTTTCTTCTGCTAGCAATATCTCAAGGTGATTCTCCTTGGAGACCTAGGAATTATACAGCCCAGACTTTCACCCTGCAACCCATGGAATTCACTTCTGCTGGCCTTCTCTGTGGTTCATTGTGACTACGCTGACTTGATCTGTCTCTCCCTAGTTTGCTGCTATTTTTAGCTTGTCCCTCCTACAGTTGTGGGGGCATGTGGACATGGTTACTGTGACTTGGCTTCTCCACCCATTTGCTCTATCTTGTCTTGTTACACACTTTATCAGTACTTTTATCAAGTTCTCATGGCAAAGACAGTGTTTACAACTGCTCCAACCCCCTCTCTCTCTGGGTATGTGATGAAAGTACACTTCCCGGTCCCTCATATCTGGTAGGACATGTGATTAGTTTTAAACCATGGAAGTTTGTTGCAGGCTTGATGTCTAACTTCTGAGTTGAAACAATGAAAAGTAGGTGCACATTCTGCATGTTCTCTTTCCACTCCATGGTTGACCAGTTGGGAAAGATAGATCAGAAGTCAGTGGATAGAGGATGACAAAAGCACCTGATGGAAAGAGATTGGATCCCTGTGTCATCAACTGGAAGAGAGCCTCCTAAGGGAATAACTTCTCCAGGATAATCTGCACCGGACTTTGCATGAGTTAGAAATAATTTTTTATTATGTGTAGTCCCTAAGATTTGAGAGGTTGTTCCTGCAGCATAGCCTAATATATCTTGACTAATGCAATCCCAAATTTTATAGCCCTATTTTATTTCTTAAAATGCTCCCAGCATCACAAATATAATTTATATCATTGCTTCTCACATATCCTTTGCATCTTTAAACCTCAGCGAGCTTCTTGGAATTTGGGTAGAACTCCACATGTATTTTGTGGATGCTTACCATTTGGTAGGTATTGGATTAGGCACTGAGGTTGGATAGACAAAAGTTAAAAATGACACCCCAGAGCCTCATTCAGTGTTACATCTCTCCAACACTAAGTTCTGATATCTTCACTCGGCCCCCAAATACAAATTCTCTGCCCATAGTGAACGTTGAAGAAGGGCAAGAGAGCACCTTTTTTCCTTTGCTTCTCCTTTGCAAGTCTCCATTCTTGAGGCTATAGGGCAACTCTGCCCATATCATGTTACTTTTTCCTCCCAGAAGAGCCACTGGAGACTCCTGTAACATTACTAACATTCAGCGACCCTCACCAACATCCTCACTGCAGATATAAAATTTCAATGTCACGGTATTTTATTCTTGTTGTTCATTTTCTTGTATAGATACCAAGAAAGATGGATCACAAGATTGTGAGTCTATGGGTTTCACCCTAGCATTGTGTACAAGGCAGAAGGACCTGGTTATTTAAAATAGGAAAGTACGTATTTAGTAAAATGATGTTTAGCTTTATTTTCCACTAAAAAGGCAAAACACTTGGTTAAAGAAAGAGACTTTTTGACAGAGGAAAGATGAGGTTGATTAAAAAAAAAAAAAAAAAAAAACATAGTCCCAACAGTAATACTTAACTTCAGTCATCACAAATTTGCATTCCCAGTTTAGCTTCAGAGCCCTGAAACATTTCTCCTTCCAGTGCTTTTTGGGTTTTTCATCTGCTACTAAACAATATGTTGCTGGGTAATTGGAGTCACATTTGGGGTGTTTTCAAGGATCTCCGTGTATTGATTAGATGACATTTGGGGCCAGGAAAGAGGATGGTTCAGGAGAACTTCAGATTATATTTTCCTGTTCTAAAATGTTAAAAGGGTTTGTGTGTGTGTGTGTGTTTGTGTTTGTGTGTGTGTGTGTGTGTGTGTGTGTATGTGTGTGTTTTAAACCAGAGGTGACTACCAAGCCCAAAATGAATCAGAGAAGATTGAACAGCTGGATGCTATAAATGTCTCAGTATTGGAATTCATCTTTCAATCATTTCACTAATCATACATAGAATATTCAGGAAAAGGATGTTTGCCATGGACCCTTCATCTGTTTCCCAGCTCTGCAGTATCTGACACTGAGTGACAACGGCTCACTTTAGTGCTAAATGTGTTAGATGGAGATAATGAATTCTCAGTCTGTGTAAGTAAATCAGTTTCCCCTCTTTCCCCAGCCTTAATCAGCCTCTCACACGTGAACAGGACCTCACACATGCTCCCTGCTCCCTGGTATGCTGTCAAATCCTGTCTGCCAAAAGAAATCTACTTCACAGATTTTAGATGAGATTTAAAAAACAGTGTTCTTTACTGAACAGTAATAAGATTTTACTAACCCCTTGATTTACAGACTAAATGTGAGAGATGTGGCTAATTTGGCATTGATAATACTGCAAAATACAGTAAAATTCTATTTTTAAAATAGTGCCAGTTGAGAACCTTTTTCCCATGTAAACAATTCAGAAGTCCCTTATTGAAAAAGAAACCCTTTTTCCTGATTATGCTGCAATTGGCACAAAATTTGGGGGTAATGAATTGGAAGCATTGCATTTTCTTTTCTCAGTGTTAAATTTAAAAAAAAAATTCAAAGCTTAGCAATGATAGCAAGACTGATTTTATTTTTGTAATTCTCTGACTACTGAGTTCAAGAACCCAATAGCTAGCATGGAGTTGGCTACACAACAAAGATCTGTTGAACTAAAATCTTTAAAGGTTTGTTCAATTGAAATGTCTGTTTTATCTTTAGCCCGACTTTTATCTGTCTGGAATGTTCCTCTGGCAATAGTACTATATTCTGACACATAGTTCTTTTTTAAGTACTAAATTACATTGCTGTTGGAGTTTTAGACTTTGAATATGCCCCATGTGGAACATTTCAAATGGTAGATGGAACTCCTATGCCACTGAAAATTTTAAACTACGTGAAAGAAAAATCTGTTTCTTTTACTAATTTCCGTCCAACCATAATATTTTTTATCCGTGCTGAGACGATAAATCCTACTGAAGTAAATACATTGTTTGGTTGGTTTTGTGTCTGTGTTACTGCCTTTATTTTTCTTGTAATCATTCTGAAGTTCTTCTGTTGTTAAAAGGAAAGGACATTCAGATAGATGCTTTTAATTAAAATTTTGATAAAGATGTATGAAAATAAAGGACATAGAAAATAGAAAATGAAGAGGAGAGGATGTAAAGATACTTTAATAAAGACATAGTGAAGATCTTGAGTTGGAGCCTTCTAGTCACTGTAGGTCCAGAACACTGGGCACATTCGTTGAACTGTTAGGACCAGTACGGCTCGTAGAAGCTTTGGACATGGTCTCTAAGCAGCCTTTGGGGAAACAATCCATTGCTAGGATTCTGAGCCCTTGGACACTTCTGAAGGCCAGGGGAGGGGGATAATAGAGTCTGGGGTAGGGGAGGACTGAAGAGCACATTGTGAGATCCCACCCTAAGGAAAGATGAAGACTAAAGAGAACTTTAAGCAGCCCTTGAGGTGGGAAGATTCCATGGTCTGGATGTTTGTGCCCCCGCCCCCCCGGGTTTCATATATTGAGATCCTACCCCCAAGATGATGGTCTTAGGAGGTGGGGTCTTTGGAGGGTGATTTGGTCCCTTATAAGAGAGACACCCCCTCACCCATAGCTCCTTAGTCCCTTCTGCCATGGGAGGACATATCTGTGAACTAGAAAGAGGGCTCTCTCCAGAACCCCAGAATCCCCAGAACTGTGAAAAGTAAATTTCTGTTATTTATCATCCACTCAGTTCATGGAATTTTGGTTACATCAGCCTGAAAGACTAAAAGAGATAGGGACCTCTAATCCAAGTTAATCACTGTGGCTTGAATCTAGATGCAGACTTACCTTCAGATCTATGTCTGAGTTTAGGATAAAAGAGCTGGGAGTGAAAACATGAAGATTTTATTCTCCAGACCATGTGGGGCAGTTGTGTACAAGCTGTGACTGCTTTTAGGACCCTGGAATGAGTAGGGTCCCAGTTTCACATTCCTATAACTCATGGTATGACCTCAGCACTGACCACTGAAAGAGTAGATGCTATGTCAGCAGCAGGTCAGCTGGTGGCATGAAGTGACAAGCCAAGTACACTGGATACAGGCAGAGAAAATGGCCATACCTGTGGGATGGAAGTAGGGGTGGTGAGGTCCAGCAGAGTACCATGGTCACCAGGGCCATAGGGCACATGAGGGACATCTTCTGGGATGCCCAGTTGTAGTGGGGAGTGGGAATGGCTTCTGAAGGGACTAGAGGTGCCACAAAAGAAGGTGGAGGCTCTAGGTTGGTAAATGTAGGTATAGATATGAACGTGGCCCCAGTTGTCTCCCAGCAGTGTCCAGGGCCTGAACACTTGGGACAGAGACAGAAAAAGCGATCTGAAGGAGATGTCCTTATCAAATCAAGTAGAAAATTTTTGTTTAAAAATATTAGGAAAACCAATGGAAAGAACTGAAAACACACATGTGTCAGGCACCCATGGGTGCCATTTTCTCTTTTGGGTACCTTCCAGAGCTGCCTTACCCATTCTCAACTAGCTCTAAGAAAGGACATCACGAAGTCCATTTGTATGAGATTAAACAAATGCTCAAGTATGTAAATATAATGTTTCTAAAATCACAAAGCAAATTTTGTGTGGTGAAAACTTCAACTTTGGTTCATGTCTTTTCCACTCAAGGATGGATCATGATTTTTCCTTTATTCTTACCATGATTTCTAAGAGAAAACCATGCAAAAAAAAAAAAAAAAAAAAAAAAAAAGCAAAATAGGTGGAGGGTATACAAGTGTTCATTGTATTCTTATACTTTTTTAGTACTTTTTTTTTCTTAAAAAAAAAAAAAAAGGAAAAGTCATGCAAAACCAAACTTTGAAAAATAGAGGGAATCAAGCGTCTGACCTGGAGGGCTCACCAAGAGGTTGTTTGCCCCCGGCCTCTCTTTTCAAGGAATTGCTCCTCCTCTTCCTACAACTTCATTCTTAAACAACCACCTTTGATCCACAGAATACTGAGTGGTCCCTGTATTACTTTCCTACGGCTGCCATAATGTAGTATCACAAACAGAAACCCAAGGTGTCCCATGGGGCCATGCTTCCTCCAAAGACTCCTTTTTGCTTCTTCTACTTTCTAGTGGTTGCCAGTAGCATTGGTGTTCCTTGGCTTATGACGACATACCTCCAGTCTCTGCCTCTATCTTCAAGTCTTCTCTGTGTCTCCCGTCTCTGGGTCCAAATTTTCTCCTTCTTATAGAAATACCAGCCATTGGGGGCTCCTGGGTGGCTCATTGGGTTAAAGCCTCAGCCTTCGGCTCGGGTCATGATCCCAAGGTTCTGGGATCGAGCCCCGCATCAGGCTCTCTGCTCAGCGGGGAGCCTGCTTCCCCCCCCCTCTCTCTCTGCCTGCCTCTCTGCCTACTTGTGATCTCTGTCTGTCAAATAAATAAATAAAATCTTTAAAAAAAAAGAAAGAAAGAAAGAAAGAAAGAAAGAAAAGAAAAGAAATACCAGCCATTGGATTTAGGGCTCACTCATGGGATCTGAACTCATCTCAACTTGATGAGATCTGCAAAGACCCTTCTTCCAGGTAAGGTCACAACCACAGATTCTGGGCAGACACAAATTTGGGGTGATTCTATTCAACTCAATCTAGTCCCCTCAGATCTCCATCTCCTGGTGGACACACCCTGTGTAATCCCTCTCCTTGAATGTAGGCAGCACCTGCGAAAGTAATGGGATAGTCATTTCTGTGTTTATGTTACATTATAGAAGACTCGATCACAGCAGACTGGAGAGAGATTCACCTGGTGGCTTTGAGCAAGGACATGAAGGTGGTCTTAAGTTGATGAGAACAACCCCCAGCTGACAGCCAGCAAGAAAACAGACCTACAGCCACAAGGAGCTGACCTCTTCCAGTAACCAGAGTGCAGGTTTGAAATGGTTTTTCCCCAGGAGCCTGCAGACAAGAATTCAGACTGGCTGACACCTTGATTTCAGCCTGTTGAGACCCTTAGCAGAAGACCCAGTGAAGCCATACCCAGACCTTTGACCCACAGAAACCGAGATAATCAATGAGCATTCTTTCAAGCTGCTATGTTTTCTTGGTAACTTTTTGCATGGCGGTAGAAAACTGATATACCATCTCAGTAACCTCATTCCCTATAAATTGGTCTACAAATTAATCACATTACAAGGATCTTCCTTGGAGATGTGGAATTTGGAAGAGAGACAAGAGTCCCATTTGGAGCTGCTCTGATGATTCCTGGCTTCATTTTGACTCGGTTGTTATTGTATACCCAGTATCCTCCCCCCAAATTTGCATGCTTTTTTTTTCCCCCTTTAGAAAGCCAGAGTTGATTTCTGCTTTTTACAACCAAAGGAACTATAACTAACACAAAAGTGTAGAATGTAACTATTGTTGAAAGTACTAAGTTGCCTTAAATGATGGAGTGAATCTAAAAAACAAAAGCTCCAATTTTTAAAGAAAGGTTTCAATTTTAAAAATTAGTACTGAGATGTGGACGTGATAATGGAGTATTTGACTATATGCTAATTATCAGGCTATGGACTATACATACAGAAGCTCATTTAATTTTTACAAAGACCATATTCAACTTGGACAGGACTGGAGGAGGTTATGCTGAGTGAAATAAGTCAAGCAGAGAAAGTCAGTTATCATGGTTTCACTTACTTGTGGAGCATAAGGAATAACACGGAGGACATTGGGTAAAGGAGAGAAGTGAGTTTGGGGAAATCGGAGGGGAAGACAAACCATGAGAGACTGTGGACTCTGAGAAACAAACTGAGGGTTTTGGAGGAAAGGGGAGGGGGTGGGGTATTGTATGAGCCTGGTGGTGGTTATTAAGGAGGGCACGTATTGCATGGAGCACTGGATGTGGTGCATAAACAATGAATCTTGGAACACGGAAAACATAAAATTAAATTAAAAAAAAAAAAGACCATATTCAATCTGTATTTTAAGATTAATTCATTTATTTGAGACACACAGAGAGAGCATATTCACAAAGTGGGGAGGGGCAAAGGAAGAAGGAAAGAGAGTCTCAAGCAGATTCTGCTTGAGTTGGAGTGAGGAGGCCCACATGGGACTTGATCTCGTGAGATTACAACCTGAGCAGGGGGACGGGGCAGGGGGAGAGGGAGAAGCAGGCTCTCCACCGGCCAGGGAGCCTAACATGGGGCTTGATTCCTGGGATCATAACCTGAGCCGGAGGCGGACGCTTAACCGACTGATCCACCCAGGCGTCCCCATCGGCTTTACTCTTAATCTTACTTCTCATTTGCAGATCTCAGAAGGGGCAAAGCTGGGATATTAACCTCGGTCTGTCTGATTCTAGAGCTTGCTTTATTCATCACTAAGCAATATTGCATCAAACAAAATAATTAGAACTCCACGTTGGCCCTAAGTCATAACCCTGAGCTTAAGAAGAGTCTCTTATTCTACCAAGTGAAACAATGAGGAGTAAAAATTTATCTTATAGCTAATGAAATAAAATCTGGGTGAAATTTTAGAAATGATTCACTAATGATGTCTAGGAACACAGAAGCTATTTGTGCTGGGAATTGATAGGACTGACCTGGCTCTACCTGGTTGCCGAGCACCTCTCAGCCCACCTCCCACCAAAGGTGACACAATCGCTCCTCCACCTGTGGTCGCTCAGCTCCAGGCCTCGGGGCCCACGCTTCTCAGCCGTGATGCTACATTCGCTCCACCTGGAAGCTTTTAAATACTGTAGAAGTTCTGCCTGTACCTGGGGCCAATCACATCAGAGTACCCAGGTGGGATTCAGGCTTTGGTATTTTCTACAGCCTTCCAGGTGATTCCACTCTGCAGTCACAGTGGAGAATACTGCTCTAGGATCTATGCAGACCTCGGGAAGAAGGGCTGCAAGGAAGCCCTACTCAGAAGCACACCCCTAGGTCAGCAACAGGACAGAGGATCTCCACAGGGAGGACCTAGCTCCGTCTAAGCCTGTCTGGGGACCCATCTCTGCCTTCCTAACAACAGACCGAGAAGGGGGGTTCTGCCCAGCTGCCGATGTTTGCATGTAGATCCACAGGTAAGAGAAGCGCTTTGTTTCCCGGTAGGATCTTTATACCACTGTTGGCTTTTGGGGATGGTTATACAGTCAAAGGGATCTAAAATGATATTCTCAGGGGCTTTTCAACTGGTGGCACTGGACGCAAAGCCTTCAGGAAGTGATTGTGCCTCTTCCTCCTTCAAACCCAAGCTTTACTGCAAAAGGCTCAGGTATGCGTCTCTTTCTCTTCATCACAGGCTTCTGCGGACTGATGATACTTTTTGTTTTGTTCATTAAATACTCCAAAATGTATTAAGATTACTGAACACCACACACATATACATATATACATACATATATACACACATACATTCAAAGTCACATGGCCAGCTGTCCTCCAGTTCAGCAAGGGCCCCGGGCAGAAAACCCTCTGCTTTTTTCTGCAGACCCACACTCTGGTATGTTGTTTCTAACTGCAGAGACCCTCCAGGTTCCTTGAGTTTGAGTTTGTTTTAATAACATGCCTCATACTCTAATTCTTACTACTCTGGGGTTTCAACTGCCTTGACATGCCTCCCTGAAGCGGAGCTCTACTTGCAACTTACCAAATTGCCTTGAGCCTGCAATTCAGACTGCCATCTCCTAAAGCCATCACCCCTTCCTATATCACCCCTTTGCTGCGCTTTGCACACTGACCACCCCCTCCTGTTGGTGGCCATTAGCTGCATTGTTCCCCACCATGCTTGACTCTGCTCCCAGCTCTGTCCCACAGTCAGTCCCTCTTCTAGTCACCCCATGACACTTACTGGAATCCCCTTATGACCAAGCAGGAGCACTTACTAAAGGTAAATAGTCACTGGCTTTTAGATATTAATACATTTCATCCCCAAAATAGCCTAGCGGTGTTTGAAATGCCTTTTAGAATGTGTATGTAATTTACGGTGCTTACTCCCCAACAGATCAATAAGAGAACATCTATATTTTATAAGATTAAATATATGTACACTTATTCAATAAATATTTTATGTGCCAGAGACGAGTCCAGGGTGTGAGATAACAACACAGCCCAGGTTCCTGTTCCGTGGGGCTGACATTAACTGACATAGTTAGATGTGACACACATTATGCAAATAAAGAAAAAACTATTGAAGAATGTTGAGTACTGGGAAGCAGATACAACATGGTCAAGGAGGGACTTTAAATCAGGGAGTTAGGAAGGTAATTAATGAAGAGGTGATGTGTGAGCTAAGGCATGAATGATGGAGAGGCCTGGGGGAAAAGTGTTCCAGACAGAAGGATGAACTAGGACAAAGGCCCTTGGAGGGAACAAGCTCCACATCACTGGTGACCCCGTAAGAAGGCTGTGGAAGTGGGTGTGGTAGGGAGAGAGGCATGGGGTGACGTCAGAGGGGTCGGCAGGGTAGGATCAGGGAGAGCCTACATAAGGAGTACAGATAGTATTCTACGAATTGTGGAAGGCCATTGACAGGCCTTAGGTAAAAGCTGGAAGGGATGCGATTTATGTTTGTAAAACATCACTTGGATTGCCAGGAAGAGAATAGATTATGAAGGGCAACCGGGAGACCTGTTGAGAAGGAAAATGTATCCATCCAGATCCATTCGGCTTGGCCTGGACTAATGGGTTGCAATTCAGATAGAATTAAAAATATCTTTTGGGACAGGGTTGATACCAAGAGGCATCAGGGAAATGGAAGAACCAAGAACAACCTGCAGATTGGAAAGTAGATAAATGGCTAATAGTAGCGCCTTTAACTGAGATGATGAAAACTAGGAGAAAACATTTGGCAGAAAAAAAAAACAAGAGATTTGCAGACAGGTGACATTGAAGATGCCTACTAAGCACCAATCACCGAATAATCCCTTACACATTCAGTGTCCTGAGCGATCTACACAGCAAATTAAAAATGCATAATATCTCCATACTTTCTAAGATCTAAATTCCATTCAGGATGGAAAATGGTGTACTTTGGCCTATTAATGTTCTTCTCGCATTTTTGTTCATATAAATAATGTGATAGACATCTGGGAACATAAATTTTTAATTTGTCCATACTATTCTTACTATTTTCAACAAGTTGGGAAAAAAAGAACTTCGACAGTCCTTCTGTATTCACGGCACACATCTAACCTAGTGCCCATGTAACTGCAGAGTCTGTCAGTGGTAAACTGAACAGAAGGAGCTGGGGAGGCATCTGTGGGGGGAGCCAAATGCCAGTCCTCTCACACTGAATCCTGGCTGCTGAGCACCACGCATGGGAGGGAGTTCCGGCTGATGCCCTGCTTTCTTTCTCCACCCATGACTGCTGACATGGCCCTGGGAATATGGCACCCTGACCCAGAAATGCCTCCTAGTACTGGTCTTCAAAGTAGTCCAGCCTTCAACTACAAGGTATTGATGAAAACAGTGTTCACATCAAAGAAGATTTGAATTTAAACAACCATGGGAAGTAAATTATTGCTATATCTTTCTGAATTACTATTGTAGAAAATTCGGAAGTTATGGTAAAGAAAATTAGCATCATTCATGATATCCTTACACCCAAAGAGACAACCTTGAACTTTTGATGTGCTTTCTTCAAATATATCTATGTGTGGGTACACACACATAGATATACATATTTTTCTTTCATAAAATTGGAGGTTTCTGCTTTTTTCTCTTAAAAATATATCACGTGCATTTTTCCATATCATTACCTTTCTAAAACACGATTGTTAATGACTGCAATCATATGAGTGTCCATAATTTTTAACCATCCCCTATTGACAGAATTAGGATTCCGTCTCACATTTTCGCTCATAGAAATAATGCTGTGATAAACATCCTTAAACACAAATCCTTGTCTACATATTTGATTCATTTAAGAATTTTAGTTTCCTTGATTTCTAGAAATTAAACAACTAGGTCAAATGGTAAGAATTTTTTTTTTAAGATTTTATTTATTTGCGAGAGAGAGAGAATGAGGGCATGAGCAGGCGGGAGGGACAGAGGGAGACAGAGCAGCAGGCTGCCTGCCCAGCAAGGAGCCCTATGCGGGCTTCATCCCAGGACCCTGAGATCTGAAGGCAGATGCTTAATTGACTGAGCCACCCAGGTACCCCAGAAGACAAGAATTTTAAAGCAAATTCCCTGCCACCAAAGTTGTGCTAGTAACGATGACAAAAGCTGTTTGAAAATGTCTGTGTCCCCACAGCCATTTTGTGAGTGGACATAAGATTTTCTTCATTTGAAAAAAAAAAAAAAAAGGCATTTTGTTTATTTAAAGTTTTTGTGGTTTTCTTCTTTTCTAAGTCTTTCTGTTGGGTCTGCAGGTGTACAATTACTGCCTGTTTCTGGAATTATTTTTTATTGAAGGATAGTTGACATACAATATTGTATTTGTTTTAGGGGTACAACATTATGATTCAGTATCTATATACATTGCAAATGGTTACCACAGTAAGTCTAGTTACCATCTGTCACCATCCAGAGTTGTTACAGTATTTTTGACTCTATTCCCTGTGCTGTACTTGATACCCCACGTCTTACTTCTTTTATAACAGGAAGATTGCACTTATTAATCCCCTTCAGCTTTTTCTTTCATCCTCTACCCCTCCCCTCTGGCAACCACCAGATCCTTCTCTGTAGCCATGAGTCTGTTTAAAGTTGTTTTGTTTTTTTATATTACTGTCCAAATAAGCAAATACATTGAGTCTGAACACTGTTTGTTGTTTATGATGTAGGGCTTGATCCCAGGACCCTGAGCCAAAAATCCAGAGCTGGACGCTCAACAAATTGAGCCACCCAGGTGACCCTGAACACCTTTTAGATGTCCTTTGGCCACTGTCCTGAATTGCCATGTTGATAATTTGACCGTTATTGTTTTAGGAAAGTTTATTATCGATTTATGAAGGCCCTTTATGTAGAAATAAATGAGATACTTGGAAAGTGATGTCATTATAAATATTCTCCTAGTTGTCCCTTACCTTTTAACTTTCAATTTTTTTTTTAAGATTTTATTTATTTATTTGACAGACAGAGATCACAAGTAGGCAGACAGGCAGGCAGAGAGAGGGAGAGGAGGAAGCAGACTCCCTGCTGAGCAGAGAGCCTGATGTGGGACTCCATCCCAGGACCCTGAGATCATGACCTGAGCTGAAGGCAGCGGCTTAACCCACTGAGCCAACCAGGTGCCCCAATTTTGCTTTTAAGTCCTAATTTTTGTGGGAACATTATATCAAAGTTAATAGATATTTGGGCATCAGATCAAATCCTGGCTCTGCCTCTTACTAGCTGTGACCTTTCAAATTGTTTAGATTCTCTAAGGCTCAAACTCCCCAACATTTTAAATTTTAATAATTCTAATGTGATAAATCTGTGGTACAAAGTGAACACAAGAATAATAATAATGATAACCTTAACATTCATGTCAGATATTATGTACTCTTTATGTGGATCCTCTGGTTTAAATCTCACAACAGCTGTCTTGGGAAGTCTTCTGACATCCAGGTATATTACTTATGATAGATAATGCAAACATAGCCTCGGAGGAATCCTGTAGTAAAGAAACCTGGTACATCCGTTTTATCCAAGCATCTGCCAGACTTTCTTAATCGCAGAAATTCTTTTTCAGGTGGTACCACTAACATTACACAGTACTGGCATTTCAAGGACAAACTCCTTTTTATTTTTTAATTTTTTTAAAGCTTTTATTTATTTGAAAGAGAAAGCGAGGGACAGAGTGGGAGCAGAGGAGTTGTGCAGAGGGAGAGGGAGAACCAGGCTCCCCACTGAGCAGGGAGCCCAACACAGGCCTCCATTCCAGGACCCTGGGATCATGACCTGAGCCGAAGACAGATGCTTAACTGATTGAGCCACCCAGGAGCCCAAGAAACTTCTTCTTAAATTATATTTTAGGGACGACCGGGTGGCTCAGTCAGTTAAGTGTCTGCCTTCGGCTCAGGTCACAATCCCAGGGTGCTGGGATCGAGTCCAGCATGAGGCTACTTGCTCAGCAGCGAGCCTGCTTCTCTTCTCTCTCTCTCTGATAAATAAATAAACAAATAGTATTTTATGTTGAGATCATTGCAGATTCCCAGGCATCTGTAAGAAATAATACAGAAAGAGCCCATATGCCCTTTACCCAGTTTCCCCAATGGCAACATCTTGCAAAACCACAGGACAAGGTCACAACCCATGCGGCCAGGACACAGAACATGACCCTCACGGCCTGCCAGGATCCATCTGTGACCTTCCACAGCCACCAGGCTTCTCTTTCACCCACTTCTTTGTTAGGCCAAACTTTTTTCCACGAGCAGCTGTGAGAGATCCCATCTCTCCGCAGCCTCACCAGTATTTGGGTCATCGCTCCTTGTTTCTCTCAGACATCCCCGTGGGGGTGTGCCCGCATTTCACTGTGGTCTTTGTTGACATTTCCTCATGGCAGATGACGTCAAACATCTTTTCATGTGCTTTTTTGCCATCTGAATATCTTCTTCAGTGACATGTCTCTTCATGTCTTTTGCCCACGTCCTAATTGGATTTCTCAAACTCAAACCTCAAGTTCTTTGTACTCAAGAGTAGTTTTTTGTCAGATATGTGGCTTACAAATATGTTCTCCCCTTCTGCAACATACTGTCAACAGGGCTATTCACAGAACAGAAGTGTTTCATTTTTGACGAAGTCCAACTTACCAACAACACTTTTCCTAGATTCGGGATTCTAGGCGGTAGTTCTTTTCTTTCAGCATTTAAGAGATCGATTGTTGCTTTCTTTTGACCTCTGTTATTTCTGATAAGAAATCTACTATTGGGGATACCTAGGTGGCTCAGTGGGTTAAGCCGCTGCCTTCAGCTCAGGTCATGATCTCAGGGTCCTGGGATCGAGTCCCACATCAGGCTCCTGCTCAGTGGGGAGCCTGCTTCCCTCTCTCTCTCTCTCTCTCTGCCTGCCTCTCTGCCTACTTGTGTTCTCTGTCTGTCAAATAAATAAATAAAATATTTAAAAAAAAAAAAAAAAAGAAATCTACTATTGGGGTCCCTGGGTGGCTCAGTGGGTTAGAGCCTCTTCCTTTGGCTCAGGTCATGATGTCAGGGTCCTGGGATCTAGCCCTGCATCAGGCTCTCTGCTCAGCGGAGAGCCTGTTTTCTTCTCTCTCTGCCTACCTCTCTGCCTACTTGTGATCTCTCTCTCTTTGTGTCAAGTAGATAAATAAAATCTTAAAAAAAAAAAAAAAAAAAGAAATCTTCTATTAACTGCTTTTCCCCTGTACATAAGACATTATTTTTCTCTAACTCATTTCAAGATTATTTCCTTCATAACTATCAGCAATGTAAGGGCTGTGAAGCCCTTCCACTGAGTTTTCTATTTTAGTTATTGTTCAGTAATAAAATTTCCATTCGGTTCTTCCTTATACCTTCCTTTTTGCTTTTTCTGGGGGTGGGTGTTGGTTTGCAAGGGCTTTCAATTTTTTGTTTGTTTGTTTCAACCATGCTTGTCATTGTTCTTTGAGGCATTTTTAACATGGCAAATATTTGTCGGGTAGTTCTCCCATTTGTCATCCTGGTGTTGCCTCTTTTCATTCCACTATAATCTTTCCGATTCTTACCATGATGCGTGATTTTTCTATCAAAACCTGGATATTATCACATGTTATGAGAGTCTGGATTTTACTTAACCTTGTGCTTTCTGGCCCTGCTCCAGTATGGAAAGTTGGGGGTGCTGCCCCATCCTCCAGGGGATGGTAGAAGTCCACATTTCCCACTCAGCTTCCACTGATACCCAGGGAGGGGGCTCCCCTTTACTGCTGGACAGAGATGGCCATTCCAGTCCCCCTACCACTGTGTAGTTCCATTGACAACTCTAGGGGGGTGGCCTCACTACTGCTGGCAAAGGTGAGAGACTGGCTCTCCACTTGGACTCTTCGACATCACCCCCTCAGGGAGAAAGGGTATCTCCTAACTGCCAGGTGGAGTGGTAGTCTGGGCTCTCTTGCATGGTCTCCATTGCCATGGGTGTGGGTGGGTTGGTGTGGGGCAACTCATTACTTGACCTTCTCTGACACTTGATCCCAGAAGTACATGAAGACGCCTCATTACAGCCTCTCAAAAGTTGAAGTCTAGGCTTTCCACACAGTTTCTGCTGGTGGGAATGGGCCACAGATTTTCCTGTGCTGTTGGCTGGAGGAGAGTGGTGATCATCCAGAAGCTTTTTGTCATGCTAGGCTGCCTATTTCCTAGTACCTTGACTAGAGAGAGCAAGTTTTTGTGGGGATTCATTTGGTTCGTGTCTGTTGCCATTTCCAAATGGCTGGCATCTTCAGCTGAATCTGGGATAAAGAAAGCAAAAAGACACTGTAGGACACTCACCACTGTGTCCTTCCTCAGGTCCCATGGCTTCCTAGCTGGTCTGCCTTTTCTTTCTTCCTTTCAGAGTTGCATTTGTTTTATATGTAATATCTAGCATTTTAGTTGTATTTATCAGAGGAATAAAAACAAAACAAAACAAAAACAAAAAACACCTATCTGCTCCATCTTTCCTGAAGCAAAAGCCTTTCAAAAAGTCCCGCTTTGAGAATGCTCTCTGTCATGCTTTGCCATTGGGGCATGCCAACATGTATGAAGAACTTTGTTACTTACAACTGACAAGGTGTCAAGGCTTGCAAATGATTTGCTGTTTGATAGATGAAAGCAGATACAGGGTTATCCAAAATTCCAGTTAGTTTTTGCAGGATAACCAACCACCCCAAAACTTAGCAGCTTGAAACAGCCATTTATTTCCCTCATGGCAAGTCAGAAGTTTGGGCTGGGCTCCACTAGGTGCTTCTGGTCTTGACTGCTGCTTTCATGTGTCTGTGGTCTGATCTGAGTCAACTAAAGCCCACTGCTTGGCTGGGCTCTCCCATATCTGGATGATAGGGCTGACTCAGGGCTGGCAGGCTTGGTCTTTCATCCTGCAGCAAGCTAGTGAGGACTGTCCGTACAGGGGAGTCTGGACAAGGAGAGAGCAGAAATGTGGCCTCTGGAGGTCTAAGGATGGCTTAGGTCAACGGAGGTCACTCTCCGTTCACTCTAATGGCCAGAGCATGGCACAAAGCCAGTTGAGATTCAAAGTATAGAGGAAATAGTCTTCCTGTGTTGATGAAAACAGCAAAGTTACTTTACAAAGACTGTGGATTAGAGGGATAGAGAATGGTGGCCAATTTTTCAGTCTACCACATCCCTCTAAAAATGTCTTCTCACTTGCATTTTCTAGCATGTTTTCTTGAGTAGGGAAAAAAACCTGGCCAGTCATTTTTCATAACCACTAGATAAACTCATGGGAAAATGTCACATGTGTGAGAGTCACTGCGGATAGCAGGAAACAGATGATAGCCAGTCAGGGCGATTGACCTCAAGTGGAAATCTGATCATGTCATTCATGAACTTAAGACTCTTAAATGACTTCCCAATGTGTCCAAAGAATTCCAAACTCAGCACAATACATAAGGCCACCTGTGAGCTCACCAGCCTCCCTCCCACTCTACAGGTTAATATATGGATCTGAACACAGTTCCCTTGCACCTATGTTATTCCAGACTTTCTCTTTGTGCTCTTTCTTCTGCCTGTACTACCTTTCCCCACCTGCTCTTCAACCACCTTCTCTGTCTGGCTAGCTCTCCCTCCTCCTTACAGGCTTAACATATGGGTCATGCCCTTGATGTAGGCTTCTCTGCCCGTTCCCTCCTCATAGCCTGGATTCATATCTTCATCTCTGCTCAAAATGTGCATTGTGCTCATGGAGTACCTATTATACTGAAATTGTCCATTTATAAGTCTGACTTCCCCACTAGACTATGAGTTTTTCCAAGAAAGTCCATTCTTATTTAACTTTGTAGCTGCAGTTTTTAACACAGTGCACATGATGTTGAATAAATAATGCAGCAGACGCTGATGGTGCTGCCATCCATATCTCTGGGTCCTGACCACTCTGCTCTGCTCTGGGTGTGACTTCCGTCTGTTACTGGCTCACAGGGATTCTAGCTGTTCTTGAAATAAGTCACGATACTGGTATCTTCAGATAAATAAGAGGTGGGGCAAAATATCTTCTTTTGAAGATGACCTAAAAAGAAATATAGTGATTTTTGTATAAAATTAGATAAAAATTAATTCTTAATGATCTGGGTTCAAATCGCCTTCTAATTCGATATTCAGCCTAGACAAAGAACCCAACCTCTCAGTGACTTCCTCTGAAAAATGAAGCTAAGATAACTGGGTTGTTGTGAGAATTAAGCGCTATAATCCTTGCAGACTGCCTAAGCATAGAAAACGGTTTTTGTTCTCAGAAAGGTTATGGCTAGAAATTTGCATATCTATACGTAATCTGAAAAGAGAATTTTATGGAGGTCACACAGTCAATAATCTGAGGGTGTTTGTTGTAAATTTAGAAAAATGACCTTCTGCAGAGGCATAAAAAGATTAACTTCCTACGTTTCAGAGTTTCTAAAATCCAATGATCTTTGGCTCTTTTGCAAGTTAAAAGGATTGAGTGAAAGGGAGCAATTGATTTCTAGAGATAGGGCTTGTTGGAGTACCTAAAGAAGTGTGTGTGTGTGTGTGTGTGTGTGTGTGTGTTGAGGGGAGAGGAGGTTCTGTTTTAAAGAACTGGAAACTTGTCTGTTGCACGCTTTGTAAACACGCTTTGTTGGATTAGCAGAACCTGGGAAAAATACAGTGACTGAAATCAGAACCACCAGTACACTCGAGTATGCCATGGTTTTCAGCCCTTTCTAAGAGCCCCTTGTGTGAAACCTCTCCTTGGAGGGAAGGGGAACTGGGAGACCTGAGCTTCGGAATCTACTTCTCCACTCCCTGGCCGTATATGACCTGGAACAAGTTCTCTGTTCTTGTCTCTCTGTTCTCAATCCCTCACTTATTTAAAATGCAGAGACAGTGGGGCCCCTTCCATTCTAATAGCCATGATTTTTGAAGTCTTCCTATCTGCTTTTTCCAGAACCCACTCCACCTGGGGTCTCCACATGGGGCCCCCAGCTTTGGCAAAGGTTTCCTTTATCCAAGGAGGAGTCAGAATTTTCAAAGTAACTAAATGATACTGTGTCTAGTATTGTAGATGAGATTATTGGCTGTGTGGCTGTGTCTATCCGAAATTACACGGTGGTTTGGGAGAAACTTTCAGGGAAATAAACATTGGGAACTGCAGATAAGGAGCTAGTGCTAAGAATGCAAGAGGCAGGATCTCCATGAATAATAAGAATGTGGTTATATAGGTAGCAATCAGCATTAATTATATTTAAGTCCACATCTCAAACACTTTTTGCTATAGCATGAGAACAATGATCCTCAATTCTGATTCAGGATTCAATATTCCAGAGGATTCCGCTACCCCATGTACACACAGAAATTTCAAATTCAGTTGATAAGGGTAGGGCCTACTAGAATTCTGTACCTGGGGAATTCTGAAGTCAGCCAAGTTTGAGAATCCACATATTCACACCACTGATGTGCCTCTCTGCTTCTTCCTTGAGGCAGACACTTCCATCTGCCCCTCAAAAGCAAATAACAAAACTGAGATTCTTTTATCGTCCACCTGACTAAATCTAGCTTTCAGTGACTGTCATTACTATTTCTGTATTTCCTCACCCTGGCTTGGCATGTAACAGACAAGGTTAATATTTATAATGTTTACAAAACAGGTCAATAAGCACCAGAACCATGGCACACAGAAGAGAATCTGCTGCATCAGGAGTCTGTTTGAATTCTCTGATGGCAGTTCAGTAGTCTGAATGACAGAGTTCATGGACTTTGGACTAGCAAAGCTCCAGACTTGCAAGTCCTAGATCATAGCTCTTAATCTTCAAGAATGTGACTGTTTACAAAAAAAAAAAAAAAGTTTAGGGGAGCAGGATAATATTGCTCCTCCTGAAGCTTGTTCCTGGCACTGGTAACCTTGTTTACTTGCTCTCCGAAAAGATTGGCATCCCCCGTCCCAGCACTGTGCTTCCAGCAGCTGTCCCCAAATGATTAATGCAAGTAGGCAGACAAACCTTGGCTCGTTTCTAAATTGGAGAACTACCTGCAAATTAATACACTAGCCTAACCTCCTCTGAGTGGGATTGATGAAAAATTTCTCAATCTGATGTCCTTCTGACATCACTGAGGGACTAAGGCTGTACTTAACTCTAAATTGGACCTATGACTAGGCAGATTCAGTGACCTGTTTGCTTAACTTAGTCAACAAACCCTGATTTCCAAATAATAGTCCTCAAACCACTCTTCAGAGTGGACTTGGAAAGCACTTCTCCACCCCTCCCAACCCCCCCCCCCCCACCACGCTTTCTTCCCTGCCATAGAAGAAAACCAAGTGTCAGAAATGAAGAATTTCCATGAAGGGACCTACTGATTGGATTCTGCCTGTGCAGTGTTTCCAATCAGACTCCAAAGTTTGCTTTTTCTAAAACCTGTATCTCCCAATTTTGCAAGAGAGAGCCCAATAAATTATTTTAAAAGAAATAAAATATTTGCTCTCTTTGCCTCAACAATTCCATTCCTAGTGCTTTATAATCTTCCTTCTTTTCCTTTTCCATGCTAGAAGGAGGGCAGGAGGGAAGACAAGAGAGAAGGGAGGGAGGAAGGAAAGAAGATGTTACACATATAGATGTGCTTCAGACGGTACAGGGATTAGTTAAGTAAATTGCAGTATATCAAGTTGAGGGATTATTATAAAATTATAAACACTAAAACAATGTAAAAATTCTCATGTCTATGTGAAAAAAAGCAAAATACAATAATACATCTATACTATGCATTATAAACTAGCAAGAACCATGGAAAATAAAAAGTTGATATTTGGTAGCTATCAAATCCTGACAGCTTTTATTTCTTTTCAAAATTTCTATTGATGCTATTCCAATACAGTTATGCATTCAAAAAGAAACATCTCTTTTTTGCAACTATTTCAATGCTTTCTTGTAAGTACAATCGAAAAGTAAAGTACACTGAAGAGTATAAATTCATTCTATCCTGTGAAGACTTGAAGCTTCTTAAAGATTTTATACATATACATATATATATAATTTTTAATATTTATAACAAATAGAATGTATATATCATTATCCTTTGTTTGATAGATGAAGGCTCAGAAATGCTGGAACATGAATGGTTTGACCAAGGTTGTATCGTTTATCAATGACAAGCAGGAGTAGGAGGAAGAACACCATAAATCCCTAAGTGCTAAGATGAAATCCAACTTATAAGCTATATTCAAGTTTTCAAAGAGTCCGGTAGATACCATAGTTGGTGAACACTGATTTTTTTTTAAGCATAGGGATTTATATAGTAGAAAGAATTGATAGCCTATCTTCCTGATTCCAGCCTCAACTTTGTCTAATTCATCATACACATACAACCATGAGAGGAATCTTGAAATAGAGCTTTCACACTGTCACACCCCTACTCAAGAACCAATAGTAACTACAAGTTAATAGCTCAGACTCTAGATGCTAGTGTTCTGGGCCATCCATAACTCCACTCTATTTCAGCTAACCTTTTTGCTGAGAACTAACTGCAGTATCTCTCTCCCTTCCAGTCTAGCCAAATTCTAATACTTTCTGTGTGGTTGATAATTCCCAGCAAGAGTTCTTAAATTTCATATTTTCATCTTCATGTTAATCTTAAAAAATATCTATTTTCAAAAGTCTAGTTTCTTTGGGGGACCCGCTGATCACTGAGTGCTGGCATTAACCATCAGTGTCTGGATTCTTAGATGTACTTAGGATCACACTGGCATCAAGGAGAACATCTTCCATTGTGATGGGCTGATGTGCAAAGAACAGAGACAGGACCAGAAAATAATTATAACATGCTAGCACTATGTAAAGGCCAGATGTCTCTATGCACAACAGAAGCAAAGTTTTCCTGGTAGTGAACGGTGTTGGGAGAGAACTGAGTTGTCACATGGCACGCATGTATCAATCTGCCCAAAGCTTGCACCATGATATCCACCTTTCAGTGATGTAGGCATCAGTTTGGTACTGTTTGGCTACTGTGAAGCACCATCTGTGCAAAAAACAATAAAAAATAAAAAATAAAATAACCTATTGAAACTACATATTACTGGTTTAGGAGTCTTGTTATTTAATTTGTAAATTTGCTTTGGTTTATAAGTGCTCAAATGCCTTTGGTTATTGTCCCAGTTACTATGGGTGAGTAACATGTTGAATTTAGTGGCTTAAAATAACATTTTATTATTCTCTCTCGGTGCTCTAGCAGTTGACTAGGCTCAGAGAAGCAGCTCTCACTCAGGACTTCTAACAGTTACCGTTGGCTGGTGGCTGGGGCTGGAATTACCCAAAGGCTCGCTCACATAAGCGATGCCAGAGCTGGGAAGATGCCAGCAGCTGGAGCTCTGTATCTGTATCTGTAAGAGCTCCAACAGCTGGGCATGTATCTCTAACTCTGTATGTTCTCCCCACACGGTCCCCTGGTAGCTTCAGGGTAGCCTGACTTCTTGTAAGATAGCTCAGGGCCCTGAAGGGGACAGACTGACAGACAGATAATGGAGGGAAGGACACACTGTTTCACATTTTCTAATTTCGTAGATTGTGTCCCCCAGTCTCCCTTACACCTTATTAGAAGTGAGGCACCGAGATCAGCTCACATGTGAGGAAAGGGGAATTAGATGCTACTTTTATGGAAAAAGTGTCTAGAATCACCACAGTTACACAGTGCCCTTCCCTTCCTATTTGCCTATCCAGATCCTCCTCCTTTGCAACCAGTTTAAGAATTCCCCTGAAGACATCCCAGGGTGCTCCCAGCCTAAGTCATTTCTCTTTTAATTAAAATCCCACAGCCTATTGTCTGTACTACAGAGGTAAATGTTTAATTGTTCTGCCTCATGTTTTGTTTCTGATGATGGAACAAAAATTATAACAGGCATCCTACATACATGATCTAACTAAATAAAATCCTTGTACCAATTCTGTAAGAGATGTCTATTAATCCCATTTTATAGTTGAGTTCATTGCCCAAGGTCACTTCAGCTGGCCTGGGTCTATTTGACTCCTGAGCCTTTTCTCTTAAGCGCTATGCTATGTGCTCCTTCCTGTAATTTAAGTCATATTTGTGGGATATGACTGGGAAGCAAAAAGGCAGAAAAACAGGAAAAACCCATAAAAGAGATATATGAAAGCAGTAAAGTCAGAGGAATGACCACGGTGACTGCTTCAGAGACACCATGGCACCCTGGTCAGCCACCGCCCCCGCCCCCACACAGCCATGCCAGTCTCTCCTCCTTTGAACTAGCAATCATAAAATGTGTCTGCATCTACAGTGACATTTGGAGGACAAAAGCACTTTGCAAATGTAAATGCAAAATATGTAGATAACCATTCAGAGATGAAAGGTGAGTGGAGAAGCTGAACTCTCTGGCTGAAGTGACTACCACTGATTTATTGCTAAGTTCGGGCAGACCATAAACCCAACACCCATTCCAGTGCACACACAATATGGCCTATCACTCATCACATTTGGTACAATCAATTTAATGTCCTCATTTAAATATCCCTCTGAAAGAGGATCTCTGGAAATGGGACAGATTTTCAGTGTTATCCTCAGCAAATGAATCCCCATAATATGCAGGACTGTTTCTGGAGGTTTGCAACAATTTAAATAAGAACCAATAAATAAATTCCATATGAATTTATCGCAGCTAGAATGCTTTATATCACCAGGGGTACTGCAAATTTGCTTTTCATTAACCTAATGAGCAGAATTCAATAGTCAAACAGGACTTGGAAAGTGCCTGCCAATTAGGTGAGGCACCAGAACCCTTCCACTTGGACTCTGAGGCCAATCCATTAGTAAGATTGCACAATGATGAAAATGTATTTAAGTGTCTAGTTATGTCTCCAGTTATATTTATGACATGTGAACGGTGTTGTCCTGCCAGAAATCTGAGAGCTGGTCAGTTTGTGACTGCCAGGGAGCTAAATTTAAAAGCGATTTTTTTAAACCAAAATTACTAAGAGAGACCAAGAGGGGTGAAGTAAAATTAAGTTGAGGGCGGAGGAAATACAGTATAATGGTTGAGAGGGCAACTTTTTGGACATCTCTCTCTGCCACTGACAAAGCACATGACCTGGAGCAACTAACAATACTTCCCAAAAACCGAGTCTCCTCATTGGAAAATTAAAGGGAATAATAACAGAGTTGTTTTCGAAATTAAATGAGAGTGTCTGTAAAAGTGCTTAGAACAGTGTCAACTCACAAAGTAAGTGTTCAGTAAAGTATTCTTAATACCATCATCAGGGAATAAATAAAAATGACATTTCTCCTATCTTCTCTTGGCAACAATGAGTTTATTTAATGTTTTGTGATTTTAAAATCCCTCAAACTCTAATGCAAAACCATGGTCTACTTCTCCAGACAGGTGTACATGTGTACACAGTGAAAACTTTGCAATTTCAGAGGTTCTGGGACTTCCTGAAGTCTAAAGAGCTCTGGCCTCCTCTATTTCCCGTTCTCTCTTACTGTCATTTTCAAATCGTGTGGCTATCCAGATTTTACAGCTACTTAATTAGTCTTCTTTAATGCCTGCTTCTGGAAGTAAGAAAACCAACTCTAAAACTGTCAGTGTTTAAGAACTGAGAAAATTTAAGATCAAGGTAATCAGTCAGTTAAAAATATTATAGGCAACTCAACAATAGGAAAATAAATAACATGATATAAAATGAGCCAAAGACCTTAAATAGACACCTCATCAAAGAAGACCTAAAGATGGCAAATAAGCATATGAAAAGATGTTCCACATTATATGTGATCAGAAAATGCAAAATAAGAAAACAATGAGCTACAACTACACCCCTATTGGAACAGTTTCCGTAGTGTAGCAGTTATCACATTCGCCTCACATCCCTATTGGAACAGCCAAAACCCAGAATGCCGACAATACTAAATGTTGACAAGGACATGGAACAACAGGAATGCTCATTGATGACGGGTGGGAATACAAAATGGTACCACAACTTTGGAAGATAGTTCGGCAGTTTCTTACAAACTCTTGCAATGCTCTTACCATAAGATCCAGCAATCACATTCATTGGTATCTACCCAAAGGTGCTATAAACTTATGTCTACAGAAGAACCTACATATGGATATTTGTAGCAGCTTATTCATGATTGCCAAAACTTGAAAGCAACCAAGATGCCCTTTGGTAGGTGAATGGATAAATAACCTGTGATACATTGAGACAATGGAATACTGTTCAGTGTTAAAAGGAAATGAACTATCAAACCATGAAAAGACATGGAGGAAACTTAAAGGCATATTACTCAGTGAAAGAAGCCAACCTGAAAAGGCTATATACTGTATGGTTCCAACTGTCTGTCTTCTGGATAATATAGAACCGTGGAAACAGTAAAAAGATTAATGGTTTCCAGAGGTTAGGAAGGAGAAAGGTATGAGTAGGCAGAGCCCAGAGGATTTTTAGGGTAGGGAAACGACTCTATGTGACACAAAGAGTAATGGTGATTGCACAACATTATACATTTATCCAAACCCATAGAATGTACAATGCCAAGTACACTAGGGAAAACCTTGGACTTTGGGAGATAATGATGTGTCAGTGTAGGTTCATCAATTATAACCAATCGAGCACTTTGGTGTGGGATGTTGCTAATGAAGGAGGCCAATTATGAAAAGGTGAAGGGAGAACATGGGAAGTCTCTGTACCTTCTACTCAATTTTGCTATGACCCTAAAACTTCCGTAAAAAGTAAAGCCTATTTAAAAAAAAAAAAAAAATACAAGCTGTTTAAGTTCATTAGCCCTTTTCCTAAAGAGTGATTCTAAGTTAATAGTATAGAACTCAGAACACATTAGCTCTTAGTAACTGTATTAAAAATGACAGTTCCATTACCAGGACAGGGCTCAGAACATATTTAGCCTCTGAGGTTGGTACTGAAGTCATTATCTTCAACAAACCTAATTTTCATCTTGCATTTCCCATCCTGAATTGTTGGGTCAATCATTAATTTATTTACCCATTCAGCAATTGTACTAGGTCCTGGCAAGGTATAAAAGAACAAATCACACCCTACCCCAAGAAGCTTAAAGTCTACAGGAGAAAGAGCTAAACAAAGAAAGGATTGGGTGGGGAGAGGCTATAATGAAAATAGATACTAAGTGTTGGGTAGTGGGATAAGTTGCATGATTTTCTCCTGGTGTTCGCTCTGTCTGCCCTTCTCTAAAAGGAATAAACTCCCTACATCACTCATGTTGGGCTTGGCCATGCAGCTTGCTTTAGTCAAGTTGTTGGTTTTTTTTTTCTTTAATTTTTGATATATTTTATTACATATTATAGTACACGGTTCATAGAATGTTTCCCAATGTTCTCTACTAAATACATTGCTGAATGAAGCACTGCAAGATATGCAGTGGTCTTCCACAGGAATCTAACTTCTGTCAGTATCTACAGAGTTACAAAAGAAATCTGCAAAAGGCAGTGAAATGGAGGTGACCAATCACGGTGACCAGCGGGGCTCTTGACTGCAGAACGATGACACTGTCTTCTCCAGGGGTTGATCCATGTCCATGGCTGAAAGCCCAGAAAAAGCTGGGACCCAGACTTGTGCAGAGGTAAGTCTGAGTGGAGGGAGAACAACTTCAGACAACCCTAAAAGTCTCCAGCCACTACTTTTTATCCCTGGGTTTTAGCTCTTTAGCTACATACACAGGAAAATGTGATTTTCCTTTTGGGGATTACAGCATTCATGTCCTTTTGACCAGGCATAGCTAAAAGCATATGCAAATGTTTTCACATAATGATTGAAGCTGCATGCTGTTATTGATTGGTTTAACTGTTTGTGAAGTTTTTAGTTTTGTTTGGGCATTTTTATCCCAAAGGCTGAATCTATCATCAGATTCCACAGTCACAGGGGTGCCAGGAACACGATGGAATGTGATACCATTTACTGTGTAAATGTCCTAAAATGTGAGCAAGCATGATGTATGTCATAAGTGAGCGGAAGCTTTTAATGCACCCACATGTTTCAGCCTGGCCTCCAACTTGCACTTCTGATCTCTGCCATGAGAAAAGCATGCCTAGGCAACAGCTGCTCCTTCTAGTCTAGGCCCATAAGAAGAGTCATCTGTTGCAAACCCACAGTTACCATACTGCCTGGTGCCGACCTATAGCTCATCCTTCTGCACTCATGTAAATAAGAAAGACATGAACGTCAGTCATTCTGATTTGGAGTTGTTACTGCAGCAAAACCTGACTGATACTGAGGGGCTTAAAGGAGAGCATACCTATTTCTCCCTGGGTATCTAAGAAGAGAGTGCAACCAAAAAAAGAGACTTTGAAAAGCTCAGGATGATGGTAGGATTGGTATGGAGATTTGTACAAGTTTTCGAGCAAAGTACAGAGATCAGAACATCCAGGTTGGTAATGAAGGGCCTATATTGCATGCTAAGGGATTTGTACCATATTCTGTAACATGGGAGCTTTGAAATAACTTTAAGCAGTGGAGGAAAAGGGACTAAATTCTGAATCAAAAAATTATTTAATTGTACCACGGTTGTGTGGAGAATGTATAGATGTAATGTCAGTAACAAAGGTATTTGTTAGATGATTGAAACAGCCCAGGTAGGATGCTTGAAGCTTTGCAGCAGAGCCGTCACATGTGCAACATAGCAACCTGAGCGTACCTAGAGGACAGGTAGGGTTGTGATGTGGGCATTATAGGGTGAACAATTTCAGGAACTAGGACACTGACAGAGTATGGGAAGTGAGGTAAAGAGAGGAATGAAAATGCCTCCCAGATTTCTGCCTTGGGTGATAAGGTAGATGGTAACAACACAAAGCAGAGGAAGACAAGAGAATGCCAAGGAAGAGGGAAAGGAAAGTTAAATCATGGAGTCTTGGACATCCTGTACTGAGGTGCCTTTGGGATGCCCCGGTGGATGTGCTGGCAAAGAAGTCTGAACTGGAAGGCTCGCTATGGAGTGAAGAGGGTTATTCAAGGAATGTGCCTAAGGGAGGCAGGGAGAAGCTGAAGCTGAGATGTTCACAGAGGACACAGAGATGGATCCCTCAGAGACACGGGAGCAAAGCTGGAGAGGCCTGCACCATAGGCAGGGGTGGTGGCGTGAAGGCAGTGAATCTCCTCTTTGCTCAAACCCACGGTGGCAAAAGTCTCCCTCCAAACTGGGATGTAACATAGTTTTCTAGACAAAAGGTGATGATGCTTCACTAACCATAGTTACTAAAAGCCATGGACAGAGGGTGCCATGTTGCCATTCCATAAAGCAACCCACTGACAATCACCTAAATTGAATGAATGAATGAGTGAATGAGAGGCGGCCAACACAGTACAATGGAAAGCAGATCTGTCCACTAACTTGCACAAAGAATCCTTGACTCTGCCATGGTCTATTTGCATTTAAAATGCAGTTTGGGGGTGGGGATGGGGAGTGCTAGGGTGGCTCAGTCTGTTGAGCATCTCCCTTTGCCTCAGGTCATGATCTCAGGGTCCTGGGATTGAGCCCCATGTTGGGATCCCTGCACAGCGGGGAGCCTGCAGCTCCCTCTCTCTCTGCCCCTCCCCACCGCTCCTGTGCACTCTCTCTCTCTCTTTCAAATAAATAAGTAAAATATTTAACAATAATAAAATGCAGTTTGGAAGTCAGGTTTTCACACACCAGGGACTTCATCCTACACAGCAGGAGGAGGAACTCGAGGCTGCTAACTAAAAACAAGGAATTAGCCTGTCACTGATTCCCAGCATGTTAGAGGGGGCAAGCTCAGCCAGGAGTCAACATCAATTGGTTCAGTTATTTAAATACACAACCTTGCCCAAGTTCTCTCATTAATTTATGTGTTAATATTTTCTCAAGGCCTGCATTGTGCCAGATGAGCTAGCAGTTGGGGCTACAGTAGTGAAGAATTTGACATGTTCTACTTCGGGGCATTGTGTTCTGGTAGGAGAGATGGGCATTAGTCATGCAGATCAACTGATAATGGCTATCTCAGCTAGTGATATTAAGGACATAAATAGGGATAGGAGATAAGCCAGTGGGTTGCTGGAATCACCTGGAGGGCTTGTTAAAACACAGGAAGTCAAGGGCCCCAGAGTTTCAGTGATCTTGGGTGGGACCTGAAAATATGTGTTTCTCACAAATTAATGGGGTTGCTGCTGGTCCAGGGATTGTAAAACCAGTGCGATTTTAGGAAGGTTTGTAGATAATAAATAACACCTGTGTGGGCTTTGTTGCATCCCAGGTACTAATTTAAATGATTTGCCTATGTTAACCCATTTAATCCTTATAATAACTTTCTGTGGGGAGAACTGATGGGGTGTGCCCATTTTAGAGATGGGGAAACAGAGATGTTAAGCGTGGTGCCCAGGTCTTAGAGCTATTAGGTGGAGTGCCGTGACTCAGACCAGCTGCAGGGCTGAACTGCTGTCCCTCACTGTGGGTCTGGGTGCATGAGCTTTGCAGGGGAGGGACAACCCTTCCAAGCAGGTGGGGTTTGAGCTGAGACCTGTAGAATCAGAATGAGGAGCCAAGCAAAGAGCCGGGAGAAAAGCACTCCCGGGCCGAGGAAATAGCAAAGGCATAGAGAAGAGCTTGAAGTGGCTTAAAGGGGAGTAAAGCAGTGACATGGGGAAAGTTAGAAAGGAAAATGAAAGCAACGTGACAAAGGGTTGGAGGATTAGGCAGAGGACAGGATCAAAAGAACCACAATCGGCCACAATAAGAAATTTGTGTTTTATTTTGCAAGCAACAGGAAGTAAAGAAATAATTCTTAGAGTTAAGCCTTTTATTCTGAGAAATAAATGTCAGTTTACATATACTTACAAGAAATAATACAGAATTCCTGCATACGCTTTACCCAGTTTCCCCCAGATGGTGAACTCTTGTCAATCTATAGAATGTTACCACAACCAAAGAAAGTCAGGGTAAACATTCCAGTGCCCGCAAAGATTCCTCATGGTGCTCTAAATAGCTGCACTCACTTCCCACTCACCTTCCCCTGCTCCCCCTCCATGTTCAACTTCTGGCAACAACTATTCTATAATTGACTTTTATAGTTCTGTAATTTCAAGAAAGTTACATATATGGAATCATACAGTGTGTAGCTTTTTGGGATTGCCTTTTGTCACGCAGCATCATTCTCTGAAGAGTCATTCACTTTGCTCTGTGCCATCAGCAGTTTATTTCTCTTTATTGCTCAGTAATACTCCGTGGTAGGATGGACTGCAGTTTCACCTGTCACCCATTGAAGGACATCTGGTGTTTCCAATTTAGGGCTTTAGCAAATAAAGCTGCTACAGACACTCACGGACAAGTTTTTATATGTCTTCATTTTGCTGGGATAAATGTGCAGGAGTACAATTAATAGATCCCAAGGTAGTTACATATTTAGTTGTTTAAGAAATTGTATTGCTGTTTTCCAGGCTGGCTGTATAAGGCTACATTCCCACTAGCAAATGTATGAGTAATTTAACCTCCCTGCATCCTAGCCAGAATTTGCTGGGGTCACTATTTTTTTTTTTTTTTTTAATTTTAACTGTTCTGATAGGTACACATGCAGGCAGAACCACCCAGGTGCCCCTTCACTGTGGTTTGGATTACATTCTAATAGCTGACGATACTCAACATCTTTCCATATGTCTATTGGCCACATATGTATCTTCTTCAGAGAAATGTCTCTTCACGTCTTTTGTCCATGTTCTGATTGATTTGTTGATTTTTTTTTTACTCTTGCATTTTGAGAGTACTTTGTATATTCTAGATCCTATGCCTTTGTCAGATACATGCTTCACAAGTATGTTCCCCATCTGTTGCTTGTCTTTCATCTTTTAATAGTCTTTCACGAAGCAGAACTTCTTAATTTTGATAAAATCCAATTTATCAGTTTTCCCTTCGTGGATTATACTTTTGGGGTCAAGTCTATGACTCTTTGGCCTAGGAGCTTAAAGATTTTCTTCTATTTTTTTTTAACCAAACTTTGATGTTTCGCATTTAAGTCTATTGTCCACTTTGAATCCATTTTTGTGTAAGGACCCAGGTTTATGGTGAGGCTTTTTTTTTTTTTTTTTTGCTTATGGATGTCCAATTGCCCATTTGTTGAAACATCCATCTTTCTTCCATTGAATTGCTTTTGTTCATCTGTCAAAAGTCATTTAAATATATTTGTGTGAATGTATTCCTGGGTTCTCTATTCCGTTCCATAAATGTGTTTATCCCTTTAGCGGTACCACATAGTCTTGATTCCAGGAGCTATCTAACCAGTCTTGAAATCAGGGAAGATTGGTTCCTCCCACATTGTTCTTTTTTTCAAAATTATTTTAACTCCTTTATTTTTTAAATTTTTCATATAAATTTTTGAACAATCTTGTCTATTTTTACAAAAGAATCTTGCTTCGGTTTTGGTAGAAATTGGGTAAAACCTAAATGTTAATCTGGGGAGAACTGATATTTTCAATATGCGGAATCTTCTAATCTATAAAAACCATAAGACTGTCCCTCTATTTTTTTCATTTTTTAATCAGCATTTTTTAGTCTTTACCACACAAGTTCTAAACATGTTTTCTTAGATTTATAGCTGAGTATTTTATTTTTGTTTTTAAACAATTATAAATGGTATTGGAATTTAAATTTCAGTGACCACAGATTCATTGGTAGAAGACCGAAATACAGTTGATTACTGAATGCTTATTTTGTATCTTGCAACATTATTAAACTCACTTATTAGTTCTAGGAAGTTGTTTTTGTAGATTTCTTGGGATGTTCTAAGTAGCCTATCATGTCATCTGCAAATAGTACCAGTTTTCTCTTTCTCTTGTATGACTTCCGTTTCCTTCTCTTGCCTTACTGCACTAGCGAGAACTTCCAACACTTTGCTGAATGAATGGTGAGTGTGGGCATCTTTATTTAGCTCCTGAACGTAGGGAGAAAGCATTCAGCTCTTCACCATTAAGTATAATGTTAGCTGTCGATTTTTTGGTAGGTATTCTTTATCATGTTGGTGTAGCTCTCTTCCATTCCAGTTTTTCTGAGAATTTTTTTTTAAATCATCAATGGCATGGAATACATTTCTACATGGAAGAATGTGATCATGTGATTTTCCTTCATTAGCCTGTTAATATAGTGGATTACATTGATTTAGTTTAAAATATTGAATCAGTCCTGTGCCCTGAGATAAATCTCATTTGGTCATGGTACATAATTCTTTTATATGTTGCTAAATTCTATTTGCTCATGTTTTGTTAAGGATTTTTCTGTCTGGATTCATGAGGGATACTGGTCTATAATTTTCCTTTTTTTAATGCTATCCTTGGTTTTGTTATTGAAGTCATACTAGCTTTTAAAAAAGGAATTGGGAAGCTTTTCCTTCTATTTTCTGAAAGAGATTGTGTAGAATTGATTGTTAATTATTCTTTCCACCTATGGCAAAATTCTGCACTGAAACCATCTAGGCTTAGAGATTTTGTCTAAGGGGGTTTTTAAATTATAGTTCGTTTCCTTATTAAGTATAGAACTATTCAAATTATCAACTTCATGTTGGGTAAGTTGTGGTAGTTTGTGGTTTTTGAAGAATTGGTTAATTATGTCTAAGTTGTCAAATTTACGTGTGTAGTTTTTCATAGTATTCCCTTATTATCCTTTAGGGTTCCTTCCTGATATTGGTAGTTGGGTTTTTTCTCTCTTTTGGTCAATTTTTCTAGAAAGTTGGGCAATTTTATTGATCTCTTCAAAGAGCCACTTCTTCATTAATGCATTGATTTTTTTTGTTTGTTTCAGTGATTTTTTGACTATTTATTTTCCATGTTCTCAATTTCTATCTAATCTGTATTATTTTATTCTTTCTGGTTTTTTGGGGGGGTTCCTTTTGCTTTTTCTACATTCTTGAGGTGAGAATTTATATAATGTATTTGAGACTTTTTTTTATACATGCATTTAGTATTATAAATGTCCCTCTTCATATGGCTTTAGCTATTCCCACAAGTTTTTACATGTTGTATTTTCATTTTCATTCAGATAAATGTATTTTTTTAAATTTCTCTTGAGACTTCATCTTTGAAGTCTTGAAAATGTGTATTTAGTTTCCATATATTTAGTGTTTTCCTGCTACCTTTCTTACTGATTTCTATTTTGATTCCTGTGTGATCAAAAAACACACTCTGTACGATTTCAACTATTTTAAATTTGTTAAGATTTGTTTTATGATCCAAGATACATCTATCTTTGCGTACCTCTCTTGGATACTGCTGTTGTTGGGTGGAGTGTCTTGTAAATGTTGTTTCAATCCTGTTGCTTGATAATGTTGTTAGGATTCCTCCAAATCCTTACTGATTCTCTGTCTGGTTATCCGATCCCTGCTGAAAGACATAGTGAAGTCTCCAACTGTAACTGAATTTGCCTGTTTCTCCTCTCAGTCCAGTCAATTGTTGTTTCATAGATTTTATAGATCTGTTGTTTGGTGCATACATACTTAGGATTGCTATGTCTTCTTGATAGGTTGACCCTTTTATCATTATATGATATCCCCCTCTGTCTCTGGTAATTGTGTTTGCTTTGAAATCGACTTTATCTGATATTAATATAGCTACTTCTGCTTTCTTTTGATTAATGTTTTCATGGCATATCTTTTTCAATACTTGCCTTTATTTTTATATTTGAAATGAGTTTCTTATAGACAGCATATATTGAGTTATGGTTTTTAATATACTCTATCTCTGTCTTTTAATTTGTGTATTTAGACTGCTTGCATGCATATATATATATATATGTATATATATATATATATATATATATATATATATACACCTTGCTTTTAATGTGATTATTGACATATTAGGACTTTTTTTTAGATCACTTGCTTTTAATGTGATTATTGACATATTAGGACTTCAGTTGTCCACCCTGGGAGAAGGCAGTACTTCTTGTTACTGCTACGTGGGAATGGGAGTTCCTGTTCCCTAGGTGGTCTCCATTGACATTGTAGAAAAAGTGGGCCTCAGTAACTGGCCAGCAACTGGCTACTTGGCCTCCTCTGGCTTCACCCCAGAGGAAAAGTAAGCTGTCTCGTCGTGAGGTTAGAAGTCTAGGCTCCTGCTTGGCTTTTGCTGGTATGGGTGGGGCAGAGTCACAGTGTTGTTTCTGTGGTGTTTGGCTGGAGTGAAGTAGTTACTGTCCAACGGTTTTTGTCTTGCTAGACTATCCTTTTCCTGATCCTTTTACTAGAAAGAGCAGGGTTTTGTCGGGACTTCTTTTTGTCTGCTCCTGTTGTTGGCATTTCCACATGCCAGCTCCAAGTCTGCAATAAATGGAACAAAAGAAAAACCCATGAAAGTCACCACAAGTTGGGTCCTTGGGTCCTGAGGTTCTTTGCCAATCTGCTTTCTTCTCTCCACCTTTCAGAGTCTTTTTATGTTAGATATCTGGGCATTTAAATAGCATTTGTTTATTAATCATATTCTTAATTTTCTGTACATTAAGATGTTTTGCATCTTTTTTTTTTTAAAGATTTTATTTATTTATTCATTTGTCAGAGAGAGAGAGTGCACAAGCAGGGGGAATGGCAGGCAGAGGGAGAAGCAGACTCCCTGCTGAGCAGGGAGCCCAATGTCGGACTAGATCCCAGGACCCTAAAATCATGACCTGAGTTGAAGATAGACGTTTAACTGACCAAGCCACCAAGGCATCCCAAGATGTTTTGACATTGTAAAAAAATCTTTGTACTCCCTCCATGGCTAGTCAGTTCTTAGATACAGCAAAAGACTCAACCATGAGCATGCCTTTGTAATGTAAACTAACAAATCCAGAGCCATATCTCCCTATCTGTTCTGTGCACCCCAGGAGGCAATATTTCTCTGCCTTAGTCATCCCAGGGCCAGGTGCCAAAAAACTAAAGACTATCACTATAGCCCAAAGTCCACTGAAATTATTCAAACTAGCCAATCCTAAACTGTTTATCCTGCCCTGCCTTGCCTCTGGCAGGAAACCCCAGTAAAGTCTTCTGGCCTAGGCTCTCCCCTCGCTCCTACTTGTTTCCTGACCAAGAGTTAGTGTTCCTTCTGTGGCCCTATGTGGCAAACCCTCTTTTTCCTACATCATCCATTTCTAAATCTCTACTTGATCATCTCATCATTATGCAAACACGTTATTTTCCCACCTGAAAAAAAATCTCCCAGGTATACTCTGACGTTTTTCTTATCTTTGTCCAAAACATCTCAAGAAAACTGTCTTTATCTCCTCCTATTCTCAAACCCACTCCACTCAGGCTTTCCCCAACAATTCATGAAAACTGTTCTTGTCAAGTCACCAATGACCTCATTGTTGCTAAAGCCGATGATCAGTTTTAAGTTCCTACCTTATCTGATAATCAGTAACAGTGATCGCTCTCTCATCCTTTTCATTTGGCTTCCAGGTCACCTCAGCTTCTTGGTTGTCTTCCTCCTTCATCGGCTGCATTTTCTCAGTCCCCTCCACTGGCTTCCTCTTCTCCCCAATGTATTAAATCAGCAACACATCAGTTCTAGGACTTAAGTCTTTTTTACTATAACAGAGCTCACCTTTTTAGTGATCTCATGCCATCTGATGGCTTCAAATACCATCTCTGGGCCATGACTCACAAATTTATCTCCATTGTACAGACCTGTCAACTGAATTTTTGACTCATGTGTTCTACTGGCTTACTTAACATCATCTCTTCTCAAATGTTTTGGTAGATATTTAAAATTCAACTAAAACTGAGATGTCCATCCCATTCCATAAGTCTGATTTGTACTCAGCCTTCCTCCTCTCAGCTGATGGCAACTCCAGCCCATCTCCTCTATCACCTAAGCCCTTCATCTCTGCTCTCAGATGTCACCTTCTCATTGAAACCCATCCTGACCACACTTCAAAATTGCAACCCTCGCTTCTGATCAATCTTACCCTGCTTTATAATTTTTCCTTTTCTCTCCATATAGCATACATCACCCTCAAACATACAAGTAATTCACTTATTTCCACGATTATTGTATTTCTGCCCTCCACAAAAACAAGGGTCTTTGCTCTAGTCACTAGTGTGTCCCAACTCTGTTTGCTTTGTTCACTGGTGTATCTTGTCTGTATGTGCACCTAAAAGCATTCATAGCACATAATATGTGTTCAGTAAATATTTGGTTACTGAACAAATCTTACTTATGTTTAAAAAAAAAAAAAAAGCAAAAACCCACTTCTCTGAATGCTGTGTGGATGTGGACTGATGGGGGTGGGGAGAAATCATTTATCAGGAATGTTTTCACCTGAAAATAATAAGCAAATAATATGACTATTTGGGATTAAAGAAATAATAGTTATTATTCACTCAGAACATGATATCTGAAGGTGTTGTTTTTATATCAAGTATATCAGAGCTAATGTCTCTGTGATGCTGGTGACATTTCTTTTATGCTCAAATGGATGCAGCATCTTCAACCATAAAAACAAACAAACAAAAACAAACCTATAATCTAGGCCAGGAGAAGGAGAAATGCAGATGAGGCGTTACTGCCAATCAGGGCAAAGTTTAGGCAAAGGTAGAGATGGAAAAAGGCAAGCAGACTTCAGATATATTTTTGTTACAGATTAGGGAGGTAATAAAGAAAAGAGGAGTGTGTATTTGTTTTTAATGAGCAATTGTATGAATGGTAGAGCCATTTATGAAAGTGGTTCAAATCAGGGAGAAAGAGATCTGGAGAGAAAAATAAAATCAAGGTCTCCAGTTTGCACATACAAATTTGGAGATGCTTGCCCATCATTTAAGTGTAGGTGCCAAGTAAGCAGTTGGATATGCAAGTCTAGCAGCAATGGGAGAATTTGAGGCTGGAGATACATACTGGAGAGCTATGAGCACATGAATAGTTTTTAAAGCCATTGACTGGATGAGATCACCAGGGAATGTAGATGGAGAATGTCCAAAATTGAGCCACAGATGAAGGGGGAAGGAGAAAGAAATAGTAAAAAGACTGAGAAGGAGAAGAAAGGGAAAAATTAGGAAAATGTTGTGTCACTGAAATGAGAGCAGAATTTTTTTTTAAAGATTTTATGTATTTATTTATTTGACAGACAGTGAGAGAGGGAACACAAGCAGGGGGAGCGGGAGAGGGAGAGGGAGAAGCAGACCTCCTGCCGCGCAGGGAGCCTGTGGCAGGGCTCTATCCCAGTACGCTGGGATCATGACCCGAGCTAAAGGCAGACACCTAACAACTGAGCCACCCAGGTGCCCCCAGAGCCGAACGTTTTAAGAAAATTACTTAAACCTTTTTCAAGCCCCAGTCTCCTCATCTATAAGATGAAGTGAATCATGGTGGCTGTCTCCTAGGCTGTGCATGAGGATGAAATGCTACAACATCTGTAAATGGCCGGCATGCTAACTCACTGTGACAGGCATGCAATCAAGGTCTGTACCCCTCCCCTTTGGATAGTTTCCTAGGCCATGTTACCAGACCCATAGGAAGAGAGAATATTCGAGAGAACCTTCTGATATTCCAACAGTGTATGTTGACTCAGTATGGTAAATAGCGACTTGTCTGGGAAAATATTTATGCAGGATGACTAGAACAAATATTGATTTTGTTTTATCCTGGTATCCATGTAACTCAAGGGCAAGAGAGACTTGGTACATGAATTTTAGAGACAGTAAATGTGCTGCCGCATGTTTTCCAATCTGTATTAGTAATGAATGAATGAACACTTGCTTGACGAATAAATGAATGAACAGATCATATAAAGGGAAATGATGTAATGTCTATTCCAGGGCAGCATTAACACGTCTATGAGTATATGTGTGTTAATTATCTTAAGGTGGTTGACATAGTTGGTTCCATAATGGTGTTATAAAGTGAATATTGCTTTTTTCTCTAATACCACACAATGAACTACTGTCCACCCAGCAGTGGCTCAGTAATGAGCCCATCACCACTACAGAACACAAAAACTCAACTCAAAAAAGATGAACTCTATCCTCTGGAGAGTGGATTTAGAATGTACATTCTCTTTCTATATTAAGGCCAAGGTTAGCTGTCGGGACCTCTTCATGTAGTTATACCTGCAAGTGTGTTTGTGGATGTGTCTACCTGCCTGGGCAAGCAGGTACATTCATGCCCTTGGACAAAGGAGTGCAAGCCCACTTGATACCAGGAAAGGTTTATCCACTTAGAGTCAAGTGAATGGAAATCAGAGTGAAAAAAAAAAATCAAAGGACAGTAACTCGAAGTAAGGACAGTATTGGGGTTTATAGTGCTTCTGAGTTCTTACAGTCTAGCATTTTTCTTCTCAGGGCTCCTGAGTGGCTCAGTCAGTTAAGCTTCCGGTTAAGTCTCGGTCAGGCACCTGACTTCAGCTCAGGTCATGATCTCAGGGTTGTGAGATCGAGCCCCGCGTCTGGCTCCGTGCTCCATGCAGAGTCTGCTTGAGATTCTCTCCCTCTCCCTCTTCCCCTTCCCCTGCTCTCATGCTCTCTCTCCCTAAACATAAGTAAATGAAATAAATCTTCAGAAAATGTTTTCTCCTCCTCATCTCTTGGTGGCATTTTGCACTTTTTTTCCCTTTTTGCAGCTTGCTTAGAAACACTCTGGAAAAACCAATGGTAATAATTTAAATATGACCCATGTAAAATCAGCCTGACATTTGGGGCGTCCGGTTCCTGAGAATGTTTGGCAGCACTTAACATACCAACCTCCTTTCCCTTCACTAGGGAATGACTTATGCACAGATGTCCGGGGATGTAGTTGAATGGTTATAGAACCTAATTTAAACTTGTTTTCAAACAGCAAGAGATGTACACTGGGCTGAAGCACCCATCTTGTGGCTGCTTAGGGCCATATTTTTCAATCACTCTTTTATGTGGCATCCCTGGAAAGGCATCCATTTACCCAACAGAGGGAGCAAGGACTCCCGCAAGGAAGCCTTTCCTTGCTCACTGAACACATACTTGAGGCACTGTTTTGCAGTCTGAAAATTTTCAATCTGTTGTACCCTTCAAATCTTGGCTGATGGAGACATGGCCCTACCAGATCACATTCCCAGAGTTTTGCTGGCAGTACCGACAAAATGAGATGATGAAGCCAGGAAAATGAAAGCCATCTCGCGAGCATGTGGAGTTCAGGAAACCCTGGTCAAAAATGTAATGTTTGTTAAATGGAAAGGGAAATAAGATATCCTCCAGCGCCCACTAAAAACTTAATGATTTTCCTGGCAGGCTTTACAGAAAGGACACACCATAGTTCCAAGTGCAATTTCATATGGCCCCTTGAGAAAGAAAAGTGAAAGCAAAAAAGGGAAAAACTGATGAGGAGCATGATTTTTGCCACCAGTTCTCCTTTCAACCCATGTGAGCTAGGGGAATAAGAGCTCATATTAAGGGTTGTTTTGGGTTTTGTTTTTGTTTTTTTTTCCTTTTTCCCTCAGTGCCTTTGGGAGGCATTATGAGCCTAGGTGAGATGGTAAATGGCAAGGAAATGGACTTGAAAGTGTAAGCAAAGCACGAGATAGGTCCTCGGAGACTGGGCTAGCAGAAGTTAGGGTCAGCAGTGTAGCTGGGCAGCCTGGGTTGGATTAGAAAAGGGTAGGTGACTGGCCTGTGGACAAGACGGGGGCAGGAGGAGATCAGACATGGAGAGCTAATTCTTTTTTTTTTTTTTAAGATTTTATTTATTTATTTGACAGACAGAGATCACAAGTAGGCAGAGAGGCAGGCACAGAGAGAGGAGGAAGCAGGCTCCCCGCCAAGCAGAGAGCCCGATGTGGGGCTTGATCCCAGGACACTGAAATCATAACCTGAGCCGAAGGCAGAGGCTTAACCCACTGAGCCACCCAGGTGCCCCGGAGAGCTAATTCTTACTTGGCACTAGCTACACCCCAGGCCTTGTATCAAGCACATTACAAGGATTATGTGTTTATTTCGTAGAGGTTACAGTTTTCGCTCTTGGTTTACAGATGAAGAAATTGAGACTCCCATAGGTTGAGTTCCCTTCCCCCCAAAGGTTGCTCCTAGAGTAAGTGGGGAACCAGGATCCCAATCTAGAAGAGAGGACTCCAGAACTGAGCGTCTTACCATATGGTACTAGATCAGGGCTCCGTGACACAGCAGCTGAGTTCCTAAATTGGGGTATGACAGTGACATCCTCCTCTTCTCTCCCGTCTTCTCCCTTCTGCCACACTCCTGCGGGCCTGGCCATCGCCCGGGCTCACATGCTAACAAAGGGAGAGCAAAAGCAAGCAGGACCCCTGTGAGCGTAAGTAGACAGGAAAGAGACAGGCGGCACAGGGCCTGGGAGAGGAAGGAGCTGGCTGCTGGGAACATGACAGCTGATGGGAAGGAGGGAAACACACCTCGTGTGCCATATTGCCTCTTCAAAAATCTGTTCACTTAAACTTTGAGAGAAATCTAACCTTTTTCTCTGTGGTTGTCGAATTGTTTCATCAAGAAGTCAAAATAAGGAAGCTAGGACAGGGTAATAGCCGAAGAGTGCATCAAAAGCCACATTTTGAAATAGTATAATCTAAGAGTGTAATTTAAATTGGTACTTTGGGCCACAGGAAGGAAGAAGTTATAGCTAATACAGTTTAGTGTGTCATAAATTGTGTACTGCTTTCACATGTTTGGAGGGCTAGCCAGTTTTGACTGGTTCTGGATGGCTTCCAAAGATTTATTAATTCCTATTAATTCTAATAGGAATGGACTGTTTAGCAGTGAACAGTTACCCCACAAAGCAGACATTCTTCATCATGGGACACAGCTAAGTAGAAACTAGATCTTCGGTCAAATGTTGGTTGCATGGTATACTCCTCAGGGAAGTTTCTTAAAATGTTGATGTCTTGGCCTCATTCCCAGAAATTCTAATTTAATCAATTTGGGGTAGAGCCCTGGCACTGGGGTATTTAAAACTCCCCTAATGATTCTAATGTGTAACAAACTTTGAGAACCACTGAGCTAAATCTTTCACCGGGGATGCTGGATGCCCACTGTGGGTGGGTGGCTGGCTGGACCAGATGACCTCCAACGCCCCTTTCTGTTCTCACATCCTGAATTTGCTGACTAAGGGCCTTCTCTGTGCATTTCTTGTTTATGATGGTGACCGATGTTGTTGGGAGCAACTATAACTGAAAGAGGGCTACAATTTTTATTGTGGGAGGAAGTCACAACCCATAAGCAACAAAAGACCACATCCACTCTATTGGATTCCTGTCTCTTCAAAATTATATTCAAGGAAAGGAAGCTAAGAAAATGCACGATAAATTTAGAACGTCATTAATCCGAAACCACCCTTCTCTGGCTCTGCATCCTGGCACACTGGAACGTGAATTGTTTTTGGAGACTCGTAACAGCCGTGCACATGGATATACTTGCATCACGAACATTCAGTCTAATTATTTCAAGGGAAAAATGATTTGGGATTGAAAAGAACCTTCCAGAGGCAAAAAAGAGTGTCGGTTCTGACTGCCAATTGAAAAGCTGAGGAAGAGCTCTCCTGTTTCCGTCTCCACTTCAAACTCCTGCCATCTTGCAGCATTTTTCTCACTCCTCGAGCTAAGTATTATTATATTTGGCAGAAACTGCCAGAATCCTTTCAAGCTGCAGTCTGAGCTTCACACAGGCCTGCGCTGAGCCCACAAAGGGACTCACAAACATGATCGCCACCGGACTATTTAAAGACAGAGGTGCAGCCCTGTTGTCAACATAGCGGCGTCCAGTAGACACACGAAGGTTCAAGGAGTACTGCCTAGTGGAAACAAGCTCTCAGTCTGATTTTAGCCTGCCACGATCCTGCAGCGTGACTCGGGATGAACTGTGCCCCCCTTGGTGCTTCAGTAACCTTAGAAGCTGAACAAGCACAGAAATGCTGACTCACCTCCGAGGGGGGCCGAGCAAGACTCCAAAAGAGGCCCCGCGTTCTCCCAGGAAAGTGAGCTAAACTGGGTTGTCATGATCCTGGACTAGAAGCCCCAGAACTTTTAACTTGACACGGTTTTGTGTCTCCTGCAGCAGGAAGACCTGTGACAGACAGAGGAGTTCAAGTGAAGCCACTCAACATTTGTTCATGGAAAATCCCAAAGCTTGATGTTTGGGACACTACCCTAAAAAAAAAAAAATTAATTAAAAAAAAAAAAAAAGATATGATAAACTGCATTGCACTGTTCCTCTGTGGGTTAAAAGTTTAATATGTTATATTGATGAAAAATCTATTTCAAACTGTGCATGTTGAACTGTCAAGCAGCTTTGGCATTAGCAGGATGGGTTGGCAGACAGACAACTCCCTTGTGTGTGGGTAGAACCATTTAGAAGACTCTGAGCCCTGGGGAGGAGAAGGCTGCTGGGAAAAGAGAAACCAGACCTAGGCTCAGAAATGGCCACTCCTATATAGAAGTATATTTCTACGGCCCCTGAAAATGTTCACGTCGTCTCCTCAGGCAGGTGAAGGATGATTGGCAAGAGCAGAGGGATTCACTGATGAACCACCCACCAGCCTCAGGCAGCAGCAAACCATGGGAAAGCCAGGAGGAAGCTGGGAGAGAGCAGAAAGCAACCCACAGCCCCACTTACCACTGAAGAGAGGTCACTTCAAATCCTGTTAGGAGGAAAGAAAAGGAAGTATATATTACAGGAGGAGATTGTGGCACACAAGACAAAGTGGCCAAAGGGTATTCTCAAACAGGGACTGACCTTTAGTGAGTGTGTTTTCCTAAATAACAATTTGGAGCCTGACCTATAATCTCTACCTTCTCTCTCCCACTATCCTGAGCAAGCAGTGGTCTTGGGGAAATACTCATCTCTGCTCTCACCTGAACATCTCTTAGTCTACTCAGCTTCATCCATCTTCATCCGTGCCCTACTTGAGCACCCCTGTCCTGCAGCCCTCCAGGAAGGAGTCTTGTTATGACTCCACAGTATTCCAACACAGACACCTTGAACTCTGACCAGCCATACCTCAGCTAAATCCCGTTATGTAGTTAACTCCCCGCTCTCTCTCTCTCTCTATTCTCACTGTCCCTGTCTGCTGAGACCTCCTAAGACCTCCACTGGGTCTCCTGAATCCACCCATTGTCCCAAGCCCAGCAGTTACCTGCAGGTTCTACTTCCTGTCCTGTAGACGCTGAGTCATCATGATGGTACATGTAATCAACCGCTCCCTCCTAGGGACCCTCCCTCCTCACCACCTTTCCACCCCCTCTCGGGAGCCCCGCTTCTCCTAACCTCCTGCTTCTCCTAACCTCCTGCTTCTCCTAACCTCCTGCTTCTCCTAACCTCCTGCTTCTGTGCTGCCAAACACTACTGGGAAAACAGTAACACAAATGTGAATCACAGTTACTACACTTTATGGTTTTCATCCCCGTCTGTGCACTCATTGCTCTTGGCAAGTCTGCCTTGCCCTTTCACATCTCTGCAGCCGCCTCACCTCCCCAGCGCTGCAGTTAAGCTCCCCTGTTGCAGCTCAGTCCAACCCATTGATTCTCCACTGAAAACTGGACAGAGAGCAAGAAGTCAGGATGTTCCTTTTCACCCACCAGCCCGGTCTCACCATCCAATTTATCCATATCTGCATCCTCGCTCACCAACTCACCTCTAGACTGAGGGAAGAAGGAACGTCCCCGGCTATTTGAAACCATTGCCTCCTTGTGATCTCAAGCTTGTCCCTCCTTTCCCCCTGGTTTCTTGCCCTAAACTTCACACCTGCTCAAGATTCTCCGCTCTTTCCAAAACAACAAAAGAACAACCATAACCAATTCTGTAGCCCCTTCTAGTCATCATAATGTTCTTCTTTCCTTTCCAGTGAATCTTTTTTTTTTTTAAAGATTTAATTGATTTATTTGACAGACAGAGATCACAAGTAGGCAGAGAGGCAGGCAGAGAGAGAGAGAGAGGGAAGCAGGCACCCTGCCGAGCAGAGAGTCCGAGGCAGGGCTCGATCCCAGGACCCTGAGATCATGACCTGAGCCGAAGGCAGCAGCTTAACCCACTGAGCCACCCAGGCGCCCCCAGCGAATCTTTTTTTAAAGTAGTTTTGCTTCCAAAGAATCCTCACCTCCCATTCGAGGTTTGATCCCCATGCATGTGACTTCTGTCCACCCGACTGGCACTGCTTTTGCTAAGATAACCAATGACCACTTTCTAGATCTGAGGGATGGCGTTCAGTTTTTATCTCATTGAACTTATTTCACTTTTTTGAAGACTTTTTCTCACTTGACTTTGGTAACTCACCTTCTTCCGTTCTCCTTCTGCCCCCCAAACTGCTCCTGTCCCTTAAATGTTATGACTTCCTAGAATCCTCTCTTCTCCACAGTCCCCCCACTATTGTCCTTACTTCTACTAGCATCTACTTGTCATCTCTCCCCCATGAAACCACCACAGTGGTCTTTCTTTTCCCAGCGCTGATCGTGTCATTACCCTACTCAACACCTGCAGGATGAAGCCCCTTCTTGCTGTAGGACACAGGGCTCTAGGTAACCTGTCCAGCTTCATCTCTTTTTCTGCTGAAAGGCATCCTCTGCTGTAGCCATCTGATAAACATGAAAGATCCCTAGTAAACAAAAACAAAGTCAGATAAATAATAATTCATATTCAATAAGAGGACATTCGAATAGGAATGAGTTATAGAGGGTTTGATTAATGTCTCCTTATCTTTTTTTTGAAGGTGGAGTGGTTGTAATTTTATTTTTTATTAATTATTTTTATTAGCATATAATGTATTATTTGCCCCAGGGGTACAGGTCTGTGAATCGTCAGGCTTACACATTTCACAGCACTCACCATAGCACATACTCTGCCCAATGTCCATAGCCCAACCACCCTCTCCTTACCCCCCTACCCCCAGCAATCCTCAGTTTGTTTTGTGAATGTCTCCTTATCAAATTATTGATTTAAATAATATTTTTGTCTCAGGAAAGACTTTTTCATACCTCTTTGTTTTTATACAGCTATTTCCTTGGCCGAGAATGGTCCTTTCCACTTGGTGAATCCCTCAGCCTTCAAGATCCCGTCTAAATTAAATTAATGTTACATCCTCAACAAAGCCAGCCTTTCCTTGCCTTTTTCTGGGCTTCCCCTCCTGGCCCAGCAGAATTGCTGGCTCTCTCTTCTGTCCCCAGCATCTTATAATACTCTCACTGTACCACTCGTCCCCCTGCATTGTAATGTTTTATTCAAGTGTCCATTTCTGTCACAGGTTCGAGAGCTCCCTCAGGGCAGGGACAATGTCTCAATCATCTTTATATCCCCAGAACCAGCCATGCCTGCCACACAGGAGGCTTGATGAATGATAAACTTTATTGAGTTAAACTACATGAAATTGCCATTTTCATAGACCATGAGTGGTCAAATACCAGCAATTTCTTATAGTTCAAATTATTACCATAAATATTTTCATTGTGTTTCTCCCTGGAGCTGAAAGCTCCTTACAAGCATTGTATAATTAATCCTGAGGAAATTCCTGTCGGATATTATGAGAAATCATCATCATCTTCTAGATGGCTCAGTAGGTTGGTGGCAGGAGAGGAGCTAAAACCAGATCTTTATGATAATACCACTCATTCTAGAGTTCACACTGTGAGATTCATGGAATTCTAGAGTGAGAAAAAAAATTCAGAGGGTCGCCTCCCTGGCAGCTTCAGGCAACAAGATATAGAGATCATCCTTAAATGATTTTTGGCCTTTCCTATCCTGTGTCCAAAGTTAAAGATGATAGGTTCTCTCACAATAATAATGTAATATTTTCCTCTTACACCCTCACTATGCAGTCCATTGCTGACCTGACTCTCTCTAGCTGCACTAGGCCAATTTCTTTTTTTTTTTTTTTAAGATTTTATTTATTTATTTGATGGAGAGAGATCACAAGTAGGTAGAGAGGCAGGCAGAGAGAGAGAGAGGAGGAGGAAACAGGCTCCCTGCTGAGCAGAGAGCCCGATGCGGGACTCAATCCCAGGACCCTGAGATCATGACCTGAGCCGAAGGCAGCAGCTTAACCCACTGAGCCACCCAGGCGCCCAGGCCAATTTCTGACTTTACGGAGGTAAAGCAGCTGTGATGTCCCCAGCTTAGAATAACCCTCCTTCTACTTAGACCCACTTGTTCTGTCCTCAGTTTTATTTTACTCCTGGGGGAAAAAAAAAAAATCTCTTCTCTTTTAAACTCTATTCGTAGGTCCTTCACATCATTTTAATCAAAAGGCTCCGGGGTCTGCTATAACAACATTTTCCATTCTTTCGTTAGACCATGTTAAAAATGGAACACCCATTATTAACATCCTGCTGACCTCATGTGCAGCGGAATAAAACTTGGGAGACAGGGCACTGTGCTGCTTACACATTCCTTTTTAAATATTAAGATAAAATTTAGATGTGATAGCCTTGTAAGGGCAGTATAAAGTGCCTCCTAACCTTGGCAAGGTCATAATTCTGTTTACATATTCATTATTGCAATTGTCTCTTTAACCATAGTCTCATAATGCCACCCCGTATTTAGACCATACTTGTGCTTTTAGAGTCTTGAATAATAATTGAGCTTTTATTCTCTGTCATGCATAATAATTGAGTTTGGGTTTATTTATTGTGTATGCCATCTTGATTGGGTTCTGGCTAAAACCAATTTTTTTTTTCTATTTCTTTTCATTATTTTAAAGTCCGCCCTTCTGAAGGCCTAGCAACCACCCCCATCCTTGTTACCCGCTCCCCTTGGACCCCTAAGAATTGTTGTTAGCTCTAGGTTACGTTAGGATCCTTTCTGATGAACCACCTTCAAAGTTAATTTTATGTTATTTCTAAATATTAAATATCTTGGATGAGAAGCTTCCTGATAAATTTCATATTGCACACTGACTACGTGTTTAACCCTGTGCGGGATCCTGTGACAGCTTTCAAAGCTCACAATCACCGTGAAGAAGTTGTTCATCCACACACGCAGTTAACTAAGAATAGAAGATATTGTATGATCAGAAAGATAAAGGCATCATAATAGAATGTCATGCAAATCCTAAGAAGAAAGGTGTTAAGATTCGACTTGATCTACGATATGAAAGGTTAGGAGGCTCTAGGCATTTAAAAAGGATTAAGAAGGAATGAGGTGGCCCACAAAAGCAAAAGCAGATGCCAGTACAGGCTTCAGGGACCTTTGCTATGCAGTCTGCACAGGTGCCTGCTAATCAGTTATGGCCATATTACCCTGAGCTACCACTGGCCTTAGAGAAGTCTGACATCCTCATTGGTTTGTAACTACAGTGATGACGAGGACCATAATGACTTTGTTCTGGTAAATGATACACAGTTTTTTGTTTTTTGTTTTTTTTTAAGATTTTATTTATTTATTTGACAGAGAGAAATTACAAGTACACTGAGAGGCAGGCAGAGAGAGAGAGAGAGAAGGAAGCAGTCTCCCTGCTGAGCAGAGAGCCCGATGCAGGACTAGATCCCAGGACCCTGAGATCATGACCTGAGCCGAAGGCAGCGGCTTCGCCCCGATACACAGTTTTAAAGAGTGATTTTAAGAGTACCTGGCCTTATAATACATGTTCAATACGTGTAGACTTAAGTTTTTGTTTCTGGTTTTTTTTTTAATTGGTTTGAGTGAAAAGCTGGTTAATGTGGGGATGGTGATTGAATTCAGGTTATGGAGGCATCTGAAAGGCAAGCAGGCCATTTCAGCTTCATTGGGTGGGAGCCACTGATGTCTGGGATAGGAATGACAAGATAATGTGGTTTCTGGGGAATTTACCTGGCAACAGTGTTCAGAATGAATTGAAGGAGGGGAGCGGGGAAGTTGGAGGAAGAAAGGAGTTATTGTTCAAGTCTACCTATCAGGCGATCTCTCACCCTCGCATCTCATTCAAGCTTCTAGAAAGATCTTTGGTATCTCATTATCTTCAAGCCCCATTCACTCTTCAACTCATTCTAATGTACCTTCTGTTCCTACTTCACAGTATTGAACTACTCAGTCTGCAGTATTTAACATCACTAACATTTTATCTTCTAATAACAGCTTTATTGCTTAAAAATTTTCATTAGACTGTATCTTTTAAAGCAGTTATAGATTACCAGCAAAACTGAGCAGAAAGTACAAAGATTCCCTATATACTCTCTGTTTCTACATATGCAGTTTTATTTTTTTATTACATAATTATTGTAACAAATTTAAGCAATACTTTAAATGCAAATAAGAAAACTTACCCCATTCTCCTCTTCCAGAGATAATCACCATTAACATTTTGGTGAACATTCTCTCAAACATCTCTCTAGTCTATGCCTACATGCACAAGCAGATGGCTATGTGTATAGAGACTTACATAAATTGGAACATATAATACTCGTTTTTCAGTGACTTGCATTGCTTTTCCTGAACAATAAGTATAAATGTCAGTAAGCATAAATCTGTGTAATTTTTGATAGGGGCATATTCTTCCAGTGACTATGTGTATCATTATTTATATAACGCGTTCCCTAGAGGATGAATGGTACAGCTTGTTTCCAGTTGTTGCTATTATAAATAATGTTGCAGTTCACATTTTTATTTTTATCCCTTTGCCATTTTACCATTACCTTAACAGGCCCCCTCCTCCTTCAAATTCTCAGTCGTACATTGTACTTTCCTATAATCTGTCTCTACTGCCTATTGGCTCTAGTTCCCCTGGTTTTCCTGCTGCTCTGATAGTCTCCACCTTCATCATGGGCCCTTTGCCTGGCCTACCCATTAAATATTCTCGTGTAACTGGCCTTTGAACTTGTCTAAGTCTTACCCTTGATCTCCATCCTTCTCCCAACCCATCTCATTTACTCCCATTGTTTAATGACCACATCCAGATGGACAAGGCTATCTCTCACCCTCGCATCTCATTCAAGCTTCTGGAAAGATCTTTGATCAGGATCTTGATCTCTGACCTCTTTCCTGAAATTCACATAGATATCTGCAAGCTGCTGTGCCAGACATCTCAGGTAACTCACCACGTTCAGGATCTTCACTTCACCCCCGAACCCAGCCCCATACTTCTGCACTCAGCCAGTTAAACTCTTCATATTCTTATTCCTTCTTCTCTCTTACTACTTACATCCAGCTGGCCATCAAGTTTGTGAATTCTGCCTCCTATATATTTCATTAAATGCCTGAAGATACTTCTCAGGAATCTACTAGAGGGCATGCTCCACCAAAACAAGAGAGTAAACCAAGTGAAGGAAGATATGGTAATTAGAACACAATGGTCCCAGTGTATGAGGGAGCAAAGGGAATCTCCAGGATGACGGAGGTGAGAAGTTCCAGGCAATGGCTGCCCAGCATCCCAGGGAAGAACCCATCCAGGGAAGCAGGAATGACGGAGGACCCCTGGAAGGATACCTCCAAGAAGAAAGATATTATAGCAGTCGGGCAAAGGTTTTGGGTAGAATTATTGACTGCTTTACAAAAAAGTGTGTGTGTGTGTGTGTGTGTGTGTGTGTGTATAAAAGGAAACACAGTAGCTGAACTCTGAAAAGTAATTTCATAATCATAATATTGCCAATACTGAATATTGATATAATTGAAAATATGAATATAACTACACTGGAAAGAAGAGATAAAGGGAAGTGTTTTGTGTATGTGTCAGTGGGAGGAGTCTAAGAGAGCTTATTTCTTATCTTCCATTTTACAAGACCAGTGCTCTAACCCCTGAGCTATGGAGCCTTATCTTCCATTTTAGAATATGAATAAATAACATCTAAAATTGAAAAATCAAGAAACAGCACTTAACGAAAAAACAGTGAGAAGAATGGATAGAAGTTGCCTGAAAGGAGAGGTGATTGAGGTGGTGAGACAGGAAACTCCTGTTTTTCATCAGAAGCCCTTTCTGCACTCAGCCAGTTAAACACTTCATATTCTTATTCCTTCTTCTCTCTTACTACTTACATCCAGCTGGCCATCAAGTTTGTGAATTCTGCCTCCTATATATTTCATTAAATGCCTGAAGATACTTCTCAGGTATTTCCCTTCTTAAACTAGATATACGGATCACTTTGATTTGGGAAAAAAAAAAATTTTTAAAGGAAAAAAAATTGGGAAGAATCCAAGTATTCATCAATAAATCATTTAAAAAATGTTTTGTTCATGCAGTAGATTATATACTGTTTCTTTAAGGTACATCTAAAAAATAGTAGTAATAAGGTAGATCTATAAGAAAATGCAAACGTGTCCAACATACATTGAAAATGAAAAAAGCTATCATGGTGTTTTCTGATGTTCACATTCCCTCAGACATTAATCACAAGTCATTTTTAGAATCAAACAAATTGAAGGCATTATAGCCAAACCATCCATGATCTGGGGAGTGAAATTTCACTTTTCCACATTTCATATTTTAATACTGTTTGAATTTTACATAAGGAAAATGTTTTTGTTTTGCTTCTGGTCACAAAACAATACCAAACAGATATTTCTCATATCCACTACAAGTTCTTCATTCCTAATATCCCTGCCCTGAAAGACTTTAAGTGGCTTATTAGCCCCAGAGGAAGGCCAAGCTCATTAGGATGGCATTTAAGGATTTCTAGGCAGGGCTTCTACTGATGTGTCTAGCCTCAGCCTTGGCCACTTCCTGCCTTGCACTCTGAGCACTGCTCACACATCATTCTTGTGCTTGTCCTGGTCTTCCCTGAGAGACCTGTTTCTATGCCGTCCTCCTTCCACTGACCCACTCCCAACCCCATCAGCCTCCAGCACAGGCTGACCTGACCTTCTTTAGGAAGCTTTTCCTTAACCTTGCTCTAGGTTGAGGTCCTGCCTCCATATCCCCGAAAGCAGCTTATACGTGACTTTCCATAGATGTACCACATTGTACAAAATAATTAGGTCCTGTGCCAGCCTCCTGTCACTGAACTATTAACTCCAAAAGGACAGAGGCATATTTTATTTATTTCTATATTCTCAGAGCCTAGCCTAGTGTCTGGCATCTGATAAACATTCAGTACATGTTTGATTGAATTATTTAAGCACAGGTGGCTGAGAATTTGTGAAATGTCCACTTGGGTTAAGCATTACTATTAATCTCTACTTTAAGGGTCAGAACACTTTGAAAAACCTCTGTGCACTGGCACTAAAGCATGCGGGAGAATGGAAAGAGAGTAGGTACCCCTGTCTTCACACCAGCCTTCATAGGAACACAGCAGCAACCGTGTACCAACTAGTGGAGAAGGGCTTGGCAGGCCACCCACAGTTGCAAGTGGCAATGCTCACTCTTCATTGCTTGCCACTTTCCTGGGTCTCTCATCATGGCATCTTTGTCACACAGGCATGACAGGCTCCAGAAGACTGACCCAATCTATCCATTGAGCCAATCTTTTAACCAGTTACAGATCCACTCAATGGCAATCTGATTCGGTACTGACCTCTCTTCTTATGATGGTTGTGGGAGCAAAACCAATGTCCTTCCTTCCATCCAAGTAGTCTCAATCTGTACCCATCATTCTTTCATCATCACCAGTCTGTAGACTCAAGTAGGGTCCCATGAATGGTAATGATCCAAATTTTACCGACTCTCAGGCCTACCTTGACAGACTACAAATATGTCCCCCCACACTATCTACCTCTTGGGGTCTCCAGTGTGGTCTAAAGCACTCACACATGTTTTTTCCTCTCACTCTTTTCTGGCCCACCTCTCTAACACCACATCTCTCACCAGCCTCTGCCATCTCTAGGCAGACACACCAGAGACTGTGTCCCATGGACTCCCTGTCAGGGTCACGGGGTTGGAGGAGTCACAAATCAGGGCTGTTTGGGTTATAGTGTCCTAGGTTTTCATGACATCGCTCATTTTTTTTTCCTTGTTCCTCCTCCTCCCCACCTACAAATGGCCCTGGGCCCTTCTTACCATGAGTTGAATTCACTCCCCAAAGGATCCATACTCAAAATACGTCCAGAATCACCACTTCTCCTTTCCTCCCTTACTACCATCCTAGTGCAAGCCACCATCTTCCCCCAATAGCTCACTGACACTGTAACTGGTCTCCTTAAAAGCATCCTTTCCCTTCCAGCCTCTTCTCAGCACACCAGCACAGTGTTCCTGCAAACTCTTAGTCAGATCTAAGCCAACCTCCCCTCATTTTAATCCACCAACCTCACTCATACTCTTCTCTCACTCTCTCATCCGTTCATAGTCATATTGATTGTCTCTCCTTCATTACATGTCTCCCACCAGAATCCTCTCCTAAAACTGGGTCCTCTGATTACTAAAGATATAAATAGCAAACATTTTATATTTGATGATTTTTATAGTATCTTTTTGATAAAAATGGGATATAGTCAATCAGTAAAATAAGTAAGTACTAGATTTAAAATAAAGAATGGATTAAAATAAATACCTATAAGGCACTCCAGTGGACAAATGGGAATAGAAGCTAGGCTTTTAAAAATAAATCTTGCTTTGACTTGATTTTTTGGACTATGTAAGTATTTTACATGATTATGAAACAAGTTTTTTTTTTTTTTTTATTTGTCAGAGAGCGAGTGAGAGCGAGCACAGGCAGACAGAGTGGAAGGCAGAGTCAGAGGGAGAAGCAGGCCCCCTGCGGAGCAAGGAGCCCGATGTGGGACTCGATCCCAGGACGCTGGGATCATGACCTGAGCCGAAGGCAGCCGCTTAACCAACTGAGCCACCCAGGCGTCCCATGAAACAAGTTTTTTAGGATACCCAAAAATACAAGTAAAATACAACAATAGAATTTAACTCTGTATCTAATTGGTGGCATAAGCACACGAAGAAGAAATTTTCCAAGCAGTTTTAAACTTAGTAATTCTATTGTAGACATCTCTAGTGGGATATACCTCAGTGACAGAAATAACTGCAGAAAAAAAATCTTTAATTGTTCTTAGTATTTTTATTATTAGTGATAGCGTTGGTGTTCCTGTTCTCAGGCTGTTGTATATATATTATGGAGTAAAAGAAAAGGTAAGGAAATTATACTGATATCATTGAAAACCAATTATTTTTGTCATTAAGTAAAAGGACATACACGGACACCTGGGTGGCTCAATCAGTTAAGTGTCTGCCTTTAGCTAGAGTCATGATCTTGGGGTCCTGAGATTGATCCCCGCATCCAGCTCCTTGCTCAGCTTCTCCCTCTGCCTGCTGCTCCCCCGGCTGTGCTCTCTCTGTCTGTCTCTCTCTCTCTCTGACTAATAAAATCTTAAAAAAAAAAAAAAAAAAGGTTCAAAAAATTAAGTAAAAACACTCTAGATCTGAGTGCCTGGGTAGCTCAGTCCTTAAGCATCTGCCTTCTGCTCAGGTCATGATCTCAAGAGTCCTGGGATCGAGTCCCACATCAGGCTCCCTGCTTGGCAGGAAGCCTGCTTCTTCCTGTCCCACTTCCTCTGCTTGTGTTCCCTCTCTCACTGTCTGTCTCTGTCAGATAAATAAATAAAATCTTTTAAAAAAACAAAACAATAACAACAACAACAACAAAAATAACCCATTCTAGGTCTGAAATCAAATTGCAAGTATCAATGTGAATCTAAAATGTATTTTATCTTTAAAATGGAAAGCCTGTTTTCCAGCTCTTTCCACTGAAAACCAGTACAATGGCAATAACCAGATTGTGCTCTCTAAATACCATGTCCTTATAAAGGAACCAAAGTTCTTTGTAGGAACAGTTGTGGACTCCAGGCCTGGAACTGAAAAGTACAAAATGAGCCATGAATATTGTGTCATAACACAATTCAGAATCTATCAGTAACTTTTAGGATCATAGCAAAAGGTATCAGGGACCAACTTCAGTCATAAGTGCAATGAATTCAAACACATAAAGTATGTTTTAAATCTGTTAGTTCAAAATTACAGCAAAAGAAAAAAAATCTTATTGGCCACTTTTGGAGGACCTCCCTGAGTCAACTCATTGCTTAGAAAACTGTAAGGAAAGGAAAATAAATGAGCATTTATCCTTCCTTTTCTGTGAGAAGTATATCACAGGAAAACTAAATAATGGATGAAAGAACATTACTTTGGATGAAACTATATTAGTTAATAATGAAGAAAGAATCACAGAATTAGAATATCTCCATTTTGCAACTTTGAATTGATGAGCCTACTCAGTGATAATAATAATGATGATGATAGAAATTCAGACATCAAGTACTGCCAAATGGAAAAACACACCATCCACAAAGGAGTTTTAACTAAAAAAAAAAAAAAAAAAAAAAAAAAATTCATTCTAAATCTGATCAAGTACTTAAATCCAACTACTAATTTATAAGAAATTCAGAAGACCAAAGATAATGTTCAGTGAACCAGAAGGAAACAATTAACAAAATCTGAAGTTCACAAAACTCCTCAGAATATTAATAATAATTTAAAAACAACTTCCTAGAAGAAATTTCAAGGAAAAGAGAGGGGCATCATGTGGCATGCCTCAACCATAATGTATGGACTTTGTCTGGATTCCAATTCAAACAAATCAATTGTTTAACATTTAAAGAAAAAATAACTAGTTGGGAAAATATATACAGTAACTGGTTTATTGATGATAATGAGGAAATATTGTTAATTTTTTTGTGTGAAAGCAGTATTACATCTTTACATTTAAAAACAGCTCTTATACTTTTAAGAGACACATTTTGAAATATTCACAGATGAAATTGTATGCTGTGTAGGATTTGCCCGAGAATAATCTAGAGGAGGTACTGGGGGGTAGAGATGGAGGTGAAATGATGACAGATTACAAATTAGTAACTAAATGCTGAGCAACAGATACTTTGAAGGTCACTATACTCTCTCGCTACTTTTTCACATGTTTGTAATGTTCCATAATAAACATTTTTAAATAGGTAAACATATGTTATCAAAAAGAATGAGTTTGTTCTTAAAGAGATATTTGTACATTCATGTTCACAATAGTGTTATTCATAATAGCCAAAAGGTCAAAGCAACCCAAATGTTCACCTATGGATGAATGGGTAAACAAAATGTTGTGTAGACTTGCCAGGGTATATTACTCAGGCTTAAAAAGGAAGGAAACTTCGGGTGTGTGGACCTGGTGATTCACGGACCTGCACCCATGGGGATAAAAATATATGTTTATAAAAAATTAAAAATTAAAAAAAAGGAAGGAAACTCTGACATGTGGGACAACATGAATGAAACTTGAGGACATTACACTAAACATACCAGTCACAAAATAAGTGAATAAACCATTCACAAAAAGACATATACTGTATGATTTTGCATATATGAGATACCTCAAGTGATCAAACTTCCAGAAACGGAAAGTTGAATGAGGTTGTCAGGGATGGGGGAATTATTGTTTAATAAGAACAGAGTTTTAGTTTTCTAAGATAAAGTTCTGGAGATTGGTTGCAGAACAGTGTGAAATGTACTTAACACTACTGAGCTATACACTTAAAAATGGTTAGGTTGGTAAATTTTATGTCATGAGTATTTTTCCGCAAGTAAAAATTAAATTTTTTTTAAAAAGAGTGTGTCTGGATCAGATTCTGGGAGAGAAGGCATGTTAAAAAGGAAGAAATTATATAAGGAAGATAGTGTTAGGATATAAAATAGAAATAGAAACTTAGGTGGAGTTTGGGTGTTTGAGATGGGGACGAACATTGCAAGCCCATGGAAAAGCAGCTGAGTTATGGGGGAGAGAGGGCACGAGGAAACTGTGAGCCCCAGAACATTCTGTAGATATCTGTACTGGTGTGTATGGAGACCAGAGGAAATAAGCCATGTATTCCAAGAACCACATTGCCTCACAGGTCATGACCTTGCAATGCCTGGAGGGCAGGTCAGCAGAACTCATTTTCCTGGGAACCTTTGTAGGTTGATAGGGACTGGTGGCTATTGAGCCATCATAATACTTTGATTCTTCTCCCAACCTCTTGTTACCTGTAAGGGTCAAGACTCCCTGGAAATGGCAGACTAAAAAAGATAGGGAGTTAAGAAATGCCTTTAAAGTTCCCAGCTTAACTTTATATTAACATCTTAACTTGGTGAAGATGGCACATGAGTATCATGGCTGGAATTTCTCCCAAAACTTGATAAAGAAGTTTTTAAACATAAATATTTAAATACTTTTTTAAAAAAATCAAACATTCTACTAAAAGATAATAAAGTACTAAGGCCAAAAATGGGTAGTTTATATAATTGGAAAAAGCAGACTATTATACAATACCCATTAACATCTTTTAAGATTGATGTGTAGCAAATTTTTATACAATGTAATTAAAAGGGAAAAATAATGCAGATCAAGCATTAGCAGTAAGAAGGGTGTCAGCACTCCTCGCAAAAACATCATGGTGTACTCTCTGTTCAGAACAAGTGTTTAAAACTAATGAACAAATATGCATTCAAAGAGATTTCATAGCTGAGAACATTGAAAATGAATTCTGAATTATTTCTATTCTAGGTCATCTCTTCCAGGGCACTAATGAAACTAAATAGTGCAACTAAAATAGTAATTTTTGTTGCATGACTAGAGGGTTTTTTTGTTTGTTTGTTTTAAGTATACCTTTGTTATGTAGTAGTTAATTGGGCTAAAAAAGAAGGAGTTGACTAAGGGATATTAAGAAATGAACAGAAGTATCAAAAATAACAGATACCAACAAAAAAAGGCTTTTGGGGTCATATCAGAATATCTTTAATATATTTTTAATGGAATATCTTTACTAACACCAGTGGGTTATGTTTAGCCAAAATCTCTACCCCCTGCGGTATTCTCTTGTCAATGTTAGGACCACAGGAGGCTACAGATGGTACAGACCAGTCCAAGGGTTCCACTGGGGGTAGATCTAACCAAACAGGGGCACAGAATGCATCTAGGGTGGGAATACATTCTAATGACCAGAGCCAAGTCAGGAATAGGAAGATATCCTGTCCATGCTCTGACAACCAGGCAAAGGATCTGGAACCACTTTCAGTGCCCTTTCTTTGTATTTTCCTAGCACTCTGGGTTAACCTCAAACATTGCCCCAATGGACATTATATCACAATTATTGATTTATTTGTCCATTGTCTCCTAAAAACTATAAGCTTCTTAAGAATCATTCTCTTAAATTACTCAATTTTTTGATTCTAGCCCTCAGAACTGTTGGGTATGTATGAGGGGGTTAATAATTGCTCCTTGAATATCTAATTAAAATATCAAATGAATAGTAATTTCCAAATCTACATTCTTTGTCCTGATTTTTATTATAAGCTCAAGACCCACATTTCCAGTTGGGTGTTAGCACTACCTGTCCGCCCCAGTGGCACTTCAAACAATAAATCCAAATCAAACTCGCCATCTTTCCCACCCCACAAAAACCTGTTCTTCCACCCCATGCTCCCTATTCCCCACCTTAAGTCTTAAAGATTCGAGCAGGCAGAGTTTAGAGCAAGTAGCAGGCAGTCATGAAAGATATTACTTTTCTAGCCTTTGATATGAACAAATCAACAATATGGAAATGAAGGATACCTCTACAGTAATTTCAAATATTGCCAAGAAAACGGGGTGGATTTGTATAGATTTTTCTCACTGGCTTTCCTTCCTTTAGGGACCTGTGTTATCCAAGCCCATGAAGTTCTATTGAGGCTGCTAATTACAGGTCTTCACACCACCTGATCACACTGGCCAGTCTCACTGCCAGGACACGAGCATGTGTCACACAGGCAGGCAGTTGACACTGAGTCACTCACTATGCAAGCCTTTCCCAAATTCCTAGAGCTGGCCTGACTACTGTTCTTCCTGATCTCTAGTGTGTCCTTTCTCCTTTAAGTCTGTGAGCAGCCTTTAGCATCCTTTCAATACACCCATTTCTCTTGCTTTGGAATCAATTCATGCAACCAAAAATCAAAGCACACTGATACAAAGGAAAATGAAAACATTCTCAAATATGTGCACTAATCTTTTGTTTTCAAAGGGCTATAGAGAAGGTACGTGTGAAAGTTTTAAAATGAAACTCACGACTAGATTCCCTAAAAGGGAATTATAGGTCTCACAAACAGTGGAGGATTCAAGGAAAGATGGGATGGCTGGGTGAGGGACATTGGGGAGGGTATGGGCTATGGTGAGTGATGATTCACTGACCTGTACCCCTGAGACAAATAATACATTATCTGTTAATAGAAAGAAAGAAAAGAAGAAAATCCTACCTGAATTTGCACATGTTCACGTGCCCTCTCTCTCTCTCTCTCTCACACACACACACATGCACACACACACACACATACACAAATACACTCTAGAGGAGAAAGAAAGGAAAAAACATCTGTAGAAAACACCATGAATATCAGAGTTTTGGGGGAATCCTTATTTCTAAAAGACACATACAAAAATGGAAAAAAGGCTCAGAACTCAGCTCCTATGTAGACAGATCCTGCATGAATAGGATCTCAAAGCTCGGATCAAGGTGAAGCTTGGGAAAATATGCCATCTCCAGTTATGCTTGGAAGGTGGGAAAAAGCAAAGGGGGGAGAAATAGAACATTTATTGAGCACTTACTGTATGTCAGCCTCTGTAATAGGTATTTTACATAGACATGGAATATCTTTTACATAGATTTTTAAAATAAAAAAAGGTGGGCAGTGGTGAGGGATGCAAATGGTCGGGTCTGCTGTTTGAGGAAATTACCAGAACCGTAGGGAATGTTCTTCCTCTAAACTAGTGGCACTGTAATGTCTCACCTTTATCCTGACGTTTAGAGACTGAGTAAACAAATGTAAATGGAGACCACTTAATGTATGTCTAAATATTTATCAGTCCTAAGTCATGCTTTGCTCAGGCCCAGCTCAAATTCCCACCCAGTGCTCCACAGCTGGGTGGGGGGTCACCCTTGAAATCCAAAGGCTGAAAAAGTTGTGCTCTCTCCTAAATGGTGGCACAGATCTGCCGGAACAGGGCAAGGTGAACTTGGGTCCTGGGCCCAGGGCAGGTAGGAGGCGTGGTGTCCCCAGGCCCTACCCCACAGGGAGCCCAGCAAGTTAATTCACCAACACCATGGCCTCACTTTTCCATTTGAGGCAGGTCTAAGTTCTTCTTCCCAAAATTACACTTCATAGAAGTGAAGTCAGTTGGGAGGCCCAGTTACCTGGACACCTGCCTTGGGTGATGTAGAGTGGCCAACATTAAACAGAGCATCCTGGCGCTTTCTCCAGTTTCCAGACAGAGACTGTCATCTTCTTCTAACCAATACCTGCTTCCCTACCCTCTACCTCATCATGTTCTTGGTCTAGCGTCCTCCATCTTGGGAGGAGGGATGGGGAGGGTCCCATTTTCACACATGTTTCCCCTTCCTTTCCCCAATTTCCCATTCGATCAATCACTTCTAAACTTTCAAAAAATTTTAGGGGACCTAGAGGGGGGCGAAAATTATTTCTGTACTGATGTGTGTGACATGTGGGTCCTCCTTGCCAGGTGTGATGGCAAGTGTGTTTGTATCCATTACCCTCTTAAAAGGAAGCATGCAAAATTGAACACACCATATAAATATAATCTGACCAAGGCAGATTATACTGGGGCTATTAGTCTCTGTGATCTTGACACTGTTCTAGCTGTGCAGCTCAAGATGATTAGCTTTCTTAGCAGTCACATGACATCGTTGGCTCATATTAAGTTAAGAATAAATTTAAACTCTTAGGTCTTTTTCACAGGAGTTCCTACCAAGCCAGTTTTAATCTATTCTCTAATTGATATTTTTAGATCTAAATGCAGGATTTTGCACATACTCATATTACATCTCACCTTATTAGCTTAGTATTTTCTCTGTGTCATCTGTAGTGTTTGCTACCACCCCTATGCCTCTACCACGGGAATACCTAGGAAGCTTATGTTCAACATCTTCAGCCAGGTATTTAATGGAAGTAGTAAGTAGGGCAGACAGCAGGGGTAGAATCAATGAAGGAATCTTGGAGACAGCAGATTTCAACTCTGCTTTTTTGAGTCGCTATTTCTAACAATTTTCCAACAATGGGATGGACATCTTAGGAAGATAAGAGAATTCAAACAAAAGGCAAATGACCCTCCATGAAGGGTGCTATAGAAAAAATGCCTGGACATGTAGACTCCAAGAATACTTCTTCTAAGATGCCATGATTATATGATTCTAAATCCAGAGTAATGGGGGAATGTCTCAGCCTTCCTTAAGCCCACCTCAGATTCTTCTAAGAAACCTTCCTAAGCCCCCAAACTGATGTGAGGTCTCCTCTAAGCCCTCCCCCACTCCATCCTTTTTACTGTACTTACCACATACCACCTTTTAAAATAACTCTTGACTTAGGGGTTTCATTTTGCCATTAGTTTCTTATACTCAAGAACTACATTTTGTTTATTTCTCTTCTACCTCTGGAATCTAATTTGTACCCAGCAGGTATCTAATTGCAGGTAAGAAAAAAAAAGGGTGGGGGTGGGTTGGGGCTTTGAGTCCAGGAGACAGATTCGGAGTTCTGCCAGCCAGGGCAAAGCTATCTTGGTCCCTCCTGACCGGCTGTGCTCTGTGAAAGTAAAGGGGGTGCTCCTCTGTTCCTACAGCCTCAGAAACCAACATAGTATTTAACACATGATGGGTACTCAGGGAATATTTGAGGAATGACAAATGAGTTAACAATTCCTCCAAGAAGAAATTCACTTTAATCTGTTCCCTGGGTAAAAAGGAAAGGGCAGGGGGGAGGGGGGAGGGAGACTGAATGGCAGAATCTGAGGTTTTGAAGCACAACACATACACAAAGGCCTGACTTGTCCTAATTGTTCTAGAAACTCATCCCCAACCCTGACTTCAGACTTCTCACCTTAGAAATAATCCTCTGATTGGAGAGCCCCTGGTCTCTGTCGTCTTCCTCCTCCTACCCTTGGGCCAGACCCTTGTTGTAGATTATGCCTGCCAGATTTAGCAAATTAAAAAACCAGTTAAATTTGAATTCCAGATGAACACCAAATAAGTTCTAGAATTAGGGGTGGCTGGGTGGCTCAGTGGGTTAAGTCTCTGCCTTCAGACCAGGTCGTGATCTCAGGGTCCTGGGATCGAGCCCCCCTTCGGGGTCTCTGCTCAGTGAGGAACCTGCTTCCCCCTTTCTCTCTGCCTACCTGTGATCTCTCTCTCTCTCTCTCTCTCTCGGTCAAATAAATAAATAAATAAATATCGTTAAAAAAATTTTTTTTCTAGAATTAGTAATTCTTAGGATAAGTATGTTCCATGCAATATTTGAGATATACTGATACTAAGAAAATATTTGTCATTACATGAAATTCTAATTTAACCAGGTATCCTATATTATATAGGGCAATCCCATTCAGGAGGCACACTCTGGATTTGCTTTCCATACAAATTGCCTTTTCCTATACTGTTCCTGGGTACATGTCCTCAGGCTCATCCCTTTATGCACCATTTAAATCCATGCTCGTGATTAATATTGTGGAAGTAACATCAAATATCAAAGTACCATTCATTAGTCACATACTATTTGTTGGAACTTCTGAGCCAGTTTAGCCCTTGCTCTCAGATTAGAAAGGGAACAGAAAGAAATTGAGTTCCTTTGCTTGGTTTCCACAGCAAGTGACTGTCAGAGCCAGAATTAGCGTCCAAGAGTCTGAATTGGGAGGAGCATGGGGTTGTGTTTTCTCTCTCCCTCTGTTGAGAACCTTGTTCTTTTATGCAGTCCTTCATCTCTTAGGAGTCTTCAGATTGCCTGGAAATCCCCTGAAGGGATCCTGCCAAGGGGGTGGGGGAGGGAAAAACAATGGCTCTCGTAAAAGAAAAAGCACCTGTTACAAGCGAGCTTCCCAACAGGCCACTTATATGACCAAGACATCTAAATCTGGCTGGAGCCCACCTTGGCATCCATAGGCTAACTCTAAAATGTTCCTTTGGAAGCACCTGAAGCAAGAGAAAGAACACAAGTGACTTCCTCATTGTCTGCTCGTACGTGTTTCTATCTTGTTCTCATCCTTAGAGAGATTACAAAGGGAGAAAAAAAACGAAAGCAGGAATAAACCCCATGGTTGATTTTTTTCCCCCCTAAGTCTCTCAAACACCAAGTGAAACTCACAAATGGCTTAATTTTTGGAAGATGTTTTTATGTGAAAAGAAAGGATGGGAGATGCTTCAACCCTGCAGCTCTCTCTCCAGCCCAGCCAGGATTCACATCACCCTTCAGTAAAACCATCTGCTCTTTAAAACATTCACACGTCTTAAAATATACAAAACTCAAGATCTACCTTCTCATGTAGGCTCTGAATACATTCTCCTTGGGCTCAGTTCCTTCTAGGGGACAATTCGTAAAACACTGCTTGTTATTTGGAAATGCGTCTGCTGTTGGTCCAATTTTATCCCTTGCCTGGCTCATCATTCTAAAACACACCGGTATGGAAACAGGTTATTAGCTTCTTAAGCTTCCAGGTGCAATATTGTGCAGAAGTCATTTCATTTCACAGCAAAGCAAAGGAGACATAACCTCCATATGAAAGCAATAGAAGTATGCATATAGAATTGAACCAGTTTTTCTTTGTTGGAAACTATGCTGCAATTGTCTGAACCACAGTCCTTTAGGAAACCGACTGGAGACCCAGGACTCGGAAAATGTCAAGGAATTTTACCAGAAGATCAAACCGCAAGCACTTGTCCTCTGTGCTGTTAAGTCTTTAAGCAGAGATACCAACATGATGTCACGCCCCCCAAAGTGCATATTATTTAGGGCAAAAATAGCTTCATAACTTTGGACCAGAATGGTCTAAAATACTTTATTCCTTTAACTGACAGGTACCAAAGCACCTGACAGATAAACTAGATCTCGTGTTGTAATGATAAGAGCAGCATTTTGAAGCCCACACTGGTATCTTTGCATCTCTGTCAGGAAGTCATCCTAGGTTGGAGAAGCCTGATTTCCCAGCTGAGAGTCCCTCTCTGAACAGGGACACACTGGGGTCAAGGTCCTGCAAGTGTTTGTGCCTCAGAGCTCAAGAACTAAGTAACCGTGTCTGAACAGTCTCAGATCTGACCCTACTATGGAAATAGATTGACAATGTTTAATATTAATGAGGAAAAATTAAGACATTCTTAATACAGAGGGACGCAAAACCTTGGATGCAAACAATGTAGGTTTCTAGTAGTTCCGACAAAAACAAGACCTCAGGCGGAGAATAACACGATGTTTGTAAATTAGCTTGGGCAGATGAAGAATTTCTGTTCAGTAGCCTGCTGGGGCTGTGTCCAGGGGAAACTGCATGAGAAGCTCCAAATTGCTTTTCTGCTGTCTCAGGAGGCAGAACAGAGCAAAGAGGGGTTGCTAAGGCTGCCATGGCTTTCAAAGAATGAGCTCAAAATGGACCCTCTGATGACAGCTCCATCAGAGAACAATCAGATACACTTAAAAAATGAACATCTCTGTTCACATTTTTTGGCGATGGCCAAGCCTGTCCAGTTTCTGCTTAAAGATTAGCAAACTTGAGTAGAGGCGCTCCAGATGAGAAGCGGTTACGTTTTTGAAGAGCACCACCTCCCCGAAGGTGGGTCTGTCTGCGCTTGTGAGGGCAATCCGGCCTGCAAAGCACAGCGCAGCTGGCATTGTGCAAGGCAGACACAGAATACAGATGTGAGGCAGCGGAGGGCTGGGGAGAGCCGGACTCTGACATCATATCCAGGAAGAAATATGCAGGGAGCATTCTTCACGGCTTTATGTTTCCCCATCTCGGCTCGAGGCATATTGATTGCTTAGTAGTTAGTTATACCAAGCAATTCAGGGAACTTAAAATCCAGGCAGTACAAGAGTCCCCTTCTAGGGAGGATGTTTTGGTTTGCGAATTGCTGTGAGACAGGCTGGAGCAGAACTGAGTCTTGGGGTGTCGTAAGGGTTTCCACACCACTCTGCCTCTTTCTCCTTCCCAATGCCAGCCCCCTGGGGTAAATTGGAGGAAGGTCTGCCTGGTGAGGGAGAGCAGCCCTGCGGGAAGCAGTCCCACACAGGACCAACACCTGTGGATAGCACTGTGTGTTTGTCAGATGGGCTCATCCTGCATTCAGCTTGGGGGTCTGTCTGAAGCAGAAGATCTCCCTCACATAGCTATTCTGCCTTCACCAAGACAAATGGTGAATTGTTTGTTCTCTCCAAAGGATATCCTGAGTGCTGAAACCTCCAAGATGAAAACCAGTGCCCCTAATTCTGGATTCAGGTCACACACAGCAAGCTGTGCAATCTCTTGGGACCACTACTCTTGCCAACAGAAAATTAAAACCAATTTGGCCAGATAATAAGGAGCCATGGACATAACTCTTTTTTCTTAATTTGCCAGAAATCTGACATTCCCACAGGGATGACACTGAGGCATTCAGAGAGGTTTTAAAAGAAAAGAAGTTGAAAGGGAATGCACCCTGTTCCATTTTCTTTTCCCTGAGGGATTGTAATGCTTAATCCAGACCTACAGCAAAAAGATTCATGAAGTGAGAGGACATAGGATTTGTGCTTGTTACCAAAAGCATTTCCCATAGTGCTGAATTAGCAAAAGAGGGTATTTCTGTGGAGCTGAATAGACAGAGATCCTTCCTACAGAATCTAACTCAGAAATGTCTTGAGTTGTGAAGTAATTTTTGTTGCTACATGTGTTAATAGAGACCTCAGAATTATTTTTTTATGTCTGTAATAAAGATGACTGAATGAATATCAAATGGTAGAGATTTGAGTTAGGTAGTTATTGTTTCTGCTTATTGAACACCGGGTACGTGCCTTGTGTGTTCTAAGTGCGTGGCATGTATTGGTATTCTTTTTTAAATTGATTTCTTTTTTATTTTTATTTGAAATAAAGTTGGCTTTCAATATTATATTAGTTTCAGGTGTACAACATGATGATTAGGCAACTACATACATTGCAAAATCCCCACCACAATAAATGCAGTTACCGTTGTCACCATGCAAAGTTATTACGATATTATCAACTAAATACCCTATGTGGTAACTTTTAACCCCACAAATTACTTGTTTTTTTGTACCTCTTAATACCCTTCACCTATTTCACCTATGCTCCCACCCTCTCCTCCTCTGACAGCTACCAGTTTGTTCTCTGTATTTATGGCTCTGTTTCTCTTTGTCACTTGTGTTTTTTAGATTCCACATATAATAAAATCACATGGTATTTGTCTTTCTCTGTCTGGCTTATTTCATGTAGTAAAATACCCTCTAGGTCTATCCATATTTTCACAAATGGTGAGATCTCATTCTCTCTTATGGCTAATATTCCATTATACACACATGTGCATGCGTGCGCGCGCGCGCGCACACACACACACACACACACACACACATACCCATCTTTATGCATTCATCTATCAGTGGACAATTGAGTTGTTTCCGTATCTTGCTATTGTAAATAATGCTGCAATAAACAGAGGGGTGCATATATCTTTTCTAGTTAGTATTTTTGCTTTCTTTGGGTAAATATCCAGTAGTGGAATTACTAGATCATGTGGTATTTCTATTTTGAATTTAACATCTCCATACTGTTTTCCACCGTGGCTGCACAAATTTACAGTCCCACCAACAGTGCACAAGGGTTCATTTTTCTCCACACCCTTGCCAACACGTGTTATTTCTTGTCCTTTTGATACTAGTCATTCTGACAGGCGTGAGGTACTATCTCATTATGGTTTTGATTTGCATTTCCCTGATGATAAGTGATGTTGAGCATCTTTTCATGTGTTTGTTGGCCATCTGTATGTCTGCTTTGGAAAATTGTGTATTCAGGTTCTCTGCCCATTTTAAATGGACTGTGTTTTTTGGTGTTGAGTTGTGAGTTCTTTACTGTTTTGGATATTCACTCCTTACTGGATATATCATTTGTAAATATTTTCTCCCATTCACTCAGTTGCCTTTTAGTTTTGTTGATGGTTTCCTTCGCTGTGCAGAAGCTTTTTAGTTGATATAGTCCCAGTTGTTTGTTTTGCTTTTGTTTCCTTTGCCTGGGGAGATGTACGTAGAAAAACACAGCTGACCCTAGAACAACATGGGGGTTAGGGACACCATCCCTTGGACAATAAAAAATCTGTGTATAACTTTTGACTCCTCAAAAATCTAACTAATAGCCTACTGTTGACAGAAAGCATTATTGATGACCTAGTCAATCAAAATATATTTTGTATATATACTATATACTGTATTCTTATAATAAAGCAAGCCAAGGAAAAGGAAATATTATTAAGAAAATTGAAAGGAAGAGAAAATACATTTACAGTGCTGTCCTGGAGAAACTCCACAAAGAAAGGGGGTGTCCATGCTGTTCAAACCCATGTTGTTTAAGGGTCAACTGTATGGCTGAGACCAATGTCTAAGAGTTTACTACCCATGTTTTCTTTTAGGAGTTTTATGTTCCAGGTCTTACATTTAGATTTTTTTTTTTTAAGATTTTATCTATTTATTTGACAGACAGAGATCACAAGTAGGCAGAGAGGCAGGCAGAGAGAGAGAGAGGAGGGAGCAGACTCCCGCCGAGCAGAGAGCCCGACGCGGGGCTCGATCCCAGGATTCTGGGATCATGACCCGAGCCGAACGCAGAGGCCTAACCCACTGAGCCACCCAGGTGCCCCTCCATTTAGATCTTTAATCCATTTTGAATTTATTGTTGTGTATGATGTAAGAAAGTGGTCCAGGTTTTATTCTTTTGTATATAGCCATCCCGTTTTCACAACACCATTTATTGAAGAGACTGTCTTTTCCCCATTGTATATTCTTGCCTCTTTTGTCATAGATGAATTGACCACATAAATGTGGGTTTGTTTCTGGTCTCTCTATCCTGTTCTGTTGATCTATGTGTCTATTTTTGAGCCAGTACCATACTATTTTGATTACTAGAGTTTTGTAGTATAGATTGAAATCTGTGGGACTGTGATACCTCTAGCTTTGTTCTTCTTGTATTTGTATATTCTTTTTTCTCTTCGATTTTATTTATTTATTTGAAAGAGAGAGGAACACAAGCAAGGGGAGTGGGAGAGGGAGAAGCAGGCTTCCTGCCAAGCAGGGAAGCCCGATGTGGGGCTTGATCTCAGGACTGTGGGATCATGACATGAGCCAAAGGCAGACACTTAATGGCTGAGCCACCCAGGTGCCCCTGTATTGGCGTATTCTTGATGCTACTTTACAGGTGCAGAAATTGAGGAAGAGTGAGGTGTATCACTTGTCCAAGGTCTCACAGCTAGCAAGTGACAGAATTTAAATCTGGGAATCTGGCACCAAAACCTGTGCTCTTAACTACTAGACTGTATTGCCTCTCAGGAGGCTTTAATCTAATTTTTCCCACTCTGGCAGGTGTAATATGAGATAAGCATAAAAAACAGAGTTTTGAGGTGTCCCCAATTTTTGATACCCCCCCAATCTGATTCTATAGTGAAATAAAGTAAATAGTGCCACACACTTGTATTGTTAACATAACTTCTCTTAAGCTATTTCTATATGAGTAATGAATTCAGTCATTCAAAGTCTTCCAATAATAAATAGTAATATGTAAATATGCCTAATCAAGCTATTTAATTGGACATTTTTTCAAGTCTCAAATCTTTCTCTAGACCTCCACTCCCAAGTTAAAATTAATAAAGTCAGTGAATACCACTAGAGAACAAATAGAAAGATGCTGTGTTTCTATTGTTAAAAATAGAAAATAAGGGTGCCTGGGTGATTCAGTGGGTTAAGCCTCTGCCTTCAGCTCAGGTCATGATCTCAGGGTTCTCGGATCGAGTCCCACATCGGGCTTTCTGCTCGGCAGGGAGCCTGCTTCCTCCTCTCTCTCTCTCTGCTTGACTCTCTACCTACGTGTGATCTCTCTCTGTCAAATAAATAAAATCTTTAAAAGAGAAAAGAATAGAAAACATACAATTTTAATGTTATTAATATGGAGAATGTTATTGCCATTTTTACTTGCATCATTGCTCTGCCTTTGATTCTGTTCCATTGATCTATGTATCTGTTTTTGTGCCACTACCATACTGTTTTGATTACTATCAATTCAGTGATTGTAACTCTGTGTCATTAGTAAAAGATGTTCATAGCCTCCTTCTTGTTCTCATGAAATGCAGATATAGACATGCTTTACATGCACCCTTCATCTGCCCTTGCCTTCTAGCCTGTTAAAAATATATTCATAGGTAAAATTAAAAAATAAACGGAAGTGGCTGGATCACACATTACACAGTTATTTGTAAGCACAATTAGAACAGCACATCAGTGACTATGAAAAGAAATCGTATGACAGTGGAAGAATGGAGCCATAGCATTATAAATGTGATCTTGAATTAGCTCCAATATCTTTTTTTTTTTTTAAGATTTTGTTTATTTATTTGACAGACAGAGATCACAAGTAGGCAGAGAGGCAGGCAGAGAGAGAGAGAGGGAAGCAGGCTCCCTACTGAGCAGAGAGCATGATGCTGGGCTTGATCCCAGGACCTGAGATCATGACCAGAGCTGAAGGCAGAGGCTTTAAATCACTGAGCCACCCAGGAGCCCCTCCATTATCTTTTTTAAAAAAGGAAAGAAAAATCATTCCAGAACCCTGATATTTTATAATTGTTAACCAATTAGTTTCTATGTGTTTCATAACTTGTTACAACACATCATGTGTCCTGACTTTATAAATTAGAATAACCAAGCTGGATGAATTTTGCCACAGTTCAGTTCAGCTGTTCATTCAATCAACAGATATATTTACAGAGTGCTTCCCATGTGTCCCAAAATATTTGTCCCTTATAGGCATCTCATCAGAAATCAAGTTCCCTATACCTTGTGCCTAATAAAAATGCTCTGTGTATTGAATGATATCATTTTCATTAAATATTTTGGACTTTTCTGCCTTCTAGCTTTCAATTCCCTTTCCTGGCAGCCTCCTTCCCAAATGAGTGGCTTTCTCCAGGACAACACAGGAGAAGGCAAAGACCTTTCTTTTTAGTCCAAAACACCCTCTACAGATTTCATTTCTCTTCTGAGTAAATCAGAGCTGAATAATTTCAGAACCTCAGTGAAAAAGCATCCCGAGCTGGTGCTCATTGTCACCTGCCTCTGGCTGTTTGTCGTCAGCATGCCTGAAAGCCACACTGTCTTGTCTGTCATTGTTTGGAAGCAGATGGAGGGGAAATGTGCAAGGATGGTTGCCGTTAGTGAAAGGAATCAACATTTCTAGTGAGAGGCAGAGTACTTCAGAAATGATTCAAAGGCTTTTCGCTTTAAAAAAAAAAAAAACGATGATAATTAGTAAATTAGTAAATTGTGCTGGACATCTGACTTGAAATTTGATTTTGGCCACAGGGAAGTCAAAGTCAATCTTGGGAGGGGAAGCTAAGGTGGTGAACTCTGAGCAAAAAAAAAAATGATACCGTCGTTCTATCGTGACTATATTCCAAGTGCCATAATTAGAAACCTCTGAAAACCTCACTCCCTCTCTCTCTTGCTCTCCATAGCTCTGAATTTCAAAAATATGATGGATTTATTCTGCTTGAAAATAACATTCTTAGGGATGAAAGACACTTGGGAAATCCTAGAACAGGAAATTATCCAACCTCTACAAAGCAATTAGCAGTCAATCAAAGTGTATTTATTTGCTTTTCATAAAAAAAAAAAAAAACTTCATTGTTTACATGACTGCATTGAATTTTTATGAAGCCCATAATAGAAACTTACTGACTCATCGACAGAGCTTGAATTGATTCAGAAAATACTGTGATAAAAATCTCAGCTCGGTATTTTTGGCCTTCTCATAGAAGAGAGGATCTCAGCAGATCCTTAAAACAAATCCTGAAAACACAGTCCATTACTTGAAAGTTTTGTTGTTTTTTTTTTTTTTTTTTTTTTTTTTTTAGCCATCCTGTGTCTGGGTTTTCTCCTGTATTAATCATTTAGTGGCATCCTTTGGTCTACCTTGAAATAATGAACAGATGATGCAAATCACAATCACAAAATTCATTTAACAGACACCAGAAAGCAAATGAATCACAGGACCATTGAGAGATGGATTTTTAACTTGTTACTGAAGCACAAAACAAGACTTGTGTCTAAGCCAGCAGCCTTTTTCCTTTCACAGCAGATGTGAAATGTGTTCTTTTCCCTTGGCAATGAGCCACAAGAGGTTGGGGGAGCCAGTTTGGCTTAATTCAAAGTCACCTGAAGTCTGTTTGAAGTTCATTAGGGCAATCCAATGCAATTTCACAAACAGAGAGCTACCTCGTGCAAGAATGTATGTGTGCTGAGGTCTATGGGAGCCACGGTGAGGCCTGAGACACCACGAGCACAGCCCCCCAGAATTCAGATAACAGGCATCCCCAGCAATATCCCCACAACCTTCATCCTAATCGGTTTCAGCGATTCTATGAAACTTAGTAGGCATTGAACCACCTTGAAAACCAAAACAAGTCTAAACATCCTGTTTCCTAGAACTTCTGGAATCTCCAAATTCTAGACAAAAATTGGAAAAGGAAAAGTCAAGCATTTAACGTGTAATTCACTTCAGAAACCCTTTTCTCACCCATCAGTTTTTATAGCTATGTAATGTTTATGCCAGTGTGTTTTCTCTGTGATAGTAATTGACTACGTTTTAACAAGCTTATTGAGATATTTTTAGATTGAATTAATTTATTTTTTAAGAGAGCTCCAATTTTTAATTACATCTTTAAAGTTTGCATAGTTAGTTCTCTATGTCTCCTATCATTTTTTTCAAAGTATAGTCGTGGTAGCTAGCATTCACTGCATTTGCTCTCAGACCAGAACTTTAATACATTACTGCGTCTAATCCTCACTCTCCCCTTATGAGGTGGATATAATTACCATCTCATTTTACAGATGGTGAAATTGAGACGTAGTGAAATTAAGTAACTTGCCTGAAGTCATACAGTCACTGAGTGGATTTGAATGCTTGTTTGTTTCCCTCATCCCCAATCCGCTCCTCCTTCCATATTACCCATCTACTACCTTCTCCCACCTTTCCAGCTTCAGATTTGCTTGCTTCCTTTACACTCCTGGCTCCACACAAAACAACCAGAAGAGCTATTCCCTGCACTGTGTGAGTCTCAAGTTCCTGTCCCAACTCTGAAGTCATCATCCTTACTCCATGCCATAATCCATCCTTGTCTACATTTGTGATTCTCAAACAGGGGTGATGTTGCCACCCTGGAGACATTTGGCGGTGGCTGGAGACATTTCCAGTTGTCAAAACTGGTGGTGGTGCGGCAGGGGGTAGTACTGGTATCTAATGGGTAGAGCCCAGGGATGCTGCTGGATATTCCAACAGTGAGCAAGACAGTTAGCCAGGCTAAAATGTCAATAGTGATGAAGAAGTTGAGAAATCCTCTACATGATTTTTCTATGTGATTGATCAACAGGATACACTATGCATTTAGAATAGGCTCTCTTCTACTGTGAATTGTATGTTTTTGACATCCAATTTACTAATTAGATTATCCAGAGGAGCTAATCCAACACTTCTGAACCTCCAGCGGGCTGACACACACTTTGCCCAGAACATGGATTTAATATATCGGTAATGACAAGCCACTTATCCCTTTATTCACTCACTTCCCTCACTCATCCATACATAGTTATTGAATATCATTTTATGGTAGGTGCCAAACTGGACAGTGGGAATAAAATGTAAGCAACACAAATATACCTCAACTTTCAAGAAGCTTATAGTCTGGCAGGAACTCAAACCGTATTGAAGTGCTGAGTGCTGGAGTGGGAGATATATGGGAACTAGGGGTTGGGGAGGCATAGCAGGAGTAAATAACCAGAGCGGACGAGGTGGTGAGAGAGGCTTCCTGGAGGAAGGGACAATTAAACAAAGACCCAAAGGATGAGTGGGAGTTAAACAAACAAAGAGGAGGAAGTGTTCTAAGCGGACGACATAGCATGTACAAAGGCCAAGAGATGAGAAAATAACACAAGTATGGGTGTTCATGCTGCAAGGGACAAGGAAATGGAAAGCAAGGGCCTTGAAGCTATGCACAAATGTTGGGTTTTATGTGAAGGATAACAGGAAGCCACTGAAAGCGTTTGCACAAGAGGGTGATTGCATCTGAGTTTGTTTTTAAAGAATTACTCCAGCTCCACATCATTTGTCTTCAGAGAAATACAAATTAAAACTACAATGAGATACCACACACACCTATTAAAATGGCCAAATTCTGGAACAATAACACCATATGTTGGCAAAGAAGTGGAACAATAAGAACTCTCATTGAGTGCTGGTGGGAGTGCACAGTGGTGCAGCCACTTTGGAAGACAGTTTGGTAGTTTCTTACAAAGCTCTTACAATACTCGAACAATGTAATCCAGTGATCACACTCATTAGTATTTACCTAAAGGAGCTGAACATTTATGTCCACACGTGGTTGTTCATAGCACTTTATTCATAATTGCCAAAACCTAAAAGCAACGAAGATGTCCTTCAGCAGGTGAATGGGTTAATAAACTGTGACACATCCAGACAATGGAAAACTAGTCTACACCAAAAAGACATGAGCTCTCAAGCCATGAAAAGACATGGAGGAAGCTTAAATGCATATGACAAAGGGACAGGAACCAGCGTGAAAAGGCTACCGCCTGTGTGATAACAACCGCATGACATTCTGGGAAAGGCAAACTATGGAGAAGATAGAAAGATCAGTGGTTGCCAGGGGTTAGGGGCAAGAAGGGGTTAAGGAGGCAGAGCATAGTGGATTTCTAGGAGAGTGAAACTGCTCTGGATGATACTATAGTGTTAGATACATGCCTCTATAAATCTTTCCAAATCCAGAACACACAACCCTAAGAGTATACATGAATTGAACTCTCGACTTTTTGCCAGTTCACTGGCATATGCCAGTTCACTGAACTTCAGATGGGAATAATGTGTCATTTTAGGTTCATCAGTTTGTAGGCACAAATGTGCCACTCTGGTGGTGGTGGTTGGGGGGCAGGGAGATTGGTAGTGGGGACACTAGGCATGTGTGGAGGGAGGGGGTATGTAGGAAATCTCTGTACCTTCCACTCAATTTTGCTATAAACTTAAAACTGTTCTAAAATAATTGTTAAGAATTAAAAAGGATTCACTCTGGTTGCTGTGCTTAGAATTGGCTGGGAAGTTAACCATTATGACAGTCACAGGGAAGAATTTCTTTGGGGCCACAAAGTGCCTCTACAACTTGATGTCAAGATTTCAAAACGTATGAGGAATGACTGAGGAGTCCTACAAATCCTGATCAGTGAAGGTGACTGCAATACACAAAAGTTGAAATCTTCGCACATGTATCACACTCAGGCTGGAGAAAGACTGCATTGCTACCAGAACACGTCAGCCTGCAGGCTGAAACAGGCAGAGCAGAAAGTTAGCATTGAGCTGTATGTCTTTAGTACAAGCTTCCAGACTCGAAGGTGCAGCCCAATGGTATAAATGAAGATATTAGTCTATCATAACTCATGACATCAGCTGTTGATTTCATCCTGCCTAGTAGGCATTCAATAAATATTTGTTTGAAGTGAATTGGATCAAATTGGATTCCATGCTCACCAAGCAACTTTCTGATCACAATTTGTCTTCCTGTGAATCCTTCTTATGAACATAAAATGTACTGATTAGCTGACACAAGCTTTCTAGTCTGGTTTACATTTCTATTTTTGCCATAAAAAACTAAGCTGTTGTTATGATTGATGGATCCTTCCTCTCCGTGTTTGGTCTGTATAGTGGACACTTGTGACTGTTTATCCAGCATCCACATCCCATACCCCTCCCATCAGCAAACCCGTTTTCCATGTATTTACCCAGCATTCCACCCCACAGTTCTTGTACTTCTGGGCTAGCTGTAGGTGGGCCCTGACTGTCTTAAGTCAATCATCACATTTGACCAGGGCCACGGTGGTTGGTTTAAATGCTGGCATGGGACCTACACCCGCGTAATCCAAGGGAAATTCAAAAGGCCTTCTTGGAAAATTGGGCCAGAGATGGTCTCATTCCTGATGATGAAGGAAGTATGTATTTCATGGACACAGCTGCAAGCCAGATTGCTATTAAGTTGGCTAAGTTTAAGTGTCAGCATGGCAAGACTATAGTCCCCAGTTGCTTGGTCAAACATATGTCTAGATATGGCCATGAATGTACTTTTCAGATATGATAAATCTTTAAAACAGTAGACTTTGAATGAAGCAGATTATCTTTGTAATCTATGTGGCCTCACATAGATTATGTAATGCCTCACCCAGTTAACTGAAGGCCTTAACAGAAAAGACTGAGGTATCCCAGAGAGGAAGGAATTTTGTCTCCAGACCGGTTTTGAATTCAAGACTGCAACATCAACTCTTCCCTGGTTCTCCAGCTTACTGGCCTGTCCTACAAATTTTGGACTTGCCAGCCCCTACAAATCCTTAAAATAAATTATTTTGATAGATAATAGATAGATATAATAGATATAGAGATATCTATATACAGAAAGATAGAGGTAGATATAAGGATGGAGAGGTTGATAGATCTCCCATTGATTTTGTTTCTATGAAGAACCTTGACTAGGATACCTATTACCAAGAAATAAAGAACACACAGAGGGGACAGGGATAAGACAATTTTAGCAGACACAAAGCCAGAACCTGGATCAAACCTGATCTGAGGCCCACATGTATCAATCAGGATGACTTCAGCTGCAGGCAACAGAAAGCCCAACTGCCTTAAATAGTGTGGCAACACATCACTTAAGAGTGGAAATTCCAGTAGCAGAAGAGGCATCAGGGTCATTTGATCCAACAGGTCATTGTCACCAAGGAACACTGCTCCACTATCCACAATGCCTCTTTCTAAGTCTGACACTTTCATTTTCATGGGAGCACAGTGATAACAACCAGGGATGCCCACTTCCTCCTTTACATCCAATGGAAGAGGCTAGATTTCCATGGTTCTGTCTCTCAAAAGTGAGGAGGATTCTTCCTCTACCTCACATTAGCTCAGATTGGCATAGGTTTGCCCAACCCTGGGCCAGTAATTTTCAGGGTGGTGGGAAAAGTGGGGGATTATCACAATTGGCTTAAATTTACCAGGCCTACCTATAGGCCCCTGACTTGCCTACAGTTCGGTGCATCCAAGAAATATGTATTATTTCAACTTCCAGAACTGTTTTTCCTTCCAATTGCTGTATTTCTTGACCATGGCCAAAAAATCTCAGAATCATCTGTAATTTTTTTTCTCTCCCCCTATTTATTCAATCACCACGGTCTTATTTCTTTCTCTTTGAAAATTCTCAAAAAATGCACCTTTTCTCTAAAATTATAAAGGGTGGGGTGTGGATATAATGCCCTCCATAGTCCAAGCACTCTCCACCTTATGTCTGTGCTACCACTAGCACTGTCTTTTGCTCTGCCCTTTCGCCTTGCCTCCGGTCTCCCCAGTCCTTACCATTTCGTTACCTAATGATGACCTCTTTCAGCTTTGGGTTCTATTCAAAAACACACCAGAGCTCTCCTTGCCCCCTGAAGTAAGCCAGAGTCTTGTGGCTCTTGTCAGGCTCTGATGAGGTCCCAACAATTTCTATTCTCCCGTTAGATCTGTCTTCCTGGATCTTATATCCCCAGCTGGTGGTGCACTAGGTAAAAATGACTTATTCTGCAAAGGAGCTGAGCAGAGCTAACCAAAAAATTTTATTTCAAGTATTAATGATTTATCTATTTTTCCATTTAGCAACATACACTTACTGGATTCTTTCTGTATAACCAGATAGTGTGGGAGGCAGGAAGAAGTAAAAAACAGAGTCCTGTCTTTGAGTAATTCACCATCTAGTCAGAGAGCCAAAAACAAGCACTAAATAATAACAATAATAACTCCATCAAAAATAGTTTTTTAAAAACTATCACACAAAAACAAAAATTGCTCATCACAAAGCTTATATATGCATGTAGTGCATATATTTTGTAAAAACTCAGAAGTATATGAGTAGTATATATGTTACAGAAGTACATAAAATAGTGAAAGAATCCTGATGTTCTGCCTTGCTAGTTCTTACTTAGAGTAAATATTTACCACTAACACATAATACATGCATATATACACACCAATCCATATATGTTTGTTTGCATTTTACAAAAGATAGGATCATTCTATACATACTATTCTGCAATTTTTTTCTCACTCAATAATAATGTCTTTCAATGACATGCCTGATTCTTTTCTTAATGGCTGCATAGTATTCTTTTGAATTCAATGGTCCTCTATAGATAATCCCTTATCCCTCCTATTTTCCTCTATCACAAATAGGGCTTCAATGAGCATTCTTTTACACGTTTTTGGTAGTGTGCTGATAATCTTTTAACATTTGGCTCTCTGAGTTAAAAACAAAACAAAGCAAAAAGCTGTCCTGCTTTGTATATTTGCCAGTGTTCATGGTGTAAATATTCCCACTATCGGTGATTTCAAGCTAGCAATGTGATAGGACAGTGGGCAGAGCTAGGATGACAGGTAGGCAAGCAGCCCCCGCTAGCCAGTCCCATCAGCTCTGGAATACCGCTGTACATTTTATGGCGCACATTCTTTTGAGTATTTTACAACAGAGGAAAGCAAGATATTAAAAGGCAATTATCACTCTGCCAGACGGAAGAAACATAACTACCTTATTAGCTGTAATAAAGTTGAGCCATGAATTAAATGCATTTCTTTTGGATTCTCAAGAAGGCTTTATCTGTTACCTTAAATAGATTCTGTTTAAACACGGAGGAAACTTCAAAGTGTTTCTTTTTATTTTGCCACCTGAGAAAATCACTTAAGCCAAGTAGACTGGATGTAGGACAAACTATATTTTAAAGATTCAATAAAAGTCCCCTTAAATTCACCAATTAGTATATTCGGGCACAAACACACCTGAGAAAAGAGAATGCTGACCCCTCCTCTCATTTTAACAAGGCTGAATTACACAGAGGTGCACAGAAGAACCACCTAAAACCTGGCAGTGTGTCAGAGTCATGTGGAAGGCCTATTTTTTTTTTTTTTAATTTTTGCTGAGGCAACAGTGTTTACATGGAAGGTTTATTAAACCCCTAATACCAGGCCCCAGCCCCAGTGTTCCTGATGCCATAAGCCCCGCATAAGGCTAACAATGTGCATTTCTGTGGAGTTCTCCAATGATGCTAATGCTGCTGTTCTAGAGACCACACTGGGAGAACCATCAGTCTACAAGGATTCTGGGCCCAAAGGCCAGGTAATCTTCCATATTCTGGTATCCTGTGAATTTCTACCACTGGATGAGATCTCTTTAGCTAGACACATTCTCCTGTTAAACCACAAGTCAATTCAGAAACATAGTGGGTTCTTATCAGTAATCAGAGTATTTGAGAATAGGCTTAATAGGGAAATGGCACAAATCCCTTTTTATAGAGAAAAGCATACCGAGATGTGTTTTCTGGAAATGAAGGGCAAAGTTAATGATTGCCATTAGTGTTAATAGGAAGGGTAAACCTTCAAAGTAGTATCAGTAGTTAAGGAGTTCAAACTTACTCACACTAGTGGTCTCCCGGACATCTGGCTGTGAATCCTGCCCCTGCCACTTAACTGTATAACCTTGAGCAATGTATTTAATCTCTCTGTGCCTCAGTTTATTATCTATAAAATGGGGATGATCATAGTAATTGCTACCTCATAGGATTATAGAGAAGATATGAAAGCTCCATGACCTGTCATGTGGGAAGAACCCAATGAATATTGGCTGTAAATTAGATCTCCAGTTCCATATTAAGAAGAAAGTATTCTTCAGGCAAGTAAATTTGGGAAATACTGAGAAACAAAGTAAATACATTTCTTTGTTACAGGACTTCCAGGTACCTTTAATACACCAGTTGTATACTGTGAATCTGATAGAAGAAGGTATGATTCATAGTGTTTCCACGTATTATTCAGCCACAGAATATTTTTTGCAAGTATCATTTTGAGGATAACAATTTTTATATTATTACGATTATGATAATAAACCAATGTTATTGACTTAACTATATAGCTGAAAGAAATTGGCACGTGGTCCCTATATACCTAAACTATAGGGGCAAGATTGGGATAGAACAAAAAAAAGTCCTTGTTAGCCATAAGAATTTTCTACAGCCCTTCTGAAGTGATAATATTTCCCCCATTCATCCCTTTATTCTTCTCTGCATTCAGTATTTCCAACAAATAATTATTAAGTGCCTCTAAGTAACAGAAAATAGGTCCTGGGGACTCAATATAGAATAAAATGTAAAAAGTTCTGGTCCTCATAGAATTTACCTTCTAGAAGACAGAAAATTCACAAATAAACAAGTAAATGTGTAGTATGTCAGATGGTGGTAAATTTAATGAAAAAATTGAGGTAGGCAAAAGGGAGAAGAAAAACTATGCAAGGCAGTGGCCGTTGAAACTGAGACCTGGAGCAAATGAGGGAACTAGCTCTGGGGACACTGAAGGGAACCCTACAGTCCAGGCGGAGGGAACTGAAGTACAAAGAACTATCCGAAAGTGAACATGCCTGTGTGGCCAAGCTGCATGAGGGAAAGAGAAAGAGAAGTCACAGGGGAGGCTGGAAATGTACAGGAGTCCACATGGGGAGAAATTTGTATTTGCTATCTTTTTGCTGCATAACAAATCATCCCAAAACTTGCTGCTTGAAACAACAATAGCTACTTACCTCCCCCTAACAGTTTCTATGTTTGAGGAATATGGGATGGTTCAACGGGTTCTGGCTTGGAGTTCCTCATGAGGTTCTGCCAGGGGTCAGCTGGGACTGCCGTCATTCAAAGACTTAATGGGAGCTGGAAGATTCACTTTTAGGACGGCTCAGCACACACTTTGCAAGTTGGTGTTGGCCGTTGCCTGGGATACTCATTTCCTTTCCGTGTGCTCTCTCCATGGAGCTGTGGAGGGTTCTGCCTATTCACTGGCTTCCCTCAGAGCAAGCACTCTAAGAGACTGAAGCAGAGACTGCAATGCCTCTTAAGCCCTAAATTTGCAAGTCACATGCTGATGCTGCATGCAAAGACATGATAAAGGCATAAAAATCAGGATGTGAAGATCATTGACAGCCATATGGGGGGCTGGCTACCACACCATTCTAGGGTCTCTAGCTTTTACTTTGAGTGAGATAGAGTGGTGGAGGTTTGGGACAGAGAGTAATATGGTCTGACTTGCATTTGTAAAGGATCATTCTGAATGCTGTTGAGAACAGACTATGAAGGGACGAGTAGGAAGGGTGGAGGTGGAAAGCAGAGTTAGAAGGCAATCTCAATATCCCAAGTGAGAGCTTATGACGGCTGGGACCCAGATGGTAGTGGTAAAGGTAGGACATGATATATAGTGCTCTGGATATACTTTGAAGTTAGAGCCAACGGAATGCCTGATGGATTAAATGTGGACTGTGAAAAAAGGAGAGTCAAAAATTATCCTAGAGCTTCTGACCTTGCTCCTTTTTAGCCTTCTGCTACCTCCTGGCACCAGCCCTATCCCTTGCCATGGAAACTTATAGAATGAGGGGGGGAGCTTCCAGGGTGTTGATAGAAGATTAGTCAAAGTCTGTCCAAATGACACTATTCAATATCCAGCATTTTGCATAAAAGGATCCCAGTGTTGTTTCAAGTAAACTATAAAACCCCCAAATTGCTGCAAACCATTAAGAGTTTTAAGGCACTTGTGGATGTTCCCAAAGCTAGAGCTGGGTCAATTATAATCTCTCTGCTCTGACTCCCCCCACCTTATTGTTTTTAGGTGATAAAATGTGGCTCTCCACTTTTTGTTTGAACTCCCCATTAACAGAAAAATTCCTGGAATCTGTCATCAGTAGAACAGTTTCCACCACTCCAGATTTAAATGATCTTTCTTGGTTTTATAAAACAAGCAATGCTTATTTAAACTTTTAGCTTTTATAAGGATTAAAACATTGCTCATTTGATCTGATATCCGAATATTTATGCTGAATATTCCAAATCACCGTGGAGATCAGCACTCTGCTGAACAATGCTGGAGTTACAAATATTTGCAGTTTAACTGATCTGGTCTAAACTAAGTATGTCTTTCCATAGAATCCGAGTTTTGGAGTCCTTGAAACCCGGCAAAGCGATTTTATAAAAATTTTTAATTTTTGTATTTTACAAAAATTTTTAATGTTTAATTATTATTATGGGACTTTGAAAATGCTATCCTTCCTTCATTTAGTCACGTATACATCCCATATTGATCTTACAGGACATTTAAGTCTTGTGCTCTGTGCTGGTGATTCAAATGTAGATAGATCCTTGACCTTAAGAGTTTATACTCTACTGGGAAAGAGATAAGAAAATACACAAAGAGCTACTGTAGAAGAAGGACAGGAAACTGTGGGAACAATGGAAGAAGGACCCCTGCCCAGTCTTGAAGAGCCAAGGAAGAGAGGTTATGAATAAGCCAAGAGCTTAAGCTCAGAGTTGGGTGCAAGGGCGCTCCAAGAAAGAGAGAATCCGGTACAACAGAGCACAAGAAACATTCAGTGAACAGCAAGGCAATTCAATAAGGTTAAAGCTTACTATAGACAGTGGAAAGTGAAAAGACCTCCAGAAAGGTGAACTGATACTAACCCAGAAAAAGCCTAAAATTTCAAGAAGTTCATGGTTCATCCAGAAGTAATGAGGAATCATTGAACAGTTTCAAGTAGGGAAACTCTACAGCATGTTGGTATTTTGGAAATTTCACTCTAACAACAGTTCAGAACATGGACTTAGGATGGAATGAAATCCAGCCTTTCTTTTATCTCCTCATCCTATCACCACATTCAAGTCACTATCATCTCTCTCTGGTACCATGCATCAGTCCCCCCAGGAGCCCTTTAATCCATTCTCACCAGCCATAAGGCAGATGCTTATGCCCTCAGATCTGCTCTCAGATCATGATCCCAGGGTCCTGGGATCCAGTCCCGCATTGGGCTCCTTGCTCAGAGGGGAGCCTGCTACTCCCTCTGCCTGCTGTTCCCCCTGCTTGCAATCTCTCTCTCTCTCTCTCTCTGATGAATGAATGAATGAATGAATGAATGAAATCTTTAAAAAATAAATAAGAATACAAAAATACAAATCAGATCAAGTCACTCTCCACTGAAAATTGCTTTGGCATCCCACTGTCCTTACAAAAAAGCCAAAATTCTTAATAGGGCTTAGGAGTCTTTGTTCAGTTAGGTCTAAGATTCCCACCCAGTTTCAACCTAGCTATACTTCCTCAGGCCTTTTCTTTTTTCTTTTCTTTCTTTCTTTAATTTTTTTTTTTTTTTTTTTTTTTTGAGAGCGAGAGAGAGAGAGAGAGAAGGAGCAAGGGGAGTGGGGAAGAGGAAGAAGAGAGAGGGGTTGGACAGAAAGAACACAAGTGGGGAGGAGGTGCAGGGAAACAAGCTCAAGCAGGCTCTGCAACCATCATGGAGCCCAATGCCAGGCTCAGTCTCTTGACCCTGAGACCATAACCTGAGCTGAAATCAAAGTCTGATGTTTAAATAGCTGAGCCACCCAAGTGCCCCTTTCCTTGGGTCTTGCAATTCCATTCATGATGGGCTTTTTTCCAGTTCTTCCAAGGGACCAACCTCTTATTCCCACTTGTTTCTGGAACTCCAGAGGGGCTGTTTCTTCTGCCTAGAACACTGGACTTACCTGTCCCTGGCTAATTTATGCTTTTCATCTGGATTTTAGCCTAACATTCACTATCCCATGTTTGTGATACTTTATCTCTTAGACTAAATTAAGCTCCCCACCACACACTAGATACTCTCATTACATCTCATACCTCCCTTCTCATTTCACTTTATTAAAGATGCTTATTGAATGTCAGCCTTTCCCACTAGACTGAACTACTCCTTCCCACTTCTCTCATTTGTCATGGTTCCCTATAACCTAGCACATTTCTGGTTCAATGTATCACTCACTCATTATACAGAAAGTTCCCAACTTATAATGGTTTGACTTAGGATTTTTTTTACTTGAAAATTGTCTGAAAGCAGTACACATTCATTAGACACATACTTCAAATTCTACATTTTGATCTTTGGGGGGCTTGTGGTAGAACATTTTCTCATAGTGCTGTGGGGCAGCTGTGAGCAACAGCTCCCAGTCAGCTACATATCACAAGGGTAAATATTACTGACACACAACCATTCTATACACATACAACCATTCTGTTTTTCCCTTTCAGTACAGTTTTAAATAAATTACATGAGCTATTCAATACTTTGTTCTAAAATAAAATTTGTGTTGGGTTATTTTGTTCAACCGTAGGCTAATGTAAGTGTTCTGAGCATGTTTAAGGTAAGCTAAGCTAAGCTGTGATGGTTGGTGGGGTAGCAGTATTAAGTGCAAATTCAACTTATGATATTTTCAATTTATGATGGATATATCAGGCTGGAGCCCCATCATAAGTGGAGGAAGACCTATATATTGAATAAATGAATGATGGCAAAAAAGACAGTTAAGAGATGTGTCTGAACTGAAGAGGTAGAAAGAAAGGATGGATTTGAGTCTTGAGTGCTCAGAGAAACTGGAAATCAGCTGTAAATGAGAGGGAAGAATTAAGGAGGAAGGACAGGTTCTTATGCATCTGGTTCTCCATTGTGTTGATGAGCATTGGCTGATGCTTGGTACATGGTAAAACAATAAATATCTGTGTCAAATGAATGAGGCTTAGTGGGTGGCGCCATCACTAGGGTTTCTGTGGAGCTCCAGTGAGCAGCTCCCTTCCCTGAGAGAGGGAAAATGGGACCCAAAGCACTTTATCAACAGGGCTTCCAGCAGCACTCAGCGATTTGATTTTGAAGAGGCTATACAAGTATTCACCATGACATTCTACCAATAGAAAGGAAAACAGAGCATGAGTGTGTTTGAAGTATTATTGGACTGTATTCAATTTGGTGTTTATATGAGTATTTTAATACTTTAAATTGTAACCAGTTATTTTCATTAGAATTATTTCATCTGATTGATTTCCAATTTTGAGAAAAACAAGATAAGTTTTTGGATGAGATGCCTCTGAACATTGCGGCTGCAAATTGCAAACAAAACAAAACAAAACTCCTTCCTCTTAAAGGGGAAAAATTACAGAGATTCTCTGAAAACCTCTCTCCTGTGACCACTTAACAGTCTTTTAACTTTAAAATTGTAACAGTGTTTCCATTTGGGATTTTAAAAACCTTCTGGAACTAGATAGTAGCAATGGTTGCATAATGTTGTGAATGTACTTACTGGCACTGGATTGTATACTTTAAAATGGTTACAATGATAAATTTTACATTTTGTGTCTTTTACAACACACACACACACACACACACACACACACACACACACACACATTTAATACAAAACATGTGTTCCCCAGACCTAAAAATGCTTGACCACTTTATGCAACTTAGATATTTTAGAAATGTGAGAAGCTTCACTCTGCCTGTGAGATGCTTTTGAAAAGTCCAGCAGGACAAGACTGTGGAGATTTTTTCTGGCAAGAAGATTTGGAACCCAATGTCTGGGAAAGGAATGAAATGCAGGTTGTTTGTGACATGACTTTGCAAGTAAGAAAAAGGGAATCTAAGAAATTCCCAGGTCTTTACAAGAAAAGGATTGTTCTTGATTCTCCTTCCATCTAATTAGGTTTGCTTCTCAAAAGTTGGGACTGCTGGAGAATGTGACTCCAGATACAATTCTGTGCTTAAGAAAGCCAAGGATGTGGCCTATATGGTAGTTTTCAGCTTTGTCACCAACAAGAACACATTTATTTATTATTTTCCTTCAGGGATTGCATGTTTTCAGAGGCAATTTCTATAAGACAACATCAAATAAACTGCTGCTGTTAACTAAAATGAATTTATTCCTGATTTTCTGCTCATCAGTTCTGCAATATGTATATACTCCTATCTGTCTCTGATTAGTGTGAGGTAGCCAGTACAATACTCAGTTGATATAAAGCCAGGTAAAAGCAAAGAATTGATACTCACATTTATCTGTCAGCTTTTTTTTTTTTTTTAAGATTTATTTATCTATTTGACAGAGATCACAAGTAGGCAGAGAGGCAGACAGAGAGAAAGAGGGGGAATCAGGCTCCCCACTGAGCAGAGAGCCCGATGCGGGGCTCCATCCCAGGACCCTGGGATCATAACCTGAGCCAAAGGCAGAGGCTTAAACACTTCCATGGCGACATTCCTGGGTCCTAATGAGGAATCCCTACTCTACTAATTGGTATTTATACAGTGTATCTTAACAGACAGGAGGCACCCAAGTTAATCAGGTTTATTAAAATTACCTCCAGGACTTCCTCAAACTCTGCATTTCCCAGAGCCCCTGCAGAGAACCTGGTACACCTTCTGAGCAGAGGCAGGTTGATGGGGGTGGGATTTTTTTTTCTCTCTCTTGTGAATTACTGGTGCTGTAGTGAACGGCTCTGTCCAATGAAAGGGAATTGTACTCTCTTTCAAGTGAACTAGGGCCAAGAAATGAGTAAGAACCAAACACTGATTTATATAACCCTTCATGTGAGGCTTCCATAGCAAAATAAATTTCTAATGGCAAGTTGTTGTCTCATTGTCTGCACTGAATAATGTGGGCCAAGAAAGAATACATAAAGTGCTCAAACAAACTGATAAGAAAAAATATTAAATTTCCAATAAAAATGAGCAACAATAATGAACAATTCATAGGAGAAACTAAAGCTACAAACTGATATTGGGGTGGGAGGGTGGGGGAATATCTCAACCTGACGAGGACCCAAGAAAAGTAAAATTTCAGTGTGGGCTTGACTTCTGCTTCCAACCAAATGGATTAACAATGACCAGATTTGTCCTCACACTGAAACAATGAAAACCAAACAAGCTATAGGAAATAGCGATTTGTATGACACTAGACATCAGTCAATGGGAAGATTGATTCCTGAAAAGGAGGCAGAAAAATGAGATGAGCCACATGATTGTCCAGCTTCAGCCTGGAGAGAGAGTTTCCAGGCTGTGGCACAGGGAAGAGGACTCAGGCAGGACCTAGGGAGCTCCCTGAATTGAAAAGATGGAGCAGAGAGAGAGTCCAGGGAAACTAAGGCATCTAGAATTTGTAGGATAGAATGAGAAGGCAAAAGCTGCATACAGACAGAACCCCAGAAATCTGCAGAGGGAGGTCCCTGTTCAGTCTTTAGCTAAGTACTGAACAGCACATGCATGTGAGGAAAACACCAGAGGCCAGGGAAAGAACCCCAGAAGGACTGAAGTGGACACTGCCTTGCACTCACCCAGGGACTGTCCCACCAGCCAGACTGATTCACATGACCTGGTGTAATACTCAAGAGTCTTGCCTCACTAATAGGGAATTCATCTTTGAATGAACATTGCTCTGGTCCCACCTAACAAATCTTAAAAGACCCAAAAGGATCAGACTGTTTCCAAGTAATTTATCTGCATTCCAGAACAAATCCTAGTGTGAATACAAAAATATTCAGCACCCAGCAAGTTAAGATTCACAAGGACTAGAATCCAGTGAAAAATTCAGCAGGCACATTAAAAAGCAAGAAAATAAGACTTATAAAGTGGAGATAAATTAATCACACTGCTGAATATTAGGGGACGCCTGGGTGGCTCAGTCTGTTAAACGTCTGACTTTAGCTCAGGTCATGATCTCAAGGTCCCAGGATCCAGCCTGGCATCATGCTCTCCGCTCAAGGAGGTAGCTTTCCCTGTCCTTCTGCCCCTCCCCCTGCTCATGCTCTCTCTGTCTCTCTCTTAAATAAGTAAGTAAAATCTTCTTCTTTTTTTTTAATGTAATAGTGTTAGAATTGGCAACTAAAGACAATAAAGCAGTTATTATGTAAATATATTCCATATATTTAAAAAGTTAGAGACCTAGAAGACAAAAAAAACAAAAAAACAAAAAAAACAAACCCACATCAGATTGAAGATGAAGACTCCAGTAGGTAGGAATAAAAATACACTGGGTGAGATTAATAGGAAGAAAAATATTAGTGAATTTGAAGACAAAGCAATAGAAACTTTCTTAAATATACTGAAAGAAAAAAAGAATCAGAAAAATAAACAGAGCATTAGAGAACTGTGGGCCAACTTCAAAGGGTGAAGCATACACAAGACAGGAGTCCTCCAAAGAGTGGGGAGAGGCAGGAAAATATTTGTTGGAACAATGATCAAAATTTTTTCAAATTTGATGAAAAGTATAAACCCACAAATCTAATGCCAACTAACCCCAAACACAAGAAAGATAAATTAAGTTACAAAAAGGTATATCATAATAAAGTTGTTCAAAACCAGCAAAGAAAAAAATCTTAATATCAGCCAGAGAAAGAAGAGATGTTCCGTGCAGAAGAAGAAAATTTAGTATGACAGCAGATATGTCACTGGGAAAAAATGCTAGTGGAAGGGAGTAGAAGAATATTGAAAATACTGAAAGAAAAATATTATTAACCCAGAACTCTATACCCAGGGAAAATAACTTTCAAAAATGAAGGCAAATTAGAGGCTGTTTTAGACATGCAAAAGACACAAAAGCTAAAAGAATTAATCAGCAGCAGCAGTAATTAATTAAGTATAAGAAAAGTAATGAAAATCCTCAGACAGAAAATGGTATCATGCTAAAATACAATGGAATGAGGAGATCCAAAATGGGAACTATGTGGGTAAATATAAAAGACTGTTTTATTATTAAAATTTCTTCAAAAGATATAAACTGTTTAAACAAAAATGATAACAGTGAAGCATGGCTTTAACCCATTTGTACAAGTAAAATGTATGGCGACAACACACAAAAGGTGGACGGGAAAAAAATAGAAAAATAATGTTGTTTCTTACCCTCCTATACTTAAAGGCCATTTGGCAGTATCAGTCAAATCTTTGCCACACCCTGTAACCATCAGTCTATCCTGCAGGTATATTCCCTTAAAGCCGTTCAAACAGATGCCTAGGGCTGTTTGAGGCAACATCATTCGCAATAGCAAAGAAGAGCAATGTCCTAAATGTTGGTCAACAAAGGAATGGTTAAATCAGTTTAGATACATAGGCATCATGTGGGATGTGGTGCTAAAAATAATGAAATAGATCTCCATCTGCTGATTTGTATTCAAGACATAGTTGAGAAAAGGTAGGTTGCAGAATAGGTAGAGTGAGATATCACTAGAAGAGAAAGATGGTAGATAGATACGTACATACATACATAGCAGGTAGGTGGGAACAAAGGTAGGTAGGTAGGTAGATCCTTTGGATATGCGTAACAAGTCTGGAAGAATTCAGTGGAATGTTGTGACTTTTCACTTACTGTCTTGTATTATTTACCATGTGTGTTCACCCTCAGAGCCCAGTGCTCAGGCCAATATTCTCCAACACACTAAGCCTTTTCATGAACGCTTGCCCACACTGTTTCTTCTGCCTGAAATATTTCCCCTTTCCTCCTTTACCTCACAAACTCTTTTTTTCCAGTAAGGGTTCCAGCTCAGTGCTACCTGTTCAAGACACTGTCTTCAGAGTTCCTGCTCTGCTTTCATTATCTGTTAGCGCTTTCCACACCTTTACTGGCTCTCTCTCTCTCTCTCTCTCTTTTTTCTTTTAGCATGTTACTTACCTCCCTCACTAAAAAGGAAGCTTCTGAAGACAAAAGCTATGACTTTATAACTTTTCAGAATCTAAAGCCATGCTTGGCACCTAATAAGTACCTGCTAAGTGTTTGCTATTAAAAAAAAAAAAAAGAAAAAAAGGAATAACTTTTCCAAATATGAAAGTCCAACTCAGAGCAAAAAGAAATTAGCCTCAGCACCCTAATATGATAAATCTGGAATTTCTTTTAAAATTCCCATTTAAAGAAAAAAAAGAAAGTCTGCAGATCAGGAAGATATGGAGGCCCAATATTGTTAAAATAAGGTTTGATCAAGGGATGCTTTGACTTAAATGAATATCTTGAATAAATATTGAGATTTAGTCACTTACTTTAAAGAAATTATTCTCTATCAAATCTTAATCATCTTCCATTTCAACTAAGTTTTCAACTTTTGTTTATATAAAGAAAAAATACAAGTGACTGAATTTTTCGGCATTTGTCAGTTATAATCTTATTTTTAAAAATACATGATTGCGGTGTTGATTAAAGGTTATATATTCTTTTTTTCAATGATTTTATTTGTTTATTTGAGAGAGAGAGACAGGAGAGAGAGCACAAGAGCGGGGTAAGGGGCAAAAGGAAAGGCAGACTCCCCAATGAGTGGGTGGCCTGATGTGGGACTTGATCCCAGGACCCTGAGATCATGACCTGAGCTGAAGGCAGACACTTAACCACTGAGCCACCCAGTCATCCCTAAAGGTCATATATTTCTGTGATCCTTTTTTTTCCTTATGTTGAAACTCCTATTCTTGTCTTACTCTTTACTGTAGTTCAGACATGAGGAAAAGGTAAGGAAAGGGGCAGAATTTGACTGGCAGCAAACACAAATCTTAACCAACTCTTCCCAAAGAGACTACAATGGAATGGAAATAATAATATAAATTGTATGGGAGACTCCTGGCTCAGTTGGTGGAGCATGTGACTCTTGCTCCCCAGGTCATGAGTTTGAGCCCCCATTATAGAGATTACTAAAAAATAATAATTACATAAGTTGAAAAAGAGTGAAAATCAGTTTCCACATATAGAATGCGTCACTTGGTTTCTTGGAAGCAGGAGGTGTTGGGATGATTGATGGATGGATGGATATGTGTCCTGTCTTTAACAAATCACAACAGTCCTTTGATAATGCTAATAATTCAGGGATGCAGATAAATGGCAATGCATTCTAAAATTTCCATGGATTGTTGTGATTTCAAATATTTGATTGTCTCATGAATAAATCTTTCATACTATATGTCTTAAATTTCACTTCTGAGAATACAGCTTACTGGAGTTTTAGACTAATTGTTATATAAATAACTTAGGAATAATATTGTTTTGTTTAGGAGAATAAGATTTGATCTGTTCTTTTAAGTCTTCTGAATAAACTGTGGGACTTACCTGTAATAAGAAGTTATTGATATGGAACAGATCAACTGTCCACAGCCAACGGTTGCTCCTCATCATTGCCTATATCCCTTAGCACTTGGTACTGTTCTTTACACAAAATGACCTTTTCTGTAAGTAGTCATTGAATTAATGAAAAGAGTGGAATTCAGGAGTCATGTCTTTAAGCCACTGAGAGAAATTGATCTCTTCTAAACATGACTCTAATTTTGCATTTTCCCAGAACTGGTGATTTTCTGGGGTGTTGCCCCACAGCCCCTAGGACTGAGCATGAAGTCCTGCTCAGTTGATCTCAAAGCCAACAGAGAAGTGCTTGGATTTTCAGCATACCAACACCCACAAACCCTGTCATCCACTGCCCACTCTACTCGCTGGGCTTCAAATAATATCTTTGATACTCCATTCATTTGCTTTTGTGGTATTTGTCTTAGAAATTTAAAAGTGCCTTTGTTCGTGTTTTTATTGGATTTCAAAATTCAAATGTCTGGAACGAGAAAAAAATACTGCTGAAAACGAACTTTCTATGCTTTGTCCTTGAATAACCTGGTGATTAAATAGGATCAGCTGAAGATGGCATTTTAGTTGTCATTTCTCACAAAAGAGATCTAAGCTTCCTCTGACTATTGGAAATTAAGAAAATTTCACAGTGAAGATGCATAATTGAATTAAAACATTTTTTGTCATGATATGCAGTTTGCGAAGTTTTTCACACAGTAGCCAGCCGCAGGGATCTCTTTAAAAATCTGATCACAACCCCGCTGCCTAAAACTTTTCAATGGTTTTCCATTTGCCCTACAATTAAGTCTGAACCTCTCACCCCAGCCTCTAAAGCCCTGCCTGACCAATTCACTGGTCTCATCTTACACCCTTTCTCCTCAGCCCTCGCAACTAGACTTATCAAGTTCTCCTTTTAGGCTTCTCTCCACTAGAAACTTCTTGCGTGCTCTTGCCCTGCTTACAACACTCTACCCTCCAGCCAATGCCACCTCACCTTTACCATGCCCACACCCCCTTCCTACCTTCGCCTGACTACTCCACATAAATGTTACCTCCTCGTATATGATGCTTTTGTTTCCAGAGCATCTAGCAAGTTCTCTTCACAATGACTTCTACAATGTCTGTCTTCCACACTGAGTTGGATGGTCTCTGAGAGTGGGGGTTGGGCCTAACCTTGGCCCCGGTGGATCTTTAACTCAAGCACAGTGCTCAGCCTGCACTTCTGTAACCATGAATGAAACAGTATTACGGATGTAATACCACAAATGATCAGGGTTCGAATGTGATAGATCTTTCAATTTAGATCTAAATAACGAATAAACATTGAATAATCTTTTTCATCTGTTCATGACTCAAGGTTTAAAGTCACAATTGACCCAAAGGGGCTAAAGGCCTTCAGCTGTGAAGAAAACAAGCCAGGAGAGAAGAATAAATTCTTACTTTTTCAAAAATTTTACCCATGGTTTACCTGCTGAGAATCATGGAATTCAGCATAGCTTTTTAGTTGTTTTTTTCCAACTTTATGATGAACTTAGCCACTTTATATACAGGTTTCCTCCACTATCCAAAAGTGGAGTGTTTCTATGAAGCCTTTCATAGGCCAAAGTGGCTAAAATGAAGAGGTAATTACCATTTTAAAAAAGCAAGAATCCTCTTGGTATTCCTTTAAAGTAGGAAAAAAAAAAGGGGGGGCCTAATGTTCTTCTGTAAAAGCAAAATAGTGTTAAGCAAGCTTTCAGATAGCAAGGGAAGCCTATATTTCAATATTATACAGATGAAGGAGTAAAGGAGGGAAGTAAGACATTGCAAAGTGAATGCTGAGTCAGACTCACCCTTGGCCAGAGACTGCGAGGTCTGCTGGGCCACAGCAGCCACAGGTCTCCCTTGGATGTGGCTTCCCCCACGACTCCCATTGGAAGCCAGGAATCTACTCACAACACTGTGCATTCCAAAGGCAGGAAGGGCTGGGATCTATAGTCTTTATATTCATAGGACTATCCAGAAGCACATGGTTGCTGTTTAGAGAACATTTTTTACTGTAATTTACTGTATATCCATTTTTAATATAAAATATAATTTGTGTAATTAAAAATATATAAAGCATATATATATACACGTGTTTATATACCCTATACAGATAAAGTAACAGTTTTATCGAGATATAATTCACAAACCATACAATTCATCTGCTTAAAGTATATAATTTGAAGGTTTCAGTATTTTCATAGAGTTGTGCAACAATCACCACATTAAAATTTGAGACCATTTTCATCACCTTACACACAACCCTGTATAGATTAGCAGCCATTCCTCACTAAGCCCCAATCCCACATTCCTAGGGAACAATTAATTGACTTTCTGTCTCTGCAGATTTGCCCATTCTGGGCGTTTCATATAAATTGAATCATAATATGTGTGCCTGGCTGCTTTCATTTAGTGTGTTTCAAAGTCCATCCATGTAGTAGCATGTATCAGTACTTCATTCTTTTTATTGTTGAATAATATTCCACTGTATGGATATACGACATTATATTTGTCCATTTATCAGTTTATAGACAGTTGGGTGGTTCTACTTTTTGGCTATTATGAACAGCGCTTCTCTGAACACTTGTGTATACATTTTTATGTGAATATATGATTTTAATATCTCTTAGATATATAACTAGGAGTAGAATTGCTGAATAATATGGTGACTTCATGCTTAACCTTTTGAGCAACTTCCAGACTTTTTCAAAGTGGTGACACCATCCCCCAGCACTGTATGAGGGTTACATTCCCACCAGCAATGTCTGAGAGTTCCAATTTTTCCACATCCTCACCAACATTTGGTGTTGGTTGTCTTTTGATTATAGCCATCCTAGTAAGTATGCAGTGGTGTTTTATGGTTTTGATTGGTGTTCTCTCCTGATGGCTAACAATGTGGAATATCTTTTAATTTATTGGCCATTTGCATTTCTTTTGAGAGAAATATCTATTCAGATTCATTGCCAATCATTCAATTTGGTAGGTTTTTTTGTATTATTGAGATATAAGAGTTCTTTATTCTGAATACAAATCCCTTATCAGCTACATTAATGGCAAATGTTTTCTTCCATTCTTTTCACTTTCTTGATGGTATCCTTGAAGTATGAAAGATTTTAATTGTGATGGAGTCCAATTTACCTATTTTCTTCTTTTGTCACTTGTGGTTTTGGTGTCATATCTAAGCTTGACTTGAGTTTTAACCCTAAATTTCCTAAGAGCTTTTTATTTTTATATTTTTTTAACTTGACATTTAGGTCTTTGATCCATTTTGAGTTAATTTTTGTGCACAGTGTAAGGAAGATGTACAACTTCACCCTTTTACATATGGATATCCAGTTTTCCCAGAACCATTTGTTGAAAGGATTATTTTTCACCATTGGACTATCTTGGTACCCTTGTTGAAATTGACCATAAATGTGAGGGGTTGTCAGTATCTCAATTCTATTCCATTAATCTATTTATCTATCACTATGCCAGTACCACAGTGTCTTGATTATGTAGCTTTGTAGTAAGTTTTAAAACCAAGGAATGTGAGTTTTTCAACTTGGTTCTCCTTTTTCAGGATTGTTTTGGATATTCCGGGTCCCTTGCATTTTCATGTATATTTTAAGATCAGCTTTCATTTCTGTAAAAGGTCATCTTGAATTGTGGGAGGAATGATTATAGAACTGCAGATCAGTTTGGGAATACTGGCATCTTAATAATATTGTCTTTTCCTCAAAGAACATGGGCTGTCTTTCCACTTATTTAGGTCTTCTTTAATTTATTTCAATAGTATGAAAATTGCAGTTTTCACCATTTAAGTTGTATACTTCTTGTCTTTAATTTATCTCTAAGTATTTTTGATGCTTATAAAAGAGGGTGGTTATCTTGCTTTTTTTTTCAACTATTATATGAAAGAAAACCAAGGTATATAAGGAGAAGAGGAATAATGTTATAGAGTTCTTATAAAATACTATATGATCTTGTAGTGTACAAAAATGTGTACCCTCACAAAAAAAATTAAAACCGACTGACCAAAGAGATTACTCAATGAAAGGGACAGAACCACCAGAAAAGATCAGTTTTTCTTATTAGTAGGTAAGATCTCTGAGTTCTAATGATTGGGCTCCAAAAGTTGAAAGAGGGTACACATTAATGAATTAATCAAATGTGGAATGGGCCACCTCATGAATTTTGACTCATGAGAATGTTCAGAAATAATAAGTCTTTTTCAACTTCTAGATTCTACCCTATTCATTGAGTGATCTGAACAAGTCCTTAATTTTTCTGGACCCCGGTTATTTCAGCTGCAAAATGAAAGGATGGAATCAGGTGAGCACTAAGGTCTCTTCTAACAATGTTTCCAGAGTATTACTTTATTAAATTTAGACAACAAAAGAAATTAATGGCGAATGGTAATTTCTGCCCCCCAAATACGCACACTCTTTCTAAGAAAGCACTGTACACAAATATTTTGTCTCTCTCAAGATTATATGCTAATGCCTTCCCGTTACATATGGCGCTTATGATCAAAATCTATAAATATACTCATTAGTCTTCTTTCCTAATTTTCTACAAATTTTTGTATTTTATTATAGCACAAATGTTATATACCCTTCCTTATTACTCATTTTAGCATTTAAATACCTCTGGTGCCTAACTTGGCCCCTAACTATTTTCCAATTCAGAATCTCCTATGAGATGGCAAGGTAGACTACCACTTAAGTAGTACACTGATTTATAGCAGCTGGAGATAGTCTCTAAGGCTCCTAATATTCCTTATTTGTTTACCACATCTAGAAATTCTTTATAAAGACTTAGAGAACACTGAATACAAACAGAAAACATGTTTGACTTTAAATTTATAATAAATCAACTGATTTTTAAAAAATTTATCATGTGACATCTTCTAAAACTGTAAAGTATAATAAAAATAGTTTTAAAGTGTAAAAAAGCACAATAATAATTTTTAACTATTAAAGGTACAGGCATTCAGGATCTGACATGGGAGGTAATGAAAACAAACAGCAAAGAGGAGGCAGAATAGACAACTGTGTGATGGGGGCTTTGGAGGAGACAAAAATATACACACCAAGGGCCCTGAAAATAATCTTTGACTAAGAAACCAATTTGCCTAGGAGACGAATAAATGGATGGATTGATAGACATAATCTTCTAGGAAAATTGGCAAATGTATATGATATGTTATATCACATCATATACCATTTGGATGGCAGTAGGAAATTTGGAGAACTTATCTTGAGCATTAGAAATCACAGTGCATGGCACAAAAATAGACACAGAGATCAATAAAACAGAACAGGAAACCCAGAAATGAGCACACAACTATAGGGTCAATTAATCTTTAACAAATCAGGAAAGGATATCCAATAGGAAAGACAGTCTCTTCAACAGATGGTGTTGGGAAAACTGGACAGCTCATGCAGAAGAATGAAACTGGGCCACTTTCTTAAACCATACAGAAAAATAAATTCAAAATGGGTTAAAGACCTAAATATGAGAAAGAAGCCATGAAAATCCTAGAGGAAAACACAGGCAGTTACCTCTTTGACACCAGCCACAGCACCTTCTTACTAGATATGTCCCCTGAGACAAGGGAAACAAAGGCAAAAATAAACTATTTGGACTTCATCAAAATAAAAAGCTTCTGAACAGCAGAGTAGACAATCAACAAATCTAAAAGGCAACCTATGGAATGGGAGAAGATATTTGCAAATGACATACCTGATAAAAGGTTATTAGTATCCAAAATATATAAAGAACATACAAAACTCAACACCACCCCAAATAATCTAATTTTAAAATGAGCAGAACACATGAATAGACTTCTCCAAAGAAGACATACAGATGGCCAACAGACATATGAAAAGATGCTCAAAATCACTCACCATCAGGGAGTGCAATCAAAACCACAATAAGATATCACTTCACACCTGTCAGAATGGTTAAAATCAACAACATAAGAAACTACAGGTGTTGGTGAGGATGTGAAGAAACGGGAACCCCTTGTATGGTAGGTGGAAATGCAAACTGGTGCAGTCACTCTGGAAAACAGTATGGAATTTCCTCAAAAAGCTAAAAATAGAACTACCCTACAATGCAGCAATTGCACTACTAGGTATTAACCCAAAGAATACAAAAATACTAATTTGAAGGGTTACATGCACCCCAATATTTATGGCAGCATTATCAACAATAGCCACATTATAGAAAGAGCCCAAATGTCCACTGACTGATGAATGGATTAAGAAGATGTGGGAGATAGACTGATATCTAGTAACGAGATTGAAGCAGTGATCAAAAACCTCCCAAAAAACAAGAGCCCAGGACCTGATGGATTCCCTGGGGAATCCTACCAAACTTTCAAAGAAGAAATAACACCTATTCTCCTGAAGCTGTTTCAAAAAATTGAAGCAGAAGGAAAACTTCCAGACTCTTTTTATGAAGCCGGTATTACCCTGATCCCCAAACCAGGCAAAGACCACATCAAAAAGGAGAATTTCAGAACAATATCACTGATGAATATGGATGCTAAGATTCTCAACAAGATCCTAGCAAACAGGATTCAACAGCACATTAAAAAGATTATCCACCATGACCAGATTGGATTTATCCCTGGGTGACAAGGATGGTTCAACATTTGCAAATCAATCAATGTGATAGAACAAATCAATAAGAGAAAAGAGAATAACCACATGGTCCTCTCAATTGATGCAGAAAAAGCATTTGACAAAGTCCAGCATCCATTCCTGATTAAAATGCTTCAAAGTATAGGGATAGAGGGAACATTCCTGAACTTCATCAAATCTATCTATGAAAGACCCACAGCAAATATCATCCTCAATGGGAATAAGCTCACAGCCTTCCCGTTGAGATCAGGAACACGACAAGGATGCCTACTCTCACCACTCTTGTTCAACGTAGTATTAGAAGTCCTAGCAACAGCAATCAGACAACAAAGAGAAATAAAAGGTATCCAAATTGGCAATGAAGAAGTCAAACTCTCTCTCTTCGCAGATGACATGATTCTTTATATGGAAAACCCAAAAGACTCCACCCCCAAACTATGAGAACTCATACAGCAATTCAGTAACGTGGCAGGACACAAAGTCAATGTACAGAAATCAGTGGCCTTCTTATACACTAACAATGAAAATACAGAAAGGGAAATTAGAGAATAGATTCCATTTACTATAGCACCATAAGATACCTGGGAATAAACCTAATGAAAGAGGTAAAGGATCTGTACTCGAGGAACTACAGAACACTCATGAAAGAAATTGAAGAAGACACAAAAAGATGGAAGACCATTCCATGCTTTTGGATCGGAAGAATAAACATTGTTAAAATGTCTATACTGCCTAGAGCAATATATACTTTTAAAGCCATTCTGATCAAAATTCCACTGGTATTTTTCAAAGAGCTGGAGCAAATAATCCTAAAATTTGTATGGAATCAGAAGAGACCCCAAATTGCTAAGGAAATGTTGAAAAACAAAAATAAAACTGGCAGCATCTCATTACCTGATTTCAAGATTAACTACAAAGCTGTGATCACCAAGACAGCATGGTACTGGCATATAAACAGACACATAGACCAGTGGAACAGAGTAGAGAGCCCAGATATGGACCCTCAACTCTATGATCAAATAATCTTCGACAAAGCAGGAAAAAATATACAGTGGGAAAAAGAGTCTCTTCAATAAAAGGTGCTGGGAAAACTGGACAGCTATATCTAGAAGAATGAAACTTGACCATTCTCTTACACCGTGCACAAAGATAAACTCAAAATGGGTAAAACACCTCAACGTAAGACAGGAATCCATCAGAATCCTAGAGGAGAACATAGGCAGTAACCTCTTTGATATCAGCCACAGCAACTTCTTTCAAGATATGTCTCCAAAGGCAAAGGAAACAAAAGCGAAAATGAACTTTTGGGACTTCATCAAGATCAAAAGCTTCTGCACAGCAAAGGAAACAGTCAACAAAACAAAGAGGCAACCAACGGAATGGGAGAAGATATTGCAAAATGACAGTACAGACAAAAGGTTGATATCCAGGATCTATAAAGAACATCTCAAACTCAACACACTCAAAACAGATAATCATATCAAAAAATGGGCAGAAGATATGAACAAACACTTCTCCAATGAAGACATACAAATGGCTATCAGACACATGAAAAAATGTTCATCATCACTAGCCATCAGGGAGATTCAAATTAAAACCACATTGAGATATCACCTTACACCAGTCAGAATGGCCAAAATTAGCAAGACAGGAAACAACGTGTGTTGGAGAGGATGTGGAGAAAGGGGAACCCTCTTATACTGTTGGTAGGAAGGCAGGTTGGTGCAGCCACTTTGGAGAACAGTGTGGAGATTCCTCAAGAAATTAAAAATAGAGTTTCCCTATGACCCTGCAATTGCACTACCGGGTATTTACCCCAAAGATACAGATGTCATGAAAAGAAGGGCCATCTGTACTCCCAATGTTTATAGCAGCAATGGCCACAGTCACCAAACTGTGGAAAGAGCCAAGATGCCCTTCAACGGATGAATGGATAATGAAGATGTGGTCCATATACACTATGGAGTATTATGCCTCCGTCAGAAAGGATGAATACCCAACTTTTGTAGCAACATGGACAGGACTGGAAGAGATTATGCTGAGTGAAATAAGTCAAGCAGAGAGAGTCAATTATCATATGGTTTCACTTATTTGTGGAGCATAACAAATAATATAGAGGACATGGGGAGATGGAGAGGAGAAGGGAGTTGAGGGAAATTGGAAGGGGAGGTGAACCATGAGAGACTATGGACTCTGAAAAACAACCTGAGGGTTGTGAAGGGGCGAGGGATGGGAGGTTGGGGGAACCAGGTGGTGGGTTTTAGGGAGGGCATGTATTGCATGGAGCACTGGGTGTGGTGCAAAAACAATGAATACTGTTACGCTGAAAAGAAATTAAAAAAAAAAAGATGTGGAGGGGTTGTGTATGCGCGCATAGGTGTATGAAATGGAATATTACTCGGTCATAAAAAGAATGAAATCTTGCCATTTGCAATGACGTGATTGGAGTTAGAGAGTATAATGAGAAGTGAAATAAGCCTGAGAAAAACAAATACCATGTGATTTTACTCATATGTGGAATTTAAGAAACTGAACAAATGATCCTAGGGGAAGAAAGAGAGAGGGAAACCAAGAAACACACCCTTCACTGTAGAGAACAAACTGATGGTTACCAGCAGGGAGGTGGGGGGTGGGGATGGGTTACATAGGTGATGGGGGTTAAGGAGGGCACTTGTTGTGAAGAGCACAGAGTATTGTATGCAAGTGTAGAATCACTAAATTGTACACCTGAAACTAATATTACACTGTATGTTAATAAACTGGCATTTAAATTAAAAGAAAGAAAGAGGGACGCCTGGGTGGCTCAGTTGGTTAAGCAGCTGCCTTCGGCTCAGGTCATGATCCCAGCGTCCTGGGATCGAGTCCCACATCGGGCTCCTTGCTCCGCAGGGAGCCTGCTTCTCCCTCTGACTCTGCCTTCCACTCTGTCTGCCTGTGCTCGCTCTCGCTCGCTCTCTCTCTGACAAATAAATAAATAAAATCTTAAAAAAAAAAAGAAAAGAAAAGAAAAGAAAGAAAGAAGTCACAGTGCACTACTTAGATAACAGTCTTCCCTGCTTTTCCCAAAAGATATTCTGAATAGAAAAATAGTTGGAGCCAAGTTAGACACCAAAGCTATTTAAAGATGCTAAAATGAGCAATAAGAAAGGAGACTATACACACATATACATGCATGTATATGTATACATAAATATATACAGGTATACATGTGTACATTACCCAGATTTTGGAAGTATCATTCTGTATTCATGAAGATAATATTTATGACTGTCCACTATATGTTAGGTACCATTCTCAACCCTGGGGTTTATCAGTAAGCAAAACAGAGAGGTTACATTCTATTGTTATATTAGATTTTACTGGCTATAGCACCTAGCACATAGCATATGCTTACTTCTTCTGACGATAATGTGGGACATTATCTGTATCAGTCCATGTTGGCGAGGGAAGGACAGTTCCTTCAGTATTATGGAAGAAAGGACTTCTAGAATTGAGCTCGCACAGTTATGATGAGCTGGGAAATGAAGAGCTGGTGGTGTATCTGGGGGTCACTCACCAGTCATGCTGAGAAATTCCGACTCTAGACTAAGAAGGGGAGTAGAAGAGACAGTGCCAGGAAGCCACGACTTGGCCTTGGTGGTGGGCGCGGGCTAGCTGCTGGTCAGCAGTTGGGAAGAGGAGCTGGGTGGGGACCAACAGGAACTGGCTGCGCGCCTGTGTGTCTGCCCAGCACTGATCAGATTGTGATGACCAGCCGAGATTCCTGGCCGCTCCACCGCTTCTGTAGATCAACGTCCTGCATCTTAACCAGAGTGACACAGCCCAGAACACCACACCTGTCATCTTGGCAACAATATGATGTGCCAACGGATTCTAGGGTGGCCCTCATGCCTCCTGCCTCTGAGTGTCCACACCTGGGTAGCACGCCCTCCACCTGGTGCAGGTGGGACCTGTGACTTGCTTTTATTCAACAGAATGCAGCAAAGATGATGACTATCACTCCCATGATTATGTTGCATTATGTGAGACTCAGTCTTCAGCAGACTGGAGCTAGAAGGGCTCTCCAGCTGGCCCTGAAGGAGCAAAACAACCACGTCGTGAACCATGAAGCTCCTTGGAAGGAGCTTCTGGTTGCACTTTTTCTTGTTTCACCCTAGTACAGGGTTTCTCAGTCTCAGTGCTGCAGACACTGCAGGCTGGAGAATGTGTGTGGGGAGCTGTCCTGTGCATTGTAGAAGCTTTAGCAGCATCTCTGGCTTCTACAACCTAAACACTATTATTATTCACCACTCCCCGACCCCGTCCCAGTTACAGCAACCCAAATGTTTCCAAACATTGCCAAATACGCCCTGAGGAGTAAAACGGCTCTGTTTGAGAACTACTATTCTAGAATAAGAGCTGCTGTGGCACTGAGTTCTGTGTGGCCAAAGGGAAATCTTTTAAAAAGAGAAAGAGGCCTTGGGCACAGTTAATTTGCACACTAGAAAAATCTATTTTCTAAGCACATACCCCCAAAAGTCAAAGCTGGTGTTTGCAGTCCTAGGTTCAAGGGCTTTTTCATCTTGCGTGCCAGCTAATAAGGAAGAAAGTGCTCATGTGAACACATTACAGGTGCACGTTCTTTGGAAAACAAGCCTGTATTTCAAACAATGCGTGTAGGAGCATTTGACTTAACCATTAAATAGCACAGTGTAGATGCAAATCCTGTTCAAACAGCTCCTGCTCAGCAGGAAAATCTCTGAAAAGACAGATCTTGAGAAATGCTTCACAAGTGACTGAAGATACAGTGGATCTTCCTGAAAGATTTGCTTGAGGTCCCAGGATCTGTTCTCAACATTTCAGCAGAAGCTGCCATGCTGTGTGAAGTGCTGGGCCCAAATGATGTTGTAGGATATTAATGCTGATATGAAATGCCCTAAGTGGCACCAGATAAACATAGAATTGTTTGGAAACAGATATCCGAGGTGCTCCTAGGATAAAAACTCCTCTGGTAACAGAGCTTTTTTAAAAAATTATAATAAAATTGACCAAAATATGAATGAATGAGTGAATGAATGAGTTCTTGCCACTTGCCTTTATTGAAAAACCACACATCAGGCACTGCTGTCATTTCTAGAGACGTAGTAGGTAAAGGGCGAGATTTAATGACTGGGGTTACAGAAATGATAAGCCTCCTGGTTTAATGGAAGAGACGGAAGAATAATTGCATGAACAGGTGTGGTGTGATAACAATGTCATGCGCAGGGTCCTGTGGGAGCAGAGAAAGAAGGCATCCAGCTCAGCAGGGAGATCAGTGAAGCTTCCCATCAGAAGGATTTGTTTACAACTGCCATGTGAGAGAAACTAGAAAAGTGTGCCGCAAGCAGAAAGAACAATACAAGGGAACTTGAGAAGCATCATCCAGGAAGACCCAAGGAGAGAACAGGTGAGCAAGTGGTAGGAGAAGAGCCTGGATGGGGACAAGGGGTCAGGTGACAACTGGTCTTTCATGACAGGCCAAGAAATTTTAACAATGTCCTGAAGGTGGTGGGAAGCGCTTAGATTTCAGGCAGGGCTGTGACACGTGGAAATCGACATTCCCGGAAGGGTTGGCTTCTGCTCTTCTAGTCTACGGAGTGTGGCGTAGACTTGGACAAATCACGAGTTAGGAAGACCAGTGGGCAGCGAGGGCACAAGCAGTGTTAAAGATATTCATGAAAGCTCGCCTTGACACAGCAGGGATGGAGAAGAGAAGACAGAGGATTCGGGTAAGTTCTCACCTCCTGGTGTTGGGTCTATAAAGGCTCTCAGGGCCTGCCTCTCAGAAAGGGAAGAAAAGCAGAGAGAAGTAACCTGCTTGGATTCTGTAGACAACAATACACATCCAGAACACATTCTTGAATGTCTCAAATAGTTACTATTACCACCGTAGTCATATGATTCGGAGTAGATGTTTACTAGTCCCTAAGGAAAGATGTCATTTGGAACACATAGTCATTAAAAAGGAATTCTCATGCTTTACATATCTGTCTGAGATTGTCAAATCTTGCCTTTAGTGTCTCCAAAGAAGATCATCCCAGTGGATGTGCGTGTAAACCACACTTCATTTTTCCCTCCTAAGTCTACTTTGTAGACATCACTCAGTACGGCAAACAATAAGTAATCTATTTTATATATTTGTGCCAAACAAAAACTGCTAGATTCAATTATATTTCACGTGGCAGAGCAATAACCCATAAAAACGGAAAGTAGCAAGATGTTTAAACTAGGTACATAAACACAACTTTTCAGGAATATATTTATTGTGGATGTCAAGGAGCTCTTCTGCTATAGTAAAAATGCTGTTTAGCTATGTCATGCTACTAGCTTGGCACCAGTTTGTAATTTAAAGCAAAGACTCAGTCAGGCCTTGGCCCTTTCAGGCCCAACAAATGGGCTAATTTTAAAATGAAGGGAAGCAGAGATAAATGCGATAGCTTCATTCATATAAACATAGCCTGGACAGACTCAAGAACTTAGAGATGATCTGCCCAGAAACCTCTAGAACTGTATTTATTAATACCTAAACCATTTAAAGTAGAATGAACTGTAGATCAAGTCTGAACAGCAAAATTGCTCCAATTGTTTCTATTTTCCAGTTATCTAGGCTGATCTTAAGTTTAAATACATTTTCAAGCTTAATTAAATGAAACACTTAAATTATACAAGCATTTAATACTTAATTGGAAATTGAAAAACAGATATCATGAAATCCCTAGGTAAAAAGAAAAATGAAACAACATCTGCTAGTCCCATTTCTCTATCACTTGGGGATGAATGTATTTAGAAAGACCCACATTTGAAAATATCCAAATGCCTCTGAAATGATTTTAACCTTTTGCACAGTATTGCTGATCAGTAAAAAGGCCTGGAGACCCTTGCAGAGCTGTTACCAAAGAATGTTTTCCAGGCCATCAGGACGGGGCAGCACCAACCGCAAGTGTTCAGAGGATCACTTCTTGGAGCTTGGAAATTCTGGGAAGGTAGGAGAGAACCTAATTCCTGATCACAGCTATTCCAGGATCCAGAGTGCTTACTATTTTGGTATGAATTTTATAGTGATCCATTTATGAAAACTTTCTCCCTGATATTTAACAGTGCTATCTTATAGTAATAAAAAAGGAAAGAGATTTTTAATAAGTAATGGAAAAACTATAGCACAGCATCTTCCATCCACTCAACACACACTGCTGAATGAATTAATAAGTGAGATCACCCTTCCCCCCGAAATAGAGCATAAGAAACAGAATTCACAAACAGTCAGAAGCCTTAAAGATCATCCACCTTGCATCTCATGACACCACGCACACCCAGTTTTAAAGATGAACAAACTGAGACCCAGGACTTGAAATAATTTGCCCAAAGTCATGAAGTTAATTTACTAGTGATAACTAGAGCTACAACACAAATAGAGGATGTTGTTCATTTATTTCCTCCCTTATTAAAGTCTGCTAACTTATTTATCTTCGTGTATCTCTAGGGCCTCCCTTTTGCCTGCACATTGTAGGTACTCAATAAATCCCTGTGCAATCAATTCATTATTCACTCATTCATTCATATCATGTGTATTAGAATACTTACTCTCTTCCAGACATCAGGTATAGCATCATTTAGATCATTTTCTCCTCCAAATAAAATGTATTAGAATCAAATATGTATGTTTGTTTCTTGAGTAAACATTAATATTCCTATGTCAGATCATATCATCAGTCTGTCTAGAACTATACTTTACCTTCAGTGGGATTCTCTAGCTGAGGCTCTTGTGGAAACATTGAATCTTCCCACCCCAAAGCTTACTTAGCCCACTGTGCAATGCTGCACATGACCATGGGTTCTCAACTGACTGAATAGCTCAGGCTGTCTTTTAATATTCTGTTTCATAAGATCTGACTACCCTTGTCATGGCACTTTACAATCCATAGATGTTCCCTGGTAACCACAATAGAATTCAGTTTGCTCAAACTTGTCCTAACACTAACTCCAGGAACAGCTCACTAAATTCCACAGGAGCACAAAATAGAATACTTCTGTTCACCTTTATGTTATTTATGACATGTACTCTTTGACATCATTATTTTTTATCTTTTCTTTGCCTTACCTTTTTAATTTGGTAAGTTTTCACCCCTGTCCAATTTCCATCAAAGATCAGATTAGCCTAATTTATAACACTTTATCATCATACATATCCTAGTTTAATGCAACTAAGCTTTTATTTCAAACATTACTAAACACTCGTCATGTGGCATGATAGCATTTCATACTGAAGCCCTGTGAGATTTTGCCCTGAATCACATGCTTTATACAGATTAACCTGCTATATCAAATATAGCTTAAAATATTCTAAAAAAGTATTCTAAATGATTCAAGGTGACTTAAATCACTATATTTTATTTCCAATTAACCAGTTGTTCTCAAATATAAGTATGCATGAGAACCACCTGGTGGGTTTAGGGGCGCCTGGGTGGCTCAGTTAGTTAAGATGACACTTGATTTTGGCTCAGGTCATGATCTCAGGATCATGGGATTGAGCCCTGCATCAGGCTCTGTGCTCAGCAGGGAGTCTGCTGCAGATTCTCTCCCTCTTCCTCTAGCCCTTGGCCACACTCTTTCTCACATAAATAAATAAATCTTAAAAAAAAAAAAAAAAAGAAGAAGAAGAAGAAGAAGAAGAATCACCTGGAGGTTGTGTTAAAACACATCTTGCCAGGAGGAAGCAACCTAAGTATCCATGAATGGACAAACGGATAAACAAAATGTGGCATGTACATATAAACTGAATACCTATTATTCAGTCTTAAAAAGGAAGGAAAGTCTGACACTTGCTATCACAGGGATGAATATTGGGGGCATATCATGCTAAGCCAGTGACAAAAAGACGAATACTGTAAGATTCCACTATTATGAGGGGTATGGAAGAGTCAAATTCACAAAGAAAGAAAGTAAAATGGTGGCCACCAGGGGCTGAGGAGAGATGAAATAGAGAGTTGTTGTTTAGTGGGTTTAGCGTTTCAATTTTACAAGATTTAAAAAGCTCTGGAAATGGATGATAGTGATGGTTACACTATAATGTAAATGTATCTAACACTATTGAACTGTACACTTAAAAATGGTCAAGATGGCAAATTCAATGTTGTGTATTTTACTTGAATTAAGCACACACACACACACACACACACACACACATATACACACTGCCCGGTGTTAGACTCTACGCCAAATTACAGCTATAGGAGGTCTGAGGGGAAGTCTAAGAACTTACGTTGCTAATAAATTCTTAGGCGGTTTTAATGCTGCTGGTTCAGGGTCTTGAGAACGATGGTGATGAACAAAGTTAGTGGGAACTCCAGAATCTCTCTATAAGAGGAATTTATGGGTAACAGTCTGATTGGAAGAAGGATAAAGGGGTTTGCCCTTCTAGTTGCAAGCATGCTGTCTTTGGATTGCATGTTAATCTGCAGAAGCTCTAATGGGGGAGCTGAAGAAATGATGCCCGGTTGCCCACATCCCAGAGCCACTTCTTGCTGACAATCTATACCTAGCCAATTGCTCAGGTCAGCTGAAAACTCCTAAGTATAAAGGGGAAAACTCAAGAACCTTACATTCTTGCACTTACCAGGTACATTCTCCTTTTGTAATTTTTTTAATTGGAAAAAGAAAAGTAGACATTTTTATAAGAATATAGAAAAATACAAAATGCCAATCTAGCAAAGAGCCATGTATTGAACATCTGCTAAAAAGAGCAGATATTTGTTGTTTTGTGCAAACTAAGCACGAAGCAATGTGATAACCCCTATCAAATTAAAATTCATAATACTCCCTGGGGTGTGATAGAGCAGCAGTCTCATCAGCTGCGGTTGAGGATGTAGATGACCACAAGCACCCTGTAAAGATTTGACCATGTATGTCAACTACCCATAACTTTCACTCAGTAATCCCACTTACAGAGATAGACCCTAAAGAAATAACAGAGTCGAACATAAGAATATTTATCACGACATAATATGTACCAGCAAGACCCAAAAACAACCTAAAGGTGAAGGAGACCAGTGAGTGGTGAAATTGATTACAGTGTATCCACATAACAGAATTGGCAGCTGCAGATGATGTCTCTTCTTTGGGGGCTGTTCTACCACCTCTCTTTCCGGCACTTCAGCTTCCTTTATTCTGTTGGTCTCTGATGGTACTGTCAATCAAGAGACAGCCCCACCCCCAGACTCACCCACTTCTAACATAGGAGAACTATTCAAGTGCTCATTCAGGGCCAGAGTCCTTTTTGGAGGGTTGGGGGCACAGATATGAGTGCTTGACAAGAAAAGTCCTCTTGCCTTGTGAGATTGCAGGCTGTAAGAGCAATGGGCAACACTCCCTAAGCCTGCCAATAGAGAAGCTGGCACTGAGGAAAGAAGAGGTGAGAGATGGAGAGAGAAGAACATTCTTACCACCATTGCATGAGTCCCTGGATCCCACTGTACCTGAAGGTAGCCGGCCTGCCTTTGGATTTCCCAGTCATATGAATCAAAAAATGCCTCACTTTTTTTCCCTTAAACTCACAACTAAAAGATTCTTGATTTATGTGCTATCATTAAAACCATATTTTATATGAATACATAAGAATACATTGACTCAATTTAAATATATACATATTTGAGGAATACTGAAATGCTTATGATGTTATAGCATTATAGATCAAAAATTTTACTTTCAAAGATTCTTCGCTTTAAAAATTTTGTTTAATGTCTTACATCCTGGCTACTGAATATTCTAAGAGAGAAAGTCTATTGCATAAAATATAGGTGCATGTTTCACAGATCACTTGTGGGAATATAAAATGGCATAATCTTGTTGGAGAAACTTGTCAATATCTAACAAAATTACATATGCCTTTTCTTTTGAACAGCAATACCAATTCTAAGACTCTATCCCAAGGTACAGTTGCAAAAATGTGAAGACGTGCACAAAACTACTAATTGCAACAATTAGGGACTGATTGAATAAACTAAGGTACCAATAAGGGACTGATTGAATAAACTAAGGTACATCCCCACAATTGAATACAATGCAGATGTGAAAAGAAATAAGGAAAATCTTGTTAAACTCTATTACACAGAGACCCGCAGGATATATAATTTAAGTGAGAAAAGCAATGTGCAAAACAGGAAACAGTATATATAATGTTATCCTTTGTGTGATACAGTGGCATATGTATATTTTTTTCCTTTTCTTGCAAAAATAAATAATGGAAGAATAAGCTGGAAACTAGTACAAATGATTAGTCATCAGGGAAAGCACAATAAAAGCGCAGTGAGACACTCACCAGAAGGAATAATATTACTAAGACAGAAATTATCAAGTGTTGGCAAAGATGAGGAACAAATGGCACTTTTATACATTACTGGAAGACGCGTAAATTGGAGCATCCACTTATAGAAACTCTTTGGCAATATCTGCTAAAGCCTGAACACACACACATACCATATGACCCAGCAATTCTACTCCTGGGAATCTACCCACCAGAAATACATATGTGCATTGAAAGACACATATGAGAATGTTCTAAGAAACAGTGTGGTTATAGCCCCAAACTAGAAACCCTTATCTCCAACAACAGCAGAATGGATAAATTATGGTATGCTATAAATGCAATACAGTAGAATACATTAACAGCAATGGAAAGAGCGAACACTTCTATTTTACACAGCAACATGGATGCATCTTGTAAATACACTGTTGAATGAAAGAAGAATAACACAAAAGAATGCACACTCTATGACTCTACTTATATATAGTCCTACGTGTGGCAAAATTATAGTGTCTGAAGTCAGGAGAGCAGTTGTCTCTGGGAAGAAGAGTGGCATAGGCGTCAGAAGGGCAAAAAACAGTCTCTGAAATGCTAGAAGATTTATTTCTGCATCTGGATGGTGGGTACATGGGTATTTTCAGCTTACAAGAATGCATGAAGCAGCATGTTCTCTCTGAAGGGAGGGAGAGAACAGGTGGAAAAGGCAGGATGGAAAGTAAGACTTTTCTGGGTCTACCTCATTATACAGTTTTGGCTTTGGAATCATGTACATTTTTTATATGTTCAAAAAATAAATTTAATAAAAAGAAGAGACTGTATAGATGCATGTATTAAATGGAGGTAATTAAAACTGTGTTTTGCCAAGTGTTAAATTCCAATGATGAATGAGTATATATATATATATATATATGTGTGTGTATATATATATATATATATTTTTTTTTTCTCTTGTAAGGGTACTCTATAGCAGGCTGTTCTTTCAGGATTTAACAGAAGTCTGAAAATGGACAAAGCCAAGTCCTCTGAAATGCTAGAATGATAATTCTAGGTTGGTTTAACAGCCTGAAAAAAAGATTATGAATACTAAAGACTCAAAAGCTCAAGCCGTAGGGAAACAAAGAAGGAAGAAAGAAAGAAGAACAGCTGAAAAAGCACTCGCTATTATCCAAAACAAACAGATGTACTACAGTTAGGCACGTATTAACCTAATGGCCTTTGGAATAAATGCCCACACAGAGCCCCCACTCACTTGGCCTTGGGCTAAGTCCATTCTTCAGGACATTTAATACTGACAAATGCAGAACTGTGCAAAATGTGAGTGAAAAAGATGGTCAGGTGATTCATAAATGTTTTTCATCATAAACTTTAGCTGCTGCTTTTAACTACTTCATGCCAGAGATTTTCCCAGAGGGTCCCCATGGAAAATGTCCCCTAACAGAAGATGATGGGAAGAAGACTAGAATTCTCATTTTGGGGAAAGGCAAGAAATGTAATCATACAGGTATATACAATGAGCAATCTGGATCTGACTCCCCATCCCCCAATGGATATTACACCATATATGGGATCAGGAGTTTGAACACCCCTCAAGTTAGAGGGTTCACATTCAGCTCCGTACCTTACTGATTTTGGGAACTTGGCTATGTTCCTTAATCTCCTTGGGCCTCAACTTCTCTCATCTATAAAATGTTAAGAAACTCTATGGAGTAATTCTACGTTTAGATCAGGTAAGGCACATGAAGTCTTTAGCACAGTGTGTTTAAGACATGCTAACATTACCATGCCACCACACTGTATCTTCTCTTTTTGCATTATTAACTAAAAAATATAAGTAAAACAGGGAAGGGGATGGATTAATACTTATTCACCATCTATTATTTGTAAAATACTTCAGCAAACATTTAAAGAGTGTAAGATTTTATTTATTTTATTTCATCTTTACAAAATTCTTCTGAGGTTACAAATGAGGAAATAGTTTTCAACCTCACAAGGTCAGTAAGTGGCAGAGTGAGGATTTGAGCCCACCATCCTCTGACTCCAGAAGTTATTTTTTCTGTGTCTACAAGGAAGCAGTCATCAGGATGAAGAAAGAGCATCAGAAAGAAAGTCTGTGACTGCCAGGAAAGCATTCATCAGTCTTTCGTAAAGTAGCTCGCCCTTGACACAGTAGGAACCAAGAAGTACCAAACGAAAGGGCTTACTCCCTCTTAGAAGGGACAGAGACAGTTCTCTTTGGGAGATGGGGGTGGGCTGGAATGATACAGTGAGGGCAAGTCGGATTTGGTGGCCTCGACAACAGTGACTGGCACAATAAAGGAGTAAAGGAAGACATTTAACACAGAGAAAAGGGTCCTCAGTCACTACCAGTCTTCTGGGTGAAGCTGAGGTCAGCACTTAAGGGGTCAAGGCAAACAGGAAGACTTGGGCCAAAGAACATACAAAATGAACCAAAGCCAGGGATAAAATATTTAAAGTGTCCTGAAGAATCCAGGCAATTCTGACCATATCGATAGAGATAAGCAAAAGGCTGTGCAGGACTCGTAGGCAGAGAAAGAGAATATGCAAAAGGCTCTAACCATTACAGTTCAGATGAGGCAACAGACTAAACAGGGAGGGAAGGAAACAGGGACTGAGCAGGGAGACACCGTCCGTTTCATCTGTGAATCCCAAGACAGTGGCTGTTTGCCTACATTTCCGGTTTTATATAATTATGTTAAGAAGAGTATGTAATGGATCACATTATAAAATGTATTATTTACTATGAGCCCTGAAATCTTCTGTTTTAGGGAATGTGGGACCTACCTGCACCTTATACTGCTGTCAATGGCAGTTAGGGAAAGAAGGCACAGTTGTGGATTAGGAAAGAACTGCGGTCCGGATGTGCCTGGAGGAGTGGCCACACCCTAATAAAATCACTGTTTCCTGGGTGAGGAAATCTGATTGTGCTGCCCATGAAAAGATGGCCAGTATCTTAGGACTGACTCGTTTGTTAATTTCAAACAAGAAATATGGCTGCACGAAGCTATTCTGATCATTCCCTCCCTGTGGGAAAAATCTGCCCGGGTAGTTGCAGGAGAATGTGGCTTGGCACACACTGAATCAGAAACAGTAATTAGTTTGATAATGTAAGTGGTAGTGACAACTGGGTGTGAAAACTCTCTCTGGTAATAATAATTAGTAGCAGCAAGCCTGTATTGGGAGCTTATTGCATGTCAGGCATTGTACTCAACACTTTATATCTCATTTAATCCTCACCCTGTGAGGTTTTTCACTGCAGAGATGAGATATACCTGCCAAGCAGATGGCATATTGATGTCCATTAGACAACCTACAGCACTCGTAAATAAATGCCAACACATTTTCTCTCTGACTCCACTGTACCCGACTCTGCTAATCCTGCCTGCTAACACTGTGTTCCCACCCTTGCTCGAACAATACTCCTGAGGTTAACAAGGAGTTCTAGAGGGCACATAAACTACAGAGTAACGTGGAAATTTTCCCAAAGAACCAACATTCCTTGATGGTAAACAATTTGAAATATTTTTATGTGCAATGAACTGGATATGTTACTGAAAAACAATGAAGAAATTTCATCCTTAATGTAAAAACCTTGAGATTTTTTTTTCAGGGTACTTGGTGGAAAAGTTTTTAAAATCATAGTCCAAGGGCAACACAGAACAAGTTAGTAGAACTCTTTCCTGAATCATAATCACACATTTGTCAACCTTCTTGAGACACTGCCTGAGTGAATTAGGTGTTTTAAATTTCATGGGGAATGCCTGGTGGCTCAGTCAGTTGAGCGTCTGCCTTCAGCTCTGATGTCTCAGGATCAAGACCCACGTTGGGCTCTCTGCTCAGTGGGGAGTCTACTTCTTCCTCTCCCTTCCCCTGCTCCTTCTCTCTATCTCAAATAAATAAAATATTTTATTAATTAGTTAATTTCATGAGCCCCATTAGCTCTTAGGTTCTTCCTATAGATTGCAAATTTTTAAAAATTATTATTTTTTTAATTTCTTTTCAGCGTAACAGTATTCATTGTTTTTGCACCACACCCAGTGCTCCATGCAATATGTGCCCTCCCCAATACCCACCACCTGGTTCCCCCAACCTCCCACCCCCTGCCCCTTCAAAACCCTCAGGTTGTTTTTCAGAGTCCACAGTCTCTCATGGTTCACCTCCCCTTCCAATTTCCCTCAACTCCCTTCTCCTCTCCATTTCCCCTTGTTCTCCATGTTATTTGTTATGCTCCACAAATAAGTGAAACCATATGATACTTGACTCTTTCTGCTTGACTTATTTCACTCAGCATAATCTCTTCCAGTCCCATCCAAGTTGCTACAAAAAGTTGGATATTCATCCTTTCTGAAGGAGACATAATACTCCATAGTGTATATGGACCACATCTTCCTTATCCATTCGTTCGTTGAAGGGAATTTTATCCATCAACATTTTTTTTTCCAAAATTAGACTGTATTCTTTCTCTGACACAACAAGGAACACAAGGCTTACTGTGGGAAGTTCTGATAATCTAGAGAAACATAAAGAAAAAAATTTAAGTGCCTTATGCTCATCAGTAGGAAATAAGACTGTCAACATTCTGACAGTCAATTATTGTTGAGTTCCTGCTATGTGCAGTAACTATTCTAAGCTTTGGGGCTATGCTATGTATCAGACAGTCAAAATCCCTGCCTTCAAAGACATCCTAGTTCTTCATTCTTATACTTAAAGATGATAGAGAGATATACAAATACACATGTGTATTTTTATGAGACTTGGATACTACTACACATATTCTTTCATTAGCTGACTTTTTATTTAACAATGTTATAAACATGAGTTTATTTTATTGCATATTCATCCACACCATAGTTATCAAAGCAGCAGAGTAACTTATTTTAGAGACACATGCTCTATATTATCCAATAAACCTACCTCTTATTGTTGGAGTTTACATTGTTTTCGGTTTTTGTTCTTATAAACATGCTAAGACTAACGTTTTTATAGACCCATTTGTGTGTGTGTGTGTGTGTGTGTGTGTGTGTGTGTGTGTAAATAGTTATTTCTTTGGATGAATTTATTTCAGACCAACGTGATCCTCTTTATGGGTCAAATGTCATGCATATTTTGAAGACTTTTGATGTCTCACCAAATTGTTTCCCAGAAAGATTTATACCAGCTTCTACTTCTAAAAGCAGTTTACGATAATGTCTCTTTTCCCATTTCCTCAACAACATTAGTATTTATTATTAAAATTTTTAAGCCAATTTGTAGGTGAAAATTGGTTTCCTGTTTTAATTTGATTTTCTGATTTCTCTTGAGGTTAAGCATTCATTGGTTTCTGTAGTTCATCTTTGGTGAATTGCCTTTTCATGGCTATGGCCCTCTTTCCATTCAGGTAGTTCTCTTTTTCTCTTTTATCTAAGGGCTTCTTTTCTTCTAAATAAAATATAAGATGACTTGTCTGCCATGTATGATATAGCTAATTTTCACAATTTGTAACTTGCATTTTGTTTACTGAGTTTGACTTTGAAGAATTTTTAAAATTTTATGGGGTCATATTTATCAATAATTTCATTTTATAACTTCTGTTCTGGTTTGTAGCTTAGAAAGGCCTCTCCCAGGGGCATCTGGGTGGCTCAATGAGTTAAGTGTCTACCTCCAGCTCAGGTCATGATCCCAAGGTTCTGGGATCAAGCCCTGTATCACTTAACAGGGAGCCTGCTTTTCCTTCTCCCTTTGCCTGCCACTATGCCTGCTTGTACTCTCCCTGTCAAATAAATAAATAAAATCTTAAAAAAAAAAAAGAAAGAAAGAAAGAAAGACCTCTCCCACCTTAACATCTGTTACCCTCTCCATTATTTCTGACTTTAAAGAATAACATCACAAAATGTCTTGGAAACATTCTGAATAGCTCCCAGATTTGAGAGAAGCAATGAGATCCTTCAGTTTTCAGCAGAAACTGGGGTGGGGAGGATTAGCAACAGAGAAGAGGGGCAGGTAGTGCTCTGAGGCAGGCATATTACTGTCTTTTCTGCCCAGAAAGCAACTGGACTCCAATCCAGTGGCCTTGGGTAGGACCCAAGAATTTGCATGCCCAACAAGTTCTAAGATGAGGCTTCAGGCTGCTCTAGTCTATAACAACAGATGAGAACACTGGAATTCCTTAATTTAACAATCAATTTAAAGGATGAATTCCTCTTTTTTCTAATGTAATTACTTTCACTAACCTGACACATGAAGATAAACTTAGGCGTCTGAGCAAACTTTCTCTACTGTGCCTGTCCCCACTCAGCAATGACCACGTAAAACCTAGCCATGTGAGGAGGACTCTGTCCAGATGCTGAGTTTTCAGAAGATCGTCATGGCTCCCTGCACACCCAAGATGCTCCTGAAACCATTGGGCCAGGACTGATTCTGCTGGAGTGCTAGGAGAGGGCCCATTCTTTCTTGCTTCAGTAACTACTTTATAGATAACCTCGGTGATGAATGGAATGTCAAACTCTCCTCTGAGCTAGAAAGTGGTTTTGGTTTTTTTTCTTTTTAAGTAACAAACCAAATTCCCACTTCTGAGATTTATATTTATTTTCAAACCAAGAAGTTATAACAAGTCAGACCTTAAAGCCAGTTAATATCACCATGCCTCTCATCTCCATCATCCCAGTCTAGATGCAAGCCCCCAAGGGCTTAACTTTCAACCTGCATGCTCTTCAAAGACTCCTTGGCTGCGTCTGCTCCCCATCCCCCATCATTTCCACTATGCCTTCTGAAATCTCTCCTCTACCTCCTTCTTTGCTTTTCCCACATTTTGGAGTCATCCCAAACTCTTTCCTGATTTCCTGCATCCAGATACCAAATCTAGGAGACCATGCCCTCTTAATGTCTCTCAAACCTGTCCATTCTTTTCATCCTTGTTGCAACTGCCTTAATTCAAGCCCTCATGATCCATTGCCTGGAAAAGCAGTAGGATACAGGAAAAAAACCACACCAGTGACTTGGTATCAGAGGGACGTGTGCTTGATTCACATCCACTGCTTATTAGTGGCCTGACACTGGAACAATTCCTTGATGTTTCCTAGGCTTTCTCTTTGTTAAAATGGAAGTCAAATCAATCTCACAGGCATGCCGTGAGGGTTAATGGGATAGCACGTGTGAGAGACTTGACATGCTCCTCCACTGAGTATGTCTTCAACAAATACGGGTTTCCTTCTTCTACCCATTTTTGGTTTTGGTTTTTGGTTTTGATCAGTGTTTCCTAACAGATGCAAGGGAGCAGCTTTTCTAAATCAGAAATCTACTCTTTGAAAAAAGCAATTAGTGTCTTACTTTTGCTCATAGGACAAAGCCACTCCAGAAGGTGCTTCATTCACTAACTTCCATCTGCCTTTGAAGACTCATCTTCTATGTCTCCTCTTCTAGATGCTTCCTGAAGTTATACACTCCTCTGAACACACCTTCAGTCCTTCCTGACTTCCCAGTTCCGGGGGTTATGGCAAATATCTTTCTCTTTCCCCAACTTTGTGCACTTAATTCCTTGCTGTTCATACCTAAGGCTCACCTGAAGCATTTCCAACTTTAAGAATCTTTCTCTGAATTATTTATAATTGATCTTACTTCCTTTTTTTGCCACTACTACACTTGGTATAAAACGTGACTACATCCTTTATAACACTGTAGTATGACTACTTGGATGTCTATTTCTCTACCAGACTCTGAATTCATTGAACATTGAGATCACACACTAGATAGCCTGACATGGCCAACACCTAACAAATATGACCATCTTCACTCTAAGTCCTCTAGACTTTATCACACTTCACATTGAATATGTTAAAATAAACACACATCCCATAACTCATATAGCTTTTTGTTATGATATTTTAAATAATTTTATAATTTTGCTTTTAAAATTATTTAGTTATAAATAACTGGTTTAATTCTCAAAGGGCTATGATGTCTAGGCAATCATTAAGCAGACTTACCATTCTCCCAAAGTAGGATATGTTACCTAAAAATTATTTTTGAATATAATGAAAAGTTAAATTAGCAATCATATTTTTCAAATATTTAATAAAATCATTATTATTTTAAATTTAATTATGTTTTTTATTTTCTCTTTCTATTTATTTTTTTGGTTTTTTGGACCCAACAATAAAGGTTTTCAGCTCTCAGATATTTTCATAGCCCTGAAAAGCTTGTGGACCATAAGAACTGTTCTTATGGTATACAATCGACATGATGCTTCAGTTGACACATGCTGGGTATTAAATAAACGATAACTGTTTTGGTGGATTAATAAAAACTATATGGCCTTTTCTCATTTTTTAAATTTTTAGCTACCATTTATTTAGCCTTTACCAACTGGCTGGCACTGTATTAAGTTATTTTTACATATATTAACCAAATTATACTCATCTTTATCTCCATTGTTACAGATGGGAAATCCTGATTCTCAAGGATATTAAAGATTTTGCCCACTCATTTCATCAATAGCAGAGCTAAGATTTGTCAGGCTGTCTGACTCTGAGACCATGTCTTAACCACTACACAATATCACCTTTAATAAACCCCTTAAACAATCTGACTGACAACTTCCTCACCCATAAACTAGAAGTAAATACAATTTATCTTCCTCTCCCTTCTCAAAATATCTATAGGTGTAAATATAGATATAGATATAGATATAGATATATAGTTTTGTTTTTGTTTTTTGGTTAACATACAATGTTTTATTTGTTTCAGGAGTACAGGTCTGTGAATCATCAGTCTTACACAGTTCACAGCATTCACCATAGCACATACCCTCCCCAGTGTCCATCACCCAACCACCCTATCCCTCCCACCCAACTCCCCTCCAGCAACCCTCAGTTTATTTCCTGAGATTAAGAGTCTCTTGTGGTTTGTCTCCCGCTCTGGTTTCATCTTGTTTCTTTTTTCCCTCCCTTCCCCTATGATCCTCTGTCTTGTTTCTCAAATTCCTCATATCAGTGAGATCATACAATAATTGTCTTTTTCTGATTGAATTATATTTTTTAACATGAAATGAAGAGTGCCTAGCCTAGTACTGGGACATAGTACTGGGACATAGTCAGTATTCAACAAATAATTTAAGTTGCTTGCTAGGGATTGGAAACAATTCTGTGCTAGAATAATAATAGGTGAGCTTGGTATTCCCTATTATATGCTCCCACAGCAACTGAACTTCCTTTATTTGAAGCACCTATATTGAATCTAATGCATTTGCTTGTTTTAATTGTCTCCCTGTCTATACTATAAGCTCCATGAGGACAGGACCTATGCATTAGTCACCTTTGTACTCAGGTTCCTAACATACTATCTGACATATACATTAAGTGCTTGGAAGAAAAGTTAGTTGAAATGGTTAATTTAGCAAGGACCTACCAGGTGCAAATAACACCAGGAAAGAAGTAGAAATAAATTAGCCAAAAAGTAGCCTGCACTCTAGCTGGGATTAAAAATAAAAAAGAATCATAGGACAATATTTCCAAAGCAATAGGTACTCAAATTATTTGCATAGTAACAATTCATAAGACCTTAACACTTTTTCTATCCAAAGAATCCTAGAAAGTCTATAGTATGAAAAAATTGCCGTAATTCTGCTAATATTCTTTTAGCATACTAAGACATCATTAAAATGTTAGAAGAGAATGAAAAAAACCATCAAGCCCATAATGAAATGCAAATGATATTGATCTAATCAGTCATGTTTGCTGTCATAAAGAAGTCCACATGATTACAAAATATTTCACATATTGTGTGAACATTATTATAGACTGCATCATCATCATTAAAACCCATCTGTGTAAGACAGTCTGCTAGGTACCATGCAAAAGGCTTTAATTAAAACAAGTACAATCCCTACACTTTGGGAATCAAATTCACTCAAGGTATCCTCTTTTAAAAATATGTTTCCTGATACTTTGTTTTAAATTTAAAGAATAACTTGAGCAACAGGATTCTATTGATACTTTAATAAATTTTTCAGTGCAAAAGAACATCGATTCAACCTAGTTTACATTTGTCATATATTTATTTTTTTGTCATATATTAATTTAAACTACATCTGCTCATTTATATCTATACTAATTTTTAGATATTCTTTATGAATGATAACACTTTGTCATGGATTTCACTTGTATTTCTAAATTTATCATTTGACTTTCAACTTTGTTTATGGCATCTTTTACTCCAAATAATTTTGTGTAGCCACAGTTTTTAGTCTTTTGATGACAGTTTCTGTCCTGGTAAAACGGTATATTTTCTTTAGTCACTCATATGGTTTAATCTTTTAGATTTAGCTCTTCAGCTGGAATTTATGTTGTGGATGATATTTTAAAAACATTTTGCCAATGATCTTCACTCCATCTTTTCATCTTTTTTGAGTATCCGAACTTTGTCTAGCTATTAAAAACAATAAATTTTGCACTCCCAAATTTCTATATATACATAGGTCTATGTCTTGACTATTTTGTTCTACAAATCTACCCATTTATTCTTTCTCTTATACTGTATGTTTCAATTACTTTGGTTTTATAGTTCGTTTCTGGTATGACACATTTGTGTTGCTATTTTGATTGGGATATTGCTTTTTCAATTTAATTTTCTATCTTGTTATTATATCTATGGAAATGAATTACCTCTGATTATTTTTCAAATCTTTTTTATTCTATTAGTTCTTTTAGTTGATTATTCATCTAGAGCTGCAATTTTATCATCATAAATAATGATCACTTTGTCTCTCCTTTCTAATATGAATATCATATCTCTTCTCTTTCTTATCATATTTCTGTCTAGAAATTCCAGATCAATGTTTAATAGTAGTAAATATAATGGAAACTTAGTCTTCTTGGAGAAGAAAGATCATCAAATAAGGGAATTCTTCGCTTACAAATATGCACTAAATATAATTAGCAAATGGTCATTTGCTATTTTACAATTACTGTGAAAATAATATAGTCAGTAATTTCTCTCTGCTCTGAGCAAGCATTTTACAGGTTTAATTTATTATCCTGAAATATCCTGTAAGGTAGGATGATTCTATCTGTTTTGCTGATGAAAAAAAAAGAAAGGCTTTCATATATTGAATAACTTGCCCAAAGTTACCCAGCTTACAAGAAGTAAATCTAGAAACAGAACTTAGAGCTCTTTGATTCTAAAACTCTCGCACCCTATTACCTGCATTATAGAAATATTATCTTGCCTTAATTCTGAAACACATGAATAGATATATCTGGGCAACTGGTATATGTTGCAGTGATACACTTTAACATATTTTAAGTATGTATTCAACTTGGGAGAATTACATATTGACTTCGAATGAGATGAATTGCAGTAAGCACTTTTTTTTTTTTAAGATTTTTTATTTATTTATTTGACAGATAGAGATCACAAGTAGGTAGAGAGGCAGGCAGAGAGAGAGGAGGAAGCAGGCTCCCTGCTGAGCAGAGAGCCCGAGGTGGGGCTCTATCCCAGAACCCTGAGACATGACCTGAGCTGAAGGCAGAGGCTTAACCCACTGAGCCACCCAGGTGCCCCAATCACTTCTTGATTTTAAAAAAATGGAACGAGTTAATCAAATAAATGCTTAGTACCAATAATATGTCTGTGTCTTCATAATTACCTCACTATCATATAATCATATGATTGTTTTGTGAGTTAACATTTCATAAGTATACAATTTCTCCTCCAAATAGATTGTCTGTAAGTCAGAATTCTGTTAGTGACAAGTGATAGTAATACAATTCAAATTAGTTTAATTTAAAAATGGTCTTGCAGGGGCGCCTGGGTGGCTCAGTGGGTTAAGCCGCTGCCTTCAGCTCAGGTCATGATCTCGGGGTCCTGGGATCGAGCCCCGCATCGGGATCTCTGCTCTGCGGAGAGCCTTCTTCCTCCTCTCTCTCTGCCTGCCTCTCTGCCTGCTTGTCCTCTCTCTCTGTCAAATAAATAAATAAAATCTTAAAAAAAAAAAATGGTCTTGCAAACTTATGTAACCAGAAGAGTCCAGGGCTGGCCTCAGGCATGACTAAATCTTCCTTTCCCAAGTGTTTCTAAGTGTTGATTAGAAGAAAGAAAAAAAAAAATCTTTCTCCTTACTATAGTATATAAAAATACCAACTTTCCTTGATTTAGGTAACATGTCTACTTCTTGGACTAACCACTTTGGCTCAGGGGAGGGAGTCCTCTGATTGGCTATGCCTATGTTACATAGCCACTCCTATGACTTGAGAGGTTGGGAAGGATACCATAATTAGCAGCCCTACTGGAATTTAATGCAGTGAATAGTGACTGAAACATTCCTCTAAAGGAAAAGAGAAGCTGCAATTATCAGAACATAAAATAAAGATAGATTAACAATGAGAGGTATCCATCATAAATTATAAGTTCTTCTAAGTCAACGAAGTTTCTTTCACTTAGTTGTATCCCTCATATCAACCAGCAAAGCAATTATCCATGTGGATAGAAGACATTCAAACAATGCATAAATAAAAACAATACATACATACAAAAAATTAAATAGATTCAGAATCAGCCATGAATCTCCTTGAGACAACTGAATTAGCACATAAGACTTGATTATGTTTTCACCCTAAGGTAAAGAAATGTGTGAGGTATGAATTAAAATGTGCCCCCTTTCTTGTATGACCTGTTGCAATCTCTGAGAGGCAGAGTCTGAGACAGAGTTCAGTGTATAGTTCAGTAGGTGCACTTGGATGAATACCTGTGAAGGAAGAAATGGTAGCAAGATTGGGCTGAGAGAGAAATCAGTATGGAATGCAGACCTGAACAACAGTCTTAGCTGATTCCACAGGGACATTGAGCTAAAAATAATCTCTCAGTAGCTGGACCTTTAGATGCCCTACCCTCTCCATCAGTCATTTAAATGTGGATCACCCTGGAAAGGGCTTGGGGGATGAATTTGAGCATATGGATTTTCTGCAGCTCAGGACATCCCTGAAGGGCTAACGGAAGCTGGAGTCTTTCTTCTGACAGCTCTCCTGCAGCTGGAGCAACAAGTCTTTCCTTGAAGCATATCTGGGGAGTGTCTCTCTGCATCGACCACATCCTTCAGAGAAGGTGAAGTTAACAGGCAAAGAGAAAGGGGTGGGGGGGAACCACCAAAAACTGGAGTAATAGTTTCTGTTATGCTCTATTATCAATAATTTACATACACTGCTTTAAAAAGTAATTCATTTAATCCTAACATTATCCTTTCCTGGTAGAGATGGGGATTTACACATCGTGAAGCTGAATTGATGCTCTCTATTCCTTTCTTACTTGCTAAGAACCTGTAGTATAAAACCATCTTCAGTGCAATGTGTTGATGGCTAAACAATGGCCATTCTAAATGGGTAGAAGAAACTTTTCTTAGTCTTCTTTAAGGTGTTGTTTATTTCCGATTTTATTTATTACTCTTTTATTTCTTAAAAAGCCTAGTTCAGAAAAAATTGCACTTTTCTATAACACACTTCTATTGTAACAACAATAACAACAAAAATAGCCTTTCCACAAATGTTACATTGTTCAAATACACACTCACAGTAAGTCTGAAAATCGTGGTGATGAATCCAAGTTAAATGACATGTTACAGAGAACCCTTAATTGTGGGGACTTGTACTATAATTAATTCCAGTTGAATGGACCTGAGAATTACAAAGCACTCTGTATATGAGGTGTGGGAATAAGCAGGAGCTCTGCGTTTGAACTGACTCAAACACTTCTAGCTTGGAGCTTTGGGAAGGTTAACTTTACCCTCTTCACTCGTTTCTTTGTTTGTACAGTGGTGGTGATAATAATGATTCAAATGGGATAAAAAGACACAAAGCACTGTCTTCCACAAGGTGTGAGGTCAATCGGTAGTTATCATAATTCACTTATTATTATCAAGATGGGATTGTTTTGAAAGGTTGGACTTTCATATTTATCAGCAGCTCTCTTAAACTGGAATAAGCTCTCTTGAGAAGGAATGAAGTGCTCTGTACTGTGTAACATGAAGATTGCATCACTTTAGAATGGGCCATTAAGTTCTTGCACTTTTTAACAGCCGAAGTTGCTTGCCCTCACCACCTTCTATATATACACATATACACCTGCTCCTGTCTTTGTTCCCAGGCTGCTGATCTTGACCGTCTTTCTTTCAATCATGTAACAAAAAATGTCCTAAACGCCTGGTATGCACACTCATGACTTGGTTTTACCTTGTCTTAGTCTTCTGGAGGAGCATCAGACTCTGAGAGTTTTACCATTTGCTTTTGTGGTTAATCACTATTCAGATACTCTTTTTTAGTATAATGGCATAAAACTCCTCAAAAAGACCTCCTCTACCCTCCATGATTCATGCCTCTGCCTCTCCAATGAAGACTATATTTTTTTTCCTGTTTTCATATCTTTCTAAATCTTCATTTGGTACCTGAGTAGGAGGTCTTTTTATTTTTTTTTTCAACTTATATATAAATGGGAGATGTGGAATTTAGAGGTTAATTTTAAATGAGAACCCCAAGGGGGTAATTAGACATAGAGGTTGACTGCTGACAAGATAAAGTCAAGCAGCTCTGTTAGGGTCCCTGCCTGAAATCTGATTGTCCTTTCAAGAGCCATAACTTGCATATTCAAGAATAGGAGTTCAAGTCTAATTAGCAACGTTTTTGCCATTTCATTTTCTTTAATTTAAGAAGCCTACCAATTACTTTATCTATTTCCATAAATAAACCCCTACTATGGTCAATATTGTGCCAAGTTCCACAGGCATTTCTGTACACAGAACCCTGAACTCTTATTTGCAAACAAGAAGGGGCCAGGGAAGGCAGTGAAAAGAGTGTTAAGATTAATATTCACAAACATAAATGATGCTATTATGAAGTAGAATAGGAAAAGGGCCATGAGAGATCATCAAAGTGTTATTGGAATTCAAAAGAAAGTAATTGCCTCTTCTTAGGGTGGGGCAAGAAAGTTTTAATAGAAAATGAGGATGTGAAATAGGCATAGAAGTTTCTGTTTGATTAGCAGAGATGTGGGAAGGCATTCCTGCCAAAACAAAGGGGTGGGAATATGAAGGTGTGAGATATGGCTGATGAATAATATCCACACATGGGGGAGCCTTAAAGATTGCTGTGAATGACCTTGTGAATGGAGTTCCACAGGAGGCTGGGATGATATGCCTGACACCTGGCTTTCGGGTGTGCATGAGATTGGACAAGGAAACTGTAGGGTTAGAGGAAATGGACCAGAGAATCTACTGTAACATAGAGAAGGTGAACATCACAGGACCTGGGTGCAGGCTAGGCTGTCTTTGTTATGGAGAGGGTAAAAAGAGGTGAGAAAAGTTGGGGAGGTGTAAGGGAAATTTGCAGGAGGGGATTGAGTAGGGTAGCAGAAGCAATGAATTTTATTTTAAACATGTTCATTTGAGCTTGAATGAATGGCTTATCCAGCTGGATACATTCAACAGGAAGTTGAAAACATCCCTCAGGGGAGAGTAGAACTGTAGACACAGATGTGGAATCATTAAAGATGGCGTTCTAAGGGTCATGATATTCTCTTTTTTTAAGATTTATTTATTTATTCATTTGACAGACCCAGATCACAAGCAGGCAGAGATGAGAGAGATGAGAGAGAGAGGAGGAAGCAGGCTTCCCATGGAGCAGAGAGCCTGATGTGGGGCTCAACCCCAGGACCCTGGGGGCCATAAGGGTCATGATATTCTTGAAAGAAGCAGTGGTCTCTTTTTCTACACTTTCTCCTTTAAAAGTCTCTTCCTTCTTAGTGTAACATTTCACTTTAGGAAGTGGGAGGACATGATGCAACAAGAGGTCACACAAGGAATAATCAGAGAAGTCAAAGAAGTTTCTGGGTTGTATAGTATCAGAGGAATGAAAGGAGAGGAGAACTTTAAAAGGTTGTGGGGGTGGGGGTTGTGCTCGTCAACCTCCTCAAACACTGCAGAGAAGTTGGGTTGTTTGAACACTAAGCTAAGGCTGTCCCTCCACGATTCCATTGTGTCTGCTTAAGATTCCTGTCATAGTACTTATCACATGACATTTTAATTGTTTATTATTCTCTGCCATAAGGTAGGGATAATTTGATAATGTTAATTATTTTATTTCCAGCAATTATCACTATTAAATTAGTGAATGGATGAATAAACACATAAATGAAAATGTCAGTTGTGACAGTTTCAATAGAGAGGTGGATGTGGAGGCTAATTCTATTATCTAAAGAAAAAGAGTGGTGGTAAGGAGAGTCAGGGAGATATATGAAGAGATATATAGCTCTTATCTTGTAAGAAACAAGAAACAACCCCAAATACATAAATTTTTATAATTGTTGGCTTTCCTTGTGATGATCAAAAAATGAACTGCCATTGTATCAGGGAAGGTTCTGATTTCAGGCGGGTAGGAGAAAGTTCCACGAAGAATAACATTTCTGTTTATTTTGAGATTGTTGATTTGGTGGGACTTCAGAGAGATTTAGATGACAAGAAAAGCCTCTGACAGGTATCTATGAAAGCTGGATTAAAACAATAATATACACAATCAACTGTGGTCCAAGGGCTTGTAAACCACTGCCAGATGGAATGCTCAGAGAACTGGGAACAGCGATCTTTAGGCAGCCAGGTGAGACTAATCTGGAGAAGCTTTAGGAAGGAGATAAATTTAAGCTGTTTTGAAAGGGGACTATTCTAGTCAATTGGCAAAGAGTCTTAGAGCACAGGATTAGGTATTTTAATTTGATTACTTGAGGTAATTTGGAGCCACCCCAATGTTCTGAGAAGACTTGGTATAAACGTTGTTTGGAAGATGACTCATTTCAGTAGTTCTTAACTCTAGCTACATATTAGAATTACTGGCAGAGCTCTGAAAGATCCTGATGCCCGTGCTGCACCCCAGAAAAACTAAATCTAGAGGCAAGAGCCAGCTACGTTTGTTTTTTGTTTTTAAAGTTCTCTGGATCACCCCAATAAATAACCAAAAGCAGAAGCACTGTTCTAAGCGTAGGAAAAATTGCAAGCAAACAAGAGAGATACTTGAATTAGAAAGGTTAGTAAGGTTGGCTGGAAATTGGAGTCTGACCTAGCTTAGTGAACAGAGATAAAAGGAGTGAGGCTAAATAAAGTATTCTGGAGGAAAGCTTGGTTGGACTCTGTGTTGCATGTCAACTGCAATTTTTCATAAAGCTATATTGCAGGAGCATCACTGCTCTTATTATGATGGATTAGTTAGAAAATGAGTAACTTGCTTTGCTAAAATTTGGAACTTGTTCCTTAGTAAAATTCTCAGTTTCTGACGTAGCAAAGCAGGTCAGAAGAGAAAAGAAAACACAATCATATTAAAAGTATGGAAGCTTTTGTTTATATCAGAAGGAGAAAATAAAGCCAACAATGGATGCTGTGGAATTAAGAATCAAAATTCAACTTTAAGTTGAGTTATGATTAGGAGATAGCAGGCTGTGGTAAGATTACCCCTCTAGAGTAACCTTGAAGGAAATGAAAAGTCAGATCATTAAGGACACTGAAGAGAAGGATTCCCCATCATTTTCAATCATAGCATTCCCCTTTCTGGAATGAAGAAGTTGTAACAGATACGGGAAATGGATGGGTCATGTCTCAGAAATTATGACCTCTCAGAAAGGTGGGCTGGCAAGCAATGATGAGAGTTCCAATGTTCCTATTAGATCACTTTAAATTTATTCTGGCGTGTCCCACCTCTTAAGTTTAGAGGAAGGGCAGAATGTCATAAAGTGGCATATTACTTATAAAAAGAAGTAGTGTTTCATAACGTAACTGTATACGAGTATTTGATAAAATATAGATGCTGAAAGAGAAACTTCACTACCAAGAGAATCTTGAAGAGAAGCAACTGAAGCCATAGATGTGAAGTAAAATCATTTTTCTGGCTCTGAGGATGAGGCGGTCTTACAACTGCGATAAGCCTCTAATAGCTGCCATCATTATTTAGAGAATAAACTTAGAATTGTAAATAAAATACAATTGTTCTATATTACCCCTCTCAAATGCTGGGTCCTTGGTACATGCAGGAATAAGGGAGTTAAGCCAGGGCTGGTCCTAGCTGGAAGGCAGTGAGGTGTACATGTGATTTGAGAGGTAGAGACTCCCCAACTCTTCCTCCACAAAACTTCCTCCTATTTGCAGGGTATGGAGGTAGAGTAGGAAGTTAGGACATTGTTTCCAGAAGACCCTTGAGAAAATGAAAGTGCACTACAGGGATCAAAAACACACCCCAAAATGATATTCAACCCCTTCCTCCCAGAGGAGCTTCAGGCACCAGCTGGACAGGAGGGAACGTGGTAAAATTGGGGGTTAGAAGGGAGAAGAGAATAAAAGTTCAGAGGCCTGGGTAGGGTATAGCAGGAATGAGCCACCAGGTATCCTGTGGGAAGCAAATGAACCTGGGGGAAGCAAGAAGAGGAAAAAGAAGATGTGAAAGTTATGCTGAGTCTCTGAGAAGAGAAACCTCCTTCTTCCATTCCGCCTCCCCCTTGCCGTACTCTTGGGCACACCACCCACTGTACTTCATTTCACCCAGCTCGCCTGACTATAGGGAGTGGGGGAGCACCACATGTGCCCAGAGCTACTCTGTTCCCTTTAGTACATTCAAATCTCTGTAAAACCTTCCAACGTCTCCTCCTCAGGATAGCTGCTCCAGAAAAGAAGGTTCTCAATACTCTACAAACTCCCCCTGCATGTTGGTTTGCAAAATTAATGATCCTATTGGAAAAGGAAACTAATCTTTGATACTTGGTTGAGGCTAAGGAGAAAAAACACTTTTTTTAGGGAACGAGGCCACCTTAAGACCCCTCATCCATGGTACTCTGCCCCTCTTTCACGCTAGCCACACTCACAGAGAGGGAGGAACCTATACAGTTTGAAACTCCATCTCTGAGTCCAAAGGACCATGATGCATCCACTCATCCTGCAAATGTTTACTAAATCGTGTACTGCTCTTGCAGCACAGTGCGACAAGCCCAAGAGAAGCCAAGGAAGACTGCATAGAGGTCTCCTGATGGGGTATTCCTCACTTGTCAAGTTTTACTTGCACTTTCTACAGCCACTGTTTGAAAGGACTGCAGCAAACATTTTGCAAAATTTAAATAACATCTTCATAGTTTCTCCGGCTTCAGGAAGAACACAACAGCTTTTTCAAAAGTCTCCAGTCACAGGGCTGAGAGTTCACAGACATCTTTGGGGATCAGGTAGCCGTTAAAGGAATTGGAAGTTCTCCTACTGCCTTGCTGTGTTTTTCTAGCCAGAGTCTTTGCTGCACTGCATTGCTCAGTTCTTTTCAACTGAAAAATTCAATCTGCGCTCCTGTCGAAATGTGTCATCTCACCCCCGGACAGTCATCACAGTTCACCATACTCCACGCCGAGCCAGAGTTGAGGTGGCAAGGATGGCGCAGTTGCCCCTTACGAGGTCTGGGAAGGCCAGAGGTTGGGGAGGAGCTGAACAACTGGTGCCGTGGGAATGTCCGGCAAAGCCAGCTCTGGGAGTTCCACGGGATAGTCGGTGCTATGAGAAGAGCTCTTGTCCGTCCATATCCTCGGGTGTGAATCCCACTCGCTGGTTGGGCCTTTGGGAGAAAATTCATGAAGGACACCCTCAGCGTTGTAGACCCTCCCAAATTACACATCAGAACCAGGGGTGTGTGTATGCAGGGGAAGGGAGGAGATTCTCCAGAGGCTTTTCTTTGCGTCTGTTTATGCCTTGTGCCCAGCGACTAGGTTCTTAGAACGTCAACTCTTGGAAAGGGCAGGGAGGGGCGTCTTTTACGCCCCATAGAGTATCCGATCTGTAGGATTGGATACGCCCTCGCCTATCAGTAAATGCTGAATGACAGCGAAGATTTCGGCCGGAAGCCCAGGCGCGGATTGGGGGATTGGGTCTGACCGACCCTCTCGCCGGCGCGATTCGCTGCCCGCGCCGGGAGACGCGGGAGAGGCCGCCGGGCGCTGGCGGCACAGTCAGGCCCCGGCGCCGCGGGCGCAGTCTGCGGGCGCTCGGAGGGGGGCTCCACCTGGCCGCCGCGCCGCGGCCGGAGGGGCGGGGCCGGGCTTCGCGGAGGCACTGACGCCTCCTCGTGCCCGAGCGCGCGCTCCTCGGCGTTCGGCGCACGCGCGGGGCCGGGAGGGAGCGCGCCCCCGACAGCGGCGGCGCGAGGAGCAGGAGGGGGAAGAACCGGAGGAGGGCTGCTGAGGGGAGGCTGGCCGAGCGCGCGGTGGCGGCGGTGGCGGCGCCGGCGACCGGAGCCGGGGCGGAGTGGGGAGCGAGGGAGGGGGGCGGAGGGAAGGGGGCGGAGAGGAGAGAGAGCCGCATTTCCAATTCCCAACTACGAGCCCCGAGTTTGTAGATGGGGCTGCTCGGCGGCGCCTGCGGCTGAGCGAGAGCAGCAGCGGCGGGCGCAGGGGAGCGGCGGCGGCGCGGAGGCGGCCGAGGTGCGAGCCGGTGAGTTACTGGGGCCCCCACGCTGCTCGGGTAACGGTCTGGCCGCGCGCCGAGGCGGCCGGAGGGCGCCCTGTTGCTCGTCGCCGTGCGCCACGCGGGGACCCCGGCCCGCCCCGCCCCCTCAGCACCTGGGCTCGGTGAGCCGGGGGCCGGGGCGGCGGAGGCGGCGCGGGTCGGGAGGGCTGCTAAGCGTGCCTAACCCGGCCGGGCCGGCGCAGATGGGGCGCGCTTTGCCGGGCCCCTGGCCCCGGGGCTGCGGGCGGGCCAGAGCGCGGCAACGTGTCTGGCCCGTGCTGCCGGCCGCCGCGCGGAGGCCGGCTCTCCACGCGGTCCCCGGCGCGGCCCCGGCTGGAGCAAGGCTGGGGCTGGGGGCGCGCGGGGCCCCCTCCGGGCGCCTGGAGCCGTGCGCGGGCGCCGACACCCTCTGCGGCGGGAGTGGCGTTTAAGGCATGAATGGAGAGCGGCGCCGGGGGCGGTAGTTGCTGTGACTGACACCTTTGGGGTCAGTGCCGAGAGGGGGCGATTCAGCCGGCTTCTGGCGTGCTCCCGAGCCCCAAGTTCTTGGGGGAGGAGGCTTTCTGCAACTATTGCTGCTACTTCCGAAGCACGAGACTCATTTGGCCAAAGTGGTTTTGGGCCGAGCACGCGCTGCTCCGGAGGCGTTCGCCGCTGAGGCAGTGTTTTCGATCCTGGGTACATAATCTGGAACCGAAAAGGTGCGGGGCCTTTTTTTTTTTTTTTTTTTTTAATTTTTTTACTGGCGGGGTGGAGGGCCAGGAGGGAGTCGCTTGAGGGATCATACGGCCGGTGTGATGACAGGCTGTGGATGGGTTAGTGGAGATATATAAATATATCTCCACTAACCTATATATATATATATATATATATGTGTGTATTTTTTTTTTTTTTTTCAGAAGGACTTTTTAACACTGTACTGGGAGTTTAGTCTCAATCTCACGAGCTCCTGGGATTACAGCCGGAGATTACATCCGTTAAACTTATTCAGATGGGGCATGCATTTATGTAAGGGGGTTGCGGGCAGGCTAGGAAGGGAATTGAAGGAAGCTCAGAAAATTCTCCGCATTACTTATAAACAGCCTGTTAAGGTCAAGCTAGCCACGTTTTACTCTTTCCTACGGCTTTGGGGATTGTTAGTATTTCACTTTATGCTTCCTAAATTGGTCTTCTTTTAATATGGCTTGCAACATTTGAGGTGTGTTAAAATGCTCTTCAATTGGAGTATGATTTAGCAGCCATTTCTACCCGTGAAATCTTTCAAATCGTCCTTTGGAAACTTATGTATGTCGACTATATTAGGCGAGGTAACAGTGTTATCAATGCAGAGATAGTTGCGGTACAAACGTACAACAGACCTCAGGTAATAGTGCTTATTTTAGGTACCTACTGTGCAGTTATGGTAAGGTATCAGGCCTGATTATAGTAATATGTTCTGAGGCCTCATTACAGTAAACAAAGAACTTTTATGGGTTGTGTCATTTTGAGGTCATTTGTATCTGAAATCTATCGTATTTAAATACATGTTTAAATACATGTTTGCACAACATGTTACTTTTTAAGGTCCTTTTTTCATTTTAGACTAAGGTTACATAATATTCAAATGGTAACATTTACATTCCGTTTTGTCCTTTGGGGTTGCACACTAATTATGAAAAAACATCCATGAGTGTGTATGTGTGTGTCCTTTTCCAATTGATACTACTCAGCTCCTTTCTCACCTGGAATTTCAAAACTGAATTATTTTACATTCTAGATTAAATAAACACTGGAAGAATTAAGGTTCTTAAGCAAGTCTGGAAGTGCTATATAAGACAAAATCATTTTTTTTGTTCTTTGAGCCAACTTGGATTTTTTAAAAATGAATCATATTTTTCTTAAACATTTGAGGGAGCAGGTCCCCCCCACCCCCCAGTCTCATTTCAGGCTGAAGTTGTTGGAGAATACTACAGAGTCCGCTTCTCTCCCCCCCCCCCCACAACCTTTTTAGCTTGGGATAACCGAGATAACCACAATTGTGTTACCTTTTTAAAAGGCTTTTTTAAAATTGAAGTTGAGTGCTTACCATCTTTTTCTAATGTTCTTTACCACTTAATAATGGATGGTTAGAAGACAACAGATAGTTTTAATTAAATGCCTTTCACATTTTTGACATTCAAGCTTTGTTAAAAGCAAGTAACAGCAAATTATTGCTGAGAGTTGCAAATAATATAGGGTTAGTGCTAGTCAAAGGCTATCTAAGTTTAAGAACACCAAGAAAATAAATAATCGAAGAAACAAGAGGGCTCATTTGTATATTTGACATCACTTTATTATAAATTATCTAGTTCTAGGTGATTTTTGAAAGTGTTTTGCAAAGTAGACATTAGGTATAGAGCACTGATAATTTTCTTTTCCAAGGCAGTTCATTTGGTAAGTGACTAAATTTGCACCAGAACTCTGATTCAGGTAAATGTGGTTAACTTGCAAGGGATGTGCTGATACTTACTCCAGAAGAACTGAACATCTGCCTGTTTTAGATAAAACAAATACTGAGCTCCCTGAAGATATTGTTTATTCCTTTAAAAATATATGCTGAGAAAAAATGCTAGTTTTATTTTACCTGTAGGTTCTTTCCTTCCAAAAATAGACTTCACATTTATAAATACCGTAGGAGCAGATAAGCATAAAAGATCTCCTTATTGATAGGTTGCTAGTATTGAATTAAAAATTTTATTTCTTTCTTGTAGGGACCAGGTTCTGTATAGTGTATATTTGGTCAGTCCCACAGAAGCTGCAATGATTTCCGCACTCTTCTTGTTATTTGTCTGTGACCACTGGGGGGAGACTTTATACAATTTAGATTGACCGTATCCCTCCCTTTACATACACTCGCTTCTAATCATCCCTGGGCACTTTGCCAAATGCTGGATCTGTGTTGAGGAGGATGCACTCAGAATCAAGTCTTGATCGAAGTGTCTAGTAACTTTTATTTTTTTTTTAACTCACACCACCACTCACAAAGTACCCCTCTTCATAGATTGTATTATTAACGTTCTACTTTTTGGTCTGTTGTTAAGTGAGCTAACTAAATATCTCACATAATGAAAGATGAGATTCATAAATACATTAGAGCTTTCAAAGGCTGACTTTACTGACATTAATCTTAGTAGCAATGTAAGTTTAATCACTTGCTTAGTGTACACAGATATTAGCTGTCTGAAAAGATCTGGAGATACAGGTGTGCTATATCTGAACCTCTTCAAACAGATTTGGCTTCTATTTTAAAAAGCTTTCAGAGGAAGAGGTATTACAGCATCCCTTGTACCCAATTTTACCAGAAAGGGGAAGTTCTTCCTTTTTCATAGTAGTAAAGATAAGATTAAAACTCACAACTTGGGGCGCCTGGATGGCTTAGTGGGTTAAAGCCTCTGCCTGCCTTCACCTCAGGTCATGGTCCCAGGGTCCTGGGATTGAGCCCCATATCAGGCTCTCTGCTCAGCAGGGAGCCTGCTTCTCTTCCTCTCTCTCTGCCTGCCTCTCTGCCTACTTGTGATCTCTGTCAAATAAATAAATAAAATCTTAAAAAAAAAAAAACTCACAGCTTTATTGACCATTAAATCATGGCTATTCTTTTTTTTTTTTTTTTTTAAGATTTTATTTACTTATTTATCAGACAGAGATCACAGGAAAGAGAGAGGAAGGGAAGCAGGCTCCCCGCCGAGCAGAGAGGTTGATTCAGGGCTCGATCCCAGTACACGGATCATGACCTGAGCCGAAGGCAGAGGCTTTAACCCACTGACCCACCCAGGCGCCCCAATCATGGCTATTCTTAGTCAGAAGTCTGGTTTCCACTTTTGGCAATGTCCAGTTGAATAATCGTGAACTCAGTAAACCAAGGATATTATGTTTATAGTAACTTAGAAGTTTTATATTCTTTAATAACGAAGACCTTTGTACATTCCTGATCATAGTAGATAGGATAGAATTTGGAATAGTTTCTAACGTTTTATCATCCTAAATTCTTTAAAAATCGCTTTTCTTTTTTCCTAAATTAAAAAAAAATGTTGATGGTATACCAGAAATGATGTTTTTTGCTTAGGAAATGTTCCCTTTTAGCTTACTTCAAGATTGTGTCAAATACTTGCGGATGGTAACTTTTAAAGGCCTGTTTTGTTAAAGTTATCCGAAGCAAGGCAATATGAGAATTAAAGATAATATACTGTGGGGCGCCTGGGTGGCTCAGTGGGTTAGGCCGCTGCCTTCGGCTCAGGTCATGATCTCAGGGTTCTGGGATCGAGTCCCGCATCAGGCTCTCTGCTCAGCAGGGAGCCTGCTTCCTCCTCACTCTCTCTCTCTGCCTGCCTCTCTGCCTCCTTGTGATCCCTCTCTGTCAAATAAATAAATAAAATCTTTAAAAAAAAAAGATAATATACTGTGTTTTTTGTAAAGCTCAAGTCATTCACATCTTTTTCTACTGCCTACTAGTTGCTATATATGAACTAATCCCTACTTCAGTTTTACTTTTCGATTACTCCTTGTTCACTATATTCTATCTTTATTGCCCTTCTTTTTGTCCCTCAGAAATGTCAGGGTTTGTTCCTAACTTAGGACTGTTCTCTCTGCCTGGAATTCTCTTCCTAAAACATTACATGGCTAGCTCATTTTCATCATTTCAGGTTTCAGTTCAGAAATGATCTTCTCAGATAAGCAGTATTCTCTAACCACCCGTTTAGAATGACACTATGCTTATTTCCTTCTGTCTCATTACCTTTAAAAAAAATTTCTGCAAACTGCTTATCATTATCTCAAATTGTATTGTTATATTATTTCATTGTCTACTTTCAGTAGAATAAGCCCCATGGAAACAGCAATTGTAGCCCTTTTATTTAACTATATTTCAAGGACTCAGATATGTTCCTGGCACACAGATGTCATTAAATAAATATTCCTTTTTTTTTTTTTTTAAATATCTGAGTTTCTGTCCTTCCTCAATTTCATTAAAGTGTTCCTTTATGGAATGATATGAATAGATGGTAGTTGTAGTAAGTAGGCTACTTTTGGCTCTAAGTAAAGGTAAGGCATATTGTAAAGATGCATGGAGTATTGATGGAATCCAAAGGTTGGGACTCAGGATTTCATCCAGTGCCGGCATGATATGCTTCATCTCTTTATTCTGGACATGCATTTCCTTCATTTCTTTTTTTGCTGCAGAGGATCACTTCCTAGTCCTCTCAATGGAAAATATGGCTGCCAGCATCTCCTGAATTTTTTCAGTACTAGCCCAGACAACAGGAAGAGATTCTTCTAGTACCCTTCACTCCCCTGTTCAACAAACTATGTTGTATTGGTGGTATTTGCTGTAACCATGTGAAATGGAATTGGAGAGAAAACCCAAGTAGATAGTATAATGATATAATGATTAACATTCACCCTTGACCACCTCTAGAAGTTTGGTTTCCCATCTTTTAAATTTTGCTGGTATATGAAGTTAGAAGATCTGAAAGGCACTGTCCTGGGGATATTAAAAAGAAATGTCCTTTCATGGAAGGAATTTACAGTTTGGTTGAGGACAGTAAGATATATACATGAAGGAAAGAAACGATCAAAAATAGCATGGTGATAATATAGAAACAGGAAAATATTTGCAGCTTGTATTGCAGACAAAAGGTGAATTTCCTTGATATATAACAAATACCTATAAGTTGATAAGAAAAAGACCAGCAATAAAGTTGGGTAAAGATTATAGACAGAATTCATAGACATGGAAATCTGAGTGGTTCCTAAGCATATATATATTCAACCTCACACATAGTATAAATATCATAATTAAACCAATGGGGTACCATTTTCACAAATTAGAAGGATCGAAAAAGAATTTGATAATTTTTTCAGGAAGATAGAGACTAACAGGTGCTCTCTTGCATTGCTGGTGGAAATATAAATCAATAGAATTTGATGTGATTGAAATTTCTGAAGAGTACTAGGGTAAATAGAAATACTTGAGAATACGCATAAATTGGTGTTAGGTGTTTGTGGGAGAGGAAAGTGCTAATGTACAATTTAATTATCTGAACACTAACTTGTGTTGCTTTATTTTTAGCTTTAGTCATGAAACAAGCCCAGGCTAAGTAAATCCAGCGAGGTCACATACCCTCTTAACCCTGAACAAGGGAGCCTCCTTTTAGGATAATATTCAGTTCATCTTCCTAGATCACCCTTTCTTTTACTCTAGTCCTGGTGAAGTTTGTTTATAAATCACTGAGATTTCTATATACTTTGTATCTTTCAGAGCATAGCACTTTGTTAACTGCTTAGTAGCACTCAAGTAGGTTGAAGGTAACTGTGCTTAGCTTATTAGCTTCTCATAGACCCACTTCATAATTTTATGCTTTTGGAGATCTTTTGTAAAAAGTGATTTAGAATTTCATTTGGTAAATGTACTTCAGATTTTATTACAATAAATGGTGATTAGGGCAGTTTTATAAATTGTTTATAATGTAATATATTAATGAAACCTTACTTTTACATGGTTCCTTTGTTCTATAAAATATTGTTAGGTCTTAGTTGGGTTAGATAGATATGAAAAGTGGGATAGGGCAGCTTAGGATGCATGAAATCTTTATAGAACAATTTGTGAGGAAGTATGAGGAAAATGAGCAGATCAAGGGCATATGGTTTAGAGAAGGTGTGGATCATAGAAGGGCTGCATCTTAGAAGGGGTTTTAACCTAGGAAAATGCTAAGCCAATTTAGCTGATTATATACTTCAAGGATATGATATATACTTTATAATATTTTTATTTTCTAGGTCATTTACCATGAATTGACTTTGGTACAGGGGTTCTCCACCTAACTAGGCATCAGAATCCTTTAGAGTTATTCTATACCAAAGGATTCTAATTTGGTAACTCTGGTGTAGGACCAGATCATGTTTATATTTTTAAAACCAACAAGAGCCAATATTTGTCAAGTAATACATTATATAAAATACTCTCTTTAATAACCAATTCAGTTAATGTAGCTTTTAGGCTCCTACACCATTTACATAACTCTAACCCTAGAATTTGGTCTCCTACCATTGTGTCTACTTTAGCCATATCGATATCTCTACAAGCATCAGATTTCCAATGCTTTGCTAACTTTTTATACTCTCCCTTTTTTTGTTCCCTTGTTTCTTCTTTACTAATAAATGTTCAAACTTGCCTCTTCCAAGAAGCTATATTGTCTGGCCTCATGCACAGTTTATCTTTTCAGTACAAGACAAATTAGAGCACAACACTTACATAAGACAATTACACATCATTTCAGTAGCTGTTTTGTGTGCTTTCGCTCACATGAGCCTTGTATGTATATGCCTGGTTTTACAGTTTGAACCTCCTTAATTTTTCCTCTCAGTACCAAGAGCTTGGAGCTCAGTCATAGTATCAGTGGCATGAACAATATTATTGAGTACTTACTATGTTTTAGGACTACACTAAATGCTATCCATACATGGTCTCATTTGCTCATCGGATTTTTGAAATCAGAAACCCTTATATCATTGTGTCAGTTTTCTGTGTCTGCTCTATAACAAATTCCCATAAACTTGATGGCTTAAAACAAAAGACATTTATTCTCTCACAGTCTAAAGGCCAGAGGTCTGAAATAAGTATCATTGCGCCCAAATCAGGGAGTTGGCAAGGCTGTGCTCCCTCACAGGCTCAAGAAGAGAATCTGTTCTTTGCCTCTTTCATGTTTCTGGTAGCTGCCAGCATTCTTTGGCTTATGGTTCCATTGCTTTAATCTTCAGTGGCTCCGGATCTCTCTCAGCTCTGTTCTTAAGATCTTCTCCTGTGTGCATGAGAGAAAGAGAAATCTCCCTTTGACTTTTTTTTTAAGGACACTTATAATGGCATTTAGGGCCCACATAATAACCCCTGATAATCCAAATAAGGTAACATTCACAGGTTCCAGGGCCTACGACCTAGTTGGTTATCTTTGGAGGACTACTACTAGCCTACTATACTAGTAATTCAAATAATCCAGAAAAGGAGGGCTGGTGAAAGTCTTTTTACCCCATCTTATCCCTCTCTTTATAAATCAGTGTTTCTTAGGCAGGGATGATTTTGCTACCCTCCCTTCACTTCCCTCAAGGACATTTAGCTGTCATAATTGTAGGGGATTGCCGCTATTGGAATCTATCAGATAGAGGCCAAGGAGACTACAGCAGTGCACAGGACAGACTTCCACAGCAAAGAATTCTCCAGCCCTAAATGTCATAGTGCTGAGGTTGAGAAACACTATTTTGAAGGTGACTATTGCCAGGAGTTTCTTGCGTATCATTCCTAGAAAAAGTTTTATACCTACACCAGCACATTATCATGAACAAAACTCTCTAATCTGAGTTGATTATGACTGGTCGTAGTTTGTGGTTCACTGAAAGTTGATTTAAGTGAGGAAAAAAAAATGATTCACACATACTTTAAATAATATATTTTTACTTAAAAATATAAATATTCTGTACATTTATCTGCCAGTGTTTTCTTTCAGTATGTATCTTGCCTGGAGTTCTGTGTCATTATTCTTCTAATTATTCTAGTGCATTATCACTGATTCCTAGCTTTCAAGTAAGAACTTAAAAATTTATGCAAGAATCTGAGTGTAGGATCCTTGTAGTATTTTATGACTCCTCAGTTGTTTTTAGTTGTATGTTTATATTTAATTATATAGTAGATAGCATTTTGTTTTCTTGTTTTTTTTGTCACTTGCTTTCTTTGGGTCTCTCCAAAGCATTCAACTTGGTTTTCATATGAGGAATGATATAACTCCATGGTTTTGTATTAAATAAAATATTGTGTGTGTATATATTTATAAAATAAATTTTTATTTATGAGGAAATATATGTTTAATGTTAAAAATTACATATAAAGAAATTCTGTTTTGTATAAAAAATAATGACTCCTTAAGCTATTGGGAATACTACTCCCAGATGAGCTAATTTGCAAAGTTTCTTATCTGGTGATACGATGACAGCTTATGTCCTAGCTGCTTCTAAATTTTTGGAATTTGTAGAAAACTTTGTCTTAATACAAATGAGAGTTTATAAATTATAGGATAATACTTTACGTACTTTATTCCTATACCATGTTAATGCTTGACTTCCTCTTCTACTAAAGGAAACATTGGCTTTTCATTAACTATGGTAAATATTACTTGGGATTTTGCTTACTAGCAAATTGTAGGATTTTTAAATCCTACAATTCCTTGAAATTACGGTTTGCATTTTATTGTTTCCTTACTTAGCATGGCAGGACAGTTAGAGATATGGGTTGTAATCCCAGTTTTTCTAACTTTCAGCTCTTTTATTTTTTCAGAACTCAGTTCTATGTGGTACAAACAATAAGCCTGCTGGCAAACATGTCTGGTGTTAGCACTGAACTCAATATGCCTCATCTCTAAAACAGAGGTTATAATATCTATTGTGTTAGTGTAAGATTTTAATTAGATAATATAGTCTACTTAGCACAGACTCTGGTACATTTTAAGTGTTCAGTAATTGTCAGTATCATTTTCTTTTCTTACTATTTGGTTCAGGGTTATATGTGCAGTGAATACTATTTGTTGAATAGCATTTTCAGTTGCCTCTGCCTGATTCATAACTTCCATTTTCTTTCACTGCAGTATGAGCTATGTCTCATTTAGTAAATATTTTTTTTAAAAGAACTCTGCTTTTAAAGTAGTTCAGTAAATTATGTGCTGTTAACTAAAGTTAATAAGTCTTATTTTTTTACATGACATTTAAATGTGTTTATAAAAAAAATAAATAAATGTGTTTATAAAGGGAGACTGAGTGGAAAGAGACTATGTGACCTCAAAGATTCCTTCCAACAAAATAAGATTTTATAAAACTCATATAATCCTGATTTTTCCTCCTGTTTTCCCTCTAAAAATCTACAGAAGTAAATAGCGTTTGATAATGCAGCTTTTTTTTTAATGAAGAGAATGACCAATATGTTCTTAATGGTCCATTATATAAAAGGAAATTTTTAGTATTTTGGATGAATGTGGCTGTCTTCAAATGGATATGTCTTTCTCTTTTATTTAGAATATATATGTCTGTATATGTATAATAAAATGTTTCATGGAAAATTTAGCTTTAATAAATAAAATTTTGTCCCTTTTTTTTAATCTATTAAATCTCTTCTGTTTGGGACTTTGATATAGGAAACGTGGGCAACTGAGTTATATTTAATTCATTGAAATTACTTATTTCAGATATTAAACAGTGATCATGGTTATCTTTATGTAAGTTGATTCAAATGCTTTTCATTTTCTTTTTCAAACTAGTAATCTTTTGGAATAGGGGATAAATAAAAAACTTTAAACCATGTTTTTAAGAAGGTTGGAGCACCTTGTGAGGCATACAGGTGAAGTCGTCAGTGGATGTCCTCATCATTCTTAGTATTAGATTCTTGAAAACCTTAATGTAGAGAAATTTTCCCTGAAGGGATTTAAGATGTTATGGGAGAAATAAGGATAAGGAGTTGTGATTGTGAATGAACCTTTAAAAATCCTTATACACTTTCAATGTTCATCCAATTAAAACATTGAATAAAAAATATCAGATTATCAACAACATTTTATGCAATTAAACTTGGAAATACCAGGGATGATACAGTTATTTTCCATTTACCCCTACGTTCTTAAAAGATACTTTTCAGGATTTCCAGTCTGGGGAGTGATAGGGTGGGGAGTTCTTAACATCTTAGGAAGCATTTTTTAGGGTGTCTTCTAAAAAAGAGCCTTTCTTATTTCCACTTAAAAGATACCTCAACTTGTGTTTCCAACTGTTGTTCTAGAGATAGCATAACTTGGATATTTAAAATTTTTTTTTTTAAATAAGCTTTTAGTAACCTTTATTTAACTCACTCAGCTTGCTAGAGCTGAGTAGGTATTTATAGTTCTTTTCTACCCATGATAATTTCATGCCAGCACTCATCAGAACATAACATAATGGAACACTTACTTGGCTCTGCCTTCTCATTCCCATATCCTTTCTCTCCTTCCCAATAAACTGTTTCCAGATCGAAGGCTGGAAATTGTTTTATCTCTTCTGTCTCTTCTAAAAGTGCACTGCAAATATCTTCTACTCTGCCATCTTTTAATTTCCCTTCTCTTTTATCTTCTAAACTCAGTTCCCCTTTTCTCAAAATACCTGCAAAAAGAGCAGCTTAGAATTTGTTATACTCGAGTAAAAATTTTCACCAAAAGTGAATCTCTGTGTATATATGTATATACTGGAATTTCACACAATAAAAGGGTTACTTTATATAGTTTACCTGAAGAAAGAAACTGTCTTTTTTGCATAGCTTCAGCCAAGCATCGTCCCATGCTCATAGGCTGTGTTTAATATTTATTACTGAAATTGGGAAACGCCAAAAATTAGCATATAAATAGTATTTTATCATGTGCGGCTAAGTTCTGAAAAAGTTTGAAGTTTAGAAGAAGAAATTCTTATCCGTAGGGAGGGTCTTGCCATTCATTTGATTGAATTAATTTTGAAATGAGTCCTTTTAACTCTAAAATTTTGATTCTAAAAAAGCAAGAAGTGTGTCATAAATTATTAGGTATTGAACAGCTAAGAAACAATATTGTTGGGTGGGATAACATGAGTGGAGGCATTTAAGTAGGAAGAGATATGTAGCTGTGCATGCAGTAAGTAAAAAAGAACAATGTGGTTGGAATAGTTTATATTAGAGAATAGAGGAATTTGGCTGAATAGATAAAAAGCTAGATATTTAAGAGAAATTTAAACATTTTCAGATAATGAAAGTTTTTCTAACCTAGTATTGTCCTTAGAATGACATTTTTACATGATAGTCTTGTGCTGAGTGGATTATAGTGAAGAATAGTGGGAAGAGACTTGTAATAATAATTAAGGTGATAATAAGAGCTTGAAAGTGGTGGCAGAGGGAATGGAGAATAAGAGATGAATGTAGGGAAATTATGAATCCACTGTGGCCTATCAAATGACCTACAAGAGGTATCTCGAAGTTTTCAAGGGATCCTTAGGCCAAGGGCAGTCCCTGGATTTTCAGGGTTTCGGGATGTTTTCCTAAGGTAAGCCCTCATCTTGTTTTAAAGGTTCATCTAGGCTCTTGTTTTCTTTTTTTAAGATTTATTTATTTATTTATTTATCTATCTATCTATCTATCTATCTGAGAGAGAGCGTGCGTGCACATGCAGTGTGCTTGCACACCGGCAAGCAGGGTGAGGGAGGACAGACGGAGAGAGGGAAAGGGAAAGAGAATCTCAAACAGACGCCCCTCTGAGCAGGAAGCCAACTCGGGGGTCAATCTCACGATGCTTAGATCATGTAGGTTCTTTTTTTTTCCCTTAAGATTTTATTTATTTATTTATTTTTCAGGGTTCTGGATTGAGCTCCATATCTGGCTCCCTGCTCAGCGGGAAGCCTGCTTCACCGTCTCCCACTCCTCCTGCTTGTATTCCCTCTCTCTCTCAAATAAGTAAATAAAATCTTTAAAAAACTATGGAAAAGAAAAACTTAGAAAATCAAGACACTGATTTAGTGCAGAAGACTGTAAGAATGTTAAACAGGTAATTTTAATTTTTAAAAAAATTTTGTTTATTTATTTGAGAAAGAGTGAGATCACAAGTAGGCATCGAGGCAGGCAGAGAGAGAGGGGGAAGCAGGCTCCCCTCTGAGCAGAGAGCCCGATTCAGGGCTCGATCCCAGGACCCTGAGATCATGACCCGAGCAAAGGCAGAGGCTTAACCCACTGAGCCACCCAGGTGTCCCTAAACAAGTAATTTTAAAACAAATTTTAAAAGTGTTCAAATGGGGGCACCTGGGTGGCTCAGTGGTTTAGGCCTCTGCCTTTGGCTCAGGTCATGATCTAAGGGTCCTGGGATGGAGCCCCACATCGGGCTCTCTGCTTAGCGGGGATCCTGCTTCCTCCTCTCTCTCTGCCTGCCTCTCTACCTACTTGTGATCTCTATCTGTCAACTAAATAAATAAAATCTTAAAAAAGAAAAAGTTCAAATGCCTAAAAGATGCTTAAAACAGTGTTAGAAGTTGTGGGCAAATAAGGGAAGTATGTGACTTGATTTTTATTATTAGCATATGTGAAGTATGGTCAGCAAATATTTCTTACAACCATGACCATACTTTTTATATAAAGCCAAGTTACTGTGAGATATTTTCTGAGTAAGCAAGAGAATTGAAGTGTTCTGTTGTTAGAAATATCAAACTGTATTAGCTTGGTGCATCTATTTGCATTATTTAAAATATACCACTGATTTAGGGGGCAGTTTTGTCTCCCTCAAGATATTTGGTAATATCTGAAGACCTTTTTGGTTGTCACAATTTGGGGTGGAGGTGGGGATGTTTATTATCATCTGGTGGGTAGAGGGGCACCTTGGTGGCTTAGGCATTAAGCTTCTGCCTTCGGCTCAGATCATGGTTTCAGGGTCCTAGGATGGAGTCCCTATCAGGCTCCCTGCTCAGTGGAGAGCCTGCTTCTCCCTTTCCCTGACACTCCCCTGCTTGTGTTCCCTCTCTCTCTGTCCAATAAATAAATTTTTTAAAAAAATTATCATCTAGTGGGTAGAGATCAGAGATACTGCTGAACCATTTATAGGACAACCCAATGTCAGTAGTGCCAAGATTGAGAAATCCTGGACTGTAAGGTAGGCAAGTTGTGCTGTGGGCAGTTTTAGAGACCTATCAATTTCTTCTTTTTTTCTAGAATTGACCAGAAACCATCTTTCTCTTAACACTCCTTTTTCTCCAGCAGCTTACAGTATACTTGGTTGTCACTGATTTCTTTATTATGCTCTTATCCTAAGGGTATATATCTTAGACACTTCAATTGGATGAATATTTCCAGTAGTTCTACCTCTCTTAGGGTGGCTTTTTCTTTGCCAACTTTCTGTGTTTTCTTTCACTAATTTAATTCTTGAAGGGTCACCCTATTTCCAAATTCTGAGAGTCTCTTGATATGATTTCCTAAGTATTTTCTTTTGCAACAAGGCTTTTATGTGCTTTAAGGTGCTTCGTGTGTCAGGTCTGGGTTGAGCTAGTTCTTGAATCTAGGTTTTTTCTGGTAGTGTTTGCATCTGTTCTGTCTTGTTTATGCAAGATATTTTTTTCTAACAGCATTTGAATCTTTTCTAATTTTTCTATACACAGGAAGTTAATTTAAATAAAATGCTTAGCTGAAAAGAAAAAACATCTAGGAGTTTTTTCTTTTAGAATAATTTTGTCCCTGTTTATAGATAAAGGTTGCCTTAGATACAAACAGCTACATGTGAAAAGGTTTTATAATAGTTTTGTAATGATAAATGAAAAATACTGAAATTCTAGAATGAAACAAATTATGCAAAAATTTTTTATTGGTGTTTATTTTTTTTAAAGGAGTATTTTTTTTTAAAGATTTTATTTATTTATTTGACAGATCACAAGTAGGCAAAGAGGTAGGTGTGGTGGGGGGGATAGCAGGCTCTCCGCTGAGCAGAGAGCCCGATGGGGGGCTCGATCCCAGGACCCTGGGATTATGACCTGAGCCAAAGGCAGAGGCTTTAACCCACTGAGCCACCCAGGCGGCCCGATTGGTGTTTATTTTTAAACAGTGCAAAATAATTCATTGGAATATAAAGATGAAAGTTGAATGAACATATCACTGATGGAGAAAGACATTTTGAAAGAACCTTAACCACTTCAGTTTGATGTTGATCTAAACATATTGGCTATTTAGTGAAATACCCGTGTATACTAGCTATTCCATGTGAAATAAAGGAATAGAGAGGGAAAGCAAAAGTGTTAAAAAAAAAAAAAATTTCTTCTGTAGTGGTCAGGGTGTGGTGACAAAAGGAGAGAGATAAGAGTGAGAGAGAGAACATTGAGAATTTGTCATCCTTGAGAGGCAAACTTGTGGAATAAGTGCAGGTTTTCTTTTTAGTAGATAACTTCATGTCTGCCTCTGGTACACATAAATTCTATTTTCACCTTCATTTTCATCTGTGCAAGTGTTTCATTAATTGACCTTCCATCAAATCGAAAACTGATCTGCCTTGTTGTTAGATCAGTTATTAACAACAGTAGGCTTTCATTAGTTTACTAAATGATATATTCTCTCTCTCTTTTTTTTTTTTTTTTAAGATTTTATTTATTTATTTGACAGACAGAGATCACAAGCAGGCAGAGAGGCAGGCAGAGAGAGAGAGGAGGAAGTAGGCTCCCCGCTGAGGGCTCAGACACAGGACCCTGGAATCATGACCTGAGCCTAAGGCAGAGGCTTTAACCCACCAAGCCACCCAGGTGCTCCTAAGTAATATATTCTTGAACTGCACCACAGAACCATCCTACCCCACCACTTCAGATATATATGGTTATCTGTCTTGAGTCTTCTTGTTGTGGAAAGCATTGGTGCTGCAACTGCTGTCTCATGGAAGAGGTATAATGTCCTCAATTGCATAAGCACACAACCCACATCAGTAAGCTTATTTTAATTGTGGAGATATTTTAGCTAAGGAACATTTAAATGTTTGAAGAGACTACTCTTCTGAGTCTAGGAATTCTGGGGTAATTGAATACACAGCATTCGTGGTCTGAACAACCCAGTTTATTTGGAGGGAGGAAATTATGTTGACTGGTGGTGAATAGACAGCTTTTCCTCCTTAGTTATTTGTGATAATTTTTTTTTTAAGATTTTATTTATTTATTTGACAGACAGAGATCACAAGTAGGCAGAGAGAGGAGGAAGCAGGCTCCCTGCCGAGTAGAGAGCCCGAAGCGGGGCTCGATCCCAGGACCCTGGGATCATGACCTGAGCCGAAGGCAGAGGCTTTAACCCACTGAGCCACCCAGGCGCCCCTGTGATAAACTTTTTTAAATTAGCTTTTAAAAAGTATGTGTTGTGGTGAGCGCTGTGTATTGTGTAAGACTGATGAATCACAGACCTGTACCTCTGAAACAAATAATACATTATATGTTATATTTTAATGTTAATACATTATATGTTAATTTAAAAAATAGTGTTACATGGTAGAGTTAAGCTAGTATAGAAAAATGAACATGCAGTGAAAGTTAAAAAATTTCTGTTCAGTCTTACTTCATAGAGTTAATCACTGATAACAGGTTTAGATTTAGTTAGTAAAGTGTTTCTCAACAATTCATAATTAGCATTTTGGCAGCTCTATGTTGTCTGGGATCATCCTGAGCACATCTTAATTTTTAGTGCTCCTGTTCTCTGCCACAGCCATGGAGGCATCAAAAATGCCCTTCTTTCCAGATGCTCCTTGGTTAGGGGGTGATACTTATTATTGGTGAGAGTATTAGAATTTTTCTAAACTATACCACATGTCTTAGAAAATGTGTCTTTTTTCAGTTTTACACAGTAACTATATTGACTCCAGTATAAAAGAAGACTATTTGAACACACATGGACTTCTCAAGGAAGGCCCAGAGGAAATCCATTTGGGAAGAACTGAATGTCATAGATTATAATGTTTATTCAATCTTATCTGCTTTCCTTTATGACAGTGTTACTGTCTTGTGTTTTCAGTTACCTTTTTTTTTCTTCCTTGAGTGTTTGTGGTTCTTGAGTTGTGAGCTTGCGCTTTGCAGGGTTTTAGTGAAAGGATTCTGGTTAAATAGCACATTCTTCCAAGGAAGATTTGCTAAGGCTTTTCTTTGACATCTCTAATTTTTCTCCTCAGGGTTTTCTGAACTGATAGGTATACTGGAACCCTGAATCCTTGAGCGTAGGCCATGGTTACACAATCTCAGGCGATATTCCCCCGACATGGTTGGGGGGAGGGGTGGATATCCAGGCTGAGACAGGCTAATACTCATTGGCTTCGTTGGCCAGCAGGTATGTCTTTGCTAAGCCACTCTTTTACAAGGTGGGGTTATTCTTGTAAGGTCCCAGCCTTCTGTGAAGGGTTTTCCTTTCAGTTCTCCAGCTTGGATAGACCAAGTCCTAAGCTGCTGCCTCTGAACTTCTAGGAACTGAAATCTGCAAATCCCAGAGCAGCCATGGCTTACGCACCTGCTTACCACTTTTCTATCTTCTTCCTGTGGACCCATGGCTTGTTTTTATATTTGAGAGGATGTTTTGGTATTTTATATAGCATTCCTAGCTATTTTATAAATGTGGGGATTATTTTCAGATTGTCAAGTCTAATTTTTTGCTGGACCTTCAAGCCTCATTCATCTTCTTTCTAACTTCCAGGAATTTCCTAAAATTTTTGGTTTGGATAATCTCTTTCATTTCCTCCCACCTCACCTCCAGTATTGTTGGCATTTTATTCTTTTTAAAAAGTATCCTTTCTGTCATTTCACTGTGACCTTAGGAGAGAATGTAGGCATGTGTGCTCAGTCTTCTATTTTGGCTGGCGGCTTGTCTGTTTTTAGATCTAAGCTCATTAGGGCTAACTGATGAAAAGTAAATCTCTATAAATGCCTTTTCATTTTACTTTGATTTTGTAGTTTGAACTTGAAGAGCATGATCTTTGGCTATAAAAGAAGCAAGGGGGCAGGGACAGAAGATGGAAGTTCAGACCATTAACTGCAGTTGAGCAATGTCTTCCTGGAGTGCGGAACAGTGAGGATCCTGCCATAATGTCTAAACTTTTAGGGTAAAACACATTAAAGTGGTGAGAAATCACAATTTTAAAATTACGTGCAAAAGCTGTTAACTGCAGTATGCATGTCTGCCATAATCCTGAGAATTAAAGTTCAAAGATATATATGATGCCATTCCTGCTCTCAGAGAGCCCACTAATTTTGTAGTGGAGACAGACATGCAAAGGAAAATATGGTCAATTTTCATTATTCATGATACTTATGTCTTAGAATTCCTTGTGACTACTGAATTAGCAAATGCTGAGCCCATGCTTCTAGGGGAATATTCAAGGATATGTTCCTATGAGCCTCTGATCACATTTTCATTAATTGGTCAATATATAACCCTGTTATTTGTGTGTTTTTTATTTAAAGATGCCTTAACGAGTATTGTTGGTTCATTAACATTGAATGGCCGATGGCACCATAACTCATGCCTGAAGGAAGCTCATTGAACACATGTTTTTTTTCTGTAAGGCACTTCCCAAGCCTTCTTGTCCTTAGGAACACTAAACAACACTTAATCACTATGCTTGGGACATTTTAGACAGCAGAATCATTGTGAAAAAGCACAAAAATGTGAAAAACATGACACTAAATAGACCATGAAAATGATACTTGTTTTCAGTGTGATAGATGAAACGAAAGGGCCAAGTGTCCCCTTATTGCCCACAAGCTGGGGATGCACGCACTGGGCACGTGTTTTTGCCTCTGTGCCTGTCTGCAGGTGACCACAAAAGCATGGCAAATATTGACTTTTAGCAAGTAGGCAAATTCACAAATACAGAATTCATGAATAATGAAGATTGCCTCTACCATATATTGAGTGCTATACTTCTAAATCTGCTAGGATGGGTCAGGAAAGGCTTCATTTTAAAAAATTAAGGTGAAGTTCTAGTAGTATGAAGCAGTGGATTTAAGGAATAGCAAATGGCCCAGTGTGGCCAGAATCAAAAGGGCTCTTCTGAGAATTAACAGGAGAGCATGTTTAAATAGTTAAGGAGGGAGATGTGAGGCCCTTGTGCCCTATTAAGGAACCTCAATTTTATAGATGATAGAGAGTTACTGAGTGATATTAACTTGGGCATAAGCATGGCTATATTTGTATTTTGGAAAGCTCACCCTAATGGTGGTATTGAGGATAGATGAAAATAAATAGAATGTTATAGAGGTTAAGGTGAGAGATGATGAGAGAATGAACTAAGGCAGTGACAGTGGAAATAAACTGATGTATTTGAAAGATATGAAATATATTACATTAAAAGATCTTGGCAGCAGGTTAGCTAGAGGGAATTAAAAAGGTTAACCAGGTGTGCCTGGGTTCCTTTAATTGAGATAGGGAATATAGGAACCACACCAGATTGAGGAAGTAATGCGATACTTGGATGCACTGAGTTTATAGTGTCCATGAAACATCTTTACAGAGATATAGGCGAGGAAATATGATAGGGATATCAAGATATCAAGAGATAGAGCTCTGAAAGACTTTAGAATGCATTTATGAATTGATAAGTATCTCAGTGCCTACTATGTGTCAAGTTACTCTCCTAGTGCCAGAGTGAAACGAGTGATTTTTTTTTTTTTTTTTCAAGTGAAGAGAGAGACGGACAACAATCAGAGCTGCTTCAAATAAGCACTCTGATGAAAACAAACCTAATTGGAGGGCAAGTGGCTAAATGTGTATGTGTGTGGGAGAGGCTAGTTTAGGTCAAATGTTGAGGATTAGTTTCTGGGGAGGTAACATACTGAGACAAATGAGAGAAAAAGGATAGATGTGTGGATATCTGGAAAGATCATTTCAAGCATAGAGAACAGACAATGGTAAAGATGAGAAGTGGGAAATAAGACACGTTTGAAGCAGAGAAGGCAGGCCAGTGCAACTGGAGACGAGCAGATGTGGGAGAGATTGTCACGGGTTTACTCAGCAGGGCACACGGAGTGCCTAGTCAGGAAGGCTGGTATAGTCCACAGTCAGGTTTGGGACATTTTCAAAGTGTAGTGGGAAGCCACTAGACAGTTTTAGCAGAACAATAACAAAATCTTTTTTCTGTTTTAAAATGATGTCTCTAACCACTCTAGAGAATATTGTTAAGAACTAGAGTGAAAGTAAATGACCAGTTGAGTGCCTGCTGAAGTAAATAAGCAAGAGGTGATGGTGGCTTAGAATAAGATGTGCCAGTAGAGCCATGAGATCAGGTTTTCAGTTAGTTGCTTTTCTTCATTCACCCCTGTCATGACTGAATTTTTAAAAACCACTTTATCACTGGATCTCTAATGAATTTTAGGTATTTTTGTCAGTGCATATATGAAATGTTATCTTAAAAAAAAAGAAACTTGATGAAATTTATTACTCTAAAATAACCTAGTTTTGAGATACAAATTTTCATGTTTAATAAGATCTGGCAGTGATCCTGTAGTCATATTTCAGGTTTATTAGTGCTTATTAGTTATGTAAAAACACTTCCAGACAATTCAACTGGTTTAGTTATAACACTGAATATTTTCTTTTCTTTTTTCTTTTTTTTTTTTTAAGATTTTATTTATTTATTTGACACAGAGAGAGAGATCACAAGTAGGCAGAGAGGCAAGCAGAGAGAAAAGGGGAAGCAGGCTCCCCGCTGAGCAGAGAGCCTGATGCTGGGCTTGATCCCAGGGCCCTGAGATCGTGACCTGAGCTGAAGGCAGAGGCTTAACCCACTGAGCCACCCAGGTGCCCCAACACTGCATATTTTCTTATAATAAAGTAGTGAAGCTTTGACCTGCTTTGTTAATTAGTGGTGAGGTCAGTGAAAATAGTCAAAGTAGTGCTACTACACTGTGAGAGTAAATTAGGGACATTACTGTTATTTACCTGATCTAGCTTTTTACTCTGGATGAGCTCTGCACTTTAACCTGGATACTTCCAGTCATAATATGGAGCAGGCACTAGGGTGGGGAAAGACTGGGGGTTGGTAGGCTAGTTAAGGGAATTTTAAAATAGTCTATGCAAAAGAAGATAAAAACTGTATACCAGCGGTCTGAGAGTGGAAATTTTGAAGAAGATGAAATTGAATCTTTTATGAAGCAGGGTAAAAATATTTGAAAGAAAATTAGATGGAGGTTAGGGAAAAGAAAGAAAGTCAGATGATTCTGAGATTTTAAGCTTTGGATAATGGGTAGATGGTGATGTCATAATAGGTAGAATCTATAGTGGGAGGAATAGGCTCAATTAGGTGAGTGAGTAGTTTTGAAAATGGTAAATTAAAAGCACCATCTTTGGGACTCACCAGGGAAGTATGTTAAGAAGGCAGTCAGAGAAAGGTGAGTGCTGTCACTAGATTTCAAATCATATTCATATGGAAACTAAAGTTCTAAAAGTGAATGAGATCGCTCAAGAAAAGGATGAAAACCTGAGAGATGTCAGTAGCAGTGATGGTCTGTCCTCAGGCAGGGTGAGGACAGATAATATAACTGATTTATCATTCAGGTCATTCTTAAATTTATTTACAAAGTTTGAGGAGAGCAGTGGCTGCGATGGGACGGGTGGAGAATTGAACTACTCTTTAGAGGAGCTTGGTGCAATGGGAAAAGGAGGGAAGGCTATGACTTAGGGAAAAGGAAAGTGGGGTTTCAAATAGTAATTTTTTTTTAAAAAGTATTATTGAAGGATGAAGAAGATGTTAACACATTTATAAAAATGTGCAAGTATCAAATGAGGAAAAAGTACTGAAGGTACAAGAAAGGGATCGCGTGTTTCATGATCCCACAGTAGGTGGGAAGGACTTGATTCATTGTAGTCTTGTAGGGGAGGAGGAATATATTTTCTTCTGAGGTTGGAAAAAAAGGAAGTAAGGAAAGGTGCTGACATTTGATTCTAGAAGTGGAGGGAAATTTCAATAAATCATATATGATGCCCTCTTTTTTCCTTTCTCTCCTAACAAAATCCTTTGTTGGCAATTTAGTGTAGTGAATGTTTGAAATGGGATGGGGGGGAACCCATGAAGGGACAAAGTAATGGAATTGTGCAGGAATATTTGGGACCTTGTTGATTTTGGAGAACTCAAGGAAGTTGGAACATATTGAAAACCTGGAGAAAAGAATAGATAGGAGGGACCTGAAATGGAGGAATGAGCTGTGGACATCAGAGGCAAGCAGAGAAGACAAACTTGATTCCCTGACAGTTTTGTCTAGGGCTACTGATACTGAATCAAGTGTTGACAAGCTTTAGCCAGGACACTGGGTGACTCTTTTCACTAAGTCTAAATGTAAACTACACCATTAATGCTATTTTATCAGACCAAAGGATATGAAAAAGTTGTATAGCAAAAAACTATCATTATAGAAGAGGACTTATAAAACATCCTGCAATATTTGAAACAATATTTTTGTGTAGCCTTTTAAAATTGATGAAAAACCAAATCACCATATTTTTAGTTCATTTCGTTACCAATATTCTCAAAACATGGTATCCAGTTTGATCCTTAACTACTGGAAATGCAGGTTTTTAAGGATATCCGGTTGTGTCCAGTGTTTATGCTTGCCATAGGGAAATTTACAATGAGAATAAGATTTAAGTAGTACCAGTGTTCAGTTGTCATTTCATCTGTTTGGAGTATTCTTTGGTCACTTTGAATATATTGCTTATTCTTCAAGGTTACTGTAACTGGAAAGTCTTCCACATACAAAATGTGAGGTTAAAGCCCAAAATAATCCTTTCATTTTGGATACCTATAATTTGCTGCTCTCACCAAAGTAGGACCTCTTTGGATTCCCTAAATTTCTAAAACTTTATTAAATAATTAGTAAGACTGTTCTATGCAGGGTTTTCATCTGGACATATAAAATCAAAGTCTTCTAATATTTGGACTGTTTTGACATTCCCGTGACAAGGACTTCTTATGTGGGGAATCCTGTATCCCCGTCTTTTCACTTGAGCATTCCTGCCCAGAGGGAATGACTGAGTGGCATTATACCTTTGAGAATACTTCCCACTTCTTTTTCACCACCCAAAATAGATTTTTATGCTTATTTTTAATGCAGTACCTTGTACTTACTTTTACATAATGTTTTGCTCAGTGCTTTAAAGGCTGGTATAAGTAGAAATGGACAAAGCCTGAGTGCTGAGGCAATAAAATATTCCAAATAGATAGCTAATTCTAGTAGCTTATAAAATATATTTGCATAAATTGGGACGCCTGGGTGGCTCAGTTGGTTAAGCAGCTGCCTTCGGCTCAGGTCATGATCCCAGCATCCTGGGATCGAGTCCCACATCGGGCTCCTTGCTCGGCAGGGAGTCTGCTTCTCCCTCTGCCTCTGCCTGCCATTCTGTCTGCCTGTGTTCACACTCTCTCTCTCTCTGACAAATAAATTTAAAAAATCTTTTAAAAAAATAAAAAATAAAAAAATATATATTTGCATAAAGATATCTCTGTCACCTTGGCATAACATTATTATAATCTGGAGTGCATTTGAGTACAGGTCATTAGTTTTTAAGTTCCAGTTTTTTGTTAGAGTGGAATTGATAGGTACGAGTTAAGGAAAATGATTTGGTTGATACTAGATAAACATGGCACTAAGTAGAAGCAGTTTAATGATGAGTTAAAATGAGATTGACTAAAAAGGTTTTTTTTGTTTAAGTTAAATCTGTACACTCATGAATGTAGAAAATATATCTTTTGAAAATTGAAAATATTCTTTGTAGGTTTTAAATATTGATTTTATTTATGTTATTGATATATTTTAGTGGAATATTTCCCTCAAATGCATTTCATGTCATAATGTATATACAAAGAAGAATTTAATGAAGCATATCATCCAAGGACAACGTGGTGTTCCCCAAGCTTTCACCTTCAAAGAAAAAGTGCTATTTTTTTTAGCTCTAAAAGAATGGTTATAATTCTCTAAATTTTTCTGCATTTAAATAGACATTACTATTTATACATGGGAGTTGTATTTTATTGTACTTTTTAAAAACTGAAATTGTTAGAGCATATATAGATGAAAGGCCAACAGTGCTCCCCAATTTTCTTTTCTATTTCTTGCTCCCCAGAAGCTACTACTTGGAACTTTTTAGCTGTCTCAGTAAATGTCATACTTGTGTTGCTGATTCTTGATTTGTCAGTTTTAAACATTATGGAAGATGAACATTTAACTCTTTTTCCACCCTGCTCCCACTCTCTCAATATATGCCTCATATACACTTCTGATCCCTCAATTCCTCCAACATAATTATATTAGTAATTTTGATTAGATCAGTATGTGTTAATTGATCCATTAGTAAACTATAGTTACCTTTCTCTTTTCTTGTATTTTTATTTTCTTGGAGTTCATAATTATTTGCTTAGTTCTCTATGTATAACAATTATCAATAATTCAGTCCCCAAATCTCTTCCAGTTTTCTAAATCACTTTTCAGTATATTAATTTAAATTGATCAATTTCTTTCTTTTTTTTTTTTTTTTTTTTTGAAGATGTCACTTGTGGAGGCTTGTGACCTATTGACTAGGGACTCATTACTCTCCATACCCAATACACACTTGTCATCATCTTCCTGAGAATCATCTTTGCCTTTCTCCTGGTTTGGGTCTTCTAGTTCCTGTAGTTCCTGTATTTCATGTCTTTCCTTTTTCTATTTTGCCACTTTGTTTCATGCTTAGAGAATAGCACATCTTTTTCTTTTTCTTATTTTCTTCTTCTTTTTTTTAATCTGAGAAAAAGTGTTTGTAGTAGGTTAATTTTGTGAAACCTTATAAGCAAGTCTGAAAATAATTTTTAACTACCCTCACACTTGATTGTTACATAAGGCAGGGTAAAGAATATTAGGATGGAAATTTTTTAAATGGATCATTTCATCATCTTCTGTCTTTAGATGTCATTATTGAAAAGTTCAAAAGCACTGATATCTGGTTCTTGACATGTATGTGTGTGTGTGGTTTTTTTTTTCCCTTTGTCCCTAGTTTTGTAAAATCTCAGTGATGTGTTGTGCAGTAAGCCTCTCGTTCTTGATTTCCCAGGGTGCTCCATGTACCATTTAGTCTAGTAACTTAATATTTTCCAGAATCAAAAGCAATAAGAATGAGCATTTTATTAACATTTTCCTCCTTTATATAACTTCTTGCTTAGATGTCCTCTATCAGGTCTTGTAATTCCTTTCTATTTTTCCTGCCTCCGTGCTTTTCTACTTTTTTGGTATTTCCCCAAACTTATCTTCTTCTATGATTTCTATTGAATTTTTTATTTCTACTTTTGTATATTTATTTTCTAAGAGCTCTTTTGTTTCCTGTGGATGTTCCTGTCCTAGAGCAATCTTATTCTGATTTCACAAATACAATATTTTTTTATTTCTTTGAGAATGTTAATGATGTTTGGTTTTCTTTATCCTGACTAGTTTCATTATTCCAAGTAGATTTTTCCTGTTCGATTGTTTATTCTGATCTGTATCTTTCATGCTCTAGGCTTTTCTCAGCATATAGTATTGATAATAAGGTTATTAGCTCATTGTTGAGAGTGAAAAACTAAAAATATGAAGCTCTTTTTGCATATTGAGCTTCTCTGTAGCCAGTGTTAATCATAGCATCCAACATCTCTGGACCCTCCTGACTGCAAATAGTTTTTAATGACCATTTCTGACCATTAATCTTAAATTTTATTTCGGTCATCTACTATTCTTGCAAGCATTTATTTCAAACACCAGCTGCCCCTGTGCACCTTATTACTGGCAATTCAATTTCTTTTGTTGTACCAAACTTTGCAACTGCTTTCAAGTCTCTCCAGGGTATTTCTGATTCCATTAGTATGTCCAGATGTAAATGATGAGAGATAGCTAATGTTGGCCTGTGGAAATTTGTGTCTACTTTTTCAAGGCTAAAATCATAACAAAGTCATACTGCATCGTGGTAAGACTAGAACTAGAAACTGTATTTTCTCATGCCTGGTGCTTTCTCCAAAGTAGATTGTTTCATGATTTTTCTTCATACCTGCCACTTGTTGAAATGCAAACTCTTAGTGATAGAACTGAGCTCATGATATCCCTATGCTTGTGGGCAGTTTCTTGCAAAATGTCCTGACTTGCTATCTTTCCAGTGTCTTGGACATTATCCTTCTTTTTGTTTGGGGGAGATATTGAGGTTGCTTTATTAGAGGGATTATGCATGGGAAGTGCTATTTATAATCTGTGATTACAGCTGAGAAAGTTGAGGATGGTTTGGGGCCAGTCAGTTGAAACGAACTCTTAATTTCTTTTTCTCCTATTGACCCCCTCTAGCATTTCTCTTAAAGTTTTGGGGCTCTTTTTTCATCTATAAAATGGAAAAATACCTATCCCATCCAGTGTTCAGCATTTTTTAAGACTAAAATGGGATAGACAATGTAGGAAAAGGTAATAATTGACACATAAGGTGGTTACTATTTGAACTCAAGTAATGACTTAATTCACTAAGGGAAAATGCAAAGGTGGATATTGACTTGACTAATGTAGGTGGGAGGCAATGGACTACTGACCTAAAAATGAAGTGGAAATGAGGTAGTGGGTATATCTATGGTGGTATTCAGACAAAATTCAGTGGTGGTAGAGTTATAAAGAATACCAGTTATTAAGACTTCTACCACCAGTACCACTTGATGACTTTTGGTTAAATTAGCAAGTGTAGGTGGGTGTTTATATTAGCAGAAAAGTCTAAGAGACCTCTTATAAAAGAGCTCCTTAAAGCAACAATAGTAAGAAATTATTCCTAAGTCATAAAGTATTAATATAAAATGTTTTATCATTTCATAATTGTGAGAGTAATATAATATTATAGGTGAGTAAGAAAAGTCCTCTGGCTTGATAAATATTTATCAAGAATCAATATAGAATTTAATTCTTAGTAATCTCAAACCAAATACCCTGGAGCTGCATGTGGGAACTATGATGTGTGTGTGGCTTAAAGTGGAAAGTTAAGTTGTTTTCACTTATAATCACACTGTCTTGAAGGTTCTGTTTTCTCTCTTGAAATCTATAAAGGTTGTGATTAGGGTGAAAATATTTGGAGAAAAAAAATCTGATTTGTAAGATGAAATTTAAAGAATTAAGAGTGATTGTTAATAAGTTTCATTTACTGTAATTCTTAACAGTAGGCATTAAAGAAGCCTTGTAACTTAAAGCGTGCCTGTTAAAGTTATTAAAGGTATTATTTAGTATGACATAGCTGAAATGGCTTACTAGGGAAGAAGTCCATGATGAGAAGTACAAACTAATATATGAAGCACAGGATAGTTAAGGGATGAAGTATCCTCTCTAAGGAGATGATCTTTAGCAAATTCATGACTTGAGAAATGAGGCTAAGCATTTTTGCCCAATAAAATCTTGTAGATAATAGTATTTAATTTTATTAGGTAAAATGGTTTTCTTTAATCCTAATGGGTCTGTATAAAAAGCTCTAAGAACCCTCATGATAATGACTTTACAAATATGCGATTCATAGCTAGAACAACCCATTTGTTAAGTTACTGTTTTGTTACACAGGTATACATAAGTATATTAATTTTGTAACAGTTACCAAATAGAGCCAAGACTAACCCTTGTTTCAATCTCTGTTCCTTCCCCAGGGGTGATACCTGTTATACTTTGTTTTATATCTTTTTTAGACTTATTCCTGTATACTAACATTTATAACTATGGAAAATGTACAGTTTTGTGTGCTTGGTTTCTATAAATAAACACTTGTTTTTTATCCTACAGAAAAATTTGTTTTGGAGAGCATTTTCATGTTAGTGTGTAAAACCATGTTCTTTCAACTGTCAGGTTATTCTTCCGGCAGGTTTTTAGCCATTCCCCTCCTAAGGAGCATTAAAGGTTGTTTCTGTTTCCTTATGTTTTCGAATGATGTCCCAAAGAAAATCCTAAAAAAATGCCTCAGTAGAGGTAACATTACTAATTATGATCTTTTTCACTTGATAATAAGTTGTGACGGTGAAGGTTTGGTATAGTTAAAACATTGAAAATCTGTTAATAAAAGACATTACTTGAATTCTGGTAATCGTGGTATGAAGAGGCTGGCAGTTCCCCTCTGCAAAAAATAAATATAAAACTGGACAAAGTCATCAAAAACAGCCATTTAAGCGTACTGGAAATTGACCAAAGTCAGTTAAAAAATTGATATTGCACAGCTGTTAGGGCTTGGGGTGAGAACAGTGTGAGTCTGAAGCCTTCATGCCTGGGCTCTTCCCAGACACCATCCCAGTATCCCTGTGCCCCCTCAGTCGGTGAGAACTATTAAGTTTCAGGTTGGCACTAATAGAAAACCAGCAGCTTTGCTGACAGAATTAAGCAGTGATATAATTCAGGGAATGGAGAGTGGACAGAAAAACCTATGGCTTTGCTGGTGAAAAGTGGTAGAAATAGAGAAGACCTGCTGCCTTGCTGGCTTAAGGTTGTGGAACCTGGTTTGGGGTGAGCAGTAGGACAAGTAGAAATTTCATAGGGAAATCCTAGAAAGGAGAGAGCCACAGATGGGATAAGACAAGCACTCCACACAGCTCTGGTTGCCTGGGAAACTATGTATGTGGAGGGGAGACCTGAGGGAGCCTGGCAAAAAGTTCAAAGCAAGGGAGAGTAGAGAACTGGCTATAAGTTTGAATCTGTTCCCCACTCTATACACAAACCAACTGGCAGTGGTGAAAATCTTACAGGCTTGAAATGTTTGAACCCAACTTTTGCCCAAGTTAGTGACTAACCATTTAGCTATATAGAGATAGGCACAACTCCTAGAAAACCAATCTAAAATATAAAAATAAGAATTAAAAAAACTAAACATATACCTCCCAACTGCAAACCATAGAGGAAAACATATTCTGTAGTTTAAATCCAGATGAGTTACTAAAAAGACCCAATGATTCTGAAAAATAAAATGAATGCACAGTTACTATAATACATTAAAGATTCAGTTTTCAGGCAGAAACTGAAGGACATGGAAAAAGAAAGGGACGAAAGAAAAAAGCCAGAGAAGTATGACCTATAATCAGGAAAAACAGTCAATGGCAATGGCCTCTGAACGTGAAGTTGGATTTAACAAAAACGTCAAATTGGCTTTTAAATATGTTAAGAGAATTAAAAGACCGTGTACTCAACAAATAAAGAATCCCAATAAAGAACAAATTAAAAAAGAAGAACCAAATAGAAATTTGTATTTGAAAAGTACAGTAATTAAAATAAATTCATTGGATAGCCTCAACAGATTGGAGGTGGCAGAGAAAATGTGAAGATGAATAAAAGATATTCAGTCCAAAGAAAGGAGAGAAAAAAAATGTTAAAAAAGTAAACAGAGCCTCAGAGACCTTTGGGACAATGTCCAGCATTTCAACATACATGTAATGCAAGTTCCCAGAAAGATACAAAGGAGAAAAAGAGACAGAAAAAATATTTGAAGAAATGATGGCACCAAACCACCCCAAATTTGGTGGAAAATAGAACTTGTTTACAAAGGGTTCCAGGAAGAAGGCGTAAACATGCTACACCCTCTCTCCCAGTGAATGCAGCTATAAAAATTGGCCTGAATACAGGAATAGCTATTTATAGACTAAAAAGTCAATAGTAGCAGGCAGGTTGGAGAAGACAACCAAAAATTTAAATACCACTGAATCAGAGGTGAGTTTACTCTTTTTTCCCCTTGGTATCTCCTACCAACTATATCCCTAAACCCAGAAGTTGGCATCAGAATGTGCAGCGAGAACTTCAGAAACCTTCTGCTTCTGGTTTAAAGAATAAGATACTCAGAGTGCAGAAATCTTCTCTCTTCTTTGTCTTATTCTGAGTTGTCTTGCACCCCAGCTCCCAGCAAATCCTTTGGCAATAGTGTTGAAGCAGTTGCAGCAGCCAAGAGGACTCTAACTCCAGGGGAGGAAACCTTCCTCTTCCATTGAAAAGTTGTCATTGTAGGAAGTATATGGGAGAATGGCTTAAATAGAGCCCCTGATCTCTGGCCAGAGCATTGATAAAGAGCATCACAGAAAACAGAAGTACTGGACAAATTTATAGAGAGGGAGTAGACCTGAAGAAACTCCTTAAAGTCGTTTGTGCACTCCTGGACTCACCCTTGAAGTGTGTGTGTGTGTGTGTGTGTGTGTGTGTGTGACCATAAGAGTATACACTGATGTTAGGCACTGAAATGCTGATTGACCACCACTAAAGTCCCAGACTGACTGGTAGGTAGTATATAATGTGGGACAGATCAAAATAACATTGTGAAAGTCTTGAGCAGTTTAGTAGTTTCTCATAAAGTTAAATGTATACTTATCATGTGAACTAGCAATCTCACTCCTAGGTATTTACCGGAGAGAAATGAAAACTTATCTGCATCCTTTTTTGTGAATTTAAGCATGAAAGACTAAACTAAAATGGCACTAGAACTTCAGAGAATCAGAATTTAAGGTCTGAAGTCAACTGAGTAAATTGCTTGCTACCACAGAAATATCAACACTCTCCAGAAGATTTCGACAAGACATTGTCAAAATATACTATTAAAAATATAAAGCATACATTCTAAGATTACTTAGCACATAGGGAACCAGGAAAACGTCAACTCACGTGGCCAGAGACAGTCAACAGACACAACACTGAGATGACACAGATGTGGGAATAATCTGAGAAAGATTTAAAGCAGCCATTATAAATATACCACAGCAGGTAAGGTGAGCTCTCTTGAAATGAGTGGAAAGGTAGATTGTCTCAGTAAAGAAATAGAAAAAGAAAAACCAAATAGAAAATTTGAACTGAAAAATATAGTAACAAAAAACTCATTGGACAAGTACAATAGCAGAATGGAGATAACAAAGAATCTATGAACTTAGAGACCAACAGAAGTTTATCCAGACTGAACAACAGAGAGAAAGTTGAATAAAACAATGATCAGAGCTTCAGGAACCTATGGGATAATACCAGAAAGTCTGGCATACTTTGTTTTATTAGACACCCAGCAAAAAAGAATACTGTGCAGAAAAAAATATTTGAATCGTCACTGAAAACTTCCCAAATTTGGTGAAAGTTATAAACATATATATTCAAGGGGCTCAGCAAATCTCAAAACAGGATAAGCCCAATGAAATCTATGCCTAGTCACATTATAATTGAACTGCTGAAAACAAGTTAAAAGAAAACAAAACACTGAAAGCCAGAAGCACTAATAGAGGAACTGTTTAAGTGAATGTGAATTTCTCATCAGTAAAACCATAAAGGCCAGAAGGAAGTAAAACAGATTTAAGCATGGTGGTGGGGAAGGGAGGTATCAGTTCAGAATTCTTTAGTGAAATATTCTCCAGATGCTATCTTTTTTGTTTTTGTTTTTGTTTTTGTTTTTTGGAGGGGTCTTCTTTCTTAAAGCATTACGCGTAATAGGAAATTGTTTTTAGCAATAAAATGGATGGAATTGGAGAGAATTATGCTAAGTGAAGTAAGTCAGTGAGAGAAAGACAAATACCAATGCCATAGGGGTGGGGCAGGGAGGCAAACCAAGCAATAGACTCAACTATAGAGAACAAACTCGCGGTTACCGGAGCTGAGGAGGTGAGCAGAGGGTGGGTGAAAGAGGTGATGGGGATTAAGGAGTGCACTTATGGTGAGCACTGGATGTTGTATGGAGGTGATGAATCACTGCGTTGTACACCAGAAACCAATATTACACTGCATGTTAACTAACTGGAATTTAATAAAAATTTGGAGAAAAAAATTATTTCTAAGAATGCCAGAAAGTTATACTAGCTGATCTTGTAAGACACTTGATTTATAGCAGGAATATTGACAAGTTTATTACAAATGGTAGGTCACTTTCCTTTCTGAATTAGAGTTAACAGAAGATGACAAGATGCAGAGTGGCAGTTAAAATGATAAAATTAGGAAAAAGCTCTCAACTATTTTAATTTTTTTAAAAACATTATTTTAAGGTGGGAAAATTATATTAAAATTGCTGTTACTGTGATTTGTTTTTCATTGATACTTTGAATAATTAGCAATAGTCACAATGATGGTTGAAGAGATTGAGTTGCAGAATATTAACTAAAACAATATTTAGCATTTACATGTTTTTAGTAGGTGAGTCCTTTAATTTTGTTGTATAGCCTTATGAGTTGGATCGATGTTATTTATATTTTACAGATAAGGAAATAAAGACATAGTTAGATTTTTTTTTTTTTTTGATGCCATGTTGGAGAAAAGTGAGATTAGAATTCAGAATTTAATTCTTTTACAGGCACTCCTTTTGCTACACGTGTTGTCAGCATTTATATTGATATGTTTTTATAAGGCAGTTCATTATTAATATAACAAATACTGAAATGAGGATCTCTTAATGGAAATGTAATTGATACAACCTGTTTAAAAAACAGTTTCACAGTATCTGAATTGAAAAATCATGTGTTTTCTGACCTAGCAATCTACTCTTTGTATTTATTCATTTATGGTACATATATTAATGGTACATATTATATGGTACATATATTAATATACATATATTAATGTATATTTATGTGTGTGTATATTTAGATGCTGATTGTAACATTGATTTTAACTGCAAAAAATGGGGATGTCTGGATGGTTCAGTAGGTTAGGCACCTGCCTTCAGCTCAGGTCATGATCTTGTGGTCCTGAGATCAAGTCCCACATCAGGCTCTCTGCTTAGCAGAGAGTCTGCTTCTCCCTCTCTCTCTCAAATAAATAAAAACCTTAAAAATTTAAAAAAAAAAATGGAAGCAACCTGCATATCTTTTAGTAGAGGACAGACTAAATTTTGATACTTTTCTTGAGGTACTGGATACACTGAAGAGAGTAACCTCCGTATGGAAAGAACACTAAGATGTTAATAAAACAATCACATTCGTATAAATAAAAAAGTTTATATTTAAATACAAGCATATATTTTATCTGGAGGGATAGAAAGAAATCTCTTTGCAGGAGGAGATTGTTTTTTTGTGTGTTTATTAAATATTTCAGTAGTTAAACTTTCTTTTGGGCACCTGGCTGGCTCATTCGGTGGAGCATGCTACTATTGATCTTGGAATCATAAGTTCAGGCCCCATATTGAAAGTAGAATTCGGTTAAAAATAAACAAACAAAAAACCCCTAAAATCTGGAAACATAATTAAACTTCTTTTACAACATATGTGTATGCACAAACACACATTTGTATGTATAAAAGTGTGTGAATGTATAATGGCTTCTAAAAAATGTAATTTTTTAAACTTATTTCTCATCAAAACTTTGACATTTTTACTCTGTTATCTTTTGGTATTCAGTATTACCAGTAATAAATGGCATACAAGTCTGATTATTGTTCCTTTTACATAACTCTTCTTTCTGGAAATATCCACTTAACCCCCCCCCCCTTTTTATCCTTGGCATTTTGAAATTTCACTTAGATGTTTCCAGATCTGGGGTTTTTTCATTCAGTCTGTTTTGTACTTGGAAAGCCTTTCATTCTGAAGTTTTGTATGTCATTTAAACTCAGGGACATTTTTTTTCTATTTGACAGCTATTTCCTCTTCATCCTTTTCTCTGATCTTGTCTTATGAAACTCCTGATAGGCACCATTAGACTTGCTTATGTGTTTTTCTCTTTTGTTTTCCATGTTTTCATCTTTGTTCTGCATTTAGGAGTTTAACTTGACTTGATTTTTCTGGCTTACAGTTTTGACCTTATCAGTCTTATCTTTTAGGTTACTGTTTTTCTAAATTTGACTTTTTTTTTTTTTTTAAGGATTTCTTATTTATGAGAGACAGAGAGATGGTGACAGAACAGGGGGAGGAGCAGAGGGAGAGGGACAAGCAGGCCCTGTACTGAGCGTGGGGCCCGACGGCGGGCTAAGTCTCAGGACCCAGAGATCATGACATGAGCCGAAACCAATGAGCCAGTCACTTAACCGAATGAGCCATCCAGGCTCCTAAATTTGACAATATTTTTAATTGCCAGGAACTTTTTATTATTCTCTAGGTACCTAATTTTCTTCCTCTTAGTGACCTCCTTTATGAATGCAATTGCCTCTCAGGTCTCTGAGTCTGCTAATAAAAATTAAAATTTTAAGTTCTATTCTCAGCACCATCTGATTCCCCTTAGTTTAGTTTGTTCAGCTTTGTCCACTGCCATTGAAGTTTTCTTTAGATGTCTGGTGATCTGTAAGTGAAGGACTAGGTTGATTAATCCAGAATATATATCTAATGAGGATTTCCTCTGTAGTATATATATAGACTGTCCCCTGACCTTGCTGCTGTTTCCTATGGGATAAGAGGTCTTGAATGGGGGCTAAAAGGTAAGCCTGTCCTCAGGCAGGCTTCTCTTTCAGATTTGTAGGCAAAGAGCAAGTGAACAAGCTAGACTGAGAAGGAAGAATTTATCCTGGAGATACACATATTAGTGCAAGCCTTTCTGTTGGAAGAACAGAAGGGAAGAAGGTGGTATCAGCCATCAAAGTGTTAGGAAATGTGGTAAGGGGAATTTTTGGTGGTTATAATAAATGTAGAGCAGTACAGGCATTTGGTGGAGAACAGTTCTGGGCCCAAAGAAATCTTTGTTCCCCAAATGCTAATAGTTTCCTGTTTGAGAAATACTGTTTGTTAGTGTATTCCCTTCTGTAATGTAGCTTTTCCTCCACCCCTTCTTCAGGGTCCATCAATAAGAAACAGATTTACCTTGGCCTCTGTGCTTCTTTGTTCAGGCCCAACATCTGTGTTAGGAATCCTTCCCAAGCAGAATACCCACCACTGTCTCTGCAAAGAAATGTGTGGTACTTAGGCTAAAAAGAATGCTCCTGTATATAGGGTTCCTTACTTAGCTCTGAATGGCTGCCCCTCCACTATGTCTGCACTTCTTGACTCCCACCTTAGAAATTTCTCTAGGAATGCTTTGGGAAATACAATTCCATATTTTATTTTGAGACTTTAAATATTGATGATGAATTCAGGATTTTGAATAGGGTCAATCACTTTGGTCATTTCCACGAAGATGCTTCCACTGACATCTATATAGTTTCCCATGTTATCATCCTATCACCACCATCAAAGAAAGAGTTAATATTTTACTCCTTTTCTGTACTCCCTCAATGTTAATAATGCACCAGGAGGTATTGTTCTAGGAGTTTTCTATATATTATTTAGCAGCAGCTACCTTGTATACTATTGTCCTTTTCTACTTTAACAGGTGAAAGAAACTGGGGCGCCTGGGTGGCTCAGTTTGTTAAGTGACTGCCTTCGGCTTAGGTCATGATCCCAGGACCGTGGGATCGAGCCCCACATCAGGCTCCCTCTCTTTCTGCCTGTTGCTCCCCCTGCTTTGCACACACTATCTCTCTCTGCCAAATAAATAAAATATTTAAAAAAAAAAAAAAAAGTGAAAGAAACTGACTTGGGAATGTTAAGTCATTTACTCAGCTTTTTAGGGCTAGTTAAATGGTTAAGTCCAGGCTCTTAAACACTATGCTGTATCACCTAACTGCAGTTCCTTCATAGTGTTCTTACCATCATCAGGCTTTATATACATGTTTACACATTTTGGTCTACTGGTTTGACTTTTTGAAGAATATTTCTCTAGTCTCCTCAGCAGGTAACATCATGCCTAGCCTATAAGCCCTCAGCAAATGTTAATTAAATAGGCTGAGCACATTCAGATTTGATTCTTTGATTCAGTGTAACTATACTAAATTAGATTTTCAAGATACTAGTGTGAGAGCTTGGATGTTGACAGTATATTGTCATTTTATAGAAAATGGGTATTATTGACTTAACATTAATGGTTCACATGAACTCTGCTGTTGTGGTTAAATCCGTTGTGTGAAAATGGTTGTGTCACAATTTAAACTTAAACCTGACTTGATTTGAATTTCAGTAGATTTTTTTTGGTATCATTTCTTGGAAATATATTTTTTAAAAATTTTGCTGCTCTATTGCAGCCACATTAGAAGTAGTCCAAATGACTTCTAAGTACCTCCTTTAAAATTATGCTTAAATATTTCCAAAAGCACATAGAAGGAGATTTCATTTTTCATTAAAGGAATTCTACAAATTATCCAGCTTGGTTCTGGTGAAATAATTGTTATTTTATCTACAAAATATAGCAACAGAAATAAATTTTAACATCTTATGAAAAGTTAACTTACCTATCATATTTTCAATGGTTGAGTCAAATGGGAATGAATATATCACCAAATGTGGTTACAAAGGATTTTGTATATTAAAATAGGCTTAAGGCCTAATTTATTAAGAATAACTCATGTAATTAGTTAGAGTTCTAAAACCAGGCAGAAATGCTTACATAAAACAATTCTAAAGAGATTTTGGAACAATTTTGGTGGGTAAATACCATTTATTTTATTATATTTGCCTTATGTACTGAATTATAGAAAGTTAGAAATATATTTATATGAAGAATTACTGAAAAAGCCACTTTAGTAGACTAAGCAATGAAAGAAAACACTTCTATCTTTATGGCTTATTATATAATTTATGGAAAGTTGGTAGCTTTAGGATTACTGCTTTGTAAACTATACCGCATTTTGCTAATTCCAAGTATTGCACAGATGTTTTGTTTATAAATAACAATATATAATTTAAAACTGTTCTTGATTTTAGTTAGAGAAAAATACTACATTTTTGTGACTGAAACTGTATTATGAAGAATTTAGCATGTACCAGAATGTAGGATGGTTGCTGGGAATATAGTTTTGAGCAAGACAGATCTAATTTCTATGCTTATCAGACTTAGAGTTTAGAAAAGAATTGTACATTAAACAAATACCAAAATAATTATAGGTTTATCAGAGTTGTAATGTATAGAATACTATGGAAATATATATTAGGAGAATTTATCCTAATTGGGGCATAGAAATTCTGCTTCTAAAGGATGATATGAATTAGGTACACAAAAGTGGTTGTGCATATGTGCTGGTAAGTGGAGGGAGGACTTTGCATCAGGACAGGGAATTAGATTGATGTAACTAAAGCTGTAAAAGGTGGTGCAGATTGAATCTAGCGTTGTATTAAAATAACTTATGGGCCATAAAATCTACATTTCAATTACTTACATACACACATTCATGAGACTATTGTGGTAGCTTGGGAAAGAAATGATGATGGCTAAGACTCATGAGGGTGGGATGGAATGAAATAGTTAGATGCCCCAAATATTTAGCAGGTAGAATCTACTTTTGCTCTCTAAGTTAGTTTCTTTTCCCACTGTTCCAAATATTTTTGCTATATTTTTTGTCCATTTTTTTCTCTTTATTTTTGTGGGGGTGTACCTTTACTAATACTATGCTGCTGTTTTATAGAGGTTCTGAAGGGATAGAATATAAGCTCATGTAGTCATTCTACCATATTTAACTGAATCCTACCCACACTGATACAAAATATCACCTTTTAACATATATTAAATACTGGTTAGCTCCAGTGGTTAGCTGAAAGATGTGGTTAGCTCCACATCTTTCAAGATGTGACTATTGCAATGCCAATACTGCACTATTTTAAATTACACTGTTTTTATACTTGATAACACAGGTACTTCCTTTATATTTGTGTGTGCATATATATATATGTGTGTGTGTGTGTGTGTGTGTGTGTGTGTGTGTGTGTGCGTGCGCGCGCATATGCAAAGTTACTGGCTAGTTTTACCCATTTTCTCTTTCAAGTAAATTTTGGAATAGGTTTACAAGAAATTCTGTTGGGGTTTCTATTAGAATTTATTCTTTCTTTTTTTTTTTTTTAAAGATTTTATTCATCTATTTGACAGAGAGCACAAGTAGGCAGAGAAGCAGGCAGAGAGAGAGAGGGAAAAGCAGGCTCTCCACTGACCAGAGAGCCTGATGCAGGGCTCGATCCCAGGACCCTGGGATCATGACCTGAGCTGAAGGCAGAGGCTTTAACCCACTGAGCCACCCAGGCGCCCCAGAATTTATTCATTTTTTAAAAGAATAATTGGGAGAAATTTGATATTTTTATAGCATTGAGTCTTCCTATCCCAGAACATAGTCTCTTCATTTATTTATTTTAAATGTTCTTTATTATATTTTATAATTTTTCTCATACCTATCTGAATGAACATTTTTATTTTAGCATTAAATTTTACTTGTTTATTTGTTTTGCTTGATCTTGTTGCTATTGTGAATGGGATATCTTTTTTATTTTTCTCCCAGCAATGATGTTTTCTAATTGGTTATAACTATTATTAGGAAAGGGATTTCTTTTTGTTTGTTTGTTTATTGCTCTTATGTCTAGTCACTTAGCCAAAACTCTTTTAACTAATTTAAATAATTTTTCATTTGATTCCTTGTGACTTTGCCAAGTAGATAGTTATCATCAGTGGCTTTATTTATTTCTTTATTATTTTAACATTCATATGTGGATTTTTTAAACGTTTGATCAAAATTTTTAGTATAGGGGCACCTGGGTGGCTTAGTCAGTTAAGCGTCTGACTCTTAATTTCGGCTCAGGTCATGATCTCAGGGTCATGAGATTGATCCCCATATTGGGCTCTGTACTTGGTGGGGAGTCTGCTGGGGATTCATTCTCTCTCTCTCTCTCACCCCCTTCTGCCCTCTCCCAATAAAGAAATCAATCTTTAAAAAAAAAAAAAAAAAAACTTTCAATATACTTTTGAAAAGTAGTGGTCTTAGTGGGTGTTCTGGTCTTGTCCCTGACATTAATGGTAAAGCTTTTTTGCCTTTTCTTTATTAAGTATGATGTTTCATATAGATTCTGTTATCAAATGACTTTGTTTTCCTCCTTCTATTCTTACTATGGTATGATTTTTCTATTAGGATTGAGTTTTGAAATTTATTTGTACTGTATTCGAAGCATTGAGATGATAGGGTTTTTTTTCTTACTATGATAATTACTAAATTATAATATTTCTTAATGTCAAATCATTTTTATATAACTAGGTTAAACTTTGTTTGGCCATTGTTGGTTTTTTTTTAATTTTTAAAAATTTTTATTTATTTTTAAAATTTCTTTTCAGTGTTCCAGAATTCATTGTTTATGAACCACACCCAGTGCTCCGTGCAGTATGTACCCTCCATAGAACCCACTACCAGGGTCACCCAACCTCCCACTCCCTGCCCCTCCAAAGCCTTCAGATTGTTTTTCAGAGTCCACAGTCTCTTACGGTTCATCTCTCCCTCCAGTTTCCCCCAACTCCCTTCTTCTCTCCATCTCCTCATGTCCTCCATGTTATAGCCATTGTTGTTTTTTAAGGCCTTGTTAAATTCAATTTGCTAATGTGTTGTTTAAGATATTTGCCTATATGTTCATAAGTGAGTTTAAAATACAATTTTCTTTTTTTACTGAGTTTTGAAATCTGCATAGAAGTTGAAATATTTTCAATCTTTTCTGTATTTTCTTTTTTTTCTGTGTCTTTTTTAAAAATGTGAAGTAGCTCTTGAAGTCTTGCTAGAATTTTTTTTTAAAGATTTCATTATTTTTAGGTAATCTCTACACTCTCTTTTTTTTTATTTTATTTCTTTTCAGTGTTCCAGCATTCATTGTTTATGCACCACACCCAGTGAAAAGCAAATATTTTTAAGGATGCTTTGACAGGAATGTTAGAAATAACATCTGAATTCAACAACAGAAAAAAGTTGCTATCAGTGGGAAACAAAGTCTTATTGAATAATCTAAAACTTCCCATGAGAAAGGGCTGGGGAATGATCCTTTAGGCAGAAGCACTAGAACCTTTGGACTCAATAAGGCTTTGGCAGGGCCATTCTGGATCTGCCTGGCAAGCGCACTGCAGTCTGTCTAGCTCGGTCTTCAGCGAGAGTCCTTCAGCGCCATCATAGCATAGTCCACAGTTTGTTACAGTGTCCTTAAAACTCTTCAAAGAGGTGCTTGGCATGCTTACTCTTCTAACTGGAGTGGGGGGTATATTACCTGATGGTTGTTAGGGAGACTTTAGGAGATTGCTTTAGGTCTCCAGCTGCTGACTTTTGTTGCTGAGAGCTCCCACTCTGTGCGTTGGCCATAGTGGCCAACTTGGTCAGGACCTTCTGTTAGGAACAATACTGTCTGGCTATAGACTCCTCTCCCATACTGGGCCATCTCAGCTATCCAGAAGGGATTGGGCATAGTGAAAACTTTGAGTACCCCTTGAAAGGAGTACTAGTGACTCAAGATCTAGCAACTAGGGGTGGAAATTCTTGCACATAAAGAAACAGGGATGCCATCCTCAGCTGGAAATGGGATCTCAGGGGCATGGATGACATCCAGAACTTTCATCCTAGAAAGACAGTTGTAACTATTCTGATTTTCAGCTTTGGCAGCTTTGCATCACCATCCCCAAGGGGCTGGGAGTTTTATGGTATATCCTAAAACTTGAATACTTAAGTATCAGTCTGCTCTTTGAAGTCTTGGGGGCATGGGTCCCAAAGGGACATGAGGATCCATTGAAGATTTCCTTGTAAAACACATAATTTGCTTTTTCCTTAAACTAAATAGCAGTGGATATACCAGATTGCTGTGGACATTCACCAGCACAGCGTTGCCCTTGGACAGCTACTTACTTCCAGATGCGTAACCTACCCAACCTGTGCAGAACTGCACTGGTTTTACCTGCTCCCCTGCCTCCCTGCCCAGGTTTCTTGGAGCTCCCTGGACATTTCCTTAATGGGGGAAGAACAAGCCAGACCTGGCCTGAAAACATGTGGAAGGTGCTATTGTATTTTGATTAGAACTCCATTAAATGTACCAATTAGTTTGGGAATGCATGGCAACTTTGTAATATTCAAGATCCCATTTCCAGAACATGGAATATTTGGCAGACTTACCAGTGTTTAATTAAATTTCTTATAATCAAGAATCAAGAACTTATGAAGATCTTTAGAATAACCAAGGGTATATTTTACAATCTCTACCACTTTGCTTCCCACTTCATTAAGCACCAATATAAAAATTTCAGTACCTCAGGAATCAATATACATTTAGAAGGTGCATTTTAAAAAGATTTTCAGTATAACAATTTGGTGATATTACATTATTGTTATTTTGTTAGGTGTGCTAACAGTATTTTGGTTATATTGTTTAAAAAGAACCCTGATATTTTAGACATAAATGCTGAAATGTGGTATCTGGGATTTGCTTCAAAGTTATGTAGGATAGAGAATATATAGGGGTATGAAACAAGATTTGCCATGAGTTGCTAGTTGTTAGAGCTAATAGTTATTGGGTTCATTATATTATTTTGTCTCCCTTTTAGAAATGTTTGGAATTTTTCATAATGAAAGTTAAAAGTTAAAAAAAATATATAGATATAGAACATCAAAGGAAAGAAAAAAGTCATCGTGAGAAGTAGAGCTAACTAGTTACAGGATAAAAAGATTATTGATTCTGTTGTTCTCTACCTACTGAAAGGTACACATTGGGCCCCAAACAAAAGTATGAAATAGGCTTTGTTTGTATACTTTATTTCCTAGGTTTCCTTTCTTCATTTTAGCCCCGTATAGATTTTCCTTCTCCTTGTTTTAAGAGCACATTTTTCTTCCATTCACATCTCTCAGAATTGTCACTCATTTTACACAGAGTGAATAGGAGGTCCAGAGATGAACTGTCCAGATTAAAGTACAAGACAAGAATACTTTGGACTGGAGTTTAGGAGTTGAAGTCAGGGAATAATAGGTCTGATAGAGTGTTGGAAAAAATTCTTGAGCATTTGGAAAAATTACAGAAATGTGAAAAGTTTGTTGGAACATTTGGGGAAAAAAATGTGTAGGATTCCCATATGGTGACTTTATTAGAAATTGCCCTTCTGGAGATAGAGGAAGTTAAAAGCTTAACCCTCAAGTATTCTAGCAGAAAATAGATACTGTCTAAAATGGGTAAAAGAAAAAGAAGTAATATTAGCATATTATACAGAAATACTGATGTTATTAAATGAAACTAACAAATTCAAAGTAGTTACTTCTACAGAATCATGTAATTTGGGAGGGAAGAGGACAGTATGGAGCAGAGAACTACTATATTTTGTTATAAGCCAGTTAGTGAGTACAGTCTGACTTTTAACAATGCTTATGTTTTATTTTAATAAAAATTAAAACATATTAAAAACTGCAATTTTAAGAGACTTATGCCAAAGAAACATCAAGAAGAGACAAAACTAATAAAATTAATCTGAATAATAAAAGATTATGATATTGAATGCAGTAGGAGTCTAGCTTCACTCTCTTGCATATTCATATTCATATTCTGTTGACCCAGTTCCACTTGTTGAAAAGACTATTCTTTGCTCTGTTGAATTGTCTTGCTACCCTTGTTGAAAGTCAGTTGACCTTAAATATATAGATTTATTTCTGGTCTGTAAGTTGTTTCTTGTTTTTTATTTTTAAGATTTATTTGAGTCAGGAGGGGCAGAGGGAGAGACTCTTCAAGCAGACTCCCTGCTGAGTGTGGAGCCTGATGTGGGGCTCAATCCTATGATGATGAGATCTTTTGTTGCATTTATTCCTAATTATTTGTTTTTGATGCTGTTTTTAAAAGAATGTTTTCATAAATTTCACTTTCAGATTATTCATTGCTAGTGTTTAGAAATATGTTCGATTTTTGTATTTTCATCTTGTATCCTGCAACCTTTCTGAACTCATTTATTCTAATAATTTTTTTTTTTATTTTTAGGATTTTCTATATACAAGGTCATGTCATTTGCAAAATGAGATAGTTTTACTTCTTTCCAAAGCTTTTATTTCTTGCATAACTCCCTTGGCTAGAATCTCCACTATGATGTTGAGTAGAAGTGGCAAGAGTAGACATCCTTGCCTTGTTCCTGATCTTGTGGAAAGGTGTCTAGTCTTTTACCATTAAATATGATATTGGTTATAGATTCTTCATAGATACCTTTCACCAAGTTTAGGAAATTTCCCTTCCATTCTTAGTTTGTTGAATGTTTTTATCATGAAAAGAGTTTAATTCTGTTGAATGCTTTTTCTGTTCCCATTGAGATACCATGTAGTTGTTTTGGTTTTATGTTCTATTAATACAGTATCGTACACGGGTTGATTTTCATTCTTTATTTCTGAGGTAAGCTGTACTTGGTCATTGTGTACAACCCTTGTCATATGTGACTGGAGTCAGTTTTTTCAGTACTTCATTAAAGATTTTGCATCTGTATTTATAAAGGATATTGGCTATAATTTTCTTTTGATACCTTCTTGTGGGTTTAGTATCAGGGTCTCATAGAATAATTGGAAAGTATTCCCTCCTCTTTTTTTTTTTTTTTTTTTTAAGAGTTTGTGAAGTATTGGTTTTAATTCCTCTTTAAAGTTTGATAGAATTTACCAGTGAAACCATCTGGTTCTGGGCTTGTGTAAAGTTTGTTGATTACTAATTCATTCTCTTTACTTTATTATAGGTCTATTTAAATTTTGTATTTCTTCTTGAGTAGTGCTTTAAATTTAAAAAATATAAAGCAAGTGTTAAGTTGTAAGTATGTATAAGGTAGTCTGATAAAGCCCAAATTGTGTATAAAAATGTGTCCTCCTAATTCACGGGAATTCAGTTTGAAACTTAACCATTTAACAATTGTTTTTTAAAACATGACTTTTCGGGGCACCTGGGTGGCTCAGTGGGTTAAAGCCTCTGCCTTCAGCTCAGGTCATGATCTCAGGGTCCTGGGATCGAGCCCCGCATTGGGCTCTCTGCTCAGTGGAGAGCCTGCTTCCTCCTCTCTCTCTCTCTCTCTGCCTTCATGTGATCTCTGTCTGTCAAATAAATAAATAAAATCTTTAAAAAAAAAAAAAAGATTTACTTTAAAACATGACTTTTCAAAAGAGTTTTGTTAATGTCTTTTTATTTGAATTATTTTAAATATATCAAAATTTTATAATTTTATATTGTATTTCATATTGGCTTGGAATTTAAGGGTTTGGGGTTTTTTATCATTATTATTTTTTTATTGCTTTTATCTCAGCAGCAATGCAGCAAGTGTTGGATAACCTTACGGAGCTGCCCTCATCTACAGGAGCAGAAGAAATAGACCTAATTTTTCTCAAGGGGATTATGGAGAATCCTATTGTAAAATCACTTGCTAAGGTATAGTGGTTTATTCATAAACTTACTAAATTATTTTTAAAATTGTCTTTATAGAGATCTTTTCGAATATTACTATTTCAGAACTTAATATGCCTTCAGCTTAGTTAGCAAATAATAACACTCATGCACATGAAAATTAGACCACTTTAGCCTTTCTTGTGTTGACTTTAAATACAAGAATAAAATAACTCTTAGTTTTAGCCTAACACATTTAAATTCTAGGGAAATTGTAACTGAACAGTCATAACAGGACTTATGAAAAAGATCCTGGTACTATCTCCATTTCAGGAACTGCAAAATACTGATTTCCTTCTTTTATATTAGACTGTGTACCTGTTTTTCATTTTGGTTCCTGATTTCCTATATCTATTACTTTCTGAAATCTTGTATTCTCTTGAATAACCTTGGTTTATTAAGTCTGTTTCTGTAATCAGCTCTCTAGTAGTCTCCTTAACTCATCCGTAAATACACTTTTACTGCTATTCTTAGTCCAGTTTTATTTCACTTGTACTATTTCCTGTATTAGTTTTTATAAACATCACTAAAGCTTAGTGTATTAACTGCTTCACAACCCTGTTCTCCCGTTCTTCAGCATTCCTTCAAGTGATTCTTGTTTTCAGAAACATGCCACATGTCCTCTCTGGTGTTTCCTTCATGTAGTCATCTTGTTTTTCCATTTGCTTTTTGCACTCCCAGTATGTTGATTTCACCCTCTCCCATAATTGTTTTTAACCACAGTCAATTCATCTTTTTCTTCTCACTTGTGAAAAATCATACTTTTTACAAAGTTTTTCATTTCTAAAAGTGAGTCAGTGATGCACATTTTATTCACAAACTTAATCATCCTAAGATCACATGATATAAAACCCTGGGCTCCTAAGTAAAAACTAATCTAGATATGTATCAACCAACTGGATTTTAGTCATTTTTTAAAAAATTTATTTATTTGAGAGAAAGCATGGGTGTAAGCCATGGGCAGTAGGGGAGGCAGAAGGAGAGGGAGGGGGAATCTTCAAGAAGAGCCCTTACTGAGCACAGACCCTGAGATCATGACCTCAGCTGAAACCATGAGTTAGCTGCTTAGCTAACAGAGCCATCCAGGTGCCCCAATTTTAGACATTTTTGATTACAGTTTTTCCTAAGTTTATTAGATAGCCCTTTATCTTAATAGTAATAATATAGGATATAAATAACTTTCAAATTCAAGCTTCTTATCATAAATAACCAATTATCATACCATGTCAAGGTAGAGTAAAAGCTTCAGGGTCTATTGAAATATGTAAGGGCTCGTTACACCTGTATTAACTAGCTCACCCTTAGCGCTAAGTGGTACTTTTATTTTTTTTATTTATTTTTATTTTTTTTTATTTTTAAGATTTTATTTATTTATTTGACAGAGAGAGATCACAAGTAGGCAGAGAGAAATAGGAGGAAGCAGGCTCCCCGGTGAGCAGAGAGCCTGATGCGGGACTCGATCCCAGGACCCTGAGATCATGACCTGAGCCGAAGGCAGCGGTCCAACCCACTGAGCCACCCAGGTGCCCTCTAAGTGGTACTTTTAAAGTTGGTCTTGAGGGGCACCTGGGTAGCTCAGTGGGTTAAGTCTCTGCCTTCGGCTCAAGTCATGATCTCAAGGTCCTGAGATCGAGCCCCACATCGGGCTTTCCACTCAGCAGGGAGCCTGTTCCCCACGCTCTCTCTCTGCCTGCCTCTCTGCCTACTTGTGATCTCTCTCTCTCTCTGTCAAATAAAGGAATAAAATCTTTTTAAAAAGTTTTTGACTCTTCTTTTGATATAATGTTGGTTGTCAGTTTTTATCATCAGTATCTCTTACATCCACTTGCCCATGTTTATTCAATTTATTATCTTTGTAGATATAGAAACTAGATAATAAGGCATTTTATAATGTGTTTATAATTCACAGAGGTCTTTATAATACATTGTTTTGTCATCACAGCAGCTTAATGAATTGAAAATCAAAGTAGAATAATTATTTGTCTAAGGTCATTGTCCTAGTAAATTGACAGAGATGAGGTTTAGACCAGGTTTTCTTTCTTCAAATTCTGGCTCTTTCTACTATAGCATGGGTTTTGTGTGCTTGTGTATTCCTAAGAATTTCTGTGGGTAAAAATTATTTTCATTCTGGCTTTTGTGCTATTGATATTGGCATTATAGAGGATTATCTTGTTCATTCTCAACAGGTGAAATGGCTGGATGACTTTTGAGCAGCTCAGGTGCTTGTGTAATCTTCTGATGATAAAAATGAAATGAAGGGGGCACATGGGTGTCACAGTCAATTAAGTGTCCAACTTGGTTTTGACTCAGGTCATGATCTCAGTGTTGTGAGATTAAGCCCCACATATGGCTCAGCTCAAGTCTTCTTGAGATTCTTTCTCCTCCTTTCTCTGCCCCTTCCACTCATGCATTCTCTCTCTCTCTCAAATAAATAAATGTTCTTCAAAAATGAAATTACGAACAGAATCAACTGATAGCATCTACCATTGGTCAGGCAGTTTCTCAATTATTAGAAACAGTGAGGGACGCCTGGGTGGCTCAGTTGGTTAAGCAGCTGCCTTCGGCTCAGGTCATGATCCCAGCATCCTGGGATCGAGTCCCACATCGGGCTCCTTGCTCCACAGGGAGCTTGCCTCTCCCTCTGACTCTGCCTGCCACTCTGCCTGTGCTCACTCTCTCTCGCGCTCTCTCTCTCTGACAAATAAATAAATAAAATCTTTTTTTAAAAAATCAAAATTAAAAATAAATAAATAAATAAATAGAAACAGTGATAGCTTAGTATTCCCACAATGAAAGAAAAGAAATCCCAGGAGGAAAAGAAGACTTTTACTTCCAAGAAAGAGCTACTGAGTCACAGCAGGCTAACATTCCCAGTACAATATGTAGAGAAAAATGGTTAAGTTACTGAGGAAACAGAGAGGCATATGTTGCTAGTAACATGGAGAGGCAGAAATATGTAACTAATAATCATGAGGAAAAATAACAGCAGTTCCATAGATGGTCCTTTTATTAGAATTTATAAACAAACATTTTTAAATAATGTATTATATTTTAAGAGAAGAAAAGAGAAAATGAAGATATAAAATTTTACTAGGAAGTAGAATCAAAATTAGAATCAAAGTCAATCAAGTAGTCATTTGTTCTTTTAGATTCTACATATAGGTGAAATCATATGGCATTTGTCTTTGTCTGACTTACTTTACTTAACATAATACCCCTTAGGTTTGTCCATATTTTGCAAATGGCAAGATCTCATTCTTTTTTATGGCTGAATAATATTCCATTGTGTATGTATATGTGTATTCCATTGTGTGTGTACGTATATGTATATAGGTGTTCCATTGGGTATGTGTGTATATACGTATGTGTATATATACATATGTGCCATATCATCTTTTTTTTTTTTTTTTGAAGATTTTATTTATTTGTTTATTTATTCAGAGAGAGTGCAGGGGCAAGGTGGGAACTGGGAGAACAAAGGGGGAGGGAAGGGGCAAGAATCTTAAGCTGACTCTGCACTGCCCCAAAGCATGGCTCCATCCTACAACCCTGTGAGCCAAAAGCAAGAGTCAGGAACTTGAAGAACTGAGCCACCCTGGTGCCCGCCCCCCATCATCTTTTTTAAACATTTTTCTTTTGAAATTAAAAAGAACTTGACACACAATGTTACATTAGTTTCAGGTGTACAACATAGTGATTCGACAAGTCTGTACATTATGCTGTGCTCACCACTAGTGCAGCTACCATCTGTCACCGTATATAACTATTTCAATATCATTGACTTTTCTCATGCTGTACCTTTTGTCCACATGACTTATTCCATAATTGGAATTCTCTATCTCCCACTCCCCTTCAACTGTTTTGCCCATTCTTCCCCCACTTCCCCTCTGGCAATATCAGTTCTCTATATTTATGGGTCAATTTCTGTTTTTTGTTTGTTTTCACTTCGCATAATACCCTCCAGGTGCATCCAGGTTTTGCAAATGGCAAGGTCTCCTTTTTTATGACCGAGTGATATTCCATTGTATATATATACCACATCTTCTTCAGTGACATTTGTGCTGCTTCCATATCTTGGCTATTGTAAACAATGCTGGAATAAACATAGAGGTGCATATATCTTATTGAATTAGCCATTTGTTTTCTTTAGGTAAATACCCAATAGTGGAATTACTAGATTATGTGGTTATTTCTGTTAATTTTGTGAGGGACCTCCATACTGTTTTCCACAGTGGCTGCATCATTTGCATTCCCACCAGCAGTGCAAAAGGATTCTTTTTTCTCCACATCCTTGCCAGCACTTATTTCTTGTCTTTTTGCTTCTAGTCATTTTGATAGGTGTAAGGTGATATCTCGTTATGATTTTGATTTGCATTTTCCTGATGATTAGTGAGGTTGAGCATCTTTTCATGTGTGTGTTGGCCATCTGTATGTCATCTTTGGAAAAATGTCTGTTCAAGTCCTCTGCCCATTTTAAAAATCAGATTATTTGTCTTTTTGTGTGGAGTTGTAAGAGTTCTTTATATATTTTCTATATTAACCCCTATACTATATGTTATTTGCAAATATCTTCTCCCACTCAGCAGATTTCCTTGTCATTTTGTTGAGGGTCTCCTTCACTGCAAATGGTTTTTATTTTGGTGTAGTCCCAATATACCGCATCATCTTTATTCATTTATCTATCTATCAGTGGACACATGGTTTGCTTCCATATCTTGACTTTTTTAAGAAGTGCTGCAAACAACCAGACTCTTAAATATAGAGAACAAACTGGTGATTGCTGGAAGGGTGATGGGTAAGGGATGTGTGAAATGGAAGAGGGAGATTAAGAAGTACAAATTTCAGTTATAAAAAAATATATAGTCTTGGAAATTAAAAGCATAGGGAATATAGTCAATGATATTTAAGTAATGTATGGTGACAGTTGATGACTGTACTTATCACGGTGAGCGTTGAGTACTGTGTAGATTTGTTAAATCAATGTACACCTGCAATTAATGAAACACCTTATGTTAGTAATACTTTAAAAAACAATCATGGATATTCAGGGACTCAAAAATATGATATCTGAAATAAAAGCTCATCTGATAGGGTTAAGAGATTAAACATTGCAGAGTAGGGGATCAATGGATTTAAAGACAGTCCAGTAGTAAGCATCCAAACTGAAACTCAGTAGCAAGTGTGGAAAGAACAGAAGAGGGAATAGAAGGCATTCTCAAAATGTTTGATATACATGTAATTGGTATTTCAGAAGGAGAGAAGGGGTAAATGGGGCAGAAGAAATAGCTGAAGATCTAGTAGCCAAGAATTTTCAAAACTGATGAACAGCATCAACTGATGATCCAAGAAGCAGTGAATACTTCTACAGGAAAAATCTAAAGAAAGACATTCTTTGGAACAATATAGTCCAATTCCTGAAAATCAGAGACTGAGTGAATATTTGTAAAGTAACCAGAGAAGAATACTTTTAAAGAGAAACAATGAGACTAATGGTTAACAACAGAACAGGAACTACATATGTCAAAGCAGAGTGCACTGAGATCACTGAAGTTTTGAAAGAAAAACACTGCCAAACTTGAATTCCCTTTCTGGCAAAAGTACCTTCAGAAATGAAAGCAAAATAAAGGTTTTTACTTTTAGACAAATCTGAGAAAAATAATCTCCATTTATTTTATAAGAAATGCAGAAGGGCATTTTTCTGGCAGAAAGAATGACAAAGGGAATACTAATGGTAAATATAATATTAATTTTTAAAATAAAATAATAACAATGTCTTGGGGCATTTTAATGAATCAAACAATTGTAAGATCCTTTCATTGTTCAGGAAGTGGTAAAAGAAATTGTTTATAGTGTATGAAGAATCAGGGATGCGTACTGAAATCTCTAGGGTTTCAAGATTGTAAACTAAAGTTACAAGAATGAATAAAGTTCATCCAAGCTATAAGGAAGAAAAGATAGTCTTGAATTAACATCACAAGTCAGCAAAATATGGGATGGGAAGGGAAACCATCTTTAGACAGGGATAGTAGGCAGCCAGGACCATGATCCCTGACAGAAAGGAAACAAAGTGAGCAATATGAAATCGAGGACAGTTTTCAGGCTGCAGTAAAGGATGAAAATACAAACAGGCCAGCAATCTTCATAGAGGTCAGGATTTGAGGAGATGGAAGTGACTGGAATTTGTGTGGCAAAATATTAGGGAAAAGGAAGCTGAACACAGAAAGGGCTCTGGAGATCTCTGTCAAATCCTTGGCTGAGCACTGACCTATATATGTATGAAGTAGCCTCTGGAGTTTTAGAGAAGATCCCCTGGAAAGCACAGTAGGCCAAACAATTCCCAGGGATCACAAAATCTGGAGAATAGTTTGCATTCCCACTACTGAGTTGAGAGCCCTCATGCTACACAGTACATTGGGCAGATTCACCCCAGTTTTTTATAGCAGACCTGTGAAACTAAAGGAGATTAAACTAAAATTCAGAACAGAGTTATTTGAAAAATATCCAAGTATCTGGAAACTAAACAACATACTTCTAAATAACCACAGGGTGGAGAAGAAATCACAAACAAAAAATGTTTTGAATTGAATGAAAATGAAAATATATGTCAAAGCAATGTTTGGAGGAAAATGCTGTAATTAGAAAAGAACAATATGTAAATCAGTCATCTAAGTGTGCACCTTGAGAAAATAGGAAAAAAAAAAGAGCAAATTAAATTCAAAATAAGCAGAAAGAAGTAATTAATAAAAATAAGACTAAATGGATTAAAGGCAAATAGACAAAGTCAGTATAACTTCAAATATATCAATAAAATCAGTAGTCCTATAACTAGACCCAAATTACCGGTATCAGAAATGAAGGAGAGGACATCACTACAAATCCAACAGGTATTGCAAGAATAATAAGAAATACTATGAACAACTTTATGACAATAGATATGACAACTTAGATGAAATTGACTGATTCCTTAAAAGACACAAACTACTAAAGCCTACGTAAGAAGAGACAACCTGAAGAGCTCTATGTTTTTTTAAATTGAATATTTTTAAAATTGAATATTTTTTAAATTGATTCCTTCCAGAAAAAGTGGAAGAAAAGAAAACATTTACTATTTTATGAAGCCTAGTGTTACCCTGATAGCAAAGCCAGCTATGGACATTTCATGAAAGGAAAACTGTAAAATAGTATCCCTCATGAACATAGACTTCAAGTTCTTAAGACAATACTAGCAAATCAAATCCAGCAACATACAAAAGGGATAATACTCCATTATCAAGTGAGTTTTGTCTAAAAAATGCAAGGCTGCTTTAATATTTGAAAATCAGTAAATGCCACCATTTTGTTGATATGATAAGAATCATGTGATTGTTTCAGGAAAAGCATTTTATAAAATTGAACATTCATCCTTGATAAAAACTTGGTAAACTTGGAGGTTGCCTCAACCTGATGGATATCTATTAAAAAACTGCAGTTCACATCATAATTCATGATGGAAGATAGAATGCTTTCTTTCTGTGATCCCTTCTATTCAACCTTCATCATTTCCATTCATGTTTATACCCAGGGGTACTAGCCAGTACAAAAAGGCAAGGAAAAGTAGATAAATAAAAGGCATACAGATTGAAGAAGAAAAAAATAAACTGTCTTTATTCAAAGATGACATTATTGTTTATATTGAAAATCCTAAGAATCTATCAGAAGGAAGAACAACAAACCTAGAACTAACAAGTGATTTAGCAGGGTCATAAGATACAAGATCAATCTATGTAAATTAGTTGTATTTTTATATACTTGTTAAAGAAATAGGGATCAGTTTAATAATATGTGCTAGTCCTGTCCTCTGGACACTAAAAAAAAATTGCTGAAATTAAAGGCATACATACATACAGGGTTTGGAAGGCTAAGTACTGTTAACATTGTCGGTTCTCCCCAAACTATCTGTAGCTTGAGTAGAATTCCAGTCAGAATTTCAGGCTGACATATTATTGATAAACTGAAATTTATGAAGGACTTAGACTAAACCAGAACAGTTTTGAAAAAGGAGAAAATTTGATGCTATGCATAGCCAGATCTCAAGGATTACTATTACCCTACAGTACAGAAAACACTGTAGTATTGGCACATAGATCAGTGGCAAAGAATGGAGCCCAGAAAGAGACCCTAATATATGTATGGTCAACTGGTTTTTATTAATAGCACCATGGTAATTCATTGAAGAAATAATAGTCCTTTCAATAAATGTTGAAACAATTGATTATTTATAGGCAAAAAAATGAACATCATCCTTTGCCTCACATTATAAACAAAAATACCTCAAAATAGATCTAAGAGTAAAAACTAAAATTTTAAAACTTTTAAAAGAATACATAAGGAAAAACTTAGCTACTTTGGGTTAGAGAAAGATTTCTTAGATAAGACATTAAAAGCATGAAGCATAATGAAAATTTGACTAATTAGATTTTATCAAAATTTAACTTTCTACTTTAAAAGATACCATTAAGGAAATGAAAAGGCAAGCTATATATTGGGGGAAATATTTGCAAAACATAAACAGTCATACTTCATTTTATTGTGCTTCTCTTTGTTGCATTTCATGAATACTATGGTTTTTTGTTGGGTATTTTTTTTTCTTTTTTAGTTGAAGGTTTGTAGCAGCCCTGCTTTGAGCAAATCTCTCAACTATTTTTCCAGCAGCATGTGCTCACTTTATGTTTCTGTGTCACATTTTGATAATTCTCACAATATTTCTACTTTATCATGATAATATTTAAATTGCTGCAATCTCATAATAAACCTTTTAATGGGTGAGGAGTTTGTGGGGTTTTTAAGAGAGAAAGAGTACGTGCTCATGTGCAGGTGCGGGAGGAGCAGAAGGAGAGACTTTTTAAGCAGATTCCATGCTGAGTGTGAACCTGACACAGGGCTCAGTCTCATGACTCTGAGATCATGACCTGTGCTGAATTCAAGAGTCAGGTACTTAACCAACTGATCCAGTCATCAACCCAAATGAGGAGTTATTTCTATGGGTGAGCAAAGGCAGTGATTTCTTAGGGTGGAATCTACTCTTAATGAAGATGCTATGAAGATTGTTGAAATGATAGCAATGGATTTGGAATATTACATAAACTTAGTTGATAATGCAGTTGCAGAGTTTGAGAAGATTGACAGAAGTTCTGCTATTGGGGAAAAACTGTCAAACAGAATCTCCTGCTACAAAGAAATTTTTTATCAAAGGAAGAGTCAGTTGATGCAGCAGATTTCATTGTCTTATTTTAAGAAATGGCCACAGCCACCCAGACCTTCAGCAACACTACCCTGATCAGTTAGCAGCCATCAGTGTTGAGGTGTGACCCTCTTTCAACAAAAAGGTTATAACTTGCCAAAAGCTCAGTTGATGGTTAGTAGTTTTTAGCAATATGGTAATTTTTAATTAAGGTATATACAGTGTTTTTCAGACACAATGTTATTACACAGTTAGTGTAAACATAACTTTATATGCACTGGAAAAAACCAAAAAATTCATTTGACTTTGTTGCAATATTCCCTTTTTGCAATGTTCACTTTATTTTGGTGGTTGGAACTGAACCTGCAATATCTCTGAGAAAGCCTGTATCCTAAAAAGGAAGCTGTTAATTCATAGCTAGTAGCAGTGCAAATAGTACAACTACTTTGGAAGACACTTTGGCAGTTTCTTACAAAGCTAACATAGTGTTACCATACAATCCAGCAGTTGTACTCCTTGGTAGTTACCCAAGGGAGTTGATGAATTATGTCTGCAAAGAAATCTACATATGAACATTTATAGCATATTTATTCATAATTGTCAAAATTTTGAAGCAAACGGTGATGATTTTTAATAGGAGCAGAGATAAAGTGTGATACATCCATACAATGGAGTATTATTCAGCAGTAAAAAAGAAATGAGCTTCAAAACAATATGGAGGAACTACAAATACATATTGCTAGATGAAAGAAACCATGCCGGAAAAGGTATATACTGTGATTCCAACTACATTACATTCTGGGAAAAGCAGAAATTATAGACAGTGCAAAAGAATCAGTAGTTGCCAGGGTTTAGTGGAGTACAAGGGAGGGATGAATAGGGGAAGCATAAAGCATTTTTAGGGCCATGGGACTATTCTGTATGATACTGTAAAGGTACACAGATGACATTCTGCAGTTGTCAAAACCCATGGAACTGTACAACATTTAGAGGACATCTTAATGTAATCTATAATCTTTAGTTAATTATAGTGTATCAGATTGGCTTATTAATTATAACAAATGTATCATACTAATGCAAGAGGTAAATAAGAGAAATGGAAATGAGGCAGATAACATGGAAATTCTCCATACTTTCTGCACAATTTTCCTTTTTTTTTTAAAAAGGTTTTATTTATTTATTTGACAGACAGAAATCACAAGTAGGCAGAGAGGCAGGCAGAGAGAGAGGGGGAGGCAGACTCCCTGTTGAGCAGAGAGCCCGATGTGGGGCTCGATCCCAGAACCCTGAGATCATGACCTGTGCCAAAGACAGAGGCTTTAACCCACTGAGCCACCCAGGCACCCCTCTGCACAATCTTTCTATAAATTTAAAACTTCATTAACTTAAGTCCATAGTTCATATCAGTGTTCATACTTCGTGTTGTATATGTGTGTCTATGGGTTTTAATAGATGTATAATGACATGTAATGTTTTTGTCCAGTTTTGGCATTAGAGTAATGCTGTCCCTATAGAATGAGTTAAGAAATGTTTTCTCTATCTCCTAGAAGAGATTGTAGAGAATTGGAATAATTCTTCTTAAATGTTTGGTAGAATATACAAGTTAGTCCCTGTAGGCCTGGTGCTTTCTGTTTGGGAAGGTTATTAATTATTGATTTTAATTTCTTTAGCAGATAGAGTACTCTTCAGGTTATTTATGTCTCCTTTTGTGAGTTTTTATGCTGTGTGTATTTAAAGGAATTGGTCCATTTCATATAGGTTATCAAATCTATAGATATAGATTTGTTCATAGTATTCTTTTATTATTCTTTAATGTCTATAGCATTAGTAGTGATGGCCCCCCCTTCTTTTCTGTTATTAGTAAATCTCTGTCTTCTCTTTTTTCTTAGTTAACCTAGATAGAAGTTTATTAATTTTAATCTTTTCAAAGAACCAGATTTTGGTTTCATTAACTTTTATTGACTTCCTGGTTTCACTTTCATTGGTTTCTGCTTTAAATTTGATTATTTGCTTTCTTCTGCTTACTCTAGATTTCATTTGCTCTTTTTTTCTTGACTATATAAGATGTAAGTTTAGATTATTGATTTTAGGTCTTTTTTCTTTTCTAAGTGTGCATCAGTACTATAAATTTCCCTTTAAATACTGCTTTTGCCCCATCCCGCAAAATTTGGTAAGTTGTATTTTCATTTGGATCGCATATTTTTAAATTTTTCTTAAGACTTCTTCTTTGACCCATGTAGTCTTAGAAATGTGTTGTTTTGAGGGTGCCTGGGTAGCTCAGTCAGGCATCTGCCTTTGGCTCAGATCATGATCCCAGGGTTCTGGGCTCAAGCCCTGCATCCAGCTCCCTACTTAAGTGGGCAGTCTGCTTCTCCCTCTCCCTCTGCCCCTCTGCCTCTCTCCTGAACCACACTCATGTGCTGTGCGCTCTCTTTTATGAATAAATCCTAAAAAACAAAACAAAACAAAAAAACAGTGTTGCTTTGTCTTGAAGTGTTTTGGGGTTTTCTAGCTGTTTTTCTATTACTGAGTTTTGATTTGATTCCATTGTATTCTGAGAGCATACTTAATATGATTTTTATTCTTACAGACTTTTTAAGATATGTTTTATAGCCCATACAGTGGTCTGTCTTGGTAAATGTTCCATGTGCGCTTCAGATGAATGTGTACTTTGCTCACTAGTATGTTTCCACCAGGGAGAAAAAAAAAATGTATGAGAATGTCTGTCTTTTACTGTATTTTCACCAACATGGTACTTTACCAGGATTTTTATCCTTGCCTATCTAATTAAAAAAATATATATAGTACTATATATTTAGTTTGTACTTCTTATCATGAAGGTCGTTGTATATCTTTTCAGATATTTAAGAGGTATTTGAATTTCCTTTTCTGTATATTTCTTGTTCATAGTATTTGCCTATTTATGTGTTGATCTTTTTCTTAGTGGTTTATAGAAGTCCTTTCTGTAGGGGTGTCTCGGTGGTTCAGTGGGTTAAGCCTCAGACTTCGCTCAGGTCATGATCTCAGGATCCTGGGGTCAAGTTGGGCTCCCCACTCACCTGGGAGTGTGCTTGTCCCTCTTCTTATCCCTGCTAGTGCTCTTGCTTTCTCTCTCTCTCTCTAAAACTTCCTTTATGTATAAGAAAATTAGCCTTTGGTCTATAATATGATTTGTAAGTATTTTAACCCTGGTTTGTCATTTGTATTTTGACTTTGCTGATTTTTGACAAGAAATTAAATTTTTAAATGCAGTTAATTTTATTGGGCCTTTTTTGTTTAGTTTATAGCTTCCAGATTTTGCAGCATAAGTTAGAAAGGTCTTTCCCACTCAGAGATTATAAAAAGTATTCTTTTATATTTTTTCTGAATACTGTTAAAGCCAAGCTTTTAAAAAAAAGAAAAAAGGTCTTTTTCATTTTAAAAAGTATAACAGATTCCCATTTCTAGTTTTTTTGGCATCTGTGTGGTTCTCTTTTTCCACAGATAACTCTAAGAGTGGCTCGGCAATGTTATTTAGAAGCTTCCTTAGTACTTCAATATATAATTTATCTAATCTAAGAATTTGAACTCCTTTTGTTAACTAGATTTCTGGCAAGTTCTTTACTTATTAGAGAATTCAATTCTAGTTTATTTATACTTATTTCTTCCATCTTTTTATTCAGAACAAATCTCATTCTCTTTGATATAATGGATGCAGAAGCAAAATAGAAATTGACTTTTCTATTTCCTGTCTCATTTCTATTTTCTGCTCAAGTTACTTATTTTTGACTGTTCGTGGGCTTCTCTTGATCTTTCTCTTCCTAAACTCTTTAGAATAGAAGGGGATGACTCTGACCACAGCAAAACTTACTTCCCATTTACTTATCTTTTCCAAGAAACATTTAATGAGCAACTACCACATACTTAGCCATATTCAAAGATAGAAACAAAATTTATATTTTCGTCCTTTTGAGGACAAAAGGGAAGGTTTTACACATAATAATAATAGTATTAGATATAACAAAATAAATGATAGTATTTTTCACTTTAGTTATAGCCCACAACTTGTTAAATTTTTTCTTTTTTTTTTTTTTTGGCTTGCAAGCATGGCTGCTGGACTGTGCCTAGAAGAAATACCTAGAAGTCCTGAAAGAACTTTTTCTTCTCTGCAGTTCATTTTTCTAAGGTGCAGTGGTAAATAGGACTCTCGGATCTGGACATAAAAGAAGGCTAGGCCATATTTGTATCAACTCCAATTGTTCTATAAACCCAGTCATAGCATATTCTTTCAACCACTTGTGGCAGGTGGAATATGTTTTTATTCTCATAGTGTCTTAAAGGATGCTAGACCCATTCATTCAAATAGCTTATGATTCATCTCTCCTTCTGGACAATTTTCACTATTTCCTTTTGTCCTTTATTTTCTTTTTTGTGGTGTGTGGGTCTTATTAGTTAAATTCAAGTTGGCACTTGCCTCTTAAAATCTACTAAATAAATTATGACTTTAAAGTGACTAGAGGTCCCAACTTCTTTCACAGTATCTTCGAGCTTAAAAATCTACATATTAACAAATATGGACCTGCTTTTGCTTTTTTGGAAAAATTACAGTTAGTCTTGATAGAACCCAACTATATTTTAGAAATTGGCTTTCTGTGTTACATAATTATAGCTGCAGTTTCACTAAAAAGCCTTTTATTTTTTCCCTGAGAACTTCTTATTGTATAGTGAGATTCTTTCCTACTATAGCATCAGTCTGTGTAGTTGGTATGAAAAAACCTTTGGGTGTGTTTGTTTTTATAACATAATTTTGCCCTCCTGCTTGACATCCTCTTTCTGGTAAGTCTGTCCATCTTCCCACGTGTCCTCACCCAATTTGGGAGCAGTAAGGTAGATGAACATAGGAATAGGAACAAAGGGAGCTATATTAGAGTTCTCAGGTCAGTGATCATTTCTGCTCTTTACTTGTCTGAATTGAATTGATATATTACATGACCAGAGGATGTTATAGAAAATATATTGATACAGTACCTGAAAATTGTAAGGTACTCCTTATCTCTTAACTAGAGAAACAGGTGGTCTTTATAGCTCTTACTTTGAGCAGAGGGGTGCAGGTTGAAGGGACAGGTAGTATTCTGAACCACAGGAGTACAAAGTAACTGTAGGAAGACTCAGTAGAACAGAATGACACATCTGGACTAGAAGAGCATGCTAAGAAGGAACAAATCAACTAGCAGTCAATGAGAGTATATCTCTGAGTTAAATGAATTAGAATAATATATAACAGATACAATAATTAACCACAGTACGATATTTCAGTGGCTGTCTGTATAATGATGAAGTCAAAAAAGCTTTAGTAGGTAAGCATTCAAGCCTTGGTATTAGACTACCTGACTCTGCCACTTAGCAGTAGCGTATATTCAAGCAAATCACTTTATCTTATTTTGCATCAGCATCTATGTTTGCAAGGTGAGGATAACAATACACCTACCTTTGCTTAATACACACTCACTCACACTGCACTGAGAATATAGTTCCTGACACATACCCAAACAGCCCTCAATAAATGTTCAGCTTCTTTATTTCCTTTCTTTCCTTAAACTTTATTCTACTTCCGTAAGAGTAATAGAGTGTTGCAAGGTTAACGATGCTAAATTAAATATTTGTTAACAGCAAATATTTGTATTAAAGCAATAAGCAATTCTAGCTTGTTTTATAAGAGTTAATAGCTAGTTATATCCATTATTTTAGGGTTTTTTTCCAATGGTGATAATCATTTTATGGTATATGTGAGTGTCATCATTTTATCCTTATTAGGCTTACATTAAACTTTCAGAAAGTTACAGGTTTACCCATTTCATTCTTCATGGCATTTTCTTTTTTTTTTAATAAATTTTTTTTTAAAAGATTTTATTTATTTATTTGACAGACAGAGATCACAAATAGGCAGAGAGGCAGGCAGAGTGAGAGAGAGCGGGGGAGACAGGCTCCCTGCTGAGCAGAGAGCCCGATGTAGGGCTTGATCACAGGACCCTGGGATCATGACCTGCGCCGAAGGCAGAGGCTTTAACTGAGCCATCCACGCGCCCCACTTCATGGCATTTTCTAATCTTAATTTTTTTCATATCTAAATAGTAACTCCTGGGGCGCCTGGGTGGCTCAGTGGGTTAAAGCCTCTGCCTTCGGCTCAGGTCATGATCCCAGGGTCCTGTGATCAAGCCCCACATCGGGCTCTCTGCTCAGCAGGGAGCCTGTTCCCCCCCCCCCCCCCCCCGCTCTCTCTCAGCCTGCCTTTCTGCCTACTGTGGTCTCTGTCTGTCAAATAAATAAATAAAATCTTTTTTAAAAAAATAGTAACTCCTTTCTCTAAATTACATTTGGTCTTTTGACATTTTTCTTTGTTTAATAGCAGTTATAATTTCTTCTGTCATCTCATATGACTTAAATTTTTTTTTCTTCTGAGGCATTTCTTAAAAATGTTGCTTAATATATAGCCCCCTCTTTCACTTAAACACTTATTTCAGTCTGGTGAGTCACCTAGAAAAAAATACTTAAGTGAAAAAAATTGCATTTTAAAAATCATGTGTTTGTCTTGAAGGATCCACTCTATGGTAGATATAACAGCTAAAGTATTATAGGTACATATAAAGTTTAATTGATACTGTTACTACTTGAAACTTGGGTTTTTCCTGAGCACTTACCAACGTGGATCTTAAAATACTAAATACAAGATTTGTCATCTTACATAGTTTCATTTATACATTAAGTCTTAACAGTTATGCTTTGCCTGCCTTCAAAATCGGACAGCAACCATTCATCAAAAAACAAAGAACACTTAAAAAAGGGAGACTGCTTAATGTTCATTTTTAGTTTGAATTTAAAACTGTTTTATTCCAACTATTTGAGGCTAAATAGGGCTACTTGTTTCCTGTAACAGTGTGATTCATGGTCCATTTTCCATGGAAGAGATGGTGAGATTAAGAAAAAAAAAAGTGGCTTAAGATAAAGAGACACAAGGTGATCACTCCCCTAATGAAATCAAACAGTCCTTCAAAGTCCAGTTCAAGAGCTGACTTTCCTAAATTGACTTATTTTGCTGATTTTCAAATATTGGGAAATGGTAGTTTTAGGATTTGGTGCTCCCCAAATGATTTTTATTATTTTTTAATGGCAGTCCATGTAATGATTACATTTCCTTTTTTTAAAATTTTTATTATGCATAATCATTTATTTTCATGAATCACAAGCAGTATCCTCTAGAGTTTGAGCCTAGACCAGTCATTAGGAAAGTCATTAGGAAATTCTATTGGGTAGGAAATTTTTTTTTCTTTTCAGTTGTTATCTGACTATAGTTTTTTCATGGTTAAGTTATTAAAACAAGTTTTCCTTGACTTTCAGAATAGGGATACAAGCTAAGATTTATTATATTTCTTGATAACATTTACTACAAAATCTACATATTGTCCTTGATTGAAATATTACATTTGGTTTCAATGAATCAAACTTTCAAGTAGTATCTTTTTAAGTCTTCTTTATGAAAAGAAGAAAACCATGGTCTGGAGCAAAAATGTGCTGTGACTTTAATTATACTGTATCTTTTCAGGCTCATGAGAGGCTAGAAGACTCAAAACTAGAAGCTGTCAGTGATAATAACTTAGAATTAGTCAATGAAATTCTTGAAGATATCACTCCCTTAATGAATGCAGATGAAAATGTGGCAGAGCTGGTTGGAATCCTCAAAGAGCCTCACTTCCAGGTAAATTTTGTGTATTATTCTTCTCAAGTGCACTTTATTTCCAAAGTATTCTCTTTTAGTAGTTAAATTCCAGTTTATGGTGATTTATTTAAGATTATTTATTATTAAGTAATATTTAAGATTATTTAAGATTATTTAGAGTTTGTAAATATGTAAGTTCCAACTTAAGTATTTTAATATCCTGAAATACTGAGGATATCAAATCAGATACACCCACAACTAATAACACACTACATAAATGTATAGCAGAAATATATCAGAATGGATTTTCCATTGTGTAATTAAAACCAGCCTTGATTCACCACCAGACCACATGCTGGAGACATTTTTCTTACTGTGATAATAGGTTTTCCTTCCTCACTACCACTGTTTCACAGCCTTTCTTATGAAAGCTATTGCAGTATTGCTTCTGAGACTGAGATGCAATCAATGAATTTAGAATAAAACAAAAGAGAACTGTGTGAGGATAGAAACTAATCCATAACATTTCCTCCATAGCTGCAAAAAAAAAAAAAAAATAAGTGCAATTTAAGCTTTGGTCTGTCAGTGAAAAATAAACCTGTTTAACAAAGAGTCAGTTTTAGAAGAGAGAGTGGAGGGGAGTGGGGGAGAGATTTCCTATTAACCTGTGATTAAGTGTGGCATTGGGACAGTATTAGAAAAATAGACCAATGGAAGAGAATAAAAAACGCAGAAGTACATATACATGTATATGACAATTTGATTTATGATAGAGATACTACATTTTAGGGGAGAAAGAATGGACTGTTCTGTAAGTGATGCTGGGATGGAAGAATATAAAGTGCTTTTCACTATAAATCTTAGCATTGAAAATGAAATGGCAACTCCTCTTTGGGTTTTTTCAAGGACTTTCTGTGACTCTTCAACAACGTGACTGTAAAATACAAAGGTTTATAGTGAGTTGGTTGCTCCATGAATCAGTATCTCAACATACAAAATAATGGACATGTATCAGAGACATCCTATATGCTTGTGCCAGTTGATGAAGGCCTTCTAGGGCACAGTAAGCCATTTGAACTTTACCCCGAGGACAGTGGGAAACCATGAGAGGGGAGAGTAGGAGGTATTACACAGGGAGAGGGGGCTGATTGTGGAGTAAGATGGTTAAGCACTAGGGCAAGAAACTGACAGCAGTGTTGAGAGTAGAAAATGTGAAGATTTTCAGGTTTAAGCAGTAAAATCAACAGGACTTGGTGATTGGTTATGTGTGATCATTGCAGAAGAGAGATTTGGGAAGTTGATAAGGGTAAGGTTTCTAACAAATAATTGATGGCACTCACTGAGATAAGGAATACTCTAGAAGAAATTGACATGTTAATGTTAGGTAACCAGCCTTGTTAAGTTTGTGATACTTCAGAAGAATCTGATAGAGCTTTCAGACATGCTGTGTATCTTTAATAAATATATAAAATCTAATAAGTATATAAATTTATATAAAGTTTCATAAATATAATTAGAAAATACTGGCAAGCAAAAATTTAAAAATTAAGATATTGCATTCTTATTACCCAGATCTACTGTACTATCCTAGTACCCATACTTTTTCTATGCATAAATGTACATATTTTTTTCTTTCCTGATTGAGATCCTTTTGTACAAGCTATTTTGTAACTTACCCTTATTTTCAGTCACTGATTTCCACTTGGCCATTTCAGTGGATCTCCATCTCATGTAATACACATACTATATTCAAACATCTCCATTTGACACCAAAATATTCTTTATAGCTGTTTTGTACTATGGGTTTCCAACCTAGATTCATGTGTGGCATTTGGATGGACCATCCTTTCTCCCTTGATTATGATATTGACCTATTAAGAGACGAGACCATTGCCCTAAAGAATGTCCCACTCCCTGGATAATCTGGTGGTCTCTTCGCTTTGTTGTTTAGTTACCCCCTCTATTTCCTGTGAACAGAAGTTCTATCTAAAAGGATGATTCAGGTTAACTATTTGGAACTAGAATGCATCATTAGTGACGTAATGTTAATATGAATTAAAGTACATCAGAAGATATGTGACACCTGGTTAGCCCACCAGTATCGTTGCTGAGATTAGTCCCTTGATTAAGGGCATAGACAATCTAATCCCTTCTTTGAAATACTTTTGACTAGGACATAATCTAGTGTGTTATTATTCTAGCATACAGATGCTGTTTCCTGTTTAATCATTTATCTACTTATGAACACAAATTAATCCTTGCCTGAATCAGTATTTTCTTTAGAGCCTTCAAAATGACATTTTCCAGGTTCTCTCATTCTACGTTTTGTAGCTGCTGTTCTTATATAAAGTAGAGCTTTTCCTCATCAACTGAACTATTTAGTTACCCCGTAATGCATTTCAGACTGAAAAATCAGGGAAATGTCTGATCCTTCCCTTTACCAGTTTTTAAAGAATTGTTTAAAATAGCAGTCTTAAATGGCAACAGATGAATTTTTCAGTCCTTCTGTTTTTTAAATAGCATTGTGCAATTACAGATCTTTCATTAATTTAGTATGTCTCAATCCTCTACCATGTTTACTCTTTGATTTTCAAATTTTCATGACTGACTGGTTGTAGAAAGATTTTTAGTCTATGAATCTGAAGCTCATGAGAGTTCTGGAAGTTATCAGCATCTAAGTAGTGGTTCAAGTCACAGGAGTATAATTCTGGCTAAGAAGGCATAGGTTGGAAGCTAAGCAACCCAGGTTAGAGATTTTAGCAACGTCTAGCATTTATAGGAATAATCCTTACACGTGGACTTGTGATTTTTTTTCTTTTTGAAATTTTCTTTAGTCTCTTACGACATGAAATGACCAGAAATTACACATATCCTGATTGCTTCTGTTCTAATTTGTTGACATTTTCTCCCTTCTTTTTATTTTGATTTGTTTTTGAGCTCCATCCACTCAAAATTTTTTTTTTAATTTTATTGTTTATTGTTTATTGTTGAGCATACACAATTATAGTGTAAGTGAAAAACTAAAATATATTTAAAAATTATAAGAAATCCCTAGAAAGTAGATCGAAGTCATCTATGATGTGGTAGCACGTACATCATAAATGTAGGACGTAAAATTATATTCAGGACCATTACTAGGTCATTAGAGTTTTTTTCCTCTTAAAACATATGTTTTATAAACTAAAGCCTTTGTCAGTAATATAAATCTCTCATCACTGATATAAGATGCTGTAAATATTTATCCATTTTTTTCTATTGGATATCTTTTTAGCAGGCTTTTATATGTGTAAAAAATACATGGTATTACTAACATAAAAATCTTAAAGTAAAAATTAGGGTCTATGCCATTTGAATTTGGTTTTTTGTTTGTTTGTTTGTTTTAAAGATTGTATTTATTTATCTGAAAGGGAAAGCAAGAAAGCACAAGTAGGCACAATAGCAGGTAGAGGGAGTGGGAGAAGCAGGCTCCCTGCTGAGCAGGCCTGATGCAGGGCTCTATCCCAGGACCCTGAAATCATGACCTAAGCAGAAGGCAGACACTTAACCACTGAGTCATCCAAGTGCCCCTGTACCATTTGAATTTGTATGATACCTAATAAATAGAGATTGATGATAAATAGGAAATGTGATAATGTTGATGACAAAGGTGGCAGTGAATTCCAGTGCCTTCAGTGTACCATACTTGGAAATCTAGGTTCAATTTCCACTGAACTTGTCACTTTTTTTAAGAAGTCATAAAACTCTATCAGGAGTCTTCAACTCTTTTAAAACAAGAAATACAATATTTATGTTAATGTACTGTATATATATTTCTTTAAAAGATTCTGGTGCATTTGGTTTACCTCATATTTTAAGAATTTAATAATGTATGCCTTGGAAGGTTTTAGTACTCCACTGGAATAATGGACTATTATTTTTAATAACTTTATTCCATCAGTAATTAATAACCACAGGCTTTTTTGAATCCTTACAGTCACTCTTGGAGGCCCATGATATTGTGGCATCAAAATGTTATGATTCACCTCCGTCAAGCCCAGAAATGAATAATTCTTCTATCAATAATCAATTATTACCAGTAGATGCCATTCGTATTCTTGGTATTCACAAAAGAGCTGGGGAGCCATTGGTGAGTAGATAAATCAGTGCCTTTTAAAATCTGAAATCTGACATATTTGTGGCTCAGTCATATCTTTTTTTCTTTTTCATAATTTGTATTATTATAAAAACTTCAATTCGTGTTTATTTGTTTTATCAGTGCTTTTTGGCTTGTATAGAAATATACAACTGATGCTCTCTCATCTTAATATAGCATATAAAATTAAGCCAAAATAAAATGTTTAGCTGAAATAGAGGCCTGAAGAAGCTGGCTAATGGGCAGTAGAAATTATAAGATACAACTACCCCATTTCTTCCTATACCCTTTGAAGAAATGAACTCAAGTTGCTTGCTAATGATAGTATCAAAACACAAAAGAAAGTTATTAAAAATTGAAGGCATGGTAGGAGTCTGTAAGTAGTGAAGTTTTCTATTCCATGCAAAAATTATTATCTCTGGGTCCTGACTATCAGAAAATATGATAATCTTAGAACAAGGTCATCAGAATGCATAAATACTTTTTCTCCTCCTTTGAGCTTTTTATCCTGTGGAATGCAGTTCCCTGAAAGTCCTGTTTTTATGAGGTCATTTATATCATCACAGTTGCCTGTGGTTTAATGAGATTAAAATATTGAAGACAGGAGAGAACAGGGGAAAGTAGGAACAATTAACTCACCTACTTTTAGAATGATTTTCTTACATATACATATTAATGAATATTTAAGATTTCTTCCTAATAATCTGAAATCATTGATAATTCTGTTATTTCCTTTAGGGTGTAACGTTTCGGGTTGAAAATAATGATCTGGTAATCGCCCGAATCCTTCACGGAGGAATGATAGATCGACAAGGTCTACTTCATGTGGGAGATATCATTAAAGAAGTCAATGGTCATGAAGTTGGAAACAATCCAAAGGAATTACAAGAATTACTGAAAAATATTAGTGGAAGTGTCACCCTAAAAATTTTACCAAGTTATAGAGATACCATAACCCCTCAACAGGTTAGTAATAAAATTCTTGATAATATCAATAATACTTCTATTTCTTTAATCACATTGTTAGTTATAACAGCTATAATTGCCACTTGTTCCTCTTTTGCTAAAGAAAATAGGAAAAAACTATGATTTAAGTGTTCTGAATTGCCCTATTTTTTCATGGGTGAATTTTTGAATTTTTAAAACAATTAGCACTGTCTTATTAGGAAGGAATAACAAAATGTCTTTGTGAATACTATGAACCTTAGCATTACAGTAACCTACAGCTGGTATCTGAAAAATCATAAAGCCTTTTAGTCCTTAACCTAGCAGACACTTTTGGCACCTGTTATGTTCCAGGAATTATATTAGACCCTGTGAGAGGATAAGAATATAGCTCTGAATACCTCTTATTTAGTGTTCATGTGATGGGCTGGATGGGGAATGAGGTCAGAAAGGGAGGATAGGTATATAGATTGAGAAAAATCTTGAATACCTGGATTGTACTCATTTGGTCTGATTTTTGTAACTAATTTTTAGGTAGATTATTGAACAGGGTAATGTTCTAATGACAGCAATTATCTAGTTTGATCTTGTTGAATGAATTTCCAAAAGGAGAGAAGTGATATCCTTTAACCAGGAAGCAGAATTTTGGAGGTGTGAGGTGATTTCTGAGAGACAACTCTAAAAGAAGGTTAACACTGTTTGGATTCAAATGCTACCACTTACTAGCTTAGCCTCTCTGTGCTTCATTGTCTCATGTATATAGTTAAGGATAATATTTCTTTTCTCAGAAGGTGTTACAAGGATTAAATGACTTAATTCACGTAAAGCTCTCTTAGCAGCGCCTGGCATATAGCACTCAAAAAGTAGCTGCTACTGTTGTTATGGTGGTGATGAGGTAGTATTTCTTTCTTTACAATAGAATTGTAAATATTAAAAACATACACATATATATACAAATATATAGTGAAATATTATTCAGCCACAAAAAAAGAAAGAAATCTTGCCATTTGCAATGGCATGGATGGAGTTAGAGAGTATAATGCTAAGTGAAGTAAGTCAGTCAGAGTAAGACAAATGCCACATGATTTCACTCATATATGGAATAGAATTTACAATAGAATTGTAAAGAAAGAAATGTAATAAAGTAATTGCAGAGAAGGATTTGGCAATGATGGTGGGAGTGTTGGAACTGAGGAGAGGGTTTAAAAGACCTATATAATGTAGAAATGGGAGAAAGGAATGTTTTAGATTGATGCCTTTAATTCAACTTCGTTTCACAAATTTATCATTTCATGGGTAAGTGAAATTGTAAGTTTCTACATAAGATACTGCCAGTGATCTTTCAGTATGAGAAGTTAAAAGTCTAGTTTTTATATTTCTATACAATTCTTTGAAATAACGTATGTTGAATACTTCTTTTACATTATTTTTTGAAGGACAGGAAAAAATATATACATTTAAGTTTTTATTTTAATCACCTGTTGCTCAACATGATAAGTGTACACTTTAATCCCCATCACCTGTTTCACTCATCTCCCTACCCATCTCCCCTCTGGTAACCATCACTGTTCTCTATATTTGAGTCTGTTTCTTGGTTTCTCTCTCTTTTTCCCTTTGCTTGTTTGTTTTGTTTCTTAAATTCCATATATGAGTGAAATCATGTGGCATTTGTCTTACTCTGACTGACTTACTTCACTTAGCATTATACTCTCTAACTCCATCCATGCCATTGCAAATGGCAAGATTTCTTTCTTTTTTTGTGGCTGAATAATATTTCACTATATATTTGTGTATATATATGTGTATGTTTTTAATATTTATATGTGTGTATATATATCCACATACATACATACCACATCTTCTTTATCCATTCATCAATCAGTGGACACTTGGGCTGCTTCCATATCTTGGCTATTGTGAATAATCCTGCTGTAAACATAGAGGTGCCTATATTCTTTGCATTGATGTTTTTGTATTCTTTGGGTAAATATCCAGTAGTGCAATTGCTGTATCATAGAGTAGTTCTATTTTTAACTTTTTGAGAAACTGCCATACTGTTTTCCACAGTGGATACACCATTTTGCGTTCCTACCAACGGTGCAAGAGGATTCCTTTTTTTCCCACATCCTCATCAACACTTGTTACTTGTGTTTTTGATTTTAGCTGTTCTGACGGATGTAAGGTGCTATTTCATTATAGTTTTGATTTGCATTTCCCTGATGATGAATGATATAGAGGATTTTTTCATGTGTCTTCTGCTGATCTCTATGTTTTCTTTGGAGAAACGTCTGTTCATTTTTTTAAATTGGATTATTTGGTTTTGGGGTGCCGAGTTTTGTAAGTTCTTTATGTAGTTTGAATACTAACCCTTTATTGGATATGCTATTTGCAGAATATCTTCTCACATTCCGTAGGTTGCCTTTTAGTTGTATTGATGGTTTCCTTTGCTGTGCAGAAGCTTTTTATTTTGATGGAGTCCCAATAGTTTGCTTTTGTTTTCCTTGCCTTAGGGAACCTATCTAGAAAAAAGTTGTTATGACCAGTGTCATGTGCTCTTTTCTAGGATGTTTATGGTTTCCTGTCTCACATTTAGGTCTTTAATCCATTTTAAGTTTATTTTTTGTGTACGGTATAAGAAAGTGGTCCAGTTTTCCCAACACCATTTGTTGAAGAGACTGTCTTTTTCCTGTTGGATAGTCTTCCTGGTTTGTTAAAGATTAATAGACCACATAATTGTGGATTTCTTTCAGGATTTTCTATCCTGTCCTATTTATCTCTGCATCTGTTTTTGTGCCAGTACCATACCGCTTTGATTACTACACCTTTGTAATATATCATGAAGTCTGGAATTGTGATACATTCAGCTTTGCTTTCCTCTTTCAAGATAAATTTGCCTATTCAGGGTCTTTTATGGTTCCATAAAAATTTTTGGATTGATTGTTTTAGCTCTGTGAAAAGTACTGGTGGTATTTTGATAGGGATCGCTTTAAATGTGTAGATTGCTTTGGGTAGTATCGATATTTTGACAATGTTTGTTCTTCCAAGATGGGATAGGGAGGGAGACAAACCGCAAGAGACTCTTAATGTCACAAAACAAACTGAGGGTGGCCGGGGGGAGGGAGGTAGGGAGAAGGTAGTGGGGTTATGGACATTGGGGAGGGTATGTGATATGGTGAGTTCTGTGAAGTGTGTAAACCTGGCGATTCACAGACCTGTACCCCAGGGGCTAATAATACATTATATGCTTATAAAAAATAAAAAAATAATAACAATGTTTGTTCTTCCAATTCATGAGCATGGAATGTCCTTCTATTTCTTTATATCATCCTTAATTTCTTTCATCATTGTTTTATGGTTTTCAGAATTCTCTGGCTTGGTTTATTCCTAGGTATCTTATTAATTTTGGTGCAGTTGTACATGGAATTGTTCTCTTAATTTCTCTTTCTGTTGCTTCATTATTGGTGTGTAGAACTGCAGCAGATTTATGTAGGTTGATTTTGTATCCTGTGACTCTTCTGAATTTGTTAATCAGTTCCTGCAGGTTTTTGTTGGAGTCTTTTGGATTTTCTTTATGTAGTATCATGTCATCTGCAGAATGAAAGTTTGACTTCTTCCTTGGTGATTTAACACCTTTTATTTCTTTTTGTTGTCCGATTGCTATGGGTAGGTTTTCCAGTACTATGTTGAATAAAGGTGCTGAGTTTTGTTCCTGACCCTAGGGGAAATCCTTGTTTTGATCCTTGTTTTGTTCCTGACCCTAGGGGAAAGGCTCTCAGTTTGTCTCCAATGAAAATTATATTAGCTGTGGTTTTTCATTAATGGCCTTTTATTTTGTTGAGGTATGTTCCTTCCAAACCTGTTTTGTTGAGGATTTTTATCATGAATTGATGTTATACTTGGTTAAGTGTTTTTTTCAGTGTCTGTTGAAATGTTCATGTGGCTCTTATCCTTTCTTATTGATACAATGTGTCATGTTTACTGATTTGTGAATATTGAACTACTTTTGCAATCAGTGTCTTTTGAAATGATCATGTGGCTCTTATCCTTTCTTATTGATACGATGTGTCATGTTGACTGATTTGTGAATGTTGAACTACATTTGCAGCCCAGGAATAAATCTCACTTGGTCGTGCTGTATAATTTTATTAATGTATTGTTAGGTTTGATTTGCTAGTATTTTGATGAGAATATTTGCATTTATGTTCATGAGAGATCTTTTCTCTTTTTGTGATGTCTAATTTTGGTGTCAGGGAAATGCTGGCATTATAGAATGAATTTGGAAGTTTTCCTTCCTTTTCACTTTTTTGGAATAGTTTGAGAAGAATAGATACTAACTCTTTTTTCAGTGTTTGGCAGAATTTGCTTGTGAAACCATCTGGTCTTGGACTTTTGTTTGTTGGGAGTTTTTTAATTATTGATTCAGTTTTGTTGCTATTTCTTCCTGCTTCAGTTTTGGTCAGTTAATATGTTTCTAGGAATTAATCCACTTCTGAGTTGTTCAGTTTGTCAGCATGTAATTTTTCTTAATATTCTCTTGTAATTATATTTTTTGGAGGTTTATTGTTATTTCTTCTCTTTCATTTTGATTTTATTTGGTTTCTTTCTCAATAAGTCTGGCTGGGGGGCTATCAGTTTTATTGACTTTTGTTTTGCTTTGTTTTGTTTTGTTTTGTTTTGTTTTTAAGAGCTAGCTCCTCACTTCATTGATTTAGTGATTTTATTAGTTTCTCTATCATTTATTTTTGCTCTAATCATTATTTTCTTCCTTTTTCTGGTTTTAGGTTTTGTTTGTTGTTCTTTTTCTAGTTCCTTTAGCTGTAAGGATTTGAGGGTTTTTTCCTTGAGGTAGGCCTATATTGCTCTAAACTTACCTCTTTGAAATGCTTTTGCTGCATCCTAAAGGTTTTGTACATTATAATTTCATTTTTATTTGTTTCCATGTATTTTTAAATTTCTTTGATTTCCTGCTTGATCTATTCATTGTATCACATTATTTAACCTCTGTGTATTTATAGTCTTTCCAGGTTTTTTCTTCTGGTTGACTTCTGGTTTTATAATGGTATAGTCAGAAAAGATGTATGGTAGACTTTGATCTTTTTGAATTTGTTGAGGCTTGTTTTGAGGTCTAATATGTGATTGGTTCTGGTGAATATTCCCTGTACACTTGAATAGAATGTGTATTGTGGTATTTTAGGAATTTTAGAAAATTTAGGAATTTTCTGAACATATCTGTTAAATCCATCTGGTCCATTGTGTCTCAAAGCCACTGTTTCTTGTTGAGTTTCTGTTTTCAGATGAGCCTTCCATTGATGTAAGTGGGGTGTTAAAGGCCCCTACTATTATTGTATTACTATCAATTACTTCCTTTATGTTTGTTATTAACTTTTTAATGTATTTGGAACCTCCCATGTTGGGTGAATAAATACTTCATATTGTTTTATCTTTATGTTGAATTTTCTCTCTTGTATCACTATATTGTGCCCTTCTTTGTCTCTTGTTATAGTTTTTGTTTTAAAGTCTTTTGTCCAACATAAATATTGCTACTGTGACTTTCTTCTGACATCCATTTGCATGATAAATGTTTCTCCAGCCCCTCAGTTTCAATTGGCAGGTGTTTTTATGTCTAAAATAACTCTTATAGGCAACATTTAGATGGGTTTTGTTTCTTTATCCATTCTGTCACCATATATCTTTTGATTGGAGTATTTAGGCCTTTTGCATGTTAAGTAATTTATTGATAGATATTATTTATTGCCATTTTATGGTTGTTTCTGAACATTTTCTCTGATGCTTTCTTGTCTTTCTGTCTTTCATGATTTGCTGGTTGTCTTGATATATTTGGATTTCTTTCTCTTTATTCTTTGTATATTTAGTAGTGGTTTTTGATTTGTGGTTACTCTTAGGTTTGTATAGAATATCTGCATATAGCAGTCTATATTAAATTCATAATTGTTTATGTTTGAATCCATTCTTTACTTTTCTCCTACCCGTGTTTTAGGTATATAGTGTCATAATTTGCATCTTTCTATTTTGTGAGTTCCTTGACTGGTTTTTCACAGAAATAGTCATTTTTATTGCTTTTGTGTTTTCTACCTTCATACTGTCATTTTTGGTCTTTCCACTCAAAAAATTCCCTTTAATTTTTCTTGCAGGGTAGGTTTGGTGGTCACGAACTCCTTTAGTTTTTGTTTGTCTGGGAAAATCTATCTCTCCTTCTATTCTGAATTATAGCCATGCTGTAGGTTTTTCCCATTCAGCACTTTGAATATATCATGACACTCCTTTCTGGCTTGGAAGGTTTCTACTGAAAAATTCGCTGATAGCCTTGTGGGGTTTCCTTCATATGTAACTATCTTCTTTGGTCCCATTGCTCTTTATATTTTTTCTTTATCACTTTATTTTTCCATTTTAATTACAGTGTGTCTTCTTGTGGATCTGCTTTGGTTGATTTTGTTGGGGTTCTCTGTGCCTTCTAGATCTGGATATCTGTTTCCTTTCTTGGACTAGAGAAGTTTTCAGCTATTATTTCTCCTGATAAATTCTCTGCCCCCTTTTCTCTCCTTCTTCTGGGATTCCTATAATATGAATATTATTACATTGATGGAGTCACTGAGTTCCCTAAGTCTATTCTCATTTTGCATAATTCTTTTCTCTTTTTGTTCAGCATAATTACTTTCCATTACTCTGTCTCTAGGTCATTAATTCATTCCTTTGTTTCTTCTGCCTGCTTTTCATTCCATCAGGCATGTTTTTTACTTTGTTTATTGAGTCCTTTATCTCTATCTCTTATCTTTTTTTGAAAATTTTATTCATTTATTTGACAGAGAGAGAGAGACCACAAGGAGGCAGAGAGGCAGGCAGAGAGAGAGGGAGAAGCAGGCTCCCTGCCAAGCAGAGAGCCCAATGCAGAGCTCGATCCCAGGACCCTGAGACCATGACCTGAGCCGAAGGCAGAGGCTTAACCCACTGAGCCACCCAGGCGCCCCTACTCTGTCCCTATCTTAATGATCTCACTGATGTCCTCCACTCTCTCCTCAAGTCCATTGAGTATGCTCGTGATCATTGATTAAAATTCTTTATCAAGCACATTACTTAAATCTGTTTCACTTAGCTCTCCTGCTATGGCTTTGTCTTGTTCTTTCATTTGATACGGATTCCTCTGTCTTCTCATTTTGTGCCTGTTTCTCTGTGTTAGGAACGTTAACTACATCTTTTATTCTTTGAGGGTAATGCCTTTATAAAGAAGAGGGCCTGTAGAATCCCGCAGTGCAGTATCCCCAGCTCCAAGAAAAGAATCATGAAAGAAAAGGTATTCGAAATTAGACATTTCACATCACTATTACCTCTAAGACCTCCTGTATTTCTCAAGTGGCACATTTTTCATTTGGACTTGAATAGATTGGAAAGGTAGAACTTAAGATTTTTTTTAAATTATGTGTTAGCTGTGATAATTAGGAAGATTTTCCCCCCCTGTGGTGTAAACCAGAATTCATACCAGTTTACCAAGGCTATCATGAACTTTTACAGGCAAGGTATTTTCATAATACTGATATGTTACATGTTAGCACTTTGGCTCAAATTCCTTTCTAGATTCTGCACCTAGTGAACTGGTCTGAATAGCATAAGATGCTAGGATCTTTAGCCCTCTCAGGCTTAAATATATTCCCATCCCATGCCTTCTCAAATTCTTTAATTTAGCCTTTAGAACTGGGAGAAAAGATTTAAATGGGCTAGGAGAGGTCATCTAAGCCTGAGGCAGTTCTTAGGCCTATCATAAAAAAAGAAAAGAGATTATAACATGAAGACTTCCAAAGGTGAGTCAAAACATGTCTAAATTGGGTTATTTTTTAATATGAGGAAATTATTACTGATTACTTTGGAATAACAGGCCTAAACAATGCTTGTCCTGGACAAACTATGGTCATTTTCCTAGGAGAAGCTGTGGGGAGGCAAGGGCATTTAACCTCTTCAGCTTTTTCACTGGAAGCTCTATCATATAGTCCTAGTGTGCCTATCTTAACTCCCTCTGGACTGCTAGGAGAGCAGAAGGGAGCCAGGAGCTCTCCCTGCCAGGTGGTGTTTCTCAAAACATGATCAGTAGATATTTTTATCGGAATAATTTGAAGTGCTTATTAAAAATCAAAATTTTTCATGAGATGTAAGAATCTATCATTTTAAATTAGAGACCAATGTAAATTAGAAGTTGTAGCTAATTCTGAGGTTTTTCAACTTACATAATGGTTTAGTTTCCAAAGGCTGTTCATAATTCCATTTGTTCATTAAGGTCAAACTTCTCATCTTTAAGGCCACCATGATGTAGATACCAAAAATATTTTAAGAAAAGAAATTACAGTTCCATATGCATTTGAACATTCTTAACAAAATAATAGCAAATGAAATTTAATAATATATAAAAGGAATAACAGAACATGTTCAAGTTGAATTTTTCCCGTGGGTGCTAGGGTGGTTTCATATTGGAAATAAGTGTGAAACCAAACTCATTAACAGATTTAAAAAGAGAAACCTCAGTAAAGAATTTGATGAAATTCAATCCATAGTTATGATTTTTAAAAAGATTAATAAATCAAGAACAGAGGGAGACTCCTTATGCTTATGTAAAAACAAAAACTAAAACTAAAGACAACATTATCCTGAATAGTTGAATATTAGAATCATTCTCTTTAATATCAGGAACTGGACCCTCAGGTAGTCTGCCTAAGACTTAAGTACAACCCCACTCCCCCAGAAAGCCTCATTTCCATTCCAATAAGATCAAAACACCTATCATAAACTGAGAGAAACTTGCCAAACTTCAGGCGTAATTGTGCATTGGTTAAAAAAAAAAAAAAAAAAAAACTGCCCTGAGAATGGTACATAGAGTAACAGATGATACAACAAATATCTGTTATAGTAAGTGATAAAAATTTTCAGTTCTCCTTAAAGAAACTAAGAATAAGCAGTATCTCTGACATTAAAGAGGTAAGTGTATTTGCAAACTAGGGAATGGTTATCTACTTACTTTAACAATCCTAAGCCCAGATGTCTCTGGCAGCAAACACTTTTACCATTACCAGCCATGCTGGGACACAGTCCCTGACAGAAATGCCCCCTGGCTTCTTAGACCAACTTGGTACTGAGAAGCTTAAGGACACTGGCAGAAGCTGAATGGAAAAGCACCACTTGCTCCTGGGGAGAAGGGTGATCTTGTTCAGGGTTTTGATGAGGCCTCCAATAATTAGGCAAATAATTGACTAGATTTATTTTTTAAATAATAAAACTTCAATAATTTTGACTGCTTAAAAAATTTTGTTTATGGCAAATATATAGAATGATGAAATATAGAAACCTATCATTTAAATTCTGAGGACCTTGGACTCTGCTGCTTTTTAATTATTGCCTATACACAATATACAGTTAGTTAAGCCAAAGAAGCCACAATATAAAGTTTAAAAGAAGAGTTAATAAAGTCCTTGCCTAGTTACAAAAAGTAAGAACTAGAGAAGGATGTTCAGTAACACCATTGCAATTTAGTATCTTACTGAAGGTTTCATAAGCACAAAAAGACAAATTATTGAAGCAAAAAGTTCAGAAAGGAGAAAATAAATTTACTATTTTCAAATAATATTTTTAGCATAGAATGTACCCAAAACTATAATAGAAATGAGTTTAGCAAGCTATTTGAAACTAAGATTAATATACAGAAGTCAGTTGCATTTCTGTATGTCATCAACAAACATCAAGATATATAAGCAAGACAAACATCATTTACAGTAGAGTCAGAGAATGTCACATTTATGTTTAGAAATAAATCTAACAAAAAGATTCAAGTCCTCTACAAACACACACACACACACTTATACACACTCTGATGAAGATCCTAATGGATACATCATGTTCATGGAGAAGACAATATTGTGGTGTCCTGTTTTCCTCAAATTGATTTTTAGATTCAACAAAATTCCAGTAAGATTTTTCATAGTATTTGATAGGATGAATATCTCACAGTAATGAAAAACAGAAATATAGTAATGGGGCATTCCTAATTTATAGGAATTAAGATACCATCATGGAATTGGCATAAGAGCAGATAGAATGATTAAAGGAATAGAGAGTTCAGATAGGGAGCTAACACATGTACTGTTTTGATAAGATGACATATCTTTCATGGAGAAGAGGAGAGACTATTCAATGAAACTGGTTATTAATGGGGTTAACATGAAGTTGTGTTTCTGTTTCTCTTCACATATACAAATCAAGTTAACAAATGAAGAGATATTAAAAATGACTGTGGATTACCATTTATAACATTCAATTGGCAGAAAGTGTACATGTGACTTTAAGGTATCTCTTTTACACTGCTGGTGGCAGTGTAAATTGATATAACCACATGGGGTGGTGGGCGGAGTTTAGCATTATCAGAGTTGAATGTTCACGTATACTGGAGTCATTTCCTAGAGCAGTTCATAGGTATGTACAGCTAGAAATATGTTAACAAGCATGTAAATTCCAAAAGATTGTATGCTATGATGTGATATAATTTTTTACATTTAAAAAATCTAAATGCATACTTTTAAAGAATGCATATAACTGCACAGTGAAACTATACTAAAGGATACCAAAGAGTTAATGAATACAATGTTCAGGGTAAGGGTTACCTTAGCTGGGGAAGTCAGGGTGATGGAATGGAATGAGAGCAGGAGGACCACTTAAGGTTCTAGCCTCTGTTTTGGGTACAAGTTTATAGCTGTTTATCACATTTTTAAAAGGAATAAAATAAAAATAGGCTTTGCATGAACCAGTGACTTAGTGTGATATAAATTAAGAATTATTATTATTAGTATAATTCTGAATAGTTTAATAGTTTTTTAAAATAAACTCTTTGACAGAAACTTAAATTTGTGGGTCACAGATGGATGTTTACCAAATAGGAGTATGAATTGCCCCTCAAAGCTTTTTTAAACAAATATATTCTAGACTCCCTGCTGATTGAAAATGTGTGTGTGACTGCATTTAATTGAGTAGGCTGAATTCATATACTTTGAAAATCTTTAGAAGAATAACATCCTTTCTTAATCATCTCTGCCATTGTCACAGTGAACTTCATATCAACTATGATCACTGCATTCACCACGTTGTCACTTGCTCCAATTGCAAATTTGAATAGACCTGAAAATATGTGTTGAGACTGAGGGTGCATAAAGAACACTTGCACTATGTTCAGACAACATATTTCCAAATTTCGAACCACCTTCTGATTTAACATAAAGGTTATGGTAGGGCTATTTCTAAAGCCATTTCATCCATTTGATTTCTTTTCTCTTACTAATTATTATCCTTTAATAGGCCCAGCATAGTCCATTGTAATATTTTATTTTTTCAGTACTTCTAAAAATTTTTTTTCTAAGATTTTATTTATTTGTCAGAGAAAGGGAGAGCGAGCGAGCACAGGCAGACAGAATGGCAGGCAGAGAAAGAGGGAGAAGCAGGCTCCCTGCCGAGCAAGGAGGCTGATGTGGGACATGATCCCAGGACGCTGGGATCATGACCTGAGCCGAAGGCAGCTGCCCAACCAACTGAGCCACCCAGGCGTCCCAGTACTTGTAAAATTTTTATATTTACTTTTAAAAAATACTCAAGAAAAAGCTTATATAAATAGCATACATTTAAAGTGTACAATTTGATAAATGTAGATATATGTACCTGTGAAACTAACAACATAATCAAGACAACATATATATCTAGCACCTCCAGAATTTTCTTTGTATCCATTTATAATTCTTCCTTCCTTCTCCCTCCCCCCGCCCTGCATTCCAGGCAAGCACTGCTCTGCTTTCTGTCACTATAGTTTAGTTTACATTTTCCTTATTTTTATATAAATGGAAGCATACAACATGAATCACCTTTGCTGTTTTTTTCTTTTGTTTTGTTTTGTTTTAATCTGTCTTCTTTCAGCATAATTCTTTTAGGATTTATCCATCTTTTTATGTGTATCAGTAGTTGATTCCTTTGTGTTGATGAGTAGTATTTCATTGCTTGGCTATACCATAGTTTGTTTATCCATTAACTGGCTGATGAACATTTTTGTTATTTCCACTTTGGGGCTATTATAAATAAAGATGCTGTGGACATTTACATGTAAGTCCCTTGGGTGAATACCTAGGAACTGAAGGATTGGGTCATGGTAGGTATATGTTGAACTTTCAGAGAAGTGGCTGAACTATTTGCAGAAATGGTTTTACCAGTGTACTTTCACCCCAGCATTTTGAGAGTTTCAATTACTGTACATCTTCACCAACATTTGGTATGGTCAGTCCTTACAATTTTAGATACTTATATAGGTATGTAGTGATAACTCAGTATAATATTAATTTGCATTTCCCTGATGACTACTTGAGTATCTTTTCTTGTGTTTATTTGTGTGTATGTGTGTGCGTGTGTGTGTGTAAGTCTGTTTTGGTGATTGTCTTAAAATCGTAACAATTTTTTATAAAGATTTTTCTTAATTTAGGTTTGAGAGTTCTTTACATATTTTGAATACAACTACTTTTTTTTTTTTAAGATTTTATTTATTTATTTGACAGAGATCACGAGTAGGCAGAGAGAGAGAGAGAGAGGGAAGCAGGCTCGCTGCTGAACAGAGAGCCCAATGTAGGGCTCGATCCTAGGACTCTGGGATCATGACCTGACCCTAAGGCAGAGACAAACTCACTGAGCCACCCAGGCGCCCCTGAATACAACTACTTTGTCAGAATTATGATTTGTAAGGATTTCCTCACAGTGAAAACGCTTGTCTTTTCATTCTGTTAACTGTGTAATACAAAGAGCAGAAGTTCTTAATTTTGATGAAGTCCAATTTTTCCATGTTTATCTTTTACAAATCATGCTTGTATTGTTCTGTGTAAAATATTGTTGCATAACCTAAGGTCATAAAGATTTTCTTTGATATTTTTTCTGAAAGTTGTATAGTTTTATGCTTTATATCTAGCAATAGGATCCATTTAGTGTATGAGTTTTTGTATAGGTTTAAGATATGGACAAATGGGGGTTGGCATATAGATAAACAATTTTCCAGCCCCATTTGTTGAAAAGACTATTTCTTTCATCAAATTTGGAAACATTTTGACTATTACCTCTTCAGATTATTTTTCTGTTCCCATTTCTTCTCTCCTTTGGTGACATCATTTTTGCATATATTAGGCTTCTTGAAATTGTCCCATTTTTCAGTGATTCTCTTCATTTAAATCCTAATACTTCCCTGTTTTTTATCTTAGTTTTTATTGCTGCTTATCTTCAAGTTTATTTTCTTCAATGTCTAATCTGTTTGTCACTTCTGGTGTACTTTTTCCATCTTACTTTGGTTTTCATCTCTAGAAATCTAAATTGAGTCTTCCTTTTCTTTTTTTTTTTTTTTTATCTGCCATGTTTCTACCTAACATGCCTAGTCCTTCCTCTAGCTTCTTGAACCTAAGAATACAATATGTAAAGTTAAAATAACTATTTTAATGTCCTTCTCTGCTAATTTGATTATGTTTATCATTTCTGGATCATTCTTAATTGATTTTTCTCCACACTGTAAATTATATTATTTTTGATTGGTTGTTAGACATGAATTTTACCTTGTTGAAAGCTGGATATTTTTGTTTCCTCAGAAAAATTTTAAACTTTGTTCTAGGATACTTCAGTTACTTGGGAACAGTTTGATCCTTTGAGATCTTGTTTTTTAAGCTTTTTTAGGTAGAGCCAGGGCAGGATTAAGTCTGGGACATAATCCTTCCACCTACTCAGTGCCTCATGAATTATGAGATTTTTCCACTCACCTTGATGAGAAAAGAAATTATTCCTGACCCTGTATGACTTGCTGATATTGCTTCTTATCATGCAGGTTCTTTACTTGACTTTGAGCAGTTTTGTTATATCCATTCACTGATCAGTACTGTCCTGAAGACTGGAGGGAGTGTTCTGCAGTTCTTGAGTATGCAACCCTTTCCTCACTGATTACTCTGTTCTGTACACTACAGCCACTTTGATCTCCCAGGTCGCCCAGCTCATCTCCTCAACTTGGAGACCACACAGGCTCTACTGAGATTCTTCCTTTCTGAGCTGCAATCTGGGAACTTTCTCTGTGCAGTTAGCAGGGGCAACTGAGTAGTTCATCTTGTTTGTTTCCATTTTTTAGGGATCACTGACTTCATTGCTTGATGTCTTAAAAAACGTTTTGTCAAATTTTGTCTAATATTTTAGTTGTTTCAGGTTGCAGAGTCCTTTATTGGTTCATCTTATTCAGAAGTATGAGTCATTTTATCTTATTTTTATTACCATGAGAATTTAATTTTTAAATAGGTGAATCATTCCAATGGTTCAAAATTCAAGAAATATAAATAGGTATTCAATTGAAATCTCTCTCATAATCCACTACAAGCCTAGTCTTCACTCCCCGTAAGAAACCATGCTATTAGTTTATCTTTCTATTATTCATGTGCAAGTGAGTAAAAATTACATATTATTCCTGTTCTACCTCCTTTTCAATGAAAAGGTGACATATATATATACACTACTTGGTTTTTTTCACTTAACCATGTATCTTTTGGATGTTTCCTTATTGGTACATAGACTACTTCTTGACACACATCTCCACCTCCCCACCCTTTTTAATAGCTGCATAGTATTATATCATGTAGGGTTATCATCATTTATTTAACCAGTTCCCTATTATTAAACAATTAGGTTGCTTTCGATCTTCTGCTACTAGGACTAATTTAGTAGTTAATAGTCCTGTACATAAGACATTTTGCATATGCCTGAGCAGCATTGCTGCTTACTACATTCCCAGAGGTGGATTATTAGGTGAGAAGATTTTTACATTTGTAATTTAATAGCTATTGTCTAATTGTTCTCCCAAGGGATTGAGCCAGATCCTCCACTAACCTGTTAGGAAAGTGCCTATTGGCATAGAGTCTTATCCATAGAATTTTACCAAATATTTGGATTTCTGCTAATCTGGCAGGAAGAAAATGTTGTTATAATATAGTTTTAATTCATATTTCTGTTCTGAGTGACATTGAACATTTCTTATGCTTAAAAGCCATTTGTACTTCCCATTCTCTGTTCCCTCTACTTTAGATTGTCAGTTTTTCAGTTTTTTTTTTTAGTGATAAGAATATGAGATTGAATATTTTAGTAGTGTTTAATAACTTCTTAATAATGAATTGTTAACATCCATAGCCTATTAGTAAAACCTTTTACAATATACTTAATAAAATAAAATATAATTTTACTAAATTTGATCAGAACTCTAATGACTTTCACATCATTACAAAATCTTCAGATCAGAGGTTGGGTTAAATAGGGGTGCCTGGTTGGCTCAGTGGGTTAAAGATTGGGTTAATTGATTTTTCAGACAGATTTTTAAAAGTGAGTAAAACCAGACTAATCTGAGTTTTTGAGCATGAGAATAATGTTCTAAAAGTAGTTTCATACGGGGGCACCTGGGTGGCTCAGTGGGTTGGGCCGCGGCCTTCAGCTCGGGTCATGATCGCAGGGTCCTGGGATCGAGCCCCGCATCGGGCTCTCTGCTCGGCGGGGAGCCTGCTTCCTCCTCTCTCTCTGCCTGCTTCTGATCTCTCTTCTGTCAAATAAATAAATAAAATCTTTTAAAAAAAAAAAAAAGTAGTTTCATACGTGAAATAATAAAAATTGTTCCCTCTAGAAATGTTTTACATTTGAGAGATGTGTTTTGTTCCACAAATAATGACATTTCCAAAACAATTTGATAGGAGTAGGGGAATAATTACTTAAAATTTAGACTACCTCAAAAAATCTGGATTTATGGCTTCAAAATGTATGTTGTCCCACAGATAAGAATGATAAACGGATTCCTGGTTAGATGACAGGATGCTCTTATTATTCATTTGGTGCGGCTTTCTTGAGAAGTAAAGAGTATCCAAGTATTTTTTTTAAAACTTTGCATACCCGTCCTTTTTCCCTGCCTCATCACAAACATTTCGACCTTTTTGCTTCTATCATTTTTAATTTTCAGGTGCTATATCCTATGAATAATTAATGAGGGGAATAGTTACTTTACCAAATGAGTGAAGTAATAAAATGGGCCAGTAATTTGTTTATGTTTTGTTAATTTATTATCAATTTAAAAGTCTGGCTTTATTTATGCAATGAAAAATATATTTTTAGAGTTGCATCAATATGGAGAGGCATCCAGCACACGTCCGTCAGGTATGATGTCATTCCAGGACATTCTTTGGTACTCCGCTTTTCCGTCTTATCAGCCAACTAAATTTACCTTAATTAAATAATAATTTGGGTTTTCTTTTTCCATTACCAAAACATTGAGCTGCATGCCATTTTCAAGTTAGCCAGTTGTCACATTTTAGCAATCTTAATATTGTTTGTATGCTTGCTTTTTAGATGTTTCTAAATTTTTATATTAAAAAAAATTGGCTTACTGATGTTTTAAATAATATTTAGCCTTTCCAAAGTTATTGAAAATGTTCTGAATGCTTTCTACCAAAATCATCTAATTGTAAATAACTAAAATTTTGTCACATGTTCCCAAATTAGTTACTTTTAAATTATTAAATTTATTTTAATATGCATCCATCACATTATGTTTTACCACACTAATAATGTAATGTATCTGCTGTGTTACTTGAATATCTTCTTGGTTACATTTATAGAAGTATGATATCAATGTTATTTTGACTAATTTTGTGCTTTTCTGCTTGTTAATCTATGCCAAGTCAGTTCTTCAGTGGACATAGTTTGTATTTTTATAAATATGCATGAAAAAGCTTTTTTAAGAAAGTAATCTGAACTTGCCATCAAATACTGAAAATGCTTAACTTATTAGAATTTACATTGAAGTGAATAAGCAGAATATTCCAGTTATTGGATCCAGTTATTGGATCAGTTATTGGAGATAACCAATGGTGGTAACTTACTGGCATACTTTTATTAATAAAACATATTTAAAAGGAGTTTTTATAGTTTAGTGACTTTAAATTGAGAAATAGTTTCAAGGTCTTTTCAGTGTTGTTCTTATAGTTAATTTAAAGTTAGTTATTTAGATCAAAGCAAGATAATTTCAGAAAAGTATTTTCTATACAAATTTTGGTCAGTGTAAATCTATGATTATAAAACATATGTTACCAGTGATGAAAATTAGGTGGTTTTTTTTTTTTTGAGCTACTAAGTATATTTCAGGTCTGACTTCAGCATCAATTTTCATTGTTTAATTTTGATTTCTGGGCTCTTTCAAAAAACAACCCCCCCCCCCCCAAAAGTCCTGTTATATCTGAAATATATGCCTTAAATCAGCTGCATATATTATTGCTGGATATTAATCAGAAAGTGTCATTTAATTGCACAAAAATTATGCAGAGTTAGAAAATCATGTGAAAAGATGGGGAGAAAATATAAGAATGGTGGAGTAAAATGATTATCAAACTGTTGGTTTAAGATTAGACATTAATGTAGAAACAAAGTTTTAATTGTAGTACTAATATTTTCTTTTCTGATGCCAAATTATGCATAATAATTGATTTTTATTTGAGTGGGACAAGGTCCTTATTTGAAGTACTAAATAAATTCTCAATTATAATTAACAATTTGAAAAAGATTTTAAAAATCTAGTGACAAATGATACATCCATACTACTTTAAATTGTGCTATGTGTTTTAGGTATTTGTGAAATGTCATTTTGATTATAATCCATACAATGATAATCTGATACCCTGCAAAGAAGCAGGACTGAAGTTTTCAAAAGGAGAAATTCTTCAAATTGTAAACAGAGAAGATCCAAACTGGTGGCAGGTTAGTATGCTTTTTTCTTTTCAATCTTAGATCTAGTCGATATTATTCAAGAAGAAGGTATTAGCATTTGTTCCAATGGTTTTTCCTACCTGGACAGCTCCAGCTTCATGGCTGCTAATTTTGTGGACAGAAAAGATCAAATTGAGAGGGACTTTGTGAGTAGCTGTTAATAAATGCAGAATTAACTAGTCTGTGGAGATACTCCATTGGTTTAGGGATTAGAATAGTTGGTTCTTCCACATGAGTGTTGTAATAAAATATAGTATTGGTCAAGAACAACTTGGGGTCATCCCTTCTCAGTGTTTATAGTTTTAACTAGAAGTCTTTTACTATGTGTGTAGTAGTGTCTTTCTCTCTTGTCTCCTCTCCCTCTATATACATTTATGGCAAAAAACCCAAATTTCTTAAGCTCTTAAATTTGTTTCTCTACCTCTCCTCAGTTACTTAGAAATGAAAGTTTAGCTTATGATTAGTGTTAGTTGGTCTTGGATTAAAATATGCGTATATGGAAAGGGATTTTGTTATCACCATATTTTCCCCCCACTTCATTTTCTAAAGATCTCTGCGATCATGTTTTTTTCTTTCCCCTACTTTAGCTCTTAGAAATCTCTAGCAGCAGAATTAAGTCTGATTTTGTAATTGTTTACACTGTCCAATACCAACAGTATTCAGAGCTGGAGAAACTGACAAGTCAGAAAGTCTAAAATTCCCTAAACCATCAGAACAAGTGATTAAAAAGGAAGGTGTATGAGGAAAGGACCCAGGACCTAGCACTCTAAACTCTAAATTAAATGGAGATACTAGTAACTCACATTAGCTCTGTTAAGTTATATTGGTTGACTTCTAAGGGGGAATGAATAACAAGAGTGAAAATAGTCTTACTAATGTGTCCTTAAATTTAAATGAAGACATTATTATGTATAAGTGCATTATTCAGTGAGAGAACTAAAACGTAGGTAAGTTTAAAAGAATCCATGAGATCTAGACGTTTCCACTGAATTTCTAAGAACTCTCTTCAAAAAACTCTTTGTTTTCTTTATTGAACTTTTCCAGGAAATCTTTCTTTTCTTCCCCTTTCTATGAATGTTGTCTCTTCGTTCTGCCCTCTCCTCCTGTCACCATTATTTCAGTCTCTTCTTGTATTTGGTGATCTGTTACTTTAATTGTTTTTTAGGATTTTAATGGCTAAAAATGATAACCAGATTTTTCAGTGCTAGTTGTTAATATAAAAAACCCTCTCTAGCACACAGTTCTTTAGTCACTATTTTAAAGTAGCACTTTTTTGGATTTCAAAACTTAGTTTCTTGACAGTAGATGTAGTTTTACCTATTTTAAACTTAGGATATTAAGATTCTATCTCTCTAGTAAGATTAAGGTTGATAGTAAGTACCTTATTAAGTGTGCTAATGAAATGTTCTTTTAACACATAAAATAGTATTTATCCTTTCTGTTCTTGGACTAACTTAACATTATGAATAAAAAGTTGCAGTAATTTAAAGATCCTCTATACCTTTGCATTTTAGTCCCAAAATTTTGATACCAGATTACAGAGTGATTAGGTGTCAGTTGATTCCTTTAAATGCTAAAGTGTTTAAATATCTTAACTGACAATGCCATGGATTTAAATCTTAAGGTCAGTTTTGAAGAGCTAATGTGTTATATTTTTACTGACTATTGATTGTCCTCCTTATTAGAATATGGTCTTAAATTTTGGTCACTGAGATATGCAATTCATTGATTTGATTCTAGGCTAGCCATGTAAAAGAGGGAGGAAGCGCTGGTCTCATTCCAAGCCAGTTCCTGGAAGAGAAGAGAAAGGCATTTGTGAGAAGAGACTGGGACAATTCAGGTGAGGAGCTCAACACAGAGTGTAACAAGTAGTCCTTTGTGGTGACCTTTCTTTTCCTCTTTCATCCGAATCAGCAAAAGAATTTATTTAAAATATATTTGAAATTAATCCATCCCATCTACTTTATTGTATCTCTCTCAAAAGTAAACTTTTTGATCCCTGTGTGCCACCTGCTGGTATATAGTATCACAATTTAGTGGCTCAACTCACTTCTGCCCCCTTCTGCTTTGTAGGACACAACATTGGAAAGGTAATTCTCCCACCCCTATAGAATACCACAGGGCAGTTTTATCATATTCTGACATACTGTTTTAAGTTATATTTCTCTTGTGACCCTTCAGGACCTTTTTGTGGAACCATAAGTAGCAAAAAAAAGAAAAAGATGATGTATCTCACAACCAGAAATGCAGGTACGTTTTAAATACTTTCTGAATGGTCCAAATGAGATAGCTTTATATCATTAATTAATGTGGCATAAACTCCAAATATATAATTTTAAATGAAAGTAATTCAGATTACTACCCGATTGTAAGGGGCTGTCACTTGAGCACATGGTGCAATATAATATAAAGATTGTTTTAATTTTTACATTATATATATACTCACACTGTTACCAAGGTGTTTTCTTCGTGAGTATAGTTCACAGTAAAATGGATTGGTTAGGATTTATTCTTGTATTAATGAAGGAACAAACTTATTAAAACTATTTATTCAGAGAACTTTGATGGTAATTTATGTATCATTTCTTAAGAAATGCCTTTAGGAAGATACTAATAGAGTTATGATTAAGGGCAACTATATTCTGCCTTAACATTGTCCATGATACTTTTGGGAAAATAGTACTGGACCAAAAAGATCTTAGCCTGATCTAGTAGGATACTCTCTTAAATCTTTTAGATGTAAAGAAAGGTAAGTATGACAGCTACCATAGTTATTCTTTTCAGTTCTAGAGACTGATAGGCATGAAATGCAGCTCTTTGAATGAGAAGGCCTTCTGAAAGGAATTGACAATTTTAAAGTACTTTCTAGACTTCAGAGCTGCCTCTCTACCGGTTATAAACTAAATAGCACACTATAAGGGAAATAATACATCATAATAATAATGAGAAAATAGACTCTCCCTTAATATTGGTTTAATCTTCTGTGGAGAAATTATGCAAAGAAGGAGTTGCTGTTAAGATAATAACCTAAGGAAGAAGTGTTATTACTGCAGATTAAGAGTTATAACCCTAATAACAGGTAATGTACTATTTCAAATCCACTTTGTCCTTATTATTCATTAAATATATGTCCTTACAGCTTTTTTGCAAAATAGAGAACTTGCGATTTTCTCATTGACCAAGATTTAATTTTGGAATGTGTTTTGACTGAAAATAGTTTGGCTCCAACATTTTATACATAAATTCATAATCTTAAAATGTAATTATCAGTATATTTGCATGTATTTTATTTAATCGTACTGGTATTTGCTGAGTCAACACACAGGATGTTTTCATTTATATGATTGGAAGGGCATACTCATTCTGTGGGACTTACTTAAGCAGCCACACTAAGTATACTGACATCTTTTATGTCTGATACACACTAGTTGGCTGAATAAATTTACTTAAGGTAATTTGCAGTTTGATTATATATATTAAAGGAACTGCTTCTACTGAGAATTGATAAAAAAGCCTAGATAGATGGATAGAATGTATGATAAAGATAAAGCACAGGCATTTTTCTTGCTTAGACAAATTTTTAAGAGCAAATGGATAGAGGCAGATGTTTAAATCAAGATAAAAAATAGTTTCTTGAACTTACCAAATTTATAAAAATGAATCTATAGTAAGTTAGTACAATTCAAGGGATATTTACCTGTCAGACAACCAACTCTTACTGAACAGAATTGCAGAGGTTTTTCATCCATCTAAAAATAACTGAGTATCACGATTCTCCATTTCCTTTTACATTTAGAATTTGATCGTCATGAAATCCAGATATATGAGGAAGTAGCCAAAATGCCTCCTTTCCAGAGAAAGACATTAGTATTGATAGGAGCCCAAGGTGTGGGACGAAGAAGCTTGAAAAACAGGTTCATAGTGTTGAATCCCACTAGATTTGGAACCACAGTGCCATGTAAGTTTTCTCTTTTTGCTGTTTAATTTGGCATCAAAGAGTAGGGTAGGGCAGATTATTATTTTTAATCCCAAATAATTTTTTATTATGCCAGTGGAAACGAACAAGTAGAAGATACTGAAAAACTCAGTGACTCTACAGCTGTCTTGAACTAGTGCTATAGCTCTGTTGGCTTGCTGCCCAGTGGCAGTTGCTTCTCCAAACTCTTTCATACAGAAATGCTAGTTAAATGAAAGTGTTAGGAGTTATGGCAAAATCAGCATTAACTTTGTATTTTCTTGTATAACTGATGTTTATCTGAAAAATTTTGTTGTTGTTGTTGTTGTTGTTTTTACTCATTTTAGTGTAAAGAGAAGAGGGAAACCTGGATCCTCACACACCCCCTCCCACCACCGCCTGCCATCCAGTGTGGCCATCCCTTTGTGAATTTTGTGCATTCTCACTTGTACCTCTATCCTGCAAGGTCATTAACCTGATTTTTGATAGCACATCAACAGCAATTCATCTTCCTGATCAGGCAGCATTAATTAAAGTCACAAAGGCTGACATATAAAATAAAAATAATACTGATGAGAAGTATAAAATTAAATAAGCCAAACATTCATTTTATAATCTTTGCATTCTTTCCTTATTGGCATATTGGCATATTCCCAATATTGGGAAAATTAAGTAATGATGTCAGAAGTGTGCTTGATAAGAATAGAACCACATCAAGGAGTTAGATGATGTCATAGACTTTTTATAAGGACCAGTATACATTTGTCTTTGTTTTAGAAATATGTGGGAATTTACATACTCTCTCCCCTGAACAATGCAGGAGACAAGCCAGCATTGTCTTTATAATCTCTTTCTGTGCCTCAATTGCTGACCAAGCCCCCTTTGGATTAACTGTATTTCTTTAGGTATGTTCATGCCATTAAGCTGTTCTGAGTTCTTAGCCTAATGTCATTCCATCTCTTAGATGAATTTTAGAGTTTCTCTGCTTTCATCTAGTATGGTTTGAGGTTTAACGTTCAGTGAGTAATCTTATTGCTGAAATTCTTACGGATTTGTTAGGGGAGTAATAACCATGTGCTATTTGTAATCCCTTCAATGTAAGGCCTTGGATTCCATTGTAGGCACTGTAAGTCACTAAATTCAGACAAATACTGGTTAAATAGCTAAGAAAATAAAAACTTCGCTGTGACCAAAGTATTTCAAAGTATTTCGTATCTCATCTTTATCTAGTTAATACATGAACAGTACTTTAATCAAGGAGTTCTTAAAGATATGTAATAGAAAAATTAACTGCCTATATTGCTGTACCCCACCTGCTTACCAGAAACATTTGCTTTTTCATATTTGTTCCTGTTTATTTTAGAAGTCTTCCATATTTCTTAATAATGTCATCCTTCTGCAATTTCTTGCTTTATCCAGTGTAAGCTTGTCTGTTGACTTCCTGACTCTCTTCCCAATATAAAAATGTTTAGTTTTAGTTCATTGAGTTTTACTTCCTTGAACAGCATCTTTCTCTCCTCCATCCAGCAATTGATGGAGTTCCTTTTCTTCCTGTCTTTAACTTTATTTTAAACCAAAGAGTTGTCCAGTAAGTCATGTTTATTTTCTTGGAGATCTCTGTCTCAGAGCCATAGATCTTCCTGCTTCAGTGAGGACCAGCTGCTTTCCATTCTGGCTACCCCACTGTTAACATGGGCCTATTTCCCTTTGTTCTCCTGGGTTGACAGTGACTTGTTATGCTGGAATGTATCCTCTTGTAACTTCATAAGAAATAGTATATGAGATATAATTTATTTATCTTTGTATTTGAAGATATGTATTTTGTCATATATTTGATTGTTTAACCAATAATAGAAATTCAAGAGAGTAAAACTTAAAAGATGTTATTCTTAAATCCAGTTCTGTCGAGGTCAGTGCCTTTGTAATCTTTGTTCTTTCACACGTGACCTTATTTTTCTTTCACAGACATTCAGGATCTTTTGTTTGTTTCATTTGTTGTTTTTCAGTATTTTGAAATGTAATAATGATGTGCCTTCCTGTTCATCTTCTTTAATTCCTTGTGCTGTTGATCAGTGGGCTCTTCAGACTAGAGATTCATGTCCCTCAATTCTGGAAAATTATTATTTCTTGAATGATTTCTCTATGTTCTGTCTGTTTACTTTTTCTAGAATCTCTTTTGGCTGAATGTTGAGCATCCTGGAATCATCTCCTTAATGTCTTTCTCTATCAGTCATGTTGTCTCTCCCTTTATCTTTTTATTTTACTCTTTAAAAGATTACCTTGAGGGCGCCTGGGTGGCTCAGTGGGTTAAGCCGCTGCCTTCGGCTCAGGTCATGATCTCAGGGTCCTGGGATCGAGGCCCGCATCGGGCTCTCTGCTCAGCAGGGAGCCTGCTTCCCTCTCTCTCTCTCTCTGCCTGCCTCTCCATCTACTTGTGATTTCTCTCTGTCAAATAAATAAATAAAATCTTTAAAAAAAAAAAAAATAAAATAAAAGATTACCTTGAGTTCTTTATTTTCTCTTCCATCAGTGTTTTATCATGAGTAATCTTATTTTTCATTTTAGGATTTTCTGTTTATTGAGGGCTGTATCTTAGGTATCTCTAAGAATAGTAAATAGTGTATTCTTTTTTTAGGTTTTCATCTATAGCTGAATTACCTTTGTTTTCCTCTGGATTACTTTTTCTGTTTATGGTAGGATTGTGTGTGTTTTCCCTTTTATGCTAGAGGATTTTTTCTTTTATGCACTGATCCTGGACTGTACATCCTGCTTAAGTAAGTGTTAAAACTGATTGGAAGTTCCATGTACTTGAGCAGGTCTTGGCAACTGGCTGAGCTTTATTTTGTGAAATGGGGGAGAAGACAGCCGTTTTGTTGGAGGAGCCATAAAGTAGGCATAAAATATTTCTAGGGCAGAGATGCCTGGGTGGCTCAATTGTTTAAGCATCTGCCTTCAGCTCAGGTCATGATCGAGGAGCCTGCTTCTCCTTCTGCTTGTGCTCTGTCTCTCTCTCTCTCTCTCTCTGTCTGTTTCAAAAAAAACAAAAAACAAAAACCTTAAAAAAATATTTTGGGGAGGAGTTATTTAATTTTCCAGAGAAGAGTTTTCAGGTATCCTCCCCTGCTGAGACTGTTCTCTAACAAGATGAAGAGGGAGAAGGTATAGATTAACCTGCTCCATATGTATAATTACACCACCAACTTCAGTTTTTAGTTCCTTGCTTCAAAGTCCTTAATCTCTTCAGTGTTGTGGAGATAAAGTAGTCCTCTCATCCATAACTCTCTAACACTTTATTCTTCCTTAATTTCTTTCAGTAGTATTTGTAGTTTTCAGTGTACAAGTTGTATTTTTTTAATCAAATTTATTCTTAAGTATTCTAATTTTCCTAATTTTCTTTTCAGATTGTTCATTACAAATGTATAGAAATAGACCTGATTTATTTTTTAAAAAGATTTTTCATTTTATTATTTGAGAGAGAGAGAGAAGCAGATAGCAAGAGAGAGCATGAATGGGGAGGAGAGAAAGAAGCAGGCTCCCCACTGAGCAGGGAGCCTGAAGCAGGGCTCCATCCCAGGACTGGAGCCAAAGGCAGATGCTTAACCAACTGAGCCATCCAAGTGCCCCCAAATACACCAGATTTTTGTGCATTAATCTTGTATCCTTGTAATCTTGTAACCTTGCTGAACTCATGTATTATAATTTTTTTGTAAATTTCTCAGGATTTTCTATACACAAGATCATGTTATCTGTAAGTAGAGGCAGTTTTCCTTATTCCTTTAAACTGGGTGCCATTTATAGAACCTCCAGTGCAGTGTGAAAGTGGCAAAAGTGGACATCCTTGTCTAGTTCATGATCTTAGAGGGATACTATTCAGTCTTTCATCACTAAGTTTGATGTTAACTGTGGGTTTTTTGTAGATAACTTTCATCAAGTTAGAGAAATTCTCTTCTATTCCTAATTCACTGACTTATCATGAGAAGGTATTGTATTTTTCCAGATGTTTTTCCTTTTTTGAAATGATGGCATGATTTTTGTTTTTTATTCTTTTACATTAATTGTGTTCCTATGGTAAATCCCATTTAGCCATGGTGTATGATCCTTATTTTTGCTTATAGAATCAGTGTGCTAGTATTTTGTTGAGTATTTATGCAGCTATATTCATAAGAGATACTGGCCCATAGATTGCATTTCTTATCATATTAATCATGTTGATAATCATGGTAATACCAGACTCATACATTGAATTGGGAAGTGTTCCTTTCACCTCTCTTTCTTTTAGAAGAGTTTGTAAAGGATTGATGTTAATTCTCCTTTAAGTGTTTCATAGCGTTTACTCTTGAAGCCATTCAGTCCTGCTGTATTTTGTAGGAGGTTTTGATTACTGATTCAGTCTTATTATTTATTATAAGTCTGCTGAGGCTTTCTGTTTCTTTTTAATGGGTTTCAGAATTTTTACAGCGCCCAATGTAATATCCCTGCTTTTATTTCTGATTTTAGTAATTCAAGTCCTCTCTCCTTGGTCAGTCTCCCTAAAGATTTGTCAATTTTGATGTTTTTTTCAAAAAACCAGCATTTGCTTTTGTTGATTTTCTATATTGGTTTTCTATTCTCTGTTTAATTAATTTCTTTTATAGTCTTTATTTTTTCTCTCTTTTTCTAGGTGTAGTGTGCTATTTTTGCATTTTCTTTAGGTGGAATGTTAGGTTATTGGATTGAGATTTTCATTCCTTTTTTTTTTTTCTTAAGATTTTATTTATTTATTTGAGAGAGAGAATGAAAGAGAGCATGAGAGGGGAGAAGGTCAGAGAGAGAAGCAGACTCCCCACTGAGCAGGGAGCCTGATGGGGGACCCAATTGCTGGACTCCGGGATCATGACCTGAGCCAAAGGTAGTCGCTTAACCAACTGAGCCACCCAGGAGCCTGAGATCTTCATTCTTAATAAGCATTTGCAGCTATAAAGTTCTCTAGAAGCAACTGTTTTAGCTTCATTTTATAACTTTTGGTATTGTGTCTGTTTTCATTCATCTCGAAAACTTTTCTAATTACATTTGTGATTTCCTTTTTGACCCATTGGTTGTTCAGGAGCATATTGTTTGATTCCCACATATTTTTTTGCATTTCCCAAATTTCTTCTGTTACTGACTTCCAGCTCATTCCATTGTGGTCAGAGAACACTGTATGATTTTACTTTTTTAAAACTCATTGATGGGGCACCTAGGTGGCTCAGTCAGTTAAACAGCTGCCTTCAGCTTAGGTCATGATCCCAGAATCCTGGGATTGAGTCCCCTGTTGGGCTCCCTGCTCAGCGGAGAACCTGCTTTTCCCTCTCCCCTGCCTGCCGCTCTGCCTACTTTTGCTCTCTCTGTGTCAAATAAATAAATAAAATCTTTTAAAAATTAATAAACAAATAAAGCTCATTGAGACTTGCTTTGTAACCTCAGGTATGGTCAATTTGGGAGAATGTTCCAGGTATACTTGGGAAGGATGTGTATTATGTTATCATTGGGTAGAGTCTTCTACAAATGTCTTTTAGGTCTAGTTGGTTTATAGTATTGTTCAAGCCTTTTATTTCCTTGTTGATCTCCTATTTGTTCTATCCATTATTTCAAAGTGTGGTATTGAAGTTTTTGTTGATTTAGTTATTTCTCCCTTAATTCTGTCAGTTTTTGCAGCATGTGGTTTGAGAACTCTGTTGTTAAATCCATATATGTTTGTATTTTTTAGTCTTTTTGATGGATTGATGCTTTTATCATTATAAAATGTCCTTTGTCTCTAATAAAATTTTTGTCTTTAAGTTTACTTTATGTGATCTATGTATAGACACTCCAGGTCTGTTTGTATGGGATTTTTTTTTTTTTAAGATTTTATTTATTTATTTATTTGACAGAGAGAGAGTTCACAAGTAGGCAGAGAGGCAGGCAGAGAGAGAGAGAGAGGAGGAAGCAGGCTCCCTGCTGAGAGCCCCTGAGATCATGGCCTGAGCCGAAGGCAGCGGCTTAACCCACTGAGCCACCCAGGCGCCCTGTATGGGATATTTTTTAGACCTTTTACTTTCAGCCTACTGATGTCTTTGAATCTAAAGTGTGTCTTTTGGGGACAGCCATATTGTTGGGTCATGGTTTTTTGTTTAAATCCATTTTGCCAGTCTCTGCCTTTTAATTGGAGTATTTTATCCACTTAATGTAAATGTCCCTCATCATGGGTTTACCTGGTTGTTTCCCCATGATTAGGTTCAGGTCATGCATTATTAGAAAAGATAAATCATGCTTTATTCTTCTCTGAACATTACATAGTAGGTCCGTTTGTCAAATTATCCCATTACTGATGAATTTGAGTACTGATTTAGGTCATGTCTGATAGGTTTCTTCACTGTAAAGGGTAACTTCTTCCATTTGTCATTAATAAGTCTTTTGTTCAAAGATACTTTGAAACTGTGTAATTATTCTCCTCAGCAAACTTTTACTCAATTGTTTTAGCATCCATCAATAATTCATTAATTTAAAATCTTTTCCTGAATTTGGGGTAAAAGCTACCAGGCCACTTAAATCCTTTCTTACATTGTTTGAATACACATTCATTTCTTAGTATCCTTGCAGTTAGCTATTTTGACTAATTGGTTTCTGGCAAGTATATAACTAAGTGGTTTGTTGGACGGCTGAGCTCTTTGGGAGTACAAACAGGAAAAAGCTTCATTTTCATCTAACTGCTGACTTCATCCATGCTCTGTCACATTTTCTTTCTCTCTACTTTCCCTCCTTCCCTTAGAAGATTCCATAACTTTGTAGTCACTTTCATGTATAAGAACTGTGTCATTTTTCTTAAATAAAACCCTATTTTGGGGTGTTTAAAAAAAGGCTACTCCAGTTCAAAACTTCAGTGTTATATCCAATTCACTGTTTCTCCCTTCCTCACAGCTCATTTCTGATCCTTGGCTTGAAACCTATATTCTGAGGTGAACAGTATAGTTTGTTTTATTACTCTGCCTTCACATCCTGCTCTGCTACTTCTGGTTTTCAGGGGCAGGACAGGAAGAAGTGGGGACCAAAGGCTGTCATGTAAAATTTTGCCTTGTGGAGATGAGAGTTCTTTTTGTCACAAATGGCCAAATACTGTCTCTTCATTAAGGCCTCTTGGTAGGTTCTTTGGAGACTTCCATACTTTGCCATTTCCTGCCCAGGATAGTATGATCTCCGGCTGTCCTCTTGAGACTAATGCCGAGCCCATACTTAATGTTCTCCTTTGCTTCATTCTCTATGCTTCATTCTGTCTTTCTGTGCAGGATACCTTCAGTACAGTTCATCCACTCTATCTTTTGAATACACAAACACAGACACACACTCTCACACACACATATCCCACAGGAAACTCATTCTTGCTTTGTCAAACAGTGAGAGTACAAATCACCCCACTGTTACAGTATGTCATCATGGGTTTTCAGAATTCATCAGGGAGAATCATTTTACCATGGGATAAAGGAGAAGAAAATAAAGCATTGTGCCCTGAACCTACAATTCATAACCTCAGCGACTCCTTTCTGAGTATATATAATAAGATAAAGATAGGTGGACAGATGTTCCTAGGACCAAGTTGGCCACTTTTTAGTAAACTCTGAAAGAGGAAGCTATAAATCCTTGGCATTTTAGCTTCTACTTGGGACTTGAGGGATACCATGAGATTGCAAAAAGGAAAAAAGAAAATACACCTTATTCAGTGTTCTATTTATTAATACAATGAACACAGTTAAAATAACTTCTAATTATGGAATTATGACCATATTATTCATATAAAAATTTCCATACTTTTTCTCCTACTTAACACACTGGTCTTTCTTTTCTTCACATTCCTCAAACTTATCATTCACACCCTTTGTTCTTGTCGGTCCCTCAGCATGAAACACTCTGCCTCCCAGATCTTCAGATTCTTAAATTTTTCTTTTCATTCAGATATCACTTTCTTATAGGACATTACTAAAGTAGCCTCCCCAGTACCTAGTGGTTATGTTTTAGCACTTAAATTCTTATTTTTTGACTATTCACCCATCTCTACATTTAAGAGTATGTCCCACGAGAACAGAGAGCTGCTCTGTCTTTTGTACTTCTGTAGACTCAGAATCTAGAATAGGGTCTGGCACATAGGATATACCCAAGACATATTTGATGAATAAATGAATGAATATTGTAATATGAACTTTTTCCTCACAAGTTATTGTCATTATATGTTTTTATGTAAATATTAACCCTACAACAACAATAAAACAAGCAACCCGATTCAGAAATGAGCAAAGAACTTGAATAGACATTTCTCCAAAGACTATCTACAATGGCCGATAAGCACATGAAAGGATGCTGAACATCACTAATCATTAGGGACTTGCAAATCAAAACTGCAGTGATATACCACTTCATACCCATTAGGAGATGGTATTATGCATTAAAAAAAAAATAGATAATAACAAGTACTGGCAAAGATGTAGCGATATTAGAACACTTGTATATTACTGATGGGAATGTAAAATGGTATATACTTCTGTAGAAAACGGTACAACAGGTCCTCCAAAAAATAAACAAAGCATTGCATATGATCTAGTAATTCAATTTATAGGTATATACCTAAAAGAATTAAAAGCAGAGACTGAGATATTTGTACATGAATATTCATAGCATTATTTACAATAGCCAAAAAGATAGAAATCATTCAAATGTCCATCAGTGCATAAATGGGTAAACTAACTTATATGTACAGGCAATGGAATATTATTCAAACTTAAAAAAGAATAAAATTCCTATCCATACTGTAATATGGATGAACCTTGAAAACATTATGCTGAATGAAATAAACTAGACACAAAAGGACAGATATTATACAATTCCATTTATATGAGATACCTGGAATAATAAAATTCATAGAGACAGAAAGTGGAGTAGTGGTTACCAGGGCCTAGGAGAGAGTGTTTAATGGAAGTCAGTGTTTAATGGACACAGATTTCAGTTTGAGATGATGAAAAGGTTTGGAAATAGTAGTGATTTTACACAGCAGTATGAATGTACTTAATGCCACTGAATTGTGTACTTAGAAATAGTTAAAATGATCAATTTTATATATATTTTACCATGGCAAACCTAAAAAAAATTAATAACTTCTTAATATTCCAGTGTATAAGTATAGTGTTATTGCCTATGTATATAGTTTAGTTATGTTTGTTATAAGAGATGATAAAGTGTGTATATATATAAATCTCAAATATAATATTATTAGATCAAAAAATATATATAGATGTTTCAACTTCTTGATTTCTTGGTGTCAAATTAATTTCTGGAAAGATGCTGTTTTGCCTTTCAACAGTAAATAAATATTTTAGTAAGGATTCAAATCTTAAGTTTTTATATAGAAATTTTAGGTATACTCATACATCAGGGTAACTCTCACTTCTTCATATAATGTAGGTGTGTTTTACTTCTCTTTAAAACATTCTCATTTAAATAGCATCTAGCTTTTTTTTTTTTTAAGTCACAGAATGTATCACAAAAAAGAAACACTGCAAAAGTGTGACAAGTTTGCCTAATTCTTGATATATAGTATTGTGCTGCATATTGTCAGATGGTATGGATAAAGAAGTCTCATAGGGAAGGTTGTAAATGCTGGCATTGTATTAAATTGATTTTTCTTGGGTTGCCTAGGTGGCTCAGTTGGTTAACCATCTGCCTTCAGCTCGGGTCTTCATTCAGTGGTCCTGGGATCCAGCCCCGAGTTTGGCTCCCTGCTCAGTGGGGAGCCTGCTTCTCCCTCTCTCTTTGCCTCTCTCCCCTGCTTGTGCTCTCTCTTGCTCTTTCACTCGCAAATAAATAAATCTTAGAAGAAATAGATTTTTCTTTATATATTATTAAATGATCCTAAAATAGAAAAAATTATTAATCCGGGGGAATAGGCTACCTTAGGAATCAAGTTTGCTTTTTAACATTGACATCCTGAGTTTAATTAACAGAAAAATGTTACTTTGTTGTTTCCTCACCATTTGAAGAGCTATAAATATTTAGAATTTTGCCATAGTGATTACATTACAAGAAATCACATTGTTTGCCTAGCATATAAGCCTAAGAAGTGAGTTGTAGTAAAGCCACCTCATTCTAATTTCTCTGTACTAAGAATGGAAAGGGATTTAAATATGTAGCAGTATAGTTGTTAGGTTTTGATTTTTGTTTTGCTTTGTTTTGAGTTTTCATTTGAAAATGAGATTATGGTTAAAATTCACTTGTAAATTAGGGGGGCCTGGGTAGTTTTATCAGTTTGTTAAGCATCTGACTCTCGATTTCACTCAGGTCATGATCTCTGGTTGTGGGATCAAGCCTTGCATGGAACACTGCCCTCAGCACTGCTTAAGTCTGCTTAAGATTCTCTCTCTCCTCTGCCCCTCCCCCTGTTCATATTCATGCTTGCTCTCCCTCTAAATAGATCAATAAAATCTTCTAAATTTTTTTGCTTGTAATCTAAAAACATTTGCCAAGAATTAAGATTCCCTCAACATGGAGTTAATATTTGTGCTTTATACATATTTTTTCAAGCAGCACATTCCCATATATGGTTTCACTATAGACCTTCACCAAAAAACTGTACTCTTTCAAAATTATATTCACAGATATTGAGCCAAGTCCTAGTATGCATTTATTTGGGAAGTTTAAAATTGCCTTAGACATTTTATCATACCACCTTTGCTGAATAATTCCTGAAACCTTGGATACTACACATTTTTTAATATGAAAAGGCATCATAGCATCTTGCAGGTCTTTGAGTTACTTTATAAATGCTCTCCACAGTTGTCTGGGATGATCACCCTAAAGACTGAGCCACAGAACAATAGGAGAAGAAAGGGAGTCCTATTGTGCCTAATGATCTCATTTATGAACTAGACCCTTATTATTGAGCTTGAATTTCAAGTTCATTCTGTTCTTATAAAAATTTTCTTGATGTGCTATACTTATTATACAGTCAAAATAGTGTCAACTCTTGATCTGGATTACTTCTTAATTGCATATGCCTAATGATTTCATCAGATATTCTGCATGTCTAAGTATTTGATCAGATATAAAGATCTAGCCAAAATCAGATTAAGGCTAGACTGTAGAATAACAGACACACACACAAATTACTTTCCTTTTTCCAAGCTAGTGTTAACAAATTGGAAGGGAGTATCTAACTGCATCTTTGCAACAGTATGAAAGAGAATTTCCATTTCTATGCTAGCCTAAGTTGCAAAGGAACTGTGTATCTCGGAAGTACTCAGAACTCTGTCAGACAAAAACAATCTTCTAAATTTTGACTTGCTCTGTTTACTGTTATTCTCTCCGAAAAAAAAAAAAAACTTTAGAGTAGAGGAAGTTAATAGACCATAGTAGCATCAAGTGTGGCTAGATCCACCACCAAGCTGCAGAACAGAATAGTTAACATTTCAGAATATCAGTAAGCAGGAGGCCAGAAGAAGGTGTGGTGTTAGGGTGAGGAGAAGGATAGATAATTGGTGGGTAAAACTGTGCTTCAGAAGATTGATAATACCAACTAAAAATAGAATTTGCTCACTTGTTGTGTGCTCTATTAGGAAGTGTTCAAGTGTATATACCTTAAGGGGGATGCGGTGGCAACTGGAAAAGATACTCACTTACAATATACCTCACACTTAGTAGGACTCATCATAATTAAGAATTTAAATTTAGGACACTGTCTATGAAAATATATTTGCTGTATGTAAATGTAAATATAATATAAAACTGACTTTATAAAGCATATTTTTTAAGATATAAATTGTGTATTGGGGACTACCTCTTAAAATATTCCTATAGGTCAGGAGTCAGCAAACTTTTTAATTCAAGGGCCACAGAATAAATATTAGGCTTTGTGGGCCATCTGGTCTGTGGCACAACTACTACACTATGGTAACATGAATGAAACCAGGAATGATAAAACAAATGTGCCATTGCTGTGGTCTAATAGTACTTAGTTTTTCAAAGTAAGAAGTAAACTAGATTTGGCCATAGGTCATAATTTGCCAACCCCAAACTAAATGGAAAAATCTTAAGCTACCCTGTGCATTTTAGTCTCAATTTTAATACCCTGTGTTCTCTTTGTATAAATTCTCAACATTATTTTAGTTACTTCACGAAAACCAAGGGAAGATGAAAAAGATGGTCAGGCATATAAATTTGTGTCACGGTCTGAGATGGAAGCAGATATCAAAGCTGGAAAATATCTGGAACATGGGGAATATGAAGGAAATCTCTATGGAACCAAAATTGATTCTATTCTTGAAGTTGTCCAAACTGGACGAACTTGTATTTTGGATGTCAACCCACAAGTAAGCTGCACGAATTCCAAAGCTGTTTTTAAAATTTTAATCTTGTGTAGTTTTGTTTGGTTTTATTTTCAGATTGTGAGGGTATCTCCTTCTGTTACCTGTTTATGTGTCTGCAGCTAGTTAAATAAATCTCTGATCATTAATGAACCGGCAGAGGTTTGGATAGCAATACAACTTCATAGAAGTTTAGTATTTACTTACTTGCTCAAGTAACATATAAATGCATGTGTTAGGAAATTTCAACAAGATGCAACATAATAAAGTCTCACCCCTTCTCAACAGACACGCACACACACACACCATTCTCTTCTTCCCATTTCTTCTCTCTCGGTCACCCCTTCTCATCCCTCCACACTCAATCCAACTTAACTTCCCTACTCAGAGATAACTATTAATAGTTTGATATATATTTTTGTCATTTGAGTATGCCTTAAATACAGATATATACCTATATAGTTTTTATTAGATTTTTTATGTGTTTTCTATTTTTCTTTTTTACATAAATAGGAAAATTCTATATAGATTCTTTAGCTTTTTTCCCATTAAACAGGATCTCTTGAAGATCTTTTCATGTCAGTTTTGTAGAGCTTTTTAGTTCTTTGTAACTGCTACATAGTGTTTCACAGTACAAATGTAGATTAATTTATATAACCATTCTCAATAAACTTTGAGATTATTTCTGCTCTTTCAATATTAACAGAATTGTACAAATAACATAGAAAGCATTTACATCATTCTTGATAATTTTTGGATCATTAAGTTTAATACTTTCCTTTGTTCAAGAGGATTAAAGGGTAGTATGACTGAGGTCAGAACATGGTTAATGGATCACGGTTTTAGAAACATTCTGTATAGAACCAAAAGGATAGAAGGTGGCAAGTATTAAATTACATCCTTCATCCTTAGTGAGAGGGCAGATAGATTTTGAATAGTTAGCATTTATTATAAATTAAAGGGTAACATAATTTAAATTCATTTCCATATAAATTGGTTTGTAATTTTTCTTCTACACAGGCCCTGAAAGTGCTGAGGACATCCGAGTTCATGCCCTATGTTGTATTTATTGCTGCTCCAGAACTAGAGACATTACGTGCCATGCACAAGGCAGTGGTGGATGCTGGTATCACTACTAAGCTTTTGACGGTGAGCAGTTCTTTTCAAGCTAACAATATTATTTCACTCCTAAGATTTTTTCTTTTTTCTTTTGGGCATGTTTAATTCTAATCATATTTATGAAATAAATATACCATATGATACATGGCAGAATAAAAATCCATTCATGAGATGTAGCTAGGATTTGGAACACATGGCTTTTACTTAAAAATCATTGTTCACTTTATTTTAAAGCATGAGTTTAGGGATCCCTGGGTGGCTCAGTTGGTTAAGCATCTGCCTTTGGCTCAGGTCATATTCTTAGGGTCCTGAAATCAAGCACCGTATCGGGGTCTCTGCTCAGCAGGAAGTGCTCTCCCTCTCCCTCTCTCTCTCTCTCGAATAAATAAATAAAAATCTTAAACACACACATACAAGTTTATGCCCCCTATACAAATGAAAGGGAGCAATATTAAAATATGCATATTAATCCACCTCTGATTTTACCAGTGAGGAAATTGGGCTCCAAGACCAATAACAGGTATATTCATCATAAGGTTTACTACTGGTAGATAGTTCTGACTTTTAGTTTCTGTTATATTTTCTCTTGTTCTGCCTTTCTCTTTTCATATTATTAGAAATTCAGAATACATACAAAAGAAGAAAAAAATGAGCTCCCATATCCCCATCACCTATGTGCAATACTGTGTGGCCATTTCTATTTCCCTTAGCCCTCTCTCACTTCCTCCCTAACATGAAGCAAATCTTTGATATGTCAACCATAAATACTTCACTATCTATCTCTAAAAGATAAAGACTTTTAAAACCTCATAGTGTTAATCCTCTTTCTTCTTTTTCAGTTTTCTCCGTGTCTCTACTTAACTTTTTGAATATCTGAAACATAGCTGTAATAGGTGCTCTCATGTCATCACATACTAATTCTGACATTTGTGTTCTGAATCAGTTTTGGCTTGAATGACTTCTCTCCACACTGGCCATATTTTCTGCTTCTCTTCCTAGTAATGTTTTTTTTGGATGCCAGACATTGTGAGCTTCGTTCTAGGATGTACTTGTTTAGAAACAGTTTGTTCCTTTCAGGTATTGCTTTTAAACATGTGTTAGGTAAGACCAGAACAATTATTAATCTGGGGGCAATTATTCTCCACTCCTGAGGCAAGACCATTTGAGGACTCTTCCAAATGGCCTGTGCATCGAGGTTTTCTGTTCTTCCTGGTGAGAAGAGGTCCTGTTCCTGACTCCAGCTGAACACTTCTCACTTTTTTCTGGTGGTTCTTTCGTGGTCTCAGGTACATGTACACTGCCCTGATTGGTATACAGCTATATGCTGGAAGAGGGGACCATTTGCTAGTCTCTGAAGTTCTCTCTCCATGCTGCTTTCTGTTCAGGAATTCTGTCCCGTGAACTCTTGCCACCTTGGTCTCTCTGGGCTCTCAGCTCTGTCCCAACTCGGAATGTTGTATAGGCTCCTTCTGGGCTCTACCTTGTATATTGTGGCCTAGAAGGTCTTTCAAGACAATAAGCTGTGGTTAATAAGTAGAGCTCACTTCATTTGTCTCTGAGATAAATTGGCTTATGTTTTTGCCTCGTGCATAAAGTCTTGAAAGCTGTTGTTCCATACATTTTCTGTTTTCATTGTCAGGTAGGAGGGTTAGTCCAGTATCTGTTAGTACATCTTAGCTGGAAGCAGACATCCCTTTACTTGTTCTAATCTGTAAATTCTCCCCACCTCTCCTCTCTTGGAACCTTCTAATTTAGTTGTTCAAAAAAATGGGTTAGGGTACCTGGGTGGCTCAGTTGGTTAAGCATTCAATTCTTGATTTGGGCTCAGTTCATGATCTCGGGTTTGTGAGATCAAGCTTTTGCTGTAATCGAAATAAACAAAACAAAAAAGTTGGGTCAGTTATCCTATAGAGTGCTTCAAAGTCTAGATCTTGCCAATTTTGTCCCCATGGTGTCATTTCCCTCTATTCCCTATGAACTGATAGAAGCTTGAACAGGTATAGGTTTACTTATTTTCCCCCAAAATAATTAATAACTGATACATGTTGCCTTGTTACATTATGAGGCATATGAAAGGCTCTCTTTTCGTGAGACGATTAATGAGAGGGTTCAGATGTTGTGAGCCTGATCTGTAAAGTTCTCTAGTAGCTTTTTACCTAATGATTTTGGCAAGTTTTATTCATCTTTGCCTGGATCACATATTTCTTAGGGATTATAAAATGATAAAAAGTTTGTCATTCTTTCTGAATTTATAAACTAGAGTTCTAAGAAATAACTTTTCTTTATCAACTAGTTGATTACTCTGAAGTAGAGTTCATATAGGAAGGTCAGAGTATATGCTGATACTTCGATGGGTCAGTTTTCAGAATAATGGGTTTGTTCTGAGAGCCCCTAAAAGCAACAGGTGATCAAATAAGGTTCATTTTCTTTGTTTTTTAGTTTCATTATGAGCACCTGATGAGAGTTTTTGACGTGGTTACTCTATTATGGTTATTCTTATTGATGCTCAAATTGTCCCATTTTGACCAGTAGGAGCTTATGCATGTTGGCCCTTGAGAACTTTTAGTCTCAGCTTCCTTACTATCTGGTATGACAGATGATCCAGGCTCCTCTTGGACATTTTCTGTTCTAGGCCGGGTATGAGCTGTTTCTTCAAGAAGCTCTGGTTCCTTTTAGAGTAAATGGTATTTTAGGACCATAATACTTAGGGGTGCTTATTGTCACAAGATTGATCCTTGTTTCTAGCTCTCAGGTAGAGTTAGGATATGTTTTTCTTTTTCTTTTTTTTTTTTTTTTTTTTTAAAGATTTTATTTATTTATTTGACAGAGATCACACGTAGGCAGAGAAGCAGGCAGAGGGAAAGGAGGAAGCAGGCTCCCCGCTGAGCAGAGACCGCCCCCCCCCCCATGCGGGGCTCAATCCCAGGAGCCTGGGATCATGACCTGAGCCGAAGGCAGAGGCTTTAACCCACTGAGCCACCCAGGCGCCCCCAGGATATGTTTTTCTATTGTATTTCTGAAGGAAACCATTTCATGAATTCATACTGCTATTTCCCATTCAAATTCAAAATTACAGGGTTTTTAGTTAACCTCTATTACCTTATTTCCATTCTAAGTACTGAGTATCCCAGTTCTCAAAAACACTGGGAATGTGAGACTTAAAATATGATGTAATTGTTCATTTGCTTTATCCCACAGTACACACACAACAGTCTGAGAATAAATACACCAACACTACCAGGTGTGATTACCATGAACTAGTCTTTTGGTGGGCTGTTTTGTTTTGGTTTGGTTTTGGTTTTTTGTCCTTAAGGTTTATCTCACTATGTATATGCAGTCAAATTGCTGTGTTTTAAAGTCTCTTGGACTACTTCATCTCTGATGATTTAGTTACAACTCTTTTTGGTGTTTAAATTGGCTTATGTTTAGCTTGTGGGAATATTCAGCTTGTCTTCTGAGTGTTTTTTAACACAACCACACTAATCTTTGATGACTCTTTTCTTCCTAGCTAGATAAGCTGTTTCTGGTTTTCTTATACATTTCTTAGCCCAGACCTGGAGCCAGCCATCCAAAAAACATGGTTCCTTTTAGTGGAAAATGGTATTTAGAGGCAATGTAGGTGCTGAAGTTGTGTGCTCAACTTAGTTGCTCATTGTTTCCAGGCTTTTTGGTGGCCAGATATAGGAAATACATTTTTCTTTTTTAGGAAGCACACATCAGGGGCACCTGGGTGGCTCAGTGGTTTAAAGCTTCTGCCTTCGGCTCGGGTCATGATCCCAGGGTCCAGGGATCGAGCCCAACATTGGGCTCTCTGCTCAGCGGGGAGCTTGCTTCGTCCTCTCTCTCTGCCTGCCTCTCTGCCTACTTGTGATCTCTGTCAAATAAATAAATAAAATTTTTTAAAAAAAAGAAAGAAAGTACACATCATTTGTTCAGTTTGATAATTCTAATTTAAACTTTCCATTATTTTACTAAACTTCTTTGACTCTATGTTTGTATTTTTTTTCTTATGCTGAAAATCTTGGTTCTTGATGACATTAAAATAATTTCTTACTTCACATATATAAACTAAGAACCCACTCTATATAACTTCTGAGTAACAGTATCAACACTGATATCAACAGTATGATTTTTGAAAACTCTTAAGTTTCAGGCTTTTAAAAAATTGTTCCTAAGATATATACCACTGGGTATTATTTTAAAGTCAGTGAAATAATTCCTTTCTGTGTGGTTAAACCATTAACTTGAAACACAGGTCTGTTTCGTTTTTCTTTTGATTTTTAAGTATTGTTCTTTCTTTATTTGAATTTAATTTTGTATAATTCTATACATTTCATAGTTCTAAAGTAAATCTTAACAGGAAAATCTTGCTTTTCTCTGTCTGCTCCATTCCCACCTACATAGGTCGTCATTTTCAAAAAAAAAATTTTTTTTTAAAGATTTACTTATTTATTTGACAGACACAGATCACAAGTAGGCAGACAGGCAGACAGAGAGAGAGGAGGAAGCAGGCTCCCCGCCGAACAGAGAGCCCGATGCGGGACTCGATCCCAAGACCCTGAGATCATGACCCGAGCTGAAGGCAGCGGCTTAACCCACTGAGCCACCCAGGTGCCCCTCTTTCTACATTTTGATTTATTCAACCATTCATTTACTCACCACTTTTCACATTCAGCCCATCAGCCAATCTTGATGACTTTATCACCAAAATATATTTCCGGTCTGCCGTCATATCCATCTCCTATTTCTCCATCACAAGCCAGCGATGTGTTTCTGTTGCATGTGAGTTCTCCACAACCTAGTTTGTACTTATCTCAAGGTATCACCACTGGCCTCAGTCCCTCTATCCCTCTGGTCTTTCAGTATCTTAAAACCTATCAGGGTCATTTCCCTCCCAGATTTTGCATTGCTGTTTTCTCTGCCTGGAATATTCTTTCCCACACTATAGTTCTCGGTTTAAATGTCATTTACTCAGTATCTTTGTAATCACTCTATCTAAAATAGAATTCTCAAAATTCTTTGTTCTGATTGGTTTCTTTTATAGTACACACTACATCTTGGAAGTTTTTGTGTTTATTTGCCCTTCGTCTGTCTCCTCCTCTGGAGGGTAGGAACCCACTCTGTCTGTCTTATTCATTGTTATATCCACAGATGATGAAACATAGTAGACAATTTAATAGCAATCAATAAATATTTGATGAATATGTAGAAGTAGTGTGAAATTTCAAAACAGTTGCAATTTAATGAAAAGCTTTACTTGCTCACGCAGAACCTATTACTTGTTTCCTTACAAAATGACTAGAAATATACAAAATATAAACAGTGCCAGTTAAAGAAAGAAAGAAATATGTGTGTATGTGTTCGTGGGGATAGGGAGCATGTAGTTAGTCTTCAAAATACATTTCTAATATTCTCTTTCCTGGAGATAGGCAGCAAATTTGGCTTTGAGCTTAATAGGCACTGCAAAATGGTTTCCATGATGTCAGAGCCCATAAGATAAAAGTCTTTTGAGCTCTTTCCGCAGTCTTTCTGTGTCGTCCTAATGGTGCACGTGAATGTCTTGGCAGATGCTCTCAAGAGCATTAACTTAACTCCTGAAAGGAGAGGCAAACGCTAGGTTCTTATTAGGCTAAGCTCCAAAGTCATTAACCAGTTTCTAACAGTGATGATGAAGCGTGGTTACATTGGCATATTTGAAATCATTGATGATCACAGAGCTGGGAAAATTGCTGTGAACCTCACAAGCAGGTTAAACAAATGTGTTTGAATCGGTGTTTGAGCAGATTAGATGTACAACTCAAAGACTACAAAAATAGCAGAATAATCTGCTCCTTTCCCCCCAGTTTGGTTTCATTGTCCTGACCGCCTCAGCTGGCATCCTGGACCATGAAGAAGGAAGACAAAAACACACAGAAGGGAAAATCCTGGGATTCTTTTTCTAGGGGTGTATCACATACATGCTAAGTTTAAAAAAAAAATCATTTGAAAAGGATGATATAGTTGGGATGGAAACCTGCAATAATTCTTTTATTATCTTAAATTTCACCCTGAGATCATTGTCAGCAGTTATTTAATTAGGAATCTTATCCTAAGATCAATGAAACAGAAGATACAGAATACTTACAAAGCAAACATTGCACTGCTGGAAGGACTGGGATATGAACAGGTGGTAATGTCTGTTTTAACACCGTAGAGATTAGATTTTGAGCATTAATATCAGACTCACCATAAAAGTCCCAGTGTGCTTATTTCTTATGTTCACTTTGAATCGGTATTTGAGCAAGTATATACACATTATGATAGAAACATTTCCTTTTAACACTCTTTGACAGGACTCTGACTTAAAGAAAACAGTGGACGAAAGTGCACGGATTCAAAGAGCATACAACCACTATTTTGATTTGATCATCGTAAACGACAATCTAGACAAAGCCTTTGAGAAACTACAAACTGCCATAGAGAAGCTGAGAATGGAGCCACAGTGGGTCCCAATCAGCTGGGTTTACTGATGATTCAATAATGGAAATAAAACTTTTTAAAAACGACTGCAACAAATAAGCCTTCTACCGAGAAAATACATGCACAGATAGAAGATATCTGCCAAGTTCAGGCATTTTTATTGTGTAGATTGTAATACCAGTACACTATTTGAATTTTTATATAAAATGTGGTTGGGAAGGTGTACTAATATATAATTTATCTTAATTTTTCTAACTTTTTATGGGTAATCTTTCTATTCATACCACATAAAGAAATGCGTTGAAGCATTTTATATGTTTTAATTTAGTACCCTTGCCTTTTCATCAAAGGAATTTTCAAATCCTTCATTCTCGCATTGGTCTCCCATTTTCACTGTGATAATGAATACTTGAAATAGTTTTGTAAAGCTGTCCTTTATTTAGTTCAGTATTTAACTAGTGAAAGGTCAGTTACTCTTTATTAGGAGAAAATAGTAATTATTGGCCTTCTTTCCTAATAAAAGTTAAAGCAGAACTATAATGTCCATACCTTCCAAGTCTGACATTAGAAGTCTGCTCAACAATACATGGTTTCATTATTTCAAAGATATATGGCTATCCATTCTAATTTAAGCAGGTATATTGTTTTTTTTTCCCCCTTCATTTCCATCTTGAGGGAAAAAGTGAAGAGCAATACTTTGCACTCTCATTTGTTGCCATTACAGGCTGATGCTAAGTGAATGTGTACACAGCAAGCAAGGCCTTGTAGGCTAAGAGAGTGCCTTATCCTGTAACACATAACGCAGCAAAATGATGCATAAAGTTGATTTATTTTCACATGTAGAAAATACCGACATTGACTGACGAAAATGAACCTACTGTAGCTTCAACAGTGTTTTATTAGGATATGGTCAGCAAATGTATCATGCCTTTGCAAATTTCTGTGATACTTCAAGTTTGCAAGTGGGGGATTTTGTGAAGAATCAGTGTGCTTTTTGAAGTGTGATGTGATTGTTAGAATATTTGTTAAATCTGTCGTGTTGAGAACCAGATCCATTGAACAACTTATGAGATCTGGAAATAACTGTCAGCTGTCTTATCTATATATAACATATACATTATATAATATGTACATTGTATGTATTATATAATATAAAATAAGGTTTTATACAGTTTTTTACATTTCTGTTAGGAAATGCACTTTTTTGTTTAGTAATTAAGAAAACAGTTCTCTTTTAGATGCATTAACATTCAGATTTTTAAAATTCATCTCAGTTAATAGGATTCTTTAGGATTCTTGGATGGTATAAATTCTTCCTCAAACATATTGAGATGTAGCTCATCATTAAACTAAGTTAGCTGTGTTTTATATTGCTGCCAGCTTTTCACAAGGACAGTATTCACACCTACAGGGTTAGGTGCTTGTGGTCATCTTTGTCCATGGTAGGCATCTGGCTCCTGGCTATTGAATTTGTTTTCTCCTCAACAAAGCCGTGACAGAACACCAGCCAGGAGGGCTTAGAAGGGGGAGAAAGTACATGGCAATAAGCAGTTATGCACACATTGCTTTAAATCATCTTCACAATGAAACAGAACAGCCAAGTTGCTGTATTGTTAAGATTGGAAATGTATAGGTATTTTTTTTATTCTAGTGTTACATATCCAGAACACAGATCATGTTCTTAGTCCTGGGATAGGGAATTAGTGGTAAAATGGATCACACCCTTTTAATAACTTTGGTAACTTTTAAACCACATATATTTACTTCAAATTCTCAGCTTCTCAAAGCAACCTGAATCAAAGCACAGTGTTGAGGTAATGTCTTATGATTTAGTGTTTCAACACTGAAAATTTTAAGAGAAATTTTGTTTCCAAGTTCTCAGGAAATGTTTTGTCTTCTGTGCTGTGCCTTCATGCTGTTGCACGGAGCCTCTTTGAGCAGCTTTGGTATCATTGTAGCAGCACAAGAAGTTTACCCACAAAATATTTCAACTATCGTGACATGATGGAGATGATTTTTACATCATATATATTTTTAGCTTTATCATATGATTTAAAATGCATATTATTTAGAAAATAGTCTATACTTAAAAGGATTATTTCTGTTATGAATGGTATTCATGACTAGTTAATATACTCTAGACCCCCATAATACAAAATAATGCTGTTTAGTTTATTTCAGTCTAGATGCCAGAGCTGAAGAGAATAAATTCAGAAAAGTTCATTGTATCTCAACAGAATCATTGAACTTGAAACTGAAGTTCCATCTGAGTCTGCAGGACCCAGTAGAGCTCTACTGGGGCAAGGAGTCCCAGAGGCTCCAAGATTCTTTCAAGGCAGTGAGAGAGTACAGTTGTAATCAATGAAGTATGAACTTCTCTTGTGGGAAATATCTAAAATAATTAGATTTACTGAAGAGAAAACAGTTTAAAGTGACGCTAAGCAATTGGTAATAGTTAAAATATGCATGCACATGCAAATGCCTTTGGGAAGAAACCTGTGCCAATACATTAATGTACCTGAGGATTCTTTGTGGACTGAAGAGTGTCCACATTCAGCATCCAGGGCATGACTATTTATATACGACTAATTATTATATATATGTATTTTTTATTTTCAAATGTACAAATACCCGTAGAGGTGATGTTCCTGGATAAGTCATGTAACCTTATAACTAGTGGAATATATGTGATGCACTACAACTAGTTTTACTTTTATTCCAGCCACGTCTTGATTATGCAGTCTTAATTTCTGTTTGATATTTGGATATTATCAAATATCTAATACATCAGGACTTTTACTTTTCCCAATTCTTAACTATACAATTGCTGAACATAGCTTTCTAAAATAGAAATCCTATTATAAACACAGTATGACTACAGCAATAGTAGCCTGAGCCCTAGATTCTAGAATCTAGCAAATTTACTTATAATAGCTTATGAGGACAAGTTTTCTTGAAAAGAGCAAATTGGTTATTAACATAAACTTAGGAAAGAATGCAAATTAGCAATAAAATACAATAGTGTAGCATTATAGATTATGGCCAGATACTAACTGCTTTGGCCATACATCCCAATGACAATAAAAGATGATATTTGCTTTAAAAATTCATTAGATTGGTATTTATTGCTGGGTAGAACAATAAGTGTCATAATCTGGTGATTGGAGTTGATTTTCAAGATAGATAGCCATGGAGTTAGGTACGATTATTTTGAACTGATAAATGTTAACTGTAAAAGTTTTGAAAATTGGTCAAAATAGTGGTCTACTTAATATTGTACTTTTATGACTTCTGAAACAACACTCCATTTTCCAGAAATCACAGGCTAGGGAGCCAATAATTTTGTAGTAATGAATCTTTATACTAAATATGGAAAAAGAAATCCTGAACTTTTATGTACATATATAGGTCATTTTTTTAAATGCCTGAGTCACCATATATATATATTATATATACAGCCATATGTATAATATGTAAAATTTTCCCAAAGTACATGAATAATAAAACTAAATAGGTTCACCCATGTAATTATAGCTAGTCTTCTTAAATGTTTACTCCCAAATTCTTAGACAGTCTGAAACTTTTTTCACGTTGTTTTATAAGGCTCCAGTTTTGAGGCAGATACTAATCTTTCTGAAAAATACAAAATTTAGCTCAGAAAATTATAACAATTTCTTTAAGCAAAAAGGACAGAGTTCTAGATGGCAATGTCGTGGGAAATACTTAATTAAACTTTCAAGTGAATTTGTGATATGGTTCAGGCTTAGAGATTCTGGTAACTGTCCTCCTGTTGTTCCAGTGGATTTGCTGTGACAATTCATGTAATAACATCTGTAATGTATTTTAAGTTCTTGAGCAAGATTCAGTATTTTAAATAATGGGATTATTGTATATAGTGCAAGTGAATATTCACAGACTTCTAAGAACAGTCAACTAATAATCAGCAGCATCATTTTTTGAGTATACACTGTATAGCTGAAGAAGATAACAATTCTGTAATTCCTTAAGGTAAGATTATTTTTAAATTACATTTTTGTTAGCTTCAAATTTTATTCATTTTCTAAATATGTCCCTTAATTCATTATGTTACTTTTTGTGTTCCTGGAATAATTTAGTGCACAGAATCAAAAATGAATTTTAATACCCTAAAAAGTGAAGGAATGCTATCTCATTTCTAAGGTAAGAATTTTGAAGCCTGGTTGGTACCACTTCTGCAGTACATTGCACTACTTTCTTTTTTTTTTTTTTTTTTAAAGATTTTATTTATCCATTGGACAGACAGTAGTAGTAGACACAAGTAGGCAGAGAGGCATGCAGAGAGAGAAGAAGGGAAGCAGGCTCCTCGCCGAGCAGAGAGCCCGACGTGGGGCTCCATCCCAGGACCCTGGGATCACGACCTGAGCCGAAGGCAGAGACTTTAACCCACTGAGCCACCCAGGCGCCCCTGCACTACTTTCTTTAAAACAATCTCTTTTATTAAAAATAGAGATGGCGTGCTTCTACTAGCTGAGATCCTAATTCTGACTGTGTGACCTTTGATAAAATTTATATTTTCCTTTACTTTTAATATTCCATCAGTTAAATGAGGCTAGCTTAATATTTGTCTTCACCTTAAATTACAAGAAGTAATTTGTAACTTTGATGTGATAAATGCTAGGCTGGAAAATCCTTATTAGGCTACTTAATCTATTTATTACATGTATTCACTTATATTGATGTTTTTTTATCTTTTAGTTTATTTAAAATGTATCTCTTTCAGAGGTAGCATAATGAATGGTACATACTATTCCAGAATCCTACCTCCAGTTTTAAAACAGCTCCAAGGAGGGTCTGTTCTGCTCTCTTGTGGCCTTGGTCAGGAGGTCCTTTTGAGTTTAGAATTCCACTCTCAGTCCAAACCTTTAACAAATTCTTGTTACTCACAAATCAAATAAAATATAAGCAATTCAGTATTCTGACATCCAAGACATTCTGATCTTTGGCCTTTAAAGTTGCCCTACCTTAATTCTTATGCCTGAAATTTATCATTGCAGCCTTATTGTTTAACCCATAGTATTAAGTTTAAAAGGCATCTGTTTCTTTGTAGGGAGAATTATTGTTACCTCCAATTAGTGGACCTTGAATTAAACATGAAGACATCTTAGTTGCTTTCTCTTTCTAATGGCTTCATGGCTATTGGCTGATAATGCAGTGCTATGATAAATCTGACTTGCTTCCACACACCAAAGTTAACCAGAAGTGACAGTTCATTCCCTTTTTTCCCCCCTACCAGTTTTTACTAATTACTAGCACAAACCAAATGAACACGTCTACAATGAGCATAAATGCCACTTCGTATTTGGGAAAGTAAATGAATTAGTGCTTGTAAACCTGCCTGAGTCCCACGGAATAGTACTGTTGTTGCCACAAAGCAGAAGCCAAAAGGTCTTATTTTAAAAGTTGGAACTAGATGTCTTTGTTGCACTTCAGCAACAGCAGGGGGTAGAAACATACAAATATGACAGGCCATACCTGAAATTAGTTTTTCCTCATATCAGTCAAGGTGGCCAAGCAGCTTAGAGGAAGTGGAAAAAAAGCAGAGCATTCAAAACTCCTCAGCTATAAATTACCACCTTTTAAGCAGAAGTCATCACCAGTTAAAATACGTGGTCTTCATCTTATTCTGAAAAAAGAGAGGCAATAGTATAGCAACACTGCTTTGAAGACAAAGATTGTTCTGGTAAATATGGTCCAAATGAGGAATGCCTTCACCTTTTCAGGTAGAACCAGATTTGAGGAATTGCTCGTCTCCACTATAATTTAAGTGTAAGATCAATATTCCTTTTGGCTATGTGTTCTTTTAAAAGAACTGCCGAGTCCTCTTTCTTTGGTAACACTGATTTTTAAGGAAGTGGGATCTTGGGTTTTGCTGGGGAAGAATGAACACTTAGGGTTCGGCAGCAAGTATAGTTTTCTGCATGTTGAGTTATTTTAGAGCCCATGGTGAGGATTTGATGTGAAAACCTTGCTTTGGGGATTTTTTTTTTCCATTTCAGTTTGGTATATCTTTATTTTGAAACAAATGCATGCTCTTTTTAACCTCTAATCTTTGAAATAATTGTAGAACTTTTCTTTTTTAATGGAGGGCAAAATGCTTGTTAGCAATCTAAAAATAAAAGCTGAACAAGCTGCTAAAGTTAACTTTCTGATGAAAAAGTTTAAAAATAAAATTTGCTATTGCTTTCCAAGTAATTGTATTACTAGTTCCTGTATAAAAGAAACATTACTGCTGCCCTTGTATAAATAAAATTTTCTTGCAGTACAATTATTGATTTTTCAGAAACTGTCCCTATAAATTTCTCTTTTCACATATTTCCTATGTTGTCCAAAACAAAAATTATTGAAATGTTCAACATGTGAGATTGTATATTCCAAGTAAAATATTTTTGTACATATAAAAATAAATATTTAATATTGCAAAAATATAGTGTTTCATTTATAGGTAGAACTGAGGTTTAGAGATGATAAATACAGAGGATATCAGATTAGCTTTTGTAATTTCTTTTTAAATGCTAGTAATCTTTGCAAAAAGCGTGTAATAACATGTAGTTTTTCCCACCAAAATAAATATATAAATTTTTCACCTGCTTCTCTTCTTTAACAAGGAAGCCCTAACTGTTGTTTCCTCTATCCCAGCCCAAGCCATTTGGTGGCTTTCAAAGGTGACATGCTCAAGGAAAAAATGGCAGAGACAGGGAAGATTAAAATACAGGATCAAGAAAAGGCGTCTATGCTTAGATGACATGAGATGCTAGGACAAGTTAGCCAAGCAGGAAAAGCCCTGGTGGGAGATACAGCACCCGCTGTGGCACAGCTCAGTCCTGAGGCCTGCAGTAGAAAAGGGAGGCCGACCCACCAGGCTGGCCAAGAGATGGAGGCATGACTGTGGGTGAGTGTGGGAAGCCGATGTCCAGAAAAGGTATTCTTGCAACTCTTTCTCAAGCTAAGTTTCTGGGATTCCATGCCCAGTACTTCAGAAATTGCTAGTCTAGTGTACTTCTCATGTCTCCCAAAGAATCAGTTTTAGATTATTCGCTTTCATCTTGTACTGTCCGTTTTCTCTCACTACAGTAAAAAACTGCCACAAACTTTGTAGCTTTTTTTTAAATTTAAGGATTTTATTTATTTGTGAGAGAGAGAGAGAAAAAAGCACAAGCAGGGGAGGCAGCAGGCAGAGAGAGAAGCAGGCTCGCCACTGAGCAGGGAGCTGAATACAGACATTCAATCCCAGGACCCTGGGATCATGACCTGAGGCAAAGGCAGATGCTTAACCAACTGAGCCACCCAGGTGTCCCAACTTCACAGCTTTAAATACAAACTCAGATCTGCAGGTTGAAAATGCAACGCAGGTCCCACCTAACTGAAATTGAGACCTTTCCCAGGGCCTGCTCTGGCTCTTAATGCTGGAGAGAGAACCTTCTTTCAGGCTCTTGCACGTTGGCGGCAGATTGCAGTTCCATGCTACTGTAGAACTGAGGTCCCCCCTTTCTTATTGACTGTCACATGTCTCTTGTTCTTGAAATGACCTCTCTCTGTCTCAGAGTCAGCAACAGCACTAAATCTTTCCTGTGCCTCATCTTTCCTACATTTTCTTGGGCCAGGTCTCTGACTCTTCTGCCCTCTAAGGACCCACCCAGATAATCCAGGATAATCTCTGTCTCAGGATCTGTCACCTGTAGAACATCTGTAAAGTCCCTTCTTGGTACATAAGGTAACATGTTCACATGTTCACAATTCCAGGTTCTAGGGATTATTAGATCATGGACACCTGAGGGACCCTAACAGAAGTGCTTCTTGCCTCTTCCTGCATCCACTTGGCAAAAGACGAGTGGTCATGGAAACATTTGAGTGAAGGTGGCTTTCCACTTCTGTTGTTCTGGAAAATACTCTGTTTTCTAGGTATCTGGTCTACCAGAATTTGCTTACAAATGTAAATGTACATTTACAATTAATTGTATGTGGTGATAAGGATACTAGTTCATTGTATGTAGTGATGAAGATACTAGTTACTTAGAAGAGCCTTTTGGAAGCCCACTCGAGCATGCCCAGCACTACTTTGCCCACCATGTCACAGTGCGGTCTGCTAAGGCATGGCAGTAACTGGGAGGCTGGGGAGACCTGTAGCAGCATATGGCTACATCCTTTTTAATTGCAAATTTTTAAAAAAGATTTTATTTATTTGTTAAAGAAAGACACAGTGAGAGAGGGAACACAAGCAGGGGGAGTGGCAGAGGGAGAAGCAGGCTTCCTGCTGAGTAGGGAGCCTGATGAGGGGCTCGATCCCAAGACCCTGGGATCATGACCTGAGCAGAGGGCACCCTTAATTCCAAATTTTTAAGACACAGTCCAACAGGGTAACTAGCTGATAGTTGTAGAAATGGCCAAATGCCTTAGTTGTTTATTTGATGTAACTCAAACTTTTTGGCATGTGCTGGGATGGCCTTTTTTCTTTCTGCCTGAAGCTGATCTTTTAGTTTCTGTTGCTTTTGGATTTTTTTGGTTTGGCTTGGCTTTGGTTGGTTGCTTTTTTAAGAGGTTAATATATACGCGGGGGCGCCTGGGTGGCTCAGTGGATTAAGCCGCTGCCTTCGGCTCAGGTCATGATCTCAGAGTCCTGGGATCGAGCCCCGCATCGGGCTCTCTGCTCAGCAGGGAGCCTGCTTCCCCCTCTGTCTCTGCCTGCCTCTCTGCCTACTTGTGATCTCTCTCTCTGTCAAATAAAATAAATAAAATCTTTAAAAAAAAAAAAAAAAAAAAAAAGAGGTTAATATATACAAAATTATATCAGGAATAGAAGGGTAACACCCCAGCCTCTTGTCCCAACTTCTAAATCCTCTCCTCAAAGGAATCACAGTCCAGTTTCTTTTAGACTCTTAAAGGAGCTTCCCACTGCCTTGTGATACATGTGTAGCTATATGTTTACACAAGTAGGTTCTTAGAAAATCTGCCATCAATTTTTTTGTTTATAAAACTTATTTCAGAAAGACAAAAAGGCATGTATAGTGCCACTGTTGTAGCACAACTATTCACTTTGGCAGATTCCTTTCCAGTTAGTTATAAGGTGCTTTTTCTGTTGTTGCCACACAGTGTACAACTCTCCTTTTTTTTCATGTATTGGAAGTATTTCCATAAGATTTAGTCTTATTTTTGAGGTGATGAAAGGGTTATTTTGTTTCATTTCTTCCATGTTAATGCTCATTAAAATCTGAAGAGCAGAAAAGAGAGAAATAGACGATGTTGAGGTTAAAAAAAAATGTGCTGAGTAACACATTTATCTTTCAACAACTGCTACTTCTATCCTCCCTGCTCCTAAGGTAAGACTAATTCTAAGAGGAAGTCTTAGCTACTTTTTGCTAAGGAAAAGTGGTTTCAGGTCCCCAGTAGTTGGTGGCAATGGAATCAGAGGCACTAGAGAAACACTCCAAGTTATTTATAGAAGAATTTCAAACAGAATGTAAAATATACACAGTTCCCTTTGATACAGTATATAGTATTTTATAAATTAAAAATCGAGAATGCATGAGAAATCAGCATTGTTCTAGACATAGCATACAAAAAAAAATGCAATACAAAAAAAAAAAAATGCATACAAAAATGTCTATAGCTAGACCCCTAAGGAAGGGGATCCTGCTACTAGAATAGTGTAATTTTGTTTAGCAGAGTATATGTACTATAATGGCATTTACAGTTCATTTGTCAATCAACACATCTATAACACAGACTCTTCTATTAATTGTCTTCCTATAGCATTCACGACTTAAAATTAATTTTTGGATCAAAGTGTCATATTCAGCTGTTTTTGTATAGCAGAAAGAAATAAATGGACCCATTTTTTCTGTGAAAAAAATCTGTACACTGGCTTAGAATTCTCAACCATCCTCTAGCTCTTCAGATGCTAGAATCTAATTTAGACACAGGGTCACCAGCATAGGCCTTTTATGAAAAACTGTTTATAGAGTACCTAATGGCTAAACTCAGTAGTATCTTAACAATGCTGGAAAATACCCAGCCTTGGCTGATAATACATATTTGTAATTCACATATGATGCTATTAATGTGCTCTGCTTAAAGCACAGAGTCCATTTAGGCTTATATAAAGAATTAGTGGGAAAATGTTAGGGTCCTTCTGGGTGACAACTTTAACAGATGACTGCAGTCTCTCCAGGTTCATGTCAGCTGAGGCAAACAAACGCTGCACAATCATAAACCTTTCCATATCCTTCAGAGGAGCCAAGTCTGGGTTTTCAAGATCAGATATTCCATCATCAGAGAGAGCACGGAGCTGAAATGACACATTTAAGCAAATTCACTTAAAAATGTTACAGACAATCCACATAGCTAAATAATAATGTACTTCTAGATGATTATGGGGAAAAATTAAATTGTTATTGTTCTTTAAATTCCCCAAGTGGTGCAGAAAAACCCTTAAGATGTAACAAGAGCTATTTCTCCCAGTCCAGGACCTTACATCTGATTTTTCCAATTTGCCTGGAGTTCTGACTGAATCTCCGTTCTGAATTTTACCTTCTCGATCCCTTAACTTCAGGAGATGAGAAACTTCAGAATGTAACTTTCCCATAGAAACAGTATGTATGGTTTGATTTTTCTTTTTATTTCTTAAATAGTTGCTTGATCTCCTCAAAAGGGTAGGTACCACTGTTTAGTAATGCTTCCTGCCTAAAGAACCTTTGCCCTTGCTATTCCTACCTGGGACACTCCCTCTAGAGTTCCATGTAAACCCTTTTTCTCATCTCTCATTGTCTTCTGCAGTGCCTCTTCAGAAAGGTCTTTCCTACTCTCCCTTCTACCCCCATATCCCAGCCACTATTACCCTACTGTATTTCTGAAACTGTCCTCTTGACAGTAACTGTTTATTCTGTTTTCTAAAACCTAAGCTTTTTAGGAGCCCAGGGCCCTCAATGTGTTGAATGAATGTTAGCTCTTCAGAGAGGCCACTTCAGATGCTACACTAATTGCAAGTTTTCAGAACATTTGAAATTTTGTGACACTTTTTTTTTTTCCAGTTGTACTCTCTACATTAATCTCATCTGGTTTTGAATGCCTGGTAAAAATCAAATTGGCTAATCTTTATAGGTTTACTTATTTTTTTTTAATTGTCAGTAATTATAAAGTATGTATGAATTTCAACTGAATCTGAAGGGAATCCAAAAGATTTCCAAAAATGTCCAAAGCAATGCTAACCTTACTAAAAGCTTGCCCTGAAGGGCAGCAGTCACTTGACTATAAAAATACTTAACCTTATGGGTCTACACCATGTAGATTTACCAACTACCACTCACACAGTGTTACCACAGGCTTTCTACCAGCCTTTGGCCAAGATCAGAAACTCTCAGTTTTGCTTTAGAAAGTGGATTAGGCCTGCTATCTGGTAGAAGAATCACATCCCAGTAATTAAAGAATGAGCTCCACTAGCACAGGTGGCCCACAGCAGACTGTGTGTCTGCAGTCTGGGCAGCATCCAGGTTCCTTCTCTGAACAGCTGCCAGCCCCACGTGCCCACAGGCACTTATAGTCACGCAAAGGGTGGTGGGGCAAAATTAACAGCCTCCACTGATGATTCTACCTGATGCTATTCTATAAGTTTTTCTGAAAGGCTCTCGAAGTTACTCTGGCCACCAGACAAGAGAACATAGGGATGCAGGTACATTTGACACCCAAATTCCTTCAGGAGGCAGGAGCCTATCTAGGGCAGATTATGTGAAGATGCCCAGGAAATTGTTTAAAGGAAAATGTTTTCTTTGTCTATGTTAAGCAGCCCTGGAAAAGCAAACGACTCTATGGGTGGGTTGTTTTGTGTCAGTGTAGAATACCAGTTATCCTGGAACTCCAAATGTGTCCTCCTGGCTACTCTAGGACCAACAAAGAAGAACTTGGAAGGAACACGAAGATCAAATCTAATGCTGACTGCAAGGAAGATGACAAGTGTGAGTTTGTTGGGAAAGGGAATTAGCTAATGTGTTCTTGCGATATTTTGGTAATTTTGTAAATCTTACTAAGGGTAATCTGGGAAATGCTAAGCACTCACCTACTGTCATCCTAATGACCACACACAGGTAATGGTACTTATTGTCTCTATATCCCAACTATACCACCAGACTTGACCCACAGCTGGCTCCAGAACATACATGCTGGCATGTTTCCAAGTAGTTCAGTTTTAGTGGTCAAAGTATAAGAACCCAGCATTCCTCTGGTGGGTAGAAACAACTTTCATTTGTGAATAGGTTCCAAACTGCTCCTTATTCAGAGGTCTTTGCTATACACAGAAATACCTAAGGCACTAGTATTAGTGGTATTAGTGGATGGGTAACAAATTTCAAGATCCTGGCCAGGCATTTAATCTTGATGCCTGCTTCCTAGATCTGGGAGCAGAGCTCTGAGCTTTGCTCTTTTGAGCCTACAGAGCAAATTGGTCTGGGCTATTGGTAATTAACCCAGCCAGGTGTGCTCAGCTACCCTGCCCCAGGCTGAACAACATCTGCCCATCTGGACGCCTCATGGCTCCTTCTATTAATGACCCCGTTTGTAATTTAAAAAGGAAAAGCTTAATCTTGACTTGCTAGGGTTATGGTCATCATCACCTAACTCTTGCTCTTGCCATGAAATTTCTTTAGAACATAGAGCTGAATCAAATCAGTCTAGCCCTAGCACTGCCATTGCAACTAACAGGGTGTCAGGCCCCTTCCCTGCAAAGTTGCAACCAAACCTTAGCCAAAATTCGGTCTCCAAACAGTGGGAAAAGCTTGAGATTTAGAATCTAATGAGAGAGCTCTGCAAGCAAGATCTTTGTACAAATGCTTTTCTCTCAGCCTCAGTCTTCCTATAGGGTAGGATGTCTGGTGTGATGTGGATGGTATATAAAAAAAAGTCAAGTTAGTAATAACACTTGGTTTAACCCATTTTGAGGGGCTACTGTAGATGAAAAATCCTAAAGGTGTTTTATCAGTTGTTAGTGCCCATCCCCACTGAAAGGTTCCTTACCAAGTGACACAGCGAAGGAATAATCTGGAGTTTACAGCAAGCACCCAGCAGAGCTGCTGCATTATCTGGCATTTCTGCAGGAGACAAGAATCAGTCAGTGTCCAAAAAAACAAAACCAAAAAATCCATGGGAACAGATCAGCCCCTGAATTGTATCTAATTTATACTTTAGTGCTTTCCCAACAGAGGACATGCTCAGTAATCACTGAATAATGAATGAATGGTGCTAAACAGGCAGCAAAAGCCTTTTAGAAAATAGATGTTGGAATAAAGTAACGAGCTCTGTGTTCACTAGAGGATAGTCCTTGACATTTCAGTTTGCCAATCAAGAAGAACTGTACAGACTCTAGAAAAAGGAAATCATATTGAAAAGTAGAACCTATCTTTTCACAAAGGAAAGAAGGAAGCCCCTGTCCCTCCCAAAGTCAAAGCAAAGGCTTTGAAGGCCAAGAAAGCAGTGCTGAAATACATCTTTTTTTTTTTTTTTTAAGATTTTATTTATTCATTTGAGAGGGGTAGAGAGAGGGAGAAGCAGACTCCCTGCTAAGCAGGAAGCCTGACATAGGACTTGAACCCAGACACCTGACTGAGCCACTCAGGCAACTCCACATGTCATCTACTTTTTGACAGCCCAAATATCTTCAAAAGAGTGCACCCCAGGAGAAACGAGCTTTACCACTATGCCATCATCAAGTTCCCCTGATTACCAAGTCAGCCATGAAAAAAACAGAAGACAACATACTTATGTTCACTGTGGATATCAAGGCCAACAAGCACCCAATCAAGCAGGCTGTGAAGCTCTTTGACGTTAACATGACTAAGGGCAAAACCCTGATCAGACCCCAGGGAAAGAAGGTGGCATATGTTCAACTGGCTCCTGACTATGAAGCTTTGGATGTTGCCAACAAAACTGGGATCATCTAAACTGAATCTAGCTGAATTAAAAAAAAAAAAAAAATATATATATATATATTATATATATATATATATATAAAATATATATAAGCTAGGATTTGGTGACAAGAGCTGTGTTCGATTCTGCTACAAATTTGGGGTGTGACTTTGAGTATACCTCTATGAGCATGTTTCCTCCTTTGACCAACCATAGTTTGGTTTTTGCAGATTCAGAGAACAGGGTAAAATATAAAGGTTTCCACTTGGGTCGTTAGTCATTTTGGGGAGAAGAATGCAATGTGGGTGGACTAAGGAGTAGCACTGCAGAACCCCCCAGCCCACCACTAGTTCAACACAAGGGACACCAGTGACAGAAGTAGTTGGTGGAGAGCTGCACCAGAAGGGCCCTGCCAAGTCTCAGGGAAAGGGAATCCAAGTCAGTGTTATTCAAAATAGATCTTAAATACCAACCAGGATAAAACAGATGCAGTTTCCAAAACAACCAAATCCCTCAGGGTATAACCTTTGAACTGAGAAGGCAAAAGAGAGGAGAGTGTCACCTGCTATATCATCTGGCCCAGGAACCACTCAAGAACCTGTCTTTTATAAAAAGCATGCCACTGAGGTTCTGATCCAGCAGAGTACAATGTAACATAGCCTATTCCCAAGGAAGGAAGGCTGCTAGGAGGATGGGGCAGCTCCAGGGAATGATCCTGCTTGAGAATCCCCTAAAATTTCATTTAAATATTGTGTGTGTGTGTGCATTTGCCCACAGAAAAGGTCCACAGTCAACAAATTATCAAGGAGGCCCTTATCCCCAGTCAGGAAGATGAAGCTGGGACGTGTCCCCTGGTGGAAGGATCACAGCACTGGAAGAGCAATGACAAAGTCACCTGGGACATGAAGTCCTAGCTGAACCACTGTCACACATCACCCCCATTGTTCATGCTTCCATTCCCTCACTTTTCAGGTGGCTCCTGAGTTCCATGTAATAATCATCATCTACAAAGATGAAGTAACAGCATCTGCTTTATAGAGATTACCAACTAATTTTACTACATTAATTTCCTGCAGGCACAGATAATTATTTTCTCCTACCTCAACACTCTTCCATATTATGACTCTGTTTTACAAATGACACCAAGGGAGTTCGTGCTTAAGGTCACTAAGTGGTTGAGGTGGTGTTGAGAAAGTGTTCAAGAGACAGGCAAGATGCTGGGGTTGAACTGCTTTAAACAAGTCAAGCATGAAGAGGCCGGTTCAAAGTGGAAATGTTGGAAGATCCTGAATTCACTTCCAGCTACATACAGAACAATTGCCTTGGAAAACAAAACTACCAGAGCACCTTCTACACATCTGGCAAATAAAACTGACATCTAAGCAAGTAGGAAAGGCTGAGACACAATCTCACTATAAACCCCACCCTGGGCACAGTGACCCACAATAGGAAGAGAACTAAAAAGCTTCTCTCTGAAGAGCAAAGAGTTTGAACCCCACATTTTTAAGACAGGCACTGGAGAGACCAGCTCCCCAGATATCTAGCTTTGAAAGCCAATGGAGCTCATGTTCTTGAGATCCACAAGGCTGTAACAAGCTGAGAAATGGTTCTTAAATGTCTTGCCCATGAACCTATCTGCAAAAAGTCAGCCCTTTGAAAGGTGTCCAGACTCTCTGAGAAAGAGATTTGTTATCTTAAAGCAGCAATCTGGAGGGCAGACCTCTCAAAAGATCAAGGAGCCTGCTGGAGTACACTGTGAGGATGGTGGCCAGTGCTTACCATATTTGCATCCTTCCTCTGCCACACTCCAAAGGAACAGTATCTCCTGGAGGGATGCTATTACACAAGTCTGATGCTCTAGTTTTTATGGCTGCCAGCCAGTGAATACCTCTTGATCACTTGGCTCTGGTGGCTAGCACGCTTGAGAGCCTGGGCCCTATGGGACTGTAACAAATGGAGAGACAGTTCTTGACTGACTACTACCCCCCTAGTCTTTCTGTGATAGAGGCCTACTTGTAGAAGGAGGGGAAGATCGCAGCTGAATAGGAGGACCCAAGGTTTGCCTCATTCCACAAATATAATTAGGTAACTATCATATCATCCTAAATTCCTCAGAAATCTATCTGAAGACTGGCAGAAAAAACTCCACAAATAAAGGTAGAGAAGAGGCCACAGCAATCAAGGTAGAAAGAACAGAGATGTGGCTTCGGAGAGAAATAGATATGGCAAAAGCAGTGTGAAGGGAGCCATGGTCACAGAGAAGGGCAAAAGATATACTAGCATACAGGAGAACGCACAGGGAAAACAAATCCCCATAACAATTGGCTTGGAAAGCAGAAGGGCTCATATTTTGTGACTCCATGCAACCAGTGGTGCTGAAAGCTGGGAGTTTTAAAGGTTACCATGCTTGGCTCTAGGAGAGCTTGGAGGACATTGCCTGTCTTCTCTCCAAGGGCAGCTGCAAACAGCCTGTGAACATAGAGCCTGGAGACAGGAATGTGAAGAGTACCTAGAGCACATAGTGGAGAGGTTGCTTGCTCATCAGAGAGACAGGGTTCGTGGAGAGACCCCCTCCAAGAGTATAGAAACTGGCCATCTGTGGGAGCTGACATAATGCAAACACATGGTCTTAATTCACTTACACCAAGCCCTGTGGTCTGGAAGAATTGCCCTTTCCATTCATGCTTGCCTCGGTCTCAGGAGAGTAGGCCCCTCCCCAAGAAGACTGCCCCAAACTCCTGCCAACACTGCATCTCCTGATCTGCAAGTTTGGAGGCCTCAGTTCCCATGGCAGCAGTGAGAGATCTCATTATATGCAGACAAGAGCACACCTAGGTAAAATGTGCCACATACAAACCAGAGACCAAACCCTGCCCACAACAGGCAAATGACTAGTCTGAAGGATAAAGACACCAGGACACATTGGAGATACTCCCAGAAGTGCTGGGTCATGGGAAACAGGACACAAAATACTGTAGCAACTATATGTAGGACCTCATTACCCTCAGCTATAGGAGACAGAACTAACTTTACTGACACAGAAACAGAGAATCTGTCCAAAATGAAAAAACAAGACATGGCTATGGCCAGAGATCAAAGTGAAACAGATATAATAGCATGCCTAATAAAGAATTTAAAGCAGTGATCAAAGGAATATGCACTGGACTTGAGAAAAGAGTGAAGCACATCAATGAGACCATTAACGCCGAAGGAATAACATAGCAGAGATAAAGAGCCCAATAAAGTGAGAAATGTGCTTTATGGAATAAACAGCAGGCTAGAAGTACAGGAATTAATGACCTAGAAGACAGAGTAATCAAGTTGAACAAAATAGGGGGGAAAAAAAGAATCCTGCAATAGGGAACGCAGTGACTCCATCAAATATAATGTTCGTGTTTTTGAATCCGAAGAAAGAGACAAGGGGGCAGAGAAGTTATTTGAAGAAATAGCTGGAAACTTTCCTAAACCAGGGAAGGTAACATATCTAGGAGGCACAGAGAAACCCCAAAAAAGCAGATTTACACAAAGACATATTGTAATTAAAAAATAAAAACCGTGATAATGAAAACGTATTAAAAGTGGTAAGACAAGGAAGAGTGTCATATACAAAGAAAACCCCATAAATTAGCTGTCAGTGGATTTTTCAGCATAAACTTTCCAAGCCAGAAAGAAGTACACCATGATATATTCAAAGTGCTGAATGGGAAAAATGGCATCCAAGAATACTCTGTCTACCAAGGCTAATATTCAGAGTAGAAGGAGATAAGAGTTTCCCAAACAAAAACTATAAAGAGCTCACAACGACTAAAGCCTGCAAGAAATATTAAAGGGAACTCTAAGTGGAAAAGAAAGACCAAAAATTATAGTATGAAGGTAGAAAACACAAAAAGCACTAAAATTGAATATTTTTGTGAAAAATCAGTCAGGGCTTAGTGCCTGGATGGCTCAGATGGTTAATTAAGCACCTGCCTTTGGCTCAGGTCCTGATCCTGGGGTCCTGGGATCAAATCCCACATTGGGCTCCTTGTTCCTTAGGGAGTCTGCTTCTCACTCTGCCTCTCTCTGTCCCTCATGAATAAATAAATATAATCTTTAAAAAAATCAGTCAAGGAACTCACAAAATAAAGGATGTAAAATATGACACCATATACCTAAAACACGGGGATAGGAGGAATAAAGAATGGGTTCACACATAAACAACCATCAATTTAATATAGACTATGCAGAAGATGTTATGCCACAAATCAAAAACCACTAATGAATATGCAAAGAATTTTTTAAAAATCCAAATATATCACTAATGAAAACCAGCAAATCATAAAAGATGAGAGGATCAGAGAAAATGTCCAGAAACTGCACAGCAAGTTAATATATATATATATATATATACACACATGTATACATAAACACATATATACCTATATGATTACATTTACATATGCATTTATATATACATAAATATATATATATGGCAATAAGTACATGTCTATCAATAATATTTTGGAATGAGGTTTGCACCTGGGTAGTTCAGTTAAGTGGCTTTTTTTTTTTTTTTAAGATTTTATTTATTTATTTGACAGAGAGAGAGATTCACTGAGAGAGGGAACACAAGCAGGGGGAGTGGGAGAGGGAGAAGCAGGCTTCCTATTGAGCAGAGAGCCCGATGTGGGGCTTGATCCCAGGACCCTGGGATCACGACCTGAGCTGAGGGCAGACACTTAACGACTGAGCCACCCAGGTACTCCATAAGCATTCAGTTCTTGATTTTGGTTCAGGTCATGACCTCAGGGTCCTGACATCAAGGCCCAAGTCAGGCTCAGTGCTGGGTGTGGAACCTGCTTAAGATTCTCTCCCTCTCTGCCCTACCTGTCTTTAGAAAAAGACAAATACATACCTTGAAATGAAAAAAGGACTACATTTTCCAAGCAAAAGACATAAAATGACAGATTAAAAAAAACAAGACCCATCTATATGCTGCCTACAAGAAGAGTCATTTTAGACATAAAAACACCTGCCAAGTGAAACTGAAGGGATAGAGAAACATTGATCATGCAAATGGATGTCAAAAGAAAGCTGGAGTTGCAACACTTATATTGGACAGAAGACTTTAAAACAAAAGCTATAACAATAGACAGAAGACCACTATGTAATAATAAAAGAAATGATACAACAAGAAGATATAACAATTGGAAATACTTATGCAGTCAACATGGGGACACTCAAATACATAAAACAGTAACAACAAAATAGGGAAATAATCTATAATAATAGTAGGGGACTTTAATCCCCACACATCAAAGGACAGATCATCCAAACAGAAAATCAACAACAACAACAACAACAAAAAACAGTGGCTTTGAGAGACACAATGGACCCGATGGATTTAAGATATATTCAGAATATACCCTCCTAAAGAAAGTGTATTCTCTTCAAGTGCACATTGAACATTCTCCAGAACAGATCATGTATTAGGCCACAGAACAAACCTTTGAAACAAATTTAAAAAGATCAAATTCACACCATGCATCTTTTCTGACTACAACATTATGAAATTAGAAGTCAACAAGAAAAACATCTGGAAAGACCACAAATACAAGGAGGTTAAATAACATTCTACTAAATCATCAATGGGTCAACCAGGAAAAGAAATAAGTACTTGGTTGGAAATAAATGAAACTGAAAACATAATAGTCCCTAAAAACTTTGATGCAGCAAAAGTGCTCCTAAGAGGAAAGTATGTAGGAAAACAGGCCTACCTCAAGAAGAAAAATGTCAAACAACCTAATCTTACACCTAAAGGAGCTAGAAAAAGAACAAACAAAACCTAAAGTCAGCAGAAGGAAGAAAGTAATAAAGATTAGAGCAGAAATAAATGATATAGAAATGAAAAAATAGAAAAGCTCAATGAAACAAGGAGCTGGTTCTTTGGGGGAAAAAAAAAAAATCAATAAAATTGATAAGTCAACCAGCCAGACTTATGGAGAAAAAAAAGAAAGGACCCAAATAAATAAAATCACAAAAGAGATTAGAAATAAACACCACAGAAATATAACTGTAAGAGAATATTATGAAAAACTATATGCCAACAAACTGAACAACCTAGAAGAAATGGATAAATTCCTAGAAACATAACCGACCAAAACTGAAGCAGGAAGAAATAGAAAATTTGAAATTACCAGCAACAAAATTGAATCAATAATTTAAAAATTCCCAACAAAACTCCAAGACCAGATAGTTTCATAAGCAAATTATACCAAACATTTAAAGAAGAGTTTTATCTATTCTTCTTAAACTATTCCAAAAACTAGGAAAGGAAGGAAAACTTCCAAATTCATTCTATGAGACCAGTATTAGCCTGATACCAAAATTAAAGACACCACAAAAAAACAAGAACTACAGGCCGAGATCTCTGATGAACATAATGCGAATATCCTCGACAAAATACCAGCAAACAGAATCCGATAATACATTAAAAAAATCATTCACCATGACCAAGAATTTATTCCTGGATTGCAAGGGTGATTCAATATTTGTAAATCAATCACATGACACATCACATCAATAAGATCAAAGATAAGAACCATATGATAATTTCCAATAGACACTGAAAAAAGCATTTGACAAAGTATAACATCCATTCATGGCAAAAACCCTCAATAAAGTAGGTATAAAGGAACATAGTACAACATAATATAGGCCATTTATAAAAAACCCACAGCTAACATCATCCTCAGTGGGGACAAACTGAGAGCCCTTCCCCTAAGGTTAGGAATAAGACAATGATGTCCACTCTTGGCACTTTTACTCAACATAGTACTGGAAATCCTAGCCACAGCAATCAGACAACAACAACAACATAAATGAAAGGCATTCAAATTGGCAAGGAAGAAGACAAACTTTCACTCTTTGCGGATGACATACTATATATATAGAAAAACTGCTAAAATGGATAAACAAATTCAGTAAAGTAGCAGGATACAAAATCAATCTATAGATACCCATTGCGTTTCTTTCCTTTTTTTTTTTTTTTTTTTTTTTTAAGATTTTATTTATTTGATAGCAGGGGGAGTGACAGGAGAGGGAGAAGCAGGCTCCCCACTGAGTAGGGAGCCTGATGCGGGGCTCAGTCCCACGACCTTGGGATCATGACCTGAGCCAAAGACAGACACTTAACCAAGTGAGCCATCCAGGCACCCCTGTTGCATTTCTATATACCGATAATGAAGCAGCAGATAGAGAAATTAAGGAAACAGTCCCATTTATTGTTACACCAAAAATAATAAGATACTTAGGAATAAACGTAAACAAAAAGATAAAAGATTGTACTCTAAGAACTATAAAATATTGATGAAAAAATTGAGGACAATATAAAGGAACAGATTTTGTGTGCTTGTATTGGATAAACAAATATTGTTAATATATCTACACAACCCAAAGCAATTCTACATATTTAATGCTATCTCTATCAAAATTCCAACAGCACTTTTTACAGAACTAGAACAAATAATCCTAAAATTTGTGTGGAACCACAAAAGACTCCTTATAGCCAAGGCAGTCTTGAAAAACCAAAGCAAAGCTGGAAGCATCACAATTCTGGATATTAATTCATTATATTATATTCATTATTATTCATTATATTACATATATATAAAATTCATTATATTGTAAAGCTGCAGTAATCAAAACAGGATGATCCTGGCACAAAAACAGACATATAGATCATTGGACCAAAAGAGAAGACCCAGAAATAAGCCCACAATTATATGGTCAGTTAATCTCAACAAAGCAGGAAAGAATATCCGACGGGAAAAAGACAATCTCTTCAACAAATGGTGTTGGGAAAACTGGGCAACAACATGCAAAAGAATGAAACTGGACCACTCGAAATGGATTAAAAAGCTAAATATAAGTCAGGAAACCATGAAAATCCTAGAAAAGAGCACAGCAACTATTTTCTAGGTATGTCTTCTGAGGCAAGGAAACAAAAAGGCAGCAATGGAGAAGATATTTGCACTGTCCTCTCTATTAAAGGGTTAGTATTCAAAACTTATACAGAACTATATCTCAACATCCAAAAAACAATCCAATTAATCTCATTTTTTATGAGAAGACGGGGCACCTGGGTGGCTCAGTGGGTTAAAACCTCTGCCTTCAGCTCAGGTCATGATCCCAGAGTCCTGGGATGGAGCCCCGCATGGGGCTCTCTGCTCAGCAAGGAGCCTGCTTCCTCCTCTCTCTCTCTCTGCCTGCCTCTCTGCCTACTTGTGATCTCTGTCAAATAAATAAATAAAATCTTTAAAAAAAAAAATGAGAAGACATGAATAGACATTCCTCCAAAGAAGACAAAGATACCAACAGACACATGAAAAGATGCTCATCATCAGGTAAATGCACATCAAACCTACAAAGAGATATCACCTCACGACTGTCAAAACAGCTGAAATCAACAACACAAGAAGCAACGGGTGTTGGCAAGGATGTGGAGAAAACGGAACCCTCCTGCACTGTTATTGGCAATGCAAACCAGTACAGCCACTGTGTGGAAAAAGTATGGAGGTTTCTCAACAAGTTAAAAATAGAATTACCCTAACATCCAGGAATTGCGCTATAGGTATTTACCTAAAGAATACAAAAGCAGTAATTCAGAGGGGTACATGCAAACCTATATTTATTGCAGCGTTATTTACAATAGCCAAGTTATAGAAGCAGCCAAGTGTCCATGGATAGATGAATGAATGGAGAAGATGTGAGATATGTATACACACACACATATACACACACAATGGAATATTACTTAGCCATAAAAAGGAATGAAATCTTGCCATGCACGAGTACATGGATGTTGCTAGGGAGTATAATGCTAGGTGAAACAAGTCTATCAGAGAAAAACAAATACCATAAAATTTCACTCATGTGGAAATTAAGAAACAAAACAAATGAACAACAAAAAATAAAAATAAAAAAAAAAAAAAACACAAGAAACAGACTCTCAACATAGAGAACAAACCGATGGTTACCAGAGGGGAGGTGGATGGGAGGATGGGTGAAATAGATGATGGATATTAAATAATACACTTATCATGAGCACTGAGTAATATGTATAGAATTGTTGGATCACTATATTGGATACCTGAAACTAACATAATGCTGTATGTTAACTATACTGGAATTAAAATTTTAAAGTTAATAAAAGAAAAAATGTGTAATTCTAAATAGTAGTAAAAATACTATACAATAATTTGTTAAGGCATACACAAGATATAAAGGTATAAATTGTGACATCAAAACCTTAAAATGTGGTGGAGGAGGTAGTAAGACTGTAGGGCTTTTAGAATGCATTCAAACTTTAGTTGTTACCAACTTAAAATAGACTATTATAGGGGTATAAGGGTGCCTGGGTGGCTTAGTTGTTTAAGCATCTGCCTTTGGCCAGGTCATTATCATCCCAGGGTTCTGGGATTGAACCCCACCTTGTGCTCCCTGCTCAGTGGGCAATCTGATTCTCCCTCTCTCTTCCTTTGTCCTCCCCTCAGCTCGTGCTTGCTCGCTTGCTCTCAAATAAAATCTTTTAAAAAATTACTTATAAAAATAGGTTTTTATATATAAGCATCCATGGTAACTGCAAAGCAACAACCTATAGTAGATAGAGAACAGAATGTAAGCATACAACTATAGAAAATCAAGAGAGCAAGAGAAGGAACAAAAAACTACAAAACAGCTGCAAAATAATTTCTTTTAAAGATTTTATTTATTTATTTGACAGATGGAGATCACAAGTAGGCAGAGAGGCAGGCAGAAAGAGATGGAGAAGCAGGATCCCTGCTGAGCAGAGAGCCCGATGCAGGACTTAATCCCAGGACCCTGGGATCATGACCTGAGCCGAAGGCAGAGGCTTTAATCCACTGAGCCACCCAGGCGCCCAATAATTTTTAATAGCAATAAGTATATACCTATTATTAAATTAATATAAATTTATAAATATAAATATAAATGGACTAAATTCTCCAGTCAAAAAACATAGAGTGGCTAAATGGGAAAAATAGTTAAAGATCCATCTATATGCTGCCTACAAGAGACTCACTTAAGATGTCAAGACAGGGAGAGGGAGTCAAGATGGCGGAGAAGTAGCAAGCTGAGACTGCTTCAGCTAGCCGGAGATCAGCTAGATAGCTTATCTAAAGATTGCAAACACCTGAAAATCCATCGGCAGATCGAAGAGAAGAAGAACAGCAATTCTGGAAACAGAAAAACAACCACTTTCTGAAAGGTAGGACCGGCGGAGAAGTGAATCCAAAGCGACGGGAAGATAGACCCCGGGGGGAGGGGCCGGCTCCCGGCAAGCGGCGGAGCAACCGCGCACAAAATCAGGACTTTTAAAAGTCTGTTCCGCTGAGGGACATCGCTCCAGAGGCTAAACCGGGGCGAAGCCCACGCAGGGTCAGCGTGGCCTCAGGTCCCGCAGGGTCACAGAAGGATCGGGGGTGTCTGAGTGTCGCAGAGCTTGCGGGTATTGGAACGGGAAAGCCGGCTACAGAGACAGAGCCGACAGTAAGCTCGCAGCTCCGTGTTACCTTGAACCGGTCGCAGGCTCGGTGAGCTCGGAGCGCGGCCGGAGGTCAGGCAGACGGGAGTAACTGGGCGCTGTTCTCTGAGGGCGCACTGAGGAGTGGGGCCCTGGGCTCTCGGCTCCTCCGGGCTGGAGACCAGGAGGCCGCCATTTGTATTCCCGTCCTCTGGAACTCTACGGAAAGCGCTCAGGGAACAAAAGCTCCTGAAAGCAAACCCGAGCGGATTACTCACCCCGGCCCCGGGTAAGGGCGGTGTAATTCCGCCTGGGGCAAAGACACTTGAGAATCACTACAACAGGCCCCTCCCCCAGAAGATCAACAAGAAATCCAGCCGAGACCAAGTTCACCTACCAAGGAGTGCGGTTTCAATACCAAGGAGAGCAGCAGAATTCCAGAGGAGGAGAAAGCCAAGCACGGAACTCATGGCTTTTTTCCTGTGATTTTTTTTAGTCTTGCAGTTAATTTAATTTTTTCTTTTTCATTTTTTTTTTTCTCGCCTTCGGGTAAAATTTTTTTTTTTAACTGTTACCTTTTTCTTTTTTAACGATTTTTTACTAGTTTATCTAATATATATATATATTTTTTTACATTTTTCTTAGGTGTTTTCTTTTTTTAAAAAAATTCTTTTCTTTTCTTTTCTTTTCTTTTTTTTTTTTTTTTCTTTTTTCTTTCTTCCTTTTTGAACCTCTTTTTATCCCCTTTCTCCCCACTCACGATTTTGGATCTCTTCTAATTTGGCTAAAGCATATTTTCCTGGGGTTGTTGCCACCCTTTTAGTATTTTACTTGCCCCTTCATTTACTCTTATCTGGACAAAATGACAAGACGTAAAAATTCACCACAAAAAAAAGAACAAGAGGCAGTACCGAAGGCTAGGGACCTAATCAATACAGACATCGGTAATATGTCAGATCTAGAGTTCAGAATGACAATTCTCAAGGTTCTAGCCGGGCTCGAAAAAGGCATGGAAGATATTAGAGAAACCCTCTCGAGAGATATAAAAGCCCTTTCTGGAGAAATAAAAGAACTAAAATCTAACCAAGTTGAAATCAAAAAAGCTATTAATGAGGTGCAATCAAAAATGGAGGCTCTCACTGCTAGGATAAATGAGGCAGAAGAAAGAATTAGTGATATAGAAGACCAAATGACAGAGAATAAAGAAGCTGATCAAAAGAGGGACAAACAGCTACTGGACCACGAGGGGAGAATTCGAGAAATAAGTGACACCATAAGACGAAACAACATTAGAATAATTGGGATTCCAGAAGAAGAAGAAAGTGAGAGGGGAGCAGAAGGTATACTGGAGAGAATTATTGGGGAGAATTTCCCCAATATGGCAAAGGGAACGAGCATCAAAATTCAGGAGGTTCAGAGAATGCCCCTCAAAATCAATAAGAATAGGCCCACACCCCGTCACCTAATAGTAAAATTTACAAGTCTCAATGACAAAGAGAAAATCCTGAAAGCAGCCCGGGAAAAGAAGTCTGTAACATACAATGGTAAAAATATTAGATTGGCAGGCCAGAAAGAGCTGGCATGATATTTTCAGAGCACTAAACGAGAAAAACATGCAGCCAAGAATACTATATCCAGCTAGGCTATCATTGAAAATAGAAGGAGAGATTAAAAGCTTCCAGGACAAACAACAACTGAAAGAATTTGCAAATACCAAACCAGCTCTACAGGAAATATTGAAAGGAGTCCTCTAAGCAAAGAGAGAGCCTACAAGTGGTAGATCAGAAAGGAACAGAGACCATATACAGTAACAGTCACCTTACAGGCAATACAATGGCACTAAATTCATATCTCTCAATAGTTACCCTGAATGTGAATTGGCTAAATGCCCCTGTCAAAAGACACAGGGTATCAGAATGGATAAAAAAACAAAACCCATCTATATGTTGCCTCCAAGAAACTCATTTTAAGCCCGAAGACACCTCCAGATTTAAAGTGAGGGGGTGGAAAAGAATTTACCATGCTAATGGACATCAGAAGAAAGCAGGAGTGGCAATCCTTATATCAGATCAATTAGATTTTAAGCCAAAGACTATAATAAGAGATGAGGAAGGACACTATATCATACTCAAAGGGTCTGTCCAACAAGAAGATTTAACAATTTTAAATATCTATGCCCCCAATGTGGGAGCAGCCAACTATATAAACCAATTAATAACAAAATCAAAGAAACACATCAACAATAATACAATAATAGTAGGGGACTTTAACACTCCCCTCACTGAAATGGACAGGTCATCCAAGCAAAAGATCAGCAAGGAAATAAAGGCCTTAAATGACACACTGGACCAGATGGACATCACAGATATATTCAGAATATTTCATCCCAAAGCAACAGAATACACATTCTTCTCTAGTGCACATGGAACATTCTCCAGAATAGATCACATCCTCGGTCCTAAATCAGGACTCAACCGGTATCAAAAGATTGGGATCATTCCCTGCATATTTTCAGACCACAATGCTCTAAAGCTAGAACTCAACCACAAAAGGAAGTTTGAAAAGAACCCAAATACATGGAGACTAAACAGTATCCTTCTAAAGAATGAATGGGTCAACCGGGAAATTAAAGAAGAATTGAAAAAAATCATGGAAACAAATGATAATGAAAATACAACGGTTCAAAATCTGTGGGACACAACAAAGGCAGTCCTGAGAGGAAAATATATAGCGGTACAAGCCTTTCTCAAGAAACAAGAAAGGTCTCAGGTACACAACCTAACCCTACACCTAAAGGAACTGGAGAAAGAACAAGAAAGAAACCCTAAGCCCAGCAGGAGAAGAGAAATCATAAAGATCAGAGCAGAAATCAATGAAATAGAAACCAAAAAAACAATAGAACAAATCAACGAAACTAGGAGCTGGTTCTTTGAAAGAATTAATAAAATTGATAAACCCCTGGCCCGACTTATCAAAAAGAAAAGAGAAAGGACCCAAATAAATAAAATCATGAATGAAAGAGGAGAGATCACAACTAACACCAAAGAAATACAAACTATTATAAGAACATACTATGAGCAACTCTACGGCAATAAATTTGACAATCTGGAAGAAATGGATGCATTCCTAGAAACATATAAACTACCACAACTGAACCAGGAAGAAATAGAAAGCCTGAACAGACCCGTAACCAGTAAGGAGATTGAAACAGTCATTAAAAATCTCCAAACAAACAAAAGCCCAGGGCCAGACGGCTTCCCGGGGGAATTCTACCAAACATTTAAAGAAGAACTAATTCCTATTCTCCTGAAACTGTTCCAAAAAATAGAAATGGAAGGAAAACTTCCAAACTCATTTTATGAGGCCAGCATCACCTTGATCCCAAAACCAGACAAGGATCCCACCAAAAAAGAGAGCTATAGACCGATATCCTTGATGAACACAGATGCGAAAATACTCAACAAAATACTAGCCAATAGGATTCAACAGTACATTAAAAAGATTATTCACCACGACCAAGTGGGATTTATTCCAGGGCTGCAAGGTTGGTTCAACATCCGCAAATCAGTCAATGTGATACAACACATCAATAAAAGTAAGAACAAGAACCATATGATACTCTCAATAGATGCTGAAAAAGCATTTGACAAAGTACAACATCCCTTCCTGATCAAAACTCTTCAAAGTGTAGGGATAGAGGGCACATACCTCAATATCATCAAAGCCATCTATGAAAAACCCACCGCAAATATCATTCTCAATGGAGAAAAACTGAAAGCTTTTCCGCTAAGGTCAGGAACACGGCAGGGATGTCCATTATCACCACTGCTATTCAACATCGTACTAGAGGTCCTAGCCTCAGCAATCAGACAACAAAAGGAAATTAAAGGCATCCAAATCGGCAAAGAAGAAGTCAAATTATCACTCTTCGCAGATGATATGATACTATATGTGGAAAACCCAAAAGACTCCACTCCAAAACTGCTAGAACTTATACAGGAATTCAGTAAAGTGTCAGGATATAAAATCAATGCACAGAAATCAGTTGCATTTCTCTACACCAACAGCAAGACAGAAGAAAGAGATATTAAGGAGTCAATCCCATTTACAATTGCATCCAAAACCATAAGATACCTAGGAATAAACCTAACCAAAGAGACACAGAATCTATACTCAGAAAACTATAAAGTACTCATGAAAGAAATTGAGGAAGATACAAAGAAATGGAAAAATGTTCCATGCTCCTGGATTGGAAGAATAAATATTGTGAAAATGTCTATGCTACCTAAAGCAATCTACACATTTAATGCAATTCCTATCAAAGTACCATCCATCTTTTTCAAAGAAATGGAACAAATAATTCTAAAATTTATATGGAACCAGAAAAGACCTCGAATAGCCAAAGGGATATTGAAAAAGAAAGCCAACGTTGGTGGCATCACAATTCCGGACTTCAAGCTCTATTACAAAGCTGTCATCATCAAGACAGCATGGTACTGGCACAAAAACAGACACATAGATCAATGGAACAGAATAGAGAGCCCAGAAATAGACCCTCAACTCTATGGTCAACTAATCTTTGACAAAGCAGGAAAGAATGTCCAATGGAAAAAAGACAGCCTTTTCAATAAATGGTGCTGGGAAAATTGGACAGCCACATGCAGAAAAATGAAATTGGACCATTTCCTTACACCACACACAAAAATAGACTCAAAATGGATGAAGGACCTCAATGTACGAAAGGAATCCATCAAAATCCTTGAGGAGAACACGGGCAGCAACCTCTTCGACCTCTGCCGCAGCAACATCTTCCTAGGAACAACGCAAAAGGCAAGGGAAGCAAGGGAAAAAATGAACTACTGGGATTTCATCAAGATCAAAAGCTTTTGCACAGCAAAGGAAACAGTTAACAAAATCAAAAGACAACTGACAGAATGGGAGAAGATATTTGCAAACGACATATCAGATAAAGGACTAGTGTCCAGAATCTATAAAGAACTTAGCAAACTCAACACCCAAAGAACAAATAATCCAATCAAGAAATGGGCAGAAGACATGAACAGACATTTCTGCAAAGAAGACATCCAGATGGCGAACAGACACATGAAAAAGTGCTCCATATCACTCGGCATCAGGGAAATACAAATCAAAACCACAATGAGATATCACCTCACACCAGTCAGAATGGCTAAAATCAACAAGTCAGGAAATGACAGATGCTGGCGAGGATGCGGAGAAAGGGGAACCCTCCTACACTGTTGGTGGGAATGCAAGCTGGTGCAGCCACTCTGGAAAACAGCATGGAGGTTCCTCAAAATGTTGAAAATAGAACTGCCCTATGACCCAGCAATTGCACTATTGGGTATTTACCCTAAAGATACAAATGTAGTGATCCAAAGGGACACATGCACCCGAATGTTTATAGCAGCAATGTCCACAATAGCCAAACTATGGAAAGAACCTAGATGTCCATCAACAGATGAATGGATCAAGAAGATGTGGTATATATACACAATGGAATACTATGCAGCCATCAAAAGAAATGAAATCTTGCCATTTGCAACAACGTGGATGGAACTAGAGCATATCATGCTTAGCGAAATAAGTCAAGCAGAGAAAGACAACTATCATATGATCTCCCTGATATGAGGAAGTGGTGATGCAACATGGAGGCTTAAGTGGGTAGAAGAATAAATGAAACAAGATGGGATTGGGAGGGAGACAAACCATAAGTGACTCTTAATCTCACAAAACAAACTGAGGGTTGCCGGGGGGAGGGGGTTGGGGAGAAGGGGGTGGGATTATGGACATTGGGGAGGGTATGTGATTTGGTGAGTGCTGTGAAGTGTGTAAACCTGGTGATTCACAGACCTGGGGATAAAAATATATGTTTATAAAAAAATATATGTTTATAAAAAATAAAAAATTTAAAAAAAAATAAATAAATAAATAAATAAATAAATAAAAATTAAAAAAAAAAAAAAAAAAAGATGTCAAGACAGGACTGAAAGTTGGTAAAAGGTATTCCATCTAAATGGAAACCAAAAGAAAGGGGGCATAGCTAAATTTAAACAAAATAGACCTTAAAACAAAAACTGTAATAAGACAAAGAAGTACATTATATAATGAGAAATGGGTCAGTATAACAAGAAAATATAACACATTTATGCATTCAACACAGGAGCACCTAAATATATAAAGTAAACATTAACAGACTGAGGAGAGAAATACACAGCAATATAATAATAGTAGAGACATCATACCCCACTTATCAGAGATAGATCATCCAGACAAATGATCATCAGGGAATGCTCAGCCTTAACACATTAAGATGGACTTAACAGATATATACAGAATATTCCCTCGGTTAGATCACATGTTATGCCACAAAACAAGTCTTAATAAATTTAAGAAGACTGTGATTGGAAAAATGCTCAGTGTGATTTCAGCAGTATAAAACTAAAACCAATTAACAGAAGAAACTGGAAAAGTCACAAATGTATAGACATCAACAATTAGAAGTGAAATTATTGAAATTAGAAGTCAAAGGAGAATTCAAAAGGTACCTAGGGACAAATGAAAATGGAAATATAATATACTGAAACTCATTAGATGCAGTAAAGGCAATTCAAGAGGGAAGTTCATGGCAATAATTTCCCTTAAGAAACAAGAAAAATCTCAAATATACATCTAAATTTATACCTGAAAGAACTAGGAAGGGAATAATAAACTTAGCCCAAACTTAGTAAAAGGAAGTAACAAAAGATCATAGTGGAAATAAATGAAATAGAGACTAGAAAGACCAATACGATTAAGAGCTGGTTCTTTGAAAAGATAAAATTGATAAACCTTTAGCTATACTCACCAAGAAATAAAATACTCAAGTAAATACAATCAGAAATGAAAGAGAAATTACAACTGATAACACAGACATAAAAGGATCTTGAGAAACTACTATGAGCATCTACACACCAACAAACTCGACATGCTAGAAGAAATGGATGAATTCCTCCAAACATACAACTGACCAAGACAAAATCAGGAAGAAATAGAAAAACTGAATCAGTAACGAAAAACCTCCTAACAAACAAAAGTCCAGAACCAGATGGCTTCATGGGTGAATGCTATGAAATATTTAAAGAAAAATTAGGGCAACATCTTCGGGTCCCCTCCCTCCTTGGGAGCATTATACTATTACTTTGTTACAACTCAGTAAGTCACTCAATAAACCTTACTTTGCTGCCCACCAAAAAAGGAAAGAAAAGAAAAAGTAACTGGGGCACCCGGCTGGCTCAGTTGGTGAGCATGTGACTCTTGATCTCAGGGTCATGCGTTCAAGTCTCACACTGGACATAAAGCTTACTTAAATAAAAATAAAATCTAAAGAAAAACTAATGCTAATCCTTTTCAAATTCTTGGAATCTCCTTTTCAAGGCCAGTATTACCATGACAACAAAACTAGACAAGGAAGCCACAAGAAAATTGACAGACCAATATCCCTGATGAACACAGATGCAAAAGTCCTCAACAAAATATTCACAAACTGACTTTAATGGTACATTAAAATGCTCATACACCATAATGAAATGGGATTAGTTCCAGGAATGCAAGGATAGCTGAACTTCCACAAATCAATCAACATGATACACCACAGTAACACAATGAAGGATAAGAATCATGATCATCTCAATAGATGCAGAAAAAGCATTTGACAAAATTCAACATCCATTTATGATAAAAAACAAAAAAAAGTTGTCAATAAAGTATAGGGGTCATGCACCTCGACATGAAAAGGCTATATATGACAAGCCCACAGCTAACATCATTAATGGTGAAAAGCAGAAAGCTTTTCCTCTAAGATCAGAAACAAGACAAGGATGCCCACTCTCACCACTTTTATTCAATATTGTATTAGAAATCCTACCCAGAGCAATTAGGCTAGAAGAGGAAATAAAACACATCAAAACTGGAATGAAAGAAGTAAGACAGTCACTATTTACAGATGACATGGTACTATACATAGAAAATAAAGACTTCACCAGAAAAACTATTAGAATAAATTCAGACAAGTTACAGAATACAAATCAATATACAAAACTGTTGTTTCTATATACTAATAATCAGAAAAGAAATTAAGAAAATTCCATTTGTAATTACATCCAAAAAAAATAAAATAACTAGGAATAAATTTAATCAAGGAGGCAAAAGACCTCTACACTGAAAACTACAGGAAAATGATGAAAGAAATTGAAGAAGATATAAATAAATGGAAAAATAGTCTGTGCTTGTGAATTGGAAGAATATGAATGTAATATTAATGTCCATACTACCCAAAGCAATGTACAGATTAGATGCAATCTTTATCAAAATTCCAATGGCATTTTTCACAGAAATAGAAAAACATGTATGGAATTCTAAAACATGTATGGAACCACAAAAGACCCCAAATAACCAAGGCAATCTTGAGAAAGAAGATCAAAGCTGGAGGCATCACATCATCTTATTTCAAACTATATTACAAAGCTGTACTAATGAAAACAGTATGACACTGGCATAAAAACAGACTATATAGCTCAATGGAACAGAATAGAGAGCCCAGAAATTAAACCCATTTGGACCATTAATTTACAACAAAGAGCCAGAAATGCACAATGGGGAGAGGATAATCTCTTCAGTAAGCGGCACTGGGAAAACTGAACAGCCATATCCAAAGCCATAAAGGAAGAAACTGAATCACTATTATACACCATACAAAAAAATTAACTCGAAATGGATCAAGGATTTGAACATAAGCCTGAAACCATAAAAACCCTAGAAGAAAACAGCAAAGGTAATAAGCTCCTTGAGACTGCGTTTGGTGTCAAATCCAAAAATATCATCACTAAGACCAAAGGTAACAAAACCAAAATTAAGTAGGACTACATCAAACCAAAGAACTTCTGCACGGCAAAGGAAATCAAAAAATTAAATGGCAACCTATTGAATGGGAAAAAAATATTTACAAAGATAATTCTGAGAAAGTGTTAATGTCCAAAATATAAAAGGGCTCATGTAACTCAATAGCAAAATAAAATGAAACAAAAAAATCCAAACCATTTGATTTAAATAAGCAGAGGATCTGCATGAAAAGGCACTTAATGACTTAATGGTACTAATCTTCAGAGAAATGCAGATCAGAATTGCAGTGAGATACTACCTCACACCCGTTAGAATGGCTATTTTTCAAAAAGACGAGAAATAACAAGCATTGGTGAGGATATGGAGAAAAGGGAATCCTTGTGCACTGTTGGTAGGAATGTAAATTAGTGCAGCCACTATAGTAAATCATGAGCATGTAATGTACAACATGATGTCTATAGTTACAACACTATACTGTGTGTTTGAAAGTTGCTAAGAATGTTAAAAATTCTATAAGAAAAATTTTAACTATGTATGGGGTGATGGATATTAACTAGACATATTGTGATCATTTTACAATGTATACAAATATGGAATCATAGTATACCTTAAACTAATACGATGTAAGTTTTATCTCAATTTTTAAAAGACATGGTGAAGCTGGTAACTGGTGTTATTCAGAAATCTGCAGATAGGACTCAAGGAGAGGCCATTTTCCATTCCAGTATTTTCCCCAGGTTCTAAAGAGAGAAGACTGTTTTCATAAAAAGAAAAGGGCAACTCAGAAGGGCCGAGGATTAGGAGCAACACTAATGGAAGGGCTTTACAATGAAAGAGCTGATCTGACCTCCGCAGTGATTGACATGTAAATGAGATAACAGTTCAAAGAGATGCAAGAGGGCATGGTGGGTTCGGAAATTGACTATTTTCAGCTAAACTTCAAGATTCCACTAACCCCAAGCTTCCAGCTCAGGAACAGCAAATAAGTCTCATGTTATGAGTCAACTCCCAGCGGCTCCCTGTGTGCAAGGTTTCAGTGTGATACATTCATGATGTCAGACACATGCTGCATATTTCATATCACTGAACTAGCCAATTGATAGAAATATTTCAATAAGTAATAAGGTATGTGAAGAAAATGCCCTCCACATGCTGGAACACTCTGGGCAATAGATTAGCCCCTGATAGAATGACTATATTTAAAAACTCTAGTACAACACTGATGTTAACTTCAGGAGCAAAAGCTCTCTGGTGATGTTCCACAGGCCTCTATCTTGTGTCCTGTCCCAGCCAAAACTTTTATCCATAACTTAGATAGAGAGCATCTAAACCTGAGAGAGGGATCCTCTCTGACTAATTTTGTAAAAACTGAAGATCTCCTTGCCCTTTGTTCTTCTCCGGCACTGGGGAGGAACCATAAATGCATCCTGAAATCAGTACCTCAAATAATATCACCAGGAAGCAAAGTTGTGGAGACAAGGATCAAGGCTGATGGGCCAGGCAGGTCTTGCCTTTCCTTGAAGGAAATGAAAGCCCACACAGAATGGCTACCTTCTGATATCGCAACCCCTCTGGCATGGGGAATCCTGGATGGCAGTGGTAGAGGAATGGCAGGGCAGGGTCCACTGCTAGGTGATAACTCCATGGCTGTGCCCCTGGGAGAGCCATCTCAAGATCAGGGTAGAGGGTTTTGTTGCTATTGGGCCCAGCATCCTAGTGTATCAGGATGCTCTCCACACTCCCCCTGCCCAAATGTCCACAAAGTGGCCAACAAGTTTGCAAAGAGGATCAGAAGTACCAAAACACTAGGGGAGAGAGCAGGTGCCAGATGAAAGCCATGGCCACGCAGCAGTGTCAAAGCCCAAGAGTGAACCACAGGCTATGTTTGAGGAGATGCCTTCCTGTGTTGCTGAGGATGTGTGCCGGTAGACAGCTCTCCCCAGAGGGGGAGAGAGACATGAGAGGAGACTGGTGTCACACAAGTCTGTGGTTTTTCACAGCAGTCATAAAAGCTTCCTCAGCTTGCCACTTACCGTCCCTGTACTGCTGAAAGGGAGGGAACAGCATGTACCAATTCTTCCATATACCAAATCTTCCAGTAAGCAAAGCAATTTCAAAGTAACAACAGCATTTCTTTCTTTTTCCATACCTGCTAGTGCACTGACCAGGAAGTAGGCTGTAGAAAAGAGCTTCTGGTTGCTGACTGCATCCTCCAGGCCTGGACACCCACCCTGCACTCTGTACCCGACCAAGCATAGGAAAGCTGTGAGGTCCTGCTGCTGTGGGGGCTTCAGCTCCCCCAGTGTTGCCAGTGGGGATGACAGGCCACTGACCACATCCTCACACTGCAGGGGGAAGAGAAAAGAGAAAGATCTAGTAAAGCCAAAGGCCAAGCTGAGCCTCTGCCCCACGACAAGCTGCTGCTTACCCTTCCACTATCTCCCAAGTAAAGAAAGCCCTGTATTCTTTTCTGTTTTGAAATCACTAATCTTTCGTAAGTAAACAGGCTTGCCCAGTACTATTCTTTCACAGAGAAGGGAGGAGGGATGCAGGAACTATGGATAGAACCTTTCAGGACAAGGCAGGTTCTGTCAGGAACAGGTGACTATAAGCAGAACTAAGGAGGGGTACATAAAAGCATTGTCCCATCATGGTTCTCCAGCTTTAAACCTGGGCACACCAACCACCAACCACATTCCCAGCCGGGCGCAAGGCAGCATCAGTCATCCACACTGGGCCACTGGGAGGTGGGTGGCCGTGCCAGGGAGGGCCACCTCAGCCAGCTCAGCACCACCTAGCGAGCTCGCTTCCATCGAAACCTCCACATCAGATGCATTCATAGAAAAGCTCACCGGCCCCACCTGGGCAGCTTGCTCCCGCACCTGACAGGGCAGCTGATGTTCTTTCCAAAGGATACTGATCTGACATTTCCCTCTTGTAAGGAGCTATGTTAGGAAGTATGAGTCGGTGGGCTTTTTGAAACATCTGTGTTCTTGGGCTAGCACACCATCCTGCGAGCTCCAGATCCTCCAGAACACCCAGATCTCCTGGATGGCTGGACTGTTTCTACAACTGCAGATTCCATCACTGGTAGCTAAGCTCTTTTGCCACAGTCCAGTTGCAAGAGGGAAAAATAGCATGAATGGTCCCCTGAAACCAGTAAGCATTGAATCAGAAAATCAGAGTTCAAAAACTCTGAATAACAGAATAACAAAACAAAACAAAAAACTAAGTCATCTTAACAGTGCCCCAGCCTTCTTAACAAAGGAGCACAAAGTCTGGCAGGTTGGCAGCTGGTGTGTCCTTTACCATTTGTACAACTAATAGTTAAGGAACTCAACCTCTCCAGAAAATCCTTCTGCTACAAAACAGAAAAATACAAAGGCCTGCTTTTTAATCTATCCTAAGTAGAGTAGGTTGACTTATTGAACTCTACCACATAGCCCCCTTGTAGTGGGGTTGAATTGAGGCCCCTCAAACATAGGTTTACCTAGAACTCCAGAGTATGACCTTATTTGGAATAAGAGAAAGAGTTTTTGAAGATATAATGAAGGTAAGGATCTCAATACGAGATGCTCCTGGACTGGAGTGGGCCCCGTATCCAATGGTGAGTGTCCTTTAATGGAAAAAGGGGAGGACACTGACACAGGATAGAGGCATGGGGAGACATGGAGCAGTGTGGCCATAAGCCAAGGAGCATCAGGGGCCACCAAAGCTGGAAGAGGCAAGGTAGTGTTTTCCACCTGAGCCTGTGGGTGAAGAAAGGCCCTGCTGACATGCCAGCTCCAGACTTCTGGCCTCCAGACCCAAATCTAACAGAATAAATTTCTGTGGTTCCAAGCCACAGAGTTTGTAATAACTTGTTACAACAGCCCTTAGGGAACCAATCTACCCTTTGACATCTTACATCAGGCACCTTTTTTCAGTTAGAACACTAAGGACCTGGGAATAAGAAAAAAAAAAAAAAAGAAGAAGCAGCAGCTTAAGGTTTAAAGGAGGTGGGGACATTTCATATACAATCTTATCCCAGCTCACGGCTTTATCCCAAGAGATCTAGTCTGTCCACTTCTGCAACCCTAGGTGGAACGCTAGCCTGCGAGCTCCCTGCTCTTACCACTTGCTCCAGGGCCCTGAGTAGCTCTTCATCAGACAGGACGGCCTGGAGGACATGGCTCAGCGCCGACTGCTGCTGTGCCGGCAGCTCTGCAAAGGGACGGAAGTTCTGCTCCAGGAGCAAAGTGGCTGTGAAAACAGAGAGCACCCAGCCTCATGACGGAACAAGGGACAGCAGGCTTTCTGCAGTCACTGTCCTCGGTTCTCATAGACACTTCCAGGAGCGGGGCCAGTCATGCAACTTGAGCCGGACCTCGAGCTAGTTACCGCCCGGTGTGTTCTCAATAACCAGAAGGAGGGGGATGAAAAGAGGCAGAAAAGAGAGGGCCACCCAGATTTGCTTCAGACTTCCCTCTTCCCTCCCTAAACATTAAGTCTATTTTCTAGAAAAGTCTGATCAATTATTTAGACTCCTCTTTAGCATGATCTCTATAGAAGCAGGTATTCAAGGCGGAATTACTAACCTTCAGTACTTTTACAGGGCTTCACAGCCAAGCAAATCCAAAGCCATTATTTTCCTTGTCCTTTCTTCTAATAACACGCAGATTTCATCCTTTAATATTTAATGCTTCCTTCTCCAACTCTGGCACCCTGTTTTCATGGCAAACACAGCCATTTCACTTTTCCCACTCCTTATTCTTCACCCATCCTGGGGACCAGGCACACAGGATCTGCAGGATGCTTGAGGCTCTCTCCTTAAAATCCTTTTTTTTTTTTTTTAAGACACTGCAACACTTCTAGTAAATTAAGCCCAGTGGGGCTTTACAAGCAAGATTTGATAAACCACAGCTTTTACATGCAGGGATGCGTACTAATACGCGACGCACCACACCTCTGCTGATGGCAAATCCCAGCACAGCTGTCGGCCCCGTAGACAGAAGAGGTCCCATCATTCCCTGATAGATTCAAAAACTTCCCTATGAACACAGCTGGGTCTTTGCCACCCCAGCCTAGAGATGAGAGCTTTCTGGGTTGGGCTGGGGTCTGAGAGCACAAAGGCCAGGCTGCCCCGCACCCTACTCCTGCTTCACAGGCCCAGCCATCCCACGTCATCCCAGGCTGACTAGAATGGCCAGCTGACAGGGTGGATGATGGGAAAGGAAATCATAAGGAAGCTGCAGCCCACGAATGGTCTCATCACTTCCCTGGAGCACAGTTCGTGGCTGCGGGGCTGCTCTGCTGTGTTCTAGCCCGTGGCAGTGTTGAAGCAGCAACTGGGAGTCGGACCTAATCATCAGCCTCAAGGAAGCAGAGGAGGGGCCTGCAGCCCTGCATAAGATGGGGGACGCTGCATCTTAAGATGGCCTTCCTTGCCATGTCTTCCAACACTGGCACTTCTGCTACAGAAACAGAAGCATCTTCTGGTTTGGGACTCACCGAAGCCCCACAGGTAAGAATCTTCTTACCCTCCCAGCCAGACTATATTCTGAGCTGCTCCTGGCTCTTTTTGCCAAGCTCTTTCCTGATTATTTGTTTCCCCTTTTCCCTGCCCATTTCCTCTTCTGCCATATCCTGCACTCCGCCCTTGCCCATGCCACCACAAGAAAAGCCAACTTTTTAAAACACAGCACACTAGAGGAATAAAAACTGCCACAGGCAAGTGGCAGGTACCTACCCCCCACCCCCGGATGCCAAGGCACCACAGGGCTCAGACCATGTGCAGAAAGAGCCCCCAGGAGAGCATTTCACAATGCCGACAACCTTGCCTGTGCTGGCAGTGAAGGCTGGAAAATAATGAAACAGGTGCGAATGGTGGGGTGTTCTCTGTTGCTGACTAGCTATTTTTAATAGCAAGGCTAGTTTGGTTAAAATGAATGAAAATGCCCTCTTAGTCCTCCATCTTCTACCCCTTCCTCAAAACACAGCACCTAAGACCTGAGGATGCCTACGATCCCCCTGAGGGGCATCCTGCTGAGTGGACTGGGCTGACCTGGAGGCACTATCCTCTCTGTTCTCCAGTAAGTCTCTTGAAGGCCCTGTCACCGCTTGCAGTACAAGTAGCCATCAGCTCAGTATACCCCACTCTGCTGGCAATACCTTGTTTTAAAACACTCAACGGCCAATCCAGGGCAGACGGTCCTTGTGCAGCATCTGGCATGTCCCCAAATGCAAACTCTTGAAAGGGCAGAGGGTCCATGAAGACCGAGCCACTTCTCTCAAGCTCAAAGCCACCGTGTTTCCCTTGTACAAGGCAGACTTGAAAGGGCAGAGGGTCCATGAAGACTGAGCCACTTCTCTCAAGCTCAAAGCCACCGTGTTTCCCTCGTACAAGGCAGAATTCTGTCATGTGGGAGAAAAGGACAGGCAGGCACAGGGTCAGCTGGGCCTTGTTGGCACACCTCAGGCCCAGCTTTACCTAAGGGGAAGAGGGGGCGGGGAAACATACGCACTCTGGCCCCAAAACCCACTTCCTACACGTTATGCTATTAGATGAAATCTCAGCCCCTTCCCACAGTTACAGGAGAAATCATTGTTCTCAAAGCTGTCCAGTATGTCCTCTCTGAGAAGGCAGGAAGCCATCCTTCAGACATCAGAAGTACTTTCTTAGCTTGACTTGAACAAACTGTTAAATAAAAATTCAACTAAGTAAATTTTAAAGGGACACCATTTGGGGCCTGTGGTTTTCTTTTTAACAAAAGATCTTACACAACTCACCATATATGTAACAAAAAAATTAAATCCTATTAATAAATTTGAACTGGTAATAAAGTATTGTTGTTAATATAAGTACGTAAGTGGTATGTGGTTGTATTTTTCAAGTCAACTTTTCCTCATTAGTAAATACACAATAAAAAATGAACTTTTGACTTCCACAATTGTATGAATGAAAGTTACAAACATGTTGAGTGAAAAAAACACACAAATGAATACATTCTGCATGAATCTATATGAAGTCAAAACTAGTCTTAAAACAGCCTTACCTTTGGATACACTGAAATATTTAAAGACAGAACAATATAATGCCTACAATTTGTTTTGAAATAATTGAGTGGGGTGGAGTGAGATGGTAAAGTTACAGACGAGACATGAATCACCCCAGTTCTTAAAACTGGATGGCAAGTACAGGGGAGTTCATATTATTATCTCTGCTTTTGGAAGATGTATGACATTTTCCACAATAAAAGGTTTTTTAAAATAAATATTTGCTTACATATTTACATATTTAAGAACTCAACTATGTTAATAGTTATTATGTAATAATTACATCCTTAATAAGCCAAAACTGTAAGTGAACTTGTGAATTAGGGCTCTTTTTATGCTTTTAATTAATAACTTGTGTACTTCAGCACAAGCTACGGAATAAAAATGTGGAAGGCATGAGGATTAGCACATATTTTTATTTGCTTGTGGCCACAAATGACATAAAAGATCAAACAGCTGTCTAAAGATGGAAACAATCATTCACTCTTCATGACCTACACTCACCAGGCATCCAGAGCAGCCTGGCTCACTTGGCCCTTTGCACCAGGCTCTGAGAAAGATGAATGTGAACCAGCCCTCAGGTAATAAAGTAGTTCCCCCAGGACAGCCACTGTGACTGTTAACATCATCTCAAATGCTGCCAAGAGCCGGCCAGGGCCGCCGACTGCTATTTCCAGAATCTCTGGCACCAGCACTACTCTTGCCCATACATATGCATGGGCCCCGGGAGACACTACCAGTTCCCTCATTCTTTTTTTTAAGATTTATTTATTTATTTGACCGAGATCACAAGTAGGCAGAGAGGCAGGCAGAGAGAGAGGAGAAAGCAGGCTCCCTGCTGAGCAGAAAGCCCGATGTGGGGCTTGATCCCAGGACCCTGGGATCATGACCTGAGCCGAAGGCAGAGGCTTTAACCCACTGAGCCACCCAGGCGCCCCCCAATTCCCTCATTCTTTTCAGTGTTGGGCACTGTGCTGGGAGTCAGTGCTACGAAGGGATACAGTCCAGGCCTGGACAAGAAGTATATCTTGAGTGGGGACAGAGGTAACAGGTGGTGCGGGAGGAGGTAGGTCCCTGAAGCCAGAGAGAGAACTAGAAAAGGTTTCTTGGATGTAGCAGTGTCTAAGGAACTCCCTAATGTTTCGGTAGGAATTAGTTATGCAAAGAGGCGGCATGCAGGCAGTCATGGAACTCCAGGAAAAGAGTGAGAGGAGTGTCCCCAGACGGGCTTAACTGGCCAGACGGCACCAACAAAGCAGGTTAGGAGGAGGGCCGGACAAATGCTGAGGCTCGGTCACAAGACACCTGAAGTGCAGGCTTTCTCTTGTGACAAAGGGAGCCTCAGACAAGTGTTTAAGCAGGTGTGTGAAATGGCCACAAAGTTTTACTTTTAAACGATCACATTAGCTATGCTGCTAGGATGGGACAGATGGGGAAAGATTCAGAGAAGCAGGGGAGCCAAGTAAGTGTGTGAGGCGGGACCCAGTTGGGAGGTGCTGTCAGGGCCTGTGGACCAGCCGAGCAGTGCACAGCCCACCTTCCTCACTTGTCCCAGGACACCCCCACACTTCCCATCTCTTTCCTCTCATGCCCAGAGCCGGAGGCGGCACTCACCGAACTGGCCATCCGGTTTCACGTACAGCTCGATGACGCTATAGGCGATGGCGGTGGGAGCCGGGATCTCCAGCACCACGTTGGTGTCCTTGGTGATGCTCCCGTCCTCCTTTGCAGACACCTGTGAGTGAGAGCGCACGCTGCCACCTGTGTGCTCAGACCCCCCACCCCAGGTTTCTCTCACGCCACCCCCCACCCCTGGCTGTGGCCTTGAGCATGAGAGGCATTCAGCAAAAACAGAAGCTGGCCAGCAGAGGTAAGGATTTTATTCCTGTGGGCTTCGTGATGTAGGGCACATACTGGGAAGTAAACGAGCAAACTTTTGTGGGGACACAAAAGTGAGATTCCAGAGTGTGGGAGACAGTGAGGCTAGGTCTCTGGTACTGAATAAAGAAGATAAGCAAGATAACTCCTCATTTGCCTCACAGAGGATAAGGGTAACCACTTTTACACCCCAGGCAATGATGAAAATCCAATGTCAAAGCCTGACTGGAAGAACCTAGCTAAGAGCAAGAAGCCCCCAAAAGGGCATCATTCCAGACTCAGTGGACAGCACACTGTGCTGTTCGACAAACCCAGAATGGGGGCAGGAGGGAGGAGAGGTAAGGATGAGAGGGGGAGGGGGATGCCCAGGAAATGCCAAGAAGTCAGGCACTACAGCTCTCTCCTCCCAACACTGTTACAAATATGACCCCTTCCCTTCGGCTCAGGTCGTGGTCCCAGGGTCCTGGGATCGAGCCCCACATTGGGCTCTCTGCCTAGTGGGGAGCCTGCTTCCTCTCTCTGCCTGCCTCTCAGCCTACTTGTGATCTCTGTCTGTCAAATAAATAAAATCTTTAAAAAACAAACAAACAAACAAAAATATGACCCCTTCCCATGATGGCCTAGGGAGATCGTTGCCTCAACACTGGAGATCAGAGACTCCATTTAGCAACTTGATCCTGGTTGGTGTGAGGACAGGCAGCGTCCTGATTGCCAGCAGGTGCCAGGCCTGTGCGAGGGGCCACCATGGGCAGAAACCCTGGCAGGGCTGGCCAAAGCTCTCTCCTGTCGGGCATCCCCCTCATCACTGCACCACAGAGAGTCCAGCTCCAGACCAGACCTCTGTCTCCATTTCCTTCCAGATACAACTTTCCCAGGTCCTCTAGCAAAAGCCAAGTTACCCCAGGAAGCAAGTCTCTAAGAATAGGACATCAGGCACATGGCAAGCTGTGGAGGAAACAGTTTGGGATTGGTAGCCTCTTGCTCCACAGAAGTTCAGTACTGGCTCAGGGGTCAGCCTGATTGGACTGTCTCTATTTTAATCCAGAAGCTTCTGTTTATGTGTATAGAGACACATATACTGCTCTTCACCTTCCCTCAGTCTATAAAGGATTTAAGGCAGTTGATCCCAAAGTAATCATTCTGAGACCCTGACTCTGAGGGGCTCTGGTGGTTACCTGTGCATTCAGTATTCCTTTGACCCATTTTCTTTTTTGTAGGCACCTGACGAAGCCTGCATGGCCATTCTGAGGGCCCTAGAGCCCTGGCCTTGGGTCTGCTTCAGGAATGGCTACAACCAGGGATGGTCCAGCGAGAGCCAACCCAGAGCACACTTTCCGCTGGGGTGGCAGCAAGCTGGACAAAAGCCGCACCACAGGGAGAACGCCCACCTGCGTGGGGATCTACCCCCAAGGAAGGCAGTGCATGTGGTTTTCCGCAATTCTGAATCTCGAACTAGCAGTGACCAAAGCCAGACAACCCTGAATGCTTCAGTTACATGAGCCCTAAATTATTTCTCGTATAAGCCAGTTTGAGTTGGATTTCAGTTAGCTCACTGCAGAAGAGTCCTGGCAAATGAAGACACCACCTGAAGAGGCCCCTGCCCCCGGCCGCAAGGACTGGGCCCCGAGAGGCTGCTGAGCCCATGGAGCCCGTGCCTGCACCCCGGCACACACACCTGCACCGTCTTGGTCTGGATCCCCACCATGCCGCCACACTTCTCCTCTATCTGAATGTGCTCCGATATCACACACGGCTGCGTCGTCACTATCCTCTGGGTCAGGACACACAGGATCTCACTCTTCCTCTCCAGCACCTGCTGCAGCACCGGATTTCTCAGATTTATGGCTCTGAAAGAGAAAACTGGCCGTGAGTGGCCTAGTGCCTCAGGGGACATTGAGGCAGCATGGCTTTTCTCCAGTCCTGCAGCTGAGGAAACAGGTAGCCGCCAGCATCGTTGATTTCCTGGCAATGAGAGAGGTGGCAGTTCATCCAGGAAGATATAAATCACACTTCCCAAGGCCACCCAGCACTTCCAGGCATCCAGACAAAGGCTACTGGGAGGGAAGGGCACCCCCTGTCTTGCTGCACCCCAGTGAGGGGGGGGTACAAGGGGCGGGGACAGCAAGCAGTCCCTGGGCCCAACATCCGGGAGTCGGCTTTGTCATCTCATCACCGGAATATGGGATTACTACAAGTGACACTGACCAGCAGCTTCTCAAAGAGGAGAGAGGCACAGGGCGCCTGGGTGGCTCAGTGGGTTAAAGCCTCTGCTTTCGGCTCAGGTCATGATCCCAGGGTCCTGGGATTGAGCCCCACATCGGGCTCTCTGCTCAGCAGGGAGCCTGCTTCCCCCTCTCTCTCTCTCCCTGCCTCTCTGCCTACTTGTGATCTCTCTCTGTCAAATAAATAAATAAAATCTTTAAAAAAAAAAAAAAAAAAGGAGAGAGGCATGAGCTTAATGTACAAGTAGCAAGGAAGAACCCAGAGTAGAGTTAGAAACGAACTTCACCTCTCTGTCTAGGAAAGACACATGAGCTCTTAGAAGAAGTTTAATATCATTTTAGATGCAGACACCAAAGCCAGATAGACATGGCCTGCCCAGGGTCCCCCAGCAGAGACTTGGGGCTTCTGGGTGGCTACTGTGGAGAATTTCGAAGGTGAGCTAAATTTCCATCTACAGGAAATGCTTTCGCTTAGAAGTAAACAAAGAAATAACCCCTGTGGACCTCTCTGCTGCTCTGTCTACAGAGCGGACAGTGGGAGAACCTAATTAGAACTGCTGTTGGCACAAGAACAATTACAGTGTTCCTCTTGAGTTGTGTGTGTGTGTGTGTGTGTGTGTGTGTGTGTGTGTGTGTGTTTTAAGTATTTGAGAGAAAGAGAGTGACTGGGGAAGGAGCTGAGGGAGAGGGACAAGCTGACTTCACAGCCCCAGGTGGGACTTGAACTCATGACCCTGAGATCATGACATGAGCCAAAATCAAGAGTCGGGGGCTCAATGGATAGAGTAACCCAGAAACCACCCCCTTGAGTTTTTTTAATAGACCAAGGCTAGTTACCTTAAACTCGGCAGCACCTCTAACCACACACACAGTGGAGGGTCACCCCCAACCTGGGACAAACACAGATTTGCCAGGAATCAGAAAGCATCCTCAGAACAGGAGTGAGTAGATGTAAGGTCCTGTCTGTGTGTGAAAAGCTGCCCCAGGTGGAAATCCCATCAACAGATCGACAGACAAAATGTGATATGTACGCACGATGGGACTTTATTCAACCATAAGAAGGAATAATGTTCCCACGTATGCTACTTCATGAACTGACCCTAAAGATGGTATGCTAAGTCCAAGAAGCCAGGCAAAAAGGACAAGTACTGGATGATTCTACTTATATAAAATATCTAGACTAGGCACATCCATAAGGACAAAAAAGTTCTAGAAATAGTTGGTGGTGACAGTTGCAAGAAAGTGTGAATGTACTTAATGCCGCTGAACTGTACACTTGAAAGTGGTTAAAATGACATTTTATGTTGTATGTTTTTACTAGAAGTTTAAAAATAGACACATGAAAAACTACTCCATCTCAGTAGTGTTCACATCTGTTAGATAAGTAGTCTGGGGCACCGAGCTGGCTCAAAGGAGCAGGAGACTCCTGACCGTGGGATCATGAGTTTGATCCCCACTTGGGTATAGACTACTAAATAAATAAATCAGTCATGGGTTTAAAAAAAATAAGTAATAAAAATAAATGGACAACAATAATAAAAAAGCTGTGTGGGGTCCATTTCCGGGAAGGTATAGGGAGCAGGGCTTGGAGCTTGCACAGCAGGTTTCAAACCCCAGGTCTGCCCTCCGGCCAGGTGAATCACTCCACCCCCGCACCCTGCTTTTTTGGGGATAAACAGCCGGTAACAATGCTCCCCTCATGGGGCTGTTGTAGGGTCTAGATGAAATGACACGCAGTGAGCACTGAGTGAAATGCCACACAAACTCCTGCTGGCTCCAGCTACCTTCTGCTGTTCTCTGCTGAGGTCCCCCACGTAAACCCCACTGTGTGCCCCTGATGGGAATTATGAGTCATTTAATTGGGTCGGAGGGAATTTTTCAGTCACTTGCTTGGAAACCTTCAATGAGGACATCACTTCCTGTGATCTGGCTCCTGCCAGATCTACTCATCTACCCCACCTTCCGGCTTTCTCTCTGTGCCTTAAACCTGACGGGCACGGGCCTGCCCACAATCCTGTCAGGCCTTGATGCCATGTCCCCGACTCCACATCTTCTGACCCTAGTCCACTCCTCTGGGTGGCAGGCATTCCCTGCTCGCCCTGTGGAGAGTGACCACTGAGTCACACTCTCACATCCTAAGACCACTTACCTGGAGAGCACTGGCACCCAGTACTCTCCTAGTGCATTTGTTTATTTATATCTTGTCCATTTCTTCCTTCTAGGCTATACACACCACGGAAGGAGGGACTGTGCGCGTCTTGACTACGGTTTATCTCAGGACAGTGCCTCATACCTAGCAAGGGCCAAAGGTGCAATGTATAATTTTGGAATAAATGGATGGATAAAACTTGTAGGTTTTTTCCCTCTTTGTCTCTTTGCCTTAAAGAGTGTACACATCTCTGTGTGAGAGAGAGGACCCACAGGAGACAAAGGAAATGGAGGATTTGCCGTGTAGTGGAAAGAATGATAGGCAGATAGACGTCTTCCAAAGAGACTGTGTTTGGGTCCTGGAGGCACGGATTCTGAAGGAGCCCGTGTACCCACACGGCAGAACGCACGTGAGAACCCGGCCCTTCTGATGCTCTCCTACTGAAGGCAATTTTGGCTTCTAATAGATTTTTGAAAATCGGCCATTTCAATTACAGGTCAGGTGCTGACTGCAGCGCACATGAACACACACACCAGAAACAGCAGCTCCCGGCGCACAGAGCCCCGAGCTCCCAGCAGAGGGACGACTGAAGGCCGCGCTGTGGCGTCTGGAGGGAGGCTGGCCCACTGGGAGTCATCGCACGGCTCAGCGCCTTCCACAGGCGCACCACATCCTTGATGTCGTCTTAGCCGATGTTAAATTATCCGCAAAGAAAACATGTGGCCTAGGCCACCCACTACTCCATTGCTTAAAACACCGACCTCCTCCCGGGGTGCCGTGCTCAACACTAGAAGGAAGAGGGTAAAAGGGCAATGGCAGGAACCTAACTTTCTTCTGCATCTGCTGGCAGGCCAGTCCTGAGACAGGCACCTGTGAGACCCAGGGGCCCCACCACACACCGGCAACAGAAGCCTGGCAGGCCACCATCCCTCTCCAAGGCTAAGACTCCGGTGACCAGGATGGAGACCGTAACACAGCGTAAGACCTGTGCAGGCCGACTCCGAAATTCTCCAGCAGGCTAGAGAAGCCCAGCTGTGAGGGCAGCTGCTGTCCCCTCTGCCCCAAGCAAGCTGGGATTCTGTTTCCCAGAACAGTGTTGCTACCTTTTGGAAACCTAGTCCTCTTCAGTTAAAAAAGAGACCTGTGTGGACAGAGGGGAAGCTAATTATGGGGAGAAAGGGATTGTTCATTTGACTCATTGCAAAGCCACTTCAGAGGGATCTTTCCCCCTGTCTTTTTTTTTTTTTTTTTTAAAGATTTTATTTATTTATTTGACAGAGATCACAAGTAAGCAGAGAGGCAGGCAGAGAGAGAGAGGAGGGAGCAGGCTCCCCACTGAGCAGAGAACCCGATGTGGGTCTCGATCCCAGGACCCTGGGATCATGACCTGAGCCAAAGGCAGAGGCTTAACCCACTGAGCCACCCAGGTGCCCCTTTCCCCCTGTCTTCTAATGAACACCACTAGGCCCCAAGCAGTGCCAAGATGTAGAGCAGCCTGTGGGAGCCAGAACCTGGCCGTGGCCCTCCTCAGAGCAGGAGTCTCTGTCCGGTGGGACTACTCAGGGTCCACTACGTGGGGAAACTGCCATATTTCAGGGTCATTGTTTTCATTTATGATCTTGCATGTTTCACACATGCATTTAAAGAAGTCTGTGGGTTCCCTCAGACTGCTACAGGGGTTCAAGGAAAAAAAAGTTTAAACCCACAGATTAGGGGTTTCATAAATGAGGAACAGGAAGCCCAGAAAGGATGAAGACAGTAACCTTTCTTAAAGCCCCACCCAGCCACGGCAGACCCACTGTTGCTGTCTCGGTCCTCTGGGGGAAGGCACTGTCTGTCTGGAAGTACCAGGAATGTGACCTTCGTCTCTAGTGAAATCTTGTATTATGATGTCCATTCCCGCATGTAAATATTTCGCCTGTCTGGCGAGACCCAGGGCTGGGGCTGGAAGTGGGTATAATCCTTGAGTATAATCCTCAAGCCCTCCGGGATATCTTTTTCAGAATCTCTCTGCTGCCCATCCTCCCTGACCCCATTGCCTGATGGCTGCAGTCAGGTGCCCTTAGAAGGTCAGAGGTTGTCCTGATGAGCTCCACCCCTGGGGCCTGTTAAAAGCTACTGAACGACATGAAGAGAATGTCTTCAGAAAGAGACAGAAGACATTACTCACAGTAGTTACCCTCGAGCGGGAGCTGGATGGCTGGAAGATAGGGGAGGAGACGCTTAACTTTTTCTCTTTTGATTTGCTGACATTTAAACCATGGGAACATATCAATTATTCAAAAAGAATTTATTATTAGGTGCACCTGGGTGGCTCAGTCAGTTAACTGTCTACCTTTAGCTCAGGTTGTGATCCCAGAGTCCTGGATCAAGCCCCACATTGGGACTCTTTGCTGAGTGGCGAGCCTGCTTCTCCTTCTCCCTCTGCCCTTTCCCACACCCCATACTCTCTTTCACAAATAAAATCTTCTGATAAAATCTATTATTTAGAAAAGATCTCTGGACAAACTGTAAGCTCCTTTTATTGGTCTCTATGTTTGTACTTTCCACCTACGCGATGGATAAATGAATAACTTATCCCATAAATTCTAAAAGGCATGGTTGGAATAAATCTCCCTCCCCTACCAGGACTAAATCATGAAATAGAAAATCTGAACACACCTATTACTAGTAAGGAGATCGAGTTAGTGATTAGAAACCTCCCAACAAATGAAAGCCTGGGATCAGACAGCTTCCATGGTGAACTACACCAAATATCCAAAAAGCAATTAATTAATTTTTCTCAAAAATGCTTCCCAAAAATAGAAGAGGAGATGGTGCTTCCAAACTCCTTTTATGAGACGAGCATTACCCTGATACAAAAACCAGATAAGGAGACCACAAAAAACGTGAGTTATAGGGGCGCCTGGGTGACTCAGTGAGTTAAAGCCTCTGCCTTCTGCTCAGATCATGATCTCAGGGTCCTGGGATCGAGCCCCGCATCGGGCTCTCTGCTCAGCAGGGAGCCTGCTTCCTCCTCTCTCTGCCTGCCTCTCTGCCTACTTGTGATCTCTCTCTCTGTCAAATAAATAAATACAATCTTTAAAAAAAAAAAAATGAGTTAAAGGCCAATATCTCTGATGAACACAGACACAAAATCCTCAACAAAATATTAGCAAGCCAAATGCAACAACGTATCAAAAGGAGAACACACCATGACTAAGTGGGATTTAACTCCAGGGATTCAAGGCTGGTTCAACGTCTGCAAATCAGTGTGCTCTATGATATTAATAAAAAATAAAATAAATCATATGATCATCTCAATAGATGGAGAAAATTCAACATCCATTTATGATAAAAACTCTCAACAAAGTAGGTATAGAGGGAACATACCTCAATATAATAAGGCCATGCATGACAAGCCACAGCTAACATCATACTCAACAATGAAAATGTGAAAGGTTTTTCTCTAAGATCAAGGACAAGACAAAGATGCCCACTCGCACCACTGTTATTCAACATAATACTGGAAGTCCTAGCTGGAGCAATTTGACAAGAAAAGGAAAAAAGGAAATAAGCCACCTGGGTGGCTCAGTCGGTTAAGCATCTGCCTTCAGGTCTAGTCATTGTCCCAGGGTCCTGGGATCGAATACCACTTCAGGCTCACTGCTCATCCAGGAGCCTGTTTCTCCCTCTCCTCCCCACTTGTGCTCTCTGTCGCAATCTCTGTTGTTACCTCTGTCTCCCTCAAATAAATAAATAAAATCTCCTAAAGATTTTGAAAAAGAAAGAAAAGGAAATAAAACACATCCAAGGGCGCCTGGGGGGCTCAGTTAGTTAAGCAACTGCCTTCGGCTCAAGACATGATCCCCAAGTCCTGGGATCGAGTCCCACATCGGGCTCCCAGTTCCATGGGGAGTCTGCTTCTCCTCTGAACTTCTCCCCTCTCATGCTCTCTCTCACTGTCTCTCTCTCTCAAATACATAAACAAAATCTTTAAATAAAATAAAACAGATCCAAATCAGAAAAGAAAAACTGACACAATTTGTATATGACATACTATATATATGAAACCCTAAACATGCCACAAAAAACTGTTAGAATAAACAAATTCAGTAAAGTTGCAGGATAACAAAAGCAATACATAAAAAAATCTGTTGAATTTATTTTTATTAGTAACAAATAATCAAAAGAAAAATTAAGAAAACAATACCATTTATAATTATGAAAAAAGGAAAAAATACCTAGAAATAAATTTAATAAGGAGATGAAAGACCTGTGCACTGATGCAAGAGAATGAACGCACAAATAAATGGAAAGATGGTCTGTGCTCGTGGATTGGAATAACTAATGTTGTTAAAATGTCCACAGGAGGAGCACCTGAATGGCTCAGACATTGGGTATCTGCCTTCAGCTCAGGTCATGGTCCCAGAGTCCTGGGATTAAGCCCTGCATCGGGCTCCCCACTCGACGGGAGGCCTGCTTCTCCCTCTCCCACTCTCCCTGCTTGTGATCCCTCTCTCATTTCTCTCTGTGTCAAATAAATAAATAAAATCTTTTAAAAATAAATCAATTAAATGTCCATACAACCCAAAATAATCTATAGATTCAATGTAATCCTATCAAAAGCCCAATGGCATTTTTCATAGAGCTAGAACTAACAATCCTAAAATTTGTGTGAACCACAAAAGACCCTGAATAATCAAAGCAATCTTGAGAAAGAAGAACAAAGCTAGAGTCATCACACTCTCTTATTCAAACTGTATTACAAAACTATGAATCAAAACAGTATGGTATTGGCAGAAGAACATACCCATAGATCATTGAAACAGAATAGAGAGCCCAGAAATAAACCCATGCACATATGGTGAGTCAGTTTATGACAAAGAAGCCAAGAATATGCAATGGAGAAAGTACTTTCTCGCTAATTAGCGTTGGGAAAACTGAACGAACACATGCAAAAGAACAAAACTGAACCACTATCTTACACCATCCACAAAAATTAACTCAAAGTGGATTAAAGACTTGAATATTACACCTAAAACCACAAAACTCCTAGAAGAAACCATAAGTGATAAGCTCCTTAACATTGGTCTTGGCAATGATTTTTTGAATCTGATCCCAAAAGCAAAAATAAAAGCAAAAGCAACAAAAGTAAAAACAAACAAGTAAAAACAAACACATCAAACAAGAACACTTCTGCACAACAAAGAAAACTATCAACGAAATGAAAAGGCAACCTACTGAATTGGAGAAGACATTTACAAACCATAGATCTGATAAGGAGTTAATATCCAAAATATATAAGGAACTCATAAAACTCAATAGCAGAAAAACAATCCAATTAAAAATTAAAAATGGGCAGAGGAGGGCACCTGGGTGGCTCAATGGGTTGAAGCCTCTGCCTTCTGCTCAGGTCATGATCTCAGGGTCCTGGGATTGAGCCCTGCATTGGGCTCTCTCAGCAGGGGGCCTGCTTCCCCCCCCCCCTTTCCTACTTGTGATCTCTGTCAAATAAATAAAACCTTAAAAAAATAAAAGGGCAGAGGAGCTAAATGGACATTTTTCGAAAGAAGATATACTGATGGCCAATGGGTATAAGCAAGGGTGCTCAACATCACCCATCATCAGGGAAATGCAAACCAAAACCAGTGAGATACCACCTGACACCTGTCAGAATGGCTACTTTCAAAAAGACGAGTAATAACAAGTGTTGGTGAGGATGTGAAGAGAACCTTCATGGACTGTTGCTGGAAATGTAAATTAGTGCAGCCACTATGAAAAAAATCACAGGGCAATATCTCAAAAATTTAAAAATAGAACCACCACATGATCCAGCAATTCCATTTCTGAGTATTTATCTAAAGAAAACAAAACCACTTACTTGAGAAGCTGTATCCACCCCCACATTCAATATAGCATCACTTACAACAGCCAAGATTTAGAAACAACCTAAGTGTTCACCAGTGAACGAGAGGATCAAGTGCGGTACATACATACAATGGCACTTTATTCAGCCATAAAAAAAGAGCTAAATATTCCGTTAGTGACAACATGGATGGACCTTAAGGATATATTGTGCTAAGTGAAGTAAGTCAAACTTAGAAAGACACACACAGTGTGATGTCATATATGGGATTCAGAAAAAAAAAAAAAAAAATGAAACTCAGACACAGAGAACATACTGGTGGTTGCCAAAGGTGAGGGCTAGGGGGGCTGGATAAAATGGGTGAAGTGGGTCAAAAGGTACAAAATCCCAGGTATAAATAAGTCATGAGTATGTAATGTACAGCATAGTGACTACAGTTAATAACACTGTCCCATAGCCACCGCTTTTGTGTGGTCTCAGTTACCCATGGTCGGCATGGTCTGGAAGCAGATGATCCCCTTTTGATGACTCATCAGGTCAACAATACTTACACTACATCACAGCGCCTACGTCATTTACCTCCCCTCCTTTTCCCTCCCCTTGTCATACAGGCATTTTCCAATCTCACATCACTGTCATCATCAGAAGGGGGAGTATGGTACATAAGATATTTGAGAGAGAGACACAACATTCACATAACTTTTATTACAGGACATGGTTAGAATTGTTCTACTTCATTGTTATTCTTGTTAATCTCTTACTAGGCATAACTTGTCAATTAAATTTTATCTTAGGGGTATATATACATATTATCTACATATGAAAAAATGTATTATACACAGGGTTAGGTATTATCCATGGAATCAGGCGTCCACTAGGGTCTTGGAACATATCCCCCACAGGAAGGGTGGACTACTATATTGCATATTTGAAAGTTATTAGAAGAGTAAATCTTAAAAGTTCTCATCACGAGAAAGTAAATTATTTGTAATTACATATGGTGACAGATGTTAACTAGACTTATTAAGTGATCACTTAGCAATATATACAAATATTGAATCATTACATTGTGCCACTGAAATAGAATGTGATATGTCAATTATACCTCAATTAAAAAATAAAATTTGTCCTTTATCTAGTGTGGCCTGGAATCAGTGTTCACAGGAGGAAGGAGACAGAAGCTCTCCTATAGGAAAATGAATAGCCAGATGTTCTTTATCCTCTTTGCACATATTTTTAAGGACAGCCCAAGGCATTTTTCTCTTCTTGGGGGACAGCAGTGTGAAAGCAAGAACAGAAGGTCACCAAGATGGAGACATCATACAATCAATTGGAAAGGGTTAGACCCAAGGCACACATCTGGAGGTGAGTGACGGGGGTAACGCTAAGTGGGGAAAAGCCTGCCCGTTCCTCACTCAAGGCACTTGTCGATCACCCTCCCTTTTGTCCCCGTTCTCCTGTGGGATCATCCTACTTCTTTTTAAAGATTTATTTTATTTGAGAGTGAGAGTGAGAGCGAGAGCAAGAGAGAGAGAGAGAGAGAGAGAGAGAGAACCCATGCAAGCCAGGAAAGGGCGGGGCAGGGGGAGCGGGGAAGAGAATCTGAAGCAAGCTCCACACTCCGCACAGAGCCCGACCCGGGGCTGATCCCAGGATGCTGAGATTGTGACCTGAACCCGAACCAAAAGTTGAAGTTCAGGTGACCCAAAGATTTTGTTTGTTTGTTTGTTTGTTTGTTTGTTTTAGAGATAGAGCATGTGCACTAACAGGGAAGGGGCAGAGGGGGAGGGAGAGAGAGAATCTCAAGCAGGCTCCATGCTGAGCGCAGAGCCCCAGGCCGCGATGGATCTCAGGACCCCCACCCCCAGATCGTGACCTGAGCAGAAATCAAGAGTCAGAGGCTCAGTGGCTGAGCCCCCCAGGCGCCGAGGGACCGTCCTGCTCCGTGTGCCGCAGATTCTGCAGTGCCTCTGCGGCTGGTCCCCAGCTTTGTTTCCTACCCGCCAGGGGGCTACTTTCTTGAGCCCAGGCTGCCTCCCACAAACCGAGAACTGGCTAGGAGGCTTCTGTTCAGTGAGGCCTCACATGCAGGGACCACACTGTACCCACTTCCTTTGGGCCACTACTGGCAGGGAGCACACTTTCCCTGGTCAAAGACATGCCGGCCACTTGCAGAGGGCTTCATGAGGTGAGCCCTCAGCCAGGAAGTCGACCCTCAAAGCCATTAAGAAATGGCTGTAGAGATACAGAAGCGGAACTGTGCGAGAGCAGAGCCAGGGAAGCGCTGGGGAGGAGCAGGCAGGGAAGGTGGCAGGGGAACGAGGCTCAGAGCTGGCGCAGCTGCTGGGGACCAGGAGAGGGACCTAATAGCTCCCCAGCCCCTGCTGCAATGACGCTGCCTCCTCTCCCAGGCTGAAGCTTTGCTTTGAATTCTGTCTCAAAGGCTTTGAAAGCCAAAATGCAAATTCAGAGAGAAAAATCCAGAGAAGGCTTTTACAACTCTAATAATATCCGAAAGGAGGGAAGCAGCTTTTCCAAAGCATATATGTAGTCCCCAGGATCCCTCCTACAGAGACGGGGTGGGGGTGGGGAGCATGCTTTCTCGTGCAGACCCCCACCCCCAAACTCATTCATTCAGCTCCACAAGCAGCTCAGTCCTATTATGACCCAGGCACTGGGCTAGGTGCTGGTGATTTCTCAGTGAACAAGACCAAGGCAGGCCTGTTGCCACCATTCCCCTTGCAACAACCCTTGATAATACCAGGTCCTCCAGGAATACGGTTTCTGATGGCATTCTCATAAGGCTCTTGAAAATCCGACAACATCACAACAGAGTAGGAAACCATCAACTTTTATCCACTCTGCCAAAGAGAAACAGCAAAACTATGGGGGCCCTGGGTTCCTGGTTCTGGGCTTGAAAACCAATTGCATCTCAAGTATCCCATTGACAATGGCTGCCTATCTGTAGGGAAAAGGATGTTAAGCCTGAGTGTAGGCCAGGCCCGAGGCAGTGCAGGGCAAGAAAGCCACGACTGATTGGCAACGTCTGCACAGGCCTGAGAAGGCAATGGAGCCTACCCCCTGACCCGAGGTTACAGATTCACCTAAATCACAGCATGTTAGTGAACAGCCAAAATCAGGACACACAGCTATTTTCTATGATTTTATTTTAATTCCAATATAATTACAAAAATCCTAAAATTGATCTGGAACCACACAAGACCCCAAATGGCGAAAGCAATCTGGAAAAAGGAAAGCAAAGCTGGAGGCATCACCATTCCAGACCTCAAGCTATCTTACAAAGCTGTCGTGATCAAGACAGCATGGTACTGGCACAAATACAGACACATAGATCAACAGAACAGAACAGAGAGCCTAGAAATAAACTCACAATTACATGGTCAATTAATCCACGACAAAGCAGAAAAGAATATGCAACAGGACAAAGACAGTCTCTTTAACAAATGATGTTGGGAAAACGGGACAGCCATGTGCAGAAGAATGAAAATGGACAGCTTCCTTACGCCATATGCAAAAATAGACTCGAAATGGATGAAAGACCTAAACGTGAGACCTGCCACCATAAAAATCCTAGAAGAGAGCACGGGCAGTAAGTAATGTCCTGACATCGGCTGTGGCAACATTTTTCTAAACATGTCTCCTGAGGCCGGGGAAGTAAAAGCAAAAATAAAAACAGTGGGACTCCATCAAAGGGTCACACAGCTTCGGACTCCTGGACGAGTGCTCTCTCTGCTACACTGCTCTGCAAACTAACAGCAAGGGGCACAGGGCGCAGAGGTGCTCTGGGGAAATGGCAGGATGGCCAGAGCTAGTTTCAACATCTCCAGGAACAGAGACTGGAACATTCCAGAGAAGGCAAAAGATGGTGGCTGACCTATGCTTGGGAGAGGATTAAGCAATAATTACCAACCCCCAGAAACCTAGATGCATACCGATGACTCAAGCTCTAGCAATTCAGGTATTTCCACACACACCGCTCAGGAGCACAGCCTTGCTCTCCGGAGAGCTCACTAAGCAGCCAAGGCAGCTTCTCTTTCCATAGGCAATGTCCTCCAGACTACAGATGCCGCAAAATGCCCACCAAGGCCGGGGAGCAAGTCTAGTTTTAGGCATCACCCCCTAAAATCCTGAAATGCAGATGCTGATGCTGCTTCCCTTTGCCTGTTAACCCCCTGGATGGGACACGCCATCCCCTTTCAAGTCTGCATGCTCCCTGAGAAGGAAAGCGGGGCAGGCAGCACCTTGCCTGTGTCTGAGCTGCCCTCCAGGTGCTGCACAGGGCCTTCGGGACCTGGAAGTTTCTGGAACCCTGCGGGTGGTTCTCCACTAGCTGCCCACCTCAAATTTGTTCAGGCTTGATACCCTGGTGCCAGAGGATGGCAGGGGGAGAGCCAGTCCCACAGGTGGGTCTCTTGGTCAATTCTGGTCATTCCACTGCTCTTGGTGGGGACTGGAGTAGAAAAGGCCACTGTGGAAATTCTGAGCAATTGACCTGAGGAACACCTGCTGAGGGCTCCCACAGCGTTTTTTCCTCTCTTAAAATGGGGTATGTGGAAGAGACCACTTTTCTGCCTCTGGACCTTGCTGTCTACAATGCAGAGCCATCTGGGGACCAAGAGAAGTAGGCTGCTGAGATGTGCAATGCATGGAGGCTACCAGGGGTGGGGGCGGTGCTCCATGGAGCCACTGGATTAACCCTCCACAATGCACCTGGGTTAAGTGTGGCTTGTCCCACCTCAAGAGGATTCCTTATGTGAGGCTCTTTGCAACTAGAGACACCCTAACCGGCTCATGAAGTTACTGTCACCTTCTTTGACAGGGAGACAAGAAACACAGAGGGCTCATGAGCCAATGACCCAATGGCACAAGGCCAATGACCCGAGGGCACAGGATGAGAATGCAGATGAGCATGTCCATCCCTGAAGCCCTGAGGCTTTCTGTCTTCTCTCTCCTTTCAAGACCTCCACGGGGCCTTGCTTACAGAAAGTACTAAATACCTACTCATCCAAGACGAGTAGCGAGCCCTGCCGGACACTGGAGCAGCCACTCCTAGGCTGGCTTTTTAGTCTCCATTTCAACCAAGAATTTCCCACAAACCAGAGATACCGAACCCAGGGGCAAGAGTGAGGAAATCTCTAGAAACCTGAACTACTGCACCCTGGGGCCAATACTATAACCTAAAGAGAGGCCTTGTGCTCTCTCTCTCACTTGGCTCTAACTTTAGGACTGTTAAGTTGCCTGAAAACAATTAACATCAAGGCACAGGGCTAACCACACATTCACCAACCTGACCAGGTGCCCCCTACACCATGACAGCGCCATCTCCGTTCCCAGTAAAGTCTGGAGGACACCTCCTCTCACGCACATACCCCCCAGGCAGAGAGGGGAAACAACAACCAAGCAATGAGAGGCGTCCGGCTCTCGGACAGACTAATCCATCCACCACCACCAGTGGATGAGACGCGGCAGGTCCGCAGGACGACCCGCCACGCTGAGAGGAGTTCCCCGCAGGAGCCCTTGGGACCGTCTTCTCTCCAAGCTCTGTGCTTCGGCTTCGAGACTGGAGAAATCAGGGGTTTTGTGATCTGGGCTTAAATCCCGAGTCCAGGCAAACAAATTAACATCAGTAGCTGAGGCCCCTCAGAAGTAAGAGGAAGATGAAGCAAAGACTCTGTCAGCTGGACAGTGCCCACTAAGCTGCAGACAGCATGCAGGGCCAGAGCCGGGCCAGACGGTGGAAGGCGGGAGGAAGGCGGACACAGAAGCAGGCAGGTACAACCTAGGTTACCCCTCAGAGCCGCACTGGTTAGTGTCCCAGCGGGAGAATCTTGGGTGACATGGCTCCTGAAGGCAGCGGGGCTAATCTGAGGAACGGGACGGAAGCAGAGGAGGTGAATCTGTGTCCTTCTGTGCATCTGTGTGGACAGGAGTGAAGGAGCTTTCAGATAAGGCCTGACTGTGAGGAAGAGCCTGGAGCTCAATCCCAGGAATTGAAGTAAGTTCAGGGGACTGGCCTGGAGAATGGGAGGGGACAATGGTGGGAAAGGACACTGAACAGCAAAAACTGGGCTTTGCCGACCAGAGGGGGTGTGGTCGTCATCCTAAGACACTGGGGAGCACAGAGGGCACAGAAGGCACAAGCCAGGCAGGGGCACGTTCCAACCCACTGCCTGCGGAGAACCCACTGGGAAGGGTGACAGTGGATACAGGGACGAGGACATCCACTAGTAAGTTCCATGAACCTCCACAGAAGAGACAGTGGAGGCCAGCACCAGGGAAGTGGTTGTGAAGCAAGGGCCATGGGTACAGGTAAGGAAGATACTGAAGAGGTAGAGTCAACTAGCCAGAGACTAGGTGTGGGCGAGAAGCTGAGGCAAGAGTCATGTCTGGTACTAAGATTTCTGGCTGAGACAACTAGACTTAAGCCTCAGCAACCAGCGCCTCAAAGGGAGTCAGGCCAAGAAGCAGGTTGAGAGAGAAAAGGACAATTTCAGTGATGGCTCCAGGCTAGGTGTCAGACCCTATGTGAAGAGCCCAGGTGGGATAAACATCTGCTCATCCGAACTTGAACTCTTGACTTGTTCCAGGCAATCCTGTTTTGAATCTCATCTCATCCACATCTCATCACTCTTAAAACATGTATTTTTTTCACAGCTTAACATCTGAAATCAGGATGTTTTAAAATTGATGGGTGACATGGTTTAATTGGCAGTGTTCTTTCTTAGTGATATGTCAAATAGTGGTGCATCTTACAATGGATGACATCTTGGATTTGATGAAATATAATGTCGACCAATCTTAGAAGAAAATAGTACTTGAGCGTTTCTCCTTAGGACATAAATCTTACCTAGTTCCAAAAAGATCTGAAGTAGCCTGTCAAAGTAAAGCTGCTAGGACATGATGGGTTCTGCGAAAAAAAAATAACAACTAGTCCCAGAACCAAATATTGGAAAGAATCCCCAGAACACCCTTATCTCCCACATGAGGGGTTATTAGTTGGCCATGATTTACACTGTGGATAAAAATAACAGAAAGTGAAACAAGCTTTCAGAAGCCCTCAGTCGTAAGAACTAAGATTAAAAGCAGGAGACAGAATAATTTGAAAATAATAACAGTAAGTTCACTGACTTTTCAGAGAGCACAGAAATGGGTATGGTCTGGGGGGGGGGGTCTCAGAAAAGTTGTTTTTTGTTTTTTGTTTTTTTAAGATTTTACTTATTTCTTTGAGAAAGAGAGCACAAGCAGGGGGAGTGACAGAGGCAGAGGGAGAAGCAGACTCCCCGTTGAGCAGGGAGCCCGATGCGGGGCTTGATCACAGGACCCTGGGATCATGAACCGAGGCCCAGGCAGACACCTAACTGACTGAGCCACCCAAGCACCCCAGAAAAGACATCTTTTTAAAAGATGGACTTGGTGACACCTTGAAAGCTTCATAGCTGCATTTCTCACAAAGACTATGATCACCAAGACAAGGCACACTAACATCTTCCTGCTGTTCTTCAAGGGCTCTGTAGAGCTTTATTCAAGAATTGAACAAGTGTTTCCCATGACAAAACATACAGAGAACAGCCTCCTGCTTTCCAGACTTGGTGGCACAGCCAAGTGTCTGGGTCCACACTCATCTCGGAAGAAGCCAGGCTGTGGCTACAGACAGGAACCAGAGCCTCTCCCACCTTCCCTGAAGGTCGCTAGTCCTCCCACAGTCCGTTCCCAGTGGCGACTCCGAAGCTGCCTGCCTCCTCCAAGATGTGAATATCAGAAAAGCTACACTTCAGTCTGTAAGGACGTCACTTGATTTCTCCTCTGAAACGTGGCATCTCTCTGCTCTATTATCAAAGGCTAAGTCACACGTTTCCCTCTGACAGCTCTGACCTTTCCTGGCGTTTATAACCAAGCTCTGTTTGGGGCTAGCTATAATAGCAATAGTTCTAAAAGTGTTCCCACTGATAACTACATGCAGCGCGAACTTACCACGCATCCTGCCTGGTTTATATTCTCTCATTTAATTCTCACCCAAATACCTTGGGAACACTAATCCCATTTTATTAATGAAATCCAGGGCAATGAAAGAGAAACAGATGGCTCCTAGGTCTTGGTTTAAAGAAAAAGATCTTTTTTAAGCCAGGAGTGGGAGGAGGTGGTATATTACTGTTCATTATACTATTCTTTATATTTCCACATTTCCACAATTTTTTTTGTTTTACAGATGAGCCTGAAGTTTACCACTCCACGATGGGGCTAGAGTCCCCCTACCCCCAACACTGAGAGAAAAGCCTGAGGAGATGCTGTTGGCTGCTCCCACGCCCAGACTTTGGGGTACCCTCCCCTTGTTTGTTTTGACTACTTTAAGGCTGACCCTGAAGGAGAAACAAATTAAAAAGAGAAAAAAATGAAAGGACCGAATTCAGGAGACTTTGGTCTTCAAGTACATGTGACCAGAAGTCTTTAAATTGTTAGGCACAAACTCCATTAAAAATAATAATGCCTGGGGCACCTGGGTGACTCAGTGGATTAAGCATCTGCCTTTGGCTTGGTTCATGGTCTCACAGTCCTGGGATTGAGTCCCGCATCAGGCTCTCTGCTCAGCGGGGAGCCTGCTTCCCTCCTCTCTCTGCCTGCCTCTCTGATTACTTATGATCTCTCTGTCAAATAAATAAACAAAATCTTTAAAAAAAAAAAGAGTTGAAAAATAATAATGCCCATGCAGAGTTGAACACTAGCACAAAAGGATTTCCCAACTATCTGCTGGCCACAGGGAAATTTATCAGGTTGGAAGGAAAACAGTTCCAACCACAATGCATGGTTTCTTTAAGAAAGACATGGGCCTTCCAAAACCTGCCTTCAAATCACTGCTAAATCAGGGAAAAGCAGACAGCACATGGGGACGCGCTCACGAGAGCTATGGTAGGAACTTTAGAGAGGTCAGATGTGGGCCGCAAGAAAGAGCAGCTTTTATAAGTTCTTGTGTGTGGGATGCCTGGGTGGCTCATTCAGTTAAGCATCTGTCTTTGGCTCAGGTCATGATCCCAGGGCCCTGGGATCAAGTCCTGCATCAGGCTCCCTATTCAAGGACCGCTTGCCTCTCTCTCCGCTCATACTTGTGCATGCACACATGTGTGCTCTCTCTCTCTCTGAGAAATAAAATAAAATCTTTAAAAATAATTTTTTTACATAAAAGTTTTTGTGTGTAAACTTTTAGAATTCAGAAGTATTTAGATACACTAAGACTGAGTGTAATTTTGAAATATTTTAAATAATTATGGAAGCTTGTCGTTGCCAGACCACTGCTGGCATGATATATTAGTGGCACATCATTTAGAAGCTGGAATTCTTAATGAAAAGCCAAACTTCTAATTATCAGGTATTCATTCAGAAATTGAATCTGTTTTACTAGAATTTGCTTTAAAATACAACAGAGAATGAGAATGGTATCTGCCCTGGAAATCAGCTGAAACCAGGGCCCGAACTCAGGGAGAAGGGGCTGATGCATGTACTCTGGAGTCCACTCACTTCTCATATTTAGCCAGGAGAAAACCCTCAAAGGTCATCTAGTCCAGGTGCTTCAGCAACAGCTGAGAAAACAGACCAGAGGCAGAAGTGACATAGCAAGTTATAGAAGTTATTTACCAGAAATAAACCTCTCCAAGACCCTAGGAGATCAGAGGCAGAGATGGTGTGGGGTGCGGTGGTTATACCTGAGGCAGCAACAGACAGCTGCTGACAATGGGAGACAAGGCAGAAAAATGAGAGTTTATTACAAAATAGTGATGATCTTAAGAATAAAACATGGGGGCGCCTGGGTGGCTCAGTGGGTTAAAGCCTCTGCCTTCAGCTCAGGTCATGATCCCAGGGTCCTGGGATCGAGCCCCACGTCGGGCTCTCTGCTCCGTGGGGAGCCTGCTTCCTCCTCTCTCTCTGCCTGCTTGTGATCTCTGTCTGTCAAATAAAAAAATAAAATCTTTAAAAAAAAAAAAAAAAGAAAGAATAAAACATGAATCCAAATCATTATGAAAATGTCTCATTAAACATGGTATTCTCCATTTAAAAATTTTTTTAAAAAGAAGTCCCTGATCTATCGTAGCGTGGTTTTCCATCAAGAATATTTAAAGATAGGGGCGCCGGGGTGGCTCAGTGGGTTAAAGCCTCTGCCTTCGGCTGGGGTCATGATCTCAGGGTCCTGGGATCGAGCCCCGCATCGGGCCCTCTGCTCAGAGGGGAGCCTGCTTCCCTTCCTCTCTTTCTGCCTGCCTCTCTGCCTGCTTGTGATCTCTGTCAAATAAATAAATAAATAATCTTAAAAAAAAAAAAAAAGAATATTTAAAGATAAACAGAGCTCTCATTCAAAGAGGTCAGCTCCAGGTGTCTAGAAGGTTAATTCCAGTAGAATACCTTCACACTCAACAAGGCTAGATAAATGTTGTATATGCAGGTGCCCGTTTTTTCAAGAATAGAGGAAGTTTTTGAGAGGTACACACATTTCATGGACAATAAAGCTAATACTCTGAATTCTAAGCGTTAAAATATCTTTTACACAGATGACAAGTTATCTAAATTACCTGAAATAAAATGATTGACTGCAAATAAGTCCTCAAGAACGTACAGTACTTAAGCATTACTAATTACTTCTCCCAAGGCCACACATATGTCAGACAGCGCCTTATCAATCCAATGATGTTGTAGGAGTCCAAAGATAGGCAGATGATGTAGATAAGAATTTATGACTCCAGCATGAAGTAAGAACATTAGCTCTACATGATCTCTGTCCCATGACTGGGAGAGTCTTCCCTTGCCATCCATCCCCTCCCTCTGTAACTCACCTTTACCTCTTAGCAACAGAACAAGGAGGAGTTGACTCTGTCAGAAGACTCATCTATTTCTCGATGTTAAATGTCTTCCTTCCCCTTTTCCTAGTGCCACCTTCTTCCTCACCTCCACCTCACCACCTTCATCACATCTACAATGAACAAGCTTCTACAGACCCTCCTGAGGTGGTGATCTCATCCCTGTGTACAGCTCCTCCAGGTGGGCAGGCCTAGCCACGTGCTGGGCTTGCTCACACATGTCTAGTCCACTGTGCTGGGAACCTGGATTCATGCTTTACCTTTCCATTCTGTGCCAGAACATTAGCTACTTTTACCTCAGCCAGTTTCTTTGCCTCACAGTCACTTAAACACAATTTTGAAGAAAGAATGGGAAACTTAGAGCCAGGAAATCCTGGGTTGAATCCCAGCTCCAGCATCCAAATTGAGCTCAGGGACTGAAAACAAGTTACTTTTCCTTCTGAGCCTTAGATCCTAAGTGAAAAAGAAGAGAATTGTGCAGAGTAAATACACACTTTGTGTCTGTGCCTTAAAGTGCCTAGCACACAGCAGGTGCTCAGTAGAGGCTTGTTTCCTTCCCTTCCTCTCTCCCTGGCTTCCCACTTACAACTTCTGGCAAGAACTTCTTTCCCTTCCGAATATTTTCTCCTATCTCTACTCACTGACCCCTTTCCATATGCTTCCTGTTGGCATCATTTTCTACACCTGAATCACAAAGAGGGTTTGGAAAACCTATACTGGGAAATACGATTATAAAGCATTGCCAAACCTGGGTCACAAAACAGAAGTATTTTGTAGCAACACGGACGGGACTGGAAGAGATTATGCTGAGTGAAATAAGTCAGAGAGAGGCAATTATCATATGGTTTCACTTATTTGTGGAGCGTAACAAATAGCATGGAGGACATGGGGAGTTAGAGAGGAGAAAGGAGTTGGGGGAAATTGGAAGGGGAGGTGAACCATGAGAGACTGTGGACTCTGAAAAACAACCTGAGGGTTTTGAAGGGGCGGGGGGTGGGAGGTCAGAGTACCAGGTGGTGGGTATTATAGAGGGCACGGATGGTTAGTGAATAAGCTTTGAAGACTGCAGTTGCCTCAGTGTTCTCAAGGTCTATAGAAAATCCACCCACTAAATGCTTGATACTTGACTTTTATGGTAGTATTTACTCATTAATTTTTTTAAACATAATTTTGTTCAATGAGTGAATGTATTTTTTATTTCATATAATCCTAAAAATGTTGGAAAAGTGAAAATAAACCACCTATATACAAATGCAAGTGAGTTTTCTCTTCATTTGGAGTTGCATTTTCTATTTTAAATGAACAAGAGTAAAAAGAAAAAGAATGAAAGATAGAAAAAGGGAGATAAAACTACACAGAAAAATACACATATGTTAACATACAAATGAAAACATCAGCTCTTGTGAAGATGATTGCAAAAACTTCTCAATTGGACTCCCTGCTTCCACTCATCCACTCTCTTCTCAAATCAGCAGCCAGAAAGATCCCTCTAAAAAATGAGTCCCACCATGTCACTTCTTGCTCAAATTCTTCTGGTGGCTTCCCATCTCACTCTGAATAAAAGCTGAAGTCTTTCCAGCAGCCTGCAAGTCCCTGTAGAACTTGCCATCCACTCCTTTTACCCACCCAGGCCTCCCTTTCTCCTGCCCAGCTTACTTACTCCAGCCACATTGGCCCTTGCCCACAACACTCTTGCCCAGGATACCCCTGTACTTGAATCTGTCCTCCTTCAAATCTTTGCACTGAGGCCAACTTCCCTGCAATGCCTTCTATGGCCACTTTTTCAAATCATAAACCCCATTCCTAGCCCGCCCTTCTTGCTATATTCTTCTCCATAAAACCAATCCCCATTAACCTAGTATATACTGCACTGAGTTGTACATTTTGTGTCTCTCCCCACTAGATTAAACAGCAGAAATGTTGGCATTTTGGTCACTGCAGCATCCCAAACATGTAGAACAGTACATGGCACATAGTGGCACTCAACAAAATTCCTTATCAACTGTTCAATAGACATAAGGTAAAAAGAATGAGTTATATGGATTAAAAAGAATTTACTACAAGCTAAGCAAGGAATAACTGTGGGGTTTTCTTCAAGATCTCCTAGTTGAAAATCAGCTCTTCTGCTAAAGCCCCTAATTTGCTTTCTTCTTTTCCTAATCAGAAAGCTAGCAGGAACCAGACGGGACTGTCATTTTCTTGCTTCTGATATCAATATTTAAAAATGTAGGTCATAGCATTCTCCTCATTGGCATTCTCACCATTGGCATTTAATAAATAGCATAACTTTTTTTAAAAAGTAGATATTTGCCTGAAGTAACATTCTTTTAGAGTGCTTCCCTTAAGCTTTGCATAGTGGCAGTATCATATGAGGCATTATGAGGTTTATCTAAGGCACAATTATTGCTAATAGAGTGCTTCCTTTAAATGTAAATGGACTAAATTCTCCAATAAAAATGCAGAGTAGCTGAATGGATTAAAAAAAAAAAAAAAACACTCTAGACCCATCTATATACTGCCTACAAGAGATTCACTTAAGACATAAAGACACAAATAGAGAGAGTGAAGTTCTGGAAAAAGATATTACATATAAATGGAAACCAAAAGAAAGCTAAGCTAGCTAGAGCAGACAAAAAAGACTTTAAAACAAGGACTGTGATAAAAAACAAAGAGCATTATTTGATGTTAAAGGAGTCAACCCAACAAGAGAATATAACATTTGTAAATGTTTATGTACCTAACATAGGAGTACCTAAATACATAAAGCAAATATTAACAGACCTAAAGAAAAAAATTGACAGCAATACAATAATAGTATGGGGCTTTAATATCTCACTTTCATCAATGGATAGATCATCTCAGACAGATTATCAGGAAGGAAGTATCAGCCTTAAATGACATGTTAGGCCTGGTGAACTTAAAAGATATATATAGAATATTCTATCCAAAAGCAGAATACACATTCCTCTCAAGTTCATATGGAACATTCTCTAGTATAGACCATTATGTTATGCCACAATTCTTAATAAATTTAAGATGACTGAAATCACATCAAGAATCTTTTTGGAACACAACAGTATGAAACTAAATTCAATTACCAGAAGAAAACTGAAAAATTCACAGAGATGTGGAGATTAAAGAACATGCTATGGAACAACCAATGTGTGAAAGAATAAAAGATTAATTCAAAAGAAATCTTGAGACAAAAGAAAACAGAAATATAATACACCAAAACTAATGGGATGCAGCAAAAGTTCCAAGAAGGAAATACATAGCAATAAATGTCTACACCTCAAGAAACAAGAAAAATCTCAAATAAACAACCTAACATTACACCTCAAGGAATTAGAAAAAGAACAAAGCCCCAAATTAATAGAAGAAAGGAAATAACAAAATGAGAGCAGAAATAAATGAAATAGAGATTAATAAGACAATAGAAAATATCAATGAAACTAATGGCTGGTTCTTTAGAAAGACAGACAAAATTGACAAACTTTTAACTAGACTCACCGGGAAGAGAGGATTCAAATAAATAAAATCAGAAATGAAAGAGAAGGGCGCCTGGGTGGCTCAGTGGGTTGAGCCGCTGCCTTCGGCTCAGGTCATGATCTCAGGGTCCTGGGATCGAGTCCCACATCGGGCTCTCTGCTCAGCAGGGAGCCTGCTTCCTCCTCTCTCTCTCTCTCTGCCTACCTCTCTGCCTACTTGTGATCTCTCTCTGTCAAATAAATAAAAATAAAAAATCTTAAAAAAAAAAAAAAAAAAGAAATGAAAGAGAAGACATACTCAAAATGATACCATAGAAATACAAAGGATCTTAAGACAGTACAATGAACAATTATACACCAACGAACTGGACAACCTGAAAGAAAAGAATTAACACCTAGAAACATACAACCTACTAAGACTAAATCAGGAAGAAATAAAAAATCTGTACAGTCCAGTTACTAATAAGGAGACTGAATTACTAATCAAAATCTCCCAACAAATAAAAGTCAACCAAAGAGCCTCAGTGGTGAAGTCTACCATGCATTTAAAGAATGGCAATCCTTTTCAAACTCATCCAAAAAACAGAAAAGGAGAGAACACTTCCAAATTCATTTTAAAATGCAGCATTACCTTGGTACTGAAACCAGACAAGAATATCACAGAAAAGAAAATTATAGGTCAGTTGGGTAACACATGTTAACAAGACTTATTGTGGTGATCATTTCACAATATATACAAATATGGAATCATATTGTACACTCAAAACTAATACTATGTTGCATGTCAATTACACCTCAATTTAAAAAAGAACGAACATGGGAGAAGGTAGAGGGAGAGGGAGGAGCAGATTCCTTGCTGAGCTGGGAGTCCAGCATGGGACTTGATCCCAGGACCCTGGGATCATGACTTGATCATGAAGGCAGATGCTTAACCAACTGAGCCACCTAGGAGCTCCAGTACATTCAAACTTTGATGGGAATTACATTCAATCTGTAGGTTGTTTTGGATAGTAGGGACATTCTAGTGATATTCTAAACCATGAGCATAGAATATCTTATTATTTATTTATTTTTCAATTTATTATTTATTTTAAAGATGTTATCTCTGTCAAATAAATAAATAAGAAGTAGGCAGAGAGGTAAGCAGAGAGAGATGGGGAAGCTGGTTCCCTGCTGAGCAGAGAGCCTGATGCGGGGCTCAAATGCAGGACAATATCCATGATAGACATAGATGCATAGATCCTCAACACAATATTAGCAAACTGAAGAAAACATCACATTAAAAGAATCATATATAATGATCAAGTCAGATTTACTCCAGCTATGCAAGGATGGTTTGAGATCCATGAATCAAGCAATGTGATACACTACCCTAACAAAATGAAATCATAGCAATCATACAATCAGTTCAATAGATGCAGAAAAAGCAGTGTTAATGAAATTCAATATTCCTATATGATAAAACCTCTCAACAAAGTAGATATGGAGGGAACATACCTCAATATAAGGCCATATATATGATAAGCTCACAGTGAAAATCCACACTCAACAGTGAAAATCCAAAGCTTTATCTCTAAGATTAGGAACAAGGATGCTCACTCTCTCTACTTTATTCAACATAGTACTAGAAATCCTAGCCAGAGTGATTAGACAAGAAAAAGAAATAAAATGCCACCACACAGGAAAGGAAGAAATAAAACTACTTCTATTTGCATATGACACGATATTACATACGGAAAATCCTAAAAACCCCACCAAAATACTGTTAGAATAAAAAAATTCAGCCAAGTTCCAGGATACAAACTCAATACACAAAAGTCTGCTGCATTTCTATACATAGATATGAACATTCCAAAAGAGAAATTAAAATAATTCCATTTATAATTACATCAAAAAGAAGAAAATACCTAAGAATAAATTTAACCAAAGAGATGAATATTCTGTACACTGAAAATTGTAAGCCTCTGATAAAAATAAATTGAAAAAGGGGCACCTGGGTGTCTCAGTGAGTTAAAGCCTCTGCCTTCAGCCCAGGTCATGATCCCAAGGTCCTGCGTTTGAGCCCTGCATCAGGCCCTCTGCTCAGCAGGGAACCAGCTTCCCCATCTCTCTCTGCTTACCTCTCTGCCTACTTTTTATTTATTTGACAGAGATAACATCTTTAAAATAAATAATAAATTGAAAAATAAATAAATAATAAGATATTCTATGCTCATGGATTAGAATATCACTAGAATGTCCCTACTATCCAAAACAACCTACAGATTGAATGTAATTCCCATCAAAATTTGAATGTATTGGGGCTCCTAGGTGGCTCAGTTGGTTAAGCATCTGCCTTCAGCTCAAGTCATGATCCCAGGGTCCTGGGATCAAGTCCCATGCTGGACTCCCTGCTCAGCAAGGAATCTGCTTCTCCCTCTGCCTTCTCCCCACACTCCCCACTCATTTTCTGTCTCTCATTCTCTGTAAAATAAATAAATAAAATCTTTTTTTTTTCCTCAAGATTTTATTTATTTGTCAGAGAGACAGAGAGGGCACAGGCAGAGTGGCAGGCAGAGGCAGAGAGAGAAGCAGGCTCCTTGCAGAGCAAGGAGCCCAAAGTGGGATTCAATCCCAGTTTGCTGGGATCATGACCTGAGCCAAAGGCAGCCATTTAACCAACTGAGCCACACAGGCATCCCATAAATAAAATCTTTTAACAAAATTCCAATGCAGTTTTCACAGGAAAGAAAAAAAAAAAAACTCTAAAAATTCTAAAATTTGAACAGAACCACAAAAACTCCTGAGTAGCAGGAAGAAGAACAAAGCTGGAGATATCACACTGTCTTATTTCAAACTATATTACAAAACTACACTAATCAAAACATTAAGACTTGGACATAAAACACACATACAGATCAAAGGAACAGAATACAGAGTCCAGAAATAAAACCATGCACATACCGTCATTTCATTAATGACAAAGAAGCCAAGAATATAAAATGGGGAGAGGACAGTCTCTTCAATAAATAGTATTAGAAAAACTGGAGAGCCATATGCAAAAGAATGAAACTGTGCTACTATCTTACATCATCCACAAAAATTAACTCAAAGTAATTAAAGACTTTAATGTTACACCTGAAACCATAAAACTCCCAGAAGAAAGCATGGATGGTAAGTTCTTAGACATCAGCCTTGGCAATTAGTTTTTTAATCTGACACCAAAAGCAAAAGCGGCAAAAGAAAAATAGCAAATGGGACTACATCAAACTAAAATACTTCTTTCTGCACAACAAAGGAAACCATCAACAAAAATGAAAAGGCAACCTACTAAATGGAAAAAGTATTTGCAAATCATATACCCGATACAGAGTTAATATATCAAATATATAAAGAACTCATACAGTTCAACAGAAAAAAGAAATCCAATTTTTAAAATGGGCAGATCTGAGTAGACATTTTTCCAAAGAAGACATACAAATAGCCAATAGCCACATGAAAAGATGCCCAGTATCACTCATCAAGGAAATGCAAATCTGGGCACCTGGGTGGCTCAGTCAGCTAAGTGTCTGCCTTCAGCTCAGGTGGAAACAGGTGGGAGTCCCAGGATCGAATCCTACATCAGGCTCCCTGCTCAATGAGGAGTCTGCTTCTCCCTCTAGCCCTCCAACATCTCATATTCTCTCTAATAATAAAAATCTTAAAAAAAAAAAAAAAAAAAAAGGAAATATAAATCAAAGCCACAATGAGATATCACCTCCTACCTGTTAGAATAGCTCGTATCAAAAAGACAAGAAGTGGGCACCTGGGTGGCTCAGTTGGTTAAGCCGCTGCCTTTGGCTCAGGTCATGATCCCAAGTTCCTGGAATCGAGTCCCAATTCAGGCTCTGCTCAGTAGGGAGCCTGCTTCCTCCTCTCTCTGCCTGCCTCTCTGCCTACTTGTGATCTGTCAAATAAATAAATAAAATCTTAAAAAAAAAATTTAAAATAGAACTACCATACGATCCAGAATTTTCACTTATGCGTACTTATGCCAAGTATTTAAACATTTTTGCAAAAAGATTTGTGCCCCGATGTTCACTGCAGCATTATTTAGAATAGCAAAAATATAGAAACAATCTAAGCATCCATGGATATATGAATGGATAAAGAATTATAGTATATATATATGTTGTATTGTGGTTTATAGTAAGAAATATATATTTGGTCTTCAACCCAGTTCTTGGCACAGAGCTTCTAAAACCTGTGGAATTTCCTGCGATAAAAGCAATAAAAGTGTCTTTTGTTATCTTAATGTTGTGACTTTGGGAAAGCCTGAGGTAACCTAAAGATGGGGGCTGGTTAGGGAGTCAACCTGTAATTAGAAGGTTTTAACTTTCAGTACCCCGACTCCAACCTCTAGGGAGGGGAGAGGGGCTGGAGGCTCAATCAATCACCAAATGGTCCATGAGGGTGTAATCAATTCTGACTGTGTAATAAAGCCTCCATAAAACCCCAAAAAGATGGGGCTCAGAGAGCTTCCAGATTGGGGAACACATGAAGATTTGGAAAGAGTGGTGACCTGGAGAGAGCAGGGAGGCTCCATGACTTTTCCCATACCATGCCCCATGCATCTCTTCCACCTGGCTGTTCCTGAGTTATTATCCTTTTGTAATAAAACAGTGATCTCCTATATAAAATGTTTCATATTTCAAATTAACTGAACTCAAGGAGCGGGTCACGGAATCTGATTTTTAGCCAGTTGGTCAGAAGTATAGCTGACAACCTGGACTTGTGAAGGACATCTGAAGTCCAAGGATGGGGGCATGGGAATCTCCAACCTGCATGCCTCATCGTCAGAAGCACAAGGAACAGCCTGGGCTTGCTGCTGGCATCCAACACAGACTGAGGGTGGAGGACAGTCTTTTTAGGACTGAACCCTTACCCTATGAAGCTGATACTATCTGTAGGCAGAAAGTACCAGCACTGAGTTGAGTTCTTGGACACTCCTGGAATAGAGTCAGGTAGCTAACTTAACACATACACGATGGAGTAGTATTCAGCCACATAAAAGAAGGAAATCTTGCCATTTGGAACAGCATGGATGGAGCTGGGGATTATGCCAAGTGAAATAAGCCACACGGAAAGACAAGAAGAACCCAATCTCACTTATATATGGAATCAAAACAAACAAGCTCATGGATACGGAGGCCAGATTAGTGGTTGCCAGAGGTAAGAGGGTGGAGGTACATAAAATGGGTAACGATGGAAAAGTGCAAACATTCAGCTGTGAAAGATGTAAGATACAACACACTGACTATAGTCAGTCATACTGCATGTTTGAAAGCTGCCGAGAGAATACATTTTAAAAGCTCTCATCGCAAGAAAAAATGTATTTACAACTACATATGGTGGTAGATAGATGTGGTGTTCATCTTGCAATAGGGACAAATAACAAATCATTATGTAGTGCACCTGAAACTAATACAACATTATATGTCAATTACACTTCAATCAAAAAAATAAAATAATAATATTTTCCACTTCTCCCCACTCCAGCTAAGAACAATGAAGAAATTCCAGGCTAAAAGGATCAGCTCTCAGAAAGTTTCAACCCAACACTCAATCAAAGCAACTTTGCTTTGGGGCAAAGTTCCCATCTGTCACCCTTTTTACAAAGGTCCCACTGAATGAGATACGTGTCAAATCCAAAATGCCAAACAGAATTGTCATTACCTCTCAGTGGAATCTCTGATGAGCTGCTGCAGGTCCACCTCCTGCTTCCTCAGGCTTCCAAAAGAAGACTGACTTTCCACAAGTCCTTTGCCTCCAACATTCAGCTTGACCTTCCCTAGTGCCGTCTCAATGGTCCCGCTCACGTGGTTTTGAAACTTGCCCTCATATTTCACAAAGTCCGACTCCACGACCACTGGAGTGAATGACACAGGCAAAGGAATCTGAGGATAATTTGGCCACCTAGCTGCCTTAGGTCACCTACCTTCCCAATCCTATGGAAAACCACAGGAAAAAAATTTTGAATTTCCATTCAAAATGGAAAGTTGGCAGCCATGCTCCGTATATGTTCAAACCAAAATGGAGCTAGCACCCCGAGGTACTGACTGAGAGAGGGATGGGGCTGGTGGCCAGGGGGCTCTATTGGGTGCTGTTTTTGTTTATTTCGTCTTTCATTTCCAATATATACATATGTAGACGGGTACCACAAGTATCTGAAGAGTTTAACAAGTTTAAAGCCAGCATCCTGGGGCCCCTGGCTGGCTCAGTCGGCAGAACACTCAACTCTTGATCTCAGGGTTGTGAGGTTTAACCCCACAATGGCTATAGAGATTACTTAAAAATAAATAAGTAAAAAAACTTTAAAGCAAGCATCCATTTAACCACTATTCAGATAGAATTTTTTTAAATAGAATATTTTATATATTTTTTTAAAGATTTTATGCATTTATTTGACAGAGATCACAAGCAGGCAGAGAGGCAGGCAGAGAGAGAGAAGAAGGGAAGAAGGCTCCCCGCTGAGCAGAGAGCCAGATACGGCTCGCGACCCTGGGATCACGACGTGAGCCTAAGGCATAGGCTTAACCCACTGAACCACCCAGGTGCTCCTAAATAGAATATTTTAAATGTGTGAAGACTCTAAAGGAACTGCATGCGGAGGACACCGAAGCAGAGTGAAAACAGCAGTTCTGCTCCTGACTCATGTTCGAGTGGTCTGCCTTACTCAGCCCTGTGGAGCGCGGGCATCTCCCCTTCCCACCCACCAGTCTAGGAGGACATTCCCCTGGCCTTCACTACCATCTCTATGAAAAAATTTCCTTTCCCGTACTTACTTGTTTATTTTTTATTTTTATTTATTTATTTTTTAGAGCGATAGCATGGGCAGAGGGAGAGAATCTTAAACAGGCTCCACCCCCAACAGGGATGCAGGATTGACTGGGGGCTGGATCTCACCACCCTGAGCTCCGGACCCAAGCTGAAATCGCGAGTCTGAGGCTTGACTGAGCCACCCAGGCATCCAGGCTCACCTGTTTACATTGACCTCTACCCAGCCATTTCATTCCTTATCATACAATACCTTATCTCTCCTCAGACAGTCAGTCCCTCCCTGCCTCCCTCTCACTCAAACACTGTCCTGGGACAGACAAGCTCCAGGCGCTCTGCCCGCCCTTTCTGGCTTCTCAGACTTGGGAAAATGCCACCTCCCCGCCATCCAGGTGTCCCAGCTTCAGTCAAGTCCTCTGGGAATTAGTGTGTTCCTCACCTGGTCACACCCAGGGGACCCGCACATTGCCTTCAAGACCTGCCATTCTTATACGGACACCAAAGATAAATACGTGCTGATCTCACCTCAGAACTGCCCCCTGCTCTTATCTCCAGATTTCTACTGTTCTCAGTTTTAATCCAGCCAAATACCACCATAAAAATAGTGTCAGTCATTGTCATTTGATATAACTGTATTTAGAGCCTCTTAGGAACTTTACACTTGGCTTTTTCCACTTCCCTGACCCAAGGCTCTCCTGGGCTCCTGGCTGTACTTTTAAGAGATTCAAGTCTGCCTGAAGTCTGCAAGACTTCTTTCCATCCACTCACTGCCACCTACACCTGTATTTCCTTCACTTCAGTCAAGGAAACCATTCCTCAGCAAGGGCTGAGAAGTTATCATCAATCACTATCTTCACAATTTACGAAATAGAAAATCATCTCTGTCACCACCACCACCAAAAATAAGACAACCATTTAAATGCCTTTAATCCCAAATCTTTTCCTATTTATATCTTATGGAATACAAACATTTTGGGAAATGTGTTGGGAAGTAGCACAGAACACTGGTTAAGAACTCCAGATTTTAATCACTATTCTACTATCCCTACCTAGAAGAACTGGCTACCACACATTTCTCTGAACCACGCATTTCTCTGAACCTCCGTCTTCTCAGTTGTGATCTGGAGATACCACCTTCCTGATGGATTCTGTTACATGCTGATGTACGTAAATCACATAACACAGAGCCTGGCACATAGCACGTGCTCAATATGTCCACTGGGTTTCGGCCAGAACAATGTCATTTTCTGATAAAAGGAACAGTTCTAGATCATACAAAGTGCTACACAGAAATTTTATTTCTTTACCTTCCCTCTTCTCTAGCTATTTTTGGACTAGCTTGAGAGCCTGACTGCTCTGCTCTCACCAGAAAGCTCCCTTATGTGAATAACAAAACTTTCCACACCCTTCTAATGGATAGTGGCATCATCAACTTCAACACTAAATCAGATTTTGGGTGACAGATCCATCTTATCTATGCTGGGCGGCCACAACACTTACAATAGGCATGTATTATTTTAATACTCAAAACTGCAATTTTTTTTTAAATTAAGCTATAACTTCTCTTGTCTGGCCTGTAGAATTTTGTTCATTTTTAAAAAGGGGTACCTTGAGGCACCTGGGTGGTTCAGTCGGTTAAGCGTCCAACTCTTGATTTCAGCTCAGGTCAGGATTTCAGGATTGTGGGTTCGAGCCTCACCTCCAGCACTGTGCTCAGTGGGGAGTCTGTTTGAGATTCTCTCTTCCTCTCTTTGTCCCTTACCCTCCCTCCAAAAAAAATATATAAAATCTAAAAAAAAAAAAGAAAGTAAGAAAAAAAGGAAGAAAGGGAGGGAGGAAGGGAAGAATGTCTTTAAGAGTGTATGCAAAGAAACCGAATTCATTGTAAGGTCTCACCTTACAATTGATCATTCATGACACCATGTGCCTAGAAGATGAATCATCATCTTTTCAGGAACCAACTGTAGAATATACCCAAAGACACTTACCTGGACTCAGAAACTGGTCTTCTGTGAGTACATCTCCAAGGGTGACAGATAAAAACTGGTACTTGGGTCTCTGCCAGCACCAGAATCTCTTCTTTTTGGTCACCAGACTTAGAAGTTGTAACTTATCAGAGTCATTCAAGTTTGATACTGCAATCAGGTTACCTCCGGCATCAACTTCTTTAAGAAAATTCCTCGTTGCTTTGGCAAACATTATGAGAGCTCCAGATTACCTGGATAAAAAATCAAAGTTACCCCACAAATTAAACAAGAAGTTATTATTTCATTTATTTTTTTCTAAAACTGCCTTATTTTTCCTTTGTGTCAATCACTATATATTAAAGAATACCTTCTCCTTAGAAAACTCTCTAGTGGGGGTTCAGTTGATGACAAAGAAATCAAACAGAAATACTGAAAGAGACTCTGTATGTTTGGATAGGCCAAGTTACGCTTCTGACATAAAGAACCTCCAAATATTCGTGGCTTATACCAAGAAAGGTTTATTTACTGGTCACTATATCTGGTAGTGAGGACAGGAGAGCTTTTCTCATCATAGTCATTCAGTGATCCAGACTGAAGGGGCAGCCACCATCCAACATGACGGGTTCTGGAAAGTCTCACACCAGCAATTAAATGCTCTGGCCCAAAACTAACACACGTCATGTCCACTCAAAATTTGCCAGACTGGTCATGCCTCAGCTAGCCAGAATGGTCAGGAAATACAATGGTACCATGTATCTAATAGGTAGAGATCTGAGGATATTTGTTGACCAACAGACTACCCTAATTTATAACATACAAAGATATGACCACTTTTTTTAAAGGGTCAACGTGCTTTTTCTCCACACTGTGTGATTTCCCCTATTCACAAAGGCCAAGGAACTATTGCTTTTTAATCCAGAAATGAAGACCCAGTCACTCCTCAGCTGGAGGGAAAAAGAAGAAACACATTGGCAGATATAAAACCGTGCATTAGGTGGAAGAGGTATAGACTGTTCAATAAATGGTGTTAGAAGAATTGGCTAATCATCTGGAAAAAATAAAGCCAGATTCCTATCTTATGCCGTACACAAGACTGAATTCTTAATGGATTAGAAGGGTTTGAGGAAAAAATGAAACCATAAAAGTACCAGAAAAAATGCAGACAAATATTTTTTTCAATTGTAGGATGAGAAAAGCCTTTAGGAAGACAAATGGCAAACTGAGAAAATACTCTTAATATTTATAATGAAGAACGAGAATACTTAATATATACAAAAATCTTTTACAAGTTGTTTTTTTAAAATACTGTAGTAGAAACATGGGCAAAGGTTATAACAATTCTCGATATATAAACTGCCCCCAGCCTATACACATACAAATATATACATATGTGCAAACACACAAGTACACCCATATATAGTCATTACTCAAAAGCACAAATGAAATAAGATTTTTTAAAAATTATCCACGGTCAAAGGTTAAAATATCTAATGGACAACAAATGTGTGTCATTTGTATTTCTATCCTGGTATCTGGCAGCCACATAGGTATAAAATCACACAGTTTGAGAGCTGGGAATAGTCTCAGACATAAACTAGTTCAACCCCTTTGCTTTACGTTTCTGTTTGTTTCTGTTTTTTAACTTACTTTTTATGCTTTTAAATTTTTTTATCTATTTAAATTCAATTAATTAACTTATAATGTACTATTGGTTTCAGAGGTAGAGGTCAGTGATTCATCAGTCTTATAAAACACCCAGGGCTCATGCTAGCATGTGCCCTCAATGCCCATCACCATTTACTCCATCCCTCCACCCACCTTCTCTCCAGCAACCCTCAGTTTGTTTCCTATAGCTAAGCATTTCTTATGGTTTGTCTCCCTCTCTAATTACATCTTATTTTATTTTGTGCTCCCTTTCACTATGATCCGGTTTTGTTTCTTAAATTCCACGTATGAGTGAAATCATCATAACAGTCCTTCTTTGACCGACTTAGTTCACTTAGCCTAACACTCTCTAGTTCTATCCATGTCATTTTTGATGGCTGAATAATATTCCATTGTGTGTGTGTATATATATATATATATATACATCTTCTTTACCCATTCATCTGTTGAAGGACATCTGGGCTCTTCCCATAGTTTGGCTATTGTGGACATTTCTGTTATAAACACTGGGGTGCACATGATCCTAAGGATCACTGCTTATATTTTTTGGGTAAATGCCTAGTAATGCAATTGCTGGGTCATAAGGTAGTCTATTTTTAACTCTTTGAGGAACCTCCATACTGTTTTCCAGAGCGGCTGTACCAGTTTGCATTCCCAACAGTCTAAGAGGTTCCCCTTTCTCCACATCCTCACCAACATCTGCTGTTTCCTGACTTGCTAATTTTATCCATTCTGACTGGTGTGAGGTCCTATCTCATTGTGGTTTTAATTTGTCTCGGATGCTGGGTCATGTTAAGCATTTTAAGAACAAATATTGTTAAAATGTCTATGCTACCCAGAGTAATCTACCCATTCAATGCAATCCCTAACAAAATAGTATCAACATTTTTCACAGAGCTGGAACAAATAATCTTAAAATTTGTTTGGAATGACAAAAGACTCCAAATAGCCAAAGGAATGTTGAAAAAGAAAATCAAAGCTGATAATATCACAATGCCGGACTTTAAGCTCTATTAGAAAGCTGTAATCATCAAGACAGTATGGTACTGGCAAAAAAAACAGGCACACAGATCAATGGAACACAATAGAGAACCCAGAAATGGACCCTCACCTCTGTGGTCAACTAATCTTCAACAAAGCAGGAAACAATGTCCAATGGAAAAAAGATAGTCTCTCCAGCAAATGGTTTTGGGAAAATTGGACAGCCACATGCAGAAAAGTGAATCTGAACCATTTTCTTACTCCATACACAAAAATAAATTCAAAATGGATAGAAGACCTAGGTATAATACAGGATTTCATCAGAATCCTATAGGAGCACATTGGCAGCAACCTCTTTGACCTTTGCCATAGCAACTTCTTGCTAGACACGTCTTCAAAGGCAAGTAAAAAAAAAAGCAAAAATGAACTACTGGGTCTTCATCAAGATAAAAAGCTTTTGCACAGCAAAGGAAACAGTCAACAAAATCAAAAGACAGCCACTGAATGGGAGAAAATATTTGCAAATGCCCTATCAGATAAAGGGCTAGTAACCAAAATCTATAAAGAACTTATCAAACTCAGCACCCAGAAAGCAAATAATGCATTCAAGAAATGGGCAGAAGAAATGAACAGATATCTCTCCAAAGAAGACATAGAAATGGCCAAAAGGCACAACCCACTTGCTTTAACACAAAGTTCCTCTAGTATATCAGAAAACATTGGTCTTACCTATCACTAGTTCTTCTCTAAAGTGCCTTTTCTTAGATTACTCTGTGGCTACCTAACCCTATTCCTGTATATTAACAATAAGAATAAACATTTAAGGAAGGGATGCTAAAACACAAAAAGTTCCTTATTTATTTGAGCGAGAGTGCTCGTGTGCAAGCGCAGAGGGAAAGGCAGAAGGGGAGGAAAGGGAGAGCGAATCTGAAGCCGACTGCACACCAAGGACAGAGCCCGATACAGGGCTCAATCCCAGGACGTCAAGGTCATGACCTAAGCTGAAACCAAATGTCAGAAGCTCAACTGACTGAGCCACCCAGGCATCCCTAAAAACTTCCTTTCTGATCAACAGTGAACTGTAAAGAAGGGGAATTATGTATGCTCAAACTCTCAACTCTAATGCATCTCTCACTATACTAAGTTTCTTGCATGTGATGGAGCCCTCATTCATTTATCAACACACTTACTGTATCATTAATTATCTTTAAGTACCTACTATACACAGGTACTGTATTTAAGAGCTTAGGATACGGATATGAAAAGTTGTCTCTATACAGATAGCCAACAGACACATGAAAAGATGCTCAACATCACTCATCATTAGGAAAATGCAAATCAAAACTATGAGATATCACCTCACACCAGTGAGAATGGCTAGAATCAAAAAGAGAAAAAAACAACAACAAGCGCTGATGAGGATGTGGAGACAAAGGAACCCCCATGCACTGTTGGTAGGAATGTAAATTGGCATAGATTTCATGGAAAAGAGTATGGAGGTTGCACAAAAAATTAACAAGAGAAATACCGAACAACCCAGTAAACCCACTAGTGGATATTTACCCAAAGAAAACAAAAGACTAATTTGGAAAGATATATGCAACTCTGTGTTTATTGCAGCATTACCTACAATAGCCAAGACATGGAAGCAACCCAGGTATCCACCGACAAAGCAGATAAAGACAAAGTGGTATATTTCTGCAGTGGATATTACTTAGCCATAAAAATGAATGAAATCTTGCCATTTGCAACAACACGGATGCTAAGTGAAGTCAGGCAAAGACAAATATCATATGAATATAAAGTACGAATTCAAATATTATATGAATATATGGAATAGGAAAAAAAAAACCAAAATAAATGAACAAGCAAAAGCAGAAACAGATAAATACAGAGAACAAACTGAGGGTGGCCAGAGAGGTGCGGTAGGAGGATGGGTGAAGGGGAGTAGATGGTGCAGCCTTCCAGTGACGGAATAAATCCCAAAGATGAAAGGTACAGCATAGAGAATATAGTCAACAAATCTGCAATAACCTTGTAGGGTGGAACAGAATAGAAAACCCAGAAACAGACCCACAACTATATGGTCATTTAATCGACAAATCAGTAAACAATATCCAATAGAAAAAAAGACAGCCTCCTCAACAACTGGTGCTGGGAAAACCAGACAACAACATGCAAACAAATGAAACTGGACTACTTCCTTACACCATACACAAAAATAAGTCCAAAATGGATGAAAGACCTAAATGTGAGACTGGAAACCAACAAAATCCTAAACGAGAATACAGACAGCAACATCTTTGACCTCGGCCACAGAATCTTCTTACTGGACATATCTTCAAAGGCAAGGGAAACAAAAGCAAAAATGAACCACTTGATTTTCATCAAGATAAAAAGCTTCTGTACAGGGGCAGTGGGTGGCTCAGTGGGTTAAAGCCTCTGCCTTTGGCTCAGGTCATGATCCCAAGGTCCTGGGATCAAGCCCCACATCAGGCTCTCTGCTCAGCAGGGAGCCTGCTTCCTCCCCTCTCTCTGCCTGCCTCTCTGCCTACTTGTGATCTCTGTCAAATAAATAAATAAACTCTTTAAAAACAAATCTTCTGCACAGTGAAGGAAACAGTCAACAAAACTAAAAGGCAGCCTGTGGAATGGGAGAATATATTTGCAAACAGCATATCTGATAAAGGGTTAGTATCCAAAAATCTATAAAGAACTTATTAAACTCAACACCCCCAAAAACAAATGATCCAGTAAAGAAATGGGAAGAAGATATGAATAGACATTTTTCCAAAGAAGACAACCAAACAGCCAACACATGAGAAGAAGCTCAACCTCACTCACCATCAGGGAAATCCAAATTGAAACCATGATGAGACACCATCTCACAGCTGTCAGAATAGCTTAACACAGGAAACAACAGAGGTTGGCGATGTTGTGGAGAAAGGAGGGCCCTCTTACAGTGTTGGTAGGGATGCAAGCTGTGGAACAGTACGGAGTCTCCTCAGGAAGTTAAAAATAGAACTACCCTACGATCCAGCAATTGCACTAGTAGGTATTTACCCAAAGGATACAAAAATATAGATTTGAATGGGTACATGTACCCCAGTGTTTATAGCAGCATTGCCAACAATAGCCAAACTATGGAGAGAACCCCAATGTCCACTGACTGAAGAATGGATAAAGAAAAGGTGGTGTGTATACACACACACACACACACACACACACACACACACAGGAATATTACTCAGTCATCAAAAAGAATGAAATCTTGTCACTTGCAGCAACATGGATGGAGCTACAGGGTATTATGCTAAGTGAAATATATCAGCCTGAGAAAGAAATACCATATGATCTCATTCTTATGTGGAATTTAAGAAACAAAACAGATGACCATATGGAGTGGGGAGGAAGGAAAGAGGGGAACAAACCATAAGAGACTTAAAGATAGAGAACAAACTGAGGGTTGAACAGAGGGAGGTGGGGGGTGGGCTAAATGGGTGGTGGGTATTCAGGAGGACATTTGCTGTGATGAGCACTGGGTGCTGTGTATAAATGATGAATCACTGAATTCTACTCTGAAACCAATACAGTACTATATGTTAACTAAAATTTTAAAAGAAATTAAAAACCAAAAATATTGTGTGTCGACTATACTTCAATAAATATATAAAAAGTAGTCTCTCTTCTTACTGAGTGGCTAGTTGGGTGGCCAGATAGAGAAATAAACAATTGTGTCAATATCTAGCATAAAACCTAAGTTGTTACAAAAAATGAACCAAAAAAGGGGCATCTAAATTCAACTGGAGAGAAGTACAGCGTCAGAGAAATCTTCCTAAAGTAAGCAGTGTCCCAGCTGCATTTTGTGGGCTCAGCAGAAGTAAGCCAGCAGAGGAGCGCTATAGGGGTGCTCCAGCAGAAGTGTAGCAATGACAAAAGCCCAGCACATGCAGGAGGTGTCGGAAGTGTTGGGGAGATCATGCATGGCAAGCTCCAGATGGTCCACAAGACCTCATTTTGTGTTAATATGCCCATTGTCCCTTCTTTGCTTCGAGACTAGTTCCTGCTTCGGTTCTGGAGTGGGGAAGGGCAAAGCACAGGCCTCAGTCCCAGCCCTACAAGCCATGCCTCCCCTGCCGGGGGCCGGGGCAGCAGGAATCTTCAGGGGGAGGGGTTGTATAGAGAGTGATGCAATCAAAGTGGTCACTTAGCATGATGTTCTGGAAGCAAAATTGGAAACCAGCTGGAAGGAAACAAGATTAGACATAGACGACAAATGGTTATACTGAACTATGTCACAGGGCTAAGGATGGAAAAGATGACTGAGTGGTTTCCCCAGAACTCTGGCCAAATGTGAGAGTGGTGTTGGAAGAGACTCCCCAGGATGGTCTACAGGTGTCTCAGGTGTGGGCTGGTGGATGAGCTACAGATAGGGAATTCAGGAGGAAGCAGACTGGTGGCAGGCAGAAGACAGTACCTGCTGTAAGTGTATCTAGGAGAGCATACAAGTTTTATTTGGCCAAACATGGGGAAAGAAACTGTAACAAAATAAGGTCTTCCCAACGACCTGTGGAAACCGTCCAAGTGAAAAGCCCCCACAGATTCTTCCTCAGCATCCCACTGGTAACAGATTCTCTCTCTCTCTCTCTCTTTTTTTTTTAAGATTTTATTTATTTATTTGAGAGAGTACAAGCACGGAGAGCAGCAGGAAAGGGAGAAGCAGGCTCCTCACTGAGTGGGAAGCCCAATGCAAGGCTCGATCCCAGGACCCTGGGATCATGACCTGAGCGGAAGGCAGACACTTAACTGACTGAGCCACCTAGGTGCCCCAGAACCTCCTTTTATGGTTTCTGTTCTTTTCGGGGACTACCTGAGAGGGACGTCACTAATTTCCCTTCAGATCAAACAAGCTTCTGAAGAAGTTAGATCAGACTTGCCATTAAAAAAAAACAAAGCCCATCTGTTGTGGGTGGCAAAGCCTTTGTAATGACACTAATCCTCCCCACAGGAATTAGAGGATAAAGAAAGGGAACTCCTAAATTAATTTTTAATTTTTTTCCAATTACCATCAGACACAGACAATTTGCCTTTTTTTTTTTTTTTTAAAGATTTTATTTATTTATTTGACAGAGATCACAAGTACGCAGCCACCCAGGTGCCCCGACAATTTCCCTTCTTGAGAGGGCAGTTTGCTTTAGGAAGAGTTAACTCGGGTGGCTACCGCTTTACAGGTTTTTAATAGAATCAGGCTTATTTAGGAGCACCTGGGTGGCTCAGTGGGTTAAAGCCTCTGCCTTTGTCCTCGGGTCCTGGGATGGAGCCCCACATTGGGCTCTCTGCTTGGTGGGGAGCCTGCTTCCTCCTCTCTTTGCCTGCCTCTCTGTCTACTTGTGATCTCTGTCAAATAAATAAAATCTTTTAAAAAAGATCAGGCTTAAATAAATAAAATCTTTTTTAAAAAATCAGGCTTATTTAATCAAGGAACTCGGTATATTCCTGTGAAGTTAAAGTTAGAGGTTTCTTTTATATTATGATGTTTGAATACATAATACATTACATGGCTCAAATATCTAAAATGTGTGGAAAAAAAAAATACACACTGAGAAATCCCATTCCTACCCAGGTCCCACCTTCCCTTTCCAAGGCTCTCTTCTGCAGGTATATTACCTTGGTGTTTCTTTATACAAATGGAAGTTCAAAGGAGTCTGCACACTCTTCTGCAGGTTACTTTTTGTCATGTAACAACATCCCAGAGATCTTCCCATGTTAGTACCTTCATCTTTGCAGCTGCATAATACTCCACTTTACTTGGCAGTGCCACTGTTTGTCCTACATTGCCATTCCTACATTTTTTATTATAAAAAATGCCACACTAAATGCTTTTGAATATATGTCTTCCTCATAGATGGGTAAGAGAACCTGAAAGAAGATTCCTACAAGAGAGCTAGGGGTGCCCCAATGGCTCAGTTGGTTAAGCAACTGCCTTTGGCTCAGAGCATGCATTGCCAGGTCCTGATATCAAGCCCTGAGTCAGGCTCCTTGCCTAGCAGGGAGTCTGCTTCTCTCTCTCTTTCTCTCCCTCTGCCCCTCCCCATTGCTTGTTCTCTCTCTCGCAAATAAAGTCTTAAAAAAAACAAAAGAAAGAAATTCTTAAAAAAGAAAAAAAAAGAGCGAGAGAGAGAGATTGTTAGACCAATGGGTAAATAACATCTAGAATTTTAGGGGTTGTACCATTTTTCAGTCTCACCAAAAAGGTATGAAAAATCTCAGCAACAAAGTCTGCTATCAAACTTTTGTGTTTTGTCAGTCTTGTAGGTGAGAAATGGTATCTCTTAGGGTATGTTATTTTAACATAAATCGAGTATCTTTTGTTTAAAGATTTTTGTTGTTGTTGTTTAAAGATTTTCTATTTCTTTTAACTGTTTTTGTCCTCGGTCCATTTTCTTTTGGTTTTGTCTTTATTCCTAGGAGCTTTTGACAAAGAGATCAGCTCAAATATAGGCTAGAAATTTAATACAACAGTGTATCATGTGGCATTGGAAGACAGTAAGTCACCATACCATTCTCAACGACCTAAAGTAACTGTCGAGCCGGGAAAGATTAAATAATATACCAAGGGCCAACTAAAGGGTCTAGAACCCAATTTGCCTGACACAGACAAGCACAAGAAAATCTCAGTTAACAGTAAGTCAGACATCAGATACAAATTTCCAGTGTGTTCCAATCTGGAAGTAGACACAAATGACCTCATGAGAGATCTAGCTCCAACTGCTTATGGCCTTAAAAAAAAAAAAAAAAAAAATCCCTTGCATTTCACAGCTGTATCACAGATCTCCACTCTCACACGTGGCCTTAAGAATCCCATTAATGGGACGCCTGGGTGGCTCAGTGGGTTAAGCCGCTGCCTTCGGCTCAGGTCATGATTCCAGGGTCCTGGGATCGAGTCCCACATCGGGCTCCTTGCTCGGCGGGGAGCCTGCTTCTCTCGTCGCTGCCTCTGCCTGCCTCTCTGCCTGCTTGTGTGTACTCTCTCTCTCTATCTCTGGCAAATAAATAAAAAAAAAAAAAATCTTTAAAAAAGAATCCCATTAGCTTGGTGGGGTTAAACAGGTGATGGGGATGGGATTAAGGAGCACACTCCCCGTGATGAGCACCGGGTGTTGCATGGAAGTGCTGATCACTAAACAGTACACCTGAAACTGATATTACCCTGGCTCTTAACCCACCTACGTGGGTTTGGTCGTTTGAAGCAATTAGAACTCGAAGCAATTAGAACTCAGGAGGTCAAAGGAAATAAGGTGAAGATATGTAAGTTTACGTCAGACTCCTGGACAACAGATCTCAAAGGAAGAGACTAAGAAAGCAAGACAATGCCAAGTCAGAAAAGCACACAGCCAACTGGGGCCACGCAGGAACCCTAAAAACAGGTGCCAAGGTGAAGACTGTGTAAGAATATACTATACTTAGCATCCATTCTTAATGGTTCTGCCTGACAGAATTAGCAAATCCTTGAGTTGTGAAGAACTCAGTTGTTCCTCACACCCAATTCAGGATTCTTCTCTGCAGCAGCTCTGGTGGGTCACTGGTCCTCTACTTGACTAGTTCTGGGCAAGAAACCTCAACATCAAAATACACTAAAGAGAAACAACTGTATGGTATGTGCAGTGTGCCAGACACTGGGCTAAATTCCTATTACCCATTTCCTCATTTAATCTGCACAACAACCGTGAGTAGGCATTTTACAGATGTGGAAGTTTGAAGATGTTAAGTAAGTTGCCCAAATCACGAGAGGGGGATAAAAAAAAAAAAACAGCCCGACACCCGCAAGCTGGCCCAGTACTATCAGCTAACCCTAGTGTTGCTAGGCAATGGCCCAGCATTCTCCTGGTGAACACGAACAATGTCTCAGAACAGCAACATCAGGCAAGGCCACTCTGCCGTCATGATAAATTAAGACAAAAACAAGACCCCTCATAATCTCATCTGACCTCAGACAAATATGAACATTGTCCAAATCACAAAAACAACCAGACATCCCCTCCCCCTCCACACACACACACAACCACCATCATCACCACCAGTCCTGGCTAGTGAGTGACTGCTGCTTCTTGGTCAACCACAGCTTTCACCTCACTGCAGCCTTCCTTTGAAGATACTCAAATAGAATTCTCCCCCTTCCAGACAGCATCCAATCCTGAGCAAAGTCCTGTTTCCTTTAACTCTCCCCATAACCACCAAGCTAAATGCTGTAACTTCTTTCTAACACTGACTTACTGAGACGCCCCATGGTGTGAGGTCTCCCTTGCCACAACAAGCAACAAATCCAACTTTTCCAACTCTACATGCATTTCCGGAGGTCCCTGGAGGGCACTGCTGTTATGCAGAGAATTAGAGTGAAGGTTCCAATGGAGGTCCACCTGCCTCCAAAACTTAAGCCCTTGGCCACACAACTTTGCAGATTTCTCAGTCAGCTTTTTAAAATTTGGGCTGCATATGATTCATTTCATAAAATAAGAAGGTATGCTCAATAGGATAGACTTCAGTTTTAGTGGAAGTGAAAATCACTTCCATGGAACACGGTTATGGGACACATGTCCTCACTACGCAGGGAAATTAGATGTTGCTGTACTTGCCTCAAAGTTAACGACTTCAGCACATTTTGAATTGTTTTTAATTTTCTAAATAACAACGTGAAGTTTAGTCTATTAAATTAAAACAGAGGTGTCATCCTTTTATATCTTCCATGCTCGAAGCCCAGTCAGTGCCTGAGCTCATTTTTATAATAAGACAAATTAAAGACAAGCTACTCCGTTACTTCTTTCTAAAATAAAAATCAGTATGTGAAATTTAAAAAAAAAAAAAATGATGGTCACAAGACCGGCTGAGCTTGAGCTTGAGAAAGGAGTTAGCATAAAGCGACAAAGTCTTTGGGAAGTGAGGTGGATAAGGGGAGGGACAGGGTTTCAGAATAGAGAACCTGCTGGTCCCCTTGAGGGATGAAACAGACCAAAAAGAAAAACACTTCTGGAAAATCCAAAACTTTGTCTCCAAGCAGGCGATCTATGGGGACAGTAGCTGGGAGCCTGGGCCCTATTTCTCAGATCTCTCTAACAGCCCGGGTTCCACTTCTCGCAGCTGTTCTCCTTTATAGGAAGAGCGCGTTGGTGATTTCGACAAATATCAAGTTACATTTCCTCAGCTGGATCTCCGGCCTCACATCACTTCTTTCATTCCACACTCTGTCTGCCCCCTGAGAGCTACGAGGCCGAGACATCCGTTCCTCCCCTCAAATCACTCTTTTGAACGCAGCCGGCGCTCCGCCAGGGATGTTTTAAAACATTCTACAACACACGCCTGTGCAGGAGCCGCCCCTCTCCGCTCGCTCTTCGGCGCAGATGCGAAGTGGGTCCCAGGGGGTCCGCACCTCCAGGCCTAAGTTGAGCCACACGAGCAGCTGTGATGTCATCCCGCCCCCTGCCGATGACCCCCAGGGGGCTTGGCCTTCTCCGCAGGCGTGGGGCCCAATTTTAGGCGATTGAGGGAACCGTTCCAGCCCAGAGACCCAAATCCCGTGGGCTCCGGCCTCTCCTTCCCTCACGCACGCCCCGCACGCTGGGAAAGCCTTTGCACAGCCCGGGGGAACCGGGAGGACAAAGAACGGCAGAGGGGTGGTGAACAGGGGGCGACAGAAGGTACCGGCCCTCGCGACAGCCCGAGAAGGAAGTGGCCGCGGGGAAGGGGGAAAGGGTAAGGGAAGGGGTGGCGGGGAGAGGGGCACGCGATGGGGCCCGCTGGCCGGGCGGCCGACCGACTCGTCTCCCTTCCGCGGGGGACGGCGGGGAGGGGGGTCCGGGAGAGAGAACGGGGCTCCCCGGGGTGGGCCGCCCGCCCAGGCGCGAGCCGGAGCCGCCGCACTCACCTGCCCGCGCCGTCGCCGCCGCGTCCCCGCAACCGCGCACTCGGCGCCCCGCGCCGGCCTACGGTTTTGAGCCCCGCGGGGCGGGCTGGGGGCGGGGGCTCGGCGGGAGGGGGCGGGCCGGAGGGACCTTTGCTCGGCGGCCGCCCCCTGCGCCGCGGCCCGCCAGCCCGACGGGACCGGGGTGCCGGGTCCAGCACAGCCGAGGCGGGGCGGGTGCGGCCGAGGCGGGGCGGGGTCTGCGGGCGGCGTCCCGGAGCCGGCGGGTCCCCTCTCTTTCGGTGACTCCGCCCACCCGGGTCGCTGACACCCCGGGGCTGGGCTTTGGCCAAAGTCCCCGCGCGCTTTTCGGGATCCGAGGCCTGGGGCGCACCGGGGACATGCCGGGGCCTCATCAGAGAAGTGGGCTCGGCCTCCCTCCCCGAGGCCTCCTCTCCCGCCCTCAGTACTGCCGGGCCGCGTCATCGAGAGTTGGGTGCCCCCTGGCACCGCGGCTTCATCGTTCCACCGGGCAAGTCTGGGGCTGCTCGAACCTGTGGGAGCCCCTGATGCCCGGGCCTGGGAGTGTCCGGATTGGTGGTGTGACCGCGCCCACACTAGTCCTGGCATTATTAATAATTCATGCAACTATATTCTAAGCTCCTCGAGGGCAGCGCCCGGCACCCCTCACTAGGTGCTTAGTTAATGAGTGAATCTGAGCGCAGTTGGTGCTGACTGACTTAAACACTCTATCCCTTCAGTCGGTATTTATAGCTCATCTTTTCTGAGCAGCACTCTGCTAAGCTGAGAACAATGAACGAGAAAAAATAAAATTCTGTCCTTGGCGAACTTGCATTCAGGAATGTTGAGTTTTGTTGCTACCTTCCACGGGGCAGGGAAAGAAGCAGGGCTTGGGCCGGGATTTGGGGGGGAGGGGGATGTTCTAAGTCTATCCCTCAAAGTTACCCCACTCTTGTATTTGTCTCAGGAAAGCCCTTCCTGACTATTCCCATTAAAAATACTGCCAGTCCATCAATCTGCTGGAACACTTCCCTAGTTTCTTGCCTGCTTTATTTTTCTCCTTTGCACCGACCACCATCTGAGAGACTATACTCGTCGCACTTACTTCATGTATTTTTCTCTTTCTTAGAATGTCAGTTCCACGAGGGTAAGGACTTATATCTGTTTTGTTCACTATACCCAGCACCTAGCATAGTAGCTGATGCATGATAGATCATAAATAATTGTTAAATTAAGTAATGCATCCTCCTGTTTGTTTTTCCAACTAGACCGTGGGGTCTTACTCATCTGTGCAACCATTAGTGGTGGCTGAATAAGTGAATACATAGAAATGGTTGCGGGGGGGGGGGGGTCCTCTGTCTTGCCAAACTAATAGGTATTAGAACACAAAAAGAATCACATTGCTGGCTTTTGAAAGAGAATTTTCATCCATGCTATCACTTCTCTGGGTTCATAAAATTGTATAGTGATGATTCTGACTTGTTATCAGACCTAGGCCCTTAACCTTAAGAACATCTTTATAAACAGCATGTTCACGAAGTCCCCGCCAACAAGCCCCAGCCCAGTCTAGATAGGTTAACGCTTCTGAGAGTGCTTGAGCTTTCTGTTGCAATGGTTACTTAGCGACTTCAAATTCTTTCCCTCTTTTTCTCCCATCCACTGCATTTCAGTTAAATGTCTGAGAATAGTAATAATATTAGCTACTGATATTTATATAGCACTCGCTAGTTACTATCACAAAGCATGGTTCTGAGTTCATTACATGCATCGACTGACTCATTTAAATCCTCACAGCAACTGAGTAGGAGTCTAAGTTATGAATGAGTAAATGGAGGCACAGGCCAGGAGCTTACAAAGCAGGGAAGTAACAGAGCTAGGGTGTAAACAGGTCATCTGACACCATCTGAGATACAACTGACATACGACATTGTGTATATTAAAGATATACAACACATTGATTTGATATACTTTCATATTGATGAAATTCATTAATGGGGTGAATGATATAAATGAACACATTAACGAACCAGCCCTGCATGGCTGCCATAACTACTTCTAGATCTTTGGGAGTCACTTTTGGAGACACCTGGACTCTTATAGATGGATAGGTACTGTGGAAGAGAAAGAACACACACCACCTTTGGATCAGACAAATTTGGGGCAAATCCAGCCTACCACTTACCAACTGAGTGGCGTTAAGCAAATTTTCAACTTCCTAGTTTAAAAAGTTACCTATAGTGTTGTCATGATATTAAAACATGAAAACATGAAACAAGATATTAAAACATGAAAACATGATATTAAAACATGAAAAACACTCAGCACATAGTAGACCATCAGTAAAAGTTAGTTTCCTTTTGTTTATTAATTACTTTCTAGTTAATGTCACTTTTAAGTTGAGGCTAAAATTTTTCACCTATGTACAATTTTGTCTTCCAGAGGAACATAGCTTCTAACATAAATTAACATAAAATTTGGCGCACATTGATATATATTTTTAAACTGATTTATCTCCCTGAATCCCAAAAGTGTTTTAACTGGAGACCTAATGCCAAAGCGTATTACCAATTACTGCTTTAAAATAAAAACCTTTATGGAGGGTTAAATACGGCTCAGAATGAACAGCCTATTTGGGGGGGGGGGGCTCAACCATCTCTTGTTCAATTGCAAGGTGTAGATATAGACAGGAGAAAACTAAAATTTACTTGGTGGCCAGCAAATGACCAACAAAAATTATCAAAATTTAAATCCTCAATGCAAATATTAATGGGGACAAATAAAGAAATGGAGTAATTTGGGGGTGCCTGGGTGACTCAGTCAGTTAAGTGTCTGCCTTTGGCTCAGCTCCTGATCTCAGGGGTCCTGCTCAGCAGGGAATCTGCTTCTCCCTCTCCCCCTGCTTGTGCAGTCTGTCTGTCTCTCTCAAATAAATAAAATATCTTTTAAAAAATAATTTGTTGTTCAAATTATAATTTACTACATGACAAACTACCTAAAACTTAATGACATCTCAGGATTTTGCAGGTCAGAATTTTGGGCAGGGCTCAGCTGAATGATTTCCTCAGTTCCATGTGGCCCTGACTGGGATCATGCAGTAGAATTTAGCTTGTGAAGGACCTAGTCTGGAGGGTCCAGGATGTCTTTACCCACACGTCAAATGCCTTGGCAGGGATGGCTAGAAGGCAGCACTCAGCTGGGATTATCAAGCAGACCCCCAACACGTGGCCTCTTTATTACAGTGGTCTTGGGGAAATCAGACTTCTTACATGGAGGCTCATGTCTCCAAAAGTGAGTGTTCCAGGAACCAAGGCAGTTCTATGACTTAACCCCTGAAGACCTGGCAAGCAACTTCCACAACATTCCATAGCTGAAGCCAGCCCAGATTAATAGAGAGAATTATACTCTACCTTTCAGTGGGAGAAAATGCAAAGAACTTCCAGACACCTTCGATCTCTCACACTTGTTTTTACGAAAGAGAATGGCATTAAATAAAGTCAGTAAAAACTCCTATATTTTTGTCCATTATTCATGTGGAAACATATATCATTGTCAGCATTAAGGAGATTTGCAGTGAAGTCCAGGAGTCATCTACCTGATGTCAGGTTTATAGAACCTTTGAAGAACAGTGCAGTTCAGAGTTGCACATTCTTTTCTTGCCCCCTTCTCATTGTTTTAAAAGTCTGTCCAGCATCTAAGTTAGCTATATCCAGCACAGAGAAAGACAAAGTCCATACCTCCAAAATTTGTTAATTTAACAAATATTTGTTAAGGATGTCCTGTATGCCAAGCCCTATCTCAGATACTGGGGCTATAAAAGCGAGAGAGGGACATGAAGTTCATGCCCTTATAGAGTCTGGGAGTATATCTGGAAAGGCAGACAGATAAACAATGCAGATATAGGGTGAGAAGTTCAATGATCAGGTGCATGGCTAGTTTTGGCTAGACCATCGAATGCAGCAGAGAAGGAAAGGTATCCGGGTCAAGTAAAGTCAAGTAGGGAAAGCTAAACAAATAAATCCCCGAATGCTATTGCCTCAAACATAATAGCAGCTTATTTTTTCTCCACAAATAGATGAAGGCAGTTCCAGAGTATGGGAGGTGGTGAAGGAGGAGGGTAGATTCTATTCCTTCCGGAAGCAGACTGGGGGAGACGCTGCCCTTTTCAGCTCAAGGCTGCCCTGGTTTTCTGGGCACAGGCATCTCCAGCAGGCAGAGAAGGAAAGAACCTGGAGACTCTCTCATGGGAGGTTTTTCATGGGCCTGGCACTTTTAAGTACCTTCTTTTGGCCAGAAATTAGTCATACGGTCCCTCTAGCCACAAAGGAGGCTGGAAAATGTAGGCTCTGTGCCCAGGAAAAAAAGAGGAAGTCAGTTCCCAAGAGCCATAGCAGACTCCACTTCGAATCGCTTTTTGAGGACAAATAGGTGTTGGCCAAGTTCCTCATTTTTTAAAAATTATTTTTGTTAACATATAATGTATTATTTGCCCCAGGGGTACAGGTCTGTGAATTATCAGGCTTACACATTTCACAGCACTCACCATAGCACATATCTTCTCCAATGTCCATAACCCAACCACCCTCTCCCTATCCCCCTATCCCCCAGCAACACTCAGTTTGTTTTGTGAGATTAAGAGTCTCTTATAGGGGGTAGGGAAGGAAAAAAATGAAACAAGATGGGATCGGGAGGGAGACAATTCCTCATTTTTATAAAGGATCCCAATAAGGGCAATCCAGACTGTTATATAACACATAATATGAAAAAATTAAACCTTTCTTCATCCTACACCTGCTTTAAAGGATCTCTAAGGAAACTGGAGAAACTGATGCTAAAGTGGGTGAGGGGGGATTTTCATCTTCAACAGTTATTACTGATAAAACATCTTCACTGAGTTTTAATAGAAGGGGGAGAGTGGGAATTGTATACACATTTGTGATTTAGTAAGGTTCTTAAAAAGGCTAATTACAATGGAAAAAGCAAGTTGGCAAGAAAAAAATTTTCTTGGCATCTGACTCAATCTTGACTGACGGCAAGAAACACCAGTACAATAAATTTGTTAGTCTGAACAGTGGAAGGGAAAAGAGCTCTAGAAGTTCAGCCCTTGCCACGTCTGGGCACCTTTGACACCATGAAAGGTTTTTACTTTGTTTCAAACTGTCAGGAGAGGTGGACTTTCTTTTTTCTAACAGCCTACTTTGAAATCTTTGCGCTTCATTTCTCCCCCAGGAGAACTGTACCTGTCACCTTACCCTGAGGCTAGTTTTCTCTGAGGAAGTAGCTACACACGGGAGGGCAAAGCCATACACAGACTTCCCAATTCAAGAAAGCGCACTTCCTCTGCTAACGATCCCATATTAAAAACAATAAAAACATCGACGCTGATGGTTAATTTTATGTGTTGACTGGGCTAAGCCATACCTGGAGAGCCAGCTAGACATGATTTCTGGGTGGGTCTGTGAGGGTATTTCTGGAAATAGATCTGAATCTGTAGACTGAAGAAAGCAGATGCCCTCACCAATGCAGGTGGGCATTATCCAATCCCTTGCGGGCCTGAAGAGAACAGGAAGCAGGAGGAAGAGTGAATTTCCTCTCTCTGCCTGAGTCCTCGGACATCCATCTTCTGCTCTCAGATGCTGGCATTCCTGATTCTCCAACCTGCAGACGTGTACTGAATTACACCTCCAGCTTCCCTGGTTCTCTAGCTCATAAAGAGCAGATTGTGGGACCCTCAGCCTCGGTAATCATGTAAATCAATTCCTAAAATAAATCTCCTCACATATAGATATAATCCCAATGTCTATATATAGAAGAAAACAGAACCAATAGGATATATCTGCATCTGTAGTTCTACACAGATACACAGAAAAATTTTCCCAGGAAATTTTATATGTCTATACAGATATATCTACATAGTTATATGTAAATATACAGCTGACCCTTGAACATGGGCTTGAACTGGGCGAGTCCACTACTATGAAGATTTTTTTCAATACATAGACATACAGTATGATAAATGTATTTTCTCTTTCTTGTGCTTTTCTTAATAACATTTCCTGTAGCTCACTTTATTATAAGAATGCAGTATATACTACATATAACATATAAAATGTTTCATCAACTGATTACGTTATTGGTAAAGCACTCTAGTCAACAGTAGGGTATTAGTGGTCAAGTTTAGGGGGAGTCAAAAGCTAACCATGACCCCCACCCCTGGGTTGTTCAAGGGCAACCTGTATCCCATTGGTTCTGTGTCTCTAGAGAATTCTAATACACACACCAAAAGCCAACCAAACAAGAACATCCCACCATCACTTTGGGCAGCCAGTTAAAAGCTTAAGAAACTCATGACTATTTGAGGACTGACTTGCTAAAGAAGCTTGTTAAAGAAACTAGGAATTCTGATTTGGGTGGGGAAGTTGTGTGGAAATGTGTTTTGGGAAGACGAGTCTTTGATCAGGACCCTGAAGTACAGGATCCAGATAATCCAACACACATGCTTGCAAACTCCCTCATTTCTTATTTCTCCCTCCCCACCAGAAAAACCCTGCGAGCACCAGGCTAATGCTGAACATTCCCTGTAACAATGACTAGCTGCACATTCTAGAATTAGAAGTAGATTGGAATGCCAATATTCCCAAGGGAACTCACAATGCAACAAAGAATTGCAAAAGACATAAAAATTGATGCAGATTCTTTTGGGACAGCAGGGTTTGATCAAGAAGCTGAAAGCTTGGAAACCACTAGATATTTCTCAACTTTGCTACTTTTAGCTTATTTAGAGCAGTGGGCACCAGGTTGTATATCTATAATTGCTGTATCCTTTGAATGCTCACCTTGTGTCCAGGATGGTCTTTCACATACATTATTTCACTAAATCTTTGTACAACTCTATGAAGCATTATTATCCCTATTTTATAGATGAAAAAAACTAAATCCTAGAGAGGCAGCTTACAAGTCTGGCATAGTTGATACCAGGATTTAAATTCAGCTCCGAGTCCAAATCCTAACTTTCTCAACTACTGTCCAGTAAGTGAATTTGGGGAAGTCAAACACTGAAACATAATTCTGAAAGTTCAACTTTTTACCTTCACATAAATTAATTATCAATCAAAACAGATTAACCTAAAGGTTAATTGACTCCTGAAACAACCCCTCAGATCAGCCTCATGATTTTTAGTGCCCATATATTAAAGTGCAGTATTTTTATGTTTTCTAGAAACCTCTTTTTCTAGGAAAATGGGAAAACTGGGTAGCCTGACTTAAGCCAAAATTTTAAGGAAGGAGAAAGTTGTAAAACTTTCTCTTTGTTTCTATTAAAGCTTTTGTCATTTTTTCTAAAATTGCCTTATGACAATCATTGCTGGGCTAAGACATCAGGATAAAAAAAAATTTTTACTCTTTTATTATCTATAATATCTACAAAAACCTAAAACATTTTCCAAGCTAACAATTTAGAGGCTGATTTCTCCTCTTTTATGTCTTGCCTGATGATTCTCTGTTATTAGGGAGTCCAGAAAAAGTGTTTTTTGATGACTCTCAGGCATGTTTGTATGATACTTATTATATATGTTATTAAATACCATCTGCTTTTGCTTTATTAATGTTTTATTAAGGACCATCTGGCAGTTGTTATAGATCATATAGACTTTCCAATGAGTAGGTTCTCACCCGTGAATAAATGATCAAATGTCATGATTAGCAAAAGCAAGATTACACTGGGTAGTGGGAAAAACAGAGCACCAGGACACACACACATGTCCCAAGACTGCCCCCAGCTGGTTTTGAGGCCAGCACAGTCCTTCTGCCTCTCTGGGCCCCATGTGTTTCATCTGAAAACTGAAGGTTGGACTCAGTCTCTGAGATTACTTCAAACTTTAAAATTCGGGGTCAGAAGCTCATATGCAGTGCTGTGGACCCGAATCCCAGGAACCTAGGGGACAGGATTCTGTATGGGGGTGGCTGGTAAAGACTTCCTGGCTGTGGCCTGGGACCTAATGTTTAGGGTGGGTAGGAAGAATGCAACAGCATGAGCCAGGCAGGTGCAGCAATATATAGGGTTTGGGGCAGAAGTGGAGAACTGAGACTGGAAAGATAGGCAGAGAGCAGACTGGGGAGGACTTTATCTGATAAGAGAAACTGACTGTTGGATCTTTACCACCATTCTCCTCCTTCCTGGCCTTAGCTCTCTTTAGTCCTTGGGAATCTTTCACATAGGTCTAGCCAGAGATATTTGTCTCCTTAGTGGGTTAAACATTACCCGTAAAGCAGAGTTTTCCAAACAGTATAGCATGCGGGTGATGTGTGGACCTAGAAATCGAGACCTTCAGCCCTTGAGATGAGTCACTGGCTGGTTATTACAGAAACACTTTGTTTTCTATGCGTGCCATGATATGGTAAATATTGGGAGCACTGCCCTGAATTGATCTGGCCCACCATATTAATTTGCTTAGCAAATGGTTTTCATTGCAGTTCAAGCATAAAGCACTTATACTAAATTGTATAATTGCTTGTACTACTATATAATTACTATATAAGCAATTATACAATTATACAATTATGTTAAATTGTATCATAGACTGAATATTTGTCTCCCCCCAAAATTCATCTATTGAAATCTAATTTCCAGTGTGATGATATTTGGAGGTGGGGCCTTTGGGAGGTAATTTGGTCACAAGGGCATAGCCTTCTGACTGGGATTAGTGCCCTCACAAAAGAAATCCCACAGAGCTCTCTTCCCCTTCTGTCATGTGAACCATGAAATGGGCCTTTACTGGACACCAAATCTGCCTTGATCTTGGATTTCCCAGTCTCCAGAACTGTAAGAAACAAATCCTATTGTTTAGAAGCTGATATTTTGTTATAGCAGCCCAAAAGAACCAAGACAATTATATTAAGTTGTATTATATATTATGTTAATTAAAAGAATGAATGAAGACGGAGAAAATGCACTCAACACACATATTCACTGAGGCTCTCATATGTGTCAGGCACTGGATTAGGCATGAGGTATACAGCTATAAACAACAGATGGAAACAGACTAGAACCTCTGACCTCGTGAAACTCATATTCTAATGGGTAAAATGACAATAGACAGGAAAATAGAGAAAACACTTCCAGTTTCCAGTTTCACATATAAGGAACTTGGCTGTCATCATGCCGTACTAACAATAAGTGAAAAGTTGAACAAACTGAAAGACCAATAACTTTTCTTGGATCTGTTGAGAAATAAGGTCATGGGGCAAACAGCTGTCTTGGAGACAGACAAAATAGAGAATCACAACTACCCAGAACCCTCTGCGGGAACCATGGCCAGGGAGGAAAACCTGGTCTAGAATTGATGAATTATTGGAAGCTCACAGAGAACAAGTGTAAGAGTTAAAAACTTTCTATACTTTTGTGAGTTTTACTTCTAGGACCTCTAGCAGGCTCTCATAGTGAATACTGGAAAAAAACCTTCTAAAGCTTCCAGCAGGGAAAGGAGAAGAGTCACTGTATAAAACCATACCAGTGCATCAGTTCTTCCTAACACTCTCCTTAACTGCCTTCAACACGATCTATTTCACCAAGGCCTAAGCTATTGAGGCTTTATTAGAGCCTCACTGACCTAGGGGAGGGGAAATACCCAACTTCAGTTCCTCAAGCCATCCTGCTTCCCCCCCTCAGGGGGTAGGGATGAGAAGTTCTTGTGAATTTCACAGCCCACTTACACAGGCTCTCTGAAAGACTGAGATCTACTCACACAACTATGGACTACTTTGCCCTCCCCTACACCTCCTTACCACCACATCACAGAAGGCCTATGTACCACAGTTTCTTCACTCAGTGCATACATAATGCCCGGCTTTAAACAAAAAAACACAAGGCATACTAAAAGGCAAAACCTGACCAAACCAAACAAAAACAAAACTGCGTGAAGAGACAGTGCAAACATCAGAAACAAACTCAAATATGGCAGGGATGTTTGTATTATCAAAGGCCAGGAATTTAAAACAACTATGCTGAGGGTTCTGATGAAAAAAAAAAAAAAAAAGGAGACTGCATTCAAAAACAGATGAGTAATTGTAATATATGAAGAAATATTTGATCTTCGATCTTCGTCCGTGGTTCCTGGCACAGAGCTCTTCAAACTCTTGGAATCTCCTGAATGCTGAGTGTCTTTGGCATGTTAATGAAATAACTTTTGGTTGAGGGGAGCCTAATAACTTTGGGATGAGAGGTGCTCACTAGAAAAACCATGTGATTAGAAGGTTGGAAAACTCAACCCCACTCATGATCTCTGGAGAGGAGAAAGGGACTAGAGATTATGTTCAATCACCAATAGCCAGTGATTTAATCAAGTATGCCTATGTAATGGAACGTCCATAAAAACCCATAAACAATAGGCTTTGAAGAGCTTCCAGGTTGGCAAACACATTGAAGGGCTAGGAGGGTCATACACTGGCATGTAGGCTTCTGGCCTCTCACCCCACATCTTGTCCTATGTGTCTCTTCTCTTTGATGTTCCTGAGTGGTATCCTTTGTCAGAAAGTGGTAATAGTAACTAAAGTGATTTCCTAGATTCTGTGAGTTGTTCTACTGATTATCAAGACCGAGGAGGGAGTGGTAGGAATCTCCAAATTTATGATGAAGCTAACCAAAAGTATGGGTGGCCTGGGGACCTGATACTTGTAACTGGTGTCGGAGGTGGGGGCAATCTTGTGGGACTGAGTGCCTAACCTGTGGGTCTGTGCTAATTCTGGGAATTGGTGTCAAAACTGAATTAAATTGTTGGACACCCACTTGGTGTTGAAGGACTGGTGAATTGGTTGGTGTTAGAAAACACTCCAGAAAGAACCTGAGAGCAATGTCAGCAAAGAGAGGAAAGTTCTGAGAGGGAATTATAAAGAAATACTAGAGATCAGAAACATTGTAACTGAAGGGAAGAATGCCTTTGATATGCTAATTTAATGGGCACATCCGAGGAAAAAACTGGAAAAAAAAAAAACAAGGAACTGAATAGCAAAGAATTCTAAGACAATGACAAAAGGTATGACATATATGAGAATACCAAAAAGAAGACTTGGAAGAAATAGCTGAAGCAACAATGACAGAAAATTTCCCTAAATTAATGTTAGATTCCAAACCACAGATCCAGGAAGCTCAGAGAACACCACGTATGACAAAGGCCAAAAAAAAAAAAAAGAAAGAAAAGAAAAAACCTTAAAAGACCCCCCCCCAAAAAAAGTAGGCAAACAAAAAAACAACAAAAACAAAAAACAAAAAAACCCCAAAAGATCCAAACCCAAACCCAAACCAAACAAACTAAAAAAACCCAAAAACTACATCTGAGCAGGACCCCTGGGTGGCTCAGTGTGTTAAGCCTCTGACTTAGGCTCAGGTCATGATCTCAGGGTCCTGGGATCGAGTCCTGCATTGGGTTCTCTGCTCAGCAGGGAGCCTGCTTCCCCTTTTCTCTCTGCGTGCCTCTCTGCCTACTTGGGATTTCTCTCTCTCTCTGTCAAATAAATAAATAAAATCTTAAAAAAAAAATACTACACCTGAGCACAGCCTCCTCTGACTGCAGAAAACAAGAGAAAGAAAAAAATATCGGAAAAAGAAAACATAGGCATGTTAGATAGTGGCAAATGTTAACAGAGAAAGAAGTCAAGAGAGGACTAAGGAATTATAGAGGGAGGAGGGACAAAGGTTTGGAATTCTCCAGAGTGGCCAAGGAAGGCCTCCCTGGAATAGAGAACTTTAAGTCAAATTCCTGTGAGCTTTGGAATTCATGGACACTTTAAGAAAGCTTTTTTAATTTGGAACCTGTAACAGGCCCCGTGCAATTGGTATAACCAGATGGTATCCTGGATCTTACAGACCGTGTAACCTGGGGCAGGTGACCTGACTTTCTGGGCCTCCAGTCCACATCTCCAGCTCAGCTCCTTTCTATAGAACCTAGAGCTGCAAGTACCACTCTGTCCCTAACTCCTTGTGTGGCTGCCCCTTGCTTATCTTCAGGTCTCAGCTTCAACTTCACTTTCTATTGGCAGGATTCCCTGACCCACAGCCTTAAGAAGCGCTCTCTTATTTATGCTCACATCTTTCTTCCTAGTAACTTTCTTCATTGTAATTAATTCATTGGTGTGTAACTACCTAATGGCTGTTTTTCCAGCTAGAATGTAAGCTCTGTAAGAGGGAGAGACATGCTGACCTCTGCTCACTGCTACATCTCCAGAACCTCTCAGAATGCCTAGCACAGAGAAGGCACTCCCCAAGTTTATTCTGGATGCATAGATGAATGAATGAGCAGTCAAGTGGCTGTTGCTTAGAGAATATTCTAGATTAAGCAAATGGCACAGTTAAATAATTGGCATATGTTTGCTGTCTGATAAGGTATGGTTGCTGATTTTATGGATGTATTTCTCATAGATGCTAGTAGTTCCTGTGACTAACTTGGTTTCTTTCATTGCAAAAGCTGTTGGGATTTTAGAACTGGGTTTCCATATCCTTCAGCAATTTCTTCAGCAATCCAGGTCACTAGAATTTGGAGGGACATTTTTTTTCTGGTTTGTTGCCTCTCCTGCTATATGCTAAAGTCATACACACACACACACACACACACACACACACACACACATATATGCATATATATACATATATGTATGCATATGCATGAGAGAACAATTATGAGAGAACAATTATGTATTGTTCTCATGACATGAGAACAATATATATGTATCTCATGACATGAGACTTAATCTTAGAAGATGAAGAATCCAATAGCCAGAGACTTGGATTATTTCAAACAATAAAATACCCAACACCATTCAAGGACCTATGTGAATGAGATGAGGCCAACAGTAGGTGCTGTTTAGGGTACAGGACTGAATTGTTAGAGGACATCATGCTCTTGAACCCTGAACCGCCTTTGTGGTCTGGGAGGCTACAGGCACTGGTGGTGTACAAGATGGAACTCAGCAACAGAATGAACTTTTCTTTCCCACCTCCATTTCTGAAGAGTCTGTCTTTAGTCTCTTGGAAGCTCATCAGTGACAATAAAAACATATTTTCATTATAAATGCAATTCCAGTCAGGCACGTGTAAGTTCTTGGGTAGGAACAAACCCAATGTTTAATTTTACATTGCTGTTTAGATCACTTAGGCTATAATTCTACTTTATGATTTAGACATCTCAACGTACATAGCCAGTATCTGAAACACATTGAAAAAATTAAGTTTGATAGCTTAAGATAAAGTACTATTCTTATTCTTTCACATTTTAGTGCCCATCATAAATCCATATATCCATGCCCTTCATTTTAATACAGTTCATGACTAATTCACTTTGTGTTCATCTTTAATGGCAATTCACACTCTTCTTCCATTTTACTGATTTGTAATCGGTTCTTGTTTTCATAGGTTTTATGGAGACTCAGCTTCAGATATATTATGCAGATCTAAAGAATTTTTAAGACTAACAGTCATAGTCATAGAGTAATTTGTCAGTATAGCTCCCTCTCTCACCCACCTTTACAAGTTAAAGGCTTTATAGGGGTGCATGGGTGGTCCAGTAAAGAGTCTGACTCTCGATTTTGGCTCAGGTCATGATGTCAGGGTCATGAGGTCCAGCTCTATATCAGACTCCACACTGGGCGTGGGGCCTGCTCTAGATTCTCTCTTCTCCTCTCTACCCACCTCCCTAAAAAAAGAAAAGTTAAAGGCTTTAGTAGCCTTTCTGTTTCTTCTGAAATAGTGATGACATGGGCCCTTAGGTTCGGAGTAACAAGATGTTTACATAGATACAGATGAAAACATCTCTTGGAAGGAACTCTTTCTAGAATCTTGTATGCTCCTTCTGAGTTGGCCCAATTCCCTTTGTCAGTTGTAGAAAGTTCTGTGATTCCTACTTCCTGGGGTAGATGCAAATGCTGGAAGATGCAAATACCACAGCCACATCTTCTCTTGTCCCCAGTACAACCATCTCCTTGCTGATTCTTCATGGTTTCTGCTATCTTTCTTTCTTTTAATTTCCCTGTGTTTACATACATGTGTATCTCTTAGATACACAAATCTCTTTTGAGGGTATGTGGGGTCTAGGCGATAAATTATCCTGCTTTCTTTAGGAGGGGAACAGATGGTGTTTCTAAGAGACTCTTCCCTTGTAGCAGTCTGAGTAATGGGGTGTTCCAGGTACTGTCCACCCTCAGTCTCCCCCGTAACTCCACCATGACCCCTCCAAGGACGCCCTCTCTCTGCAAGTCATTTCCTGGCAGCAGCACTCATTTGCCACGTCCCACAAATAGGATCACGGTCACTTGCTTTTCTTTTTAGGTAATTCATATTTCACCTGGAAATATTCAAATTCAAAAATTCAAACCAGAACCAGGACCTCTCCAAAGCTTTCATGCATTTCCCAGGATTTCAATCTCATCCTCACATGTCTGGCTTTGAGAGCCTGGGTCTGCAAACTGCCCTATGTTTACCTAGTCCCTCCTGTCTTTGGGGGTGATCCAACGACGGAATTGGGTCCCTGTCTTTCATTTACACAAATATCACCTCCACGAGGCATATGTGTGTGGAAGATGCTAGTAAATGCTTGGGAAAATAAAGAGAGCTTACACGAAAAGGCAACAAGCAACTAAAAATTACACAATAGGTGGCACTGGCATTTTGCTGTCTCTGTGGTTTGTCTTCAGCTGAGCCACATGCTTGGAGTGTCAGAGTGTTTTTCAAATTAATTTTCCTGTTGAAGACAGTTCTCCTAAGAGGAATTCCAATACCAGGTTTTATGGTAATTGTTCTCTCATCCTGTTACACAATGTTGTATGGTCACATTATCTTCCTACCTCTCTGTTAAGTCTTGGAAGGCAAAGACCTTCTTAGAGCTTTCTTAATAATTCAGAAGGGAAGGGCATGAATAATGGCCATCTACTGTGTGTCAGACATTCTGCTAGATCATTTTCTACATGTTATTTATTTCTGTGCCGTGAAGTCAAAGCGGTTCTCTTCTTTTCATTGACCTAGACACTGAAACTCAGAGATTAAATAATTTGCCTAAAAACCACAGTGTTTATAGAAAGCTACATCAACACAATTTGTGAAACAACTAGAATTCCATGATTCTTCAGGCTTGCAAAATGTGTCTCAAGGTTGCTTTTCCTTCCCTCCAACCCCCACATGCCCTGACCTCCCTCTTGGAATCCTTGCTAAGGATGCACTGTGGTAAGGAAGAGCTCCTGGATGCTGGACACATTGGTTGTGCTGATTAATCCTAGATGACAATACAGTGGTCATAGTGGTGGGCCTCTTGGAAAAGAGAAGTCTCAGAAATGGGAAGATGGATTTCGTCTCTCACTGTAAGCCAGTTCCTGGGATTAACGGTTATTTGTTTTAACATTTTATTATAAAAAATGTCAAACCTCAGGGTGCCTGAGTGGCTCAGTCAGTAGAATGTGCGACTCTTGATCTCTGGGTCATGAGTTCGAGCCCCACATTGGATGCGGACCCTACTTAAAAGAAAAGAAAATTAAAAAGAAAAATGTCAAATATGTATCAAAGACAGAATAGTATAATAAACTACCCGTATCCATCCATCATCCAGCTTCAATTATCACCAACTCATGGACAATTCTGTTTCATCTGCCTCCACCCCTCCCCTCTCCCGGCCACCATTTTATTTTGAAGCAAACCCTAGGTTTCGTTTGATGACCAGGTCTTTGCCACCTCATCAAGAATTGCTATTATGTCATTAAAATTTTCAATTAAAAGTAAAGCCTTAATGGGCTGCCTTAATTAAAGCCTCCTGGAGCAGACAGAAACCGCTATTGCACAAAGGAACCCATGAGATGGACACTAAAAGTGTCAGTTTAGCGTCGGCCTCACTTTGCCATTTCTTGGGTCACTATTCCTACCTCCAGTTCCAAAGATTTACTTCCCAATCCAGTATGATACAGGTTGTGTCCTTTTATTGCCTAAAAGACCACAAATTTATTTATTTGTGTTATATAGAAATGTGTATAATAGAAGTACTAAAAAGTGAAAAATTATATGCCAAAACATTAAGAGCATTTTCCCAGGATGTTATAAACTCAGGAAATTTCCAGTTTATTCTTTCCTTGTAGCTTATAATTACTTAAATTTTTTCTATTTCTAAAAGTAACAAATTATTTTTATGACCATGAGGAATATAAATTTCAAAGAAGCTTTTATAGAAAATGACTTACCAGGCCTCCTCCACAGGTTGAACACTTTAGGATAAATGAAAAGTAGACAAAACATTTTAATCAATCAACAGAATTTGGATACCCTGGAAGTTCTTTGCAGTTTTCTGCTATGCCCATAGATAGACCCAAATCTTACCCTGCATGTGATCTGAACACAAACCATATCCATGGTCTGCCCGACGACCCTAGGGTTACAGCCAGGAGCAGGGAGCAGCAAAGGAAACATAGCTGAGAAATCTAACCACTCAAAGTTTGGGGTTTTAAATGGCTCTTAGGGTGAGGAGATAGGATACTTGAAACTAAGCCTCTCCTGGAAAACCCAGAGATGTAGAGGATGGTCACTGGCTCCTGTCAGGGCCATCCTTGCAAGTGGCTTCTAGAAAAACAAGGCCATACTTGTCTGTGAGCTGAAGGCCTCTGCTCCCACGAAGCATCACTCCCCCTCTTACCTCCAGATAACCAGCACAGCTCAAGTGCCTTTGATATGAGAGAGGTGTCACAGGAGATTAAATCCTAATGAGTGGTATTTATTGTTTGCATTTATTTTGCCTTTAAAAAAAGTTTATGGAACCAAACTCCATTTCCTAATTTTTCTGCAAAGAACTTGTATTATGTGATTTTAAAAAATAAACAAATAAACAAATAAACGTGGGCCAAGCAGTCGGAGGGGTCTTGGGAGCCCAGCTAAGTAACATCAGACCTTGGGGTGGGGGGCAACAACAAAAAATCAGTCAACAGGTTCTTTAGACCAAACGTATCTGTATTAATTAGGAGACAGGAGAGGGTAATGTAGACAAAACCCCCAGATACAGTGGCTTCATCAAGAGGGAAGGGCTTAGTGTTTCATTTATTTCTGGCTCTCTCTCAAACAGGAGTTTGAGGAGGGGGCCCAGAGCTGATGTAGCAGCTCGGTGGAGTAGGGGCCAACTGTCCAGTTTGTCCAGGACCATGGAGGCTCCTGGTTATAGGATTTTCAGTGTTAAAACGGGGAAAATTCTGGGCAAATCAACACAAGTTGGTGACCCTGGGTATTGGGTTCCAGGTCCACTGCCCTTGATGGTTTGCCAACACGCAGTTTCTACCTTCAAGTGTAGGACAGCTGCTCTGGCTTTCATCATTCTGTCTGTGTACAGTCTGCAGGGAAGCAGAAGTCCCCAGAAACCGCGCATATCCCCTCTGCTCACAACTTTATAGTCAGGATACGATCATGCAGCCACATCGAGCGGGACCCTGGGAAATGTTACTAGCTGGTAACCATGTGCCCAACCAAAACTTCTATTATTTTGGATTAAGGGGAGAATCAATACTGTTGGGACATCTGGTAAACTGCCATCTTACTGAGCAGACAATACTTCACAAGGCTTGCCACCGTCCACGAGCCTCTTCTGAGTGGTTTCCTGCACAAGTTGTCGTACTGGTAACCACGTGACCCTCTGCCCAGGTCCCAGCTCAGTGGAGCAGTCCTGGGCCGAGGACCCAAGTGTGGGCACTTACAGAGCCATCAGTAGCTGAGGAGATGGCCTGACACGACAACCTTACACACCAGGGTGTGACCCATTTCTGGAAAATTGGAACTCTGCATACGATTAGTGGCAGACACTGAAAGATACACAGAGAGAGTTTAGGCTGGAGAAACTGAGCCAGAGAAAAGGTGGTCAGGTGAGGAGTGGTTGGTAACTGCGGGATGGCAGGCGGGACCACGGAGACACACTCAGGAGGGGAAGTCACTGGTCCCTGAGGAGGAAAAGATAAGCTTTTTGATGGAAGTGGGTGGGATGCTGTATAATCTTCTAGTTCCATAAATATATTCCAGTTTCTAGAGGCATGGGAAGAAGGCTGGGTGACACCTTAATTTCCATTCCCAGGTCTGGGAAGTGACAACAGTGTATGTCGTGTTTGTGGGGTGCGGGTGGTACCATGCCTGTGCATTCAGTTGGGGGAAAAAAAAACAGCTACAAATGGCCTACTGAGTAGGGACATGTGTCATTTCATATATCAAGACGTGCAGAGATAGGGCAGTTCGAGGAAGGCTGATTCGGAGACCCAGCAACATCACCCACAGCCAGGGCTCTGCCTGCTCTTTCTCATCGCCACTCTCAGCCCCCTGGCACTGTCCTCAGGCTGGCACTGTCCTGAGGCTCGCCTTGTCCTTCAGGATGACTGCAGAAACAATCCACACAAGTGCTTGTCCACGGCTGGAAGGGCGACTGTCCTTATTTTATCCCTTTGTGAAACTGGGAAACATTTCTTTTTTTCTTTTCCTTTTTTAAAAGATTTTATTTATTTGACAAAAAGAGAGAAAGAGACTACAAGCAGGCGGAGCAGCAGGCAGAGAGAAGCAGAAGCAGGCTCCCCATGGAGCAGGGAGCCCAATGCAGGGCTCGATCCCAGGACCCCGGGGTCATTATCTGAGCCAAAGGCAGCCGCTCAACCAACGGAGCCACCCAGGCACCCCCGGAAAACATTTCTAAAGCTGCCAGCAAATCCCCTCCCCGCTCTTTCTTGCTGCCCACAACTGCATCTCATGTGGCTTCCTAAATCAGTCACTGGCCAGAGGAATTATTGCCATATAGGCTTAGCCTGATCAGGAGGCCGGGGCCAGGGATGGGCTTGGCCTCCTCTCAAACACAAGGCTGCCCATATCTGAAAAGACCCGATTTCTGTCAGTACATAAGAAGGAGGATGAATGGGTGACAGTGTCTGAGGCAGGAGGTCTGAAGGTCAGCTGATTCATCTGGTCAGCCTCCTGGGGGCGGGTCAGGTCTTGTGGAATCACATTAAAGGGTTAGAAACATAATTTTGCCACCTGACACTTTCTGGAATATTGATACACCAAAGGTCATTTTTTAAATCGGGGTAACAGTTTATTGGTTTGTAATGCAGTATGCACAAAATGTCTCTCCAATGGCTGGAAAATGCATGTGTACTATCCTGTAGAGAAATAGCTAAATAGCCAAATTAATATCCAGAAGCTTCTTGGTTGAGCATAACATCAAAGCAAAAGGTGCTGGGTGGTTTGGTGCCCTTCTATGTCTGTGCCACACACTTCCACACTTCTTTCCTGTTGCCCACACTATTTTCCTTGCCTGGAGCACCCTCGTTGTCTTTCACCATGTAGAAATGCCCATTCAAAACCATTCAGGTGTCCCGTCTGTGAAATCCTCCCTGATCCCCATCCCAACAGACCCAAATCCTCTTTTGTGAAGCGTCCACAGGTGGCCGATATTCCTTCTAGGCTATATTTCTTCTCTCATGGTTCTCATTGTTCTTCTCTCATAATTCTTAGTCATCTTGGTCTGTCCCATGGATGGCAGGGTGGGCTCTTCTGGAACCTACCAGTATCTAGAAGAATGGTTCTCCAACTTTACTGTGTATAAGAATCCCCAAATCAACACAAGACTTTCTTTTTAAAAATCCTATTCTCAGCTAGAATATAGCCCTACACACTGCAGAATAAAAGAAAGCTTCCTTCGCTATCTAAGCTTATTTTTAGCCCAATAAATTGGAAGAAGCAACCTATAGCTGACTTACAAACACTACCTACCGTATTACTGGTTGGTGGCAGTCAAAGAACATATTTCAGGACTGTAGTATTAAATATGTGCGTATTTGTCTGAACAGTTTTAGGGAGATATAATTTCACCAAGTTAGAAAATAATCATATTCCCAGGCTTTATCCTCAGAGTCCAACTCAGTAAGTCATGAAGTGGGGTAGGACCCCTAGGTTCCTACCCCACCTGCATATTATGCCTGAGTGACCTGGAAGCCAGGGGTCCAGACCACATTTTGGGAAACCCTAGCCAGGCCCATGATCTTCCTTGTGTATATCGCTCTCGTGCTGGAGAAACTGACATGTACCAAGATGAGGGCCTTTTTCTCAAGTGAACAGAATGGGTGGTCAATCACAAACCTTTCTCTATAAAACCTTTCCAAGGAAATCAACAAAATCTCCATTTTCTGCCCAAGCCTACATGGTTCAGTGAGAAGAGGCCTGGACAGGGAGTTAGAGTGGGAGCGTTGGACACAAAACCGTCTTCTAAAAGCTGTAGGTGCTTGAGCTGAGGCTGGTGGCTGGTGGCGAGGAAGTGGGAGTTTGGCGGAAGTGGCGTAGAGTGTGCACCGGTGTGGGGGTCCAGGACTGCAAGGAGCTCAGCCTAACAGGACAGAACGGGGCACGTGGGGTGGTGATGAGGAGACTGAGGGGAGTCAGAAGTTGGTAAATTTAATACTCATGTACGCAGCCCCACAAAAGAGTGAACACGACCATTTGCTGAGCCCTCGGCAATGACACGTATTCTGTACGGCTTGGTGCTCTCACTCACAGTTATTCATAGGTCTCAAGACCAAATATGCTCTTAAAAACTCTATACTCTCGAGGAAAACCTTGTGCTTTTTAAAAGTTACAGAGATTCCCGGAGAGCTTACATTTTAGGCTGGTTCTATCTATGGATGTTCACTGTATTAGAAATTCAACCTGAGCACTTTAGAAATATGAATGTATTTAAAATATCAATAAAAAATCCACTGTATGTTAACTAAGAACATACTTTCAACAAAACAGAACTACAGTTTCCAAAACAAAAACAAGGGGCGCCTGGGTGGCTCAGTGGGTTAAAGCCTCTGGCTTTGGCTCAGCTCATGACCTCCGGTCATGATCTCAGGGTCATGGGATCGAGCCCTGCATAGGGTTCTCTGCTCAGCAAGGAGTCTGCTTCCCTTCCTCTCTCTCTCTGCCTGCCTCTCTGCCTACTTGTGATCTCTGTCTGTCAAATAAATAAATAAAAATCTTAAAAAATAAAATAAAAGTAAATTAAAAAAACAAATCTAGCAAAGAATAACATCGCTTTACATTTTTGCAAACATCACTAAGTGTCTGGCTTACAGGGAGACTGCTGGTCACAGCATACCTGCTTCTGCATCGATCTGCTGCATGCTCACGGCTCAGAGCTTCTGAAAGAGTCCACCGTACACTCATGAGATGAGAGTGATAAGGCCAAATAGTGTCTTTTTTTTTTTTTTTAATTTTATTTATTTATTTGACAGAGAGTCATCACAAGCAGGCAGAGAGGCAGGCAGAGAGAGAGAGGAGGAAGCAGGCTCCCTGCTGAGCAGAGAGCCCGATGTGGGACTCGATCCCAGGACCCTGAGATCATGACCCGAGCCGAAGGCAGCGGCTTAACCCACTGAGCCACCCAGGCGCCCCAAATAGTGTCTTAATATTATGATGCCACCATGAGACCTTGCGCTTCCCCTGGATGGGTCTTGAGGGCCCAAAGGGGTGCCCAGACCACTCTCTGAGAAGTGCTCGCCCAGAGGCCAGGAGTACCTGCCTCCTGCCTTTAACAGGCAGGAAGGAGATCATGACCATGAGCGAGGTCTCAGTTTCCTCCTAGGTAAAGCACAACACTAAAGGAGCCTTGAACTAGTGATTAACACCAGGCAAGCGCTCAGTGAAGGGCAGCACGCAGTGCTCCTCCCAGCTGCCCTGGGGATGAACTCCAGTTTGGAACTGAGGAAGCGGACCCTCAGAATAGCAGAGCCGGGATTCAAACCCGAGTGTCTCGGACCCCAAAGTCCGGGCCTGTGGTCACTGCGGTACCCACACACCATACTGAGGTGTTTGGAGCAGAGAAGGATCACACAGAGAGTAATGATAGGACCAGGGTTTGGAAAAGCCGCTCTGTTTGCAGCTTAGAGGTTGAGGCAGGACGGGGAACTCTGCCCGCCAGGCAGGAACTGACAAGGGCCCACCTGAGGCAGGGACAGTGAGGCTCAGGAAGAAGGACTTCACAGGTAGGCTGGCCGGGACTCGGTCCCCATGAGTGTGTGGATGAGGGAGACGGTGGAGTCTGGAACCTCTCCTGGTTTCTCACAAGACAAATCTCAGCAATGGTGTGTGACAATATATTCAGAGTACCGTCAGCCAGGGAAGTCTGGTATCCGGGGTCGGTCACCTAAGCAGGGAGCACCGTTGTGCCTGGCTATACTTATTTAGTCTCTGACTTGTCCAGAGGTCAAAGTTATACCAGGGTTACCCAAAGTCCCTACTATAAAACACATGTTTAGCCCAAATTATCTGGAACAGCCAAGGTCCCGGGTAACGAAGCCACTCTTATCTGGAGGGATATTCCAAAGGCTCAGAGGGTATCTCCCAGGAGATGGCCAACGGCCAGTCTTTTCTTCCTTCCCATGTGCAGGGTTTGAATAAGCCCAGTCCAGCCGCATTACCCTTCACCACACACATATATCCAGCTGCCTACTGAAGAGTTCCTCTTGGAAGAAAATCACTACCTAATTTTTCACCAAGAACACCCAAATCTGCTCTGTCCACAGTGTTCCTTATCTCAGCTCGTGGCAAGTTCATCCTTCTAGAAGATCGGGCCACAGAACTTGGATTTGTCTTTGACTTCTTTCCTTATATATCCCCAATTCAACCCGTCAGCCAATCTTACTAATCCTATCCTCAAAATACTTCTAGTTTCTTCCTGCTTCCATCTACCTCCAATACTTCTGTCCTGGTCCAACCACCGCCACCACCTCTCTCTGGCCTGGGCTCCCTGGTTTTGCCTGTGCCTCCTAGTCTCCCCTAGATGAGAAGTCAAATCAGGTCATTCCTCTGCTCACTACTTTGTTTGACTTTAAAAAAAAAAAAAATCTTTTAAACGTTATTTGACACAGAGAGAGAGAGAGAGAGCACAAATGGGGAGAGCTGTAGGCAGAGGGAGAGGGAGAAGCAGGCTCCCTGCCAAGCAGAGAACCCCATGTGAGGCTCCATTCCAGGACCCTGGGATGGAATCGACCTGAGCCGAAGGCAGCCGCTTTACACACTGAGCCACCAGGTGGCTCCCAGGTGCTCCCCCTTCATGACTTTTTTAATTTCACTCCAAGTAAAAACCAAAGCCCACTGACCTCAAATACCTCCCAGCGCTCGTCTTGACTTACCCACCTCCCTCCTACACTCACCCGCTCCTGCACTCCACGCACACTGGCCTCCTGGCCATTCCTCCAGCTGCACCCGACACAACTTGGCCCAGGCTGGTCTGTGTTGTTCCCAGGACCCAAAACCTTCTTCCGCTTTTTCTCTACACTACCTCCAAGTCCTTCAAGTCCTGAACCAGGTGAAACCCTCCCTCACCACCCCATGTAACATACAACAATACCCTCCTGGACGCCTTCCCACTGGGCTTGAGGGTCTGTCGCCACAACCCTTGGTGTCTGTTACATCGCACATTTGTCTGTTTTCCTGCTCCCCTCTCCACCCCACCCTCTGCCCACCAGACTCGGAGCTCCAGGAGAACAGAAACTCCCGCATTCTGTACCATTGGCTGGATGAATGTGGGCAGGCAAAGGACCCTCTCAAGAGGCTTTGTGACAATTGCTCACTCTTAGATAATTTTGATTTCTGAAAAGTACAATGATTCAAAAACGGACAGCTTTTTCTGAATATGTGACATTCTTCCATGTAGCTGTATAATTATTCCACTTTCAGGATAAAATAGAAAAGAACCCTTTAAAGCAGAGTCTGCAATTTGTAGGGAAGCCCCATGAGGGTAGGGACGGCGTCTGGCACATGCTTGGTGTTCATGAATATTTGTTGATCAACCGCAGAACATTTCCACCTATTCTCAAGATCACAAAGAGGCAGCACGGAGAGAAACTTAAGGATAATCTGTCCATGTGCTGTTGGGGCTAAATGAGATTTGTGGAGAGCAAGTGATTTACTTCAGTTCTCACCACTAACTAGAATTAGGTTTCCCAAGTCCCACCCCATGGTTCTTTCCCGTCCTTGAACTGCTTGTGTCAGCTTCAAAGCCTGAAAAAATCTTTGGAGAACAAGTTCTTAACACTGAGAAGGGAAAAGGGTGTTTGTTGGGGTTACACTGTTCACATCTCACTCTGTAGCAGGAGCTGGATTCGGACAAGTCAGTGGTGTATCCCCAGATTGCTACTGACCAGTTGTGAGAGTTGGGTCAAGTTGCGTAACTTCTGGTCCTCGGTGTACTCATCTGTTAAATGGGGATGGCTAACTCGCGCTGTTGTGCGACCACCTCAGCGGGGTTGTGAAAGTGTGACCCAAGTCAGGAAAATTCAGTGCTTCCATCTTGCCAAAATCCGATCTGGTCTTCCGTATGAGCCCTCACATCCTAATTAGCAAGAAAAAAATTAACTCAAGTGTAAGGACCTATTTAGCAAAAGGCTTCCAATAAGGTTAAACAATACCCTTGTTGTTTTAACCCTTAAACTGTCCTTGCTTCCCTTCCCCCAGGGGACTTACTTAAAAACCAGCCCCAGGTAACAAAGTTCAAATACAAGGGTGGGTCAGGCCAGGTGGAGACATCCAATCAGTGGGGGGATGCATACGGTCACCAAAGACTAGTCACCAAGGACTTTGGGCACCTTTTGCCCTTTGGGCAACTTTTGGGCACCAATTCTGACCAAGGTGATAGGCTGGCTCAAATGTCTACTACGGTAAATTGTAATTCAATTGGTCACCTAGCATGACTGCAGCTTTCTCTGTGTGTTATAGTTTCATTGGCCACCTACATGTGGCCAGGCCCAACCACATGGCCTTTGCCCTTAAAAGCTAGTCTGTGAAGCAGAGAGAGGTCGCCCTCTCTGTAAGAGGTGCAGCCCTGGCCAGTCAGTTTGATTCTTGCTGTTTGGTGTGAAATAAAGCTTTGCTTGACCTTCGCTTTATATTAGTCTCACTCCTTTAATCACGGACCCATTTTGGGGGGGGGCATAGCATCAAGATCCAATTTTGCTTAAAACTTAATCTAAATGGGTACAGAATTTCAGTATGAGAGTGAAAAAATTCTGGAGCTGGGTCGTCGTGATGATCCCATAACAACGCAAGTGCCCCCAAGGCCACTGAACGGTACACTTAAAAATGGTTAAAATTTTTACCACAATAAAATATTAAAATGAGAAAATTTAGTCTATTCATATAATTCAGACACCCTACTCTGGTAATGCTTCTAGAAAGATGATCAACCCCTCAGATTTTTCAGGCATGACCTCACTTTCCCTCCCCGTGTTTGGACATGCGGGTGGGGGAAGCACTGGAGGCGGCGGCTTATGTGATCTTGCGGTGGAGGAGGAAAAGCGAGATCATTGCGCTGGGTGTGCCTTCCTTGGCCTTCTTCGGTCCCTTCAGGGCTGTTTGTGAGCACTCCCCATCCTTCACCTCGAGGCTCCAGGCTGAGGAAACCCCAGATACTGCGACAGATCAAAAATTTCACTGTGTTGTTCGTTGGGAAGCAGTGTTGTGGCCTAACTGGCACAAAGGGGAACTGTGAGTCATACAGGGCATCTCCCCCTCACCCCCAGTCTTGGGCTTCCCTGTCGTCAAGCCCTCTTGCTCTCTTCACTGTCTGAGGTCTGTCCCTCCTCTCAGTGTACATCCATGAGACCCCATCACCTCTCCCCTCATCACTTGGGTGTCCTCTATATAGAGCTCTCCTGCCACGCTGGTTATCGACCAACTCACTGGCTTCCCACCGGACCAGAAGCCCCTCAAGATGGGAGACTATGTATTCTCAGTGTCTACAACCATCCCAGCTGGGCAAACTTCTTTCGAAGGATCTACCACAGCTGCTGCTGCCTGTTCTCTGTGGAAGCCCCTTTTATAGTTCCCGTGAGGTGTCACAGGAGAAAGAGGTGACAAGGCCTTTACCTTGACACTTCCGAGATGGTACAAAAACAATATACAACGTTTCATGAAAAGAAACATAGCTGTTACCATAGCTGCCTGGGAAGTGTGTGTGTGTTTGTGTATAAAATTACCCCAGCACATTATTCAAATTTGAGAATCACTGAAGTTGACAAAGCTTTCCTAGGCTGGTATCTGTTTAAATAATGGCATTTAGCAAAGAAGAGAGGCTGCTCTTAGCTCATCAAAACTTTGACAACCATATCACAGAGAACCGGAGTTTGTTTTGTTTTTTAAAGTACAGTTAATCATAATTTATCCTTGGTAAAATAACCGGGAGCCAAAATAATTTTACAAATTCTTGCCTCTTTAAAAAAAAAGAAAAAAGAGGCTCTTAAGCCTATTTACTTACCGAAGATTCCTCCCTAAGCTGAGGCAGGAGCTCCTCTGGTTTAAGATCCAGGTGCTTGTTCTGCTGTTTACTGGGCCCTCCCCCCAACTGCCCTGGGGGCTGAGCTCCAAGAACAGGGGGAGTGTGGTGGTAGGTGAGTTCGAGGCTTACTTGGGTTTGGCCACCAGGGTGAAGGACGGAGGAGACAGAGATTGGGATATTTCCTCCTTCCTCTGGGCTGGATTTTCTAGCAGAGACTGGGTGGACCTCCACTACAGCTCCCAATGGCCCTTCCCCTCTTTGAAGCTCCAGCTACTTCCGGCTGTGCTAACAACTTCCTGCTTTGCTGATATGCCTTCCCCCAGCCAAGTAGCCCCTTCATTTTCCTCTCTTGAACTACCAGAATTAGGTTCTGTTTCCTGCAGGGACCCCAACTACTAAGTCCATGAAAAGAAACCCTTGTCTGGGTGTGGAGGGGGATGGTGATGTCCGGACTTGTGGGTTATGGCGGCCATCAGTCACATTAGTGCTGGTATTCCAAGGTATTGATGGGGTTTTGGAGTATAGGTGAGGTTGGGTGGGGTGAGGTCTGGAGCCTATGACCAAGAAAGAATTCTTTTTGTTTTTTTAAAATTTTATTTATTTATTTGACACAGAGAGACACAATGAGAGACGGTACAGAAGCAAGGGGAGTGGGAGGAGAAACAGTCTCCCCGCCAAGCAGGGAGCCCCATGCGGGGCTTGATCTACTGGGATCATGACCTGAGCGGTAGGCAGACGCTTAACAATGAGCCACCCAGGCGCTCCACCCACCCCAGGCCAAGAAAGAATTCTTAAGACATCTATGGTGCAAAATGGGGGTTATTAAAGCATGGGGATAGGACCCGTGGGTAGAAAGAGCTGCTGCCCCAGGAGGGTGGCTGATTATATACTACAGGGTTGGAGGAGGTAACGGGAGAGGGAGGTTTCAAAAGAACTTTCACATGCTAAAGAGGACCTACCATTGTCAAGTTAAGGTTGTTTTTTCTTCTAGTCAGGCATGAACAGTGAGACAGTTGGGAGCTTCCTAGAGGAACATTGTGCTCTCTGGGCTTCAAGTATCAGTCAATCAGCTGCAGATTATAAGGACATTGAACTGTATGTACATTCCCTTCCAGAAGCTAGACCATCTTGTAGATTGCTAAGACTTTTGTAAACTGAAGGAAGACTCCTGTCTTTCAGGATTGGGATCTCTGTAAGTTAACTATTTGTTTTTCCTTAGGGTAGCCAGGAGTACCTGAGGAATGCCACTTAAATCCCATGGCCGGGGGCGGGGAGGGGGTGTTGTGGGGTGTCAGCTTCTGCCTTGTCCTCAGCTTGCCTTCCCTTTATCAGTATGACTGGAAAATTGTATGACTGAGTTTGTAAAACCAATGGCCTAGAACCCGTACCTCCAAATTTGATTGCCTCCTCAAAGTTGACACCTTAGGATGCTTGAAGACGTATTTCAGCAATGGCTACCATGTTAAAGTATTCTGAGGTTGGTTGCTTGTTAAGATTTTCTTTAGTGTTCATAACCCGTTATTCTTAATAATGTTGGAAAATGGTCCTCCTCTGACGGCAGATTTGATTCAGATCAACAGGCAGTATCAACAACACATATTGAAAATTGGAAAGAATTTCATTATGTTTCTATGCAAATTTCACTGATTATTTTCAAAATAATCAGTGAAGGAAAAGAAAATTATTTTTCTTTTCTTTTAAGCCGCGATCCAATCAAGTTTCATAAATTGCTTTTGGTTGTCTCTTTAAGTGTTCTTAGAGATACAGAGATGTGAGTTTATGACCTTAATACTGGGACCCAGCATCCTGTGTACCATGATAAATAATGTCAATGAACCAGATGGGTGTTTAGTGAAGGTTAAGAATGTTCCAGGCATTGCAAAGGACACAACTTGCATATGGGAGGAGGAGATGAGTCAATCATTCATAAGGGCCATTAAATTGGTAAGAGCAGTCAGCAGTTTCCTTTTTCATGTTAAGGCACACAGAGCACCCTCTTTCCATAATGTCCTGGGGTAAACACAGGGAGTTCCTTGGGGGCTGTTTGGGGGCTCTGGCTGCCTCAGGTCCCTCCTCCTAAGGGCTGAGGGACCTACATTTGTATTATGGCAATTTTATGGCTTTCCAGTTTATGTCCCAGGGTATTCTTACTTCATATCTTTATCACGTTATTATTATTTTTTTAAAAGATTATTTATTTATCTTGTAAGGGCCTATTTAGCCAGAGCGATTCCATCTTGGATTAAACAGTCATTTTGTTGTTTATGCAGTAAAATTTAAACTGTCCCTGCCCCCCTTCCCCCAGGGGACTTACTTAAAAACAAGTCCCGGAAACCAGTCCCAGGTAACAAAGCCCAAATACAAGGGTGGGTCAGACCATCCTTGGAGACATCCAATCAGTGGGGGAGTGCATACTGTCTCCCTAGTTACCAAGGAGTATGGGCTCCCCCTTTGGGTGCCAATTCTGACCAAGGTGATAGGCTAGTTCAAATAGCTACTAGGGTAAACTGTAATTCAATTGGTCACTTATGTGTGACCTAGCATGACTGTGCAGCTTTCTCTGTGTGTTACAGTTTCATTGGCCACCTGTGCATGGCCATGCCCAACCACATGGCCTTTGCCCTCAAAAGCTAGTCTATAAAGCAGAGAGAGGTCGCCCTCTCTGTAAGAGGCGCAGCCCCGAACGTTCGGTTTGATTCTTGATGCTTGGTGCGGAATAAAGCTTTGCTTGACCTTCGTTTTGTATCAGTCTCGCTCCTTTAATCACGGACCCATTATTGGGGGACCTTTTAATCTGACAGAGAGAGAGAGAGAGATGGTGAGAGAGGGAAGCAGGGCGAATGGGAGAGGGAGAAGCTGTCCTTCTGCTGGGCAGAGAGCTGGATATGGGACTCCATCCCAGGACCCTGGAATCATGACCCAAGCAGAAGGCAGGTGCCCAAAGACTGAGTCACCCCGGCGCCCCTCTCTATCACTTTAGATAACCAGGCGTATTTCTAGATAACCCTACTTTAGAGTCTTGCTCCCCTTCAGCAGCCACCAATACTCATTAACCTGGAAAAACAAAGACAAAGATGGCCCTTTTTCCATGTTATTTATTCACCATCAACTAAGCTATATGAGGGGGATAAACAAATTAGCACAAACGTTTTGGGGAGAACCGGGTATATGAGTGGAAGGGTGGGATGTAAGCAGAAAATAATCTTATACACAGCTAGATAGAAGATTTACAGATATTCTTTAAAAAAAATAGTATCCTCTGAAGGTAATCGAGGAAGATAAAATCATGATGAATAAAATAAATTTGCAACTTATCATTATGTAACGCACAACAAAGGTCTCAGAAAATGGTTTGGATTTTGTCATGATTTACAGATACTCCTGTGATAAATATTTCCAACACAGAAAAATAAAGACTAACAGCAAGTAACAGATTTATACAATGCAGAGGGAAGTTTAACGCATGAAAATAGCTATCATCTGGTAGCAAAAATAGATTTATGCCCATGTTAATATCAAAATTAAAGACATTCAAATAAATTATGCTAATACATTGGAACTATTACTCCTAACATCATAAGAACAACAACTTTATTGCTCCTACTCACAACTAAAAGGTCGGAGAAAATTCTATGATAGCTTGAGGGCATAATATAACTCATTGAATATGTAGTAGGCCAACAGCAAGGTTCAATTGCCAAATAAAAACTTAATTCTTTTCTTTCAGGGTGGAGACTGCTTATAGCAGAACAAGACCACTCATCGTAAATCTGGAAAATAACGGATGAGGGACAGTCCTTGAAGCCCAAGCACGTGATTTACTGGAAGTAATTAAAAGGAGAATATAAGAAAAGCAGCAGCTCAAATGAAGTAAACATGAAGAGGTTTTTTGTTTTGTTTTGTTGTTTTTTTTTTTTAGCTTGTGTATTTTTCTCTTCCAGAGAGTCCCATGGGAAGCACACAAAGACTGTGGGCTGTTGGGGCACTCTAGCGACTTGATGGAGAACTGGACTGTTGTCCTAAAGTGAACTCGGCTGTTCAGTTAGTCCCGGAACCAGACTGACTTCTTGGGGGGTGAAGGGCTGGGAGAGCCTCAGTGGGATTCCGATGATTACATTTGACTCAGGGTAATACCGGCCTCTGCTCTGGGGCCTGCCGCCGAAGGGATCTGCTGTCAGGCCACACCGGACTGATCTGCTGTCAGGCCACTGCTGGACTCTTCCAGAAGGATCTCCTGCAGCTTGGGGTAATCGATAGTGGCCACAGGCACATCCGAAGTACAAGGTAGTCAACTGCCCAGAATTCCATTTTCAAGAATACATATGTAATTCACCATCAATTTGGGATAGAATAATCAGGAAGAATATGGAGGTTAAAGCAGGTATCTCAGATGGCACGGTGATCACAATTATTGGATTGGGATTTTCAAAGTCCAGAAAGCTGAATTCTACCCTCATTCTTCCCAAAGAACAACACGTTTCTCTTTTCTTTGCCTTAAAAATAGCAAAAGCCCTTGAGCTACAGATGAGATGGGGAGGTGCTATGGAGAAAAGGGACTGAAGGAGAAAAGAAACCATTTCCCCTTCAAGGTAGTTTTAAGACTATAATAACAGGATGCACCACTAAGCTATTTAAATTTTAGGAACGCCCTTTATAGGGCTGGTACTCCTGACCAGTAGCTTTTTATGAGACTGACGCGCTACCTGTTGTGCTAACGAGGCACCTGACCAGTAGCTTTTTAAATTTGCACATGGTTCCATATCCTATTCTAATTTATCTCCACTTGCATCTCAAATAAGATGACTACCAAGGTGGTATTTATGCTTGTGATTCCAAAATAAAGCATAAGATCAATTGAAATAGCGGGAGAATTAAAACATTTCCAGATACTGTATGACAAAGCTACAGCCATTCAGGCTGCCTGTCTTGCTTTTCTTGTGGTGGGTTTTTGTTTTGTTTTGGTCTTTTTTGAGCGAGCTTCTGGAGGAGGCCTATTTAGTAGTCAGTATTGCTCAAAGTCTGCATTTTCCTTCATAATGTGAAAACTAGATTTGGTTTTCCCTGGAGTCTCCTTAAATCTACAGAATGCTTCTTCCTGTGTGTGAGGAGAATTCGGATACATGCTTGAAAAGAAAAGAACAAAGCACATATGCCAAAGAATTGGACTGTGTCATCTAAACTGCTTAGAAATGGAAATGATATTCACATTGTATTCATCTTGATTTCCTGATATGGAAGGAACGAATGTAATATTTAATGAGCCATTTATTGTTTTTAAATGCTAATCACTTGCAGAGTCCAAAAGGCTACTGACCCACTTTAAATAACTCCGTTTTGAAAATGCAATGCTGTCCAACTACTTGTTTATTTGGTGTGACACTGGAAAAAATAATGCATTCTTTTTTTCCCATCACTTATTCTACTTTTCGTTCACAGAATTCTACACGCTCTGAAATTATTTAATTATCTGTAAGCGTTTTCTGGAGAAATCTTTTTACTACACCATTATACTTGATATTCCATAGGATTGTTATGGACATTAGACTAAAAGGCTTAAAAATTAGGCTTTGGTTTTAATGTAATCTGGGCAGAAGTTGGCTTTGCTTTGATAACACACTTCAACTACTGCACAAATTGTATTATTGTACATCAAAGTAACATATTTAAAAAGACAAAGTTTCCCCTTTTAGTAGTTGTAATCTGTATTATTCAAGACTGCTGCAAAACTCACAGAAGAGTAAAATGAGTAAGAGGAAAGTGTAGGAAAGAGGTAAGACAAAGCTTTATCAGAACACAACACAAAGAAGAACATCAATTCTCTACATTGTCTATAAGGCAGATGGTCAAACTTTTTATACAAGATCTAAAATATGGTGTTATTAAGAGGTAGAAAATATCAAAACAGTATTTAAGAAAAACGCATTATTTAAAATAATCCAATATTTTGCTAAACTTTTAGAAAGTCAAACTGTTGTGTGGAATGCACTGTATGTTTTAGGCTAAACTGGAACATCCCATACTCCACAGAGCTATGGTAAAGGGTGAGGAACCCAGGGGTGGGGGTGGGAAGCAGAAAATAGTTTAACTTGTCAAGAGTTCAGTTCTCACTAAGGAGAAATTTCCTACCATGTCTCTGGGATGCCACTATAGCATTTAATTAATGGGAATGTCTCAGATTGATGACAATTTCTCTGCATAACAGGGTACAATTTTGCAAAGAAGGCAATACACCTCTAGGGAGGGATGAGCTCAAATGCTTCCTCCTCTTCAGGAAGGCGCCGTATCTGTTCGATATTAAAAACATACATTCCACTACTCTTGTACCATCCTGCCAACCACCAAAATGCAAATGCAAATATTCTTCAGACTCCAGCACCAGCAGAATTGTTTCCTACCAGCCATTCCAGAGCCACTGGAGCCAAAAAGAGATCCGAGTTACCAAATTAAACTCGGGTAGCTTATGCATGAGTGAGTAACCTTGGGTATTCATATTTCTTAATGCACCTGGATAAATTTTTGTCTCCAACACAATTTTATAAGGCATAAATTTAATTTGAATTTTCCTAACCTTTGGAAAATTAGTGTTAAAGCTTCTTTTTTAACCCACACATTAACATTCAATCTTGCATTTTTATTAAATAGTTTATATATAAAATGAACTATCAAGGTGTTCTACATTCATATAAACAATTGTGATAACATTTGAAATTGTAAAGAAACCTATTGAAGAAAAGACATACTTTACTACTTACAATGCTAAGCTAAGCACAGGTGATCATTCTAGATAATTTCTTCTTCTAAATACATAGACACAGGTTTGTGGCTTCAGAAAGCAAATGCAGGATAAGTATAAGGATGTATCATTCTTCTTTCCTTTTTCACCATAAGACAGGATGGTCCAGTTTGGAAAAACCGAGATCTTTTCTAAGTTCCAAATAGGTGCCATTGCTCACCCAGGAGTCATCACTGGATTTCCTGTGAAGGTAAAAGAATTTCTTGAAAGCTCTAGAAAATATTGTCATATTCTCTCTTTCTCTTTCCCTCTCCCCATCTCCCCCTCTGCATCTCCCCCATACTCCCCCCCCACCACCACCACCCAGGGGCCTGGCTGTCATTCTCATGGGCACACAATATCCCTGACAGTCTCCTTTGGGGACCGTGAGGGACCAGGAAGCTTGGAAACCATTTTGTTACTCCTGACTTGCGTTTCTCAAACTTACAGGCTATGACAAATGGTGCTTCTGAGAGAAACATGGATAAGGGAAGAGTTGTCAGTGTATAAAACACGGCTGGGATGATGGCCACCATGTTGGGTGTGACTATATAAAAGCTAGGAATCAGCTGGGTTGTTCACAGCAAGTTCTAAGTTGACATTAAAAACAAAAGGAATTGGAAGACATAAGAGTGAGGAGAGCACAGCCTTGGTTCACTATTATTTGACTAGACAATATATTAAATAGATAAAAATTCCTAAGGTACAAAGGGGTGGATAGCTAAAAGTCTTCTTTCTATTCCCATCTCCTAGACTCCTAGTCCTTTTTCTTCAGAGGCAATGCTTCATTCTTTCAGAGAGATTTCACGCATGTCTGAGCGTGCATGCATACCCGTGCACACTCCACGCCTCCCATTTTTTACACAAAGACAGCCCTGTATGGCGTCCCACCCCTTGAGACTTTGACAGAACAATATCTACTGGAGATCATTTTCCATTGTCACAATAAGGTCAGCAAGCTATAGCCCAAGGGCCACATCCTGCCTTCTGCCTATCTTTGTATTATTGGTTTTTTAAAATTGAAGTAGAATTAATACACAATGTTTTATTAGTTTTAGGTATACAACATATTGAGTCAACAATTCTATACATGTCCTTCTATCAGTGGTCACCACTGGACATCTGCCACCATACAGTATTACAATATTATTGACTATCTTGCTTGTGCTGTTTTTCATCTCTGTGATTTTTTTATACTTAGATCCCCTTTAATCTTAATCCCTTTTTACTGGAACACCACCACATCCACATCCATTCACTTAACTATTGTCTATGGCTGCTTTTTATGCTGTGCAGGGGGCTTGGGCAGATACTACTATGACCCTACAGCCTGAAGGGGCACCTGGGTGGCTCAGTCATTAAGCGTCTGCCTTCAGCTCGGGTCACGACCCCAGGGTCTTGGGATGGAGCCCCACATTGGGATGCCTGTTCAGCGGGAAGCTTGCTTCTCCCTCTCACACTCCCCCTGCTTGTGTTCCCTCTCTCTGTCTCTGTCAAATAAAGAAATAAAATCTTAAAGAGGAAAAAAAAGACCTTACAGCCTGCAAAGCTAACAATATTTACCATTTATCTTTTATAGGAAACATCTGGTGACTCTGGCCATAAGGAATCCTGATTTTAAACAGTTGCATGATATTCCATTGTAGAAATGGACCACAATTTAACAGGTAGCTTACTGGTGAGCTTTTAGGAGGTTGTTTAAATCTCTAGCTAAACCAGACATATGTTAATAATAAGAAGGTAGGCCTGCAACAATATGTAATTTTGTATGCACATGAGTACAGTCACATTGAAAATTCCTGTAAATGGAACTGCTATGTCAAAGGTTGCATGTATTTCTAACTTTGTCTGATATTTCATGTTTTACGAAGCAAAAGGGGAGAGACTGCCTGTTTTCCTACACTCTTGGGGACATAGATTTTTGTCACACTGGTTTCCCTCTTCTGATAAAGGGATGTGTCTAAACTGGGCCAGTCTGCCTAGCAGACACTTTACTGTGACACAGAGGATCCCAGGTTGTCCCAACTGTAGTTTCCACATGGAATTCCTGACGCTTTCCTTGTTGCCACGTGCCTCTCGGTCACCTCTGTGCTAGGACCACTATGGCTCAGTGTTCTTGCCTCCTCTCCAGCCCCTTATTTGGCACATCTGATACTCTGACACTTTCCCAGACTATCCAGAGGAGAAAGAGCCGTGGCCAGGCGGCTGCAGCTGTGTTCCGTCCTTTCAAGTTCCATTCTAGACGGTGGCCACCACAGCCTAGGTAAGGTTTTGTATTTTACATTTAAATGTTAATTCATTTTCCACAGAGCTCCACAGCCTTTATGAAGTCACTTCTGATGCTTTCACATAGATGGAATCAATGCCTCTCCCTCCCTAGTTCTTGAGACAACTTAGTTACTTGCAAGCTTTAATGATCCTAAAAAACAGGGCAGTGAACATCTTTATAAATGTAGATTTCCCTGGTTTAAAAATGACACTGGGTGACTTATGAAAGAAAAAAGAGAACTGGCCTACTTAAGGGTATTTGTGAATATCTATCAACTGGTCAGTAAGTCAATAGATCAAAATAAAAAAAGAGGTTTGTTTGTTTATTTTCATCTATCCCTTTATCTATCTGTTGTCTTTAAAAGAAATAGTTAAAGGAGTCTTGTTTTTAAAATATTTAAATGCAACTGATGAATCATTGAACATTACATCAAAAACTAATGATGTACTATATGCTGGCTAATTGACAATAAACAAAATAATAAAGATAAATGAAATATATAAACAAAGTTCTGAATATTTTGGGATGAAACTCTGGCCAGTTGAATGATTTTCATTTGCTTGTAACCTGAGTTGGTGGAAATGATCAGAAGGCACCTGACAAAATCCACAATGACTCTAAAAACGTAAAAAAGCATTATATTTTGGGGATGAAACGTTACTTGCTGCTCTTTTGCTATTTTGCTATTTTGGAATATACAGTTACTTAATTGCTACTACTGCTGCTGTAAGATTAGTAGCTAACTCCTATTGTCCATTAAAACATAATGACAACAACAACAACAAACTAAACAGTAAAACCCAGGCTGCTCTGAAAATAAGACTGGGGTGGAATGGGCAGGGCAAGCCTCTGCTGCATGGGCCCGGTTTGTTTATTTTTTTAATGAACAAACAAAAAAGCCCCTATGGCCATACACAGCCCTGGCATGTAGGCAGGAAGGCTAGACCCCAGCCTGGGGCATCTCCCTGGGGCCTTCCGTAGAGCCCCTATGTTCCCCGGGCCCCTGTTTCTTCTCAGGTAATAAGAAAGAGGGGGTGAAGAGCTGATGCTCTCTGATGCCCTTCTAAATCCTGGAGTCTACTTTTAACAAGTCCTTTCATGGCAAGTTACTTTCAAAGGAAGAGTGAGTGTCCCAAATCCAAACTGGAGTGTTTTTGGAACTTCTGCAAACCGAGCATTAGACCACTTGCACGTTCCGTGTTCCAGAGGAGAGGTTTTAGGCCTCTGGAGCAAGAAAGACACCAAGAACGCTCACATTTGGGGAGGGGACACTCTTGTCCTCTTTCCTCCTATAGAAGCCTCCAGGGTCACCAGTCCCTAGGAGCCCCCGTGCTGGGCGTGCACACCTGAAAAACCGCGGCTGGTGCTCCACGCAGTTTTCTTCTAAGACCCGCCGCCTTTCTCTCTGCAGCTGTTCGATCCTCTGCTTTTGTATTTCAGCTTCTTCTATGTTCCCTTCCTCCAGGAACCTGGGGCAGGAAGGGGGGGAAACACGCAGGTTCCAGGATAACACCGTCATCATGACTACTAGAATGATGGGTCCAGAACTGGAGATTCCCTACCTGTAAGATCCCTCTCCAAGCCTAAAAGCAGTATTTTGCAGTAGTTAGGGAAGATACTCTTTGTGGAATTGGTGATTCATACAAGGTTCAAAAAATTGTATCTCTAAGAAGGAATCTGTCGCTTTCATCCCCATCCCTCATCCCACCAGCTTCCTCACCACGCCCTTCCGTGGGAGCCTTGGAGCCCATCAGACTGTTGAATCTCTGCTAGCTGGTAGGTTATGAATTCATAGGTCAACATGTTTTTAAAAATATGCCTTTCTTTCAGGGACACTGAGCACCTATTCATATGTTTGAGAGCTGCATTTCCTGTTTTGTGAACGGTTCATTTTCCGATGTCCATTTTTTTTAATGAGTTCATCTTGATTTCTGGAACCAATTCATTAAATGAATTGTAAATACACATTTCTGTTTGTCATTTAACTATTTAATTCTTGGTATGTATATATATGTATATACACATATATAAAAATATATAAAATATTAAACATATATACATATGTGTGTATATGTACGTATATACTTATGTGTGTGTGTGTGTGTGTGTGTATATATACACACTGTTTGTTTTTTTTTTTACTTTGCCACGAAGAAGGATTTTTTTCCTAAAATAAAGTCAAATATATAATTTTTTTTTCCTTTCTGGGTCTTGAGTCTTAAATAGGCCCAAGGACAGAGAATAGTTTCCATTTTACAGATTAAGAAACTGAGACTAAGAAGGTTTACACAGCATATTGCCAGCAAACACAGGATCAGAAGTTAGATTTTTATGTGCCAAAATAAGTGAAATCTGAGGGGTAAGGGAGCTGGGTGCTTCTCACTCTTCCAGATATACAGTAAGTTCTGTCTTGTTGTGTGCAATAGAACTCTTAAAAATTAACACATGTTTGGAGATTTCAATCAATTGAAATAAGGTGCTACTGAGCAATGACCTGGGTCCCTTCCTTTCATGACCTGAGTGCTTCAAGGCCCCCTGGGCCTCGACTCCTGATGACATTTGTCTCTCTTGGGCGCCTCTGGTGGGGTGGGAGTTGTCAGTAAGACTTTTCCCAACGAGTTTTACATCTCTGGGGATACAGATCTTTTACAAAGTGCTTACCTTTGGTCTGGCCTAAATCGAGTGTCCGTAGGTGGTAATAAAGACTTTGACAATGGATCCATTTCATTTAATTCCAGGGCAAACTGTGTGAAGCCATAATATTGCTCGTAGCCTTTTGGCATGGGATCTAAAAGAAAAAGAAATCATTCATCTCTAAGTTGCCTTTCATCTACATTACATCTTAATTCCTGCCTCTTTTTCATCCCAGACCAGCTATAATTTTTCTCTCTCAGCTCTAAATCCTGGCTAACAAACTGGTGGTGAATGTTCCTCTATAAATCTTTTTCTCTAGAAGTTTTCTTCTACCTACAAGGATAAGACCTCTTTTGTGTGGTCATATAGGGAATTTATGTAACACCATGAAGTTTTTACACTGTGTAAGCTATAAAAATAATTTTATAAAAATAAACATGTTAAAAAGAACTCTGGGTCCGTTTTTTCCTGACTAACAAGACTCTGATTCTGGAGAATCCATTTTTCATTTAAGAGATGTCAAATCCTCCTGGAACTCTGGCTAGTTCCTAGAATAGTGTTGAAGCCCTAGCAAGCGGTCAAGGTTATTCTTTTCTTACATGCCTGCCCTTCTTTCTACCAACTCTTTCCCTCTAAATCTTACACATTTAAATTTAAATCTAGTTCAGCAAAAGCCAGGAATAAACATGGGATTACACCAGCAGAAATGCTGCCTGAGGTGAAGGGCACAGAGAATATGGGACCAAAGGAAGTAAGGCTGCTGGCTGGCTGGCATTCTATAGGATGGGACCCTCGCTCTCTCCAGCCACAAATGTGTGTTATCATTCAAGCAAAGGGAAGAACACGCAAAGGTGATTCAGAGAACCTCTCGGCTGCCCTTCCCACCACAGGTCCAGACTACACAGGCCCAGGGGGGAAGGCAGCCTCCACCTTTCAAAGGGCGGGGCTACCGCAGAAGTTCTGACCTGCCTTGCTGCCACCACCCAGAGCCTTGGGAGCAGAGCCACTGCCCCCATGCATCCAGAGGGTGGGGCATCAAGCCAAAAAGTATCATCTGCTGTCTTAGTATCTAATGGCATTTTTCTTACTGGGTTTGGGACTTACCCGGTAGCCATCGCCCCTTTCTTCTTTCCTCTCTCTCCTTTTTGGAATGGGAATGTCTATCCTATGGGTGTCCTGTCATTATATGGAAGCACATTTTTGTTTCATGGGTTCAGAGCTGGAGAGGCTGGAGAATTAGACCTCAAGTCTCACCTGTACCTGATTTAGATAATATCTAGTTAAGAATTAGACTTTTAGGGATGCCTGGGTGGCTCAGTTGGTTGGACGACTGCCTTCGGCTCAGGTCATGATCCCGAAATCGCAGGATCAAATCCCACATCAGGCTCCCAGCTCCATGGGGAGTCTGCTTCTCCCTCTGACCTCTCCTCGCTCATGCTCTCTCTCACTGTCTCTCTCTCTCAAATAAATAAATAAAATCTTAAAAAAAAAAAAAAAAAAAAAAAAAAAAAAAAAAAAAAGAATTAGACTTTTAGAGTTGATGCTGGAATGAGTTGAGATTTGGGGGGCTGTTAAGATGGAATATTTGACATGTAAGAAAGGTGAGGTTTGGGGGGGCCCAGGGGCAGTGTCATGGGCTGAACGTTTGTATCCTTTCAAAATTCTTATGTTGAAGCCCTACCCCTTCGTATGGCTATATTTGGAGAAGGAGCCTAAGAACGTAATTAAGGTTAAATAAGGTCCAAAGGGTATAGCCCTGATCAGGCGGCCATCTGCAAGCCAAGAAGAAGCTCTCACCACAACCCAAATTTGCTAGCACCTTGATCTCTGATTTCCCAGATTCTAGAACTGCAAGAAAACACATTTCTGTTGTTTAAACCACCTGATCTGTGGTATTCATTATAGCAAGTGTATATCCAAGTGTATTGCCCTAACTTAAATCCCAGCTAAAAATCAAGCTAAAAATACCAAGTTTATATACTGGGTAAATCAAATGTAGGCTAATAAAGTCCACTTCTAGTCTTAGCAGGAGTTGCTCTCACATACAAATACAAAAGCTTTCCAAGCACTGTTCTGCAAACCCAGTTTTTCAAGCCTTGGGAGTCCTTTCTGTCTAATTTTAAGTCTAATGTCCTGTGCATCCTAGTCATGAAAATAGTAGTAAAGCTTCCTACTGTTCCTTCACAAATCCAGCCCAACCACCAGAGTCAAGACAGTGGTTCTTCTTGAAGATGGGCCAGAGATGCTCATGGTCAAGGCACAAACACAAAGTCAGTGAGCAACCACAGCAAGCGTACAGCCCACACCCACCACGTGCTCAGCCCAGCCGTTGCTTTAACATCCCAGAGAGGAAGGTTGTTCTCATCTCCAAAACATACTTTAAGCAAAGGACAGTGAGTGCCTCTCTGAACTTCTAAAGTTAGGAAGGTGGCCGCTAGTGCCAATTCGTGCCAGCTTCATGGCTACCTCTGTGACAGTGGATGCTATATATGGCTGCCATCCAGGGAAAATGACGCTGTTGGTTGCTTACCCTACAGTTATTTCCCTTTCTTACTTGCTAATGGGAAACTGATCTGTTCGTGTGGCACTGTGTTCTGCCTAGGGGGTGAATCTAAGCCCATCTGAATCTTTTCTGCCTTCCCAGTTGCCCTTGACTGGATGGATTTGGACCCACTTGAGGCTGACAAAACTTAGTGACTCCTTTGCTGGGGAATCCCAGTAAAGGTTTCCTGAAAACTGAAAGGCTACAAGAGAAGATAGCTCTTTTATTCTGGCTACTCTCCTGCTTAGTGACCTGTCACATGGGGATATGATATGGAATCATGATAAATATTTTACACCCATGAGGGGACACATCACTGCCATAATGGGAGTAGAGGAATGTGTTGTCAGTGGTCTGTGCTTTTGACACAGGTAAGTTGTCTGTATAACCACTGTGGGGCCATCCAATCCCTTACTTGTTAAGTAATAGCACACCTCCTAATGGTTTAAGTTACTCTTAGAATGTTTTTTTTTGTTTTACTTTGATCAGCCTAAAGCATACAACTGTTGGTATCTCAGAACAATAGTTTATAATATGGTCAACACTTGGAAATATACCTATCAGATTAGAAGATGGACAAAAGTTTTAAAATGTTTGAGGGGACATGTTGTGAAGGTTTGGCTTCCCTAGCCCTCCCCACAGCTACTTCAAGGGCTCAGTATTTTCTAGAATTACAGGAGAGATCAGCGGTGGTAATGGTAATGGGTGAATCTGGGAGGCCCCTAACTTTTATAGAAGCCCCAGGTCACTCTTGTCTAGCAACTGCTTTTTCTTTACTCATTCTTACTCTATGATGACCTCTTGTACTTCACTGACATTCCTTCTCAGTGCCCAGGATAGGCACGAGAGTGATGTGCGTAGCCTGGAAGACTTCCTCTGAGAAAGTGACCATGGATTAACAATGGCTTTGTTCTGGGATTAAGAACCAGGACCTAGCAGGCCAACTGAGGTGTTGTTGGTAAGCACGAGGATGAGGTTGAGAAAGGACTGGGGAGTGAATGAAGGGCTGGTTGCTTGAACAGCATTTAAGCAGGTACAGGCTGGAGACTTGGGACGGTGGACATGGAGTCCAGCCTGTCTGCAGCAACTCTGGCCGTGCCTCCCCACCAACCCGTGCCCGAGACTGATTAGCCGGGGTACTGACTTGCTCTCCAGACACACGTGGATGAGGATGATCCCCCACAGTAGATGCTTTCATGCCATTTCCCGAACAGCCGATGCACCACTTTTCCGTCCTTGTCAAATACTGTGCCTTCAATTTCACGGGCGTTAGTGCTCCAGTATTTTGCCTAGGATTCCAATGAGAGTTATTTATTTAATACTTTGGAGTCAACTAATGTCAGATACTAAGAGAAAAAAAAAAAAGTCCAGAGAAAAAAAGCATAGGAATGACTCTACATTGCATATAATTTGCTAGCTCTGGGTTCTGCTTTTTAAAAAATCATACTTTTAATTACTTAATAAAAATTAACATCTAACCCTTTATTTATAGTTTGTGACCCAACAGTCGACATTGTGAGAGATACAGGTTTTCTCTTCTTTTGCTACACACAACATCAGAAGGAAAGGCTCAGGGCTCACACATTAGCCAAGTAATATAGTTAGCTCCTAAGCCCGCTTGTCTGGAGAAGCTGTTCCGTGGACGTCACCATGGCTCTATTACAATTTAAGACAAAATTAACTCATATATATTCTTTCTCAACAGGAACTAGACAGTCTTTTGCAAACCAACAAAGGGGGTTCCTTTGTAAAGCAACCCATTTTCTGTTTCTACAACATTTCTCCCCCAAACTAGATTTATTCATCCAATCCACTGGAACGTGATGCGACCCATGTTTCCCCTGTGGATCAGTCCTGATCTGAGAGCAGCTCAGTCCGGCTCAGCCTTGCGGGTTTCATACAGTACCACAAGCTGGCCAGCAGAGGGGGGTCTAACTCCCTAGAGTTGACTTTTCCCCCCAGTCTCCCAGTTACCTGCCCTAAAAAATCCCCAGGAAAGAACGGAAGGCATTACCTCATAAATCAAAACTCCTAGTGCTATTTTCATCCCAAACAGAATCCGTAGTTAAAAAACCCAGTAAAACTGAGCGGCATTTTGGGGTCATATTCTGGTGGTCTGGTTTCCCCATGCTGTGTCTTATGGGGAAGACAGGAGGAAGGCCAGGGGACAGCAGCATCTCAGAGCTACATCAGAAGCATTGACCTGACGTCTCGACTTACATAAACATGGAGGAAAAGGGAAACAAACACTGTCTAGGTTCTTAAGTGTATTCTGAAGCGGGAGTCGGATTTTCTGTTACAGCTGCCCCTGACAAATCCAATGCTGGCAATATGGTGGGACGCAACAGGGCTTGAAGGCGCTCGCGTTCCACTGGGAAGGTTGCATCTGTTTTCAGATTCTCTTCCAACACCAGAGGCACATCCAGTATTCTAATTCCCTTTTCTCTCGTAGCCACAGAAATGGATTCTCTGGCCCTGAGTGTGTGAGTACCAAGTGGATGGTGGAAATGGGACTCGAGCCCATTTCCTTGGCGGAGCTGCTGAGAAGCCACGGCCCTCACCTGGAACAGGAGCGTAGAGCCCTAGCCCAGATCACCCTTTGCTTCTTTTTGCAGAGAGCCTACGTGACGTTTTCAAGGCAGGTTCATTTTTACTTTACCCCAAACATCATTAGCTTTTTCTCTGTCTACATCCTGGTCTGAAATCTAGGATATAAGAAAGACCCCAACCAGCTCTCCATCGAGTCCCCCAGCAGCTCTAAGTGGTGCCGAGAGGTACTGCGTGAAATTCCACAGTTAGAGCCTCATCTCTCTGCTTAGGATTTTCATCTTAATTCAATGCAAATATTCCTTTAAGATCATTTTAAACCCATGAAATTTTTAAGGGCAAGAGGAATCTAAGGGAATCAAAGCACTTGCAAAGGTAAGCAGACTATTCCTTGCTTTCGCCTTTGGCCAATCTGTTCATGTACCCTATGAATGTTCATGAGCCTTTCCAGACATCAGCCCACAGCAGTGAGCAAGATTAGCTCAGGCTTTTGCTTTTCCGGAGTCAGGGGCAGTGAGGAGGGTACTGGGACTGAAAATGAAAATACCCACGTAAACCAACAGTGAGCAAGTTAACTATGGGCGGGAGTAAACACTTGTAAGAAAAGGGGATATGACAGAAAGTGACTAACAAGGCTGGGCTGATGATGTAAGGGTCTGGGGAGAGGGGCCTGAGGAAAAGAAGGTGGAGAGAGAAATGCCAGTGTGGTCAGAGGATGGTCGGGAAGGAAGAGAGAGGGAGCGTGGTGGGAGCCGAGACTGGAGAGAAAGGAGTGGGTGGACGCGTGCACGCATGTGCGGACACAGAACCACGTGTAGGTGTGTGTTCACATGTGTGTATACGTGCAGGTGTGCATGTGTGTGCACGTGTGTGAACATCGGGATGAGGGGGCAGTGCATACCGCACAGGGCCTTGGGGGCCAATGTCAGGAGGCAGGCTTTTATACTGGGAAAGATGGAAGTTGGGGGGGAATTCTTGTGATATACAGCATGACATTCTTTTTCTAAATCCTAGTAAAATATGCATAACAAAATGTACCACTTTAACCATCTCTAAGCATACAATTCAGTGACATTCCGCACATTCATTCACAATGTTGTGCAATCATCATTATTATATATTTCCAGAACCTTCCCAAACTGAAACTGTGTGTCCATTAAATACTAACTCCCATTCTCCAGCTCCCCAGGCCTTGGAATCACGATTCCATTTTTTGTCTCTACGAGTGATTGCTCTAGATACCTCACAGGTGGGGTCACACAGTATCTGTCCTTGTATGTCTGGTTCATTACATGGAGCATAATGTCTTCAAGGTTCATCCATACTGTAACACGATGAGTTATGTTTTAAAAGTGTCCCTCTGGCCACTGCCTTGAGGACAGACCATGAGGAAGTATGAGTAGAAGAAGGGAGGCCAGAGGGGCCATGGCCCTGATAGAGGTGAGAGAGGTTGGGAGGGGGGACACCGGGGAGCCCCTGGCATTGCTTGCCCGATGGCACAAAGGTGAAGGTGGAAAGTTCCCTGAGATGCCCTGTGCCCTCGGGCCCCAGCTCTGCCAAGGCCTTTCCAGGGTCAACCTCATGAGGCCACCTGGGTTACCTTGATAAAATTCACTTTGCAGTGGCAGGAGTCATCATTCAGGTTCTTGATGACAATCTCTCCATAGTGCTCAATCCATCTCTGGCCACTTAAGATGTTATGGATGCAAGAGGTCACCTTGTTCCACTCAAAATGATCTCCGAAGCTAAAAAGGAGGCAACAGTGTCCTTAACAATTCCCAGAAGAGCCAGCAGCAAATGCAAACAAATATTGCTATTAAAAAAAATAAAGTCCCAGGATGAATTACTCATTCCTTCATTTACAGAACCAACACTGACTGAGGACCTAAGCTGTGCTGGGCAGCCTGAGCTTCTGCTCTCAGACATGCAGGCCACAGAGGGCCACGGTGGGCAGAGCTGGGCACTGTGGAAGCTGCCAGGGACTTCACTAGAAGCTGGTGATCTCCTGGAAAAACCTACTCTCTCCTTTGACAGAGGAGAAAACTGAGAGCCAGAGGTGACTTGTCTAAGTCATCAGACTAGAGATGGAAAGAGCAATGGGGAAGGTGTGGGGATCTCACAATCTCCTCTCTCTCCCCCCACACATATACATATGTGTATGTATACAGTCTATGCAGAGACACATAACTATCTTACATATAAATCTTAATATACACATATCTTATACCTTTTTATGATGAGAAAGTATTCAGGTACTACTTTCAGAGTCATATACCAGTTATGAGGATAATGGTAATAAGACCAAACACTTAACACAGCATAGACTCTGTGCCAAGGACTTTCTTCAGTGCTTTACAGATATCGTCTGTTTAATCTTCACAACAGTCCTACAGAGTAGGTGGTCCTGTTTTGTAGATGAGGGAACGAGTGCTCAGGAAGGTTAAAGAACCTGCCCAAGGATCTGCAACTGGTAAGCGAGCATCGGAGTCCTGTTGGGCCCCAACCTGGAAGCCACCCTTGCAGCCACTTTGCTTTATAAATGAGGGTCAGTAATCCCTGTAGAATCAAGATGTTCTTCTTAAAAAGAATTTTGACAGTGAGGTAGGTCAATGATGTTAAAGCAAAACCACCATCCCTAATTTTGTTAGGAAGTAAAAATAAGTTTTTAAAAAGCTTCTGTTCAGGGAACTTTGGTTTCTAGGTAGTATTCCCATGGGAAGGAAAGAAAATGTGAGCTTGTCGAAATGAGCTACATTTGAACTTATTGTCAAACCAATTAAAAGAAAAAAAAAAAAGGGGGCGCCTGGGTGGCTCAGTTGGTTGAGCAACTACCTTCGGCTCAGGTCATGCTCCTGGAGTCTCAGGATTGAGTCCCACATCGGGCTCCCTGCTCAGCAAGGAATCTTCTTCTCCCTCTGACCCTCTCCCCTCTCAAGATTTCTCTCTCTCTCTCTAAGTAAATAAAACAAAACAAAACAAAACAAAACACCACATACTCAACACCATGGGGTATAACGGGAATCCCATTCCTAAAGCTGTATCTTGGCCTTAAATTCCACACAGTTCCCAACCACAGAAGAACTTACGCTGGCAGAGTCACGTGGGTTGTGCCAATAGGAACAATTTCCATGGATTTGCCCCAGAATTTGTTTTTCCATCTCACATCTGAAAAGAAATATCAATTAGTGCATATCTAGCAGGAAAGCTACACAGATCAAAGAATTCTTGGGCTGGAAAAATAATCACTATATAGAACAGTCTCTCCATAATAAAGTCCATTACATTATAGGATAACATTTCATTCAATACAAGTACCAACTGAGTATCTGGGACAGAATCAGGAAAACTAAAATTATAGATGAAGTCCCTCTCTTAGAATAACTCATGGTATGAAAGGCAGACAAAAGTGAAAACAAGTAATGCTCAAACAGAGAAGCACAGGCTATAGCTAGGTACATTGTATGATTAAATGGAGCCAGAGAAGCAGGAATGACCAACACTCTTGGGGAAAGCATCAGAAGGGGCAACTTAGATCAGGCTTTGAAGAATAAGCAGGAGTTCACCAGGCAGAGAAAAAGTGACAGAAGGCAGAAGGCAGCTTGTCCAAAGAGAGAGAGAGGTGTAAAAGAACAGGGTGTGCTTCTGTCCTTTGGGTCTTGGATTGTTTAGAAAGAAGAGCAGAGAGACAGATTGAGCACAAGAACAATGGACTCGAGAAGCCAGGCAAAGAAGTTTGGTATGTATGCCTTGGGGGAAATGAGATATTTCTTTAGACAGAAAATGCATGCGATTATATATGAACTTTGCAAAGACAATTGGGAGAAATACAGTTAGTGGACCAGTAGCATAAGAGATGAGAAGGAAGGTGACAAGTTACAAGGCTGCTGTAATTGGTCAAGAGGTAAGTGAGGGTAAAGTGAACTAACACAGTAGTGGACAGAGTAGAAGGGAATGATCCCAAAACCCGAAAGAAGTAGAAACAGAACTAGTTGGCAAATTAGATGCAGATTCTGAACAACAGGGAGAATTTGTCGGTTATTTCATATCTGTCTCACTTGCATAAATGGTGGCACCAACAAGGAGAAAAACAGAAGAAGAGAGTAGAGCATGGCTCAGTCAGTTAAGCTTGTCTGCCTTTGGCTCAGGTCATGATCTTGGGGTCCTGGGATCGAGTCCCGCATCGGGCTCCCTGCTCAGCAGGGATCATGCTTCTCCTTCTACCCTTCCCCCCTGCTCATGATTGCTCCCTCTCTCAATTTCTTTCTCTCAAATAAATATCTTTAAAATTGAGAGAGTAGAATAGAAATAGAATTTTTAAAAAGGATAGAAAAAGGGTGGCATAGACAGGTGATCCCACAGACTGCTGCAGGACAATACACAGACCATGGGGGAGCCAAGGTGAAAGTAGGGAGGCCAGTAGGGGACCATGGCCATGAACCAGGAGAGGGATAGGCCTGGGACCAGGCAGCCCCTAGCCACATATATATGATTTCACTTACATAAAATATCCAGAATAGGCAAATCTATAGAGATAGAATGTAGGTAAGGGGTTGCCTAAGAATGGAAGAGGCCGATGGAAATTGGAATTTGTGGTGGGAATAGGTATTGGCTAAAGGGTGTTTTTTTTTTTGAGTGATGAAAATGTTCTCTTTTTTTTAGAATTTCGTTCATTCATTTGTTCATTCATTCATTTATTAATAGAGCTCAAACAGGGGGAGGGGCAGAGGGAGAGGATGAGAGAGAATCTCAACATACCCCACACTGAACATAAGAGCCCAACATAGGGCTCAATCCCATGACCCTGACGTCATGATATGAGCCAAAATCAAGAGCCAGATGATCAACTGATTGAGCCACCTAGGCACCTCTGGAGTGATAAAAATGTTCTTAAATTGATTGTCATGATAATCGGAAAATCTTGTGAATATATTAAAAATTACTGAATTATATATACCATTTAATTAAGTGAATTGTATAATATACAAATTACATCTTGATAAAGTTGTCACCCCCCAAAAAAGATAATTATTGTTTTTGTGTTTGTTTTTTTAAAGATTTTATTTATTTATTTGACAGAGAAAGAGATCACAAGTAGGCAGAGAGGCAGGCAGAGAGAGAGGGGGAAGCTGAGCTCGATCCCAGGACCTGAGATCATGACCTGAGGCCAAGGCAGAGGCTCAACCCACTGAGCCACCCAGGCACCCGAAAACTGTTGTTTAAAGTGAAAACAGTAATGATGTATTGTGGGGTTTATAACATACATAAATAAACATTACTTCTGCAATAGTTACAAATGTTAAGAGAGGGGAAATGGAAGTATATGTATAAGTTTCTTATATGTAAGTGGCATATTATTACTTGAAGATAGACTTATGATATATTAAACATATATAATATAAAGCTTAAAGTAATAACTAAAAAATGAAACAAAAAGGTATAGCTAAGAAGTCTACAAAGGAAATATGATGGAATCGTAGAAAGTACTCAGTTCAAAAGAAGGCAGGAAAAAAAGGGGAGCAAAGAACAGATAAAACAAACAGATGACAAATACTAAGAGGCCACATTTAAATCCATCTACATCAATAATGATAATAAATGTAAATGGCCTAAACAACCTGGTTAAAAGGTAGAGAAATGTCAGATTGGCTTAAAAAGCAAGATTTGGGAATTGTGAGCCTATGCGAATAGGTGAGATTGCCCAGGAAAAGGCTGATGAGGAAGAAAAGAAGAGGGCCAAGGAGAAAACTGTCATGTAAAGTAAGGAGCACACAGAAACTAATTGGAGGAAATCCATATTATCCGTAACTTAAAAAAAAATAATAAAGGGCTTACAGGGTCAAAGACATTTAGCAATTAGAAGGTTAGAGATATTATAAGAATTATTCCCAGAGGGCTTCAGTGAAAGTTAGAGGTGTTTCTAATCAAGCTTCACTTCTAAACTTTAATAGTTTAGAAGATTCAGAAAAAGTACTATAGTACTTGTACCCTAAACTGGTAATATTGTCTCCAGAGAAAGAAACTGGTTGGCTGGGAACTGGGGTGGAGGAAGGAGCTTTTTTTAATGGCAAAGGAGTAAATCAAGTGTCATCACTGTTGACAGAGAAAAATGCTTTAAAGTTTGATGTGTGTGCTCACTGTTTGAAAAACCAGGATGCTCAAATTTTCCTTGCCCTTTGAATAAATATAAGTTAACAAAATTAATTAATCCATTTAGAAAATATTTGCAGTCTTACTTATTCTTCAGAACAATCCACCCTCCTCCCAAATCCAAAATACAAATGGAGACAACTGCAAAACTAAAAAAAAGTCAGCAATCTAAAATGTACTGTTCAGAAATAAAATCAAAACTTTTCAAAAGCAAGAAGAACCCTGTTGTCTAGACTCTGATAAATACCTATAAATATTTAGTGTCTCTTGAATACACAAGGCATTTCAAGCTGCTGTGGAAATAGAGAAAAAGTTACAGAAATAAGTGGCAGTGGCCCAGACACAGATGGAGAAATTTTTTTTGTTTTGTTTTAAGGGAAAAACCAGATTATTTTCCTGAATCCTTAATTATGAAGTAGACAGGTATTGGTAATTGTTCAGGGGTGACAGGCAAGAATGCCAAGTGGTGTAGATCCATACAATAAGGCCCAAGTCCAGGGCCTACCTGTCATATTCATAAGCACCTTCAGTAGTTCTTGAATAAAATAGCTCTAGAACATTACAAAAAGCAGTGCAGGCCAAATATATGAGCACATTACCTTGCCAGAAAACAAAATTTCCAGACTCAGCGTGACATGCAGAGATAGGTGGATGGTGGCTGACCTGATGGAAACAAAGGCCAGAAAACAAAAAATTAGTTCACTTTTGTGTCTCATGAAATCCATTCCTTCGCCCTTGCCCTGAGAGGTGACACAGTGTACAGTGTCTAAGTGAATGAAAACTTCAGTTTTCCTTCAACAAATCGGTCCTCAAGAGGGCGCTCTTCATACAGCCAGCCCCAATTTGCTCATCTTGCTGAGGACTGAGAAGAAATCAGGTGCATGGAAGCCTCCCGAAGTACAGGAAAAACAGCCAAGAGATAAATGTTGGGTATAGAGACACATTTTGAAAGATGTAAGAACAAAAGCAGGGTCTCTCTCAAACAAATAAATAAAATCGTAAAAAAAAAAAAAAAAGACTGGTTCAAGAAAATTTTTAAAAGTATAATGTTTATTTTTTTAAATTTTATTTATTTATTTATTTGAGAGAGAGAGAGAATGAGAGAGAGAGAACGCGCGTGCACACGGTGTGTGGGTAGAGGCCAAAGGAGAAGCAGACTCCCTGCTCAGCAGGGAGCCCGATGCGGGACTTGATCATCAGACTCCAGGATCATGAGTTGAGCTGAAGGCAGTCACCTAACCAACTGAGCCACCCAGACGCCCCAAGAATAATATTTCTATATAAAAGATCCAAGCAATTATTGAAGAAATGTTAGTCAACTGCTAAGGAAAACATCTAATTCATTTTCTGTCAAGATAAAAAAAATCTTTTTTTTTTTTTAAAGATTTTATTTATTTATTTGACAGAGAGAGATCAGAGGCAGGCAGAGAGAGAGAGGAGGAAGCAGGCTCCCTGCTGAGCAGAGAGCCCGATGCGGGACTCGATCCCAGGACCCTGAGATCATGACCTGAGCTGAAGGCAGCGGCTTAACCCACTGAGCCACCCAGGCGCCCAAGATAAAAAAAATCTTGAGTAGATATGTAATTTTGTTCCAGGAAAGAGAATTCCCCACAATGGAGACTGCTGCACATTTCTCTGGGTTTTGTCACTGGGGTCATTACTTCTGTGCTGTTCACTAATGAAGAAGTTAAAGAGAAAACCCAGCTCCCTAGCTGGGTTTCCTCATTTCCTTAGTAACTCGAGGCAAGTGAGCGGTGTACATATTACAATTACAGTTCAGGACCAGTGAAACCAGACAAATGCTGTCAGCAGCTTTTCAAAGTTTCTCTGACTGGGCTGCTTCTTAGCAAGTATCTTACATTTAGAGCATCCAGTCTAATTAACGTCTGTATATTACCCAAGAGACCAACATCAGAAAAATTCAGCAGTGTTTCCCAAACACACCGACAGGAAAGAAACAGACGTAAACCTCAGCACTTTAGGTTTAGTAAATCAGCGGTTTTCAGTGGGGAGGTGACCCATCTCCAGTCACTCGCCTTGCCCTGGACCCTCAGCTGTAATGAGGAACAGGGTCTGAAAACCACCTGTATGAGCCTGTTCCTTCTGTGGAGAACTCTGGGATAGGATAGGCTAGTCTAGAGTCGTTCCGCAAGCACATGTAACTGACGGAATTTCAACTTTACCAACTTGACCCGAAGAAAAGTAGAGACAAAGATTTCAATAGTCCACGTATCTTTCAGGTCTCAAGGTATATAAATGCCAGATCTGATATGAGGCAGGAGATGCAAATTTGCTATCCCTTGGATGGTTTTCATTCCCACAGGCCTCTTAAGAATGTAGCCCCTCTCAACACCTGGGTGGCTCAGTGGGTTAAAGCCTCTGTCTTTGGCTCAGGCCATGATCCCAGGGGCCTGGAATCGAGCCCTGCAGCGGGCTCTCTGCTCAGCAGGGAGCCTGCTTCCTCCTCTTTCTCTGCCTGCCTCTCTGCCTACTTGTGATCTCTGTCTGTCCAATAAATAAATAAAATCTTTAAAAAAAAAAAAAAAAAAGAATGTAGCCCCTCTCTGTGCCTATGGGATTTTCTTTCTTTTTTAAAAACTTTTTCTCCCCCCAACAGAGAGATTGAGAGAGAGTGCGAGAAGGCAGAACGGCAGGCAGAAGGTGAGGGAGCAACAGGCCTGAGCCCCAGTGTGGGGATCCAGGACCCCAGGATCATGACCTGAGCCAAAAGCAGGTGCTTAACAACTGAGCCACCCAGGTACCCCCTATGGGATTTTTTAGGGCAATATTCACTTTTAGCAGGGTTTAGAAGCCTAAGTCTTCTTCTGGCCTTCATTGTCTTTTTGTCATTGAACTCCTTGGAGATATTTAATGTCACAAAATGAGGCATTCCTGTTCCCCCTTCTTCCCCCAACAGCTCTCAGTGAAAATAGTGGAGTTAACTACTACACCTTGGGATCATATAAAACTAAGTCACGGAAGACAACCTGCACCCGATTTCTTCCTCCGCTCCCCCCACCTACTCCGCAGTGCAGCAGGTGAGGAGCTACGGAACGTTCCCCTTCCCCCAGAACGCAGGTATATTTTAAAGTAGATAATTAAAAGTAGATCATAGTCATTCCCACATAAACAATGTGGTAAAAAATGCAGGGTTTGCAGTCTTGATTAAGCATGTGGCATTTCATAGGTGTGGCCAAATCTGGCTACAAAAATCAAACATCAAAGCAAAGTACAGTATATACAAACTATAAATCTCTTCTGTAATAATTTTAAATCCCATAAAACTGGGATAAATATACTATCCACATGAACTATAAAAGAAGCCCTATCATATCATAAAATCTATACACACCCATAAAAATTCAACTTTGACCTTTTAAAATTATTGTGTCAGACACATGAATCAGTGCTTAGCAGAAGACCTTTATGTGGGTTCAAAATCTGTTTTCTGAACGAATAAATCTCAATGGTCAAATATCAATGATTTTGCTTTTTTTTTTTTTTCTGGCTTAAAAGGGCCTTTGGGAGTGATTTATTTGGTGCACATTGCTTTTAAGAAGTTTACAAAGCTTCCCAGGAAAATTGAAGTGAAGTCTGATTTTTTCATGGATATATTTTCTCACAACAGGTATTTATTCATGAAACATTTCTGGAGCATGTGCCGTGTGCCACACTAGCATCAGGGAACGAGGGAGGGCTTCTGGAGCCCCAGAGATGCAGGTCTTAACTCGGCAACGTCGTCTAATGGCTGAAGGGGCTTGAGCAAGTTTTTAAGTCTCTGGGCCTGAGCTACCTCATCTATAAAACAAGGCTCATACCACTGGTTTTGCAAATGTAAAGATGACACATAAAATTACAGGATCTTGTGCTGGTATGAAGTGGGCAGGGACTAAAATTTAGCCATTTTTCATGAGTAGTATTTCCATTTAGTCATCATGGTGACCTTGACCTCATGTCTTCATTGGTCTTATTTTATACATTAGGAAACAAAGAACCTCTCCAATGCTACGTGGTTAATTGGGGGTGGCTTTAAACCAAGGTCCTCTGATTTCGAATCCAGAGGATTTTTCCTTTCTGTCCCAGCTGTCTCTCTATGGCCCCTTTCAAAGCTGGGCTCTGGTCCTCCCCAAAGCCTCCACACACCGTTAAGATCCCATCGCATGGATATTTAGACAAAGAATCTTCTGAGTCTGAACTTCCAATTTCTCTGAGTCTCATTTATGTCATGGTAAAATGAGGTCTGAGGGTCCCTCTGACTTCAAAATGCTCTAAATCTAATTCTCAGTGTCTCTTCAAATCCCAGCACCAGTGGATGTCAGCCATTTGGGAGAAGATTATACTAAGGCTTTGACTAACTTGAAGGCCCATTGAAAGGGGGTAATTCAAGACTCATCATTTAATTTTTGTTTTCTAAAGAAATGTTGTAGAAATTCTTAATTTGGATCTATTTATTAGTAAGAGTTTCAGCTTTCTTCAGCTGCCAGTGTGTTATTCATCTTTACCATAAAACCTGGAATAAGAGATTTTTGTTCACGTATGATCCTCGTAGACTCTTTTATATTTGGAAAATTAAAATCTTTCTTTGGGGGAAAATCCTTGGTTATTCTGCCATAACAGATCATGTATTAACTTGTAGATTCAGTGGTTCGAGCCTGTTTAGTCACTTGCTTATGTTTCCAGAAGGATTTCTTATATTGGTGAAAATAAAGATGGTTGGGGGGGGGGGGTATTTTTGTTCTTGATGTACCCTGTTTAAAAACTAGAAATCTTTCTAAAATCTACTGGAACAGAGAATGACGAGCACAATATAACCTTAGTGTTGGATTTGGTTGAGTTTCTCTTCCGTTACATCTTAACCCAGATGTAACTCAGAAAGTTATTTGATTTTGAGTCTGAACTGACCCAGCCCTGAAGGAGACAGCGTCTGTCAGCTTACAGGGTAAATCCAGTTTAGACGGGTTTCTAGCATCCCTCTCTGCTTCCTCCTCTCCATCCCAAATCAGAGCAATCTCTAACTGGTAAAGATCCCCAAACATTTGGGAATTTAGTATATATGGTCCTTACTGTTCAGGAATTTTTATGTAGCTTTCTTTCTACAAGCCCAAAGTCAGCAAGTTCCCTGACTAGTTGAGAATTCCTGTCATTTATTTGTATCTCTCAGGACTTTCTTACCCTGACCTGACATGTTTAATTTATGTTTTAAATGTACTTTATATAAGAGGTGAGTGGTATGGGGAGAACCAGATGGGGAAAGAGTGTATTTTAATATTTGCGTATTTGTGAGTATATCTTTTTCAGATTTAGAAAAGTCTCCCTTAAATACATCACTTCGGCAGCTGCCCAAAGACCTAACTATAGAGTCTACCTAGTGCCTGGCTCGCCTCCAGCCTTGAAGGACAGCTTGTAGAAGGGAGGACGAATGCCAGGTGAGAAATCAGGCAGGTGCCTGCGTGTTCAGGTGCCTGCCTCTGATGTGTCCCTCGATGTCCTAATCCCTGGGGATAGAAAACATTCTGGTGCATAAGTGGGTGAGATAGATAAGGAAATAAAGAAATAGATAACATAGATAAAGAAATTTGTCAGTAGGGAGGATGGTAAGTGGGAGCGCTATTCCAGACAGGGCGGTAGGGGCAGGACTCTGTACCACAGAATCGTCTGGGGCTAGGAGAAATAAGGAAGTGCACCGTGTGGAAAACCGGGAGAAGCGCATCAGAGGCAGAGGACATGAGCACTGCTCAGGGCTAGCCAACACTCTGTATGTTTTAAGAGAGGCAGAAAGCCAGTGCGGCTGACACTGAATGAGCAGAGGTGGGAGAGGTATCCTCTCCGGGACTAATATCTTGGGGAGGAGGGGAGAGGGCTTTGTGGGGCCATGGCCAGGACTTTGGATTTTATTCCAAGTGACAGGGGAAATCATTGGAGGGTGTTGAGCAAGTGTTGCTCCTGTTTTGAAGCAGGAGCTGGCTGTTGGGTGAGAAACTGGCTGTGGAAAAAGAGACCAGCTAATGAGTCTACTGCAATGATCCTAGTCATTGATTACCCTGGCTTGGGCTTGGAGGCCAACACCAGTGGGGGAGCCAGTGAAAATGGCTGGCTGTGGAAGGAAGGCTTCTGAAGGAAGACCCCAAGATTTGCTGATCAACAGGATATGGATTCTAAGAAAATGCTATTAAGGATGATGCCAAGGTTGCTGGCCTGATTTTTTGGGGAGAAGGCAGTTGCCAATTATTTTCCCTTCCTGCATGTTCAGCGTGCATCACGTTGTTTGACAAGCCTATGGCTTCTTTTCAAAAGCAGAAACAAAACACACATTAAATGATAACTTGACCCAGAGTGGAGGTTTAAACCAGAAGGCTGGTTTAGCAGCCTTGGATTTGATCTACTGTTAGTTCTCTTTGAACATCCTGAATCTCCCTTCTGAAAACCTCTTTAAATAAGATGCCACTTTAATCAGTAGTGACAAACTCTGCCTGCTAATAGATAACAGAGCTATTTTATTGTGAATGAGCGCGCAGGGAGAGAAGTGATAAGCATGGTATTTATAAGTCCATCCAAGAATGTCTGTTCATAGTTCCCGCGATGAGTAACAGAAAAGCAAGGAGGGCTGAGGCCAGGGAGCAAAGGGGAAAAAAGACTTCATTTGAGTCTTTTATGGGTTAGTGACTGCCAAGAACTTCATTTAACTTTTCAGTCCTAAACTCTAAACAGCACGTGGCTAGGGGAGGGGATCCAGGGGATCCAGACCAAATGGTTATAATGGCCCCAACAGTCATCCGAGAACTGAAGTTCCAGATCATCAGGAACGATCTTTTAGAATAGCTTAACTGCACAGCCTTTAGATACCAGACCTTTCCCAAAGGTCTACAAACAGAAGCAACGCTAACAGAAAGCAGTTTACTGAACCAGTCTCATTTGAATCCCATCTCTGATGATGCTCCAAGCCAGCTGCTTAGCTGTCTGCCAGGTGGCAGGAGAACAAGTCAGGAAGAACCTGTCGGTAGGACACTTGATCCCTGAGGAGAAAAAGGAAGTTGGCTGTTGGCTGTTGGGTGAGAAACTGGCTGTGGAAACAAGACACCAGCTAATGAGTCTACTGAAGGGAATTCCTGTCTGAATTCCCCCTTTTCCGAGCTTATTTAGACGGCCAAGGCTGACTCACAGTTCTCGGCACATCAAAGTCCTCCCCGGAGAAGGTGTTACAGCCGGAGGGTGGAAGGCAGGACAGGAATGTTTATGATTTACTCTCGAACGTTGCTTATTCACAAAGGCCACGCCCCAGAGCACAATGGGAGCTGGGCACAAAGTCCTACCTGCGTTTGGTCTCAGTGAGAAGGGCAGGCCAAGTTCCAGAGTCTGATCAGCATACGGAGCGCTTTTTTGTCACCAGAAGCCAATGACCCCAGCAGCTCGGAGCACAGTAACTACACCTACGAGAGACCCCGAGGCAGGTGAGGGAGGGAGACCACTGCAGGGAAACAGTGGGCACCGGGAGAGGCGAATGCTCCAGGCCTCGGGTTCCCTGCCTTTGACTCATCCTCACCTCACCTGCCACACAGCTGGTATTTTGAAAATCAAATGAGTCTGTGCGAGTGTGAAAAGCACAAAGGACTCTGAACCTAACTGTTCATTGTTTTGAGGAAAATTTGAGCAGCCATGTGCTTCCTCTGGTTTCTGACCGCATGAGTCATTTTGATGGGGCATTTTTGGGTCTTTGGGGTGAGAGGCGACACAGAAGAGCAAGCTGGTGTGGAGCCAAACTCTGTGAAGAAGCAATTATTTCAGTGTCTTCAGCCACTGACCACTTCGAACAACCACATCCCCACCCAAACCACAGAACAACACCGTCCAAAGGCTTGGAGTAAAGGATAGATATAGCTTTTCAAATCTCGAAAACTCCAGAGAAGAGCCGAGTTACCCTAGTTTCTTTTCACTGGGGTAAGTGAGTTCCGTCAGCATCTTTGTTAGAGTAAAATCCCACCGAAAAGTACTAGTTTGGGAGTCCTACCCAGCTTACTAGTCATTCAGTACACGCGACTCGCTGTAGAAGGTACCAGAAGGCAAAGCAGGCCCCGAGCTCTGAAAGCCGATGTGTAATGTGTGCATGTAATGTGTGCTGGGAGCCATGTGCTGTCTCCCTCAAGGCAGAAGATCTCCTGGGCCAGGAGCAGGAAGAGCCGTACCGGCAGGTACCAACATGCAACCCACCAGGCAGCCCAGCGTGCTCTTCAGTGTGTCTTAAGTCTAAGAAATTAGACATAGATGGTCTTCGCGCGCAGTGAGTCAGCAGGTCAGCATAAATGAGGCTGGAAGAGGGAGCGCAGGAGGCTGAGCTGATGTGTCTCCCGGGGGCCACGAAATGGACAGCCCTGCCCCAAACCCCTACCACTCCTGGGGCCGTGGGCAGCTGAGCACCTCAAATTCAACAGCTGCCTCTCCTTTTCATTCTATGCTCACCCAGTGATGAAATTCTGGTTTCCCAAGTCATCTGTGTATGGGGAGAGGGATGCCTGGTCTTGTGAACAAAACCTGCGGGTCCCCAGGTCAGGCCTACTCTTTAGAGCAAACGCACAGAAGGGCGTTCTAGTTTATAGATCGGTTTCTTAAAGGCTTAGCTAAGGCGACTCTGTCCTTGAGAGATGCTTCCATTCCTGGGTATCCTCAAAGAACCAGCTCTCTGAGGCCCTAAGACTTAAATTCCAGGCAGATGATTGGGCTCCCAGCATGATGGGGACTGGTGAGCCCACATGGCTGACTTTCTGTTAGAGACTCGCCAGGGACAGTCTGCCTGCTTCAAACCCCTCGAATTATACACCTCACTTACTATTTTTAACATGGCACAGTAAAAAGCACTTTCAAAAAGTTGCCCTCAAGATGAAAGCAACAGCCAAGAGCAGAACGTTCACTGTCTTCAGTGGGAGTATTTTATACCTCAGTGTAGCCCTTCACCTGAGCCATACGGCAGCCTCTGAGTTCAGCCTTATCATTCCTGTTTTAGAGAGAAAGACGCTGTTGAGGCTCAGAAAGTTTAAGTAGCTTATCTGAAGCCACACACAGAAGAAGTGCTGGGGTTAGGGTAGGAAAACAGGTCTCCATTACACCCACACACCCTATACTGCTAACAATGACCAGATCTCTTTCTTGCTTATTTCCTGGGGATCCATTTCACGGAACCAAAGACTGAGTTATGTAATGCTCTTTCTGTTTTTGTGCACGCATGTCCAGCAGCTCTGTTTTCTCACTCCGTGCCACCATTGGAGGTGCGCAAGCAGATCCTGATTTTGGCCCTGCCCCGCCGGGGGCTCCCGGGATGGAAGCTCAGCTTCACGCGAAGCCCACGTTACTACTCTTTCCTTACACCATTCATCCTGTCCTGACTGTCTGCTGTATTCTGGGCTATTTCGGGCTGTTATTTCCGCACATGAGTGCATATAATGCCATGGTTACCAAATCATATTTTCATTTATTCCCATTCCATTTTAGCTTTGGTATTTAAATAACCCAGTTGAATTTGAATCGAATTATCTTTTCCTTTTAACTACTGATTTAACTCTCACTTCCTCGATATCCGTATTTAATTTGTTTTAGCTTCTAACTGGAAACCTACTAAAAATGTGCTTTGGGATTGTGGTATATTCCTTTGCCTTTGAGTCTTAGAGAACACTGCTTGTCCTCGACAATGAAGACCAGCACCAGCCTCCTAAGTCCCTCAGCTACAGGCCTTTCCACTTCTACCTGCGGGATGCAAATCCATTGACAAAGGGGGCAGCAAGGTAACAGGAAGGAAAACAACATGCTAGCATCCCACCCATTTTCCCTCAGTTTTCCAAGAACTGGCAGGAGAGAAATGTACTGAGCAAATGTGTTTAATGCTCCCAGGCTGACATTTAGGGATATGTGGAGGGTGGACATGTTGGGTTGTTGTCTTAACTAGAGGTGAGAGGAGTCTTTTTTATTTTCAGTATTAGGACATCCTATTTCAGCTAAACAATTCCTTACTGACAGACACTCAGGATGTTCCAGTATCCCACTATTCCAAACCATGGTGTCATGTATCAATCACGACCACAAACACTCCTATCACACTTCATCCTCCACATACAACACCACGCCGAGCCCGTGGTCGAGAGTATCTCATTTAATCATCGCAAAGCCATCTGAGGTCTGTAACCACTGTCATTATTTCCGCTTTAAAGAGGAAACTGAGGCACAGAGAGGTTAAGCGACTTCCCCAGGGTTACAAACCTGGTGAGAGTCAGAGTTGAGATTTGAACCTAGGCTGACCCCAGAGACCCTGCTCTTTCTTCTCGAATATTGTTATCTGCTAATGCTTACGTGGTTAAGTCTCAATGAACTTCCAGGAATGCAGGCTACATCAGTATAAAGTATGTCCACCTGCCAGATGAAAACAGGCATTGCCGGCCCCCAGCCCCCATCCCACTGCCGTCTCCCTGCGCCTGGAACAATGCTAGGTAGGCTTTACACGCTCAAGAAATAGTTATTGATTGAATGAATAAATACATGAATGAATGATTCCTCTTAAAATCAAGAATGATGTCTTTTTTTGGTGCTACTCATTTCCATAGTGACGTTCATACCCCAGAAGGACAAGGTCAATGAGTAAGGGTGCACACTTTAAACCTTTAGATCAGTTTGGGCAAATGCTTCACCCTTTGAAAATCTGTCTCCCTATGGCTTTCCACAGAGGGCACTGTTGATGCCTGCTGTCAAAGACGGGCTCTGCCTCGCAAGTATTCCTGCTCACGGGGGTGGTCAGGTTTCAGTGGAAGGGAAATCGTTCTTTCTCTTTATGTGTAAATGCACTGTAATTATCTCGGTAGCTTTAAAGCCTGTGAAAGGCAGACAATAAATATTTCAAAAGCACATGTAATGGAAGGCGTGAGTGACTCCTTCAGTGCAAGCTGATATAAAGGGGTACACAACAAACAAAAAGGGTAGATAGCCACCTGCTCTGAAAAAAACTGGAAGCCTTTGTCCTCACGGATACACTCATACGTTTCTCCGAGAACAGGATTAAAGGGCTTGCTCCCAGCTCGGAAGTAGCTAGACGCATATGCCGAGACAGCGAAGGCGGCCACGTACACCTGAGGAGAGGGAGGAAAGAACGTTATTATTTAACAAACAAACATTTTTTTAAAACAAACAAAGATATAAACAAAACAAATTTCTCCCTTGATGGTTTATTTTCAAAAGCCAACAATTTATCTCTGGTTTAGAAACAACCAAACCAACTTTGGTTTAAAGTGGCAGGTTTAAATAAAGTTCATTTTGGCCCAAAGACAAACAAAGCAAACATTTGCAAATGGCCCATCTGTCCTAATGTCAGTTGGTAGAGGCTTTTAAGAGGATGATATTTATCAAGTGAGTTCCCCTGTTCTTGAGCTGTTCAGCCAAGTCCAGTAGCTCTAACCTGGTAATAATCCTAATTCTCGGGAAGGAGAGAGAAAAATATATTAAAGGAGCCAAACTCCCCTCAGAATTCAGGAAAAGCGACCATTCCTAACTAGATACCGTGGAAACCTACAAACTCATTTTGACAAAAGAAAATCTGTGATAGCAATTTCCTGAGTTTTCTGTAACAAACCACGGGACAGGACACAGTGCCTTTGAGAGAATCTGGCTTTTCTGGGAGGAAAAATGAAAAATCAAAAGGCAAAGGAAGGACAGGCTATAGATAAACATGAAATAAGCACTCTCTGTGACACTCTCAGCATTTTTATCAGTTCTCCTTTCAGGCCACCAAAAAGACACATTATTTTTCTAGTCTTTTTTGGGGAGGGGCAAGTACAGAACATCGAACCTAGGTTGTGATAGCAACTTCCCCTTTCTACCAGTGAGTAACAATCTCAAGGCCTCCCCTCCCCAGCACATTTCAGGAGGTTTCTTATACTGGGGGAGAAAGCTGAGCGCCTTTCATAAATGTTCACTAGTCACACTACTTTTCTTAAGCCTTTTGCATATAGGACCCACTTTTCCACTCACACTACAGAATATCGTAGAGCATCTGGAGGCTTATAAAAATCAATTCAGTTTGCTCAATTCTGTCTTTGTTCTGGAAATCTGGGGATCTGTGCCTCTCTTTGACTCCCCACATGTTGGTTATCTGTTAAACAGTAAGCCCACACTGTCTATATGGAATGTTGAATAAAGCCTGAATCACCGGCACATTTTAAAATGTAACAGAATCTGGTGCCATTCCTAATGCTGGGGGGAGAAGGGAGTGAGGGAGCAGGCACATGGAAGCAACCCCCTCTTAGGCTGGTGACCTGAGAGGGATCCCATGCAGGGGCAGGAGCAGACCTGCAGAGCAGTGAAAACCCACAGCTATGGTTCTTGTGCAACGCCTTCCTGTCCTTTCCCTTCCAGGGGCATTGTATTGGAATGCAAAGCCTTCCCTCAAAGTCCTTCTCAAGGTCAAGTCCACCAATCAATCAGCTGATACTCTAAGAGTCTCTAAATTTCTATAAGAATGAAACACCATGAAGAATATTTTAATCTTTAAAGTCAGTCTTTTAAGAAAAGAGCTGTCCACAAATGTTGACTTTCCACACTTGCTTTAGAAGCCATCTGCCTCCCTTTGTTCAGCAGAAAGTCTCTAGGAAAGAATAATAAAGAAGATAAAAAACACACAGCAGCTTTTTTCTTAGTCTTATTATCATTAGTTATCAAAAAGTCTCTTTGACGGAGAAGTCCCTGGAGACTGTGGAACTGTGGGATGCATCTCTTTTTTTTTTTTAAAGATTTTATTTATTTATTTGACAGACAGAGATCACAAGTAGGCAGAGAGGCAGGCAGAGAGAGAGAGAGGAGGAAGCAGGCTCCCTGCTGAGCAGAGAGCCCGATGCGGGGCTCGATCCCAGGACCCTGGGATCATGACCTGAGCCGAAGGCAGAGGCTTTAACCCACTGAGCCACCCAGGCACCCCCTGGGATGCATCTCTTGTCCATAGCTCTCTTCACCCACAGAAGATGAAGGGGCATCCATGTCCCTTCATCTTCAAATCACTAATGTAAAGAAGTTTCAGTAAGGGTCAAAACTAGGAAACACTTAGAATTTAGAAAAGAATGGTGTCCTCCATCAGTGAGAGGACGACTTGGGGTCAGGTCTACGAAGCCCAGGGAGGTGTGCCGACTCCAATTTAGCCCACGAGCAAATGCCCAGCACAGAGACTGCATGCAGGGGAAGACACTGAGGTCCAGCCACCCATACCAACAATGACCTTACCGTGAAGCAGGTAACATACGAGGGAGCCGAGAGAGGAAGGGACACTCAGTGTCAAAGAACAAAGTCAGCTAGTCACGGAGAGAGCTGATTTGGCCATCACCCGACCACCAGGGTCCATTCTCTCCACCCCACAAGACAGGGGAAAGATGAGAAACACCTGGGGAACCCTTCACTGACCAGCCCATCACTTGATCAGAAGTAATACCGAGTAAAGAACAGAAGGTGAATTTTTCTAGGATGAGACTTTTTTTTTCCCTTTCCTTTTCTTTTTTTAACTTACTCTATAGCATCAGAGTAGGGTTGGAACAATCATCTTATGTAAAAGCCTCCACTACGAATGTTATTTTCAAAAATCTAGTTGATTGTGGGACCATTCCAAGAATAAACAAAGCATTCTCAAGGGAAATATACCCTAGACAGGAAAAACAGCTTGAGAAATTAAATTCTGTCCACCCAGGATAGTAAAAAATAAACATGCAGACAGCCTTCAAAATATGGTTTCCAGTCAGGCATATCGGGACAATCCCTTGGAAGGCTCTGGAGAAAAAGGAAGTGTGACACCTCAGAGCTGAACTACCCAGAGGCACTGACACAGAGAAACTCCCCACCAAATGCCAACTCCTGACACATGACTGCAAACCACTAGGCACAGGGGAACTAGAGGCTGGTGAGCCAGGAACCCATCCGCAGAAGAATCCAAACGATGCGCAGAGGCGCGCCCAGAGCTCTGGCTCAGCCCGGCTTAGCTCTGCTGGGCCGTGGGAAGGGCCTGGGGGCGGCCAGGCTGGGGGGGACGACAGGACCACCCAGCGGGAAGGTTAAGTCCTCACCATCCTTTCCAAGGCATTGGGGATCTGGGCGGCCTTGTCCAGGAGCTCGCTGTACTCGAGCTCCTCGCACAGCCGCTGCAGCGTGTTCAGGGGCTCGTTCAGCTCCACCGGCATGGCCACTTTGGACAGGTCTTTCCCGATGTTGTTCCGCAGGATGTTCCACAGGCTGACGGCACTGGCGCTGGGGCACGGTGCCGGCAAGCACGTTCTTCGTTTGGACTTGGCTTCGCCGCCGCTTTCAAGCACAGGCCCTGAAAGGGAATTCGGCCCCATGGTTTGTAGAGGACTTTTTATTATATTACTTAAAAAAACACAGAAATAAAAACCTGACCCAGCAAGTAGTCGATTCTACTGTTAATCTCAGATATCTAGGACTGAAAGCCAGACAATGAAAAGAATGGACGCAGAGCTCGATTAAGCACCGAATATGACGTGTGCTAAGCCCCACAGACTTTACTCACAGGGAGGTCTTCAAGTCCCTTACTCAGAAGCCAGTGCCACAAAGCTTAAATATACTTAGGGTAAAACTGGAAACTGGATTTCTATGCTCCTAGCAGTTACTATCTATACTTTTAAACTTCTCAGGTGTTTTTTTTTTTTTTTTTTTTTTTTTTAAGTAGTCTCCATGCCCAGAGTGGAGCCCGACAGGGGGCTTGAATTCCTGACCCAGAGATCAACACCCGAACAGAAATCAAGAGTCAGATGCCTAACCAACTGAACGATCCAGATGTTCCTAAACTCTTCCAATTTTTTAAACTTTTTTTTTTTTTAAGATTTTATTTATTTATTTGACAGACAGAGATCACAAGTAGGCAGAGAAGCAGGCAGAGAGGGAGGAAGGGAAGCAGGCTCCCTGATGACCAACAAGCCAGATGAGGAGCTATCCCAGGACCCTGGGATCATGACCTGAGTGGAAGGCAGAGGCTTTAACCCACTGAGCCACCCAGGTTCCCCGACTCTTCTAATTTTTAGAAAGCACTACAAACTCTGCTTTTTTAAAGATAATCTTTTTTTTTTTTTTAAGATTTTATGATTTTATTTATTTATTTGAAAAAGAGAGAAAGAGAGAGAGAGAGAGAGAGAGAGAGAGACAGCACAAGCCAGGGGAGTGGAAGAAGGAGAAGCAGGGAGCCAATGCTGTGTCCATCCTAGGACCCTGGGATCATGACCTGAGCCAAAGGCAGTCGCTTAACCAATGGAGCCACCCAGGCATCCCTGATTAAAAACTCTAAAGCCTTTAAATATCTCTTCAAATTCTGATAACAACGATTATTTATTATAGAAAAAAATGGTAATGAAAATAAAAGTCTTCCATTAATCCCACTACCTACGAATAGTAGCTGTTTATATTTTGGAATATTTTCATGTAGTATTTTCTCCAACCACAGAGCTCATATAGCACAGCTAGTTTTATGTTCTGCTTATTCCCTTAATTATTTTTCCATGTTATTTAGCATTTTTCTAAAATATCATTTGTAATGACTGTAAAAGAAATTCATGCTATGAATATGCCATAATCTACTAAATCATTCCTCTATTATTGGGCTTATAGATTTGTTTCAATGTTTTGCTATGAGGCAAATAAATAAATAAATTAATTAAATTAAATAAATCCCCTAGTGACTATTTATATTCTTAAGATTTGATTATATCTCTGAGTATTTGCTTCAGATATGTAGACATGCAATTACTATGTCAAAGACTATAAACATTTTTAGACATTTGATTCATAGGATCAGATGGCTCCTCAAAAACGCTGTATCAATTTCCTATTTACCAGCAGCACATGTGTGTCCATCTCTTGAGACCTTTCTGGGATTATTATCATTTGTTTTCAATTTTGGGCAAATTTTTGAAATTTGGACAGTATTATTTCCTTGTTTCAACATTCATTTAAAAAATTCCTAGGGTGATTTGGAATGCTTTCATAAATACTTCCTTCCTGAACTGTCTGCTTTCCTATTTCTAACCAGGATATATTTCTTTCTTTTTATATTTGTTTTACAATCAAATCACTGTTTGGCATTTATCTTTAAATTTAGACCATGTGGTTCATTGATGAAACAAACACTTGCATCTACCAGTCTTTTCCTTTGTGACACTTGCATTGGCTCAGGCTCTGACATTCTTTTCCCATCCCAACTGAGCCTATTTTTAAACAAAATCTCACCAACATAGGAGGAAGGGGCATTTTATCTGCATATATTTATCTACTAAAAATAAATATTTAACATTTACTCATTGTAAAGCCAATAGCTCTGAATAAAGAGGCTGCTTTGATAAACAGAAAAGTATGAAACTGGGACCATACTTAGCAGTTTCACAGTAACCTAAGCATCCAATTAATTGTTGAATTTAATTGCTTGACATAAGCAAAAATCTGATTTACCCAAGTAAATCAAAGTAATTTTTACCCAAGTAAATCAAAGTAATTTTTTTTTTTTTTTTTTTTTTTTTTTTTTTTTTTTTTTTTTTAAGATTTTATTTATTTATTTGACAGAGAGAGATCACAAGTAGGCAGAGAGGCAGGCAGAGAGAGAGAGAGGAGGAAGCAGGCTCCCTGCTGAGCAGAGAGCCCGATGCGGGACTCGATCCCAGGACCCTGAGATCATGACCTGAGCCGAAGGCAGCGGCTTAACCCACTGAGCCACCCAGGCGCCCAATCAAAGTAATTTTTAAGAACAGTTTTTCCACATCATCTCAAAATATTTTCTCTGATTACACTAACCTAGATTTTGAAACAACACTACATGATGACTATTATCTACAAATAACTAGTATCTATCTAGTTTTTACTCTGGAGCAGCAGGTCTTCAAGAATTTTACATATATTACCTTACATATTTTTACATATACTTTACATATATCATCTCTTAAGTAATTTGCCCTAGAATACAGTACCAGTGAATGGGAGAGCTGAGGTTAACCAAGAGAATTTGGTCATGAATCCATATTCCTAAGCCCGGAACCTCCCACAACACCCATCATAGTGACAGGGAATCCTAATATTTGCCTCCTGATTTGGGGAGGGAAAAAATCAACAGGAAGCACTCTAAATATCTAGCCTTTCTTATGGACTCAGAAAAATTCTCCGGTCTTAAATTATCAAGAACTGGATTCAATCCCTATTTCCTTTTGTAGGCAAAAGTGTGTCATATGATGCACATGTTATTTCTACATCCAGTCTTTTCAGTAGAGTACTGAGGTTTAGAAGTCTAATCTTCAGTGGAGACAGTTAAACTGGAAGACACCTATTTTTACTTCTAAATACTGCTGAAGAAGAAAGCTGGTTTTGGCCCAGTGTTTGTTAAAGCCAAGGCAATGTGTTGGTCAGCATTCCAGCAAAATGGCTGTGGAACAGGATGGAGTGAACTGGCCCTAGCTTCAATGCTTCTCCTGGCTGATGTCAGCTCAGCACAGTTGTAGTCCTATGTTCTGGGACAAGTCTTCCATTTCCACTATACCCCCTCAACCTTCTAGCCTTGCACTCCCCTTGGTCCCTCCCCAAGGCCTCAAAGAGAATGAGGGCTTCAGCGTTTGTCTGTCGTCCTCTTGCATGGCGAGAGGGCCATTTTAGTGTGTGAGCTGTGTGTCAAGGGAATGTGATGTTTCTTCATCTTCTTTCAATTCACCTCTTTGTTTTTCTAGAAAAACAAATAGCTCCCATATTATTGGCTTTCTCCTTTGAGCCACTGGTTCTCAGACTTTTCCACCAAAGGGTTTATCTCTCCGGGAACATTTCAAGCAAGATAGAGTATAATAAGCATCAAACTTCTAGCAGGTCTGATGCTATAAGGATGTTCTGCTAGAAAATAGTAAAATTACCTGCCTTTTTCATGGTCCCCAGAGAGTAGGCTCTTTGGCCTTCAGAGGGCAACTCATCATCATTGTAATTCACACATACTAACTAACCTGGGAAGCACCAACACAGAAAAAGCACTGACATGGTCCCTCTCCTCTGGATAGATATAAAAAGAGGTGGTGCCATTATGTGATACAGACAAACCTCAAGACCCCAACACACATCTGATGGTACAGGATCCATGCAGAGAACTGTCCAGAGGGCTGACACCTTCCTAAACAGATGTTAGTCTGCTTCTTCAGCTCCTACATCAGGACTGTTTGGGGAGACACTCTGGGTATCCCATAGTACAAAGTAATATTTCTTGGGCATCACTTTGCTCTTGGGATCAAGCAGTAATAAAGGAATATCTCAGGATACCTTGACAGCCCCATCCTCCCCTCTAGGAGGTAGCAGTTACTTTTAAATATGTTACCTTGAAGAATCTGAGGCTAAATTACCACTTAGAGGGGAGCCTGGGTGGCTCAGCCAGTTAAGTGCCTACCTTCAGCTTAGGTCATGATCCTGGAGTCCTAGGATCAAGCCCCATGGGCTTCCTGCTCAGTGGGTAGTCTGCTTTTCCTTCTGCCCTTCACCCTGCTCATGCTTGCTCTCTCTCTCAAATAAATAAATAAAATCTTAAAAATAAATAAACAAGTATTTATTTATTTATTAGACCCGACCTTTTTGTTACATGATCCCTACAGAATTCCTAAATCATGAAAACCACTAGGCACCTAAAGGCAAAAAGCTATATATTAATATGTTTGCTGAGAGAAAATGTAACCATATCAGGGGTATCTGTTGGACTAATTTTTGATATTTATATGATCATTGGTATACATTCACTTTAAAAAATAGACATTTTTATGAGCTGACAAATTAACCTGAATGAATATAGTTTTCACACATGAGTGCTGTCTCCTGCCTAGACTACATAAACCTCAAGGGAAGGGAGCATATCTTTTCTTATACAGAATGTGTTACAGTTCAGTGCCTGCAGCAGATACTCTGTATATGCTTGTTAGTATTCTGTGAAGACCCAAGCTTTCAGACATCAAATAATTTACATCTTACCCAAGGTCTGTCTCTCATTATCTAGGTCATTACTGAGATTGTCTAAGGAAAGGTTATCACTTATGTCACTGACATAGGAGTCATCTTCAGAAATCTATGGGAAAAGAAACATACATTAGAATAAGAAACAAACCAGATTATCATCACACCTTTACTCCAAATTATCAAACATCTTGAAGCCCACATTATAAACCTCCAGAAATAATTTTGGGTTGTTTTCATAGAGACCCATACACCAATCTGCCTAGAAGGTGTTCATAATAAACACCTGTTATTAAAATGTTTATACTTTCTTGACCAGTTATCCCAAATAAAGCATAAGTTAACTTGAGACTATAGTATTACAGAAATTCTTATTAATTCACACTGCATTTACACATGTGTTTGCATGGAATGAGTTCTAAATTGTCTTTGAACCATTTGTGAAAGAAAAGAATCTTCTATGAAAATTAAATAAGATTAGTACTTCTATACTAAAGGGGTAAAATTATCAATTTGCATTTTCACAAAATAATGCAAACTATGATACTTGCTTGTTCAGGAAAGTAAGATTTTTATGCATCAATTTAAGACAATATTATTATATGTTATAAATGAATTATTATAATAGCTATATTATAAGAATTATAATATAATAATGGCATGTTATAAATTAATATTGATAAATTCACTGATTAAAAAAAACCCAAGATGCTAATTTTGGGTCCTGCAGTAGAAATAAATTACATTATCAAACAGCTAATAGTTAAAATAATGAACAAGTAATTGAAAAGAGATAGAACAAATCAAGTAACAGAAATGAGGTAGTACCCAACACCTTCTACTTTTGCAACCTCCTCCCTAAGGTCTTGTATCTTTTTGTGTTTTTTGGGGTAGGAGTTACAGGAAGATTCTCAGAATGTAATGGTAGAAAGAGGCCATTGAGTTAAGTATTTCTAAAGCCAGGTATTTACTGAACAAGTAAAGCAACAAAAGAGATTTTTAGGCACCTAACTAAAAACAGGGCTCAAACCTCATTTTCTGAAGAGCTGGGAGATAACAGAACTTCCTGTGCATCAAAAAACTCGGAAAGGGAGTCAGTGATGGAGAGTCTACTCTCGTTGGAAAGCTGATGGACCAGAGCTCGGCTGTCATCTCTGGAGTTTTCCTATTTAAAACACAAACACAAAATTGCATATAATTAGAAACAGTCTCAAGAGAAGCAAAATAAACAAATGATTTCATTGCACAAGACACAAGGTCACAGGTGCATGCAAACAAGCAGCTCAAAGCAGAGGTCAGCTCCCAAGTTGAGAAGAAGCAAGCCTCACACAAAACAAAATGAGAAATGAAGGGCCCCTCACTTCATAGGCACTATCATTGGTTAGGTACATGCAACAAATCTCAACGCCAAAGCAGACTGTCCAGGTCAGTCTTCATTCCATTTAAGAGGGGGAAAATTCCAACACTCTCTGAATCATATCCTCTTATTCTCTACCACTGCAGGATGTTTCTTTTCATTCTAAAATTTCTTCAGAATTGTACTCAGTGTATGTCCTTGCATGGCTGATTCCTGGCAACGTGCTTTCTTCTGCCACCACGCTCTCCCAGAGGCCAACATGCTGCTTTTGTGGCATCCCTTGATAAATACAGTGTTTTGCCCCAGAAGTGCCTCTGGTGGCAGATCATTCATTATTCATGGCTGAATGAGATAAATACTCTTTGTCAGTCTCTCTCTAACACAATGACTCTGAGAGGGAAGGAAACTCCCAATCCGCTTTGTAAGCCTCCCGACAAACAACACCGACAAACAACATCGAGGCATATCGTGATTTTCTCACCTTGCATGGCCCTCCCTTCCCGACTTGGCTGGGTCTAAACCTTCCCTCTGGGAAGGACCGAACTACTTTGTTTGGGAATGAGCTTTCTAGTCAGTTTGCAACTGCAAATCCAATACAACTCAACAAATTGAACAACTGCTCTATGCTGGCTTTGGGGAGGTAGAAAGATGAATAAGACAAGGTTTCTGGCCTGAAAGAGTGGCACAGAGAACACCCCCAACACAGGAGACCAAGACTGTGGAATAGAAAGTACTACAGAGGAGAAGAGGAAGGTGAGATTGATAGATTCTGTTTCAGGCTTTGGCTTAGGGAGGGCTTTACAGAAGAGGTGACACCTGATTGGACCTTGAGGAATGAGAACAGACTCAGGACACGATGACTCGATTCCTTCAAATCCGAGGAGAAGACTTTTGCCCTGAACTTCCCTCCAGCTTACGTTTCTTACAGGGCAGATAAAGGAACTGCTTCTGCATCATTGTGCATCTGATAAATGAGTCCCAGAATAATCTGGGGAACAAAAGTAAAAGCGGATTATGTCTTTTCCAGAAGTTTTTTCATGAGTTCAGGCTATACTCATCAGTTTCAAAATCAAATTATATCCAAGATGGGGATACGATAACAGGAGGCCACAGCAGATTTTCAAAGTGGTCCCTGTGTGGAATGTTTGCTTCAGGAACACATTTAAAGGGCTATCCCCTCCTCATGGATTGTTTCTAAATAGGATACCTGGTCATTCAAAGGTCTTACCTATTTTACTGTCTATATAGCCTGTGAAAAGCAAGCTTCTTCTCTGCCCTGACAGAGATCACTTAAGGATCGACAAACAACTTTCAAGGGAAAGTCACATCTCCTCCAAAGAGGAGACGCCATAGGGAATAACTGAGCTCCTTCAGTGCTCACCGAAACAACAGAATCTTCCTGTCTTGATGTGCCACTGCCATATAAGACTCTAATGATTTATTTACTTATGCTATTCATTAATTCATTACTCTCTATCACCCTCCTTCTAGACTGGTGGATCAGGATGGGCTGATCAACAGGGAAAATAATACACCTTGCCCTAGCCCCTTCTGGCATTCCACCCCTCCAGATACTTCCTGTTAATACCCACTGAAAACTCAGTGGGACTACAGCAGCCCCATGCCCCAGCACACTACCCTACAGATATGGGACCATGCTTGTAAATATCAACTTGGACAGTTCAGTTCAACAATCTCCCCAAAAGTTTAGGAGGCCTGAATTGTGGTTTATATTTTTTACATTGAAAAAAAGATAAACAGAGAAAAGGGAAGGAGAGGGACACTCATAATCCTATCACACTAAAACCACTATAAGCATTTTGATACATTTCTCTCCCATCCTTTTTATACATGTGGTCTTGCTTTGTTTTAAAATAATGGTCTATATGTATGTGTGTGTGCATATATATAAAACATATATATATATATAATATATATATTAAAAACTTTCTCCTAACACTGTACCACAATAATTTTTTAAAAAATAAACATTTATCCTAAGGATAAAAGTAGTTCATCTTCAAAATAGAAAGTACAGAAAAATGTAAATAAAATACGTATTATTTAAAGCTTCATCAACCAGATGTGGCCCCTGTTAGCCTGTTGGTATATTTTTTAATATTAAAATATTTGTGTGTGTATGTATGCATATGTGTAAATGTTATATATGGATACATAGATTTAAGTTTGAAATACTGGGATCACACTATATATAGTCTTTATATAATCTGCTATATTCATTTAACAGTATAAACTTTTTTCCAGGTTGTTAGTTTTTTGAGACATTAACTTTAGTTGATAGATAATACTTTATTATAAATGGGTGTTACGGAGTGACCCTTTTATGTACTGGAAATTAAGCGTGTTTTCAAATTTGTAAAGATGGTGAACATGTTTGCAAATGTCTTTTGTAAATAGTGAGACATTATCATTATTTTTTAGAATCAGTTCTCAGGGAGCACCTGGGTGGCTAGGTGGGTTAAAGCCTCTGCCTTCGGTTCAGGTCATGATCCCAGAATCCTGGGATAAAGACCCCCACGCCTCAGCAGGAGTCTGCTTCCTCCTCTCTCTGCCTGCCTCTCTGCCTACTTGTGATCTGCCTGTCAAATAAATAAAATCTTAAAAAAAAAAAAAAGAATCAGTTCCCAGAAGTAGAATTATTAAAAACGTTTATAATAATATAAATATTACCTAATTACATTAACAAATAAGAGAACATCTGTTTTCTCTAAAATCTCTAAGGGCATAAAGTAATAATATAATTTAGAAAAATTCTTGTTATCTAATTGTTCTAATTTGCATTTCTTTGTTAAGAATTAGGTCAACAGTTTTTTCTTTTAAAAAATCTCACTGTAGAGATGTTAACATTGGGGGAGATTAGATCAGGGTACTTGGGAACTTTGCATTTCTTTGCACTTTCTTGTGAAATTTTAAGTATCACAAAGTCCAAAGTTTTTTTTTTTTTTCTTTAAACCTGTGTTTGGGTTTTCTGGTAAATTGTGTCCCTTTTTCCATTCATTTGTTAAGGTCTTCAGTTGCTTGTGATTACCTATTACTTACATATTAAAGACATTATCACCTAATTCACAATATCTGAGTCTGTCATTTTCACTGAAAATATTTTTCCTTGTGTATTATTTGTCTCCTTATATTTTCACACACACCATTTTTTCCCTAAAAAGTCCCATCAGATTGAGTCAACCTTTCTTTTTTAGTTTTTCTATTGTTTCCGAGTTTAGGAAGTCCTCCTCACTCTAGCCATTTGATAAATCTTTAAATCAATCTTTCAATTTCAGTTTTTATATTTAACTCTAATTCACTAGCAATTCATTTTAGTGTGCAGCGGAAGGATTTAAACTGCTTTCCAAATTGCTTTTGAGCTGTGCCAACAAAATTGATTGAATAATCCATCTCTTCGCCATTGATTTTCAAGCCTCTTCTATCATATATGTTTCTTTTATACGAAATGGTGTTTATGCCTGAGATAGTTATTCCGTCCATTCTCACACCATCCCCAGCGTATCTTCACTCCTGGAGCCTCACTAGGTCTTATTTTCTGGCCTGGCACATTCCTCAATATATAGCAGTGGATCCTACTGAGAAAACAGTTCTGACTCACCAGCTATGGACTGAAATCCCCACTAGGTCTCTACCTAGCTGTGTGCCCTGGGAGAAGCTACTTAACCTCTCTGGTTTCTTGTCTCTAAAATGAAACTACCATCACCTACCTCAAAGAACTGTGGTTAGGATTTTGTGAGTTAATGCATTCAACTGCATATGGACTCTAGCCATGAGGCAATTAGAAGGAGCTCCCTTCCTCTCTGACATTGCTTTAAAGTTCTTGCCTAATTAGTCTCTTAAACGGACTGTAGATTCAGTAGAATGTTACCACCCAAAGTCACTTAGCCTTTCATTTGGAATCTAAAATAATGTAAGAACTAATAAGCTGATAATATTAAATGTTCACATTCAGAAACACAAAACAGGAGAACTTAATAGAACGTGGGAGTAATTTCTGATAGAAGAGGGGGGATTTTAGAATCTAGGAGCCAGGTTCAATGCCAAAGATGGGTAATCTGCACAACCCAGAGGTAAGGAACAAAACAGAAACACAGAGAAGAGAGCACCCTGGGCTGACCCCACTGTGGGGACTGTCATTCCCTGACAGAATGCTTGGGAAGTCTGGGAGCCATCTAAGAATATAAGCGGGAAGGGCACCTGGGTGGCTCAGTGGGTTAAAGCCTCTGCCTTTGGCTCAGGTCATGATCTCAGGGTCCTGGGTTTGAGCCCCGCATCAGGCTCTCTGCTCAGTGGGGAGCCTGCTTCCTCCTCTCTTCCTGCCTGCCTCTCCAACTACTTGTAATCTCTAACACATAAATAAAATCTAAAAAAAAAAAAAAAAAAAAAAAAAAGCGGGAATGGAATTTTTAGGCTCTGGGGCGGCCACTTCCACTCACTCTCTGGTTTCCTGAAGACAAGAATGTCTCTTCCCTTTCTGGAAAAGTGAGCCTGAGTCACTCAAGTGAAAAGCAGGATAAGACATGGAGTACAGAAAATCCCTATAAGAGGAAGCAGCAAGGAGAACACTCCATCATCAAGACTCCAGAAGATTGTTTTGGAAAGTGTGAATGTGGGGGATACCACTGTTCCCCCTCAAGGACATTTGAGCCTTCAGGTACATGCCTTGTGAGATCAGTTTAAGAACATGCATCGTAAAGACTTATGATTCTATACTTTCCTTTCCAAAATGCAAACAGCCCCAAGAATGCACACTAAGCATAAATACATAGAGCCATAAATGAGGGGTCAGCTTGCTTAAGCTGATAAATACAATTAGGTGGTAGTACTATTTAAAAGGTAAGCACTGCTTCGCAACAAGTATGCAACCCCACGGAACACCCTGGCTCCTGGTGGCCAACGGCACTGAGCGACGGCCAGTCAGAGTGACTGCGCCCTGCTTCAGCAACCACGCACATTCCCTTGCCCAGGCCTAAAATGAAGGTCAGTCCGGTAATGTTCAGGTGCTCAACTTCAAAGATGATTCAGTTTAGTCTGGGCTAAAATGACTGGAAAGATCTCTTCGTGGGGAGTGAGTTCGCAGAGGAAGGCCATGGTCAACTAATGCGTCTCAGAAGTAACAGCAGCCTGGGAGCCTCTGCAGAGACAGTTAGGTCCCTCGTCAGAGAACAGGGTCCCCTGGGCGTGCGGCCCAGCCCATGGTCCCCGTGGCTGCAGATGCCCAGGCCTCGTCCTTGGCGCTGACCCATATCAGCCAGTAGTCTCCTGGGGCTTCCCACAGAGTGAAGGATTGTGTGAGGGCTTTGTTTTCTTTGAGGATAGGAAAAGGAGGAAGAGGGATTAAGCTTCAACATTAGAAACTCCTTTTAAAAATGTACACACACACACACACACACACAAGCCTTGTATATTACCTTCCTTCTTTTCATTATAAATACTCTCAGTCTAATAAGTTTGTTAATGAGAAATACAGCATATCTGAGGCAGGCATATACATATGATAGTTAAAAACAGTTTTAAGCCTTATTATCCTTTTCTACTTATTTTTTGAGCAATCCACTTGTATCTTTTCTGCGGTTTCTAATTTTAAACACATGCAAGGAACCTTTTGTATAAACATCCTGAGTTTCGAGAAAAGCTATTTTAACATATTATTAGTTGACCAAGACACTTCAATTGTAATACAGTATTTTTTCCCTCACAGGGTACTGCTGCGCTTTTTTAAAAGAAAAAAAAAAAAATCATAGGAGAAGAAGGGAAGAGCCACAAAGAAAAGGGAGAGGGGATGTCACAGAGGGGGCAAAGACGCTAGCAGAGACTTTGGATACCACATGGCAGAGGAAAGGGGGCCTCTTTAGAAGTAACAGAAGAAAGTATCTCTGGGCATTCCCACTCTAGGAATACTAGTGAAAAGAAGGCGATTGTTAGGAGGATAAAGAAATACAAAAGGAAGACAACTTCTGTGGGGGGGAGCAGTTGAACAATGCAGTTAGCACAGGAGTAGGTAAGAAAGCCTTGGGGTGCGGGGTTCAGACCCTGAAGCAGCTGCGGGGCGGGTACAGATGTGAGCACCACTCCCCACTCCCCACTCCCCAGGGAAAAGAGGGGCACAGGGACGGACAGAGGCTGTCGGGTGAGGGGGTGGCGGTCGTGGAAACATTCCCAGGCGAGAAGCCTTACCCACCTCTGCCAGACTGTCACCCGACTTGGCAGCAGCGGGGGAATCGAGGAGCAGAGACTCAGCATGGATTCTGCGTAAGCGTTCTTTAAGGTCTGTGTTTTGTGCTAGGGCCTGGAACATGTTAAAAATAGTGGGGCTCTGTTAATAAATGGATGTATCAGAAAAGCACAGCAGGGGGCCAGGAGGACGGAGCCCTTAGCAGGGCACTTTCCAGGACTTTCTTCTTGAATGTTATCCAACAGGATGCGGTTCTGAGCTGCCAAGGAGATCAAAGACACTAAACTTTGGAAGTGATGTCCCTTCTCTGGTTTCACTTCCCGGGATGGAAGAAGGGGCTGGAGAGGCTTTGCTTTCCGTGGAGAAGGAATTCACCAACACCTTCAGCTCTTACTAGGGCTAGTGGTTCCACAGCCCTACCTCCCCAGCTCTCTCTCTATGATCCCACGCTTCTCTTATCCCACCTCTATGACTGGACATCTTTTAATGTTATTTAATTTTCATACCAGTTGAACTGGACTTTAGGTTGTATGCTTGGAAGTAGGATTTTGTGGAGGAGTAATTTTATTATCTCCCAATATAGGTAATGATTGCTTTATTCATTCTTCATGACTAAGACACTTTATGGAAAATCAACTACGCACTTTCACTTACCTGGAGAAAGGCTAAGGTCCAGGGCCCTGGGAATGGGGGGAGGGAGGTGGGCACGTATAAACCCTCCCCTGGGCAGGTCAGATTCTCTATCCCAACATCCCAGAGGGGAAGGAACTGGCTTAAAGGTAGAGGAAGATGTTTATAAATGATCTGTCTTTGGAAAGGGACAAGTGTGCCTGACTGTCCCCCCAGACCCTCCCACAGTCGGCTCCCCAGGTGCTTGCATGAAGATCTGTCCTGTCTATCTTCCAGGCTCTAGTCCCAGAAGCTCAGAGTCTTTCCCATCCATTAGTGCCACAGGGCCTACCTGCTGAGATCATAGGAGGATTTGGCATGGTCTGATCTATTGCCTAAATCTCAGACAGGATGTTGGTTTTAATTTTTAATACCCAGGAATGGAATGGATTATTTGGAAATTCTTCAGGATCATTTAGGAATCACTGAGTAAATGTAAATGAGTAAATACACACATGTACACTGAGTAAATACACACATGTACATGTAACAATCTCTATGGGCTACTCACTTTTTTCTGGCCAACATGTTGCTGGCATCTTAGCATCAGTGGCCAGAATCTATACCAGTGGCCAGACTGGCAGTACGGTCTGGAAAATGTGTTATTTTAGCAGCTTCTCTTTCCTTTGTAAACCACAGGCAGAAGAGAGAAGAATGCCAAGATTGCACGTACAGCCCAAACACATGCATTCTGATACCCTGCGATGACACTAAAAATGTTATTTTTAAAAAACAAGTCTTGAATCTAATCCAGAATTCAAGCCAAAAGAGGAAAGAAAGGATCATTTTGTTTTATCTTAAGTTTCCAAAAATCCTGAACATAGGAGAGAATAAACTCCTTAGAAGGGTAACAACTCTGGCCTAGGATATCATGCCCTCTACCAGACAAGCAGACTAAGAAAATGAGGCCAGACCTCCAACGGAGGAAAGCAGGAGAGAGAAGACCCCTGTCGGGGGGAGCGCATCAGAAGCATTTTCTAAAAGTACTAAAAACCATTAAGACCGGGAATAATAAGAAATGTTCTGTAGCACTAAAAAATAAACTTAAAAAAAAAAAAAAAAGGGAACCCACCTCACTTCTTTCAAACCTAAACAGCACCCAGTACGCAGCTAGCTGTCCACTGCAATCCAAAAAGGGCTGTTTCTCTCTGACCTTAGAAAACCCAAAGCTCCTCAGGGTAGACGACATTAAGACTAAGTCCACATTATTTTTTATTTCTTTCAAAGATAACATACTTGGAATGCCAACTGAGTAGATATTCCTTAAGTATTTTTCGACAGCAAATATGTACTATGTAATGTGTTTCCCATTAAGGTCATACCACAATCATTACTTTACTTTTCTCAGTAATATCATGAATTGAAAAGATGAATGGATATTTTCTAGTTCTCTCAAAGGCTGAATCCGCTCCTGAAAACAAGATCCTGAAACTCATCTCCCCAACCCAGCCCTAAACAAAAAGTTCTGTATTGCTTCAGCAGTTGACTTCCCGTGTGTGCACACACTCTCTTTGCAGTAGGGATTCGAAACGACAAGCAAAGACTGGGGCATAATAAAATAAGATAAAAATAAAAGAAATATATAAGTAAGTAAAATAAATAGAAATAACAGAAACGGTATGCTATTTTTAAAATCCTCCAGCTTTCCGATAGATACAGAGTGAGCAATCAGACAACTCCAGCTGTTCAAAGGAGAGTCCTAGGACACTGCGCCTGAATGGAGCCCAACAGGAATCATGGGGAAACTGGAGAGTGACTAACAGAAGAGCGGACTGAAAAACATGTGGGGCTGGACTGTGATTTTTCTGTTGGGATGAGAACACAATGATTATCTGACATTCCTTATGACTCATCTCTTTGTGCCCATGCAGGAAAAAGAAGCTAAACGTTTATATTACCAAATCATATCAAATCACTTCCAAACAATTTTGAAGGAGTGGTAAACCGGATCAGAGCTGGGCAGCAGAGAATTTAAAATAACCGCCTGGTCCCTGTCACTTGCAGTCAGTCTAAGCTTGAGAAGTCTTTGGTAAGGAACCTCCACCAAACTGCCAGATTTTGATGTAAGAAGCGGATGTCTGGAGACCCACACAAACACACAACAAACGCTTTACAGAAACAGAAAAGTCAAGATAAATGGAAAGAAATCAAACTTAAAAGTCTCTAACGCTCAATGAAATACGAGCTACCAAGACTGGAGGTAGGCTCGGTGTTGGCGCTCAGAATTAGCAGATCTGATACAAGGTGAAAACAGAATTTGGATAATTTGTTTAGTTTTTTCATGAATTTTCAACACAAGCACAGACAGAGTCAGAAAATGTAGAAAAAGATTCAAGAGCTTGGCCAGGTGGTCAGGCATTTCTGTGACACAGGCATGCGACTTACGGATGACAAGGCGTGTTTCAAGCCGATGACCTGGGCAGAGGGCGGGGAGGAGACATCCTGTTCCATCAGAAGCTTCATCTTCTCTCTCTCAGCTGACAGGGTATTAAAAGCTGACCTTAAAGTGAAGTAAACTAGAAAGATATAACCATTATAAAAAGGAGTAAAGGAAGAGGCATAATTAAATGCAAGACACAGAGACACGTATTTCTTAGGAAGGAACTTAGAAAAGTAACAGCCCCAAACAGTGCCTGAAGAGTACAGCAAAGGGACACTCTAAGTTGACATTTAAAGAACACATCTGGAATGTACAACACCCAGAGTGAACCCTAACACCCAGAGTGAACCCTAACTGAAACTATGGACTCTAGGTAATAATGCTGCTTTGTTGTAGGTTTACGGATTTTAACAAACGGACCACGCTGGTGGGATGCGGGTAGTGGGAGAGGTTGTGGGTGGGTGGGAGGGGGAGGGCTAATGGGACTCCGTACTTTCTGCTCCATTTTGCTATGAAGCGACAACTGCTCTGAAAAAGTCTATTAAAAAAATTTAACAGGGTACTTATTTTTCGATTCCAAACCCCCTACCGACTACACAATTCTAGGAGTTGATGACCTATCAAGATATTTTGACACTTGAAAAAACAGCTCTGGATTCTCCATTATCAGCATTTAATTTTGTTTCTATCCCTGAAGACCAAAACTGTTTGAAAACAAAGCCCGTTGGTCACTGGGGAGTCATGAAACTAGAAACCAAGAAACTAGATAGCACCTTAACCAAGTGACCACAATTAATCCCCGGTGGGGCTCAGATGGACTTGTGTGCCTCCGGGTGTAATATTCTGAAGAAGATACACCTTGGTTTGTGTTGTATTACCAGCCAGGTGTAGGCCACTCCAAAAGGAGGAACATCTATGTAAAAACTGACCTGTATCCTTCAAAAGCATCAGTTTCATCAAAGAAAAAGAGGCTGAGAAACTGCTCCCAATGGCAAGAAACTGAAGAGACATGACAATTATGGCGGCACATGATCGTGGGTTCGATCCTGGACTGAAGGGGAAATGTGCTATTGAAGGATGTTATTGGGACCACTGACAGCATCTGAACATGGTAAATAGGGGAGTTCAAAGTCATGTTTCAATGTTAAATTTCCTGAATTTCACAACTGCACTGTGGCTACGTCCCTATTACTATCTCTATTCTTAGGAAATAGATACTACAGTATAAAGGCATAAAAAAAACGAGGTAGGATTCCTACTCTCACATGGTTCAGAAAAAGAAACACCTATGTGTGTGCATGCATATAGTGTGTGTGGAAAAAGAAAGATATATGTGGCAAAATATTGAAAATGATAAATTGGGGTAAAAGATCTGTGGGAATTCTTTGTATTATTCTTGCAACTACTCTGTCGATTTGAAATTATTTTAGGGTGTTGCCTACACTCTTGTTAGTCTTCCAGTTGCTTTATCCAGAATCCCCAGGCTCTGAACTTGGCATTCAGCTGCTCTGTTCACTTTGGTGTGCACTTAGCCCCATGAAAGCTTAGCATCGCTAGGCATGCAGATGCCAGAACTGAAGTTTTTAGAACCCACGAACAAATACAGCAAAAAAATTCATCAAATTTTGATCACATTTGTATGAGTTATCCCCTAGGAATGGGGGAATCATCTAACTTACAGATCATGGATATGACATTTAAACATTATCTTTCCGGTGTCCTTTATTACATTTTGTTTTAGAAAGGTAGCAAGAAGAAAGAGGCAGAGACACACTTGTCAGAGGACACTCCTGAACTCCACGGGGCTGCATCTTTGGAAGTACTGTCACTCAAGAGTGGCTGATTCAGTACTGCAGAACTAAATAGGCATTACTGACTTGCTTCCCTCATTTCCATAGCCGCAAGGACAACTGCGTCTCTCCACAAGTTGTTGCTGAACTTGTCTGAGGTTGTGGTTTAGTGATGGATTTAGACCATCTTCGGAAAGTCATTGTACAAATAAACGGTTTGCTTAAACACACACTCATGCACACAGTTTCCTTAGTTTAGTAAGAACAGTTCATTTCTTCCCTTCTGTCAACAGAAGACAGGGTACATAGGTACTAAAGGCAAACAAGTCCTAAAAATTTTCCAAAAATATCTAAGGAACGCACTTAGCGCTTTGATCTAAACAATTCCGTCGAGCAAAAGAATGGGCTGCACAACAGAGTGACCCAGAGTGTGGGCTCTGAACCAGCCCTGGATTCTTCCCAGCTCTATCGCTCAGGCACTGCAGGACCCTGGGCCAGTGCATGCTGTACCTGAACATCCCTTCCCTCATTTGTAAATGGGGGTCATGAGAGCGTTAACTTTATGAGATGGTTATGGGGATTAAAGAGGACAGTGTGGGGATAGCACTTAACCCCATGGGCAGCCTATAATAAAGAATAAGTGTTACTGCCATAGTAAGAGTGATGGTGATAAAAACAACACACGAGAGTCGAAGTGGTGGGGACTGGAATGCAGGTTTTAGGAGAGTACTTCGTTCTCTTGCCAGAACGACACTTGTCAATAACAGGCATGGAGGGTACAGGGTCTGATGAATGAGGGACTGACCAGAATTTGTTTAACAGTGGAAGAGCAGCCTCAGCTGGGGAGCAAGGAGCCCCGCGATTAACACTTTACATCCCAGTAGATAGGCACCCCTAACACACACTCCATAGGATACCCACGCCCATCTGAGTGGGTCCCGGGAGGGAACACCTTTGCACTACCATGGGTTTTTTGTTTTGTTTTGTTTTGGTCTTTTGGTATAAGTTTCCTTAATTTGCTATTACAATTGACATTAACCTTCTATGAGTTCTGGTGTCTACCGTAATGATTTGGTATCTGTATCCACTACAAAACGATCACCACAATAAGTCTAGGGAACATCTGTCACTTTACATTGTTACAAAAGAAAAAAAAAAGTTTTTACTGTCATGTTTATTGCTTTAGATTAAGTAAATGTGGTACTCAGCTGGCTACCACTTTACCAGATCCATTCCTCTGGCCTCCAGACAGCCTGCAGTGAAGCAAAGCCTTCAGCCTGATGAGAAGATTCCATTTAAAATTGGCAGAATACACACTCCTTGGTTCAAAATGGAGAGCTGGGGTGCCTAGGAGGCTCAGTCGGTTAAGTGTCTGCCTTTGGCTCAGGTCATGATCCCAGCATCCTGGGATCGAGCCCCATGTTGGGGTCTTTGCTTGGTGGGAAGCCTGCTTCTCCCTCTCCCACTCCCCCTGCTTGTGCTCCCTCTCTTGCTGTGTCTCTGTCAAATAAATAAATAAAATCTTAAAAAAAGAAAATGGAGAACTGATTAAGACTGTGGTGGGCATAAAATAAAGAGAAAGTCATACAGTCACGATATCTAATTTTCATGTGTAAAGTGCTTCCTAAACCACCTGACAAAGGATTGCTACCAACTGAATTTCTTAAACGACTGGTGAGGCCACTCAGAGGACAGGAAGATTGTCATTCGCAGCAGCCTGATGGCCCAGCACATGCAGAGCCATTGTGAGGGGCTGCTTGCAGGAGACTATATTTATATTAACCGCTAAAGACACAGGATCCCAGAGGTGAGGAATATTCTCTGTGGCAGAATGCTTTCTTACTAATTTCTAACATGATGTTAGAGAAAAATAAAGAAAGAACTTACAAAAACAGAGCGATCCAAATGAATGCATCACATCTATGGACAGCTGGCAACAAATGAAACCACATAGAAAGGCTTTGGTGGTGGTGCCTGGGCAGCTCAGTCAGTTAAGTGTCTGCCTTTGGGTCATGATTCCAGGGTCCTGGGATCAAGTCCCACATCAGCTTCCTTGCTCAGCGGGAATCTGCCTTTCCCTCTCCTTCTGCCCTCTCTGCTCACCCACTCACTCGCTCGCTCGCTCTGTCTCAAATAAATAAGTAAATAATCTTAAAAAGAAAGAAAGAAAGTCTTCAATGTTCAGAGCTACAAAGAACCCCAAAGATCACTAAGGCCACCCACCATATGGAATGATCAACTCTTCTCTGCCTCCAAACCTCCTTGCCTGTGATTTTGGACCATGTTTCTCAGACCATTTTCTGTCTCCTAAAGCAGTCCACTCTGCCACTAGGATCTGCTGCAGGGAAGGAAGTCCTCCTGTGCCCAAGCCAAAATTTCCCTCTGTGTCTCTTCACTGGCAAAGAGCACTACTTATTCGTTCATTCGGTGTTCAAATTTCGAAAGGCAATCATGGCATCTCTGTTTACTCATCTTTCCCAGACTGTCCTTAGCCATTTCTCAGACCCTCTCACCGTACCAAGAGAGTGGGACGCAGGTTGAGTTCTGACAGAATGGAACGTTGTACGCCCCATACAACGGACTCCTGGACCACTACCTTTCTGGTTTCCACAGGATTCCATGATATTCTTTTGTTGAGTTAGACGGCGAGAGTGCAGTTAGCATGTTTGGTACTGAAGGACACATGTACTCTTACACTACCTGAGCTCTACTGTTGAACGTGCTCCTTCTCTAGCAGTTTCTGGGAATCAAAGAGAATGAAGTCTGGGGGAAGACAGTAATGCCATGGACGCCACGTCCACAGAGGTAGTGTGGCAGAAGGGAAAGACATTTTGTAGTAAGGCAAATGCAAACCAAAATCCTACTTCTACCAATTGGTTGTCATTTAGATTTTGGACGAATTCTCGGTTTCCACATCCGTAGTTGGGGGTAATGCCCGTTATCTCATGAGTGCTTTAAGGAAACTGTGAGAAAACATATTATCATATAGTGCCCAACCCACATTAGGACTCATTACTTTTCTTTCGCTCTTTTTTTTTTTTTTAAGATTTTATTTATTTGCCAGAGATAGGGAGAGAGCACAAGCAGGGGGAGCAGCAGGCAGAGGGAGAATCAGGCTCTGATTCTCCCTCTCTCCTGAGCAAGGAGTCCAACACGAGACTCAATCCTAGGACCCCGGGATCATAACCTGATTTGAAGCAGATGCTTAACTGACTGAGCCACCAAGATATCAGTTTCTTTTTAATGAAAAGCACTTTTTGCTGAATTTTCTTCGAAATGATAACATACCTAAAATATCTGGGGTGGCTTTAACTTCTGTAATCTGCTTCCTCTCATTTTCAAACCTCACAAGATATCCACGGTTTTAAAGTACTTTCTGATATTCTATCCAAATGGTTCTTTCATTTAGATACATTAGGTAATTTGATTAAATGGTCCTACTTATTTCTGGATAATTTTCATAAATGTAAGTGCTCAGTATATTTTTATGCTGGATTCTAAATTATGCTTGATAAATGATCTGGCTTTTCTTTAAATTCTGTATAGCTTCTAGCTTTTAATCTATGAAAATGATATCACTGTGATATGCTTGGCTCTTTATCCAATGCTTCCAGAAACTCAAAACACTTCAGAAAATGATCCTCCAACAATTAAAACTCAACATAGGAAAATAATCAAAAATGAAAGAATACTAAATAATGGAATACAGTTTAATTCTGTTCTACTTTTAACCTTTTCATTTATAAATCAGGATTTCCCTGTCTGAAAATGCCTTCAGGAAAGTATCAGTAAGCCTTGTTTCTTTCCAAAGTCAAACATAAATGCCCCATTCCCAGAGGACCCTGGTCCTATCCTAGTCCTTGCTTTTCTATCCTAGAACTGCTCACCATATTCAGTCATTTCTATTTCAGCTAAGAATAGAACACTGTCTCATAAAACCTTCTTGTAACAATAAGCAACAACATGAATTCTTTCTATTCAGAACAAAATAACCAATCACAGAAAATAGTTACAGAATTTGAGACCCAAAAGTCAGGAGAACTACTTTAGGACAATTTTTTTTTTTTTTTAAGAGAGGATTTTTTTTTTTATTTAAGGATTTTATTTATTTGACACAGAGAGAGAGAATGACAGAAAGAGAGCATGAGACAGGGGAGGTCAGAGGGAGAAGACGACTCCTTGCTGAGCAGAGATCCTGAAGCAGGACTCCATCTTGGGTCTCCAGGATCATGACCTGAGCTGAAGGCAGTTTGCTAAACCAACTGAGCCACCCAGGCACCCCATATTTTAGGACATTTAACAAATGAGGCAACTGAGGCCCAGAGAAGTTAATTGGTGAGCTAAAAATTCTATAGCTAGTCATAACAGAGTGGCCTAGAATGAATGTCTGCCTTCTGATTCAGATGGTATAGAGGGTTAGCTCCATAAAGGTTTATTATTTACTATGTTCCTGCATTATGTTTCTCAAGAACTTTAGTTCTTGGTATCAACAGCTACTGGGGAAGTGAGGGAAAGTTTTCCAAATACATTGAAAATCACTGACTTAAACAAAGCCAATAGACTTCTCTGATGCAGGACTTCTCAGGGCCTTTAATATTTACTGTTCTTGGGCAAATTCAAAGGGGACCATAGTCAGCAGGGTTTTCCAAACATTTTTAACCATGGAATTCTTTTGTTTTTAAAAGCATTTTATGGGCAAAGTGTTCTGTGAAATATATTTGGAGAAATGTAATACTTAATACATGCAATGTAAATTCCTTAATGACTTTTAAGTTTTAGTATTTTGTTCTCTGCTTACTTAAATGTGTGTCAACATATGTTCAAAGCCAGACACATGAACCAATGAGATATGCCATAAAAAGCAAATTCCATTTATAATATATAAGGACTTTTTCACCTATGATGGGTATATATAGGTTGTCTAACCTTTGATCTAATCTTCTAAAGAGCAGAGAACACAGAGGCATATAACAAATTAAAGAAAAAGTAAGTAACACAGACTATGTTACAACATCAGTGGAATTCCTACATTTAGTTCACGTTCCCTGGAATCACAGTGGATAGATTAGTCATACAGTCAAGAAAGTATCACAAAAACTGTCCTTGACCAGGTCAGGCTCAGGCAGGAAGAAAGGAAAGGTCAAGATGCTTTGAGTTTGAATGTATGGAAGTGAGCAAGCACACAAGCGTGCAGGACTGAGGACAAACCTGAGCAGTGTCTCCATCCCAAGAGGACTCCAAGTCACAGCCTGTGTGAAAGGGACTCCCAGAGACCCTTCAGTCTATGCGAGTGTACTTGAAAACCACAGCAGGGAAACACAGCCTGTTGGGCTCCCGGTGCAATTCGAGTCTGTGAGCCCACAGGGCAAAGGCTGCTGTTGTTGAGTAAGCACACCTGGACCTTTCTGGGAGCACAGATCTCGACCTCATCTAGGCGTGTGGCAGCTCTGCGGCCAGCTGTTTTTTGACAAAGCCTGAAAGGCAGAGCAGCTGGCCGCAGCCATTATAGATGGTCCAGGAGGCTGAGTGCTCTGCAGGGGTAAGGCATTGGGGGCTGAACTCCATATGGCAACCTCTCTCTCTGCTGAGGGAGCAGCTTCTTCCGTGATAAAATGCAGGATATCCCTGCTGTGGGATGCATTATCCTCTCATTTGTAAAAAGACAGTTCATGTTTTTTTTTTTTTTTTTAATTTAAAGATCCACTTATTTGGGGCACCTGGGTGGCTAAGTGGGTTAAGCCTCTGCCTTAGGCTCAGGTCATGGTCTCAGGGTCCTGGGATCGAGCCACGCCTTGGGCTCTCTGCTCAGCGGGGAGCCTGCTTCCCTCTCTCTCTCTCTGCCTGCCTCTCTGCCTACTTGTGATCTCTCTCTCTGTCAAATAAATAAATAAAATCTTTAAAAAAAAAATCCACTTATTTATTTGCACAAAAGAGAGCATGAGTGGGAGGGGCAGAGGGAGAGAGAATCTCCAGCAGACACTCCACGCCGAGTGCAAGCCCAAGACAGCCTCACCACCTGAGCCAAAACCGAGAGTCCAGACGCTTAACCAACAGTGCCACCCACGTGCCCTGACAGCTCGTGCTATTGAAATGTCATGTTCTTTTTCAGGGATTTCCTCCCATAAAGCCTAAAAGGCAACACCAATTGCAGCAACTAGGACACGAGTTTGGTTGAGGTGAGGATTTGTAAAGAACATGAAAGGGTTTCTCGTACAACTGTGGGCTAACGGAAGGGAGACCTGAAAGGCTCAACAGTGTCGTGGCAGAAAAACATGGGGCCAGAGGAATAAAGCAGCAGAGCCCGTATCTTCCTTCCTTTCACTTCAAGCACTGCCCTCCCATTTACCAAAAAAAAAAAAAAAAAAAAAAAAAAATTAAGGCAGGGAGGGGCAGAGGGAGAGGGAAAGTTTTAAGCAGGCTCCATGCCCAACTGATGCAGGGGCTTGATCTCATGACCCTGAAATCATGACCTGAGCCAAAGTGCCAAAGTCAAGAGTAAGATGCTTAACTGAGTAAGCCACGCAGGCACCCCACTGCCTTCCCATTTAAAACTTTTAAACCCATCTGCCCCTTTAAAAAATGATAAATACATCACATTTTTTAAAAAGATAAGCAATAAGAAGATAACAAGCCTTTGCAAGTCCAGTCTCCATCATTAAAATGTCGGTGTAGATCTTCCCAGACTGTTTAATACACCTCTATGTGCCAAATTTATATAGTTCATTTTTTCCGAATGGACAGGATCCTACCTATACATTGTTTACTCAACGTATTTTTACTCAACGGTGTGTTGTGAACATCTTTCTGTGTCTGTAAAAGTAGCCCTGTGTAAGGGCGGTGAGACACCGGACGCTGGGCCAGGAGGACTGGATTCAAGTGTCAGTGGGTCACTTCCTACCATTTTCTTACTCAGGAAGCTCTTCAGCTTCTTCGAGCCACAGCTTTCTTATCTGTGCAACGAAGATTACAATACTATCTGCTCCACATGCTGCCGCTGGAGTGAAATGAAACAGTGCATGTAAAGTACTTAGTGAATACCCGACCTCAGAGCTGTGTGCTCCATATGTATATTCCTGTGCTGTTGACTCTTCTATCACATAATTATATTACATTAAAAAATCCAATTTCCCTATTTGACATTTAGGTTATTTCCATTAAAAAAATAGTTTCTGCTCTGAAGTTACTATAGATTCACAGGAAGTTGCAAAAACAGTACAGAGAGGTGCTGGGTACCCTATAGCTCATTTCTCACTGTGGTGACATCTTACAGAACTATACTACATTATCCACACCTGGAAACTGACCTTGGCCACCTCTGTAGTTCGCCCGCAGATGTCACCAGTTTTATGTGCTCTCATTGTGTCTATGTGTGTAAATACACATCAATGCAATTTTATCACATGTGTAGATTCATGGAACCACCACCACAATCAGGATACAGAACCTTCCATTACCATCAAGATCCCTCTTGCTACCCCTTCATGATCACAGCCGTATTTTCTCTCTTTCCCTGAGCTCTGGCAACCACGAATCTCTATTCCTATCATCTTATCACTTCAAAAGTGTTAATACATGGAAACATACACTACACAACCTTTAGAAACCAGCTATTTTCCCTCATCATAATGTCCTCAAGATCCCCCCAGGCAGCTATGCATACACATCATTATTTGGTCCTTTTTGCTGTTGAGCTGTATTCCATTGTAAGGACGTCCTATAGTTTGTGTAACCGTGTACCTGTTGAAGGACATTTGCGTTGTTCCGATCTTCAGCTAATACAAATAAATACAAATAAAGCTGCTCTGAACATGGACATCTAAGTTTTTGTATAGACTTCAGTTTACATTTCTCTGGAATAAATGGCCAGGAATGTGAATGTTGATTTATATGGTAAGTGATGTTTAATTTTATATAAAGCTGCCAAACCACTGTCTAGAGTGGCTGTACCATCCTGCATTGCCACCAGCAACAGGTGAGAGACCCAGTTTCTCCATGTCCTCACCGGCATTTGCATCTTTTTGGAGCTAAAATAGGGGTATGGTAATATTTCATCCTGGCTTTAACTTGCAGTTTCCTAATGGCTAATGATATTGAACATCTATGTCTAATTTTTGATATGATAAACAATGCTATAAGAGATCTCTTTATTTGGATAAATTCTAAAGTAATTTCTATGAATGAATTCTTCAAAATGGAATTGCTAGATAGGCAGATTTTTTTTTTTTTAAGCTCGAAACATAATGTCATATCGCTCTCCAGAAAAGCACCAATCCATACCGCCACCAGCAGCATGTGAGTTAAAGAATACTGAATGCTCTCACTCTTTCCCTTAGGGGCTTAAAAAAGAAACTTCCTGTCAATACACTCCCTAGTACAGGGAAATAAAATAAAAATTAGATTGCCCCAAATCCTACTAGAGCAGAAGATGAACCAACTAAGATCCCCTCTCCAAGGACATCCCATATCCAGACATGCCTCTGACATTTTCATCAAACACATCCAGAAGAAAGAAAACTCATTTACCTTTATGGGCAATATGACACAGGTCTTCTTGCATTTTAGAAAACTCTGACGAGGTTTCAGAGCCATCAGAGTAATTTTTCTCTTCTCCAAAATCTAATGTTGACAAATTAGGATTGGAGGAATGCAGTCTTACTGGGCCAGAGAAAGGTTTGGGGACCTGAAGTGACACCAAAGGGAGACATTCCTTCTTAGATGCAAGAGGCTTAGAATATTTACTTGGTACTAAAATTAGAATTTTGTAGAAGAACATTTTATAGGTAAATCTTTCTTTTTTTTTTTTTTTTTTTTTTTTTTTTTTTTTTTTTTTTTTTTAAAGATTTTATTTATTTATTTGACAGAGAGAGAGATCACAAGTAGGCGGAGAGTCAGGCAGAGAGAGAGAGAGAGAGAGAGAAGCAGGCTCCCGCTGAGCAAAGAGCCCGATGCGGGGCTCGATCCCAGGACACTGAGACCATGACCTGAGCCGAAGGCAGCGGCTTAATCCACTGAGCCACCCAGGCGCCCCTATAGGTAAATCTTTCTACCGAGTGATAACTTAAAAGAAAATAAATGAAAACCCAGGAAAGCACTTTCTCTAGCAACTTGCTCTGGCTTCTTGCAAAATAAAAATGGGTGAGAAATCACATATTCTTTTGCAAATGATTGAACCATTAAAGCTCTAGGTTGGAAATGACAGCTAAAGCTGCCACACTCTTTCTCATTTCTGTTCAATTCCTTCCTCCTGGCAATAGCCATCCAGTACCTAGGTTGTGAACCGTGGCTAGGTTTTAGAATGTTTCCTTAATTTGCATCCGGTGCTTCCAAAAAGCTAACTTCTCACATGTCTGTACACAAATCACTCTTCACTTTGAAAGTACTGACGTTCAACCCATAAAGTGCTTTGAACCAAAGAACATACATGAGTATAGACAATGACTTATCCATTAAATCTCTGATTCATGTGACCTTAACAATGTCCCCATTTAATATGCAATGGCTGAGATGCAAATCTTAGCCTCTGGCTTAGCTGTGCACTCAGGAAATTGGCAGCTAGTGTAACACAGTGAAACTCTGATGGGGGTCTGGGGGGTTGGACACAGAGGCAAAAGAGAGTCTGCACAATGTCCCATTTCCAGAGACTCCAATGGGCTCAGAGGGATGATGAATCCCCTGACTGGCCACAGGAGAGGTGGGACAAAGCACACATGCAAGCAGGGAAGAGGGCAGGTGGGTTTGGCATTAAAGAAGGGGAAACCTAAGTCCAAGAAAGGGCCCAACTCCTTCCATCCTCATGCCATTTCCCCTTACCCAATTCCATTACATGCTTATTGTAGCAACCAGAAAATCGAAGTGATTGAATTTCTCTCTGCACAGGCTATTAGCGAGCAAGACTGCAGAAAATCCCATCGGAGTCCCCGCAGCCCCCAGCATGCAGCCCGGAGAGCAGGGGAAGCAGCGGTTACCTGCAGCGTTCCTGTAGTGTCTTTGCCAATAGCTCTGGACCGCCACCTCCTGTGAGATCTTTTTTCCTTTTTGGGACTTTCAAAAGCTGTACCCTTTGTTTCAAAACAGGAGAGAGAGCACAGAAAATAAGGCCTCCCAGACCGAAGAGGGAAAACTGCACAGCAAAGTGACCACCTCCGTCCCCTGGAATGTGGCGGAAGCAACCAAGACCGGACAACGTCCCACTGTTAGCTTGAGGCTGAGGAGGAGAGAGGGAAGCAGAAAAACACCACAGTGCAAACAGCAGAGGGATCTGGCTGACCTGGATGGCATTGATGGCAGGCGCCGAATACGTCCGGTGCAGGACGTCCATACTCTGCAGGAGCTGGCTCATTTCCACCAGGTATGTGTGGCAGTGCGCCAGGTCTGTGGGACAAAAGCAAAAAGAAGATTCATAAGCCCTCATCCTGGCACCCAGGCTGCCCTATGCTCGTGCCAGATACTTCTTAAATTTCTCTCTACTACTTGACTTATATCTGTATGGAGACGAAATCTTACTTCTTCCTTTCTTACAGAAGAGGCAGTGCACAGCTATGGTGATGGTCATAGATTTGAAGAACAAGACTGCCTTGGTTTGAACACTTCCTGAACTCTGAATCTTGGGCGAATTATATCACTTCTGTGCCTCAGTGTCCTCATCTGGGAAAGGGAGAGAATTATACACCCCTTCATAGGGTAATTGTGAGCTGACATAGGTCAGCATGCTTTTGGAGTGCTGGTACCCTGGTCAGCAGTAAGTAAATCAGCTCCCATCATTAGCATCATTATGCCCAATATTGCAATAACAGGGTGTCATTCTTTGCTTCTGAGGACTCCAGACAAGTAAATGAATGAAAAAAAATGAAGGTTGTACTGGTCTCCAAGGATACCTGTCAATCAGGGACCCACATGAGATAGTGGTGATTGTCTGCACATTGACCTGAGAGGACCTAAGAGTTCTCACACCAGTTTCTTGGTCCCTAACTCAAAAGACAGTCCTTAATTTGCTGTTTGTTGGATGATGGTGGCCGTTTCCACTGAGAAATCAAGACCCAAAGGCTCTCAGACTTTGGCCTCATCGGAATCAGCTGGGGGGCGCCTGGGGGACTCAGTGGGTTGAAGCCTCTGCCTTTGGCTGGGGTCATGGTCCCGGGGTCTTGGGATTGAGCCCCTCATTGGGGGGATCTCTGCTCAGCAGGGGGCCTGCTTCTCCCTCTCTCTTTGTCTGCCTCTCTGCCTACTTTTGATCTCGCTCTGTCAAATAAATAAATAAAATTAAAAAAAAAAAAAAAAAAGAATCAGCTGAAGAACTGATTAAACCACAGATCCTTGAGATCCGCCCACAGTTTCTGATTCCGACTGAGAATTCGCACTTCAGATAAGTTTGCAAGCCAGGCCCGTGCTGCTGGCCCAGAGATGACACTTCAAGGAATACCTGTGCCAAAAATGTCACTCAGTGAAGCTCCTGAGTGACGTTTACTGGGAGGGCAAATCTTATAAGGCCCCACATGTGATAGTATCTGCATTCAACAGAGAAAATGCACTTTTCAAGACCTGGCATCTTTCTCTTATCATGGTTCTCAATCATGGCTTTGCTTTAAAATCCACAGGGGAAATTCTTTAAATTCCTTATGTCTGACTCCCTTCTGGAGATAATTAAGTCAAAACATCCCCAATCCCACTGGTGACTTGTTTTGTTTTTTAGTTCCCTGTGTGGTTCTTAGCTCATTAGGGTTGAGAACACTGAGCTTCCTTATGGAAGAGTTCTCAATCCTGAGTCCTTATCAGAGTCATTTGGGAAACTGCAGAAAATCAGTGATGCCAGGGCCCAAGTGCAGACCAAATTAAAGATTCTTCTGGAGAGTGGGTATTCTTGCCTTTCAAATGCTCTTCTGGTGATTGTGTGTGCAACTAGGGGAGAGAACTCCTATTCGTGGGGATCTCCATTTGGTTCACCCACTCACCGTGAGCCATGACTCCCAATCCTGGATGTACACAGAGTCAGTTTGGGTACTTAAAAACAATAACATCGACAACAACCGGAGAGCTGCACAGAGCCCACCCATGGAGACAGCGATTTAGTAGGTCCTCATGGAAATCAGACGTGGGTACTTAAAGAATATGAAAGGAAACCTGTCTGCATGCACAGCCAGGTGAAGATGGGAAGCTCTGCAGGGAGAGTATCGTTTGGTCATCACCTGTGCAAACTCAGTGAGCAAGCTCTGAGAGGAAATGTAGACTAGTGACAGGAAAATTCACCCGAGGTGTGAATACTCAACGAGTGCCATCTGAGAGCCATGACAGAAAGAAGCAGAGGTTTCAAGTCACTTTACCTTTGGAGCATTTTTCCATGTCCTCTGAAGACTGCAACCATAATGGAACTCGCGTCTCACCAGCACAAGAAAATGATAAATTGCTTCCGGTTTGAATCGAGTTCTGCTTTGATATACTGCTACGCTGTTCCACAGATGACAAAAGCACATTATAAATGAAAACAAAGCCCCATGGGGACACGTTAGGATAAAGAACAACAGAGTGAGCTGGTTGCTAACAGAAGCCATTGACTTATAATGGGAAAGAAGCTTCTAGAAAGCAATCCACTAGCGACCCCCAAGCTCTGGCTATCACCTCAGCCTGGCCATACCATGCTCTCATGCCTGGGGCTGCAGTCCTGAATTTCTTCTTCAGTCAAATGATAATCATACCCAAATTATGATACAAATGTTGAGAAATTTCATAATCCTATACGGCTATTAACATGCATACTTCATTTTACAAGCAGAGAAGAAAACCTAAGTCAGAATGGTCAAGGGAGAGCTGGAGACACCATTAAATTCCTCCCTGTGTTTTTTCAGTTACTGTCACAGGGACAACAGATGCTCCTCTGGCCCTAGTTCTGAGCAGCTGGGCAAAGAGATTCTTTCCCACGAGCCCTTCCTCCTCAGAGAGTCCCCAGTGGGGACTCTCTTGCACGAAGTCACCACCTTCTTCTTGATTCATTATTGGCAAACTCTTACCTTCCTACTTGATATGGAGTCCAAGACCCCAGACGCTGAGTCTGTGACAGTGGATCCGGGGAAATAATGATTAACCTCATGTGGAAACATGGCGATTTCATTCTGACGATACATTCTGTGGTGGCGGAGTTTGGATACCCACTCATCAAAGATTTCTTCTGACTTGACCTAAATTGATTAAAAAGAAAAAAACAAGAGTGTCACTCACTTAAAGAAACAATTTCTTCATTAAATTGAGATGCCCTCTCTTTACATGTTGATCCGTGTAGAAATGTAGAAATAAGAGTTTATTCATTTAGTTTAAATTTATGTGGAATTATAGGAATATGTTTGAGAAGGAAATGGAGAATAAAAATGGTCTTCATAAGCTTCACTTAGGTTCTCAATGAAAGGGTCCAATTGTCATGCTATTATTGAGAAAGCAAAACATTACCACTTAAATTAAACAACAAATAAACTAGAATTCATGTTGATCTGTCTCAAAATATTCCCAAATTCACTTGTCCCCACTTCCATTCTTACTGAAAATATTAGCACCATGTTTCTTTTTAAACTCTTCTATAATTCAAACTTTTCAGATCAATCTTCTCTGAACTGGAATGATTTGTAAATTCTTTTTTTTTTTTTTTAAAGATTTTATTTATTTATTTGACAGGCAGAGATCACAAGGAGGCAGAGAGGCAGGCAGAGAGAGAGAGAGAGGGAAGCAGGCTCCCCGCTGAGCAGAGAACCCGATGTGGGACTCGATCCCAGGACCCTGAGATCATGACCTGAGCCGAAGGCGGCGGCTTAACCCACTGAGCCACCCAGGCACCCCGAATTTGTAAATTCTTCCCAAAATATCTAACCTTGTTAATCTTCTCTGACAAAGAACACATTGGTGAGGAATGTGAAGGTTTTTTTTTTTTTTTTTAAACACATTTCCCCTGTACTTGGAAATAGAAAAAAAAAATGCGAAAAACTATTATTGGACATTTCCAAGATTTTTCAAACACACCTACACAAACAGCTAGCTACTCTCTCCATAAATGAGTATCTGTGTCTTCTTTGCAGGAAGAATAATGTTTATAACTAGCAACTTTTATTATAAAGTAATTAGAATGTTCATAAAAGTACTAGAAAGAATGTAACAAGCACCTACACACTGGATCTTTCTTCACAGTCCATGTTTTGTGTGTACGAGGGTGTACTAATATTTTCAAAGTGGAAAACTATAGATACCTATATACTGGAATAGAGTTTCCTGAAGTGGCAACTTAAAATCACCCAACATGATGCATGGTAGGTTATCTTCCAAGAAGCAAACTCCAGGTCAATCTGTTCAAATCTTTCCTATCATCACTGCTGAGAGCAAAGATGTCTGTAGCCATCACTCACTCATTTAGGAAACGGTAGGTCAGCTCTTAGGTATGTTGTGTTGGTTAGAAGGACATGCAGGACCTAAACTGCCCCCCTCACCAGGTGCTACTGAATATTTCATTTACAGGAAAAAGCAACACCAACTGGCAGACATCTATTTATTCTCCCTAAATTATGTCTTTGAAATGTATTTCACTTCCCAGAAACGCTTATGGCAGGAACTTCACAGAAATCTGACACCACCCTTTGCACTGATCTGCTCTCAGAGGCCCTTAAAAATCAGCGCCCAGAACATTCGTCTTCACTCATTTTTTTTAATTGGTTAAGTGAGGTAGAAGAATCAAAGCACTTTATTAAATAGCTGTCCGGCATTCTGTTCCAACCCCACCAGCAGATATAGGACCGTGGGTGGACAGCCACTTAACCCTTCGGCTGCCCAGATTACTCATCTAGAAAATAAGATAATGGGATTGGGCGGCCGCCACTTAAAAGCTGCCTGACTGAGGCAACTAACAAGGACCCTCAGACAATAGCTCGCACCTACATGAACACTCACAGCTCACTTTCAATCAAATGAACAAGAAACACGAACGGAACTTAGAGTAAATCAACACAGAGAAATACTAAACTGTTTGTCATGGTATTAGCACACAATGTTATTTTAAGCACTCGGGTTCTTCCAAACCTAGAAATGAATAATTACTTTTATTCTATTATGTGAAATAGTGGATGAACCTGACCATGTCAAGACAGAACTAAGTAGGGGTCATTGAAAATACATGGAGACACAAGTGACACTCTTCTAGAGGAGACTAATCAACCTTTGAGACAGGGGGTGGGAGAGTGGGCTGTTTTATTTATTTTTTTTTTTTTTGGCAATTTTTTGACTATTATAACTTAAAGGGGTTTGTTACCAACATCTAGTGGGGAGAGGCTAGGGATACCCCTCAATACCCTCTGATGCACAGGACAGACCCCACAGCCAAGAATTCTCCAGCCCACTACATCAGTAGCGCCAAGGGTGAGAATCCCTGCTTTGCTCAGGCCTTAGGCTAGGTAGCAGCATGACTGACCACATGTATGTATTAGGCATATACCTGTGTAATCACCACACAGGTCCTATGAGGAGAGCAGGGGCATCCTAAGACATGGAGCTCACCATCTCGTGCTCATTTTCCCAACCCCCAACCCCCACGCTCATTATTCCAAGTAATTTGCTCAAAGTAAGAAAAAAGTTTTAAAATCCTCTCAAATAACTCCTCATGTTCTGGTCCCCTCTAATAATTATACACAAAAACTAAAGTTCTTGAGCTTACAGCAGGCTGGGCATCACGCCAAGTTTCCTCCATGCAGCAGTACAACATGGGCACTATAATAATTCCCATTCTGGGGAAGGATGGTGAGAAAACAGAGACTTTCAGGATTAAAAAACTTGCCAAAGGCCAATAGCCTGTAAGTAGCCAGGTCAAGATCTGAACCAGATGTGGACCTCTGGACCCTACCACCTAGCAGAGGAGAGGGCAGAAGGGACGAGTGAGGCACTTTCAGAGGTACTAACTGGAAGCCCATACTTTAGGAGGAAAGTTCCCGACACTCACTGTACTATGAGAATTTTATTGGAATCCCTATAAAATTAGCTAAAGCGGTAAATACTGTGTTGCAGGGAACCTACTTTAACCCATGGTACATGGTTCTTCACTAAAGGCGCTACAGTCTAGGGGAAGGAGGAGTTATTTGGAAACATGACAATTTTAGTAATTACTGACTGGTGTCATAATCATGGTATGTGTGGGGCGTGGTCCCTACGGGGTGGGCAACGAGGATGCTAACCCTCTGGCAGCCTGTGAGACGGTCCATCCAAATATCAATACTGTCTGTTAGAAATAACTTTGGTAATGAAGATCTTCTATACGTTGGTTGGATCTTTTGAAATTAAAAAAGGGCATTACCAATTAGCACTGTTAACTACAATCCCTTTGCAACCGAAAGAAACCATGGGACAGAAGATCACGCCAGGGAAGCAGCCTCACCTTCAGATGGTAGATGTGCTCCTCGGTATCCAGATCTATGCATTTTGATGACTTTTTCACAGACATCACCGAGAGCCCAACATCGATGCAGCCGTGCAGCTTCTCTCTCTCGATCTGCAGAGGCGTGAGAAGAGGGCCAGTTGAGGTGCAGGGTGTTAAAAACAGTAGTAACATCCCTGATGCTCCTCTAGCCTCCCCTTCACATCCACGAATACAAGCGTAATAACGATGACTTACCAAGCAGTTAGTGTGAACGGGTACTGAATTAAGTGCTGTGCATGCATTACCTGTTTGAGTCTATGGGGGATTAAGCAACAAGTGCTTTCTTCACACAGCCAGTGAGTAAGGAAGCAAGGGAGGAAGTCCATGGATGGACCCCCATGGCGATGAATTCACCTGCTACCTGCACTGACTTCCCCAGAATTAGTTCCCAGTCTCTAAATTCATCTGGAAGTGATTTAAGAAGGGGAGTAAGGGTGGGAGGCTAAGACAAGCCATTGCGTCAGGACTTATGTCGGGTTTTCTACAGGCAACCCGAGGACATGAGCTCTAGGAGGCGAGGGAAGCAAGAAGGGATGCGGGATGTGCCAGGGAAGAGGAGGACCCGCACAAGGGACAGGACGAACAGTCATTCCAGCCCTTGTAGGCTGTGTCCCTCATGTTAATGCAACAGGGAACTTCCTATCCCCTTCATCAAGGGCCTTCTTCACCAAACCCCTCGGTCACTGTAACTGTGGGAGTGATACCTGTCCTATGTTTTATTCCTGTTAGCTTCCTGGGAAAATGTCTTTTCCCACCAGAGGACCCCTCAACCCAACCCTAAGACCTGAACAGACCCCTGGATACCCACTGGGGTGTTGAGAGGAGTCCTCCACCTAGACTTGATGGGCAAACTGAGCCCACCCAGAACCCAGGGCTGGGACCGTGGGAAGCTGGCACCTCTGGTCCATGCGAAGGAACGATTACCCCCTATGGTTTCCAGTTCAGAGAAATGCAATCCCCCAATGTGTACAATCTCATCCATAGGCTGACAACAATGAGCACTTCAGAATTCTTTAATAACATATTCGATTAAGGAGAAGACTTACATCAGTTTGGCTCTTGGCATATTTCAAGATTCCTTTGTCCAGATAGAAAAATCTCTGTAGGGAAGAAAAGGGTAATTCACTAAGGCATCCCATTTAAACATGCACCCTTCCCTTGGTCCCAATGTTCAACTTCAAATTAAATATACACTATACACGCCAACAAACTGTGTACTGAGTGGGTGCAAATAAAGATGAGTCCAAGGCCAATGTCTTACCTTGTGCCAACCTTTCAAGGGCCATTTCCTCTTTTTCAGCAAAAATCCTTTCTGAATGGCTGGCTCCTGGGTGTAGCTCATTTCTCCTCTCAGCCCTTCCACCACTTCCCAGCTGTCCTGTTCCAATAAAACAGTCGTGCTAAATGGCTACCTTCAAAACCAGTAACAACATTTAGAAGCTACTTTATCCGGGCGCCTGGGTGGCTCAGTGGGTTAAGCCACTGCCTTCGGCTCAGGTCATGATCTCAGGGTCCTGGGATCGAGTCCCGCATCGGGCTCTCTGCTTAGCAGGGAGCCTGCTTCCTTCTCTCTCTCTCTCTCTGCCTGCCTCTCAGTGTACTTGTAATTTCTCTCTGTCAAATAAATAAATAAAATCTTTAAAAAAAAAAAAAAAAAAAAAAAAAAGAAGCTACTTTATCCTATTGGTAAATCCATCCGAGATGGTGAGATTGGCTGGGCTTGCTGGGGGGAAGAAGTTAAACTTTAATTTTCAAACAGGTCCTGGACCTCATGAATTTAATGCTATAATTTAATGGCATCAAATTTGATTTTTTTTTTCCCAAAAGCCCTCTCCTAGAAAGGAATATTTTTCTCTCTTTCGTGCTGAAACACGGTTCACGGTAAAACTTTTACTGGAAGTTCTATTTTTGTTCCCTTTTACATCATCACACAGTTACTGCTTGCTCACCGCTAGACTTCAGTCTGAATTTTAACCAAAGGCTACAGCCATCAGGTGGGAATATAGGAAAATTGGCTTAAGTACTGGCTGAAAAGTAGGAGACTGAATGCAAGCTGGTAAACATGACAACTTGGTCAAAATAATGAGTCAGTTGCAAGGTAATTGTTTTAAATTCTAGCTATTTAAGTACTGGAAATCCTGAAGCATTAAAAAGGTGCTTTTGAAACAAGTATTTTCATCTTTTTTCAGAAATGTCTGCCACATCCTTCTTCCGTTTCAAAAACATTTGTTTGGAAAGCAATTATTGCTCTACTGAGCTGCTTGTAATTTTGAAGAGGTACAATGTTATTACATTGTTATTACAATGAATCCTCTGTTGTTGACTAGGTAGCGTCAACTCATTGACTGAGAAGGATTTAAAAAACACTAAAAATTCTGAAAATTTATTTTAAGTGTATGAAAATGCACAAATCATTGCAAAATTGCCCTAAGATAGACCAAAGTTGGCAATATCCATTTTAGAGGCCAAGATAATGCATTTTTATCTTACTAATGGATTAATATACATGAAAAGCACAAATCTTAAAAGTACGACCTGATGAATTTATACATCTATACCATCAGTAACTACCATCCAGATCAGAGAGAAACATTTCCAACACATAATTAAGTTTTGACAAACATGTCCTTCCCCACCCCTCCAATGTTTTTGAGATATTACTGGCATATAACATATACAAGTTTAAAGTATACAATGGGATGATTTGATACCCCTCCTCTCAGCACCTCCCCCCTTCACTACCCCCTTTTTTTGTATGGTGATAACACTTAAGATCTACTTTCTTCACAATGTCCCAAGAATATAATAAGGCATATACTCACCGTGCTGTACATTAGATCCCCCAGAACTTACTTAACTTAGAGCTGGGTGATTGTACAATTTCACTAGCATTTCACCATTCCCACCCCTGCCCACTCCTAGGAGACACCATTCCACTCTCTCTTTCCTGGAGTTCAGTTTTTATAGATTCTGCATATAAATGACACCATACGGTATTTGTTTTTCTCTGATTTATTTCACTTTGCCTAATGCACTTGGTGTCCATCCATGTTGCTGCAAAAGACAGGATTTCCTTCTTTTTTATGGCTGGATGATATTCCCTTTTGTATGTGTATCACATTTTCTTTATCCATTCATCCACGGATGGACACTCAGGTTGTTTCCTTGTCTTGGCTACCGTGAATAAAGTTTCAATGAATGTGGGGTGCAGATATCTCTCCATGAGACAAACATGTCCTTTTCGCCAAGAGTTCATATTGACTAAAGTGCTCTTAGTCAAATGTCCAGACTACAGGTGAGGGTTACAGGTAGAGGCCAGAGGAATTGGGAGATGGACAGTAGTAAGTCTGGACCAGCACCAGGGAGCAGAAGCAATTTGATTCAAGCCACTGGAAACAGTCTAATGGAAGGGCATGGAACCAGAGGGGTCTGGGGTCTCCTGGCTCATTTTCTGTGTTGTCCTCAAGTTCAATACCTGAGAAACACGTGGTATCGAGAATACCTCTCTACTTTAGCAACTGAACTCTATGACAATCCTGGCAGATCTGCCTTCTATCTGATTTTACCTTTACCTTTTTACCTTTACCGTGAATATAGTTAAAGGCACATTCTACACTTCTGAAATAGTAGTAGGATCCCAAGAGCTAGAGTGGTAAAAGGAAATTCTTCTATGGAAAAAAGCAAAACATATTTAGTTCTTAAATTGGAGGACTTTTTCAGAAAGGCAGCAACATCAAATGAGATTTCTTTATCACATCACCAATTATTCAGTCACTTAATTACACCCAGATGATACATGGAGAATGCGTATTATTAAGGAATGAGAAGCCACATGCACATGCACACACACTCATGACCTCTGTTCACATGTATTTCAGCTTATAAAGCCATTCCTCAAAATTTAACATGTCCTACCTGCCAAAATTTTAATGAATTCTTAAGGTCAAGTTTAAAAATTCCACCACCTCCAGGAAGCCTTCTTCAAAGGAGACTACTATTTCATCTCAGAAACTTCATCCACACTCCATCTTACCTTTCCAGTGGTTTACCACTTACTTTTATATGTGAGATTTTATCATTCCTCCTAGACAACAGACTCCTTGAGGGTGTAAAGCATCTAGTTCACTTCTGATTTCCTCACAATGCTCAATCTGTTGTCCTGAATAGTATACATCTGATTGGCTAATCAATAAACTTGGTCTTAGAATAAGACTGCAAACCGATTTATGTCCTTGGAATATTTTAAGTCAGCATGCGTTTGAAATGTGCCCAATATCTTTGGGCCAAATGGCTATTTACAGGTTAAATACAGCACATTCCTATCTGCGAAAGAGAGGATATGTGCCTGTTACCGTTGTTAAATTAAATGGAAATCAATGGCTCAAAAATCTTTGGGGGAAGTACTCTCAGGGGATCAAGTCCTTTCCATTTGTTTAAAACACCCAAGCAGAAGGCAACATGTAGTGATAATACTAGACAATCGTGCATGTCTGCTCAAGACATTCAATTGTGCAGAATGCAAATGCCAGTGGGGATTAGATGTTAATTGCATATCTTACAAAACTGGAAAAAAATGGAAGGAGATCATATCTATCGTTTAAAGAAAAACAAGAATTAAATTTCAAAAATGTTTCAAGGATTCATGTTAGAACTAGATCTCTCCTGAATTCTTGAGACCTAATACATTCCTGCCAATGAGCCAATGTGGAAGGCAGGGAATCAGACTGCATTTGCTAGCATTTAAAGGAAATAAGCCAGAAATGGTTTGCACTTATGCCAAACAACATATCGTCTTTTTTCCTCACTTTATTTTCTACCTGGGCTCAGAACTTAAAATGCTCACCAGGTTGGAAAAGCCAGATTTGACGTATTTAAGGAAGTGGAGACTCTGCTCGACTAAGGAAGAAAGCTCTGCAGCCAGCTCCTTTTCTGGGCTTGCCACCCAAATCCTCCCCTTCCAGCTTTCCTGTCTGCCACCATCCTTGAGTTACCCGGCTGAAACCTGAGAGCCAATGTTCTCCGTGGGGGCAGTCCTCTCCCTCGCGGGCTGCCAAGTGGTGGGGGTACTTCCAGTTGTTTCGGCTCCCCAGATCTAATGGATGGGATCCAGGGACGGTCAAAGTCCCACAGGGCCTCCATCTCAGACAATGAAAAAGTTGCCCCACTTCCCACTAAGTGCTAGTGGACTTTTTTGTAGGTGAAACCTGTTTATAATTTCTTGAGCACAGAATCTGACTCTGTTTCACATCTATACCAAAGTATTTCTGCAAGGTTTTTAGACCCTTTGAATTCTTAGTATTGCAACTACCGGGTAACTGAGGGGAGGCTCTATTTCCTTCTGTTTGGGACTTTAACAAGCATCACCCGCCGTTCTGGAGAATCGTGTCACTGAAGGCCGTGTCACTTGTGGTATCTGAGTTATTAGCACAACACACCCGTATGGGTCTGCATTGGTAGCTATCATGATTTACATATAAGTATATCTGACCACATCATTATATCTTCTGGTATGATCATATGTGGACATCTATATTTTAAAATAAATACTTTAATATTAACCACTTTCTCTGAGTTTTCCTTTATGTTACAGCAAATCATTACGGTGATACTTTCAGAATTATTATTCATTATGAATTAATAATGAATTTCATTTGAGGAGAGTAAAGGGTCACTAAAATATTGGTCACAATAAAAGGATATTGTTTTGCTGGGATTAAGGACCACTGCTGAACCTGACACAGATTCTGTGAGAAGAAATGTTATGCCCTCATGGTGCAGTGAAATCATTCGGAACTGAGAGGGCTTAATTAATTTTCTTATAAGTAAGTACTGTTGGTTTCATCCTCAAAATGTTTATCTTCTCTGTCCCTTCCTCTCTGTTCCCCAGCCACTATACAGACCCAAGCTCTCATCCAACCTGGTTTCCCAAGACTTTCCACTTCCATAATCATTTATGGGGCCCCATTATGCCCTATACTCCATGCAATATACAAATGAATATAATGCAATACTTGTCTGCATTTCCACTTTGGTGGTTTATTTATATTGTTCGAGCCTCCCAGAATCTTCTCTTGATCTTCTCCACCCATGCAAACCCTTCCAAAATTTTAGTTCAGTTTCTCAAATTTTCCTAAATTAGCCAACCCACATCAACTGTATATTACTGAAGTAGGGTATTATTTATTATCAATAATTATTATTGACATTATCAATATTATTATCAATACTATAAAGTAGTATTATTTATTATCAAATGACTTAGTGTCTCCTTAGTTCATGATATTTTTTCCCTACTTTTATCCTAGGACTTTGGTCTTTTCTCCTCAAAACAGTTATGGGGAAAACCCTACATTGCTTAGAACACCAGCAATGATCTATATATATATTTAAAATTTTTGCTATATATGTGATATTTATGATATATATATATATATATATACATATATATCTCTCAAATAAAATAATTCTCCCAGGTTTATTAGCTATTGGGCTTTCAACCAAGAAAATGGATAAGTTCTCAAACCAAGTAAATGGAGCTAGATAGATGGTTAACAAGGAAGTATTAAGTCGTACCCATACTTCTATACAGCCTGATATTTAAAACACAAAAGGATAGGGCCAGGAAATACTACCCAAGGGGGTCGACTAAAACAAGAACATATAAACAATAATAACATAAAATAATTGGAGAACAGTTTTTAGCTCCATAAAAGCAAGAATCTTTTCTGCCTTGCTCACTACTTAATAGGGCACAGTAGGTATGAATAAATATGTTGAACAAATACATGAAACACAATAACTAAATATATTAAGCATTAGGTATCTCCCAGGTTGTGTGCTAAACACTGTATTTACATTATGATACTTAATCCTTGCACTATCCTGTGAGGTTGGATTAGTATCCTTATTGTTGGAATGTGGAAACTTCTGGAAATTTTTGGAATGAGGAAGAGAGCATTAGATAACTTCCTTAACGTGATAAAGCCAGCAAATAGTAAAGCCACCTGACTTCAGAACCTCCATTGTTATCCATGCTGCTACGTATTATAACACATATTCTGCTATAATTTTAATATATAAAAACTGATGATGAACCAGAGTAAATGCCAAGCAGCAGCCAAGATCCTGAAGCAGTCTGAAGGAGTTAGGGAACACTGCCCTACGGGTAGAGACAAGCAAGGTCTGGGGTCCTGCTCAGAGCTACCATGTTTCCTATTCTGCAGTCCCACTGAACAAGGGCAGGAAATCAGCCTGTGCGTTTTAACACTGCCAACTCTTGGCTTGTTCGCTTTTTTGTATTTGGAATGTCTGCCCCATCTACTTCTCAACCTGCGAGTTCTTATTTGCCCCAAACCTTCTCCTTGGGGCACAAAGTCTCTCCCTCATCAGCACCTCCACAAACCTCACAAATGAGTCTCTCTGAGCCAGAACATGGTTGCATGAGACCAGGAACAAAGTCCTCTATGAAGTAATCTCACTACTGGGGACGTATGGGGCCTGAATAAAATACTCACTGAATGAACGAGTTTGAGGAGCCAAGGGGGTATGAAAAGGGCCCAGCAGAGTCCTCAGGATGAGGGATTTTAATCAGGTGTGCTGGAACGGGGGTGAACTGGTACTCAGGACAGAAAAAAGCAAAGATGCTGGCTTCTCTGGGCTCAAGGGACCAGGCGTCCCAAAGGAGCTGTTTCTGTTCCACACACCTGGTGACCAGGAATTAGAACATGCACCTTGAGCCGAATGTCCTAGGATACAGGACAGGGTGGCCTTGGACTCCCGGGGAAGATCGAGGCCCTGCTGACTTAGCCCAGCACGGCTGGGCTGATGTCGTGTCCTGAGGCTGTTGGGCCGAAAGCCCACAATGAGTATCAGATGGAGAGAGAAATGTGACAGGGGCTGGGGAAAGCAGCTTCCTAAGGTCTTCGCTTCAGTTTAACTGAAGACAGTCTGGCACTGTCGTCCGGCATTAAATTCAGTCTGTTTTACTGAATGTCAAAAGAGTGCCAAATATAGAAAGCTGCTTTGTGGTTGGAAAGGCAACTAAGCATTTATCTGTGCTCATGAGCTGGCACAGTTCATTTCCATATTGCTGAGTGCACGAGTTGAAGCGTCCCCCCCCCGACCCCCCCGCCCGGCACAGCTGTTTCCACAGTGTACGTCTCCTCTGCGACTTTCAAATGCTGGATTCTCGGCGCTGTCCTTGCAGTGATGTCAGAAATAGAAAGTGACTTAAAACTTCCATTCTTCCTGCAGCTGAAGAGTGTTGGGGAAGAAGTTTTGTGGCTGCCTCTCCCTATCTGGCATGACTGGGGAGTGGGTTGCTCTAGATTATTTAATCGGTTTCTCAGGTTTTTAAAATTCACAAGGAAACAATACCCAGCATTAGATCACATGGAGCATAACTTAACAAGTTTAATGATTTTAAAGGCATTTCTGATTTTTTAAAAAGATGTTATTTATTTGTGTGAGAGAGAGAGCATGATGGGGGGTAGGGCACAGAGGGACAAGCAGAGCCCCCTGCTGAGCATGGAGCCCAATGCAGGGCTTGGTCCCAGGACATTGAGATCATGACCTGAAAGAATCCAGAAATTTAACTAACTGAGCCACCCAGGAGCAATACTTACCACCAAGAGCACCCAAGGCAAATACTTGTCAATAGATTTCCAGTTACTATAAGGACAGCTTTAAATGATGCCAGACCGATTCCGTACATACATCCAATCACAGAGTTGTAATTGTTACTTCTTGTCCAATTGTTTATTCCTCAACTAAAATTTCTGAGCACCAGCAGGCCTGAGAGCAATAACAATTGAAAGAACACATTAGGGGCTCCTGGGTGGCTCAGTCATCGTGGGCTTGCTTCAGGCTCCCTGTTCAGGGAGGAAGCCTGCTTCTCCTTCTCTCACTCCCGCTTGTGTTCCCACTCTCGCTGTCTCTCTGTCAAATACATAAATAAAATCTTAAAAAAAGAAGAACAAATTCGTTGGGGGCATGGTGTGTGTGATCTAATGCAGTGCTTCTCAATCTGTAACATACATGCTGATTACTGAAGATCTTGTCAGAACGCAGATGTCAGTCGAGCAGCTCTGGGGCGAGGTCTGCGCTTTGGCACCTTCCCAGGTGCGGCCACTGCTGCTGGACCACAGGCCCACTTAGAGCAGCCACACTCTAGGATACCAGGCTGTCTTGAAGAACTGGGTTTTTTACTTGATAGGCTCTGAAAGGCAAACCAGGACTAATGGGTAAGAATTATATGGCCCTGGATCCCAGTGCTGATGAAGGACCGATCACCCGATTATTTAATAATTAACGCTATGAACAATAACAAAAACAACATGGGCCCCTCTCTGGCCAGTTTCCTCATCACTGGAGAGCTCCATCGGAAGCTAGCAGATGGGGATTCCGAGACCAGGAAGGTGCTCAGGATAAATGAGCCACAAAATCCCTTCCAAATCTTATTTCACAAATTCGTATCATAGAAAATGGGCACGAAGTCTCTGTTATGCAGGATGAGTAAGTTCTAGAAATCACCTGTACAACATTATGCCAAAAGTTACCGATACTGTATTGTGAATGTAAAAGCTTGTTAAAAGAGGGTATCTCTGGGGTGCCTGGGTGGTTCGGTGGGTTAACCGTCTGCCTTTGGCACAGGTCATGATCCTGGTGACCTGTGATCAGCCCTGTGGCAGGCTTCCTGCTCAGCAGTGGGCCTGCTTCTCTCTTTCCACCCCTACCCCCCTGCTTGTGCTCTCCCTCTCTCTCTTTCAAATGAATAAAGTCTTTAAAAAAAATAAAAAATAAAATAAAATATTGGCTGATAAAGTCTCCTAAAAGCGAACCAAAAAACCAATAGCATTAGCTTCTATCTAGTAACCTCAGGTACAGTCTCTGATGTAAGGATCTAAGTGAGAAGACTGAAGAAAAAAGGAAGGCTGAGCAGGGAAGAGCCCACCCAGACTGGCTACATGGGGCCTAGAGTCATGACCTGCCAAGGGCCATATCTTTCCTCTCCCTTCCCACCCAGACACACAGCTCCCCCACCCATGCCTAGGCAGGGAGGCAAACATCCAGAGGCCTTAGTCCTCAAAAAGTACTAAGTCTTAATTCCTGGGGTTGTCACAGACCAAAACACTGGTGCCTTAATGACTTGGAGAATGGGAGAGTATGCGCTCAGTCTTGGGGGTGAGTGCTTGCAAGGGATGTCAGGGAGAGAAAAGGAGGGTCACTGGCCGCAGACACCGACAAGGAGGAGAAAAAAGCCAGGGCTGTGTCAGCTCCGTTGCTAATTCCACCTGAGATCCAAATAAGAGAAAAATGTTTTCCAATTGTGTTAACCACAGATGGGTTTATAATTAAAGTAGTATTAATAAAAATAAACTTTAGTGTACATATAATGATGATTTCAACCCTATTGAGCACTCAGCAGTTATGGCTGTAATGACATCTGTACTTTTTTAAGGATCTTCGAATATATTTGTGGGTTATGAATTTTGCTAAAAATCCCCCTAAAGGTACACAAGCCCTTCAAGGCTGTGGACAGCATCTTTCATGCACTCTGTTCTCTGTGATGCTCTTCTCTGGCAAGAGGGCCTCTCGAGAGCTGCACCTACTGTTAAAGATGGAGACACCAAACCTACAAATGTCACTGGGCTCAGGCTGTGCAGCCCATCATCTACAACTGCTTGATGGTCTGTGTGTCTCCAATGACTGTAATGAAGGTGCACAGAGTCTGGCCAACAGCACCCACTGTGAAGTGGCGGCCCCATTTGTGGTCTGCAGATGGCACACAGAACCTCTCTGCCCAACATCCACTCTGACAAGATCACCCACGAGGATACTAGAGGCCACCCAAGACCACCTGCTGCCCTGCCAGTCCGGCTCCTTGCCGCCGGGCACTGCTCTCCCTACAGCACAATCAGTCTGTCTCACGTTCCCGCGCTTGACAGGCGCGTGTGTTAGCCAGTGAGGACAGGGTAACTCTGCGCTCAAGAGACTCAAGAGTCTCTTCCAGGTTTATTTAGTTTTCTGGGTACAGAAGGAATGATTAGCTTTCCCTTGCAGAGTCATGGAGTCATTCTTTTAAACCTCAGAGTTTGTAAGAGAATGTGAAGTCATCTCCCCGGCTCCTTCCATTGAGAGATGAGGAAGCTATGAGAAATAATTTGTGTAGGACCACGAAGATGAGTGAAGGACTTCTGAGGACTCCGACCTAGTGCCCTTCCCACTACCTTTTCTAAGAATTCCCTCACTGTCACAGGGGCAGTTAGTCTCATGGAAGAGCCCCCAGGCTCACTCTCCACACAGGGGCAGGTGCATGTGATATAAGAGAAATTCTCCCATGCAGACTCTTCTGTAAAGGGAACTCAGTCAGAGGCACAAAGTGGGGACATTCTCTTGCACTCTTTGTTGTATACCTTCCAGCACCATTTTAATATTTTACTTTACTACCTTTTCATTAAAAAAAAAAATCATACTGTAGGGATGCCTGGGTGGCTTAGTTGGTGAAGCATCTGCTTTCAGCTCAAGTCATGATCCAGGGATCCTAGGATCAAACCCCTCACCCAGATTCCCTGCTCAGCGGGGAGACTTCTCCCTTTGCCTACCACTTCTCCTACTTGTGCTCTCTCTCTTTGACAAATAAATAAAATCTTAAAAAAAAAAATCATACTGTCTTTGGCATATCATAGAGTTCTGCCCTTCAGTGTCTGAGCCTGGAGAGAACCACAGACTCTTTGTGTTCAGACATCACACATCTGCTCTCCAATTACAGGGCATACAACTCCTGAAGAAAACCCTCTTCGTTGCTGGATGGCGCTAGCTGATAACGGTGTTCTCTCTGGTGAGGGTGCTCAAAACTGTGTTTTTTTTTTTTTCCCCCAGAGCTAATTGAAAATTGCAATCAAAGTAGAGACACATTCTGGCTAACTGATGTACATATAATTAGAATCATAGGAGTAGGTACCAGAATAGGCTCTAAGACCATTTCTGCATTATTCTCGTCCCTATATCCTGTCTCTGATCCAAATCATCAGCGATTTCCTCCTCAGTCTGTACAAGAATAACGTTCTCATAATGAGAACCCAGTGACTGGATAACATCCCGGGGAGCCTTGCGAATCGAAGAAGGAATGACTTATGTGTTACAGAAGTTAGAGTCTGGTTCGTAACTGGCCTTCCATTTAATAAGGCAGGCTCTACCCAGAGGTCTGAGGCTTAGCACCAGATACTGGAGATGGAAAGATGGAAAACCCAGGGCTGCCTTCTAAGAAGTTAGCATATATTAAAATAAAGAGATACGAGGCTGAAGACTGGAAAATGCTGAATGGGAGATTCAAAAGAAAGTGCTACCAGAGTTCTCAAGCAAAATTCCATGAGCTAGACCCACCTCAGGAAGAAGCCTTGAGCTGGGACTCAAAGGAATATGGACACAGGGGTCAACGGCTCAGCAGAACCACAGCGGCTCTGGAGTCTCTTAGGGAGAATGTGTTTGTATCAGCTAAGGTTGCTGTAACAGAACACCACAGACTTGGTAGAGGCTGGGAAGTCCAAGATCAAGGTGCTGTGAGATTTGGTTCCCAGTGAGATTCTGCTTCCTGGTGTGTAGACAGCTGCCTTCCTGCCTTGTGCTCCCATGGCCTTTTGGTGTATGAGAGTGAGAGCTGGTGTCCTTCCCCTTCTTATAAGGGTACTAATTCCATCTTGAAGGCACCAGCCCTCGGGACCTCATCTAAACCTAATTACCTCCTGCAGGCCTGCCTCTAAATACCAGTAGGAGGGTTAGGGCTGCAACATGTGAAAGGGGGTGGGGTCGGGGACGAAAACATTCAGTCCACTGAAAGCATTACTCCTCTCTTCCAGTTCCCAGTGGCTACTGGCATCCTTGGTTTGGAGCCACATCGCTCCAACCTCTGCCTCTGCCTTCATATCCATGTCTGTATTCTCCCCTGTGTGCTTCTTATGAGGACACCAGTCACTGAGTTTAGGATTGAACCTATAGTCCAGGATGATCTCTTCATCTCAAGATCCTTAAATTAATTATATCTGTAAAGATCCACTTTCCAAATAAGTTCCAAGGACTAGGCTGTGGATGTAACATTTGGGAGGTGGAGACACCATTCCCCCACAAAAGGAACCAGGAAGCCAGAGATGCGCCAGGGATGGGCCCGCTCTGACATGGGACAGACAGAAGGTGACTTTAGTTGGGAGACAGGCTTGTGTACAGATGTGAAGGGAGACACAGCTGCTCTTGAAGGCAAGCCAGCATGTAGAGGACTTAGGGAGGCTGTCAGATTATTCTAGAGAAGGCTTCTGTTTTGCCACCATCCTACTTCTTATACTGTCATTTCTGGGCCTTCAGCATTTTAATATCAGCATAGCACCAAAGCTGATTTAGACTCTCCCTCCCTAGGAAAGAACTGTTGAGTAGGTTCAGTTTATATTTGCATGTATAGCTTCTAGAGGAAAATTCCAGTAACTGCATAGCCAGTAAGCTGTGCTTTCAAGAAAAGCTTTGGGGTCACTGTTCTGCTTTCATATATACTGCACTATGGCTGATACCAACTGTAAAGAAATAAATTGAATTCTTAAAGCACCGCATGTAGTCTCTCTCATAGCAGTATTTCTTTTTTTCTTTTTTTTAAAGATACTATTTATTTGTTAGAGAGGCAGAGAGAACACAAGCACGGAGAGCGGAAAAAGGAGAGAGAGAGAAGCAGGCTTCCTGCTTAGCAAGAAGCCCTATGCAGGACTTGATCCCAGGACCCTGAGATCATGACCCAAGCGGAAGGCAGACACTTAACCAACTGAGCCACCCAAGCACCCCCCAAGGTAGTATTTCTAAATCCCACTGGAATATAGTTTCTGTGCTTGTCATCCTGCAACTGCACAACAGACTAAACAGTCTAGCAACTTCCAGAAGTGTTTAAGGAGCTCAATTTCTCCTCTTTTTCACAGTGTGGAATGTAGCTGACAGTCTATCATTTGTGGACGTGGAGAGTAACAAAGATGCCCTGACAACTCAAATATGTCATTTTAGCTGAAGTCTTCACCTCTTCTACCAAACATTTGTTTGCTTTTTTCTTTCCAAGACAGAGTGGGGACACGTTGAGAACTCAGCCTTGTATTTTTGCCCTTCCTCTTTTCAGTGTGACCTGCTTAGGTATGACCAAAAGGTAGGCAATATGAATAAATAAAAGGGCCAGTAAGTGAGAATCTGGAAAGCTAACATAGAAACATATAACTAATTATTTTGCTCTGTTGGGTCCACCAGGAAACAAAAAACAAAAACAAAACAGAACAGCAGCTCCAGAGAGACCTCAGGGATCCTAAGACCATTTCTGCATTATTCTCGTCCCTACATCCACAAAGGTATTTCCCTATGGAGGGTCTGTTTCAATAACAATCTTTTGTACCTAAGGCACGTGGGACTTGAATGAATGTCTAAAGCAGCTTTCTAGTACCTAACGAAATCCAAAATCTGGTGTTCTCCCAATAGCTGGTTGCCTGGTCCCCTACCACTTAGAATCTGTGTGACTCAAAACAAGTCAGTTAATATTTCTGAGCCATATTTTCTTTCTAAAGTGTAGAAAATAATACAAACCTCCCTCGGTTGTTTTGAGATTCCAAGGGATAGTATGAAAGGATACATGAGCTATAAAAATGTTAACAGACACTTGTTAATTTCTGGTGTCCCTCACTAACACTTCCTTTCAGACCAGCCCAGACAGAAGCAGCCCAGCCATGTGACTGCTGTGCCACCCAGCTGGCTGCTGAAAGGAGGAAGTGGGGAAGCAGTCACCATAAGGTGTTGCGTGAGGGCTCTTGGGACTCCTGCTTCTGGAAGGTCAATGGTTTATGCATCCGACACTTACACAGAATCTACTGCCTGCAGCCTTTTGTGTAATTTGCACAGCCTTACAAGAAACCAAGGCAAAGAGAGTTTAAAAACTTGTGCAAAGTTAAACTGTTTATAAACAGTCAGAGGTTATAATTCGGGCCCTCCAATTCCCAAGGGAGTTCATGCTTGTCGCCTGTCATCTTTTGTGACCATCACAGCGTAATGACTGATACAATCATGACATTCTGAAGTCTCTCCTCCTTGACTGGTTGATCTTCCTTGTGGTGCTTATACAGCTCCTTCTTTAAAAAGGCAGATGTTAAATCTCAGTGTCTCTAAAGATATGATTACATAAAAGAAGTAAGTAGGACGAAGCATGTTCAATACCCGAGGACTACGCAAGTTCGATAAACACCGGAGCACTAGAGCTTTCATTCACTTTTCACTCCATGGCACATTCTCTCCCACTCAGCCTCAAGTCTTACGGGTTCTGGCACCAAACCCAGACAGCCTGGGCTCCCGGAAGTACAACATAATCTAATAGCCTGCATAAAAACACCCTCATCAGGTGACCCTGGGAGAGCTCAAACATCATCTCAGATTAGCCCAGGGCCAGGCGGGTGACCAGAGCAAACTGCATAATTGTATGGAGACTTACCTAGCAATGGCTCTCTCTCTCTCTATTTCAAATCCCCTACAACCAAGAGTAAAACACTTGCCAATTATTTTGAAAGGATTCACTCCCTGACTCCTAACTTACTATCTAGCAAATACTAACAACACATTAGGAAAGAAAGGAAGCGTGCTCTCCTAACAAAGCGGTCTCCCTCACAGTGTCAATTTTTTTTTTTTTAAGATTTTATTTACTTTACAGAGAGAACACAGTGAGAGAGGGAACACAAGCAGGAGCAGTGGAAGAGGGTGAAGTAAGCTTCCCGCCAAGCAGGGAGCCAGATACGGGACCTGATCCCATGACCCTGGGATCATGACCTGACCTGAGCTTAATGACTGAGGCACCCAGGCACCCCACAGTGCCGATTTCTTAACTTTAGTGGTCTGTTCAGCTGTCCTGCCCTTGGTAGCGTCATATATCCCTGCCCAGGGTCTTTTAATGATAGCTTCTTAATAGATGTTGCCTAAAGCATGGGCATACCGGACTGTTTCAGTAAAGACAAAACTTACTCATCTTTATCTAGCACAGTCTGGTTTCTGAAATGTGTTACTTTGAAAGTTCTAGGAAAGAAATGTAAGGGGGCAGTGGAAAGAAGGCGAGAGGAAATTACTCATATTTTACAAGTTCAGAAATAGCAATTCTTTCTCCCACTTAGGTATCCCTTAACCTACTTAATATATCCACAGAGCTTTCTGAATAATTATCTCTCAACCTAGCAATGGCATGCTTATTCATTCATTGATCCACACTTACCTAATGTCTGCCATGTGCTACCCTAGGTTCTTCATATTTATTATTTCACTTAGCTCTCCAAAGTAAGCACAATGATCCCCATTTCACAGCTGAAGAACTGAGACTCAGAGGTTTTAGGTAATGCGGCAAGGTCAGCCAGCGAGCAAAAAAGCAGAGCCCATGTGAATACAGGTCAGTTGCAACAAGACACCTTGACGTCTGTTCCATACTTTAGAACAGGGTGTTGGTTCAGAGACCACGGGTACAGAAAGCGATTAGGAATGTCATCATTTGCCAGAAGAAACTCAATGGAGAGGCCTTTGTTCATTTTTGAAGACCCTCGCAATACACCCCTGGAAGGAGGGAGCTCGGAAATTTGTGGGCATTTTGCTCCCACCCCCCTATGCCCACCTGGCCATATTGTTCTAACGTATGGATTCTTGCTGTTGGCATTCAGTAAATTTGTCCAATAATTTGCATCTGCCATGTGCAAAGCCCTGTGCTAGGTACTATGAGGACTAAAAAGATGTGTGAATAGAAACTCAGGATTCTGAGACGTATACACTCTTTTGACCAATGAATCAATCAAAAGAGGGTTATCCACGTGAGCAGAGGAAAGGGCAATGTTTAGCTTGGCATTAGTCAAACTCAAGGTTCCCAAATGGAACATGTGAAGGCCTATCTCAAATCCTGTCTGGGGCCTGGTAGAATCAGGGTGCCCTCTTTCTCTGCTCCTCTTCTATGAGAATGAGCTCTAACCAGCCTTTCACACCTACCTCTCCCACTAGACAATGGCACCAGTGACCTCCACAACCAATGGTCATTTCCCAGATTCAATTAATTGGAACTACCAACAGCATTCATTAAAAGTAAATGAATTAAAGTGTTGCAATTCAACACAGACTTGCACTTACCTTGGAAATGATATGCAGGGAGTACATATTATTTTTATAAGTTACTTTAACAATATTACAGTGATGGGGTGCCTGGGTGGCTCAGTGGGTTGAGCTTCTGCCTTCGGCTCAGGTCACGATTTCAGGGTCCTGGGATTGAGCCCCATATGAGGCTCTCTGCTCAGCAGGGAGCCTGCTTCCCCCTCTCTGTCTGCCTGCCTCTCTGCCTACTTGTGATCTCTGTCAAATAAATAAATAAAATCTTTTTTAAAAATTAGAGTGATAAATGAAGATTCTTTTCCAGAAAAACCACAAAATTCAAAAGGGAAGAACAGTTTCATATGACTCAATCTAGCTAGAGGGGTAGCTGAAGCAAAGCCTGTAACAGGTAGGGACACTAAAGCAAAGACGGACCTAGCACACTACAAAAAATAGGGTATGAGTAACACAGTCAGAAGGGACTGACCGCCTGTTCCTTGGGTAAGCTGGTTCCTTTAACTGGGGATTTTCTCAGGGAGAAGAGGTTCCCGTCCTCCAGACAAAGGCACTATACCAGAAGGATGTTCTGCTTTTCTTCAAAGAGATTCATCTCTTCCGCAGACTGTCAGGTTTCCTAACACAAGACCATTTCCCTTCTGGCTCGGGAACGGGCCTCAGTTCAAAGGGAGCTGATCTGTAATTGTGAGAACTTCATAAATGGACAGAGGATCTTCCTCCAAAGAGTTTTAACTCTTTTAGCCAGTAAAAACATTCCATTTTTTCTCGTAACAACCCTGGAGAGGGAGGAGGGGAGTTTTGTCTCCATTTCATGGATCAAGAACTGAGGCAAACTTCACTTGCCTAAAGTTCTTGCAACAGCATAATATAAAGCTCTAGCAGAGAGGGCTTGATCTCAACCCTCCAATATCGCTAATGGGCGACAAATGCGACACCTGTGCTGCCATTCACCCTGCCTATGTCCGCGGGCTGGAGCTGAGAACATGGGGTTCTTTCCTACAACAGTCAGACTCAACCACAGAATCCTCCCCAACACAAAGCTCTAAGCAGCTGCTCCCAACAGATAGGTGCTGGCACGGAAGTGGAAAAATCACTTATACCCATGAGAGCACAAGGCCCAACAGAACAGGAAAGGGGTGAGGATTCACCAACTGGTTTCACTTGTTTTAGGTACGGATCAGGCCAGATATTGAAGATTGCAAATGCAGCCCAGACATTAAATATCCTATTACCGTCTTCTCAAAAAGCATTTTGGGGGCACCTGCGTGGCTTAGTCAGTTAAGCGTCCTACTCTTGATTTCGCCTCACATCATGATCTCAATGTCGTGAGATCAAGGCCATGTGTCCGGCTCTGCACCAGGCATGCAGCCTCCTTGATATTCTCTCTCTCTCTCTGCCCTCTGTCCCTCCCCCATAACACATGCACTCTCTCTCAAAAAAAAAAAAAAGAATGAAAATAAAGGAATAAATAAAAGTATTTTGTTAATGTGTATAAAGGAAGGCACTTTTATGTTAAAAATATATATTCACATATACACTGTATACTTTTGTGGACCTTTGTACAACACTAACCAGTACTGGGTAGATACATGTACAATGCCTGTAGAAGCTCCTAGGGGCAAAAAGCAGAACTATTCTCTATGAGTATTTACATTCTCCACACATAAGAATGAAGTTCGAATTAATGTTAACTATAATAACAAAAGTGAATGTTAATATTAACTCAGGACCCATTATGAGTCTGACCCTGGATTAGATGTTTCAGTTTTTACCCTCATGATAATCTATGTGAAAAGAACTATTATTATTTTAGTTTTACTGATGAGAAAACAGAGGCTTAAGTTTAAGAATTTAAGGTCACAGAACCAATGAATGGTTGGAACCGAGGCTGGAGAGTTCAAGTTCTAATCACCAATGCATACATTCCTCCCAAAATCATATCGATAAGATTATATTTATAGGTTGTTCCCATACTGACAAAATGAGGCATGCTATATTTAAATTTCAAAAGCCCTAGTATTTAAGCTAAAAGATGACAGAACCCTTCTTGGGTATTCATGTTCTAAATTGTCAAATCTGTCTTAGATCAGAAGCAAAAACAAAGACACCAATCACAATTCTTGATCATTCTGTCCTTTAAGCTTTTCTAACAAGACATACAGATAGAGAATACCTCTACCTAAATGCATAGTTCCTCATGATTTCATGTGAGGAGACTCTGGGATAGGAAGGACAAGTTCAAATTCAGTTCAAGAAACAAGGACAAGAGCAAGTTCAGCACAAGGAACTGAAAGAAAGCCAGTGTAGCCGGAGTACATATACTCTCAATGTCACCTAGCAATGCTAGAGGAGAATTTAAGTAAAACGACCTAAGATGACAGAGTCTTTCAGCCAAGATTATATTGTAAGTGCATGCATTCAGTGACCCTCTCTTGTCACCACCCCAGGTCCAAAACAGCAAAAATATACAAAGTTACAGACATGTAGGGGCTTAGTGTATATGTCTGTGTGATTTTAAAAAAATTAAATATCTCCATGGATCAACACAAAATAGAAATGCAAAAGAAATTGCAGACAGAAGTGTCTAGGAGTTCTGCTTCTGTGGGCTAATGGGGCCAAAAATGTCCATAGGAAAAGTCTGGGACCTGAGTTAGGCTCACAGCTGGAAATAAGCAAATGTGGAGGGGGGAGCTCCATACCACAGTGAAAGGGGGCTTTAAAACTTGCCTTATCGGGGCTCCTGGGTGGCTCAGTGGGTTAAAGCCTCTGCCTTCGGCTCAGGTCATGATCCCAGAGTCCTGGGATTGAGCTCCGCATCGGGCTCTCTGCTTCCTCCTCTCTCTCTGCCTGCCTCTCTGCCTACTTGTGATCTCTGTCTGTCCCATAAATAAATGGGGTCTTTAAAAACAAAAACAAAAACAAAAAAAATCTTGCCTTTTCCAGGGAGATGGCAGAAGGCAGACACAGCCTTACAATCAGACTTGGGCCAAGTATGCTGGCCTGGTAGTGGATCTTGGACATTCTATCACTGACATGGAACAGAAGCCTCCAGCTGCAAATATAACCCTTGGCTTTGGTTGGGGTCCTCGGAGGCAAGAAGCAGGTAATAGCAAATCCCTAGGTAGGGCAGGGCGGGTGCTAGGAAAGAACATGGGGAAACAAACTCAAGATGACCCTCTAAAGCATAATTCTAAAGCACAGGAGAAAACCCAGCATTAGGACGGTCCAACACGGTCACCATCAGGCTTACCCACCCCCTCCTCACCACGAAATGAAAAGAACAGCCTCATAGTGGCTTTAAACTGAAGCTTTAAAAAACAAGTAGGTTGTTGCACAGATTATCTTTATCAGCTAGAATTCAACATTCCTCACATTAAATTTCTTATTATATAAATCTTGAAGTTGTAAGTGTTGAACTCATACTTTCTAGTGAAGTGACTAGAAACACAGTGTTACTATCTTTAGCATCTGTGAGATCATGGGATACGTCTCTGCTCCCTCAGAGCCATGAAGGTCGAACTTCCAAGGTGCCTGTACCTTTAGAGAATGAAAGACGACCTTGGGACAGCTTGTGATGTTGGAACAGACATGGCTTGTCGAGGTGAACGACACGGACGGAGGAGCTAAGCCACTCCTGTGACAGAACACCTCCCTCTGACAGAAGGATGGGAAAGTGGGCAGAATAAGAAAATGGTCCCTGAAATTAAACATGCCCTGTAGAACTAGATTCAGTCTAGAGTTGGAATAAACTTACTAAATTATCCACCTGCCCTGCCTAGAAGCGTTTATGTGTATAAAGCAATGTTACACATACTGTAAAGTGGGAGATCCTAAATATAGAAGATGACCATTTGATGAATGAAGAGCTGAATGGCCATCCATTCTAAGCAGGAAAAAATTGAGGCTTTCTGCACATTCCTCTCCATCTTTAGGACAAGCTCAGAAGAAGCTGTGCGAAAACCAAGTTCATCAATTCAAGTAACAACACCTAAAGAAAATTCAAGTAACAACACCTAAAGAAAATTCCTGTAGTATTCAGTTATAGAAGGTCACCGCACAGCTCTGATTCCTATACTTGTTATAAGCACCAGCCATTTAAATGAATCATGTTCCTTCTCTTTATCCAAGAAGGACATAGCAATAAATGTGACTAGGTACAAAGGGTGAGGGAAAGATCCCACATTCAGGCTCTAATCCCCATCAGACTCTCGGCTCAGGGAGAGAAGCACCCCATGGAAAGCTGAATGAGCTATCTCACCCTTCTGAAGCCAGAACTCCAAAGGGGCCACGATGCATTAGCCAAGGACTAGTTTTAGTCGTTTTTTTAAAACCCCAGACAGAAGTGATTACAGTGCTAAAAAAATCTTTTGTCTTCCTAACCCCTCACAGGAGATCTTGGAGAGCTCCCAAAATGTCCAGCCTGGGGCAAAATCTGACCTGTCTAGAATCGTAGATTCTAATGACACGAAGCAGCACTGGGAAGTGGCCAGCTCCCTGTCCCAGCCAGTGCTCAGATGGAGAGACCTGTGATGATGCGTCAGAATGTGCAGGCATGCCTGAGGTGGGAGGCTGCCGGATTGTTGCTTCCAAATCTGGAACCAAGGACTCTGGGCCAATTCTTAGGCCAGAGCTTCCCGTGGAGGAAAGGCAATGCCAGCACAGCCAGCAAATGCTGAAAAGGCTCAGAGACCACTGTGTCGTGAACCCACAGCTTCCTGACAGCCCACTCTCTACTTCACCGAAGGTGGTACAATTATAATGATTAACGTGCATTTACTGCCACTGACCTAAAGCCAGTGAATTCTGCCAACAGAGAGTTCTTGGAAAGAAAACGAAGAAATAACATATAATTACGACTGGCACTCAGGCGCTCCATATTCAGCTCTTTGTTTCACTTCTTTCTTCTTCCTACTGAATTCCTTTGACCACTTCTCTGTGGCTTTAATTCCCTCCCCCAGGGAGACTCAGAGTCACCCACATGGCAATCTGTGGTGAAGGGGAAGGTAGAGGAAGGCAGGAAAATATTAAACTTACTGGAACAGTGACTGGTTTTTTGTCTTTGTTAGTATGGTACAAAGGAAAGTGTGGGCTCTGGAGTCAGACTGAGTTTTGACTTCTTGTTCTGCCACTTGCTAGCTGTGTATCCTTGGGCCAATAACTCAGGTGGTCCGACTCAGCTTCCTCGGGGAGAAAATAGGGATATGCATATCTGTGTTGGAGGAGAGTTGCAAGGATTGGAAAAAAATAATGCAAAGAGCCAACTATAGATCCTTCCTATCAGGTAAGCATTCAAGCTGCCTTATTAAAAGCACCTAAAGTTTACTCTTCTCATGTAATTAGGGTATGACTGAAAGCAAACGCTCTTCCACTGAGAAGTAGGGGTTCCCCAGTAAATGCACACATCTTAATTGGCCAATTTCTTGGTATAAATTTGCATCTTAAAATTTGCATTGGTTAAACTTTACCTGTCGACTTCCCTGCTTGGAGGAGCAGCTACTTGTGCTCCTTGAAGGTGAGACCAGTTTTTGGGACACCCCAAGGTTCTTCTCGTCACTCATCATGAGCAGTGGGTCACTTGGCTTTGGTGTGGTCAAAATGCCATCCGAAGACAGTGGAGCCAAGAGTACAGAAGTCCCACGCAGACAGATGGCTCAGTTCTTATCCAGTATGTTTTAAAAGCATTTTGGATGACCCAGAGGAAATCTCTAAAAGCAAAAGAAAAGGATTACAGAGAAGATCAGAGGCACCAGACACCATCTATAATTATCCCCCCATTGTCTACAGTACAGATCACAGGAGCCACTATGCTTAGTTGTATCAGGAGCTGTGAAGGAAAAGATGCTCTACACCCATCTCTTACTGGAAATTATGTATAATGAGTTTTTCATGTAGCTTTGCAATATGCCAAAATTAAGAACAGTAGTAAGAAAATTTTAATCCAGACACATACAAAATCAGAACTATAAAAAGCCATCTCAACCACGATGAGAGTTACCATTTCATACCTACTAAATGATAAGTCTAATTTTTTTAAAAAATGGAAAATAACAAGTATGGGAAGGAACTGGAACCCTCAGGCATTGCTGGTACGTACATTAAATGGTACGGCATAGTTAGAAAGAGTTCGGTAGTTTTTAAAAAAGTGAAGCAGAATTTTCGTCTGATCCAACTGAAAACAGGTATTCAGACAAAGACTTGTACAAGAAGGTTCACAGTAACGCTACTAGCAGTAGCCAAAGGTAGAAACAACCCAATGTCCATCCACTGATAAATGGAAAAACCAGGGGTGCCTGGGTGGCTCAGTGGGTTGAGCCGCTGCCTTCGGCTCAGGTCATGATCTCAGGGTCCTGGGATCGAGTCCCGCATCGGGCTCTGCTCAGCAGGGAGCCTGCTTCCTCCTCTCTCTTTCTGCCTGCCTCTCTGCCTACTTGTGATCTCTCTCTGTCAAATAAATAAATAAAATCTTTAAAAAAAAAAAAAAAAAGAAAAACCACATATGGTGTACACTGCGGTCTGAATGTTTGGGTCCTCCCGAAGTTCATGTGTTAAAAATCTTAAACTCAATGTGATGGTGTTAGGAGGTGGGGCCTTTGGCAGGGACTTAGGTCCTGAGGACACAGCCCTTTATGAAAGCAATTAATTATAAAAAAAGATGACACAGAGCTCCTTAACCCCTTCTGCCATGTGAGGATACAGTAACTCCACGACTGGAAGAGAGCCCTCTGCCCATCATCCTCATTCTGGGCACCCAGCCTCCAACACTGGGAGGAATAAATTTCAGTTGCTTATAAGCCACCCATCTGTGGCATTTTGGTATAGCAGCCCAAATGGACTAGGACTGCATAGCCATGCAATGGAACATTGTTCAGGAATTAAAAGGAATGAAGTGAAGTGATACAAGACACAACATGGATAAATCTTGAAAACATTATGCTAAGTGAAAGCAGCCAGACAGAAAAGACCACATATGTATGTTTCTATTTATATGAAATAACCACAGTGGGCAAATCCATAGAGGCACAAGGCCAAGTAGTGGTTGCCAAGGGCTGGGGGAATTGGGAAATAGGGTATGGCTATGAGGTTTCCTTTTAGGGTGATTAATGTTCTGGAACTAGATAATGGTGGTTGTTGTACAACACTGTGAATGACTAAATGTCACGAAACTTAACAACAGAAAATGGCTAAATGATGATTTTATGTTATATGTATTTCACTATAATTTTAAAAAAAACACACACAACTGTTTTTTGGAGGGATGGGGTGGAAGATTTGTTCTACTAAAGGTTTGGAGACATCTTTTTAAACATCATTACATAGTGTGACAAAACTATGAAGGAAAACAGAATTTCCCACATCGTCTATAGTATCCCAGTAACTGAAACAATAATCACCTTGGAGTGCCCACACTACCTACTGTCAAGTCCCATAGTAAGGGTTACCCATACACATGATCTCATTTAATTAACAGTCTGCTGGGAGGACTCTTACAGAGGAAACAACAGAGTCTCTGATAAGTTAGGTAACTTGCCCAACCACGCAGCTGGCAAGAGACGGCTTTCAGGCAAACGCCAGACCTTTCACCTTGGTATTGGAAATGAGCACCCTTTAATAGCTGGGTGTGGTGCCCACCCAGCTACTGCCCAACTCTGGGACCCAGCAGAACTGAGGAACTGCCTAGAAAGATTCAGTAGGGGGCACATCGTAAGCCAGCTTCACGGAGGTCCTGCCCCATTCCTTCAACCACTGCCTTCATCCGCAGCCCTGAGTCAAGGGTGACTAACATGTTTGGTTTTGGCTTCAGAAGGCCAGCCTTTTATTTGACACACTAAGTTCAAACAAACTCTGTAAATTTCCCATGCATGTTAACAACAATTTTATATATATATATATGATTATATATATAATAAATATATCACATAAATATATTTAATACATAATATATGATTATATCATATATAATACATAAATATATAATTTTATATAATTATATAAATATATTATATATAATAAGATATATATATATATATCTTCAATCTATTTAGCTCTTAGTGTTCACATAATCTTAATTTTAAAAGAAGCATGTTATATAATTATAACATGATATAACCAGGACCCAGCTAGTTGGATATTATTTTAAACCTCTGGTTCATTAATAAGTATTCAATCTCCTATGCTTTTCATGGACACATAGTTCTTTAAAAATGAGTATGCTGATGAGCACTGGGTATTATAAGGAAGTGTTGAATCACTAGATTGTACACCTGAAACTAATATTACCTGGTATGTTAACTGGGATTTAAATAAAAACAAAAACAAAGGAGTATGCCAAAGCCATCAACTAAAATCAAGCCAATGAGAAGTATCATGTCAGAAAATAAAATTAAGGTAAGTGTATAGCCAGAGAACTCAATTCGTATGCTGCTTTCATAGAAACCCCCCAAATCTCTGTATTCATACATATTGGATCCAACAATAACTAAGACTAAATAAAACCAAACCAACACCAGCCTCTTCACAAAGTTAGCTTGGCTTGTGGGGCATGACTAATTGGACCCGAAGTTAGAAGCCAATGCAGTCGAGTTCAAAGCTGCCAAGAAAGGTTGTACGAATATATTAATAGTTGGTTTAATAGCATGTTGGCTATTGCTGTTGAAGAAAGAGGACAAAAAAAACCATGATGGGAACCCCAAACGATGAACTTCGTGTGGGGGCAGCCATTGCCATGACAACCGATTCCACAGCAGATCCGGAACGCCAGCAAAGGGTTTCTGTGTGTGTCTGCCAGCATTTTTGTCATGTTTTTAAAAGCTGAGGCTCTGACAGGGAGGGCTCAGGACAAGAGACACCACAAGGGGTGGTCTGTAACATGTGCAGAAGGGTCAGAATGGGATACTCGGGTAAGAGAGAGTCCCAGCAATTCTGAAACTGCCAAATTAGAAACACAATCACCCTGTCCCAGAGGCAACTGATACAAAGGGTCGTCTTTATGGCTTAGCTCCACCAAAGTTCACCTTGGAGGAAAGAGCTACCAGGGCCAGGGCTGGGAGCCAGCCAAACCCCATACTCATTTAAGTTGGTACTTTGAGGTAAGGCCTCTGCACTCACCACAAGCCTCTTTTTCTCCTCCAGGGAAAAGAGAGGGTGAGACTCCAGCCTCTCCCGCATCCATCTCCCAGGGAGTCTGGGATTATCACCTAAGGAAATATATCTTATTTCATCCCCCAGAACCTTCGAGCCTAGCCTCATGAGAAATTCAGTTAAAATCACCAGTTAAAATTCAGTTCTTGGGGCACCTGGGTGGCTCAGTGGGTTAAGCCTCTGCCTTCGGCTCGGGTTGTAGTCTCAGCGTCCTGGGATCGAGCCCCGCATCGGGCTCTCTGCTCAGCGGGGAGCCTGCTTTCCCCTCTCTCTCTGCTTGCCTCTCTGCCTACTTGTAATCTCTATCAAATAAATGAATCAAATTTTTTTTAAAAAATTCAGTTCTTTACAGCATGAAGGGCAAAAGAGGTCAAAATCTGAGAAAAGGAAATACTTAAAACAGGGTAGAATAGAGCGTGAAGGCAACAGAGGCTTGAGACCAAGGTGTCTCAGGAATGAGGGTGTCCTGTGGAATAAGGCAGTTATTGTGTCAATCTTGGAGAACCTAAGGGCTGGCCTGCGGGTCCTCAGAGGGAAGACCCCGACAGGAGTCCCACGATAGAGGACCTTAACAAAGAGGAGCCACACGAAAGGTTGGTGTCTCCTACTCCAACTAGCTGACTTCGCAGTGCCAACCTAGTAAAATGGGGAAGACGGACCCCTTAGGGGTGATGGATAGTGGCCAGGAGAGAAGGCCCCTGCTTCAGGGGTACGGGGACCTGTGAAAGAGCTGCGGGGCCTTCTCCTCTTGCAGGGACCCTTCCATGGAAAACCTCTAACTCAAGGGGTTTGTATAAAATATAATAGTTTTCCTACTCACAAGTTGTGAATAACTTAAGGGCAATCATTTATCCCCCCCCCTTTTTTTTTTTACTGAGCATAACTTCCATATAGTAAAGTGAACAAATCTTAAGCACACAGACAGCTTTATGAAATTTACATCTGCAAATACTGAAATAATCACCACCCAAATAAAAAAAATAGAACACCTGCAGCCTCCTCAGAAGGTTCTTCCACCACTTGGCCATTGATCTGACAGGTAGGGGGGCCAATCCTCCTGCTGAATGCTGTGGTACTTGCCCCAAGTAAACCTGTCAGGTAGTCTGGGGACTACCTGTCTGTGCCCTGGAGAGAGACAGCTGGAACTTCCCAAACTCACGGGAGCAGGTTGTAGGACGGCTCTTGTGCCTTCTGCCTGATACAAACGTTTAATGCATGACAGAAGTCAGCGTGGGATCTGCTTTCATTTCAACGAACCAGCTGGTAGCCAAATCCAACAGGGATGAGAAGCTCAGTGCACTTAAGTCAATTGAAAAATGCCCTTCTTGGGGGTGCCTGGGTGGCTCAGTCATTAAGCGTGCTGACCTAGTAAAAGCCGAGGCTCTGACAGGGAGTGTCGGCCTTCATCTCAGGTCATGATCCCAGGGTCCTGGGATCGAGCCCCACATCAGGCTCCCTACTCAGTGGGGAGCCTGCTTCTCCCTCTCCTGCTCCCTATGCTTGTGCTCTCTCTCTGTCAAATAAATAAACGAAATCTTTTTAAAAATAAATAATTAATTAAAAATGTGCTTCTGCAATGAGCTAGGTCCTCTCTCATCATTGCTACTCACCTGGGAAGCTGGTGGGTCAGGAAATGGTGTTCCCACTACAAGTCCAATGCATGAGACGTGCAAGCGTGGAACATCCAGTAGGGAAAAGAGAACTCTGACTTCTACCAAGAATCGGGAAGAACAAATGATCAAGGCACTGCCAAGTTTTTTGGTCACAAAGGCTGATTTTAAGACTTATTCTGGCCATTTTCACTTTAAAAAGAACATAGAGTTTGGGCAAAGATGCAAAGGAGATACATAGACCAAGATGTATGTGACTCAGACCAAGATGTATGTGACTTCCTTGGCTATCCAAGGAAGCAACCCTGTGACTCAGACCTAAGTTTGCATTTAGTGCTTTCTAATTACAAACTCTATGCACACCTTGACATGTGTGAATACTTCCGTGATCTTTAGGGGTTTTATGTAGGAAATGGGGCATCTTGAGGATTAGATGAAAAATGAGGACAAGGTGTCTGGGGTGGATAGAATAGACACTCAACAGATGTCAGTTCAGTTTCTTCCTCTCCTGGCTTCCTGGAAGTGGCACACACAGCACCAAGTAAGATCCCATACTCTCCTGGCAACCAAAAACAAATAAGGATTCTGCAGAATTTTAAAACATATTAACATTTCCCCAAATCTGTATCACAAATGTGAACAGATTTTTAAACCATCAAACCAGCATGCTTACTTTGAATAAGACACAAATGCAAAAAGATAAAAGTCACATTATTCGTCACCATTGGCTATCCAAGGAAGCAACTCAATATTAACTAGTTGGGTTTGAAACAATGACCTATAACACAGGTAGTTATTATTCTATTAGGCCTGGCGGTCTGTACACACACACGGTCATGTTTGGCCAAGAAACAAGGTTCTCCTTCTATCCTTGAAAACAATTTGCACGAAGACCAGATGGCATATAGTTCCAGTTAGTTTAAAATCTCCCAGTAAAATATATAGAAGAATTATGTCCCAAATTAACACCAAAAAAAATTCGTAATGGAATATCCACTTTTGGTCTTCCAGTCTTCTTTGGTAAAAGAAAATTATTCAAATCCTGGATGTGCATCTTTTTAGAAATGATGCCTGCTGAAACTCCTTAATTTCCAAGATGTTACATGACCAACAGTACACCTCTGGTCATTTGGCTCTAAGATCCATAAATTGATCAGAGGTTTCTGGAAGGAAGTTTCTAGCCACAATGCCCTCAAATGGCTGATCTTGGACCTCTGTGTGTCATGCTGGTCAATCTGCTGTAACAACCTGGACGGCTGGCTTGATCCAGGGACGGTGCTGACTGTTCGTTGGGGGTGGTGAATCCCGAGACTCACAGCCAAACTCGTCTCCAAAGAAGTCTGTTCTAGACGGTGTTTCATTTAGGGTTGAAATCTATCTCACTAGGAGGAGACTATTCCCAGACCTGCCCTCTGTTGTGACAGAGGGCAAGATTAACAATTTCCATCAGCTCCTGTACTGGAACTACTACTGCTCCCCATCCCACCCGGAAAACCTTTTCTTTTCCAGACCAGTCACATTTTCATCTGCTGTGTCTCATGTGACCCTAATGATCACAGCCACCCAACTCTGAACACACATTAATTTGTCTGTGCTTCCCCGCAGAGGGTGCCTAGACCTCAAGACCAGCTCCAGGTATGATCTGGCTAGAGCGGGAAGGACAGGCACACCAGCCTCCCTGGCCACGTACACGCCACAGCTACGACCACGACCTACACTTGCCTGAGCTCTAGGGACACCCACACCTCTTTCTAGCACACACCATCCCCACCATTCCCTAGGACTCCAATGCGGTAGGAGCTGTGGAGAAGCTGGGCTCTTCTCTCAGGAAAGGACTCCTTTCCTTCCTTTGGCTGAAATTTGGGACTTGCCTATTATTTTTTATTACTGTATTTCCTCACATTAGTTTTGACCCCTGATTCCAGTCTGTCAGGACATTTCTGTGGACCAGTTGCCATTCAGTGGTCTCGGCCAGCTTTTTCTTTGTGGGAGCATTCGCAGACTGTCTAGGCATGTGTATATGTGCTGCCGAAGCGAGCACCTGTCTAGGCATGTGGATTCTGTCCTCACCTAACAGATGTTACCGGCAGATTTCCTAAGAAGAGCACCAAAGGTACTGAAATCCTCTCCATAGGCTGATGCTAATTTATCCCTTCATTGGCCTTTCTGGGTTCAAAGTTGCCAACCCACCCACAGTCAATCCCAACTGTATAGCCAAGTCCAATTTCCCAAAGCGTCCAGATCCACCTTCTTCCCATCTCCAGGGTCTTTTTTAAAATGCGGATTTTGGAAGCTCCACTTTAGACGGATTGAATCAGAATATCTGGGGATGGGCCTAACATCCTGTACACGTGACACAGTTTCTATGGGATTTTGTGTGTGACGGAGCTGGTCGTTCTTAACCCTGCTTTTCTGACCCCAAGCAGATCCTCCTCTCTGTGTATCTGTGATATAACAAGTAGGTAGAAAGCCAAAGCTCTTTTATTATCCTAGGCCTGTGCTTTGCAAAAGGTGGTGCTCAGGCCAGCAGTGCCAACATCATCTTGTTAGAAACGTTTGCTAGAAACACAAGTTCTCAGAGCCTGCCAAAGCCCACAGAGCAGGGGCTGAGGGTGGGACCCAGAAATGTGTTTTTAGGAAGTTCTCCACAAGTTTAAGTATCACTGCCCGAGGTTAAGACTCTTCTCCCCATGGAATCTTGAGGCTTCTGGGATATATTTGTCAGAAATAGACCCTGAGCTCTCCTCTGAGGAAGATTCTGTCCTGCTGCCTAACGATGCCTTTAAGCCAGGCCTGGCAAATACCAAATCCACGTGGTTCTGGTCCCCACTCCCATGCTGAATCACCACGGCAACCTCCAGAAAACTAAAAGACATTAGTGGGACAGACAGATCCCACCCTACACAGGCCTGTGTGGACATGGTAGGGTCAGTGGAGGTCCAGGCATTCCCTTTTCCTGATCAGGGGCCTTCATTTCATGAGACATTAAGTGCAGTCTGATCAAGAGAGTTACCCTATCTGGATCTGTCCTTGATCCTCAACACAAAGTGTCCTCCCTGGAAGCTCTCGCCAAGTATCATAAGCTTGAATGTTGCACTGTCCAGACTCTGGAGAGCGGTGGATCTCAACTCGGACTGCACATTAGATTTATATGGGGAGCTTTGAAAAATGCTGGGGACCAGGCCCTGCCCATGATCTAGTGTGTTGGACTTTGTGGTCGGGCCAGGCTTTGAACTTCCTGAGACCTCCACAGGTGACTCTGATGGGGATCCTGGGCTGAGGGGCATCAGTAATGATTTAAAAGGGTAACTTAAAAAAAAAAAAAAAAAGATTTGATTGATTGATTTATTTGAGAGAGAGAGAGAGAGAGAGCGAGCACAAGCAGAGAGAGCAACAGAGGGAGAGGGAGAAGCAGACTGCCTGCTGAGCAGGGAGCCCGATGCGGGGGTCAATCCCAGGACACTGGGATCATGACCTGAGTCAAAGGCAGATGCTTAATGACTGAGCCCCCCAGGCACCCCTATAAAGGTAACACAATGCATGCACATAGCTCAAGCTAGGTCATTTGATGGAGGAGCTGGCCCAATGGCATTGTTTTCACCTCTGATGAACCGCTTTGCCTGCACTGCCCTCTGGGTTGTGCCCTTTGCCTACAATGCAAGTGATCATACATACAAAAATAAACCACCAACTCACTTGATGATATCGGGAGGTTTTATAGAGTGGTATAATAATTAAAGTCACGAGGGGCGCCTGGTGGCTCAGCTGTTGGGTATCTGCCTTCGGCTTGAGTCGTGGTCCTAGGGTCCTGGGATCCAATCCCGCACTGGGCTCCCCACTCGACAGGAAGCCAGCTTCTCCCTCTCCCACTCCCCCTGCTTGTGTTCTCTCTCTCACTGTGTCTCTCTCTGTCAAATAAATAAAATCTTTTAAGAAAATAATAAAATAATTAAGGCCATGGGCTCTGGATTCAAACTGCCTGGGTCCAAAGCCAGCCTTACTAAGTGGCTTTCAGCAAATATTTAGCTTCTCTAGATCCTCTGTATTTCGTGTGACAAATGGAAATAATGAAAGGGTCTCCCCCATAGGGGTTGTTGAGGTGATTAGATGGGTTGATGCATATAAAAGCCTATGAAAGGTGGACAGGGCCGTCATCACTTGATGAGCTAGCCAGTGTACGATGCTATCTATGGTCACTCTGGTGTACAACATCACCATGGCTGCTCTGCTCTTGGAATCAGAAAAATAAAAAGGATATGTACAGGGGGGCCCAGATGCTCAGTGGGTTAAAGCCTCTGCCTTTGGCTCAGGTCACAATCCTAGAGTCCTGGGATCGAGCCCTGCATCAGGCTCTCTGCTCAGCCGGGAGTCTGCTCTCTCTCTGCCTACCTCTCTGCCTACTTGTGATCTGTCAAATAAATAAATAAAAATCTTTTTTTTTAAAAAAAGGATATGTGCAAATATCCACATTCTTACCACCCAGCATCAACAGGTTTCCATCGTGTTCACACAATATTCTATATCTACTATTTTTCTGGCTTTTAAAAACTTGAGTCAAATAAATAGGATCATACCATACATTTCTTCCTGCAGCTGGCTGATTCGCTCACAACTATTACACATACACTGTAGCTCATTCGTGCTCACAGTTTCGTGGTATGACGATGCCTTGTTTAACTTATTCTTCCTTTAGTTCGTCTCTGATTCTTTGCTTTTAAAAACAGAGCTGCAGGTCTGCTCCTTGTGAGGCTGTGGCATCATTTTCTAAAATAAGTGGAATGACTCTATGCTAAGGTAAGGCTTTGCTGGATAGTCCAAATTCCTCTTCAAAATGGCCACATCAACTTGGACAAGGATTTCTTTAAAGGACCTTGAAAATGAAATAGCCGGGTCTCAGGATCAGAGTGTCATTCCTAAATGACTGGCTTGTTCTCAGCTTTTGGACCAGGGAATTTATTTATTTTTTTAAAGACTTTATTTATTTATTTGAGAGACAGAGATCACAAGTAGGCAGAGAGGTAGGAAGCAGGCTCCCTGCTGTGCAGAAAGCCCGATGCGGGACTCAATCCCAGGAACCTCAGATCATGACCCAAGCCAAAGGCAGAGGCTTTACCCCCACTGAGCCACCCAGGCACCCCTTGACCAGGGAATTTATATATGAGACCATATCCCTCTTTGTTTGGGGTGCGCAGAGGGACAGAGAACCACCGTGGTGAAGATGAGCTTACCTTTACTGCCATTGTGCTCGAATTCTCTCAACTACCCACCTATTTGCCTGGATTGTGTGCATATTCTTGGGAACCACCTCAAATACTTTGTGAAATAAGACATTTCAATAAAAAATGTGTTTTTTTAGCTAGAAAGTTATGTGAACTGCTCTTGGCAAGATGTCCTGAGAGTGGGCAGTTTTCTCCTCAGCTCGCCGGGATGCCCCCATGCTGTCTCGTCGGGGAGCCCCAGCCTCAACCTGACCATCCAAATGCCTCTGAGATGCTGAGAACAAGTGAGAGTGGGAGGGACAGACAGACAAAGAGTTCACAGAATCAGAGAGTAGCCTATCAAAGGTACCTGTGGTGAAGAAAGGCAAAGGACAGGACAACTGGGGAAGATCCTAGTGGCCACAGCTGCTCACACTAGCCTTTCCGAGTGTACAGATGGACGGCTCCAAGCTGGCAGGCTTCCTAGGACGGAGCACTTGCATGCAAATATGGAGACGGAGGTAGAGGTAGTTTCCAAATGATGATTATTTTTCGTCCAAGTGATTATTGTTAAAATTCCATGTCATACACCTACATGAATCCTATCCTTCACCAGAAGAGAAGCTCTTGACTCAGACCTTAGTTTCACAAGGCTATCACAAGATGGCTACGTTAGCGGATACTTCAAACACACTTTGAGAAGTCTGACATCCTTCTCAAAAAACGGGAAAGGAGCATGCTCCCAGAAACCCTCTTGTCTGGCAATACCAGTGGGCCACCCTGATGCCCAGGGCTTTGCCCCCATGCAGAGCCCCTAGTCCTGGGCTCCACTCTTGGCACTTACCCCTCCCCCCATGTCCCCAATTGCCGACTTCCCTCAAGAGAGTGCCTTTTGCTGCTGGTGTGACTTCATCAGGCTGTGTCCTCCTCAGCAGTTCCATATTCTCACCATTCTCCCCCCCATGGTTCCCAAGGTTGTAGATCTCAATTATCGTTCCATCCTCGCTCTCTCAGGACAAGTTCCTGAGCTGTGGACGACCCGGTCGACTGGTAGAAATAAGGTCTACTCTATCAGTGATCTTCCTAATTCTTGATTCATTTTTTTACGATCTGGTAACCTAACCACCACAAGGGCAAACTAGAATAATCCAGCCTGTTTTAGGTAAACCCAAACGAACTCCTTTACTTTCTTGCATTCTTTTTTTTTAAGATTTTGTTGATTTGAGAGAGAGAGACAGTGAGAGACAGCATGAGAGGGGAGAAAGTCAGAGGGAGAAGCAGACTCCTGGTGGAGCTGGGAGCCCGATGTGGGACTCAATACCGGGACTCCAGGACCCTGACCTGAGCCAAAGGCGGTTGCCCAACCAACTGAGCCACCCAGGCACCCAAACCAACTCCTTTTCTAATTGTAAACTGTTCACCTGATTCGTAATACTACGTGAAAGAATTCTGCAATGGATGGACAGAACTGATCAGCGTGCATTTGGGACTCTTAGCCCTGGGTGCTTGTGGGAATGTCCCAAGGGGTGGTGGAATGTCCTTACAGCCCTTCCATCAGAAATTTAGGGGTAGGACGTGGGCAGCAACAGTTTAGTAAAAGCTCTCCAGTATGATTCCAATGTGCAGCCAGGACTGAGAAGCCCTGTTCTAGAGTTTTCAGAAATTTCCTTTCTCTTTCTATAATAATCTTGACAGCATCTACCCACTGGGAACCCACCACATCCTCTTTCATACAGCACAGCTTGCTCTCAGAGGCTCTGTGAAGACTGGAGGAACTCAGTCCCCTGGTGTGTTTTGGTCTGAACGGACACCCCGAACTCATCTCCCAGAGCGAGGTACATGTTTCCTACTCCCTTCCCCTGTCTTGGGTTTCAATTTCCTCTTGTGTGTATTCAAGTCTTTTCAGCTGGTGCTTCCCCTTTAGAAAATAGATTAAGAGGGGGAAGAAAAAGTGCAATTGGAATAATTCTTCTCACTCCTGATGTTTTGTTAAGAGAAAGTTTCCACACCAGAACCTTACTTTCATTTGTTCACCTGGCTCTGGATATATGTTTGAAAAGCTGTTTTGAAGCTTTCCAGTATTTTTTTTGAAAGCCTCAGCTCATTCCTGACGTGAGTTATGCAGACTTTATTCCAGCACGTGTGACACTCTTAGTTCGTTCCTCTTCCATGGGTGGCATGCTGGCTCCTCTTCTTATCTCCCAGGCACACAGGCATTTTATTAAAGTTTTGTCCTTCATCTGCTTTTTTCTCGGAACTTTAGCTTTTTGTCATCTTACCCATGCCCCTGATTTCAGTAAAGCAGCTGTCTACCCATTTTGCGATCTTCACCCTAATCTAGACCACAGCCTGGATTTATCACTGGAACATGAAGTCTACTGCTTACTTCAAGTGCAAACTCATCACTCCTGCATGGGGATACCTGGGTTGAGCTCCCTGACTCCAAGACACTCACTGTCTCCTGGTCCACCCCAAGCCCCCTGCCCAGATCTCTCAATACTGTAGATTCCAACTCTGACCTGACACTCACCTCAGCACCGGCAACCAGTTTCCCATTCTTCCGTCGCCATAAGCACCCGTCCGCCCTACACCTCTGCTGAGGGTGTCTCCCATCACATCAATCCACCTTACTTTCCCTTGCCCAACTCACCTTCACCAAAAGATTCCAGTGTCTCTCCTCAGCTCAAAATTCCCACTGGTCTTGGAACTAGGTTAAAAACCCCAAGCCCTTCATATTTCGGTTAAATTTAGCTGGCTCTGGACTTCAGCTCTACCTACTATTCACTGTGTGTTACAAAGCTTCTGAATTGTGTCTCATCCGAAAAGAGAATGAATGATAGTATTAAGCTTTTGTGAAGAAAGACTGAAATAATGCATGGAAAGCACTTGACACAGTACCTGGCACATGTCACTCCATTATACTTTGGCTGTTACCACTCATACCTCATCTCCAAAAGCTCACATAGCACACCCTGTGTTCTAGCAGATAGAAACACCTGCAACTAACCCACTCTGACTGATTCTGGCTAGTTTCCCTCTGTGAAACACCCTAGGAAGCACGTTCTCGCCTCCTTCTGTGGGAATGTCCTCCACCCTCCAAAGAGCACTTCAAATGTCATCTTCTCCATTAAACCTTTTCTGAAACCACACCCACCTCCAGTTTGGGTCTCTTTTGAACCCCTGCTGTACTTTCGTGTTCTCTGAAAGCCTGTCTTCTGTTTCCTGTAGTGATTCACTCTTCACACACTGACCACTAGGTGTTAGGTCTACATCTAATGGGGGACTGCATTTTTCCTCATCTTTACATTCTATGGGAAAGCAAACTTAACCAAGACTGGTAGCAATAGTAACAATAATAATTGTGATTGCTGAGCCACACTGATGGGAGTTTCAGAACATTCTAACCATCCCTTCTTTTTGAGGTCTCCTTCCCATGCTGTCTTTGGCCTCAAGAGAGCTCATTTCTCTCTTTCATCCCGATGGTTGAAATGTTTCTAGAGTACATGGCTATGCCCACAGCATGCTTCTTCAGGGATTTCACCTCCTGGCTCCTGTCACTTTATAGCACTGGCCAACACATCTTTGTTGGATCAGAAAGAAATCCAGAGATGTCAACCCCTGTGTTATTTTCTCAGTCTTAAAAATTAAATGATTGGCAAAACAAGCCAAGAGTTGATCAGAAATGAGCAGAACGAGATTTGTGGTGCTTCCATCAGTACCTCTGGCAGCTGCCCTAGACTTACAGTCTAGGAGAGAAAGACAAGATCCATAACCTCTGTCCCGCAATCCATAATATTGATCCCACTGCAGCAGCGCTTCTGTGGCTTTTCCCCCTCTTCCCCAGTGATTCACCCTCAAGGTCTGGATCTTCATAGGTCTGCTTCATTAAAACAAAATACGCCCTTCTAGAATCATATTTTAGCCATGAGAACAACCCTCACCTTCTAGGTGAGATGATCAGACGATTGTATCTACATATCTATGCCCATGTGTTCATGGCTCGTGTCTACTTTGCTTGAACCTCATAGGCTGCACTAAGGTGGACGGTACATAACCACCTCACTTCCCAGGGGTCTACGTGAATTACTACTGAAGTTCTCCTCTGTTAGTGCTCTTACCTTTGTGATGCCTACCGTGCTCTATCCAATCAGGTCTTAACATTTCTTCCTTGCCATTACACTTCAGTCAAACTCTCTTGACCAGATTGGTGAAATTCTTGCCAAACATGCTTGTTTACAAAGATGCCAAGAGGCTGCCCCACAAACCAAACCCATTTGTCAACACGCCCTGTGTTATGGTTAGATGTCCACTTTCCACAACCCCTTCCAACTCCTGGCTCCCTTCCCCAGAAACGTAGAAACATGACATGGTCTGTTGGAGCCCTTCGGTGTCCTACCATGACTTTATAGCATGAGAAATACATCTGAGGTTCCTTTTAATAGTTTAATGTATTTTTAACCAAACCAATCAAGAGGGGTGATAGTTGGTAGATCTCATATTTTGGCAGATTATTACGCATCCCCTGGCTTACGGTTCACTGATAGCCATTCTCCGTTCCTTTCCTAAGAGAACTCTTAAGTTATAGTTGGGCACAAGGTAATCTAATTAGAAGCTACATTTCCAGTCATCGATGCAGCATCACGGCGGGGTGGGGAAAGGGGTTATGACCAAGTTCTGCCAGTGAGGTGCCGAAAACAATGTGCTAACAAGAGATAAACACTTGTTCTCTGTCCTCTTCTAAGGGCTGAGAGACAGGGACGACAGGAACCAGAAATGAAAGCCATTGGTTGAAGAGAATAGTGTTACCATGCCCACTCAAGGATCACTGCATTTAGATAGTTATATAAGGCAAAAATAAACTTCAATCTTGTTAAAACCACCTAATTTGGGTGTCTGTCAGTTACAGAGCTGGAGTGCCAATACCGTATGCCCTAAGAAGGCAGCATGACTTAAACTTAGGAGTCCTGGTAACTTCTGTACCCCTCCACAGGAGGGCGTCACCCACCCCTCCCCTAGTCAGCATCCTGGGCCAGAAACAAGCCCCTGAAAAACTGGCAGTGAGAATCCTCACCACTCGACAAAGTTCAGAAAGCTACTATTTTCCAGTTCTCAGGGCATATTCTGCTGAAACAATCCCATATTCTTTAGCAGGCTTTTCCTAAAGATCTGTTCCTTTAAGCACGATCACTTTCTCCAGCAGGACAGCCCCCCTCATGTTGCATCTGTCACTCACAGGGCCCTAAAAACCACTAAGGAACAGGATGACCGAGTGTTCTGATTGCAGAAGGAGGAGTCCACAGGTCAATTCCTCCAGGCCTGACCCTCAAAACCAGCAACGGGCTGGATTTCCCCCCTCCTGCCATTTCGCCACTCTGACTAGCCCTGCCATTTCTCAAGAGGGAGAAAGTGATTATGAAAACACAAGAAGCCAAAGGAGAATGAAAGGCTACCCTGATGAAAACTGAGCTCAGGATACATCTATACAGTACCTACTAGGCATCCAGGGCTAACCCATAAAGGATGGATGGAAACTAAGTGACCAAAGCTTAACGCAAGGAAGAAACCACTCTGATCAAGGAAATAAGCGGCGTGTAGATGAAGCCAGACAGAACCCAGTTCACCATGGGCCATCTAGTCGGGGTTATGGGCAGTCACAGGGAAGAGCTCAATGGGGCTGGATTTGTGAGCAAAAGCTTGAAAGTCTGTGGGGAGAAACTCCCCAGGGGAGTTTCCTGCGGCCAGGCTTGAGAAATATTGTTGCAGGACAGGATCCCCCTAGGGAGCTTCTACAAAATACCAGTCTGGCCCCACTCCAAACCCATTCATCGAGGAGCTCCAGGTTGAGGCCTGGGCCCCTGGGGGGTGGGGGAGGCATTGGAAAGCTCCCCAGGTGATTCTGATGCACCTTGAGGGTTGAGAACCACTGCCCTAAATCTGGCCTCCAGGAATGACAGCAAGACTTACTCCACAGAAAACCGCCTTCTTTTATTTTGGCATTAAATTTCATTTTAGTATCTAACGCCAGACCTACGTCTCCTGCATCTAATTTATAGCAAATTAAAATGCAAAGCAGGATGTGACTTAGCAGTTTAAAGGGTAAGAAGAGAGCGCGCCACCCAAGAACTTAAAATAACATCTTGTGGTTTGAATTTTATCAGTGGGTGTTGTTATCCAACTGTAACTGACAACTGCTGGCGGAAGCAGGGTAGAGTTTTAACAAGTGGCAACCACAGGCTGCCTTGCAGTACTTATCTAAAAAGGCGATCGACCGAGTCACTGTGAAACATAAATGCAAATTTTTAAAAAACTTCTCTATCATCTGTAAAAATCTACTAATTGTCTTTTCAGAAATGTAAACAGGAAGCTAAATATAAACATGAACAATGGTCCCTAAGAGCCACCTGAACCTTCTCAAGTAACAAGAAACTAAATACCAGGGGCTGATGTATCAGATGGGCACACTTGAAGTTCGTCTGGGCATCTAACTAAAAATAACCTGAGGAGGAAGAAACTAAGCTGATAAAAAAAAATTCTATCAAATGAATTTCTCTACATACAGTTTGGGGGCGTCCTTCCAAAACTGCAGGGGCGGTAATAAGCAAGGCGTTTTAAAAGGCTCTAAGGAAAGCAAGAATTCACTAATTCGGTGAATGCAGGTGGGGAGAGAAAGCAATACAGGAAGTTTTACTCCTCAGGGAAGGGCTGAGAAAATGAACACACAACACTTTTAAACTGTGCAAGTGGAACAAAATTATAAGGAGAATTGGATGGAAAAGGCAGAGAGAAGAGATTTTTTAAAACTGGGGTGGATGTAAGGAGACGAGAGCTAAAAAGGGAACAAAAACGTAAAAGCACCTGTCTCTGTAACTCATGCCAACAACGCCGGGGTATTTTTTCTCTCCAGGAGTGACTACACCAGAAACAACTGGAAGGCCGGGTCTTATTCTTTCTTGGTTCTATTTTTTACATCGCCTACAATGGGCACAGAACCCGGCGTGTGACATGTTATTTATCAAATGGATGACCCATGTGTCCTCGCCCCCTTACACTAGCTACTAGATTTCTGCTAGAATCGATTTTAATCTAGAAACTGAAGAAGAAATATTCTCATTTATCTGTCCCCATTTATCAAATGTGATCATGTTAAGTCTGGATGGATCCTGTTTGGAAGTTTGTGTCTTCTGAGGGCACTATAAAATTAATAAGCAATAGAAATTACAAGAAACCCAAAGTCAGAATGTGAGATGAAAATAATGTATCAAAACTCCTGCTGGATTCCATCAGATACATTTTTTAAAAAATGAGGGTCAGCAGCCAGACCCCTGCTCTTCACTTGGAATTCCCCAATGGACTGCAGACCTAGGCTGAGTCAGGGAGGTGAACACACTGGAGGGGTTTCAAATGACCTGTTTTGTATTCAGATGGCATCTCTCATCAAAGAAGTCCCAGTGTTATGCAAATGGCAACCCCCCACCCTCATACCCACAAGCCGCTCCAGCACAGAGCAGTGACAATCCTCTCCTGGAAAGGCAACGTGCCCCAGTTTCTAGACACAGGTCAGATCTCAAGGCTTATATTTATGGCTTAAAGAGAGCTGATGCCAATTCTGATTCATCATTACCAATGTAGAAGACAGTTTTCAAAGATGACGACACCAATATACACCTCATCCCCAAACACTCCCCACTGTTTCCTTCCCTTGGACCTGACTGAACTTGTCATTATGGCCAAGGTGACCCCCTCTCCGTGTGACTTCCAAGGCTACCTTAGAAACAGGAACACAGCTTCCGTCTGATGCTGTGTCTCTCAGGATGCTCCATCTTCAACTAAGCCATCGTGATGTGAGGAAGCCCAGACTGGGCAGTGCAGAAGGAACACTTGGAGGGGTTCGTTTCTAAAAGAACTGAGGCCACACCCCACACCAGCCAAACACCGCCACTAACTCTCAGGCACGTGAGTGAGTCTTTAGAGGATCCCCCTGCCAGCCTTCTCACATCCCAGCCAACTCTGAGTGGAGCAGACTCTAGCTTCCCCCCAACCCCCAATCCTATTCACATCACAGATTTGAGGGCTAAATAAAATATTCATGTCTTAACTTACCAAGTTTTGGGGTTGTTTGCTACACAGATTCACATCATCATAGCACTAGGCCTGGAAGCCTTAGCAGACCCTACTCTGGGTGGGAAGCGTAGGAACATGGGATCAAAAGGACAGTTCAATCAGCAGTAATACCCCCTTCTCTTAACTCTCAGGCCAGCAGGCTCCTCCTACCAGAGTATCGTGCTCCTGTCACATATGTCAGACTTGGTAGCAGGCCTCTTGGTCAACAAAGCGAGACCTGCCTTAGAAAGTCATGGACATGAAGCACACAGTAGAGCATGTGGGTCAGTCAGCTGATCGAGGTGGCTGTGTACCTGATGGTCACAGACTACAAAAGGGACAATGGAATCTAAAACGGGAAATATGAGAAGGCAAACAAACCCTTAAGAACCATTTAAACATACATTTTAGCACAGACCACAGAATTTCTCACTCATCATTTGGCATTTATCAGTTGCTTAGGCTGGGAGTGAGTTCTCAGCTTTCCACAGAAACATTCCTACTGAGGTCACAAGGTCAATCATGGGAGTACAACTAGGGCAGAACCAGGACCATACTCTCCATCAAGAACATACACCCAGAGTCAAAGAGGGAATTGAAGTAAAAGTCCGGGACAGATACATTTCTGAAGAGCAGTTTTGTTGTTAAATTAAAGGGTCAAGTGGCATCTAGGTGGCTCAGTCAGTGGGGCATCTGACTCATGGCTTTGGCTCAGGTCATGAGATAGGGTCCCACATCGGGCTTCACGCTCAGCAGGAAGTCTGCTCGAGTTTCCCTCCTTCTTCCTCTCCCCTTCTCTCTCTCTCTCTCTCTCTCTCATGGGTAAATAAATCTTTAAAAAAAAAAAAAAAGAGTCAAAATCCCAAGTCCCATTGAATCCTTCAGTAAGAACACTAGTTAGCTCTTGGGCCTTGGCCATACCATTGCCTACTTGACCCTCAGTGCAAAGATCTAACCTGGGCCACACACAGGATTCCCAGCAGCCTATTTAAGCTTAGAGACCAGAGGGTGCCAACAAGGCAATAAAGAGAGCAGTCCCTCATCATCTGAGTTGGAGCCAAAGAATGATTGAAAGCAGAGAGATGGAGAGGAAAAAGCCAGAAGATTAACTCATGCAGACTGTAATGAGCCCTAACCATGACCTCATGACACCATGACCAGCACAGAAACTGGAGGTAGCCGATAGAATCTTCAGCGCTGTCTGATACCAAGGCCTCTTCACCCCAGGTGGTGGCTGTTGAGTCCTTGAATGTGGCCGGTGCAACTAAGAAACTGAATTTTAAATTTTATTTAACTTTAAGTAATTTAAATATACATAGTCCCTTGTGGCTGGTAGCTGCCATTAGACAACACAGCTTTACCACACCATCCTAAACCCCTGATTTCCTCCCAGCTTTTCTCTGGCACGAAGTGAGAACACCTTCAGGACATCGCCACCTCTGAAATCTTCCAGGTGTGTTCTCACCCCTACCAACTAGAAAAACTCAATGGCTGGTGTGCAGCTGCGTCACCATAAAGGATGATGCCAAAATGTAAACGTAGTAACTCACCTGGGCCACTTTCTTTCCCATTCCCTCCACCGTTTGAGAATGAATTACAGGGAGAGACAAGCTAGTAGTTTTCTGCATAAGGTCAGCGGGGAATTTTAGTAATAAGCCCAACCTACACTAACAGGTACCTTAAACTATTTCAGAATGGAGATAGCTTCTTTAAAAGGATCAGATCCTCCAACTCATAACCCATTAGGAATGTTATAAAAAGATGTGTAAAGGTCATGTGTCATTTAGGAATGGCTTATAATGGCTGCTTAGTTTTAAGACAATAGTTAGTGATAGGCAAAGATCATATTTTGCAACAGAAAGATGTTAGCCCACACAATTATCAGATGTTAATTTTTTTGGTAGATGAAAATATTTACCATTTTCTACTATCTTCAGAAGGCAACAAAATCCACTCTTGGCCAGCCAGGTGCCTTTTCACAGAGAGTGGGGAGGGAAGGCGAGAAGCCTTTTAAGGGGGTTCCTGCACTGTTTACAAAGTCCTAGAAACAGCTCCACAAAGCTGCTGGGGAACTGTCATTCAGCCTACCGTAAAGTTATAGATTTGGCAAGGAAATGAGAAGTTAATGGAGAAAACAGCCAGTCTCCCCGGTTCTTAATATTCAAGTGTTTTCATAATCCGACATCTGATTTACCAACTTAATTTACCACTGCCCAGTATAATAACCTCTTCTGCTTGCCTGAACCAATGTCTGTTTGCCTCCAATTCCTTAAAGTTCCCAATTCATGACAGGTGTTCTCATAAATTGCTAGTAGACTCTGACACCTCTTTAGAAGACAATGTGGGCCATAGCAAGGTTGTGTTTCAAAACTAAAGGCAATAGGCAACCGCTTCCAAAAATAAACCCACTCAGAAAACATGGCATCCAAACACCCTTTTCCAACGAATCTTAAAGACAATGAGCCCCCCCCACACGTTAAATGACCAAGAATGACCAAGCCATGGAGAAAGACCAATGGTTAACAGTGCATTGATTATGACTGAAGCAGTCAGGGAATAACCAGGGGAATTATGACTACTGGGGTCAAAAGTATAAATCCTAACAAAGTAAAAATAAAACAAGTGAATACCATCTGAAACCAGGGTAGGGATGCTGGGCAAAAGCGACAGATTGTTTATCATACTATTAGTGCATGCGCAAATCATTCTGACTCCCAAACCTGCTGGAGGTGCTCATCTCTCTTCTGCACTTGGAGAACTAACCCTCTTCAGATAAAAGATGACTTTTCAGAAGATTGGCAATTTATTTTCCTTTTGTTAAATTCAAGTAAGATCAACTAGAATATTTTACTTTTAAAACTCCGTTTAGGGGTACCTGGGTGACTCAGTCAGTTAAGCACCTGCCTTCAACTCAGGTCATGATCCTAGAGTCCAAGGACCCAGCCTTGTGTCAGGCTCCCTGGTCAGTGGGGAGTCTGCTTCTCCCTCTCCCTCCACTCCTCTACCACTTGTGCTTGCTTGCTCTCTCTCTCTCAAACAGATAAAATCTTAAAAAAAAAAAAAAAGAAGAAATAAAAAATAAAACTCCATTTAGTATGAGTTCAATCTTACACAATTATTTCTGCCTGTCATTTATCTGTCCATCCCTCTGTCCATCTCTCTCACTACAGGTATAGAGGCAAGCCTGAAATAAAGGCCAACACTGGTTATTTTCTGGTTGAGGTTTTGGGGGTAATATTTTAATTTCTCCTTTGACCTTTTTTTGTTTTGCTTGATTTTTAAACATAAGGAACACATGTCACTGATATAAAAATGAAAAAGCAATTACTTTCTGACTTGAATAGTTCATTGTCCTCAAATGGTCACCTGATCCGGCTTTACCTACTTCCCCCAACTTCACCAACCTCGGATTCGGACTCAGATACCCCCAGCCCATCCTCTGCGTTCTCTGATTCTTCTTTCTTTCTGGCTTTTGTCTCCCTTGTTGGAAACACGTTAGGATCCCGGAGAGAGAATCTGCCTGCATCAGGCCTCCCAACAGGGTGAGGTGGCCACCCTTCCAGAACAGAGTTAAGACCAGCCATGGTGCTGGGGTCTATAGACTGGAGGTGTGAATGGAAACTACTGACACCGAGCACCCACCTGCGAGGCTTCTCCACCACAGCGGTGACACATCAGGCCACTGCGCTCGCTGGACGTGAAGGCAGCTCGAGCACCAAGTCCCCTTCTGACTCTCTCTCTACTCTCCCCACAACACTCACCCCCCTCTTTAAAGAAAGTTCAAGAAACAGACTGTATGGGACTTGGAAACAAGGAGTGTTTGGGAGGAAGGAGGGCATCTGGAAGAACTAGGAGGGGAAGAGAGGAGCCTGTATCACACTGTTCTAGCCAAGAACTCCAGGAATGCGTTCCAGCCATAACATGCCTATCTGACAACTCAGAACAAAGTAGCCTCCGAGCTCTGTTTATTTCACAGAAGTCAGTGGCCTTCTCCTGCTTCTTCCTGTCCTTTATTTTAAGGAGTACATATCAGAGTAAAAGCTGCAAGTATCAAATTTTGTAAATTCATTAGATCAGAGATTATCAGGCCCTACACAAACCAAGCTATACACATAACAGATTAAAGATAAATAAATATGTAGCTCTTAGAAGCTATAAAGTATCTTATAAGTTATATATACATATTTGTGGTGTTTCAGGAGTTTGATTATAGCTCCTACTTTAAATGTTTCCTTTTTGGATAGGTCTTTTAGTAGCACAACAGAGAGACACAAGCAGCTTCTATGTACTAACAGTCATGGCTTCCCAGAAATAGCAGCTCAGAATCAGAGTTCATGCCTGAAAAATTAAGGAGCTACCCTAGATCATAATTACTCAAAATGTGCTCTGCTAGAGACACCTGGGTCTGGGTGGCTCAGTCGGTTAAGCATCTGCCTTCAGCTTGGGTCATGATCCTGACATCCTGGGATGGAGTCCCTCAAGGGCTCCTTGCTGGGCAGGGAGCCTGCCGCTCCCCCTGCTTGTATGTGTGCTCTGTCTTTCTCTCTCTGACAAATAAATAAATAAAATCTTAAAAAAAAAAAAAAAAAGTGCTCTGGTAAACAGGGTACTCTGTGGCAGTGAAATAAATATAAGTCCCCACAGACCAGTGATCTTGGTGATTACTGCTCCTACCTTCACTATTGAAGACACAGTGTAATACACATTGGCACATTAAAGGCGCTGAAAAGTCCTACAGTTAAAACAAATGCCTGTTTATTTTGTTGAAGCCATTCAAACACATGTGACCATGGAATGTCTTCTTTGAGGTGACACTTAATAGTCCTTCAGCGTGACAATCCTGTCTAGCTTTAAAACTCAATTATCCTGAGTCCATGAAATTATCTGAACTCTTACTTTTAAAGGTTGGTTTATCCATCATGTAGATAGTAGTTTAACATGCATAGGCATCACTTCTTGGTTATAAATTAGGCACACAACAGCTGGTAAATAACACTTAGACATTCTTTGTTTACAGTTTCATGTCTAGACTTGGTCTAGAGAAACCACAAGAAACCATGAAAACCACATAAAAACCAAAAGCAAGTGTCAGAAACTGGGAACATGCTTCCCTGTTTGACCCAACAGTCCCCTAAAAGGCCCTCCCTGGTCTCACATTATCACATATACCCAACTTCCCTGCTCTCGTTCCCCTCTTGTTTTCCAAAGTTTATACTCAGACTCAATCTTTTCTACCTCAGTCTGAAATTGCCCTGAAGAGGAAACATCTGAATAGGAAGTAAAATATCATTTGGAGAAAAGAAGTAGCACTTCAGAGAGAGGCACTCTTAATTAACTGGACAAAATGCTCAAAGAAATCTTGTGGAAACTATCTCAGAAATTAAGTACTCACACAACTATTATGTAGGCTTCAAAACACAGCTCAAGCAATTTGCACATATTCACCAAAGTAATGGGAATCCCAAGAAAATGGGGTCGACATTAAGTATTTACTTCACAAATGTTTACTGATCATTTACTATCAGTCAGGGACAACTCTAGACAGTGGGGATAAAGTAGTGAGCAAAGTCTAAAACATTGTGCTACAAACAATACTATAGAATAGACTAGAAAACTCACTAATACTAATCTATATGATAACTTTGGGGAAAACAGTTTCTAACTTGAGGAAGGCTGATTTTAAAGAAGAATTTAAAATGATCTTATAAGGCACAAAGAAAGTTTTCTTGCATCTCTGAGAAGGGTATGGGAAAGGCAAGAGATATTTATTTGGTACCTGTCATTTCCCAGATACTATGCTAGATGCTTTCACATATATAATGTTATTTAATTTTCAGAACTGTTCTTTGACTTAGGTTTTAAGTTTCAGTCTATGGTTAAGAAACCAAAATAGAGCTAGTGGTCAAACTTTTATAATATATCTGATTCCAGATCAGATATATTAGTTCTGGACCAGACTCCAGAACTAAAAGAAAGAGATGTTTGCTTGCCATTTAAGCCAACCAGTGTGTGGTAATTTGTCATAGAAGCCCGAACTAAGAGATCAGACAATGGAATATTATTCATCTGTAAAAAGGAATAAAACATTGAGTCAAGCTACAAGTGGATGAACCACATGTAAGTGAAGGAAGAATGATAAAACAGGGCACACAGGGGTGCCTGGGTGGTTCAGTGGGTAAAACCTCTGCCTTTGGCTCAGGTCATAATCTCGGGGTTCTGGGATCGAGCCCCACATCGGGCTCTCTCCTCAGCGGGAACCCTGCTTCCCCTCTCTTTCTGCCTACTTGTGATCTCTCTATTAAAATAAATAAATAAATATTTGGGGGGGGGGTGTCACACATTATGTAATTCCATTTATATAAAATTTCCACAATAAGCAAATCTATAGAGATAGAAAGTAGATTATGTTTGCCAGGGCCTGAAGATAGGCAAAATGGGGAAGAACGGGATTCCTTTTGGGGTGGTTAGAAATGTACCATAATTAGATGATGATGACCATCACACAATTTTGTGAATGTATTTAAAAAAAAAAAATCACTGGGCACCTGGGTGGATCTGTTGGTTAAGTGACTGCCTTCAGCTCAGGTCGTGGTCCCAGGGTCCTGGATTGAGTCCCACATTGAGCTCCCCCTGCTCTGTGGGGCGCCTGCTTCTCCCTTTCCCTCTGCCTGCTACTTCCCCTGCTTGTGCTCTCTCTCTGTCAAATAAATATTTTTCTAAAAAATCACTGACTGACACATTTTAAAAGAGTAAATTTTGTGGTATGTGAAATTATGTATCAATTTTTAAAATCCTCTCTTCCTAAAAATAACCTTTGAATCAAATAGAATCAGACATATAGTTATCAATCTCTTCCCACAAAAACCACTGGCATGGGGTAAATCTACTTTTGCGGAGTCAAATGCGACACCAGCTGTGACACTGGCATTTAGTCCTAAGATTCAAAAAAGAACTATCTGTGTTCTGAAAGTGCTTTAATACAGCATATTCAATTAAAAATAAATGATCACAGGCACCTGGGTGGTGCCCTTGGTTGAGTGACCGACTCTTGGCTTCAGCTCTGGTCATGATCTCAGTCATGGGATGGAGTACCAAATGGGGTTCTGTACTCAGAATGGAGTCTGCCTGAAATTCCCTCTTCCTCTGCCCCTCCCAATCATTCTCTCACTCTCTGCCTCTCTCTCTCAAATAAATAAATAAGTCTTTTAAAAAACCCAATGAGGGGCACCTGGGTGGCTCAGTCGTTAAGCGTCTGCCTTTGGCTCAGGTCATGACCCCAGGGTCCCGGGATTGAGTCCCACATCAGGCTCCCTGCTCAGCAGGAAGCCTGCTTCTCCCTCTCCCACCCCCCCTGCTTGTGTTCCTTCTCTCACTGTGTCTCTCTGTCAAATGAATAAATAAAATCTTTTAAAAAAATAAAAGTAAATTAAATTAAAAAATAAAAAAATAAAAAAACCCAATGAGTAATATAACATCAGCATGGAAGACTACATTTTCAGATTAGTCTACATAAAGCTTCTGAATCTCTAATGAACTTATGGAAAGGAAAGAATGAAATAGCCAAGTCAAAGGTCAAAGGCAACCTCAACACGTGGAAATACCAATATAAATCCCAAGACTTGTCAACCCTGCCTGCCACATTAGTCATCCTAGAAATCGTGACTAGAATGTGGACACGCCTCCTCATTTGAGAGGTTGCTGACACTCAGACCCAGAAATGAAACACTGGTCCCCCCTCCAAGATCTCAAAGGCATTCTTCTATGTGGGTAGCAGTAACAGCTTCCATTACCAAGGCCCTAGTTATAAGCAATTGGGTCTAATTAAAACCTTTACAGAACAACTGAAAGCCAAATCTGGATGTGATGTTAAAATGACTTTCAAGCTCTGAAACGGTTGGCTGATCTTCGATCTGTACTCCTGCTTTACATTCAGCAATGACTCACACCCACATTTAAAAAAAAAAAAATTTTTTTTTTTTTTTACTATGTCTTCAATTCTCAGAAATACCACCATATAGGTTAAAATATTCACACAAGTCCACCCATCACTAGTCCAAAGAGCACCCCAGATTCTATTGTCTGCAATAAAAGAACAGGATAAAACTGAGCAAGCACAGATAATTCCAACTTTCGAGAGGTTATGTTTTAGAAGGTATTCTAAATCAGCTGTTTCAAACTCAAAGCATTTTTCTATAGAAATATTTTAACTCATGATCCTGTACTCAAGCTAGCCCAGAGAGACCTACTCAATGCACTTAAAGTAGAGAGATGATGGCACTTCTTATAGGGGGAAGATGCCTTCAAAGTCAACTCCAGAATGTAGCTCAGAGTGGCAGCACCCCAAGTGCAGCATCAGGAAACAGGATGGGAATGCTCTGGTCCCATCATTCCCCACGTGCTCTAAACTGGTGGACAAATACAGGCCATGGTCCGCTGTGGGAATTCCTCCCTACTCCCATTCAGACAAAAGAATCCTTTTTCACAAGGACCTCTAAGGCTGGGAAATCTGTGGTTTTTGCTACTCTCCCAAAGTTGGTTTTGTTTTCTTTTGTTTTGTTTTGGGGGGGGGGGTGTTGAGAGAGAGAGAGCACGCATGTGAGCAGAGAGGTAGGGGAAGGGCAGAGGGAGAGGGAGATAATCTTAAGCCGCTCCACACACATCCAAGAGAGACATAGGGTTCGAGCTCACAACCCTGACACCATGACATGAGCAGAAATCAAGAGTCAGACACTTAACCAACTGAGCCACCCAGGTGCCCCCACAAAGTTCTAATTTCAGTAAATGTCTGCTTATCTGGAAATGAAAGCAAACCAAAGAATTCATATTGCAAGATTTTTTAAACCTTTGTTGAACTATCACATTCATATAGAAAGTCATATTGCTGAATTTTTTTAAAAGATTATATTTATTTATTTATTTGGGGGGGGGGGCATGCAAGTAAGAGGAGGGAGAGGGACAAGCAGACTCCACAGTAAGTGTGGAGACCAATGCAGGGCTTGATCTCACGGCCCTGAGATCATGACCTGAGCAGAAATCAAGAGTCAGATGCTTAACTGACTGAGACACAGAGGCATCCCTATATTGTTGAATTTTTAAAAACGCATTTTGTAGAGAAGATACATGAAAAGTAGTGAATTTCAGCAACTGCTTGTATGTTTCTATAGTCAGCACAGATTTCATTCCTCATTACTACTAAGTCTGACAGATAGCAGAGAGGCTACACATAGCAAGCCTCTCAAAGACATCTATGAAATCTCTGTACCTTTAACATCATTAGTATTGTATCTGCTACTTATTTTTAAAACTCCCTAGAATAGGGGCATCTTGGTGGCTCAGCAGGTTAAGTGTCTGACTTCGGCTTAGGTCATGATCTCGGTGTCCTGGGATAGAGCCCAATATCGGGCTCCTTGCTCAGCTGGAAACCTACTTTTCCCTCTCCCCATGCCCCTTCCGCCAACTTGTACTCTCTCTGTCAAATAAATAAATAAAATCTAAAAAAAAAAAAAAAAAAAAAAAAATACCCTAGAGTAACTTATGTACACTGCAATAGGGACTAACAGGAATGGCCTGGCCTCAGAAAAGATATCATATAGGTGGAAAATAGAAAACAGATGATTAAAAAAATAATCATCACTATCCTCAAATGCTTCAGTGTCTGGACTGTGTTCCAGACAATTCCAACGGGAAGCAGCGGGACAGCACAGACTAGGGTGGCAGAAAGATGGCCTTGCCCTAGCCACAGTGTGACCTTGAGATCTGCCTCTTGGTGCCTCAATTTCCTCAACCACAGAACTATTTTCACTCAGGGAACTGGGTGGCCGAGTGGCCAGGATGGGAGGGAAACTGAGTATTCAGTGGACGCCCCTGATGCCTGTAGAATGTGGTTTCATAAATAGGCATCACTCATCGAACAACTGAAGAAATACGACACCTTAGGGGATAGATTATTCCAGCAACCCCACAGGAGAGCTGGGAAGCAAGTGCTAACTCAGGCCACCCCCCAGCTCTTCTCCCACCACCTCCTGGCTCTCCTCCGACTTACCCTGCGGGGCCGGCTCGGCCCCCATTCTTCAGTCTGATCTCATTCCAGGCTGACTCTCAGCCTTGCCATCAACCCTGAGGTCAGCACTAATCCCCCCAGCCCCAACTCAGGTTTTCAGGTGAAGGCTCTGTCTCCTCCGCACCTGCCATGGCCTGCCAATGCTGGTGCTGACCCGGGCCTTCCAGGGTCAGAGTGAGCAATTGTCCTCCTTGTGGAAAACCCCATGGTTAATTCTGAATACGAAATGAGCTTCCTACCTTAAGAGTCAATACAGAAAGAAAAAAAAAAAAGGAAAGAAAAATGAATGAAAAGTCTGGATGAGTTAGAGTTTTAGGAACTGCAGAAAAGAAAAAGAAAAGGCAAACCTGTACGTGCGGCCATCAGTCTGCCGTAGGCCTCACTCACCTCCCCTGTGCGTACACACACACATACACACACACAATGTCAGGGATGGGGCAAACTCAGCAAATTCTTCTCCGCTTCAGGGATGGCAAATCTCATCCTAAAAGATAGGTAATCTATCACAATGGATGGAAACGATCAAGAAAGGGTCTGCACTTAACCTCTTCCTTTAAAAGGCCCAGGAAAAACACAAGGCCTGCTTGCTGAATTCTCTCCTCAGAGAGGAGCTCACCATGACCGGTTGTGGGGGCAGGTGGGGGCAGGACGTGCCACAGTCTCATTATAGGCACCTGTGAGAGGGACTCCTCTCCTTAGCACCCCTCTCTCTGAAAGCCAGCCCCTCCCCGGCCACCGGAGTCCCCCAAACCAAGGGCAGCCACTGTATTGACTCACCTGCACCGACGTGATTCTCTTTGTCCAGAATTTGGGAAGCAGACAAGGGGGAAGAGGCTGACTGTAAGGACACTTAACTTGGGAGACACGTGGGATATCCGGGGGTCTATTCTGAACCATAGGCAGGGAAAGCAGAGAGAATGGGACAGCAGGGTGCGTAGACAGAGAGGGGCTGGAAGACAAAGAGAGGCCAGCCGCAGATGCAGAAATGAGAATGCGACACAGAAAGACAGACAACACACTAAGGCCGTAAGGCACAGCCAGAGGCAAAGAAGAGGCACATAAAGAGACAAATCAGACAAATGGGCTGCGTGGGCTGGGCGACCCGGTGGAGGGGGACACAGATTTTGGGGAACTGCTGCGATGTCTGAGGTCCTGCCACTTTTCAGCTGTGCTTCCTGCCACTTGCCCTGGGCACGACCCCTGCTTCCCTCCAAAAGCACCCATCCTCTGCAGATCCCACTGCATGTACTATTTTCCACATGTGCAGAAAGAAAAGCAATTTTATTTTGTAAATTTTTTTTTAACATTTTATTTATTTATTTGATAGAGAGAGACACAGGGAGAGAGGGAACACAAGTAGGGGGAGTGGCAGAGGGAGAAGCAGGCTTCCCGCTGAGCAGGGAGCCCATGCTGCGGGGCTTGATCCCAGGACCCTGAGATCATGACCTGAGCCAAAGGCAGATGCTTAACTGCTGAGCCACCCAGGCACCCCTAGAAAAGTAATTTTAAATATCAATACCCAGGGGCACGTGGGTGGCTCAGTGGGTTAAGCCTCTGCCCCCCCCCCCCCCCCCCGTATTGGGCTCTCTGCTCAGCAGGGAGTCTGCTTCCTCCTCTGCTTCCTCCTCTCTCTCTCTCTCTGCCTGCCTCTCTGCCCACTTGTGATCTCTGTCAAATAAATAAATAAAATCTTTAAATATATATATATATATATATCAATACCCAAGGAGAGGAAGTTTTGGCAAATTTTGACACATATTATTGATTACAGTATAAATAAGTAAAAGGATCTGGGAAACCTATTGAGCAACTGTTATTCAAATGTTATAAAACACTCTAAACCTTTTACTCAATATTTATAACAGGGGAAAAGTCGATACAACCTTCATGTCCAACAGTAGGGGAAAAGTTAAGCAAATTAAGACTAGAATATATTATATCCTACCAGGAATAATATTGCCTCTTATATCCTACCAGGATTAATATTGCCTCTAAAATCATTTACGAAGAACCTTAACCCGTAACCTGTTCATGTTAAAAGAAACATGCTAAACACAAAATGCAGAAAAATTTGGAAAAATGTATACTGAAAATAAAGACAATAGTTAAGACTCAACCAGACAGTGAGGGGCGAGCTACATTTGGCTATCAAAACAAGGGAGTTTCCCCCCCCTCTTCCTTATTAATATATTTTCAATACTTTTATGAGAATGTATTCAAGATGATATAATCACTTAAAATAAGGGCAGGGTGGGTATAGTAGTGAGAGTCTACCCAGTTTCGCACTTGTTTCTCTCAAGCTGTGACTTACCCTATAGCTATGGTCCCACTCTGGATTCCTCCACAGAACTACTGACTCTAATAACAGTGTGAAGCTTCTTGCCAATGCTGTCATGTGGGTATTTATTAAATACACATTTCCTCAATGTCTGCCACCTTGTATAAGGCTAGGTTTAACTGGTGCAGACACACTGATGGGATCTTCTTACTTTCTGAGACAGCCATTCCATCTTTTTTAATTTTTATTTTTTGAAGATTTTATTTATTTTTTTTTGAGAGAGAGCATGCAAGTGAGAAAAGGGGCAGAGAGATAGAATCACAAGCAGAATCCACAGGGAGCATGGAGCCCAAGTCAAGAATGGATCCCACGACCCCAAGATCACAACCCCTGCCAAAATCAAGATTTGGGTGCTCAACCAGTACCACCCAGGTGCCCCAGCCATTTCATTTTTAAATGTTTTGATGATGTCAATGATCTCCAGCTTCATCTGCAGCCCCGAGGTCTCTATAAGAGGCTCGCCAACGCACCAGTGGTCAGGACACTGTTCCACATCCAACAAGGTCCCACTTCCCCTGGATATTTAGATCTACAGTGTTACTTGAGGTTCTGCCCAGGAATCAGATTTGTCCTGGCTCAGGTTGGTTGCTTATGCTGTTTTCCCTTTGGCCATAATACAGATCAGCCCTATTTGGCTGCCATTAATGTCCTCTTTTTCCCATTTCCTTTTTATTTGCATACATACATACATGTAAAGGGGACAAGGGAAGAGGTACAGCAATTAATCGTTTTTATACATGTCGTCCAATCTTTACAACCTAAGAGCACTGTAGACCTATACATATAATTAACATTCAAAAAACATTATTAAAGGTTGCTAAATAAATTGTATGACTACAGAGTTCAGTGTTTTAAATACTGTATAAGTGAGCATGAGGTCTGATTAACAAGGGCCAAGAGATGAAAGAAACAATCTCCCAGTAGGCTCTTCACTGACCTGCAGCTATAACAACAAACCCTCCTCAGTCACCCCTTTCAACATGCAGCCCAGTGTAGATGGAGGGTGGCGAGGTCAGTATACTTACCTGACTTTCTTATTTGTTGTCTAGGTCTTGGAACACAAAAAAAGGGTGCCCACCTATTATAATATATGGCCAGATGCCTTTTCAAGACTAGAAGTAATATCTCAATTCCAGCCCAGATATTCAAAAACCCAATATATTTTCCAAACCTCTCCTTTCTGGGTCTCTCAATGAACAACAAAAATTTTCTTTCCCACAAGAGGCCAATGGGCAGGCCTGCTTGAAGGGAGAAGTACCAAAAGGTCTCCAGTGATTTCTACATGGACAGCTTTTCTTTCAGGTTCAGTTCCTGAGGAAGGAAAACTTCCCCTTAGGAGAAATCTCTAGCTTCTTAGGGCTATAAACGGCTTTCCACAGTTCCTGTTCACCTGGGAACATTCCACTGTCTTTCTCTGTCACTGTCTGTAGCAGAGGCCATCGCAGGGTTCTGCAGAAGAGGAAAAAAGCAAGGAGAGAAGTAGGTTCTAATAACTATTTAAATCAGGCTTTCCTCCTTTACACTTCAGTGTGGCTACAGTTCAGAGAGCTGGCCGCTTTGACACGTGCAACCCCACAGCCATTATCTGACCCATATTTGTGACACAGAAAAGGCTGAGTAGAAGAACTGTCTCAGCTTCCTTGGATCACTTTTAAGACAGGCTGACATGCCTGGAGTTAAAAAGACATAACACTTTTTCTGTTGCATTAAAACAATCCTTAAATAGCTATAGAGTAAAAGCTTATCAGCCTTTAGTTTTGCCCTGGTGTGGTGGAGAGGCAGACACGATGACTAGGTGACTCCCATAATAGGGCTCGATAGGTGGTGGTAATTGGAACCTACTATTTCTTTATGTCTAGAACAATGACCCTCTTGGTGTTCGGAGTTAAGGGAAATGACAGTGATCTATCTGCAGCTATAGAAACAGTGTTCGTAAGACGGACACCAGTTTATAAAAAGCTCTCCAGTCCTTGGTTTGAACATGTCAGGGCATGACATGCCCCTGCTCAAATTTCCTCAGTAGATACTCATTACCTATAAATAATAGATAATCTGCGAGTCAGAATCTGCGGACATTTAAAAAACCAAACACGCTCCAGTCTTCTTCTTGAAGATACTAATTCAATGGTTCTGGGATCTAAGGATGAACGTTTAAAAAAAAAAAAAGCTTTCCAGATGGTTACAATGCACAGGATTGGGCACCTGGGTGGCTCAGTCGGTTAAGCATCTGCCTTCAGCTCAGGCCATGATCCCAGGGTTCTGGTATCCAGTCCCACATCAGGCTCTCCACTCTGTGGGCAGCCTGCTTCTCCCTCTCCCACTTTCCCTGCTTGTGTTCCCTCTCTTGCTGTGTCTCTCTCTGTCAAATAAATGAAAAAAATCTTTTTAAAATAAATAAATAAATAAATAAATAAATAAAATGCACAGGATTGAGGACTACCAATTTAAGAGAAGAGGTCTCAAGCCTTGTATGACATACAAGCCTCAATTCCCGTAACTATCCACCTCACAATCCACCTTCCAACAACACCCACTCACTCGCAGTTTCTCACCAACTGTCTCTGAGCCTTTGTGGCAGCCACTTCTGCCCTCATGGTGAGTACCGCAGGTTAGCCACATCTAGGGTGTGGCTCCAATGGGGCTTTCTATCCATTCTTCCCTGACATTTCCAGATACACAGAAGATATAGGACAAGGAATCAAGGAGACCACTGCAGAAAAGCATCAAATCACAAAGGAAGAGAACCACAGAAGAACAAAAGGAACAAAGGAATTACAAAACAGCCAGAAAATAATGAATGAAAGGGCAGTAAGTGCACACCTACCAATAACCACGTTAAATGTAAATCAACTAAATTCTCCAGAGAGTATCTGAATGGATTAAAAGAAAAGAAGAAGACTCACTTCAGAAGTAAAGACACACACAGGCAGAAAGTGAAGGAATGGAAAAAGATATTCCATGCAAATGGAAATGAAAACTTAGTAGCTATATTTACATCAGACAAAATAGACTTTAAGACAAAGGCTGTAATATGAGACAAGGAAGGTCATTATATAATGATAAAGAAGTCAACCCAACAAGAGATATATTATGTGTAAATATTTATGTACCCAGCATAGGAGCACTTAAGTAGATAGAGCAAATATTAACAGACCTAAGAGAAGAAACAGGCAGCAATACAATAATAGCAGGGGATTTAATGCCCCCTTTCATCAACGGCTAGATCATTCAGGCAGAAGATCAATAAGGAAAGATTAGCCTAAAGTGACAAGTTAGACTGGATAGACTTAACCTTCCTAGGCAGGCACACACCAGGCTGCTCTTCCACACACCTGATTCTGGCAATCACATTCATCACAATAAAGTATTTGTTTGCATGTCTCCTTATGAACAGTAAGCTCCTGGAGGACAGACATCATTCTTCTTCTTTATATCGTGCTGTTAGGTAAAATACCTATCATGTGATAGGTACTCAATCTTTTTTTTTTTTGTAAATGAACTAATAAATGTACCATATGAAAGTACTATAGCCAAAAGTGTGATAAATAATAGCACTGGCATTATTTTGTTGCCAAAAGAAAACATGAATAAACAAAAATCAGTTTTACTCAGTTAGAATCTCCATCATGTACCTTAGGTTCTAAAAGTTACTTAATAATCCTCTAACACACTTAAAGGAAAGCTCTTGGGAATTTTTGACTCAGTGAGAAGCAATGCTGCTTTCATCTTAGGTCTAGAACTCATTTCAAGGGGACTCCTATGACTTCAATTCTAGTCTCAGACATTGCTGAAAGAAATCTCTGAAAGAAGCTGGCAGGAGAATTGTCAAGACAAGGATACATTATATATGCAGTTTAGGGTTTTCTGAATAGCATTTTGCTAAGCTACAGGCTTACAGGATTTAAAATCTGACTCAGAACACCAATCATGATGCCAACGTTTTTATTTTTAGATTTTTTAGCAGAGAAGATGGCTATAAATTCAACCTACTCAGTCTACAAATCCTCTAAACTTCCTCCTCGAGAAAAATGCCAAGAACACTTGGCATTTCTCCGGGTATTATTTTATTTGCATGTATAGTGATGCTGGTAAAATTTTGGTAACTAAACAAGAATTAATAACTGAAGTTCTAAATGATTCTCATGATTACGGTTTAAGTTGGCAAAATATCCTCCAGAAAAGAAGAAACTTGCTCATGGAAATGTGCATGGGTGGACTGTTCAGTTTTTTTCACAATGGTATGCTTGCTTGTAGTTATATCTGTGTTCTCAGACAAGTGCCAAGGGGATGACAACAGAAGGACCACAAGTTTGGGTGATGAAATAGAACCACAGAAAATTCAAAGGCAAGGTAAAAATATTTTTTGCCTTATACCAAGTGTGCTTTGCTTTTGACACCTCAGCATCTCATAATCGTATTTCTTATTTTTAAAAAAATTCGACTATATTGAAGTATAGTTTATATGCAACAAAATGTACCCCTGTTAAGTGTACAGTGTGATGAGTTTGCACAAATGTGTATACTTGCGCCCCCTCAAGCAACAGACAGAACCCTTTCCTCACCCACAAGTGCCTTCTATAGTCAACTCCCACACTCACTCACCTTTCTGATTTCCAACCCTATCAATTAGTTTTGTCTGTTCTAGAGCTTCACATAAATACAATTGTGCAGAATATACTCTTTTTGTGTCTCTCTCTTTCCTTCAATGCGTTCTTGACTTCCAGCCACAGTGTATCAGCAATCCCTTCCCCTTGGTCGCTGAGTAGTATTCCACTGTATAAATATACCACAAGTTATCTGTTCACCAGTTGAGGAACATATGAACTATTGTTATAATAAAGCTGCAATGAACATTCGTATAGAGGCCTTTCTGATGGGTAAATACACAGAAGCAGAACTCCGAGGCATTAGGGTAAATGTATTTAACATTAGAAACTGCCAAACTGCTCTCCAAAGTGGTTGTGTCTTTCTTTACTCCCACCAGCCATGCCTCCTGACCTCTCCAGTTGCTCCATATCATAGTCAACACTTGGTATTGTCAGTCGTTTAAATTTTAGCCATGCCGGCGGGTATAGGGTTACTTCACCATAGTTTGATCTACAAGGTAGATCATCAACCTTGAACATCATTCAACCTTCTTCTCCTCCTATAGAATACAGGCAATATGCTATAATAAAAGATCACTGGGTTAGTTTCTGGAATCTTGAGTTTTATCATCAACTTCGTCACTAAATAGTTGTATAATGCTGTAGAAACCATCTACTGTGACCTCATTTTTGCCCCATCTATAAAATGGTTAAGTCAGCCAAAAGGAGACTTCAATTCTTGTTCTAAATGAAAATGAAAATGCTTTTTACCAAAAGCAACATATTCCTTTCATAATATTTAAGCATTATTTTTGCATAATGTCCCACAGTTTTCAAAGAGAATTTGTATCTGTCCTGTTTAATGCCAAAGGAATAATTATCTCCAAAATATCATACATTTAAAAAGAGGGGGATAAGAACCCATCAAGAAAGGAGATTCTCAGGGGCACCTGGGTGGCTCAATGGGTTAAGCCTCTGCCTTCGGCTCAGGTCATGATCTCAGGGTCCTGGGATCGAGCCCCAACATCGGGCTCTCTACTAGGCAGGAAGCCTGCCTCCCACTCTCTCTTTGCCTGCCTCTCTGACTACTTGTGATCTCTCTCTCTCTCTCTGTCAAATAAAGAAATAAATTATTAAAAAAAAAAAAAAAAAGAAAGAAAGAAAGAAAGGAGAGTCCATTCAATGTAAGGCTCCCTCTTTTACCTGGTGCTACAAACCTGGCTTGCTAAATCAGTTAACCTTCCTGAATTCCTTTTCATAGTCCTCTGAGCTTAATTTCCAAATTGCTTTTAAAACCCTTTCTGAGGGGGGCGCCTGGGTGGCTCAGTGGGTTAAAGCCTCTGCCTTCGGCTCATGTCATGATCCCAGGGTCCTGGGATCCAGGCCCACAGCGGGCTCTCTGCTCAGCGGGGAGCCTGCTTTTACCTCTCTCTCTGCCTGCCTCTCTGCCTACTTGTGATCTCTCTGTCAAATAAATAAATAAATAATCTTTAAAAAAACAAAACAAAAACCTTTCTGAGGAGTGCCTGGGTAGCTCAGTGGGTTAAACCCCTGCCTTCGGCTCAGGTCATGATCTCAGTGTCCTGGGATCGAGCTCCACATCGGGCTCTCTGCTTAGGGGGAGCCTGCTTCCCCCCCCCCTTCTCTGCCTGCCTCTCTGCCTACTTGTGATCTCTTTCTGTCAAATAAATAAATAAAATCTTTTAAAAAAATTAAAAATAAAATTTAAAAAAAAACCTTTCTAACTCATAAAACACAAATAATCACCTTTGGTCTTTTAGGTTTTGCTCACTAAGCTTTAAATTGCTTATAGTGACCCAGTTAGCAAATTATTGGATTTCATTGGCGATTTTGCCTTATGCATATACAATATTTCTTTACTACTCTTAAGTCTCATCTACCTAGCAACTTACGGATATCAAGCAAATTCCAAAAGTTAATCCTCATCCTTTTCATTCCCATACGGCAAGGTAAGGGTAAAGTAAAGGTGAAGACAAAGTTAATGATAAAAAGTAGGAACACATCATACATTCTTTATGAGGAAACTCAAGGAGTTGGAAGAAAAGGTAAGTAGTGATCAAAGTGGGGAATACATGGCAAAACACTAAAGGAAATGAGTTTTCAGTTCCAAGAAATATGTACTGAAAGAAAAAAACTACAGATCAAACATCGTGTTCAGGGAGATATGGGGGGAAGAACACAACACTTCTTACCTTCAATCCTGTCTACACAAATCACATATTGTCTACCCAAGATTCAGATTACACTTAACAAAGGCTTCCCATATCTTGTTTGTTCTAAAGATATCTCAGAATATGCCAGCAGACACAGAATCAACCTTTTATTGCTGACAGCAAAAAAGACATGGGCTTCAGTGGGAGGTCTATTTCAATATGAATGAGGGGAGTGGAGTTGAAGCTAAAAAAAGATCACATCATTTATTAAAAACAAAAAAAATATGCAGTGTACACTTCCAGTGTACTCATCGAGGGGAAAAGGAAAATAATCTACCTGCCATCAGTTGAGTAGATCATTAACCTCTCTTAGGTCACTAACCTCTTTAAGTCTAGTGAAAGTTAGAATGCAGACTTTCCAGAAAAGCAATCCTATGGCTTTGCCCAGCCCCAAGAGGTTCAGCTCCATAAAGGCCTTCCATGGAGTCTTTAAGGGTTTAGGGATCCTAGGAATAGAGGAAGGACCCCTGGTTAAATAAATTCATCAGTGTGATTTCTGCTGACAATAATTCAAACAAATCTGTATCCAAAAAGAGGAAAGCAAATGTCTCGTAGTCCAAATCCCCAGTATCATACATGGTAGAATCGGAAGATTTCTTTTTTTTTTTTTTTAAGATTTTATGTATTTATGTATTTGACAGAGAAAGGGAGCTAGAGAGAGCACACACAAACAGGAGCAGAAAGAGAGAGAGAGAAACAGACTCCCCACTGGGTAGGCAGCCTGACACGGGGCTCAATCCCAGGACTCTGAGATCATGGCCCAGGCAGAAGGCAGATGCTTAGCCAACTAAACCACCCAGGCACCCCAAAGTTTGTTTTTCTTTTTTAATTCTAAAAATTACTGAATATTCTCTTAAGAAGTATATGTTCAGAGGTAGAAAGTGAGCTGTACAGATGCTCCCAGACAACCATTCTCCAATGGCTGCCCCTCCAACATCAGAGTAAGCCAACAAGTATGAATAGTCATTTGAGTGGGTGATGTCAGTACCTTCCATTTCTAGAACAGGTTTATTCTAAAAGGAGGAATTCTTTATGGGGCACAGAGGGAGGAGAGTAAATGGCTAGAAAAATGTATGGGAACAAACTGATGTGATTTAATTTTGAGACATTCAGAAATACAAGTGAAAAAGGATGATTTGAGAATTCTGGCTCATAGGACAGATGCCTGTCTGTGGCAAGTAGAATAACAACCCCAAATATATCCACAGCCTAATCCCTGGACCCAGCAAATGTTACCTTATATGGCAAAATGGACTTAAAAGATGTGATTAAAGTAAGGCCCTGGAGATGAGAGGGTTATCCGGGGTTATCCATGTAGGGCCAATGCAAGCACAGGGTCCTTCTAAGAGAGGGGCAGGTGACCCGTTAGCGGCCTGCAATGTGATGAGATGGGATGGTGGAGAATGAGACGAGATGTGGACCCTGAGCCAAAGAATGCAGGTAGCCTGGAAAAGTTGGAAAAAGCAAAAAAAAAGTTTCCACAAGAGCCTCCAGAAGGAACACAGCCCTGATGACAAGCTGATTTTAGACTTCAGACCTCCAGATCCATAAGGGAATACATGTGTATGGTTTAAAGCCACAAGACTCAACAATTTAGCTTTGTTACAGCAGCAATAGGAAGCTAACACATTCTCCATCTGTTTTCTTTAAGATGCTAAGGAAACAAAGGAACAGCACATGAAACAAGTATTTCCTGATGAACAACAAATAAGACCTCCATGAACAAGGCTAAGGATGGTTCAAATGTGGCCCTGAGCCAGTAACACATGGGGAGGTTATGTGGTATCATGGAAAAACCACTGGACTAGGAATTCGAATATTTGGGTTCTCATCCTTGCTCTTCCAATGTACAGCTATAGGCTGCCAAGCAAGCACAGCCTCTTTGGGTCTCAGTGACTGATCTTTAACATGAAACATGTAGATTACACAAATTATAATGTCTCCTTAACAAAGGCCAAAGAACTTTCTCTACTGACTGGTTCTAACCAGCGGCCAGTTTTCCCATTCCCTAGTGTTTCCATGTCTCCTCTTAATCCTTATACCACCCTGTGAGGTTGGTGCCAATGTTTCCTGTTTTAACCTTAAAGAAGTCAGGTCATTTGCCCACCATCTTTGGGATCTGAACATAGGCCTGTCTGATGGAAGGCCACCTCCTTCTCCGCAGTACTGTGCTGCCTTTCTGAGCCAGGGTTCATGCTGTGCGTCTATGAATCTGAAACGGGTTAGAATAGAAGAGCTAGAGAAGACCACCAACACCAACCAGGATCATGAAGATGCTTGAGAAAAAGCAAGAAAATCTGGGGGTGGTGGAGAGACTACATTGCCTCATATCCAAATATTTTAAATGCTAGACATCCAAGGATAAACTTTCTGGGAGCACTTTTTAAAACAAAAGAAACATTTCATGACACATAGTGGCCTCCCAGGGCAGACACCCTACTGTTCTAGGAGGTAGAAGGCCATGTTCCAAACCAGCGAAACTTCTTTCCTTCACATGCAAATTCCACTCTGGGTCTCTACTGCTACAGCAACTCTAGCCTTCATGGTTCACGAGAGGAGAGTGGAAAGGCTGCTGCCCAAAATAGTTTAATAAGGCCAGCAATGAATCATGGAGTAATAACAGGCCAAGCAGGCAGATGCCTGCAGAACTGGGGCCCAGCTGAGAGGGGGTTTCACAGCCCAAGGTTACAATGGAGAATAAAGAGGACATTCATTACCCGTTTTCAAGGAGGGAAAGATTATTAGTACCACCTGCAAACTCCCCAAAAGGAAGTCAAATATGAGATAATTCAGCTCGATGATTTATTAACACTGTCCTAGAGTTCAAAAGCAACAGACCCATAAAGGCAAAAAGCAACCATGCAAACAAAAGCCCTTTGGAATGTCTTCTCTCTCAAAGGTTCTGATTGAGTCCCAAAATCTGCCAAATAAATTTCATATGCATAACCACATCTTATGTTTATGAATAGTTTCAAAGAAACAGAACATGTAAAGGAAAACAAAAATACCCAGAAAACCACAAAGAGACTAATAATTGTAGGCCTGTCTAGAAAAACCAAACTTGAATAACCCCGCGATATGGAACACTTAGGTCATTAATGATATTTCTGATTATACTCCTGTTCCCAAGGAAAACTAACAGTCAAGCAAAAGTTTAAGCATGTTGTACAAGGAAAGAAAAGTTGCTTTTTCATAATTAATCTATCTTAAATTCCAGGTGAGGCAAGTATTTGCATATGTTCCCAGTTCTCTTCTGAAGTCAACGTTTACATAATGAGTTACTAGACAAGTAAACAGATGGGCAATTTACAAAGTTAATCACTATCTGCTTTTGCTATCAAAATTTGGTATTCCAGCCAGAGTCAAACATACCTATGCAAAGATACATACAAGAGTTACATACAGCATAAATAGAAAGAGTAAAACAATAAATACTAAGATTCATTGGCATTACAGTGGTTTCGTCTAGAAATAGCTGCATTGATAAGACGAGAAAAGCAAAGTTTAAAAGAAGGAAGAGACAGAATGTGATGAAGCTGATGAGAAAAGGCAGGCCATATGTGTCACTGCTCTAAAATGGGACTCGGAGAGAAAGTCAATTTTCTCAGCTGGAGTCAAAAGTAAGAGTTTGGAAGTGATGGGAAATAAGGTCATGTGAGAGTAATTTTTCACAGGTGAAAAGGTAAATCTCACCACTTCAATGAAGGCCTTGTGAAAAACATCAGTATCAATGACCTCAGTATGTTTTTATCCAAATATTCACAAGTAACCACAGCATGCTCAATGCCTATCTCACTGACAAGTGTGAGTCTTTGCTGGCCACCTGAGATGCAGAAATCTTTCATTATATTCCTCTTGTATCTGAGTTAATGACAATAACTGAGTTCCTGGGATCGAAGACAAACTACCAGTAATAGACGTGAAACGAAAACAAGTGCCTAAGAACAGCAACAACAAAAAATACCTTCATCAGTTATTAGAGTATAAGGTACCTGCTGAGCCAAAATGGAAAACAACATTCACTTAACAGGTGCTTTGCCAAAAATATATCTACTTTCCCCCCAACCACTGAGGAGGAGCACGGAGTACATTATGGCTTCCAGAAGCCTGGGTCCAGGCTGGTCTTCTTAAAATCAGGTTAAAAATCAGGATGAACAGGGTCATCTGGCTGGCTCATTCAGTAGACCACATGACTCTTGATCTTGGGATCATGAGTTCAAGCCCCAAGGTGGGCATGGAGCTTACTTAAAAAAAAAAAAAAAATCAGAATAAACAATACCAGGAAAACTTAGTGTAACTGTTCGGATGGCTTTGCCCTTGAAATAAAGCCTGTAAAATTGAGTTTACCATGCAGCTTACCTTTGAGTGAATCTTCTAGAAATATTTCACCCTTGAGAAACAATGTAATGACCTATGTTTTAGTTAGGCTGCACGTCCGTTTATATCTTCTCTTTCTTGGTGCAAAGTTCAATATCCTTGGGCTTTAGGCAAGAAAATTCTAGCAGGAAAAGCCAGAAATTACAATTTTGCTGAAATGCCATCTTCCTGGGAGAGCTGATTATCCCCACTGCACAGGTTTGTCTCACTCTATGAACTGCATGATCTTAAAAATTGTACATAGTCATGAAAAATGATTTCAAGAACCTTGTAATAGCTTCTTCAAGATAAGACCCCTTTGAAAAACACATTCATTTTTACTCCAGAAAATGAAGAATCGGTCATATAAACTTTTATGTATCTCTACAGTAACCCATAAGATATCCGTTAAAATAATAACACAGGCATGAGGAAGACTCTTTTAACTTAAAAAAAAATCATAGAATCACAAGAAGTTGCCAAAACTAAGTGTGCAGTGTACCCTTCACCTAGCTCCCACTAATGGTAATATCTTCCATATAATCAGCCAAAATCAGGAAATTATCATTGGCGCAATACAATTTTCCAGACCAGAGTCTGCTCGGATTTCACCAGTTTTACATGCACTCATTTTGTGTGCATGTGTGTGCAGTGTGTACAGGTCTGTAAAATGTTCTCACAGGTATATTCCTTTATCCAGGTACCCACCACAACTAACACACAGAACCATTTCATCAGCACAGAGGAGCTAAAAGAGAGCCTTCTGCTGCACTAGTACTTGTTCTCTCTATCAATCTGGGTGATGGTTATGCTGTACACTTAACATTTATGAAATTTAGAATGTAATTTATGACTGAATTTTTTTAAAAAAATGATGCTGATGAAGCTCTATTAGTTGACATGAGCAACTACTCCAGAGAGATTAGGCTAAAAAATGTTATAAAACAGTCTTTATAAGAGAATCCTATTTTTATAGAAGTCTATGTCTCTATGTACACCAAGAAAAAGAAATCCCAAAACAAAAAAAGTACATACAGTCTTGAGGAGGGAATCTTTTTTAATCACCATTTAATTCATTCATCGTTTTCTCCTGGTTGGGAAGTTAACTTTTATATCTCCAATGCAATCCTTTTTATCACTCCCCTAAAATTCAATGTCAATCAACTTTGTAATGAATGGATCTCAGGCTATCAGTTCTAGTAAAAAATGAACTTGAAAAGGCCTTCCTTCTGAAGCTCAGTGTGTTAGAATATGTGTGAATTTTCCAAAGAAAGCTGAGACACTGCATACAAACTGCATTTAGGGCTAACTTTTCCTCTCACAATTAAAAAAAGAAAAATACCACTACATTCTTTTGCTATAACCTTCAATGACCACAGACCGTGGGCTAAATATGCAAAAATGTCCGAGGGACCTCAAAAAGCAGAAGACAAATATCCTGCTCTCAACGAGATCAAAATTACAGTACAAGGGCACCTGGGTGGCTCAGTCATTAAGCATCTGCCTTCAGCTCAGGTCATGACCCCAGGGGTCCTGGGATTGAGTCCTGCATCCAGCTCCCTGCTTTGTGGAGAGTCTACTTCTCCCTCTGCCTCTGCCTGCCACTCCCCTTGCTTCTGCTTTCATTCTCTCTGTCAAATAAATAAAATCTTTTTAAAAAATTGTAATACAATATGCCAAGTTCTTATATCAACAGCAAAAATAAAGTCCTGGGAGTAGAGAGCAGAGTAAACTACCAATTTTGTCCAAGAGCAGGAAGGTGAAAGTATTCTAAACAAAGGATGACTCTAGATCTGGGCCTTGAAAGCTTATATTTGGGCCAAGTGAAAAGGAATGAGGAAAGAGGATAGAGTCATTCCAGTCAGAGAGACTGCTATAGGCACAGGAACTTTGAGGACCTGCTGAAGGACAGATTCCTACAAGGTAGGGAAGATGTGAAGGGAGATGATTCTAGAAACAATCTTAAATACCATGCTAAAATTTTGGACTGCATTATCTTTTTTTTTTTTTTTTTTTTTTTTTTAAGTAGGCTCCATAGACCAGCATGGAGCCCAAGATGGGGCTTGAACTCACAACTCTGAGATCAAGACCTGAGCTGAGATCAAGATGCTTAACCAAATGAGCCACCCAGACGCCCCTGGACAGCATTATCTTACATGTGATAGAAAACCAAAGGATTTTTAAGCAGAGGACTGGATGGCTGGCAGTGTTTAAAGTGAGTTAGAAGGGAATTTTAAGAAAAGATAAATTACTGAGCTCTGACTGGTGTCCTAGATGAAAGACGAGACCTGAATAGGGACAACAACAGCAGTTGTAAAAGAGAAGGATACAGATTAATAAATTTGATTTGTACTTTTTCCAACTATATAAATGGATCAACATCTATATATTTCCAACTATATAAATGGATACAGCATCATGCTGTATATACCCCACAACCTGACTTTTTGTTCAACATTATTCTTGAGATTTATCTGTCATGACCCATGTAGCCCTAGTTCTTTCATTTTAAGCTCTATAGAATTTAGTTGATTGAATACACGATCACTCATCCGTATGTCATTCATGAACATTGACGTTGGTTCCAATTTTCTAATTTTCCAATTTTCTAACAAACAACAGAGTGGGGAACAGAGTGTATCTACTTCCTTGTTCATATCTATGAGACTTTCACATATTGGAAATAGAACTGCTGGTTTACAGAGTTATATGGTTTGAACATCTTAAACCAAGCTATTTCTTGCCAAATTAACCTCTACAGTAGTTGCTCCAAATTACATGCCCATAGACAAAAGAGGGGTTTCCATTCTACATGTCCTTATCCACCCTTGGTATAGTTAAACTATTGAATTTTAACAAATCTGTGAGTGTAGAATGGCTATTCCTGTCCTGGTTTTATATTACTGTTTCCAGGGCCTAGAGCTATTTCCAAAATATAATCCATGAATTAGAATGTGGGTAGTGAGGGAGAGGGAGAAAAACTACTGTGTGTAACAATGCTTGGGTAACAAGCATTGAAATATACTTAACTGTAATTCGCACACACATGTGCAAACATGCACACACACACAAATGGTGGCCTAAATAAATAAGGGTTTACATGCCATGAAAAAATCCAGAAGGCATTCCAAAGCTAATATGGCATGCAGCTCTATGGTCACAAAGAGCCCAGCATCCTTTTATCCTGAATTCCATCTTCAAGATCACATAAGAGTCAAAGACGACTTCTGAAACTCTAGCGATAATTCAAATTGGAAGGCCAGAAGAAGGAAAGAAATTTGGGCAAAAAGGTCATTATTTCCCAGCCAAAGAGCTTCTTTTTTTAGCCTTCCTGGAAATCCCACAGGAGACTTCCGGTAAGATTCACTGGCCAGATCTTAGTCCTATGGCCATACTTAGCTTCCAGAAAGATTAGATAATGAGGCTTTGTTGTGTTGTTTGTGTTTGTTTGTTTTTAGGCAAGGTGCCCAGGAAGAAAGCAAAATTCTGTTACTAATGAAGAAGTATATGATGGGAGGGAAAATTCTTTGGTGTAAGTAAATGATATGATTAATCAAGATACAGAACACAAGAACAGACAAGAAAGGAAATAAAGCTCAAAAGACGGAGGTCAGTGTAGAGATACAGATTGAAGAACAGATTTGGAACTATAAGATATAATCATAGGAGTGACTAAGTTCTGGAAAACACCACCCATCAAGAAAAAGACATGGTGAGGTGACTGCACCAGGAAAGCCAAGATTTAATAGGAAGGAGGAAAAGTCAATGAAGGAAGCCAACATATAGAAAGAGAATATTCAGAGAAGGAAGGAAATTAGTGCTCAAAATTCAAAAAGAGCAAAGTCTTTGAGCACTTAGGAAGCAGGTGTAGAAGCTACTAGAAACTGTGTCCCCAACAGCCATTCTCCTTGGCTTCTTCATTGCTAATAGAATTCCAGTTTTGTTCAGACACTGAAAAGTTATGTATTTGAAAGGAGCCTAATCCCCTCCCCAAATCCAGGCTAGAAACCTAGACATTTCCAAACCTATCAGGAAATCCCATTCCCCTGGCATTGATTGGCTTAGGCAAGGAAATGTGGTGCACTCCTGGCCAATGGGAGTCCAGGGTCAGTTTGAAGAGGAAATACAGCTAACATGCTGTGATTGGCAGGAGGAGAGCTTAAGGATACTGGGTCCTAGTGACGCTGTCAAGCCATTAAATTAAGCTAATCTGGAACTGTCCTACTTCCAGACTTCTTTTATATAGCCTCTCTCTTTTTAGAGAGAGTAAGCAAGCCAGTACAAGCAGGGAGGGTCAGAGTGAGAGAGAGAATCTTAAGCAGACTCTACACCCAGCAGGGAGCCCAATGTGGGGCTCAGGACGCTGAGATCATGACCTGAGCCAAAATCAAGAGTCTGTCATCACTTAACCTGAGCCACCCAGGCGTTCCTATGTAGCCTTTTATTTAAGACTCTTGAGTTTGGGTGCGCCTGGGTGACTCAGTCGTTAAGCGTCTGCCTTGAGCTCAGGTCACGATCCCAGTATCCTGGGATCGAGCCCTGCATCAGGTTCCCTGCTCAGCAGGGATCCTGCTCCCTCTCCCACTCCCCCTGCTTGTGTACCCTCTCTCGCCGTCTCTTTCTGTCAAATAAGTAAATAAAATCTTTAAAACTCTTGTGTTTGAATTTTCTATAATTTCAGCCCAAATCAACCCAACTGATAGAAAAGTCAACAGTATCAAAAGTTATAGACGGGCAGGATAGCACCAGGAGGACTTGGGACATGGGATTTAGAATGGAATGACACTGAGGGAAACATCAATAACTCTGGAGGCTGTATATAAAGTTGGGAGAGTTGCTTCTTAGGGACCTCTGTTTCTAGATAAAACAAGGACAAGTTCAAATGCTGAGAATGAGGTCGTGTAAGAAAGCTGCATCCTTGAAGAGAATAATAAAGGTTTAGAATGGCTGCTCCAGAAAATGGGAAAAAGTACAAACCTCAGATCAGCAAAGAGATTTCCAAGTAATATCAAGTGTTGTGGTAAGCTTAAAACCATACATTTGTGGGTTTTTTTAATGAACATATAATGTATTATTTGTTTCAGGGGTACAGGTGTGTGAATCATCAGGCTTACACATCTCACAGCACTCACCACAGCACATACCCTCCCCAATGTCCATAACCCAACCACCCTAACCCTACTCCCCACAACCCTCCAGTAAACTTCAGTTTGTTTCCTGATATTAAGAGTCTCTTATGAAAACCATACCTTTGTAAGGAAGCCCGCGATCAGTTACAGAGTGAGTACAGAGATAGAAGAGGCTGTGGTGTTGATTCAGAGGTGAAAAAAGAGTTGAGTACTTCTGTGGAAGATTGGTGGTGAGGAAATCGCTGTCCCTTTGACAGATAATCAAAATCACCGACCATGCTGTCCAGGTATACCAGGGAGAAAGAGAAGGAGTAGGGGAAGTCAAGTGCAGACAGACAGAAACAGGGTATCAAGGGAATAAATTCACAAAGTCTGAAGAACAGGTTTAGTGTGAGAAAGCAAATGAGAAATGTGGAGGCTCTGACAGAGGGAAGATATCTCAGAAGCCAGAGTCCCCGGGTATGGTCATGGAGTGGGTTGCTGAGGTGGCGTGGAAGGGAAGGTCACGGACACCAAGGAGATGGGGCACAGTGAATGAGGATGTCCAATTAGTCCCCCCAAAGGGCACACCACAAGCCAAGAGATCAAAGGAAATCAGGACACAGCTACTAACTGGGAGCTGACACCACCCAAACCACTCTTCACATTTCTGAACACTTGTGGAATCCAAAGATTCCTTAAAAAGGAGAACTCTAAGGCGCCTGGGTGGCTCAGTGGGATAAGCCTCTGCCTTCAGCTCAGGTCATGATCTCAGGGTCCTGGGACTGAGCCCTGCATCAGGCTCTCTGCTCGGTGGGGAGCCTGCTTCCCACTCTCTCTCTGCCTGCCTCTCTGCCTACTTGTGATCTCTGTCAAATAAATAAATATCTTTAAAAAAAAAAAGGAGAACTCTACTAGCCTACACAATAGTTCCAGGCAGACAACTTTATATTTATATATATTTATATATATATATATATATATATATATATATATACACACAAACACACACACACACATACATACATACAGACACATACACGCATACCCACACATACACAAATATATATGTACTATATATATACATATATATACACACACACACACAAATACACGTGCATACACACACACACACACACACACACACACACACACACAATGTGGCCCTGAGCCCTGGGAAAATCCTCGAAAACTCCGTCTGCTATCAGACAACTCCTAATTGGGTCTTCCTTCTTACCAATTTAAAATGCCCTTGAGGAATGAAACGAGAAAACTGCATCTAAGAGATTTTTTTAAATTTCTGCTTCCAGCATTTCCCTTTTTTCCTCTTCCCACCACTGCCTGCCAGGCTCAGATAGAAATTACTGCTTGTTGCCTAGATGATGACAATAGCTCCTACCTCGCTTGTCAGCCACTGGGCTCTCCCTGCCAAACTGTCCCCTACATGCTTACGAAAGCCGCCCTCCTAGAGCATCTCCCTGGGCCCATCCTTCCGCTAGGCAAACGTGTGCCCGCCCTCATCTTGTCTAGGGCTCTTGCTCTCAGGTTGAGCTCTTAGAGCCACTACAGCCCATGAATGGGGGCAAGTGCTCCCCCCATGAAAATCCAATGATGCAACTGGTTCTCAAATTGAAGATAGAAAAAAAAAATAGATGCAACAGATATTTTTCCTCCATTTTAAGTTTCTCTCGTTTTTATATTTTCTTAATTTTTGGCCCCGACTCCCTCTTGTCCACATTACCATCTCATAGAAGAGATAGGTAATCTAACGTAATATATTTAGTTACTCGAAGCGTAACAGATCATTTTGTGGAATTCTTCCACATGCAAACCTTGTGACAACATGCTATACAAAATAAAGTCCACCGATGCAGAGGCGGTATTTGACCCTCTCCAGTTCTGACCTGATCCTTGCCAACCTTGCCTTGCACACTGTAGTCCACTTACCCTAAAGGCAAAGCCAGCTGGACAGGCTTCACAGTTATCTGTACCCACAATGATACTCTCTAAGGACACGAGGCTGAATCTTGCTCGAGTTTCTCTGTGTCACATGTAACACAGCATGGGAGGCAGCTTTGTTCTGTGGGTCCCCTGCTTATCTGCTTCATCTACTTTTGGGCACCACCAGAAATTTATATTGAGTCCCCCTGACTCAAGTAAATTTACCTTAAAAAAATCTCAAGAAGTTGGGGAGCTGGGTGGTTTAGTCATTAAGCGCCTGCCTTCGGCTCAGGTCAGGATCCCAGAGTCCTGGGATCAAGCCCCGCATCAGGCTCCCTCCTGAGTGGGAGGCCTGCTTCTCTCTCTCCCACTCCCCCTGCTTGTGTTCCCTCTCTTGCTGAGTCTCTCCCTGTCAAATAAATAAACAAAACCTTAAAAAAAAAAAAAAAAAAACTCAAGAGTTATTTTATGAAATTTTATAAAGAAAAAAAATGGATTACCTGAAAAGAACAGAACTTGCAGAGTATGGAATAATCTATACCAAATTTATGAGCTAGTCAGTTGAAGTATAGACATTCTCACATATGGCAATAATGAATACAGAGCTCAAATAAAACTAAGAGGTGTCTTCCCCACCCCCTGCCCCCAGACACAGCATTAAGCCCACTTGAAGCCGTGGGTGATGAAATTCATGACTGTGGAAATTTCAGTGTCTAGATAGGAAATTTAACTCCCCTCTAAACACTCTGCTTCTTTTGTTTCCTGGATTTTGATCCTTCCAGGCCCCTTCTCGGTCACATGACAATCCACACATTCCATGCTGCTGCTCACCAGAATAGGAACATCCTGGTATGAGGTCTCATTGAGCTGGCAAGAGAAAATTCTAAGTCCCTGAAACGTGAAATTCTAACAAAAGCAAAGTACAAAAGTTTCCGGTTTCTATGACGATGGCCATTTCTCGCCCTGTTAGGTGCAAGTCTTCTGACCCTCTGCTGAAATCTTTGAGGCCAGAAACATTCAGAATTATGTTTCTTTTTGTTTTTCATTTTAGAAAGGGAGTAGGGTATGTATATCATGTAACAGCCATTCCAGCAGGACCTCGAGCAGCATCTCATAGACAAACACAGTATAGAGAAATGTAGGGAATTCCTATTAACCACAACCACCACCATAAATAACCTCCTATCAGTTCAGGTCAGACTCGGCCTTCAAATATGCCACCAAAACACCCAAACCAAAGCAAATCAAAACCTGTTGCTGCTCAGATTTTACAGCTGTGAGAAGAGATTTGAGTTACAAATAACTGTGCAATGCTGTGCTCACCACTTCTGTCCTGCCTTCTGCGAAGATAAGATGCTATTATCTTGAAAAGCCCATCTTCCCTGCAGCTCGGGACTCAGGGGCCACAGGAAATACCCAGATCAGATGCAAGGTTGGGAGCTTTTCCCCCATAACTTACAAATTTCCCCAACTTATTGGTTATTTCAAGGGCTATATATCACGAATTCCTTATTCTACTCTATCCTGACTGCGGCAGCGCCTGGTTTTAGGACTTAAGCAATTTCTGCCGCCTCCGTAATTGCACCACGCAATTTACGTGGTGCGTAAATACACCACGCAAAGTGGCAATATTCACACTGAAGACTCGGGCTCAAGCTCCGCAGTGCTCTGGGTCAGACCACAGCGCATCACACCCCGGCAGGCAGCACAAGAATGCTTACAGCACACAGGCAGCTTTGCGTATCTGCTCATTCATCCTACAGGGGGAAACATTTCAGTCTGTTCATTCATTCAGCCATTTCATTCCAAAACAAAAATCATAAAAAAGGCCGGTGTAGAAGCCAGCAAAGATGATTGAGCGGGAGGACCGGCCCACATACAACTTCCCAGGATTCTGCTTTCCGGCCATCTGACAATCCAGTATTTAGTAATCAGCAGAAAGTATATAGAACAGGAAACAAACGGAAATGAACCAGAAAAGAAATGGGGCATATGCATACCCAGAGATGTAAATAAAGTAGTTTCAGGAAACATTTGTTGAAATGCATGACCAAAGAAAACAGCCTGAGGGCTATAAAAATAGTTACTGAGGGGTTATGTCGGGTTTGTCTCACGATTTATGAACGATGTCGATTTGCATCTCTGCAGATTAGACTTCGGCAGGGAGGCACACTTGTGTTTGGCTTGGTTTGGAGGAAACATTGGCCAGCATTAAAACAAAAACAAAAACCAACCTCAATTCTCTAAGCAAGATGTCACAAATTCCCTCCCAGGATCCTTCTAGATTTCTCTAGTCTTCAAAGTTTACAACTGAGAAAGCAGAACCCTTTTCCTCTTACCAATAAATAGAAAGTGTCAGTAACACGCTCACTCTCTTTCAATGGTCATAGGAATTCCTTAAATTGCTGGGATGGAGCTTGGGATTTGCCAGGTACTCAAGATCTGTTCCTTCTGGAAGACCTAGATGTTGTGATAGTTGATAATGCCATCATTCCCCCCATCCTTATCTCTACCTTCAAAATCGCCTCTATGACAGAACACCAAATTCAAAAGGAGAAATGCATCACCACAAATCTCATCTCTGCAGCTTCTATATTTGCTTTTGTGGAAATCTTAACGACCTAAATAAGAACATACTTTTCTATGAAGGCCATTAAACTAGGTAAGATCAGGGTTAATGCTATAAATCTATATCTATGCATATCTCCAAGGAAACCCATCTAATATTAGAGCCATGCTAAGAAACAGATTCAATTTTGAAGGAAACCAGGCAAGTAGAATTTAATAAAATGGAAATGTGACTCTAAGAAGAGCTTTCATGCTCCCTGATGCTGATTGTATCTTCACAATGTCACAACTAAATTGGGATGGACTACTGAAAAGGGCCCTACCCACAGTCAGTATTATAAACAGATGGGACTTTGGCTGGTCCATTCTGAATCTTCCTCAACACACATCACTGTACTCTAGGGTAGTCCGTTTATGACGCTTATCTTGTGTTTCAGGTTAAACACAAACCAGAAGAGGCAATAATAGCCAAATTAAGAATCCTTTACTCAACCAGTCTTCCCCGTGTGAATACGAAGCTATAACAAGTCAACAATCTCCTTTCAAATGCAAAAGGAAACCAAGAAAGAAATTAAAGTCTGTAGATCTGAGGTCAAGAATAATTAAAGAAAGCAATTTTATGGGGCAGAAACCAAAAAGCGGTCTGACTTGGAGGGATGGGGTGATCGCATTCTGTGTATTCTAAAATATGACTTTCTGGGGCGCCTGGGTGGCTCAGTGGGTTAAGCCGCTGCCTTCGGCTCAGGTCATGATCTCAGGATCCTGGGATCGAGTCCCGCATCAGGCTCTCTGCTCAGCAGGGAGCCTGCTTCCTCCTCCTCTCTCTCTCTCTCTCTCTCTCTCTGCCTGCCTCTCTGCCTACTTGTGATCTCTCTCTGTCAAATAAACAAATAAAATCTTTAAAAAATAAAAAATAAAAATAAAAATAAAATATGACTTTCTGATCTACAAATGTGGCTGTAATAGCGCCCAACCTTAGGATAAAACTTTGATCAAGAGCTACTATTTTCCTATTTGCATTAAGCTTACCGGAGATCACAGTGGCAGTGCTAACAAGAAGAAATTTCAGATGTTAAAAAAGCCTTTATTTAAGAATTAAAATGCTCAATAAACCCGACCCATGTCTCCCTTCTAAAAGACACGGGCTCTTCTGTAAGCTTCTATTTATCCAAATGTTTGTACCCCAGAATGGTGTTTGTGTTTCTATTCTTCATATCTGGCGAGATACATGACTCCTTCTTTTATTTTCTTTAATGGTGACATATAAATTAATGAACAACCTACATCTACACTGTCATCAAAAATATTTTAGAAACCATAAAAGACATAGCAATAATTCTGTCCCAAAGAGTCAACATCTGAACTTTTTTGTTTCCCTCAGGAATTCCATGGTTAGCTTTTTTCTTGTATTTGAGCAAGCAACATTCGTCAGCCAAAACAGCCATGGCCAAGTTACTTGATCAAGTCCACCTAAGGCACTATTTGATAATAAAGAGACAAAAGACAAATCCACTTTATTTCAAACCATGCACCATTTTTCTTACCCATAACAGGCCTTCCCTCCTTCAAGCAAGTCTTCTTTTTCCAGGCTGAGCCTCTCCAATTCATTCACTGATCTCCCACAACACTGTTTCCTGCCCCTTCTCCATCCTGCTCACTCCCCTGAGGGCAGAGTCCATGGTGAGTGTGTGTTCTGACTGTCTACCATAGTGTCCTGTACCTACACACTCAACAGAGGCTTAGTGAGCAACAAGCACTATTCTAGGAACGAAGGCTACACCTCCGGCAAAGTCACGGCTCTCTCAAAGCTTAGCATCTCATGAAGCACCTAAAAAATGCCCAACACAAAGCAAGCACTCACCAAAAAACAAAACAAAACAACAACAACAAAAAACCCACCTCTCATGAAATGTATAGCCTGCACTGGAACACAATATTCCAAACATGAGGTTTCACGTCTTGAAAATGGCACACTTGGAGATGCTGAAATGATTACTGACAGCTGGGGGAAAGAAAAAGCTAAAAGTATGTGCAAGACTTTGAAAAGCTGAGCAGTCTAGCTCATTATATAGCTAAAGGCCATAACTATATTGTGAGGTTCAAATTACGTCTGCACTCTGTTCAAAAGTATAGATAATATATTTTAGAGAAGTGTAAGGCACAGCTGATTTAAAATACTCTCTTTCTTTGTACATGTTCCAATTCTTCTTGCTGGGTAACAGATTACTCTGGCAACTTTGAACAACTATTTTACATGGCGTGTAATTGGGAAGGGTCAAGAACTTAGGAAAGGCTTGGCTGGGCAATTCTGGTTCAGGGTCTCAGATACCAGGAGGGGCTGGCGTCACGTGAAGGCCCAGTTGGGTGGACGTCAAGAGGGCTCCCTCACGAGCCTGGGAGCTCCTCCACATGGCTTCTCCAGCACGTGGACCTCAGAGTCATGCTATTTCTATACCGCACTTGGCTTCCCCAGAATTTCCCAAGAGAAGCAGGTGGAAGTGGATGGCCTTTTATGACCTAATATTATAAGTCCAACAGTGTTATTTCTGATATATTCTATTGGCTGAAGCAGTCACAAACTAACTCATATTCAAGAGGAAGGCACACAGACCCCATCTATCAATGTCAGGAGAATTCTGGCCATTTTTCTAAAAAATTGCCACAGTTCTTAAAGGATAAGTTTCAATTACTTATAAAATGTGGGAAGGCAAAATACTGCATTCAAGATATGAGTCATTATGAGAGAAATATTATCTGCTACTTTGCTTAGTCAAAATATTTTCTTTTGTTAAACAAGTTAAGCTTAACTGATTAACAAGAAGGTCACGAAAGGCTTTCAAACTTTGGGGCTCTTAAGCAACAAAAGGCCACATGAGCACAAAGTCCCTCTCTTTAGAACTTCTTAAGGACAGGCTCTGGGTCCACCTTACCCACCCCAGATGGCAGTGATTTCTCCCTTCTCTGCTCTGCTCTGCTCCCCTCACTTTTCATCATGTACTTCAGGCGGATGAGCGGTAGAAGCAGGTGGGAGCCGAGGCAGTGATGCTAAGAACTGTCTAAATTCTCTCTTTCCCATAGCATCCAGCAGGCACCCCAAAAAAGGCTTGCTCTTTGCGTTCAGAGTCTCAGTGCTCGTTATTCCTGCCCCATTCATACTTTTAAATTGTTGAAACAAGACCATCTGGATTACAGAGGCCAGACTGCTGAGTTGTAGAGAGGCTCAGAGCTGTCTAAAACAGAGATGGGAGGTTCCCCATTTCTCACAACAACCATCGAGTCTTCAAGGGATTTAAAGAGGATCAAAATGTCCCATGGAGGTTGGACTCAAAGATTCTAAAGGTCTTTCTAAGTAAGAGCTCCATAACGATGTAATATAGGATTTATGAAATAAAAGGAAAATTGAATTCCTATAAATTTGTGAAATATTAACATTCACTACCCTCCTTCCAAAAATGTATTAAAATAGAGAAAAGGATACTTAGGAAACTCTGATTAACGCATCTTAATTGGAAGGGCATATGGGGGAGCTCTCTGGAAAAAAAGCTCTTCTGAGATGTACATACAGAACGTTTGGTTGCATATAATTCAGCAAAGGAAACCAGTTGTTCTTAGTGGTGGCTGCCATTCCCTTGTCAACAGAACAGTAATTAATTGAACAATATTCAGGAGAAAGTTTTAGGCATGATTGTCATGATCTGCTAATGATTAACCAAAAGACTCTACCAAGTCATGATTTCTCTGGGCCTCTATTTCTCCTTGTAAGTTTCTTGGTTCCCTGTACATTCTCCCCATCATTAAGTAATCTCACCACTCTGGGAAGAATTAATGTTAGAAGTTTGGTGTGAATCCACCTAGAATTTACTGATCTGTTTATATTAATGGAATCATATTCACATGTTGTTACATGTGCATTCTACAGATTTCATTGAATAGGACATCTTTCCATGATAAGACATACCAACCTATGCACAGCTTCACAGTATTCATCATATACTGTTTCATCCATTTTAGGAAATGTTTTTTCCTGCATTTTAACATCCCTGATATTAGGTGTGCCTCATATTTAATAGCCATCCAAGTTTACTTGGCCGAATAGTTTTCTTACCATTCACAGCCTTTGATTCAATGATATTGTTGGCTGTGGTTTATATAACCAACCCACGTTTGGTGTTGGCAGCAGATACTCTTGATGCCCCCCATCGCAGTCCCCTAGCCCAGCTCTGATTTCAGCCATAGTCATGGTAAGGAGTACCAAGTGGGATAGATACAAGCTGATGACTCCCACCACAGGCATACAGGGATCTCCTTGGTTTTCCAGGGCCTTCTCTGAAAATGGACGGACACCAGCTCAGTCTGAAGGCAAACACGTGGGAGCATTAATGGCCTCGGTTACAACCTCAACTAGGAGGGAACAGGGCCGGTTGTGTAAATGCTCTAGTGTCCTTCCTTTCCAAAGGCGGAATCTGGGGGTAGAACCAAGCCCTAGTTGCCTACAGTATCAGCTCACACATTCTTATTTTGGCTTTTCCTTCCTCCTTGCCTCTTTCCCTGCTGCCTCATTCCTGCTTCTTGGGATCACCCCCCAGATAAACTATGTGCACTCAACTTCTTGCTTAGGCTACACTTCAGGGGGAATCAAAACTAAGGCGCTGGTCATTTCAGTTATTTCTAGGTCTCGGTTTATCTGTAAATGAGAAAATGGAACTAAAATTCCTTCCAACGCTCAAATTCTTAGACTCCAAAGGATCTCCTTCTCCTTTATATCATAATAAGGGCGACCTCTTAAGCCCAGAGGAGCAAATCACCTTTTTTTTTCTCCTGAGGCTAAGTGATTTGTCACACCAACAAGCTCTGATATTCTAAAACCAAGTCATTCAACTTTTTGGTACATATAGGACCAGGCCTTTGAAGTGAGAGAAAGAGAAAGCAAGAAAAGCTCAGAGATATCACAGCTGGTGAGTGATCTGCTTCAGAATGGTGTGATCACCACATTAAAGAACTCACCTGACATGTCACTTACACAGACATCTGGCCCCACTCGGAGAGACTGACCAGACTGCACTATTTAAACAGCCTCCAGGGGCCCCTGGATGGCTCAATCAGTTAAGCTCAGGTCAAGATCTCAGGGTCCTGGGATGAACTCAGTATTTATTCTGCAAAAGCACCAGCAAAAAAGTTCCTAAGGAAACACATAACTTTACTGCACTGTATTTCCTAACCACAGAAAATATTTCGTTATGCAACCAAGATACCCAGAACAAATATTCACCCCACCCCAATGTGCAGACCTACAGACAAACAACTAGTGAAAGGGGATTTTTCAAGAATCAAAATGCCTACACAGTGTTTATTTAAGTCCTTATACCTGGTCTCAAATCCAGGTAGGGAACAAAAACTTAAACTCACCATAGCTCTCAAAGGGGAAAACAGAGACAATTAAGTTCAACACAAAACATATAAAACTTCTTGGCCTAAGGTAGAGTTGAAGGAAACAAAGAGGGCCATTCAGAACAAGTGTGTTCAGAATTAAAGTGGTTATATAATCTGGAACTCAGATCACCACAAAAGACTGTTTAAAGTTAATGCCTAACAGCTAAAAGCGAAGTTATAAAAATCACAAGAGACTAAACCTAAGTTGAAAAAAAAAATTAGTTTCATATTTTTTAAAGACTTAAATCTTAATAGATCAAAATTACATTTAGATGAAATTATATCAAAGCTCTACAATTAATATTTGTTCATTTAACCTCTAATCAACCACCAACCACCACCACCACTGTCAAAAATGGACTCTCTTGAAACTTGCAAATCCTGTATCTGATAAGGAGTCAATAACCAAAATATATAAAGAACTCATGCAACTCAATAGCAAAAATACCAATCTGACTAAAAATGGGCACAGGATCTAAATGGACATTTTTCAAAAGAAGATATACAGATGACCAACAGATAGATGAAAAGATGCTCAGTTTCACTAATCATCAGGCAAATGTAAATCAAAACCAAAATGAGACAGCACTTCACACCTATTAGAATGGCGATCATCAAAACAAGAAACAAGCATTGGCAAGGCTATGAAGAGAAGGGAAGCCTGTGCACTACTGGTAGGAATGTCAGTTGGTGCAGCCACTGTGGGTAATAGTACGGAGGTTCCTCAAAAAGTTAAAAATGGAACTACCACATGATTCAGCAATTCCACATCCGGGATTTATCCAAAGAAAATCACAACATGACCTCAAAAAGCTATCTTCATCCCCATGGTGATTGCTGCATTATTTACAATAGCAAAGATATGGAAACACCCTAAGTGCTCACTGTTGGATGAATGGATTTTAAAAGTTGTGATATTTATATACAATGGAATATCATTCAGCTATAAAAATAGGAAATCTTGCCATTTGTAACAACACAGGTGGACCTGGAGGTTATAATGCTACATGAAATAAGTCAGATAGAGAAAGGCAAATCCTGTATGATCTCACTCACATGTGGAATCTAGAAAGAAAGAAAGAGAGAGCAAGAAGAAGGGAGGGAGCGAGAGAGGAAGGAAGGAAGGAAGAAAGGAAGGAGAACTTAATTCATACCAAACAGATTGGCAGCTGCCAGAAGTAGGGGTTGGGGGGATGGGCAAAATGAGTAAAGGGAATCAAAAGATACAAACTTCCAGTTGTAAAATAAGTAAGTCCTGGGGATGTAATATACAGCATGGTGACAGAATCAATAATACTATATTCCATATTTAAAAGTTGCCAGAAGGTGGGGGGTGATCCTGGGTGGCTTGGTCAGTTAAACATTCCACTCTTGATTTTGGCTCAGGCCATGATCTCAGGACCATGAGATGGAGCCCTGCATCAGCTCTGTGCTGGGTGTGGAGCCTGCTTAAGATTCTCCCTCTCCCTCTGCTCCCAACCCCCCTCCCCCACATCCCCACTACACTTGCTCATGTGCTGGCTTTCTCTCTTTAAAAAAAAAAAAAAAAAAAAAAAGGGTTATTAAGACAGTAAATCTTAAGAGCTCTAGGGAAGAAGGGAGGGCAGGAGGGAGACTGAGCTTCCTAACTTATTACTGATAATTGTGGCATCAGGGAATAGAAAGTGGAGAGGAGAGAAATGAAGAAATCTGGGATTGTGGAAATTGACTGTCAAAGAAAGCAATCAAAATCTTATGTAAAAATCTTTCATGGCTTGACATAAGTGGATCCTTAAGTGATCTTTTTTCAAGTTTCTTAAAAATAAAAGTGTTTTCAAAGAAAAGCAACTCCTTTAAAAAAGGAAGGAAAGGGGGCGCCTGGGTGGCTCAGTGGGTTAAAGCCTCTGCCTTCGGCTCAGGTCATGATCCCAGAGTCCTGGCATCGAGCCCAGCATCGGGCTCTCTGCTTAGCAGGGAACCTGCTTCCTCCTCTCTCTCTGCCTGTCTGCCTACCTGTGGTCTCTGTCAGTCAAATAAATAAATAAAATCTTAAAAAAAAAAAAAAAAAAAAGAAGAAGAAGAAGAAGGAAAAAAAGGAAGAAACAAACAAACTACTTATCTAAGTAAAAAAGTACACATAATTATTTTTTTAATTGTGCACAGAGGATCTGTATTTTAAATTTCATAGGGCTTCTGGTCAAAATGAAATGAAAAGTAAATGCAAACCAAAAAGGTCATACAGTAATATTAAAGAAATACCTACAGTCCATGACTATAAATGTGGATACAAAAACAAAAAAACACTTTTAGAGGCAGAAAAAAATTGTTTACAAAAGCCAGAAGACTATTAGTGTTTATGACCTAAACCTTATTATTTCCCATGTTCTGTTTTTCTCTTTTCCCCAAATTCCCTAGTTTACTGGTAAAGATGTAAGAGTTGAGCTGAAAGAAACAATACTCTTTAACTTCTTTCTTCCATGTAAGGGCTGACAAAAAGAACCACAGGGGAGAAACATGTATTAATCATCCTCATGGTTTGCAAGAAAAGCTCTTTATTAATCTCTGTCTAAACAAATACAAATAAACAGAGACAAAACACTCTAGACACCAACCTGCTGCAAAAGCTCTCAGAAATCAGACATAACACCCACAGTACGTCTTTCGGCTTGAATGAGTAAACACTTCCAGCAAGACCTCAACTGTTTTTGTTTTCTTAAAACATAAAAGGGAATCATGTTATTCAAGCACAAATAAGACTGTAGAGAGCTTTTGTGTTGTTGACAGCAACACTTCTTGGGGATACTAATAAGTGGATATCACCAAATAACTAAAAGGAAGAATATGAGTGAATGTGGAGGGGCCTCCTCCCATTCTTCCAAGCTTGGAAAAGAGAGCTCAGGCATGGATATTGTTAGAATGCAATAGTCAAGAGGCACTTGAACTACCCAGGTACCAGAATGAGGCACAAAATTCTACGAAAAAGACTAATATTTGATTTGGGGTTAGGATCAAGAATCACAAGATTAAGAAAAGGAATTTAGGAAGCTAAGTAAAACATCAGGAGGTCAGTCTTTTATTTTAGGGGCAGGGAAACTGAGGCCCATAGACAGACTCATATCTGCCCAATGTCATGTAACCACTAACCGTACAGTTGGGTATCTAGGTCTACTTTGTGTCTTCTTTGTCACTCAGTATAATGCATGATAGAAGACTGAAACTTCAGAAGGTTAAGTTCTAACCTTCCATGTTTGAAAAATTATTTTTAACATCCTTAATATGTGAAATCAGGTGAAATTTTTGGTGTTGCTTTACTGATAAGGAAAGCCTCACATAAGCCATCTCAAGAGACTAAGTATTAAAATGTTTCATCTAGTTCAATATAATTCATGCCAGGAAGAAGTATATTTATAGACAAAATTCTACAACGTTCTTAATTCTCTGTATTACATCAACCCCAACGAGGTTATGGTTAAGTAATTTCCAGGATTCCCTGGCCTTAAAATCTGCAAATCATTAACTAAATTTATAAAGAAGAGTACCGTCAGTGTTCCTGGATCTAACACACACACACACACACACACACACACACACACACACACAATTCCCTTTCCCCCTCCTCCATCTCACCCAAAATAATTCTGGGATATTTCAAACATAGTACCACCTTAAAAAGTGAAAACTTTCCCACTCTTGAGTAGTTTTATGTCATCATTCTAATTGTTTTAGTGACCCATCTCCAGCTCGATTCCCAACACCCAACCAATCCCCGGCACTGCCAAGGAGTCTGCCCGTATCTCTTCAAACCAGGCAACTCTTCTCTGGGGTTTCTTTCAAGGAGAATTATACCAGCAAGTTCTAATTTCCTATCCCTGTAGGAAAGGTTGCTCAGAGCTAGAGTTTTAATACCTCTTATTCAAGTATAGCCTGCCTACTAAATTATGACCAGATTTTCAATCATCATCTTAAATAGGAGTTTATTAATTGAGGGTTTATTATTATCCATATGAAAGCCAAAGAGACTAACAGAGAAAGAATGTAGCATAATAAACAGCAGTCGGACTGTGCCACTGATTAAGTACTTCACGGCCATGGACAGAAGCTGCAGGTTTACCTCCACTCCCTATTTTAGGACTTGGCATAACAGATGCTCGGGAAATGTTGCATGAATGAAAGAAACTGCATATTGCTTTAGGCAAAGGCATAATTGAGGCTCTTTATAAATGGTCACTGCCATCTGGCACCACTTTACACGCTCAACGGCATGAACTAGAAGGATACCACATGTAGCCCAAGATAACTCTTGGTCAGTGTTAAATCGCTTCGCAAAGAAAGTCACCTTCATGCTAATCAACATAACAGCATTCGGGCAGACCTTAAAACATACTCAGAGAAAGGGTCTGAGTAACACTGGGGCAATAGCCCCAGTAAATCACATGAAGCTTTTTTCTACTCAAGAACTTTCTTTCTCTTACATTGTATTTCACTCTACTACCTTCCCCCATGGCTACAGTTTCCATGTAGGCAAACAAAGGAGCTAAGATGTTCAATTAGACAGTCACTCAAGCCAAAAACAGCATCCTGAATCCCAGGAATAAACCAGTTGCTTTATTAAGTGATGAAAAGTCTTTCCAGTCAAACATTTTGGATTGTTTTTTCATGAAGTTATTATTTATTCTCTGTACCAACACAGACTGTTATTTTTTAAGCCTTTCTCCATAAGTGTGTCAAAACCTCAAGGTAAGGCATCAAACCAAAATAGCTTTCAATTTCCATATAATTATGAAAGTCTTTACAGCTACTCTTACACCGAGAATCACATTACACCACTTGAATTCATATAAACACATTCCCTACAGACCCACTTCACCTAGGCATGTCTGCTCCAAAGAAGGCATTTAGACAAACAGCACTCTCACTGTTCCAACCATATCAGTCAATGGGGCCTGGCCAGTTTTCTCACACAGATCGGGAAAAAAGTAGAGGCACGAGTGGGGTCCAAAGAGGAGCCCTGCAATCCTTCTCACCGCACCGTCTGCAGACAAACTTAGGTTCTGTCCAAATAGCACAGGAAAAAGAACTGAAAATTTTGACCATAAATAAAAATCATTCTGCATTGACACATTCTCTTTCAATTCAAACCTAGAAATTTTTAGCAAGTCTGTAGTAGCCAAACCGTATTACCTAAAAATTAATAAGGGCAGAAGACACTCTGAAAGGATTTTTTCTTAAAGCCTAAGAAATATCACACCAGGTCTGATAAGGGGTCCCTCTGGCCAAGGGTTCTTGCCAATGGTACTAAAGGGGACAGAGTCAAGGATAAAGCAACTAGGCAAATAAGGACAATGTAGTTATCCCCTCCGTAATCATGACCTCAAAACCCATGATGTCCTTTGATCACCAGAAGTTTCATGAGAACAGGGACTTTATTTTGTTCACTGCTATACATAACCCCAGCACTTGAATGGTATCTGGCCCAGAAGAGGCTCCCCTCAAATTATTTTTGAATAAATACATTATTCCAGTGCAGTTACTCGTGAATTTGCTTAAAGACGGTAGCACATTAATTTACCAATTAGTTCCCCATTAAGAAGGCAAAAAAAACCCCAAAAAACAAACAAACAAACAAACAAACAAACCAACCCATAAGACTGGGCACCACCACGTCATTCAGGGATTCACCGATTCTAACAACAAAAGTATCCTGAACACCTGCTTTTCTAGCGCTGGGGACACAGTGGTGGACAGGACATGGAGTTTGTGCCTCATGGGGCTTCCATCCTAGACTTGCACAGGCTACTGTGTGGAGGACGGGCTGCTGGGGTAGGAAGGAAAACAGAGGCCAGTTAGGACACTAGTGCCGCCCAAAGGTGAGACAATGATGGCTCAGAGCAGGGAGGAGCTGGTGAGCAGGGATTGGATTCAGGATACATTTTGTACATTTAGAGCTTCATGGGAATAATCTAGGTGAAAGAGAGACGGATAGTGCAGGAGAGAGGGGACCCACCCACAGCGCAAAGTCTCTGAGTAAGCAAGAGATGGTGGGGACCCATGTACAGGTGGACGGCCTCAGACCGGGGCAGAGACCAGGGAGTCCCTGTAACAGGAATGAGGACAGAGGGTGTAGGGATCGTAATCTTCCCCAGTCCTAAAGTCTGCAATAAAGGAAATTCTTATCTCAACAAAACCTCTTGGGCTTTAGGTTAAACTCACTCTTTTCTGTGACTAAGAAAAGTAATACATATTCATCACACTTAGAGATTTTAGACAATACAGAAAATTATTGAAAAGCACACACTGATAGCACCTGTAATTCCACCATCCAGTAATAACTATTATAAACCTCTTTTGCATTTCATCTGTGAATTTAGATTATAGCTAATTTTTTTTTTAAAAAGTCATCAGTTTCCTCTGGCTTTATTTCCCACCTGCCCATTCCATGTTCTTGCTGTTGTGAAGCAATGAAGAGTAAAACACCAGGGAATGCGTTCCCTTTTCCCCATCTTCCTTAACTAGCAAATAAGCATCTTCTTTCATCTTTATATGGTACACAGGATGCATATGTTTCTCATAGGAGGTGTTTCTGTTTATAAACTTGGTCTTATTGTTAGACTCAAAATTTGTAGATTGTTTCGTATTCTTCCTTGTGAATCTGGCCTTTTTTCTACATTGTTTGGTTTTCCCAAATGTTTTTAAGCTACTTGCATAATTTCACTTTATTATCCAAATTTTATTTCTTCAATGAGTATAGATTGTTTTGTTCCTCTACTTTTAAAAAATTCTTTCCCCTCTTAGCCATTACATTCCTCTCAGTCTAGTTCTTTTAGTGATGAAATTGCTTTTGAAGATAAATTCTCTTTGTTCTGCTGAATTTCTGGTACCTGAGTTCGTGGTTGGCTCCATTAACTGAAAGAGTGAGATCTTGAGCATGTCCTTTCACATATTTTTCTCTCCTCATCGATGCCTCCCCTCCACTCAAGCCTCCAATATTAAACACTCAACAGCATGTTCTAACTGCTTATAGGTATGACTGGAATGAGTCGTGTCCCCATAGCCTTTCGCCTCACCTGGTGCTGTGAAGGTCAAGTAAGACCAAGTGGGTAGGAACTGGTTCTCAAGCCATTCTAGAAAGTTTCAGTCTTTACACTTACTTGAATAGACCCTTCGCTTCTGATAAAAGAGGAATTTAATACTCTGAATGGGCACCTGGGTGGCTCAGTCGATTAAGCATCTGCCTTCTGCTAAGATCATGATCCCAAGGTCCTGGGACAGGGCCCCACGTTGGACTCTCCTCTCAGCGGGGAGCCTGCTTCTTCCTCTGCTCCTACCATATTCATGCTGTGCATGCTCATTCTCTCTCTCAAATAAATAAATAAAATCTTATTTAAAAAAATGCTTTGAGGGGAGCCCGGGTGGCTCAGTGAGTTAAGCCGCTGCCTTTGGCTCGGGTCATGATCTCAGGGTCCTGGGATTGATCCCCACATCGAGCTCTCTGCTCAGCGGAGAGCCTGCTTCTTCCTCTCCCTCTGCCTGCCTCTCTGCCTGCTTGTGATCGCTCTCTGTCAAATAAATAAATAAAATCTTTAAAAAAAAAAAAATACTTTGAAAGGAAGGGGCCCAATCCAGCTGAAGAAACATAATTTGCTCATGTGGTCTTTGCCAAGATCATGGCAGAACAGACACAAGCACACAAAATTTGCCATCATCAACTAAAGTTTGTGAGAAACAAATCCTTCCCATCAATAAAATGAGATTATACTTCCAGACCCCCCAAAACAAACAAATCCACAGGCTGCATTAAACAAAGTGTTATCAAGCTTTCAACCACTTCTTTCTTAATGAATTTCAACTTTTTCACCCAGGGATAGTTTGAGACCCAGCTCTAATCTAGATTGAAGTGCTGAGATCGGATCACAGTGCTAACAGAGGATACAGGTAAAAATTGCTAATAAATTCTCAAATCACAGCTTCATCTACTATCATTCAGAACATATTCATTCTGCCTGGAACTACCCTCACATTTTGCTTTTGCCCATTTATTAAAATTTTAGTAAATGATTTCTCTTAAACAATACACTTGCTTGTCCCAAATCTAGTATCAGCCACTAGAAGATTTTATGAAAACTGCTTAAAATACCTTAGCCTAAGGTTTCTTATTTCCAGAACAAAAATAAATTCTGCTTCTTCATTCAGTTATTATAAAAATGAAAAGAAGGAATACATGTGAAAGAAATTTATAAATGCTAACAAACTGAACAAAAATTCAGTTGTTAGACTGCAATTGAAAGTCCTGTGTGATCTCACTTCCTATTTGGGGGAGGGGGTCACAGGGAATAATTTTACTTGTTTTTAGTAGGTAATACATTCTCAGAATTCTAAAGTTGCCAAAGGCTATACAGTGAAAAGTCTCCCATTCCTTCCCACCAACCACCTAATTCCCCTGGCAGGGAGCAACTAATAAAATCAATTTATTTACTTTTCAGATGCATGTACATTTTCCCCCAATTTTCACATAAAAGCTATCATACTATTCGCCACTACACACCTTTTTTTTCCAATTGAACAATACATCCTGGGGATTGTTTCATTTCCATGTATCAATAGAGAGCTCCCCCATTCTTTTCACTGGCTGCTCAGGAAGTCATCAAGTGGAGGAACCATGATTTTATCTTCCCGTCTCCCACATACAGGTTATCTCCCATCTTTTATTGTTAAAACCTTTTGCTCATGTATAAACATATTTGTAAGATACACTTCCAAAAGGGAATTGCTGCGTCAAAAAGTATACACATTTTCAACTTTGAAAAAGACTGCCAGATTGCCTTCCATAAAAGTTTATAGCAATTTATTCTCCTTCCAGCTATAAATGGAGACAATTTCTCCACACATTTGTCAATAAAATCTCTTGTCAAACATTGTTGTTAAATCTCAGCCAACAGGGCAGTGAAAAACAGTATCTCAGTGTGTTTTAATTTGCTTTTTCTAATGAATTGTTTTTGGTCCTTTATATATCAGTAGTCACTCTCTGAATATTAAAAGAAAATTTATTTTGCTCCCTTTAACTTTCTTCCTCTGTATCCCTCTGCACATCCTAAGACCCAGCCACTCTGTGCTGCTTGCTATCCCCAAATGAGCCACATTTGGGGAAATACCCATTCCTTCTAGTTCCACTCACAAAATTTTTTGGACAGCCAACTTCAAAGGCATTTCGATGTTTACGAAATATATGTTCTATACTGTATTCCTCTCATAGGACTTGTTCCCTCCTTCCTTGGAGGAGCCCAGGGCACATTTTTAGAGCTTCATAAAGTATAAAACCAAATTCTCCAACTTACCATCCCCTAAGATAACCAACATATTCACTCAATTAATGTGGGACAAAAGACTGAAGTAGAAATAGAAACTGAATTTTTTTTAAAGATTTATTTTAGAAAGAGAAAGAGAGCCTTGCAAGTGGGTGTTGGGGGGATGGGGAGCCAGAGGGAGAGAAGCACAGAGAGAGTCCAACTAGGGGCTCGACCTCAGGACCCTGAGATCATGACTAGAGCCAAAAGCAACAGTCAGATGCTTAACTGACTGAGCCACCCAAGCGCCTCAGAAACTGTGAATATCTAATTGTAGGTGTGTCCTCAACCTTCCAAAACAACACTGTAAATCTAGTGATGGGCATAATAAAGATCTGGGAACTTGTTCTTGGGCCATGAAGGTCATATAACAATAAATGGTAATAAATCCTTTTTTTGTTTAATACTTGTTTGTTTTAACACCAAAATCCTATGACTTAAATGACCGAACAATGTAATAACATCAAAGTATTTTTAAAGCAATATGTTAATTCCCAATAAATCCACAAATAAAGGATTGACTTCTTTACTAGTCAATGAAATGTAATCTAAAAATCACAAGATACCATTAAACAACCATCAGAAAGGCTGAAATGAAAAAAAGAATGTCAAGCGTGGTATAGGTCAACTAGAAATCTCATATACCGCTGGAGGAAATGTAAATTAGTACAGCCATTTTAGAGAACTGTTTGGAGAAATCAACTAAAGATACACATATGCCAACCTTGTAACCTAGAAATTCTCCTCTAGATACAGACAGCCAGCAGAAGCACACATGCTGTTCACCTAAGAATGTTCACAGCAGCATTAATCATAACAGTCTAAAATGGGGAAAACCCAAATCTTATCAAAAGAATAGATAAGTAAATTTCTGGTACAGTCACACAGTGAAATTCTAATAGCAACAGGAATGAGTGAACTGCAACTTCGCACCAAAGCATGAATGAATCTCACACACCCAAAGAGACTATATGATCCCATTTATGTAAATTCCAAAAACAAGCAAAGCTAATCTGACAGTGTTACAAATTAAGAGAGGATAGGGATGGGATAGGGATAGGGATGGGGGATAAATGAGGGGAACTCGTAAGAATCCAATAATATTCTGTTTTTAACCTGGATGCTGGTTACACAGCTGTGTTCATCTTACGCAAACTCATTAAAGTATACATTTGTGCTCTATATAATTTTCTGCACATATATTCTACTTCAATAAAAAAGTTTAAGCAATAAGCTAAACCTCCAAAAGGGAATATATTTCTTTTTAAATGCCCTTCATGTATAAATGCTTTTTAAAATATCATGGTGATTATCTGACACTTGTAAACCCAACTAATGGGCATTGGTTTAACCCAAGAGCCTACAATTAAAAAGAGATCCCAGCAAAAGCAATATTCTATTTCCGAAACAATGCAGGAGCCACAAATGGTACTCAGGCTTGTTTGATTGAGGGAGGGGAAAAAAAGAATTGAGGTGACCAAGGAGATCAGCTATATGGAATAAGCGAAGATTGCAGAAAAGATGAAAAGAAATAGAACCTCCTTAAAGTGTACAAAAATAGCTATTACTCTTATAGGAGCCTTCTGTGGAGCTCCTAAGGAAAAAAAGAAAAGAAAACTGTTTATTCCAGTGCAGTTATGTGCCTCAAAACCTTGCTTCCCTCCCAGTATTATTTTAAAACACTGCACAACAGACAAAGAAAGAGTACCATGGGAGTAGTAATTAATGGCAAATGCAGGTGTCTGAATAGAGGAAGGCCAAGGGAAATGAAACACAAACCCTTCCACTTCATTAGTGTTCTAAAAATACTCTTGTAATACAAAGGCCTGCCCTGCTTACATAGTGTGTGTGTGTGTGTGTGTGTATACACACATACATACATATGCATATATATATGAATGAGAAATCTCATCAAAACAGTTTTTGTGAATCCTGACCATAACCAGATAAAAAGAGATTCAAAATGGAAGTGAAAAAACTGATGGCACTGAACTGGTAAAGCAGTGTTCCAAACAAACATGGAAATAGATAAAATAAAGGTAGAGTAAACACAATTATCTGTGTGAATGAAAACAGATTTTTTTGGGAAAGGTTTATTTATTTGAGGGGCGGTTGGAGCAGAGGAACGGGGAGAGAGAATCTCAAGCAGACTCCACACTGAGTGTGGAGCCTCATGTGGGGCTCGATCTCGCAACCTCAAGATCATGACAAGAGTTGAAACCAAGAGTCAGATGCTTAATCAACTGAGCTACCCAGACACCCCTGAAGACATTTTTCAAAATACATTTTCCATTTGGCTGTGAAGTATAAAAATAACACCCCCTCCAAGACTAATAAACAGACCCTAACACTTAACGCTCTTTTGAACTGGACATTACTCTCATATTTAACTTGATCTCAACAGGGCTTAAGAAGAAGACAAAGAAAAAGATCTGAAGTCCAGGCAATTCCCAGAGGGAATGATTTTGCAGCCAACGTTCAAATTCCTGTTGTAAGAGACAGGAGAAAGATGATCAACTGAAATTCACAGATAATCCATCACTGTTTATGTTGGTCAATGTACAAACTGGTTTTGCACAGAAACATTGCCAAGGAGGTAGCCCCTTCAGAAGGAAACAAGAAAAAAGACAGGATGCTGTTAAAGTTTTAATTACAGAGACTCCTTGATCTTATCTGCCTTCAGGCAAAGGTGTTAATAAGCAGTGAAATTTGCAGAAAGCAGGTAGCAACAAGGAAAACAAGCAAGAGATTGGAATAATCAAACTTGCAGGTGAATTTTTTTCTTAAACCTGGGAAATAATTCTTGGCTCATGTAATAATAAAAAATACTGGTCTCCCCTTACAGAAGGAAGGATTAGAATTAACTACTAATGACCTGAGCTAGAAATAGCACCAAGGGAAAATGATCAGACGTTACCTCCCTTCCCCCCAATTGCAAAGCAGATTTATTAAAGACATCTATGCTGACCATTCAGCCAAAACCAATCATTAATTGTTGAACACCGACATGGTTAAACAGGTTCAAAGAAAGGATTACCATCATCTAGCCATGACTAGCTGAAATTGGCCTTGCAATTAGCATTAACAGCAAGAAAAGTGTTTGCTGAAGGCTTAACAAGGGCTAGCAGTCAAGTCCAGACATTAATCAAGTTCTCTAAAAGAACTCACAAGTCCACGAAATAAATGAGTAGCTTGGGAAGGGACTAAATAAACAAATGAATAAAGAGCATAAGAGCTGAGCATTTGGGGCACCTGGGTGGCTCAGTGGGTTAAAGCCTCTGCCTTCAGCTCAGGTCATGATCGAGCCCAGAGTTTCCCCCTCTCTTCCCCCCACCCCCTCTCTCTCTGCCTGCCTCTCTGCCTACTTGTGATCTCCGTCTGTGAAATGAATAAAGAAAATCTTTAAAAAAAAAAAAAAAAGAGCTGAGGATTTACTTATCCATCAAGCATTTACCCGAGTGTTCATAAAACTATAAATGGACATCCATTATTCTTGTTTGTACAGCCAATTCATCTTTCTGGTAGCAGCACCTCAAACTTCCTCAGAGGAACCATCCCTTGCCCTGTCCACAGGAAACATCAGACCCACACTTGGCCAATGACAGCCCTGATAACTCTGGCCCCAGTTACTGGTTCAGAATTAGGAGCATGAGTCAAGGCAGGGACAACCAGAGGCAATAAGCATCTCTAGTCACTTGGCTTGTAGGAAATAAGCCAATACCTGCCAAGAGGTATTCAGGTGGAGAAAGCCTGACTGAGAATGAGGCCAGATAAAAACAGGGCAGGAGATGGCAAGAAACAAGGCCCCGATGACATGGTGTGAGTCCCTAGATCCAGCCATGCCTGAAGCTAGCATTACTCATGGACTTTTTAGCAACATACACCACCAAATTTTCTCCTTTTTTTTAAAGATTTATTTATTTAGAGGTCACAAGTGGAGGCAGGGGCAGAGGGAAAAGGAAAGAGAGGATCTCAAGCAGACTCTGTGATGAGTGCAGACCTCCACACAGGGCCCAATCTCACAACCCTGAAATCGTGACCTGAGCTGAAATCAAGAGTCAGACACTTACCCAACTGAGCCAACCAGGCACCCTGCAAATTTTCTTTTAAATTGTCTTTAAGCTTGACGGGTTTCTCTTCCTTACAAATAAAATGTCCTAATGCATCACTACTGCCCTAGTCCCTTAAACTTCTTTATAGAAATAATTTTTCAGCCAGAGCACACACCCTCAATTATTAAATTCTTTTTCCCAAAATATCTTCTGAAATTAAAGATTTTGAGAAATGGATATGAAATAAGTTTGTCATTTATTATTCCAAGCACCTTAGGAGCCTTTTGGTGACTGGATTATTTCCTCCCACGAAAATAAGCTTTGTGGTGTAATTGATTATTCACACCAGACCCTAATAACAGGCTGCTTGGGTCTTCAGAACACCAAAACCCTTTTTGTTCAGCTCTTTGTGCATCCCAGGAGTTCATAATAGCATGAAGTGAACTTTGAAGGTTTTGCTGCTTGAATTCCGTTCTGTTTGCCACCCCATTGAAAGCGGAGAATTCAAATGAAGAGTCCCTGGGTTCAAGGAGCCTCCCTTCTGTTCCCACTTCTCTGCAAAACAGACCAGTCATGGAGAACCGCAGTAGTGAAGTGCTGACAGCAATGGTCACATTCTGTGGGTTCATTAAGTCATTCACATTACACAACTCCACTCAGACTGGAAAGCACACACTTGCTGGGGCAGTCTCCCCAGGGAATATGGCTAGTATGCTCTCTTACCTATCCTGGGCAGACAGCAGTATATCAAGCTGAGTTCAGGTCTGATTGCCTACGCACAGGCACGTGAGTAAGGTGGGAGAATGCTGACCCAGGTTCTGAATGGCAGAGTTGCCAACAGAAAATGATAGAAAAGACCCGGGCCTAGAAATCTAGAGGACCTGGTCCTGGCACCGGCTTTGCTACCAACTACTCATGACCTTGGGTGAGCCATCTCACCTTTTAAGATGCTGATGTCCTCATTTTAAACCCAGAAATGGGTCTGTGTTTTCACTGTGGGTAGTGACTTAGGTAGCAGATGATAAAATCAATTTAGTGGATCAAGACCAACATTAAAAACACTATGCTAGAGGCACCTGGGTGTCTCAGTGGGTTAAGGCTCTGTCTTCAGCTCAGGTCATGATCTCAGGGTCCTGTGATCGAGCCCCGCGTTGGGCTCTCTGCTTGACAGGGAGCCTGCTTCCCTCTCTCTCTCTACCTACCTCTCTGCCTACTTGTGATCTCTGTCTGTCAAACAAATAAATAAAATCTCAAAAAAAAAAACCAAAAAACCACAAACCCAAAAACACTGTTCTAGGGCTGACACAGGAATTATATATGATGAATCTAGAGCAACTTGTAGCTCCAGAAAGAAAGAACATCCTAAAAAAAAGTCGACAATGATGGGCTTAGGTCAAAAGAACAGAGGAACCAACTGGAAGTGCAGCTGGTAAGCCAAAACCGGTACAATTACTGGGTCATAACCCAAAATATAAAATAAACATCCATGAACCCACAGATATAAATATTAACTGAATAAATCAATAAATGAGGGACAGACAAACCCAACATGCAGAAAACACCAAAAAATGTATGTAGCTACTCCAACCTCAAGGTGAACACAACCCCCCACTCCTTAGGTGTGGCCTGCACAAGTGAGTTGGGGAAAGAGTAATTTCACAGTGGAGACCCCTGACAAACAGCACCTCAAGTGGCTGACCAAAGTCACATGGAGAGTGATAAATCATGTTGGCAGTACGTACCCTCAGTCTGGTGTGAGGAGAAGGGCACTTCATCTCTGTTATCTTTCTCCCCCAAACACATAATCCTAGTCTAGTCATGAGAAAAACACCAGACGAATCCAAACTGAGGGCCATTCTACAAAATGGCCAACCAGCCTGCCTCAAAATTATCAAGGTCATCAAAAAACAAGGGATCCTGGGGCCCCTGGGTGGCTCAGTGGATTAAGCTGCTGCCTTCGGCTCAGGTTATAATCTCAGTGTCCTGGGATCGAGCCCGGCATAGGGCTCTCTGCTCAGCAGGGAGCCTGCTTCCCCCTCTCTCTCTCCCTGACTCTCTGCCTACTTGTGATCTCTCTTTCTGTGAAATAAATAAATAAAATCTTTTTTTTTTTAATAAATAAATAAATAAAAATTTAAAAAAAAAACCAAAAAACAAAAAATAAGGGATCCTGGAATAGCAAAAATGTATTAAGTAAAAACCAAGGAGGTCGAAATGAAGTAGAGACTTTGGTTAATAATAATGTATTAGTGTTGGTTCATTAACTGAGACAAATGAACCTTCCTTGGGTAAGATAGTAACTATAGGGGAAACTGAGTGTGAGGCATAGGGAACTCCAGTATCTTTACAAGTTTTCGGGAAATCTAAAACTGTTTTAAAATGAAAACCTATTTTGGAGTCGGGAGAGTGATTAAAACAAAGTCTGAGCATTCTCGGAGTAGCTCATCTCTAAGCTTTTCGCTGGAGGTAAAGCTAGTGAAACTATAAGGACCACAACAGCTACAATGAGAAAATCTAGACACAGTCTCAGCTCTGCAATTTGCCCCTCGGTTAAGTGACTCACCTTACCCAAGGTCCGCAGTCAGATTTTCCCCAACTATGCAACAAGGTTAACACCTTTCCTGACTACCTCACAGTGTTATTTTGTTGTGAGAAGCAAAGTAGATCAATGTGATATAGAAATGTGGAAATACCCTAAAAATTATGGTTATGATAACCTGGCCATGATGATAACCAGAATTCTCCGGTCCTTTCCCAAGTCAGAGCAGACGCTGGGCTGTCAAGACTCAGTCTTCTGCCTACTGAACCAATGTTTGGATTTTCAAAGCGGTACCCAGGCCAGCAGCAGCAGCATCACCTGAGAACCTGTTAGAAATGCAGAATCTCGAGCCCCACCACAGATCCACTATATCAGAAACTCTAGGGCTTGGGGAACAGCAAGCTGTGTTTGAAAAGGCCCTGCAGATCATTCTGGAGCTGCTGGAGCTTGGAACCATCGCCCCAGAGAAAATGACAGATCTTGGGGATAACTGTGAGTCCCAATCAAATGGGCCACATTCCTCCAGCTGGCTTCCTTCCCCATTAGCAACCCCATGGCTCCATCTCCTCCGGAGTCCCCTTCACCTCTACCAATTCTCCCACAACTCCTCTGAGAGCATGGAGGAGACACAGTACTAGCCGCAGGGAGGTGCACAAGGCCATGATATGCTAAGCATCAGTGTGAGCTAAGTAGCTAGAACAAGACACAAGAACGTGGCTTTATTTGGCCCAACTAATCTGTCAAGTTCTTAGCAATGAGGGAAATCAGGGCACCCCTCAGGACCATTCTGTCAAACAGTTTATCAATACCCAGATTCCAACATTCTGTCCTTCTGGTCCCAGGCCTTAGTCAGACAAGGTGTCTTCATCTGTGCCTCAGAAAAGGCAGACACCCATCCACGCTTATCTGCAAACACCCGTGAAAATAAAACCTTGGGATGCCAGAGAACCAAAGAGATTTCCAGGCCCTTAAACCAGGAACAAATGGTGCAGCACTGAAAGTAACAGACCAACTGGAATGCTACTAGAAAAACAGGAATTGCAAGTCAGGAGTACGTACAGCTCCTTAGCAGGTCTGCACCAAGAAGCCCATGCAATTCTTTCTCTGAACCACGTTTAGGCCACAGCTGCCACCCCTTTCCTTTTTGACTCAATACTGGCATTATTCCTAAGGATATACATACAGTAAACATCAGACAGGATGGGGCTTGAAAAAGATGGAGAGAAACACCTAATTAGGGCAAACCGTACGCTGTCTGTGTACATGTACATTGACAAGGTAAAAAAAAAAAAAAAACTGCCGACACAGAGTCTCTCTGAAGAACAGAGGCACGGCCGCTTGGGTCTTAAGACAGGAAGACGATGTCTCAGCACAGCTCATAAATAAAACATTAGCGTAAAAATATATGCCGGCCAGTAATCCTTCTCTTCATTCACTTCCACTTTCCTTATTCCCCATCGACAGCCTCCTGGAATATAGAGGCTGTAGCCCATAATTTACTGACAGATGAAAGAAAAAAGATAAACGATATGCCATCACATAGGCAAACTGACCAAGAGTCAGAAAACCGACTAAGTGCGAGCTGGTACTAGCCCCACACTTCCAGTCTGCAGGGACCCCAAACACCTGTCCTTAGAGCCACCAACATGATCCAGCTTGAAGTTTGACCATAACTTCTCCTGTCTCCCACCATCCCTCCTCCCCACCAAGGAACACCAAGTAACTTCTCCAGTAAGAGAGCATTTATACTGATGAAAGTATATCCCAATTTTTACAACATTCTGTGGCTCCCAGCTGCAGAGGCCGGGGTACTGCCTTGCCCTCAAGCTCCCCGGAACTGCTACCTTCCAGCTACATCAGACAGCACCTCTTCCAGCCCTTGCTCAACCTCCCCTTGGCCTAAAATGTCTTGATCTTTATGATCTTACCATATTTCAAGGTCCTGCTCTGTTCACATCTCTCCTGCACCAGAAGCTCTCTCCTGGTTTATTCTTTGGAATTACTCACCTGATTCACTGGCAATCTGGAAAGCAACATTCCCGCTGCCACCACCACTGGGTGGCTGCAAGAAGGAAATTAAGTGATGTTCTTTCAAAAAGTACTGAGAAGACTGCCTCACTTTTTGTAGATAATCCATTAAAGGAAGCTACTACTATTATCAGTTTATGGTCCTCCGTCTTCGGACAAGTTGCCCTTCCCCGACCTACCTCTTAGCCGGCCTTCCGCAAAGGACCACATGCATCTATTCCCTCACCTTCTCTCGTGAGACCCACCCAAACGGTTGTACAGGTTGAGCCTCCCTTGGAAACCTCAACTGCCACAATTTCTAGCCTGGCTGACTCACAGAGGTGATTACCAGGCTCGCCCTCTCCTCTGAGTTACCCGCTGGACATTTCCAGTGATGCCAGCCAGACACTTCAAGCTTAGCATGTTCAAACCCAAAAGCTTTCCTTTTCCCTAAAATCTATTCAATCTTCCTATTTTCCCTTAGAGCATTCATGGCACCTTAAATAACACCGTCACGTATGCCTGAAACTCTAAAGTTCCTTTATGTGTTTGCTTTAATATTTACTGCACAATAACACACTGATGTGGAACAAAACTCAAGAGGTACGATTTCAATCCTGAGCGCACCTGTCCTTTCCCACCACTCTCCCTTTCTCGGGGAATCTGACGTTACCAACCTCTTGTGTGCATGCTTCAAAAGATACTTTTTATGTATGATCCACAGTGGGTACATGTTTATCACAGTGGGTAAATGTTTATCAACCAGTTGTCTGGAAAAGCAAAAACAAAAACAAAAGCCCTGATTTGTTGCCTATTGTCTTGAAAGTTTCAATCCATGTGGAATTTATCTCTCTGGAAGGTATGATGTAAGGCTCCAACTTTTTTTTTTTTCTTGGTCTCAAATAGGCAGAGAAGCAGGCAGAGAGAGAGGAGGAAGCAGGCTCTCCACGGAGCTCGATCCCAGGACCCTGGGATCATGACCTGAGCCAAAGTCAGAGGCTTTAACCCACTGAGCCACCCAGGCGCCCCATAAGGCTCCAACTTTTATATCTGTTGGTACCAACGCCGGTTATTATCTCCCACAGAATCATCTTTGCCTTCTCCCTCAATGTCCCCACACCCCCTATCCCTGCCCAGATCACCAGAATACCTAGGGCCTGTCATTCTAACCTTCCAATATTTCTGAGTTGTCTTTCTCCTTTCTTCTCCATTGTCACCACTCCAGGTCAGGCTCGCCGTGCTTGTGTTCCGAACCTCGGACCTTCTCCACCAGCACTAGGATACTTCCTCTAAGAGGGCTCCCGCCATGTCCCCTCTGTATTCCCTGTCTACAGAATAAAATCCAAACCCTCCCGGGGATTCAGGACCCCTCTCTGTTCTCATATCCTTTCACTTTCCCCATTTAAAACCATTCTTATCATCACTCTGGAAGTTTCCTCATTCCTCAAAATGCTACAGCCCTGACTCACCCTGCATTCGCTGTAGGATGTGCTTTCTACCTAGCCCTCTGTTCCCGTCCTTCACCCTATGCATCCTTTGAGGCTTGACTCAAATGCCCACTTCTCCGCGAAAGCGCCTCCATGCTCCTCCAACCTGACAATACTGTGTTCCCAGCCGGCACCCACCCCTTCTTGTCTCTCACAATTTTGCCTTTACATCTGCGTCCTGGAATGACTGTCCCCTGAGAGCAGCACTGTACCAATTTTTTCATGCTTTCTGCTTCTAGGTAGCCCCTTATACACAATAAATTGTTTTTAAAAATGAAAATGCCTTTGTGTGCATCAGAATCACCCAAAGGACTTACAAAAATTTGGATTGCTGGGTCCACTGGTAGAGAATCAGAAGTTTCAGCAGGTCTGGGCGAAGGCCCAAGAATCTGCATTTCTAAAGAGTTCCCAGGGAATGCTGACACAGCAAATCCTGGAACCCACTTTGGAAAACCACTGTCTCAGACCATACCTCAAACCTCAAACTGAAGGCCTTGAGAAACATAGGTCCAAAAATCTCATGGGGGAGGAAATCTTCTGAATTATTTAGATATAGGTAGATCTCATCCTGTCCTCCCAGTTGGGCTTAAAAAGGTGGTGAATGGCCCATGGCCACAGAGGCAGAGACACTGCTGGGATGGCACCCATCTGCTGATTCTCTGGCTCCTGGTCCAGGGCTCTCCCCACACCAAGGGGCCCTCTGGTCAAGGATCTGGCAGGAGAAGCAGAATGATCAGATTGCATGCTGGTTCACTTTTTCCCCTCTGTGACTGTCAGTAAACTACCTAAGCCTCTCCAGGCCTATGACAACCAGGGGTTCTCTGAGAGGAAGAGGAAGTCGAAGGCAAAGTCAAGGAAGTCAAAGAAACCAACTTGGCAAATGAAACCCCCAAAAAAGTATTTTGGGAAAACACCAGAGTTATGAGCACACTAGGAAGTCACACACATGAGTCGTCTTTCTAAACCCAGCTTTATTTAGTCAGAACGCAAAGTTAATCCTAATTCTAAAGCAAGTTCAGGATTCCAAACTCAGTGACATTTCACCATGTGATTAAACTTGGCTTCTTACACAGCACACAGAGCAGAACATAAGACAGGCCACACAACAAACACATAACAGAGGAGTATAGGAAGTTAAGAAAGCAAACATGCAGTCTGTGGGCACGCAGTTGAGATAAGGCCTGGCTCTGGTCTGGTCTGGGTCAGCTCTCGGCAGTTAACTGCTTCTTATGTTCAAGCAGGAAGGATCCATTCTGCTGAGATCAATCCGGCAAGCCTTACTGGCAGCTGCCTTTTTTACATGGTCAGACATAGAGGGGTCAGGTCTGGAGAGTCTTGATGCCCCCCCACTTTTTTAAAGACTTTTATTACAGAGGGGGGACATAAGCAGGGGGAGTAGCAGACAGAGGGAAGAGGAGAAGCAGGCTCCCTGCTGAGCAGAGACCAGATGTAGGGCTTGATTCCAGGGCCCTAAGCTCAAGGCAGATGCTTAACCACCTAACCAACTGAGCTACCCAGGCGTCCCAATCCTCCCCTTATCGTGGGATTGAATGGGTCTCTGCCCAGTAGACCTCCTCTGGTTCAGTTCCTTATCAGTCCCAGGGAGTCAGCTGACATGGGTAGCGGAGGTATCTTCTGTCTGCAGTACCTTTAACTGCTTGCCTCATTGATAACACACTCTCCTTGACATGAGAGTCTCCATTTTGCTCGCCACAACCAGCTTAAAGAATTAGGAGGAGCTGACAGGCAAGCCCTGGCACAGCTGCACAGGAATGGAAGCCAGACCACAACCATGTGGCACAGACAGGCATGATCTAGTCAGGACACACCCTCAGCAGCAGAACCTCCACAGCCCTTGGCATTGGACCCAGCGTCCAGCCTGGCTCGCAGGGCCACCCGGGGTCCAAGAGAATGGAGCCCTTGTTCTGGTCTCAGCAAACCAGATGCAAAGAAGTGATTCCTCAAATGGAAATCAGGAAGGGTGAGTGGGTGCTGGACAACCAAAGAACCAGTAATGGCTCCCCAGCTTCAGTTTGGTCACTGGCAAACTGAGACGATGACAGCCACCTCCCAAGTTATCCAAAGATCTAAGGGGTCTGCGGCACCCAGCAAGGGCTTCTGTTACTAGCTGCCACTGCTGTTTCCATTACTTGGTAATTATCATCACTGCCTTTCAAGGCAGCATGGCTCCCCATTCCCTAAGGATGCCAACAGGCTCCAAAGGACACCTTAGTTAATCCCATATGCACTAGAACTCTGCTTGAAGCAGCTCTGAACACATGAGAAAAACCCAAGTGGGTCTTCCCTATATTCTTGGAGGCCTTCAAATACCCCAGACTTATGGCAGCTCAGCTACTAGACAATGAGCTACTTTGGAATTAGAACCAGCAAGTGATTTTCAGCTACTTTCGTGGCTATGCTAGAGAACAGGTTGTTTTATCTCGTTCAATTTCAGTTACAAAGGCGGTAAAAACTCAACTTCGGATTCAATTCCCAGAAGCAAATAAACCTGTGTAGCATCATAGAAAGCAATTCAAAAGTTCAAAAGAAACACTGAATTCCTCTTCCCACTCAGTTCCACCTGGCCTCCCCTCCCGCAACGCAAGCAGCAAAAAGACACAAATAGGGCAGGGTTTTGCTTCGGTCATCCTCTGAGGATTCCCAGCCCCGTTCTCTTTCTCCTCCTTCGTTAGACAATCAGCAGCCTGAATCATGACCTACAGAAAAATGGAACTTTTCTCCCCAGAGTCCCAATTACAATCCAGACTCGGTTCCCTTTGAGCCACAAAGCCCCACTGTAATTAACAAATTCTCTGTGACTGTGTTAATATCTCCCTTCCCTATCTAAACTGTAAGCTTCTTGAAGGGAGGTTCCACATCTGTTTATTCATTACCACATCCCCAGTACACAGTCTGGCACCCGACACAGTGTGCGTCCTCAATAAATACTTCTTATGTATGAGAGCAGAAATCCCACTCCCATTTTCATTCCAGGGAGGCATTTACTTCAAGTTTAATAATGTTTGTGAGATTTAAAAAATAATATTATGTAGCTTTTGCTTTGAAACATTTCAGATCACTGTCTACCACAATCAATTTGGGAAAGAAAAATGTGTTTTATAGAAGTTAAACTATGAAGTTCTTGTATTACAGTATTTGATATCAAGAAAGAAAACAAGTATGGGAATCTTCAATGGTACTACATTTTAATATGTAAGTGGAGAAACATTATATGGAGAAAAGTGTTTGACACAAACACTTTTTAAAAAGATTTTATTTATTCATTTGAGAGGGAAAGAGAGAGCACAAGCAAGGGGAGAGGCAGAGGAAGAGGGAGAAGCAGACTCCCCTGATACGGGCTGACAGGGGGTTCGAACCTAGGACCTGGAGATTGTGACCTAAGCTGAAGGCAGACGCTTAACCACATGATCCCGGAGTCCTGGGATCGAGCCCCGCATCGGGCTCTCCCTTCCTCTTTCTCTGCCTGCCTCTCTGCCTACTTGTGATCTCTGTCTGTCAAATAAATAAATAAAATCTTTTTAAAAAAATCAGATTTTAACATGTTAACTGTAGAGAGTAAACAAAATAATAAATCTGATTTTATATGGACAGTTACAGATCCTTTGATGATCTCTTGGGCTGTTCGTCGCAATTTGATTCTGTTCTACTTACATTAAAGCTATTTTTCAATTCACGTCCACTCTCTGTGAGGAAACACAGACATCCAGAAACTGACATAATGCTCCTCTAAAGAAATTTTATATGAAAGCAATGTGCTTCTCAGCCATAAATCCACTTATTATTATTTAAGCATCATACTCTGCTCATATTCCAGGGGTCTTGGGGAGCCTAGAAACAATCGCATTCTGACTCATAAACAAACAGATTTAGGCAGAGTGATTATAAATCAAGTCCAGAAAAATTCAATTTCAGGGTATAAACACTGTGAGTAAGAACAATGACATTACCATTGCATTTTCTCTATTTTTCCAAGATGAGGGAAATATTTCATCAACTTTAAAACAAAAGAATCAGATAAATCACTAAAGGAACAAGTCCCTCATGCTGCTGTCAAAGAGGTTTTATTGTCAAAGAGGTTTTAAATGCCCACACAGGTGAAGCAAGCCCAGGAATGACACTGCAAGCCCATTTGTTATTAAGCTTCTACAAAGACTCATCTCCAAACAAATCAGTATTTCTCAATCTTTTCCTATAAGAGGGGTCATTTATAAAAAACATTTTACTTCAGACTTCTAAAAAAAAATCAAATGTCTTTGATTTTAACTTATTTTGCAAAATCTCAGATATATGTAAAAGTATACAGCACTTCCCAACACTGAAAGTCAGTGTCCCAACAGAAAGGTAGTATGTCTCATATATGTAATTTTAATTTTTAAGTAGCCAATTAAAAAAAGTAAAAGGAAACAGGTGAAATTGGTTTTAATTATATATCACTGTAGTATGTCCAAACCAGCATCATTTGAACATAGAAACAAAAATTGAGATGATTTTACGTTCTTTTTCGTCCTACCTCTTCGAAACTCAGCCTATATGTTACACTTGTCACACATTGCAATAAGGATTCACTGTATTTCAAGTGCTCAGCAGCCACACATGGCCAATGGCCACCCTAGTCAACAGCAAATAGAAAACAGTATTTAAAAAACCCATGAATTCATCACCCAGCTTCAGTCATCACTACTGTTTCCCTCTAAACTTCCTGCCTAACTGCAGATTATTCTGAAGCAAATGCTTAAAAAATTGTAACACTGCATCCATGTTCAAATTTCCTTATCTTCTTTTTTAGCAGTTATACAGTTGCTCAGATTGGGATCTAAACAATCAATCACAAGGATCACTTTTTAATGACATTGTTTGAGGACACTGATGTAACAGGAGCTATACTTTTGGTAAAATGCTCCTTTCACTCACATGTTTCTTACACATCTATCTTGTGCCAAACACTGCTCTAGCCCCAAGACAGGACAATAAACAAGACTCAAGGGACTTATGGTTTAGTTCCTGACTGCACATTAGGACCACTCAAGGAGGCTTTACTAAGCAAGACCAATCCCATCAAAGGGCAAATGGATAAATAAAACACGGCATTACGTACATCAAGGAGGTGGTAAGGCAATTAAAAGAATGAAGTACTGGGGTGCCTGGGTGGCTCAGTGGGTTAAGCCTCTGCCTTTGGCTCAGGTCACGATCCCAGGGTCCTGGGATCGAGCCCCACATTGGGCTCTCTGCTTGGCGGGGAGCCTGCTTCCCCCCCCCCCTCTCTACTTGTGATCTGTCAAATAAATAAATAAAATCTTAAAAAAAAAAAAAATGGGGAAGGAATGAAAGGAACAGAGTTCTAAAGAAAGAAATCCACATACTCAAAGGTCAGAAACTGAACTGGGGACTCACACTTTTTTTTTTTTTTTTAAATGCTGTAAGAGATTGAGTTCAAAGAGATTATTCTGGCAGAAGTGGCTTATGAGTTCAGCCTTGAAAGACTTGAGTTTTTCACAGTAAAAACAGTGAAAGAGCTTTCTAGGCAACAGGAGTGTAGGTGCAAAGCCAAAATGCTCCATTGCTGAAAAAAGTTCAGGCTGCCTGTGCACAGGGCTGGGGAATGAAGGGTCAAGGTGGGCACTGAGCCCAGGCTGCCCGATCCAGACTCTAGGCTAAGGGCTCCAGGTTCAAATGGGGACAGAAAGGATCTGGGTTTTTGGTCTCAGATCCATCTAGTCTTAGCTGTAAAGCAGCCTCATCTGGAGTACAATTTTTACTATCCTCACCTGGGTATAAAAATAGTGCCTACCCAGGGCACCTGGGTGGCTCAGTCAGTTATGCGTCTGCCTTCGGCTCAGGTCATGATCCCAGGGTCCTGGGATGGAGCCCCACATCAGGCTCACCAGCGGCGGTGGGGGAGAAGGGAGGTCTGCTTGTCCCTCTCTCTCTGGCCCTCCTCCAAACACATGCTTTCTTCCTCTCTCCCTCTCTCTCATAAATAAATAAAATCTTTAAAAATAATCTAAAAAATAATCACAGTGCCTACTCTGGTGTTGCTCTGAGAGTTAAAGGAATAACTCACACAAGACGGTACAGCACAAGAAGTGTGGCAGCACTGCTTTTATTAATTTCATTATTATTAACTATATAAGCCACACAGGAACTCTGAACAACATAATGACAGCACTTAAAGAATTCACCTGACTGTGACATACAGGAAAGCCTGAGAGAGGAGCATCCACCTGTAAATAACGTTAGCACCGTGTGCAGATGTCCCTAAGACCCTGTATCGATCATGGTGCAGGGGCAACAGGAAAGGATCGATCGATATGAAAGGTGCTGAGGAGGATAGTGCCAAGAATTGGGGTACACATGAGCGTGGCCTGAACACTAGTGATCGGGAACTCAAGAGGGAATTTTCCAGAAGAGAGAGCTCAGAAGCTAATGAATAAGATGCAGACAGAAGAGAAATTTACAGGGAACTACAAACAACTCTCAATTATCCATGGAAGGCTCTTTCAGCTGAACAGCTTCCATCCTCCTCTGTACGCACACTCCCATTACTTCTGTGGGTATTCTAGGTTGGAGGGCTCCCCAACCCTCCCTGGAGTACTCCTGAAATGGAATTAACAATTTAAAAACATAGCACTTCAAAAAAGCACATTATAAATAAAATTGGATTATTCAGACCCTCATGTAAGGGGAAAACGTTATACTACCCCCTAAAACTGGAATAGAAGTGGGGGGGGGGGTAAGGATCACAAATTCCTGTCCACCTCTATTTTGCCATTAGCCCTTTAGGTGGTAACCATGAAACTCTTATTTAACTTCTCCTTGCCCTCAGTTTCCTACAAGAATACAAAAAGCTGGAACGTAGTTATTTTACTAAAAGGTTGCTGCAGAAGCATTTAGAATTAGCTGTAGTTTCTGATTCTCCTCAGTTCTACACATGGAAAAAGAACAACTAGCTGGCTTTCCAGAACTTTCCTTAAGGGACATATAGCATTACTGCATTCAGAATTCATTTACCATAATGGGTAAAACCCAACGGATTTCTCTTTAGATTTCGGTAAAAGTTTCAATGTAAGTGAAATTATTTCCTTTCCTCCTTACTAAAAGTCCCCCATCTACCAAGCCCACAAACCATAAACTCAACCACAAAAATCAATGGCAGTAAGAGTCTCAACAATTCAGAAAACTATACAACTAGACACTTGATACCAGCAGCGGTAAATTTACAGCCCAACCTCACATGCTTTTAACTCATCATTGGACTCCATCGTTAACAACTAATTAAATCATGGGAGCAGTAGAGATTTCGTATCATGGAAGGAGCTAAGATTCAGAGTCAGAAAGACTATTAACAAAATCTAGCTCAGCAATTTAGTATTGATGGGGCAAGTTCTTGAACCTAGGCTGCAGTTTCTTGATCTGAAAAACAGAGACAACCTCAAAACACTGCCTATATGATGGTAAAGATTGAATGAGATAACGCAACCTTTGGCAGCTTGCTAGGGTGTAGCTACAATGTAACTACTAGCTAGTATTGAAACTCTATCTCAATAATGATAAAGCACCAAATATTCTTTTGACTAAGCAATAGTTTTTATTATAAATAAAGCTAAACATCTATTGGTTGTAATAGTGAAAACTGTATTTTACTTTCTTGGATGTGGTCCAGCACAACAGAAAATGAACTTGAATTTTAGTTCTGCCAGGATAATCTTGGGGAAATTGGCTAACCTGCTAGAGCAGGTATTTCCCATCTGCTTAGAAATACCTAACTAATAGGGGTGCTGTGTGGCTCAGCTGGTTAAGCCACTGCCTTTGGCTCTGGTCATGATCCCAGAGTCTGGGAATCAAGTCCTGCACTAGGCTTCCTGCCCCATGAGGAGTCTGCTTCTCCTTCTGACCTTCTCCCCCTCATGCTCTCTCTCACCCTCAAATAAAATCTTAAAAAAAAAAAAAACTAGCTAATAACAAGACTATGATAATGTTTAATGAGCTAATCTATATAAAGTTCCAGCACATATCGATTTCTTATTAAGTACTCAATCTATAGCAGTTACTGGTATTTGTTAATTTTCCAAATAGGAAAAAAAAAAAAAAAAAAATACCGGATAAGTGACCATGAAAATCAAACCCAGGTATGAAGTCACCTTTCTTCATATTTTACACAGAAGTTCTTATTCATTTATTTCATAATTTTTTCTTGCATATCTACTGTGTGTCAGGCACTATTGTTGACTTGGGGGGTGGAGTGATGAACAAGACAGATAGGGTGTTTGCTTTCCTGGAACTTCCATTCTAGTGGAGGAAAGCAGACAGTAAACAGCCCAAGGAGATAATTTCTGAGAGAAAGGAGTGCTATGAGGAACACCAAAAAGGATGAGTGCCAGCACGCTAGGGGGTGAGGGGGAGTGTTTAAAATAGTCATTTAGCTAGGGTGCATTTCAACCCAGGCCTGCCTGATTGGTGTCCCTTGGCCAGAAGGGAGAACCTCACCTTGTATGAGGCTTAGATATAGAGTGGGAATGATCAGAAGTCAGGCCTACATCTTTACCTCTGTAAAGATACAGCTGCAGCTTAAAATATTTATAAACGCCCAACCCAGTTCTCAAACTGTGAGGGTAGGTGCAATATCGGGGAGGGGGGTGATGGAGGGAGCTTCAGATGCGCCTTAGCACAGTTCCCAGACACGCCAAAAGCGACAACTTCAGAGTCCCCTCAGCTCCGGGTCCCGACTGAGACTGATGCTTTGTGAGATGGAGAAGGAAGAGTAAAAGTGTGCACAAGGTGGCCGGCAAGTTGCATTAACGAAGGAGGGCGGCTTGCCCCGGTAAGAAATAAATACCTGGACGATCTACCACAATGCCCTGCAGAGACTCCAGAGGCTGCAAACGTTTCCTAGGGCGGGCGCTGGGACGCCCAAGGGGCGGGTGCCCCTGGCGGGGAGAACTGGGAGTGGGGCAATCCGAGCAAGGGGATGCAGGCAAGCGGGCGCCTGCAAGCACGCCCCATCCCGCGGATGTGGCCAAGCCTTGCGCTCGGCCCATTTTACACAGGTTTCCTGTGCCTCTCGCCCCGGCGCCGCGCCTCTTGGCTGCCCAGGACTACCTCTCCTCTCCCAACCCTCAGGCGTCCGGACTCAGGCTCCTGCGCTCCGCGTCTTCTCACCGTCAGTCCCGGTCAAACCGTCCCCTTCGGAGCAGGACCCCGGTCCTACCTCCCCGGAGCTGGCGCCGGCCGCGATAGCCATCTCCCCTGCTCGGGGCTGCCCCAGGAGCCGGTTCTTCCCTGGGCGACAGGAGACAGACCCTGCTCGCACGGCGACTGGTGGCACCCCCCACATCGCAGCCCTTGGGAGAGCGCACTGCCCTTGGCCCCCACCACCCCAGAACCATTCTGCCGGGCGTCCCAGCGCTCACCTGCACGCTCCGCCGCCGGGGACACCGCCTAGTTCTCTGGTGTGCGGCTCCGGGCTTCGTCCGCAGACCCGGGAGGAGGCAAAGCCCGCTTCTCCCGTCCCCCCGGCAACGCGCAGCAGACAGTTCCCGTGCCAGCCGCAGGAGACCGAGGCGGGGATGGGCACTCGTGGAAGGACAGCGGGGCCGGAGCCCGCGCCGCGTACTGGCCGCCTTGCGCTGGGGTTCCCCCCTGCGCTGCGCTGCCTCGCTCGAAGGCGCTGCGGCCGCACGGCCAGTTCCCGGTACTTTGCCCAGAACTTCGCGCGCCGCCAGTAGAGTAGCCCGAGGAGCTGCACGAGGGGCGGGGACGAGGAGGAGGAGCCTGTGGCCGCCCTGGGGGCGGAGCCACTTGGGGGGGCGGGGAGAGCGGCTGAGTGACCACAATCTCACCAATGAGGAGTCGACCCTGAGGAAGAAGGTGGAGCGACGCCCTGGGAAGGAGCGAGCGGATTCCATGACGCCGTCATGGCAGTTGGGACTCCGGTTTCCGGCAAGATGGGAGAGTAGGAGGGAGAGGAGAGCTGCAGCAGCGTCGCAAAGGAGCTACTGGCAGGCTAGCCGTAGGAGCTTAATAAATGTTCCTCGAGTGGCATTGCCAGGGAGAAGCGAGGGCGGCGCGGGAGGGGCTGGTCTAAGGAGACGGTTCCAGGGGACACACGTGCGAACGGGCAAAGAGGACTCGACCTCTTGAGAAGTCAGAGGCAAAGGAGGGCAGGGGGACGTAGTGAAGGGAGGGTTGCAGGCATCGGGTGGCGACGGACAGAATCGGCGTGGGTCACCCGCCCAAGACTGTGACCCTAACATCCAGAGGCAGTGGGTGCAGATTCGTGCCGGGGTGCCAGGAGAGGACTTAAGGGGAGTGTGGTCGTTTTGTTAGGCTGTTCGTGTGCAAGAGGGAAGGGAGAAAGAGCATCATAGTTAAACTGCTGGAGCTCCTTGAGGGACAAGGAAATCCACCGGACTTCACTGCTCACTCGCTCCTCCGCCTCCTTCGATCCTACCAAGAACGCAGCAGCTAATCACCTGGGGCTAGTTTGGAGACTGCGGATGTGTCGAGGGCCGCAGGTGGCTGGGTGGAAAGGAAATTAACCTCTACTGGGCGCCTACTGTGTGCGCCTGGAACAGATGCGGGCTCCGCTTCAGTGATGAAGGCACACCAGGTTCCTGCTCTCAAGGAGCTGAGCTTTTAAGGGGAAGCACACCATAAACAAGAACATACATAAATATAAACAAACGAGTAAATGCGATGATCTATGAGCACGGGGGTAATTGCTGTGCGGAGTTTTCATTTCATAAGTAGGCATTGGGAGTTTCGAAGTGTTCTGAGGGTCTCTTGGCGGAGGTGGCTTCTGTGCAGGTTCCTGAACCAGGGAAAGGAGCTACCACACCTCAGTCTCCAAAAAGGCGTTCCAAGCAAAGGAAATGGAATATGCAAGGTATTTAACCTCCCCAAAGACCCAACTAACCTACCTGACCCAGCTGCCCAACGAGTGTGATTCGCTGGGCTTGGTGCTCCCCACAGAATAGAGGCTCCAAAATGTTAAATTCCAGCGCCGCGTATCACTTGTGGCACTGGAGGCATTTCCAGTCTCCCAGCTAGCCCCATATTGAGGTTTCTAAGTCTCCCGCCAGAGCCACTCTATTCACATTTAATTCACCGCGTTCCATCTTCTGCTTTCTGGAACTATCCCTGTCGCGGAATGTCTGGGACTGTAGTTTGGAACCTGGCAGGCGGCTTAGCGAGGGCGGGAGGATCCGGACACGCTGCAGAATGAGCTCACTGAAAGCTGCCCGCGTCGCATACACGGAAAAACTTAGTGGAGAAGATCTAAAATCTAATGACTCCAGAATTCTTCAGTCACCCCTCCCGCACCCCAGGAACGCCAGCTGGACGAACATGCCTGGGAGGTGCCCGGACCACTCAAAATGAATTCAAGGAAGCACCTTGCCCACGCCCAGCCCGGAGTGCCTGAGCAGCTCAGACTTTGTTTTCCCAACCCTTCCATTTTTCGGTAATTCTTCTCTAGGAGAGAAGCTCGCTCTTTCCTCCCCCTTCAAGCCCTTTTTTCTTTCTTTTTTTCATTTCCACTCTCCACCTCCCACTCTTCACCCTGTTTCATTAGCATTCTTTGGTTTGTTGTGGGGTTGGTTGGTTTGTTTTTTCCTGCAGGAGACAAGCCTTTAATCCTAAAGGAAGTTATTTGCATAGGATTTTATTGTTGAAACTAGCAAACCGGTTCTTGGCTTTTTCTTCAATTTCTTCCAAATAACCAAGTGCGTCTATTTGTTTTTTCTATTTGTACTTGAAGCGGTTAATTTGACGGGATGTGAGAGTTATTCATATTCATATTGTGCTTTGCCTCCAAGGAAAAAAGGAATTGTACTGTGCCTTTTCATAGTTTCATTTCCTCTTCTCCTAAATAAGCTTCCAGGCTCACGAGCTCCCAAAAACAAGAGGAAAAAAAATGAAAGCTGAATCCCATGCAGAGCTAATTATTCTTGAAATCTCATTAATGTCCTAAATTAGCTTTCTCCTCGGAGTTTTATTTTAAATCAAGGACCCGAATGTCTACTCTGGTGGAGATCAATGGTTCTATAGTAGGAGTTTCTGAAGACCCTCTTTGAACTGTTGAACAAATACTTTTTCTCTTTGGAAACATACCCACCACAGTGGGAATTTTTCAGAGTTGTCTGAATGTTCTAAACCTCTGAAATTCATAATTGGTAAGCAAATGTCTCTCAAATGTACATATTTAGATGGTAAAAGAAGCTGATGGTAATAGTATGTCATGATGGGGAAGTCCAGAGGCCTCTCGAGTCAGACTACCTGGGTTCCTGTCCCTCCCATCATGACCACTTCCTGATTCTGAGAGCACCATTCTCTGTTTTCTCATTTTCTTCCTGTGAAGTGAAGGCATTGGATTGGATCAGCAGTGACATAGCTTGGCTTATTTGCTACTCCCCTCCCTGCCTCATGCCAGACATCACTATTAAGTCAAGGCTGTCTTTCCTACTGAGTCCAAATAGGGCCTCAGAATCCTTCTCAACACAGTGCTTCCGGAAGCTATTACTGGGGATGCCTGGGGTGGCTCAGCCAGTTAAGCCTCCACCTTCAGCTCAGGTCATGATCCTAGGGTCCTGGAATGGACCTCCACATCAGGCTCCCCGCTCAGCGGGGAGTCTGCTTCTCCCTCTGCCTGCAACTCCCACTACTTGTGCTCCTTCCCTCTCTCTGCCAAATAAATAAAATCTTTTTTTTTTTTTTTTAAAAGGAAGCTGTTACTGATAGATGGGTATCAACATGTAGGTGATAGGTGATACAGAATTACTATGGGGGCTATATGAACTTCAAGCCACTTTAAGATAAAGATCTTAAATCATCATATGATTAGAGCTTCATTGTTCTAGAATAGTGACTACAAGACAAATGTGATGAGAAGGAACTATAGTTCATCACCTCATCAATCCCTCTTAAGAGGGAGGAGGAGAGAGTTTGTTCTAGCATCTTATCTGTAATCATATAGCCTCTGGGTAATTAGAGGTGGGTCTCCTACCTTCTTAAAGTGTCCTCTTTCTGTCACTGTCACTGTGAATGCGAGGTGGAGGAAACCCTTGTCTGAAGCACTGATACAACCTTCCCCATCCTGTACCCATTTTTCTTTCTCCTTAATCTGGCATGTGAAACAAAGTATGTAGTCACATAGGAACACCTTGTCAGCATTCATTCACAGAAGTATTAGTCCTCATGGCTAAGGACTGCATAAGAACTCACCAATTCCTCTATTAAATATAGATTGACAGGCTCCTTTGTAAAAGAATCCATTCTTAGCAGGCACTTAAGAGATCCAAAGATGAATCAGTGGGTGTCCCTGCCCTCAATGCTTTTACAGTGTCATATATTGGGCAGATCAGAAATGGATATAAATAACTCCAATACAAAGTTAAAAAATAGAAAATGTTCCGGCAGTGTCTGAGTGGCTCAGTCAGTTAAGCGGCTGCTCCCTCAGCTTGTGTGCTCTTTCTCTCTCTCTGTCAAAGAAAATCTTAAAAAAAAAAGAAAAGAAAAGAAAAGAAAGAAACAAACAAAAGTCCTGAGAGAGGTACCAAAAATGTATTTAGAGAAGGGTGAAATTATTTTGGGAATTGGAAAGTAAAGAGTCACTTCCTGCATGTCTTTGTCGACATTTTTAACTTTTGGATCAAAAAAAATTTTTTTTTCCAGATCAAAAATTCTTATTTATCGCCATCAACTTATCCTTGTAGCGGGAGTTGCAACACTGTTAGGCTTCCTGGTTTAGACACAGTTCCTTATTCAGATAATATCAGTGCAACTAAAGGTCAGAGATCATTCTCACTCTCCTAGCATTCTTCATCAGATGTTGAAAATTTCTGGGATGTTCTAGAGGAAGACAGCTCATCTTTAATGACAACAGTCTAGCTTTCTCTCAAGCATTCGACAGCACCAGTCTTTTTACACAATATGCTGTGGGAGTACGGGCTATTTATAAGAAAGGAACAGAAGTGAAGGGACACTAATGTCCTATATGATGAACCATGAAACAATACTTCCTTCGGGACGAAACTACCTCAGAAGTCAGGCTGAGGGACACCTAGGTAGTTCAGTCAGGTGAGCGTATGCCTTCAGCTCAGGTCATGATCCCGGAGTCCTGGGATCAAGTCCCACATCAGGCTCCTCACTCAGTAGGGAGCCTGCTTCTCCCTCTGCCTTCTGCTCCCCCTGTTTGTGCTCTCTCTCTCTCTCTATAGTAAATAAATAAATCTTAAAAAAAAAAAAAAAAAAGAAAAGAAAGAAAAGAAAAAAGGCTGAACATTCTATTATCCTTTAGGGACTCTCTTCATAGCACACAGACACCCTATAGTATTCCTTATGGTAAATATTAAGTATAATAATTAGAGCCCACACATATGAAGCATTTAGGTAGCAGCCATTGCTGAGCCGGGGTGCTAGGATTTCTGTCACTCCTGCCACCATCAGGAGGCCACCTGTCAAACCAGAAAGACTTGGCAGGACTGCCAGAACCACACCCCTCCCTCCACAAGCCACAGCAACAAAACATATCCCTCGAATCCTGCTTCTCCAACTCTGTTACCTCATTTCCCAGCTCATGCCTTACATAAACGAATCTGATTGGTACATTCCGAATCACGTTCACTAATCTAGCACAAGGAGGGCTGGGAAATGTGCTTTTCAGCTCTTCAGCCTCAACAGAAAGGCACGTTAGGAGGAGGTTGGGTTAGAATTTGATAGAGCCAAGCCTCGGCACCCACCCTGCCTTTTCCTTCAAAGCTCCAACAAATGTGTTGGCAGGAAAAAAGCTTCATATGTTACATCCTCTTTGATGTGTTTCTGTAGTTATGGAGTAAACCAGAAGGCCTCGTCCTTCACCAATCCCCCTAAGTTCCCATTTCAGTCTCCACCAGCAACAGCACTGCCATCTAAATCACCATCATTTCTTGCCCATATTTAGTTGGATGCTCATTTTATATTCCATTCTGAATTATAAACACTTTTTCTTATTCTTCTTGAATGTCTTCCCTTCACATAGCACAGTATTCCTCACACAAAAGATGTTTTATCACTTGTTCATTCAACAAACAAACAAACATATTTTCCCCAAAACTACAATCAAAATTCATTTAGCAAGGTGAAAGTATGTTCTTTTTGTCTACTAGAATACTTTGGCTTCAAGTAAGAGAAAATAAATTAAAAATCACTTAAACAAGGAGACGTATTATCTCACATAACAGGAAGTTCTGCAGACCTAGTGACTTCCCTCTTGGTTCATTCAGTAGTTCAAGCATGTCAGCGATAGACTCAGGTTCTGTCTGTCTTCTCTGCCAAGTTCACCAATGAGGGCTTCCTCCTCAGACTGGATGTGGTACAGATACAGCAGTTACTAACATCATGTTCAGAGACAGGAAAGAATATACCTTCCTTGAGTCACATTCTGCAAGTAAAGAAACCTCTCCCACAAGTCCCCCAGCCTGGTGGTCTTCATGTTTCATTGGCCAGAATTGGGGCACATGTCCATTCACACTTAAAGCAGTTACCAGCCAACTGTCAGCTATGATCGACTGAGACACAGGTTCATACAGAAAAACAAAACAAAACAAAAAGCTGGAGTTCAATTAGCTAATAGTGTAGACTGTGTTACTTTTAGCCATCATCTTCTATCCTTCACCAAGAGAGAATTATACTCCCCTTCCTCCCACCCACAACCCCATCCGCACCACCCACTGAAGTCGTTCTTGGTCATATGGCTACTTGGGCCAATAAAATGACAGCAGAAGCTTTAAGAGCCGGTCCTTGCTTTGCTTTGCTAATATCCTCTCTACCACATGCACCAGCACTGTTGCTGTCAGAGAACGGCTCCCTCTGCCTGCCTCCGGGGGGGGGGGGGGGGGGGGGGTGAGGAAGATAATGATGCAGTAGTATGGACCCAACTGAGCTGAAGAGTGAAATATAAACATTTGAGGTTGGATCACTGAGATTTTGGAATTGTTACTATAGCATACCTTAACCCATTCCTACTGTTAACAGCAGTAGGAGAAAGCAGCCCAGAGCATTGCTGTATCTCCTTTCATTCCGAAGGATAAGGAAAACCTGTCTGAACATAGAAGTGACACAACACACCTGACACTGGGTGTCAAAGCAGTCCCTTGCGCCCTCACTTGAGGCAGCTGCCTTCCCAGCGCTCCAATCACCTGCCATGGCGTCACCACTCTTCCCTTCACGGAGCTCACGGCATTTGTTCTGAATCTTCCTTGCCCCTGGCTATTACCTCAATTCCAGTACAAATATCCATTCTGGTCTTCGTGCTTCCATGCAAATCTGCTGGGCTCACACATGCTGGAATGTTCCTTTACATCCCTCCCCCCCACCACCTACAGCTTGAGAAATAGCCCTCAAAGGCCCTTACTACCTGACTTATCCTCTGAAAACTCATAGCTCATTACTTTAAAAAAGATATTCTGTTGCAGGTCCCTGTAAGGCCATATTTATTTCCCATACCCAATGCTAAGTTTGGATGGAAATGCACCAGTGTGGTATAATTATTCCTGCCTTCTTACCCAGAAAACAGTTTCACTGTTAAACTTCCCCTAATGATTCAGGGCCATACTTCTTACAGTGATTATTGACATGATACAATGAAGACCTCAAGAATTACTGAGGTGTATAAAATTATCCGCCCTGATGCAAACTGACTCCTGATACTTTTTGAGTTCTCATGTATTAAAAAACACTAAAACAAGAAGAACAAGGATTTCTTGAACTTGGACCCTGTTTCAGGCACTATTCTAAATGTTTACTTCTCATTTAAGCCTAAGAGTCCTGGGAAATAGGTACTATTCTCATCGCCATTGTGGAGAGTGATAAAAGTCAGGGGACACATGAATGTTCCTGGCAGCATCATTCGTAACAGCCAACAAGCGGAAACAACCCAGATGTCTTTCAACTGATGAATAGATACACAAAATTTGGGATATCTATCTAATGGAATATTAAGCATAAAACAGAGTGAAGTACTGATGTGCCTAATGTGGTTGAAACTTGATGAAATGTTATGCTAAGTGAAAGGAGCCTTTTACAAAAGGCCCCCAGAAGAATTGTAAGATTCCACTTATACGGAATGTCCAGAATGTCCTGCTCAATCCATAGAAATCCAGAGGGTGCGGCTCTGTGGTTATGAGGGGCTGGGGGGCGCACAATGGGGAGGAGCTGCTCAGTGAGTATGAGCTTTGACTGTGGACTGATGGGAATGATTTGAAGATAGATAGAGATGATAGTTGCACAACACTGAGTATTCTAAATGCCGCTGAATTGCTCACCTTAAAACGGTTAGGTTTTTTTTATGTGAATTTCACCTCAATCTGAGTCACCCAGACACCCCACCTCAATCACCCCACCTTTTTTAAGTCAAGGGAGAGGGAAAGAAGAGTCAACATTTAAAAAATGCTGCCTCGAGGGGCTCTTGGGTGGCTCAGTCAGTTTAACTTCTGTGGTTCAGCCTCTGCCTTCAGCTCAGCTTGGGTCAGGAGCTCCTGCTCAGTGGGGAGTCAGCTTCTCCCTCTGCCTTCCCCACGCCCCCCACCACCCCCGGCTCAGGTTTGCTCTCTCACTTGCTCGCTTGTTCTCAAATAAATAAAATCTTTAAAAAAAATAAAAGCTACATAGAGAAACAAATCATAAAATAAAGAGTGTTATTTTCTTGAGGAAGGTTTTGATGTCCACTGAGAACAGGTTTAGTGGAGACTAAAGACAGAATTTTTTTAAATGTAAAGCAAGAATAAATGTACTTTAAGCAATGAGGAAAGCATATTGACTTTGTGACTGTACAGGGACCTCTGTGCTTAATTTTTTGACTGTACAGGGACCTCTGTGCTGTACAGGGACCTCTGTGCTTAATTTTTAAGTTTTTTGTTTTTTTTCCTGGGTTCCAGAAAGTTGGGATTATTAGATAACCAATCCTTGAATACACAGTTTGTCATTCTAGGTAAATTTCTTGTATGTACATTTCAGTGGTACCCGGGTTGGAGGCCAGGAATGGATTCCCTATCTCCACTGGTCTCTGCTTCCTTAGGCCATGCTGTGTATACCAAAGGTTGCCAGCAACGCATTTCTATTTATCCCATTTGGATCTGCCCTCCGCGCTAACACAGCTGCAGTCAGCTCTCTGCCCACTCCATAGTGAAAACAAACAAGTCACAAAAGCCAGGAGCCTTTTGGAGTTGTCCTTCCCATAGCTGAACAGCGCGAACTGTCCCTTGATGCTGATGCCTGGAGCGACCAGGTTCAGTGCCAGGTGGGCTCTGCCACAGATGAAGGGAAATGCTCCCTCAGGAGCATATCTGGCCGCAGGTCGTTTGCCTCCTGGGTCTGCCCCGAGCACCGTGACAATGATCCCTCTGGTAAAAAGTGCCTGGAGAGACTCCAGCTGTGGCACCGAGTTCCAAGTTCTGAAACACCGAGGCTGGATGAGAGACTCACTTCAAAGGAATCTGAGAACCGCACATTAGAAATCAAAGCTCCAGCAAACCATTCCCTGAGGACACTCATCCTCAGCTTTCTGCATGCTCATTGTTCATTATTCATTTTTGCTTTCCTTTCTTAGAGGGCTTTTTTGTGGCTGTCTAAAATTACAGTCTTCTGAAGTTTTGTCCAGGATGGCCCTCAAGCTTCAGAGAATGGTTGTCTGTATTTCTACAGTGTCTGTCCCTCCGGCATTAAAAAAAAACAAAACAAAACAAAACAAAACAAAAAACAAAACTTGGTCCAAGTCTTCGAAACAAAATTGAATTTTTCAAGTAAATTATGACCTGAGGTTAGGTGCCAATTAATGGTTAAGGAAAGGGGGGGGGAAATGGTTTCTAATTAATGTCAGCCACTTGGCCCCTACTTCCAGTTCCCTCATGGTTTTCTTAGGCTTGTTTTCCATGAAAGGTAAAAAAGAGTCTCCCGCTTATTTGATTGCCTTTTCCTAATAATCCAGGAAATTGTTTTTTATATAGCAAACTATATTCTATTGTTGTCTCAGCTAGAGTGCTGTCACTTAATAATGTAAAGGTTCCAGGGGCACCTGTGTGGCTCAGTGGGTTAAGCCTTTGCCTTCGACTTAGGTCATGATCTCAGGGTCCTGGGATCAAGCCCCGAATCGGGCTCTCTGCTCATCAGGGAGCCTGCTCTCCCCGCCTGCCTCTGCCTGCTTGTGATCTCTGTCTGCCAAATAAATAAGTAAAATCTTAAAAAAAATAATATAAAAGTTCCAACCACGTTAAGCATCAAGTTTCATAAGCATTTGGCTTAAAGAGTCTTGTCTTTCAGCTAACAGCTGCTCTTCTCTGTCACAGACCCCCAAGACCACCTCCATGTTGGAAGATTCACTGGGAGGATCACAGGACTCGCCACACAGTCATACTCATGGCTATCATTTATTCCAGCAAAAGGATACAACACAAAACCAGCAAAAAGAAAAGGCGCATGGGGCGAGGTCTGGATCCCCACAGAGTCACAAAGGGCAAGACAGGTTTCATTTCTCCAACTATAAGTGTTGCAAAAACCCAGTGAAGTGCTGCTAACTAGGGAGGCTAAGTGTTCGGGGTTTTTCCTGGGGCCCGGTTCCACAGGCTCTCTCTGCCTAGCATATGCTACAGCTCCAGACTCCCAGAAGGCAAGCAGGTGTTCACCATAAGCCGCACTGTTTGCACAAACACTTCAGGCACAGTGAGCCACTCAGCAGTTAAGGAATTGTGGGAACCTTGCCTATGTCTAAGTGCCCAGATGCCAGGCAACACTCAATCTTGGGAGCAGGACTCTCATGGGATAGTAGTCTGAAGGCTGTCTTTCGCTCTTCTGCACATCCTCTCTACACTTGAAGCCTGGTTTGCCTACCTACAAATTTCCTTAAAATAATGACCTGTATTATTGGTTCTTAAGAGTGGGCTGGGCAGGTGCATGTCCAAGGTTCTCTTTCCTGTCTTGGCTGTGTATTCATGGCAGGACCCACATGTCTGCTTTCAGGGAAACAAAGCAACATTTTGCTGGGCCCGTGCATTGTTAGACTGAGGGAGCTAATATGGAAGCCCTTGTATGGCTGTTCACAGAATACCCAAGACAGGTTAGTGAGGCTGTGCTCAAATCAGGTAATTACAAGTCCGTGTATTCACGATCTTTTTTTTTTTTTTTTTTTTTTTTTTTTTTAAGAGCCTTACCCTTCAATGGCATATAGAATCTTCACATCCGTCATCTCCCATCCTCTTGTCTGCCTGCAGTGTCATTAGCCATCATGAAATATATACCCAAGTGGTCATGCGTTTTTAAGCACTTACCCTTATTTTAATGATAAGCAAGTAAGAAAGTCTATTAGCCTTGGCTAATAGAAGGAGAAATCACATTCACAATAAATGTTCACAGTAGAGAAATGAAGACCTCATAATGTCAGCAAACATGTAGGGACATCCCACAGTGTTATGGCAGGGACTTTGGCCAAATCGATGTAGAAGGTGTTGCCCCCTGTTTAGGAAGAGGATGCTCACTAGCGATCATATGGAGACTTTCCGTCAAAGTAGTAGTGGGTTTGATTTATCTTCCCAAGTATGATGATGGGTTTGTGTTGTTCAGACTGTAGGCTGGGAGTGGCAAGATTGGCGAATGTTCTTCACTCTGCAACGGAAAATCCATATCTTGGCTTTGCATGGTGTCTTCAATTCCCAACTGAGTGGACCATTGTTATGGATTGAAGCATGTCCCTGAAAATTCACGTGTTTAAGTCCTAACCCCCAGTACCTCAGGCTGTGGCCTTATTTGGAGATAGGACGTTTACCGAGTTCAAATGAAGTCATTATGATGAGTCCTAATCCAATGTAACTAGTGTCCTTACAAAAAAGGGAAATATGAACATGGATACACACAAAGGGAGACTGCCATGTGAAAATCAAGGCAGAGATTGGGGTAATATGCCTCCAAGGAATGGCAGAGATTGCCAGTAAACCACCAGACGCTAGGAGAAAGATTTCACACAGATTCTCCTTCACAGCTCTCAGCAGAGACTAGCCCTGCTGACAAACTGATCTCAAACTTCCGGCCTGCAGAACTGGGAGGCAATAAATATCTGTTGTTGAAGCCCCTGCGTTGGTGGTACTTTGTTACGGTAGCTCTAGCAAACTCAGAGGACCAGTCAACCAATTCAGCAAAGGTGTGCAGAGCCCTGCAAAGGCCCAGAAGAGGATTAGGCACTGGGGAGGAGCCCTCAGTCTGGCAAGAGAGGCAGACAGACACACAGCGCCTGCTGTCTGGCACCCCGGCAACTCCCAACTTGGTTATGTCTGGTTTTCAGAAGGATCCCTCTGTCCCCAAAAAGGCAACCTGTAAATAGCTTATACCATTAGGTTTAACTGAAACAAAACAAAACAAAAAAACTCCAAAACTTAGTAAAAATAATCATCAAAATTGCTTGAGGTTCTAATCCATGAATAATATGAATGAACACAACACTTGCCAAAGCTTTCTACCAGGGTCTCATCTCATGGAAACTCTTCAAGATCCATCCCGATGTATCCTCATTTCTCAGACTAGAAAATTGGGGTTCAGATGCATCGCCTCTTACCCCAGCTCCTGCGTTCTGCACATGGCTGTGCTCAGCATGCCTCCAAAAAAATTAGCTCCTGCCAGTGTTTCAACACAGGTGATCTGTGGCCCCTCATATCAGAACCACATCCATCACTTGGTAAGATGAACCAGGGGACCCAGCTCCAGAATTACTGGCTTAATGAATCTTGCTTCTGATAAAATCTTGTTTGTTTGTCAACAAAATTCTCCTGGTGATGCTGACTGACACGCACTATTAATGCAGTCTGTGATCTCTGATGCCTTTGAAGAGCCTCTCTGCACTTAGCCTGTTAGGATCAATGGAGCAGCTTTTAAAACTCCCAACCTCCTCCCCATCTGAATCAGAGTCCCCAGTCGTAGATCTAGGGAGTCATTTCTAAATATGCCACAGGTGCTCTGAATGGACAGCCCCCGTTGAGAACCGCCGGTGGGGCATCCATGCTTTTCATTCAAAATGTTGGACTCAGTCTTAAAAAATAAAAGGCAGATCTAAACAACAGCCAAACAAACTTTTAATAGCTACAACTTCAAGCCATCTGAAGGTAGGAGGAGGATTCTGATGGAGGAAGGAGGACCATGAAATCAGTGGGCACCAGGGTGGGGAGTGGCTAGAAGTCAAAGAGGGAACCACTAATAGATTAAGAGGCCTAAAAGCAAGAGAGGGAAACTCAGGACAAGATGTTCTGACTTCACAATTAGCCTTAAATTGACTTCTGGAAATGCTATTCAATACCCTAAATCCACAGGACAGCCACTACAACAGAGAATTATCTGCTCCAAAATTATGTGGTCAATACTGCTGAGGTTGAGAAACCCTGGTTTAAACACTCATTTTATCATGGCCTTGAGCTTAACCCCTCTGAACCTCACTCAATCTCCTCCATGAAAAATGGGGAGAATAAAACCTAAGGCACAGTAACACCTAAAACACTTATGAAGAACCTACTATGGGCCAGACGCAGGAAACCAAGATATAGAAGTTGGCATTCAGAGAGGTTGGTGACCAGGTCAAGTTGCATAGTTAGTGAGGATCAAACACTATCCCTTACATCAAGGTGTCTCCAAGCCGCCAGCTTGGGTATAGGGCTCCCTGGACTTTTCAGCTATATCCCATAACTTCCTCCCTGAGAACTGATCAGAATACTGTATTGGCAACAATTGTTCATTGGCAACAATTAGTTCATTTACATAAAGCTGAGGTGTCCAAAAAAAAAAAAAAAAAATGTTGCAGTCAGGAGGAAGAATGCCCAAACATCTCCAGACGGCAGTGATGCATTGCCATCAGTGGCTAATAGTCTTACTGGATATAAACAGACAAACAATCTAACATCACTTTTCCAGGAACAAAAATCCTGACTCTAGCTTTTCAGAATCTTAGGGTGTTTAAAATTTCCAACACCATGCCCTTTACTGCTGCCAAACCAATAGCTAAAGTGCTTTAGCTGGAAGCTTCTTATCCAAATGGGTTTCTTTGACAGAAAATGATGGCTCCATAAATGCAGCTACCAAAGGTCCTGTCTTTGTCTTTGGTGGATATATATATTTCCATTGCTTTTCTGTCTTCAAGCCTGCAACACTTATTTTATCCTGAGAAGGATTTTGTGAGCATAACTTACAAAATTCTAATTTATTTAAAGATTTTATTTATTTATTTGAGAGAGAGAGAGTGAGAGAGAGAGCATGAGCAGCAGAGGCAGAGAGAGAAGCAGGCTCGCTGCTGAGCAAGGAGCCGGATGCAAGACTCCATCCCAGGACCCTGGGATCATGACCTGAGCCGAAGGTAGACACTTAACAGCTGAGCCACACAGGAGTCCCTCAAAATTCTAACTTAAATAGCAGATATGGCTCTAACTCTGGACATATCACTCAATTTTCCTGGGTTTAGGAATCCAGATTTATAGAAAATAACATTCTCAGTTGTAAGTAATAATAACAGTCAATTATTACATGTGTATTATATCCCATCTGTTTGACATGTACTGTTATTCTCATTTGACAGTTGAGGAAACTGAGACTCAGTTTCCTGACAATGGCCTGTCTAATCACAGAGATAGGAAATGACAAAGTAAGCATTTAAAACTGCAGCTCTCAGGGTACCTGGGAGGCTCAGTGGGTTAAGCCTCTGCCTTTGGCTCAGGTCATGATCCCAGGATCCTGGGATCAAGCCCTGCATTGGGCTCTCTGCTCACCAGGGAGCCTGCTTCCCCCTGCCCCCTGCCCTCGCCTGCCTCTGTCTACTTGTGATCTCTGTCTGTCAAATAAATAAATAAATAATCTGGAAAACAAAAAACAAAAGTACTGGGGCTCTCTGAATCTGAAGGCTGACGTCACGCTCCTACTACCACCACCATCCCCACCATCCCCAACAACCCCCCGCCCCTGGTCAAGTGTGATACAAACACAGCGGACCTGCCATGACAGCTTCAAAGAAGAAAAGGAGGGGCACCTGGGTTACTCAGTCGCTAAGCTAAGCTCGGTGTAGAGCCTGCTTCTTCCTCTCCTACTCCCCCTGCTTGTGTTCCCTCTCCTGCTGTGTCTCTGTCAAATAAATAAATAAATAGGGAAATTCTCAAACTAGGATTAGGGTTAGTCATATGATATTAAGGATGGGCTTCTGGCTCCTTTGCAGGAGGCAAAGAGTAGCTAGTAGAAGTAGGGAAGGGGAGCCTGGGTGGCTCAGTCATTTAAGCATCCAACTTGATTTTGGCTCACCATCATTTCAGGGTCATGAGACTGAGTCCTGTATGGGAGTGCGCACTCAGCGGGGAGTCTGCTTGGGGTTTTCTCTCTCTCTCTCTCTCTCTCCCCCCACTCCCCCTGGGCACATACTTTTTCTCTCACTCAAATAAATAAAATCTTTTCCAAAAAAATTTCCATTCATAGTATCCACTTCTTGAAAACCTTTCAAGTTGCCCTAATTCCCAGCACGTATTACACTTTTCAAGCCACTCTGGGATCTCCGATATGCTCCGTCACCAAACTTTCCCTAGCCCTAGCCTCACTCCGGTTGTTGGCAGGCCTCAGTCCTTTGCCTCCCTGCAAGGCCTCCCTGCAAGGTTGCCTTAGGACATGGCAGCTGGCTTTCCCCAGGGCCAGTGATCTAAGAGAGTGAGGGACATTACGTCCGAGACAGAAACCAAATCCTTTTTATAACCTAATCTTGGAAGTGACATCTCATCACTTCTGTCTTATTTTGTTCATTAGGAGAGAATCAATAAGTCTAGCCACACTCCGGGACGAGGGATGACACAGGGACATAAATGCCAGTAGGCAGGGATCATCAGGGGCCCTCAGAGACCACCTACCTTATTCTTTTAAGTTATAATACAGTATTCCAAAGTTTGGACCAGACTATGATCTTTTTAAAACTATCAGCCATGATTTCTTGTTTATTTTCTTGAATTCTCTTTTCACTTCCTGCTTTTGTTCGATCGGTTCTACTTTTCTCTCTTTTGGAACTCATCCATTGTGTTCATGGTGACTGGTTGATATTTTTGTCAGGATCTGTATCTTACTACCTACCCAATCCTGAGAGTAAGACAAGACTCTCAGAATGCTCTTACTCCCCACCTACTTCTTTATTTTCTTAAAATCATTTATTCTCCTAGTCTAGATCTGGCCTGTCCCATACGGTCACAGTAGATTCACAGAGCTATTAGCATTGAAAATGTGGCTGGTCTGAACTGAGATAAGCTTTGTGGATAAAATGCACGCTGGATTTTAAGACTCAGCGTGGGAAAAAAAGTGAGATACATTGTTAATAATTCTTACACTGATTATACGTTGATTATATTTCTGATTCTGGTGTGCAGTCAGAGTTGAGAACCACTACTGGCTTTAAAACACACAACAGTGGAAGAGGAAGAGGAAGTGAGAAGGTCTTATCAATAGCAAACATACATACTACATTATCTGAAATCAGAAGGAACTAGAGAATACACATTCACCCTTTTAAAAAAGAACTTTAAGCACAGCACAATACATCCATGGATATGTTGGTTGATTAGAGTTTTGTGCTTGGGAATAGAAGGTCTGAGGAGTCTGCAATGGCTTTTTAAAATGATTTAGTATTAAATCATTGGGAACCATAGCGAAGATTAGCTAGCCTGAGCCCAGCCCCTACTGGCTCAAACTATGACTCTGATCACAGGATTTCAAACACTAAAGAAAACAAACTTGTTTTGATGATGTCTCCTCCTCTCTGTCCATTCGACGGATGCTGCTCCGAGACTGAGGACATTAGGGATGAAAGACCGAGTGCTAATAAAGCCTAACTCTAACCCAATTTTCAGAACATGCTCAGACAAACAAAAAAAGAATTTAGACTCTAATTTCCAAGTGCTTGCCACTATTTTGGAGGGAGGGAGCAGTGGAAGAAGGGTTCTATAGGAACACCAACCATCAAAGGGAATTTAATAAACAATCACTTTTTTGTGTGCTAAAAGCTTGCCCAAACTAAGTGGTACCCCTTAGAGAGGACAAAGGGGCCTTAGATATCTTGCTGGAAACCAGCACTCAGTTCTACAATGAGCTAGAAACTCAACCACCTGCAGGACAGAGGCAGATAATCAAACACAGATGACACACTGGTAATGAAATGCAGTAGGAGTTAATTAAACCTTGAATATTGATTACTATGCTTTTCATGGTGGTCTTTCAACTTGACCATTTGCCCTTGAATTCCAACAGCTGCTTTCCAATTTACTGCAAACAGGTGAGACCTGGTTTTGTAGTTATTATCAAAAGCCAACACGGCAACTATGTTAAAGCCTAGAGGGAGTGTATATGAACTAATTTCTTTTCTAATTTCTGGACTCAGAGAAGTGGGTATTTGAGCGTCCAGCCACCTTGGGGCCTCCGCGTCATACCTCCCACATACTGTACATCATCCTTCAGAAAACTGTCACACACCTTTCAAAGTGCTTTCAAAGAACAGCCCCGTGGGATAGGCAGGAAGTCTTACTGACCCCAATTTAGGAGGGCTATGTCTCCCAGGAGGACTTCAGCGGCAAGTGATGGAAAACCCAGTTTACATAATGAGAAACATTTATTATCTCACACAATAATTGCAAATACAAACTAGTTTTTCTACACAGGGGAGGAAGTCCATTAAAATCACTACCTGACAGGATGGAATTTATACATCTATCAGTTACCAACAATTTACAAAGAGTTTCAAAATAGCTCAAACACAAGGACTCGGGCAAGAATCTAGAAATTTGAAATGGTATGCTATAGACAATGCAGATTTTTCCACTGAAATACAAAAAAATTTTCTATACCCTCAAAAAAGTCATTGTATTTGTTTACCCACTTGGAGCCAAAAAAGAAAACATCCATATAGACAACTTTCTTTTTCTCCAAAAAAATCTCACAATTGCTGGGTCATAAATTCTTTAAAAAAAAAAAAAAAAAAGGCTAGATAACTAACCTTAAAAATAAACCTGCCGATTATTTTACCAACAAAAATGGGTTTTCTTCAGGAATAGCAGACACTTACAATCCAGGACAAGCCAGCAACAGCAAAACTATAGGCAAGTGCAGAGGATAAAAGAGAGGATCACTCTTCTAGAGAGGAAAGGGAGAAGCTGGGAGGGTGGTTATAAACAGAAGGCCCGTTGGGGTAAACTGGAAGTTCAAAGTATTGTGGCTTCTTTTAGCACCCCTGGGAGACTTGAAAGTGGTGGACTCTTGATCTCAGGGTCCTGCATCCAAGCCCTCCCTGCTCTGGACCCTAGACTGGTTGTGGAGCTCGCTCAAAAAAAAAAAAAAAAGTGTTATGGGTTTTCATTGGCTCCGCTGTTGTCAGGGGAGAAGTTTCCTTCCAACTGCTGGGGGTAGTAAAGTAATAGCTAACGTGCTAGGGACTTCCTAGGTATGTCTCTTCCTGTTGGTTCTGCAGTTGGCAAGGAGTGGTAGGGCCTGAGAGCTCCCCATTCTGACCTCCCAATTCTATTGTAAACAAGGTTCCCTTCCACTAATTTTCACAGAACCAAAGAGAGATTCAGCATCAGTCAGCAACACTAGAGAGAGTGTTGGCACACTGGGATTAGAGTGACTCACAGAGAAGAACACGTCCCAGGGTCAGAATTTGGGCAAGTGTGAGGCAGACTCAGGAATGGTCTGAGCTGGTGAGAAGCTGTAGAAACTAAATGCTGAGGCCAAGTTCAGAGTCAAGCTCCTGGTGAATCCTGTTTCAGGTCTTGGAGCTCTGAACAAGGCAGATGAAGAAGCCAAAAAGGCCAGGAGGAGTCTAAGAGCATTCTGGACCCAATCTGTGGGTTCAAAGTCAAGGGAAGGGGACATTTACTTATCACCAATGGCATGACAAGCACTTTAAACATATATTCTATTTGATCCACTAATGAGACTAGAGAGTGTACCTGGTATATTCTGTTGACCTCTTCAGACCCACTCCTCACCATCCTCTACCTTCCTTTGTGCCAGACGTCATCGGCAGTTCTCCCGGGGTGGGCCTCTGATGAGCGAGATCAGCAACACTTGGGAACATGTTAGAACCCTAAAATCCATCTCCCATCCACCACCATTGAATCCAAAGTCTGTTTTTCAAAGAGCCCCGCAGGTGATTCTGATGCAGGTCCAACCCCAGAACCCTTGGACTTCATCAGCAGGCCCTCTCGCGCTCTGGACTCAGGTTGGTTTCATCAGCTGGGAAGCACATGCAGCAGGTGAGAGGGAGGGGGCATCGGAGCACGGGTTACTAGTGTTCCCAGCTTCTCACCTGCATGGTGACATCAGTCTTCACAAAAGGTGCAGACCCTGTTGGGTTGGCCTCAACAAGATATGCTCCATGTGTTTGGGTGAGGACCCTGCCTCTCTTCTCCTTATGTGTAGGGATAAAACTGGCCCTCTCTCTTTCTAGCCTTGAGGTACTGTACTCTCTCAATGGCTTCCTTACACCTTGCCCTTTACATAGTTCCTTTATTAAATTTGTAAAAAATAGTCCCCTTAATAATTTTATTAACTTCTTCTTAGATTATGTATTTAGAAGACAAAATGTTAAAGAGAGAAAGAAACAGCTCTTTACAAGTTAACCTATAGGTTTAAAATATTGTAATCTAGAATCTCAAAGGACTGTTTTGGAACAAAATAAAACAAAGAGATTCTAAAGTTTGTCCAGAAGACTAAACGGGGTGCCTGGGTGGCTCATTTCATTAAGTGTCTGCCTTTGGCTCAGGGCATGATCCCAGGGTCCTGGGATTGACCCCCACATTGGGCTCCCAGCTCCTTCCCCTTCTGCCTGCTTCTCTGCCTACTTGCGTTGTGTGTGTGTGTGTGTGTGTGTGTGTGTGAAATCAATAAATAAAAACAAAATCTTAAAAAAAAAACCCACACAGAAGAGCTAACAAACTAGTATAGCCAAAATCATGGGTGAAAAAGATGAAAAATGATGGAAAAACATTCCTAGCCCCTGACAAAAGCCCACAAAGACTTTAAAACTTAAATTTTTTTTTAATATTTTATTTATTTATTTATTTGACAGAGAGAGATCACAAGTAGGCAGAGAGGCAGGCAGAGAGAGAGAGAGGAGGAAGCAGGCTCCCTGTTGAGCAGAGAGCCCGATGCGGAACTCGATCCCAGGACCCTGAGATCATGACCTGAGCCGAAGGCAGCGGCTTAACCCACTGAGCCACCCAAGTGCCCTAAAACTTAAATTTTTTTATCGCAGCATTAGAACTGGCATACAAATCAGTAGATCAGAAGAGAAACTAAAAAGCAAACTAAAGTATATAAACCAACTCTATTATAAAGGAAGTTTTATAAATCAACTAGATAAAGAAGAATCATCCCATTAATAAACAGCGAAATTGACTTAGGTATTAGGGGGAAATAAAGCAGTTTAGATTCTCATCTCACAATATCATCCAAATAAGTCCCACATGAATCAAAGAACTGGATGTAAAAAAAAAAAAAAAAAAACAAAATAAAAACAAAACACCACAAAATTAGAGGAAAAATATTTTTCCTCACAGAGTTTTAAAGTAAATGGAAAATAATCACAAATAAAAGATTTATCATTTCTATTACATATCCTATCTATCTATATCCTATCATATACATATATTCATATATACATATATATATATAAAATACACACACACATATATATATATGATATCATATCTATTACAAAGGGGCACCTGGGTGGCTCAGTGGGTTAAGCCTCTGCCTTTGGCTCAGGTCATGATCTCCAGGTCCTAGGATCCAGCCCTGTATCCGCCCAACTCTCTGCTCAGCAGGGAGCCTGCTTCCCCCTCTTTCCCTATACCTGCCTTTTGCCTACTTGTGATCTCTGTCTGTGAAATAAATAAATAAAATCATTTAAAAATATATTACAAATAATCACAAGGCTAACAAGTTATGAAAAATATCTAGGAGCAAAAATGCAATTTTTTTCTAATATGTAAGTATTTTCTAGAGATCAATAAGATAACAGTAATATAGTTATAGAAAAATAAGCAAAAGATAAGGGCTGACAATTTAATTCCAAAAGACCAAAGGAAATTTATTTTTAAGATTATATTTTCAAGTAATCTCCACATCCAAAGTGGGGCTTGAACTCACAAGCCCGAGATCAAGAGTCTCATGCTCCACCCACTGAGTCAGCCAGGTGCCCCCAAAGGAAATTTCTTTAAAAGAAGAAAATTCAATCTCACTGAGCATCAAAGGATGAAAATTTGAAAATTTAGTAAGAGGAAAATATGTTCAGGCCTTTCAACTGTACAAATTTTGTTTAAGTGAACACAACATACATTAACTATAAATGGAATCTATTAAATATATGTCTTTTGCTAATGCAAAATGAATACAGACAACAATATAATACTATAATCATTAAATATGCTGAGCCTAGATTATAATTATTCCAAACATTAAAAAGAAGTGATAATTATGTGACATGATAGAGGTGCTAATTATTACTACAATGGCAATCCTATTACGTTATATATATCAATTAACATATTTTATACCTTAAATTTACACAATGTTACATGTCAAATATATTTCAATTAAAAATAAGAAAAAAAATATGAATTAAAAAAGAGAGTTACCCAAAAACAGACTCTGACCTATGGAGAACTGATGGTTTCCAAAGGGGAGGCAGTTGGGGGGATGGGTGAAATAGGCGATGGGGACTAAGAGCACACCTGTCTGGTGAGTGCAGGGAAATGTACACAATTATTCAGTCATTGTATTGTATATCTGAAACCAATAGTATACTGTACATTAACTATCCTGGATAAAAAAAAAAAATCAAAACTGAATATATGTGGGCGCCTGGGTGGCTCAGTGGGTTAAAGCCTCTGCCTTCTGCTTAGGTCATAGTTTCAGGGTCCTGGGATCGAGTCCCGCTCTGCAGAGAGCCTGCTTCCTCCTCTCTCTCTCTCTGACTGCCTCTCTGCCTACTTGTGATCTCTGCTGTCAAATAAACAAATAAAATCTTTAAAAAAAAAAAAAACTGAATATATGCTGCTGCCCAAATCACAGAAAGGGGAAAAAAATTTTTTTTAACTTAAAAAAATTGGTAAGAAAAAAGTATATATCCTTTATTCATCAAAATACCATTAAAGAGGAAGAAGGCAACCCAAAGAGTAGAAGATATTTGATACCTGACAAAGGATTATAACCTAGAATATAAAAATAGTTTATATAATTCAATGAGACAGAAAACTTAATTTTAAAATGGGCAAGGGGCACCTGGGTGGCTGAATGGGTTAAGTGTCTGCCTTTGGCTCAGGTCATGATCTCAGGGTTCTGGGATCTAGCCCCATGTTAGGCTCCCTGCTCAGTGGGAAGTATGCTTCTCCCTCTCCCTCTGACCCTCTTCGTTGCTTGTGCTCTCTCTCTTTTTAATAAATAAATAAATAAATCTTTAAAAAAAAAAAAATGGGCAAAATACTCAGACTATTTACAAAAGAGGACAACTCCAAATGATCACCAAACACTGAAAAGCTGTTCTGCCTCCTGAATCACCAAGAAATGCAAATTAAAGCCACAATGATGTATCACTACACAGCCCAGCCAAGCAGCGAAGGTGAAAAAAGACTGATAATATTAAGTATTAACCAAAATTAGAAGAAGCTAGTACTCTTAAACACACTTGGTAGAAGTCAAAATTGATACAACCATTCTGGAAATTGCTCTCTGTAGTATGTACTGAAGCAGAACATATAGTCCAGGAATTCTGCTTCCAGGGACAGGCCTCTCAAAAATGCATACGTGTAGTCACCAAAAGAAATGGAGAGAATGTGTTCTTAATCCCAAACAAGAAAGTACCAGACGTTCATTAATAGCAGAATAGTTAACTACATGGTGATATACTGTGTTTATAAAATAGAATCCTACACCAAAAAAAAAAAAAAAAAAAAAAAGTGGGACTAATCTATTGTTGTTAGAAGTCAGAATGGTAGTTATTCTTGTGACAGTAATAACAGAGTTGGGGCGTCAGGGGGATTCTGAAGATGGAGAGTACATTCTCTTTCTTGTGGATGCTCAGTACTCAGGTGTGCTTGCCTTGTGATAATCAGACACTTTTCTGTATCTATCTTTATGCTTCCGTAAAAGATTTAAAAATAACAATCAAATAGCAGTCTTTATTATTTCTAATTGATAATTCTCAATGTTGGCAAGGGAACAGAAAATGAGTACTTTCATATACTGTTGGCAAAACTGTAAATTGATTCTACCTTTCCGGAAAACACATTAACAATATGCATACATTTTTTTAAAGTCTATGCTCTTTGACCCATTAATTCCATCTACATGAAACTATCTTAAGGTGATAATCCATGCTAAAAACTGACAAGGAAAAAGGTTTATGACAGGATATAAAACTATGTCTAAAACTATCTATACACTACAATCCCAACTATTTTAAATATATTTGGAACAAAAAGAAAAGACTGGAAGGAATGATACCAAAATATGATTGTTGTATGCTGAACGCTTGTGTCCCCCCACCTGCTTGTGTCCCCCTACCCACATACCTGCATGTTCACGTGCCACAGCCCTATCCTTATTGTGATGGTGTTTGGAGGTGGGGCCTTTGGGAAGTACTTAGGTTTAGATGAGGTCATGAGGGTGGGGCTCTCACAAAATGAGTAGCGCCCTTTAAAGAAGAGGAAGAGGTGTGAGAGCTCTTTCTCTCCGTCATGTGAAGATACTGTAAGAATGGGACACCTGGATGGCTCAGTTGTTAGGCATCTGCCTCTGGCTCTGTCATGATCCCAGAGTCCTAAGATCAAGCCCCGCATTGGGATCCCTGCTTGGTGAGAGGCCTGCTTCTCCCTCTCTCACTCCCCCTGCTTGTGTTCCCTCTCTGGCTGGGTCTCTGTCAAATAAATAAGAAATCTTAAAAAAATAAAATAAAAAAGGGATACAGTAAGAAAGCAGCTATGGACAAGCCAAGAAGAGAGATCTCACCAGAACAGACCATGTTAGCACCCGCATCTTGAAAGCTCCTGGCCTCTAGAACTGTGAGAAATAAATGTCTGCTTAAGCTACCCCAGGCTTTGGTATTTTGTTATGACAGTCCCAAGCAGACAAAGACAATGACTTTATGAGATAATAAGTGATTTTTCACATCTATTCATTTTTTTCCCAAAATATCTATTATGATCTTTATGAATTACTTTTTAATTTCTATTTTGTAATGCCTCTTCTTTTTTAATATTTTATTTATTTATTTTTGAAGGAGAAGAGACACAGAGCTGGGGGAGGGGCAGAGGGAGAGAAGAGACTGAGAACTTCAAGCAGACTCCCCTCAGATGGCAGAGCCTGGTGCAGGGCTCAATCCCAGGATCCTGAGATCATGACCTGAGCCAAAACCAAGAGCTGGACACTTAACTGACTAAGCCACCCAGGTACCCTTAAAATATTTCTTTATTTAAGTAATCTCTATACCCAGGGTGGGACTCAAACTCACGACCCCAAGATCAAGGGTCACATGCTTTTCCAACGGAGCCAGCCAGGCACCTCTACTTTTTATTTTCTGTAAGGCATAATACATCCCCATCGCACAGGTCAAACAATAGAGTGATAAAACAAAACATCAAAAGTCTCCTTTAACATATTCTCTCACCAGCCCCCTTCCCCAAGTTTGGTTTCTCAAAGATATGTCCCAAGAAAAATTTATATATGTATCTTCCTAGGCATTTTATTTTGTATTTATAAACACACACACACACACACATCTACAAGAGAATATACATAGCAGAGTTAGCTTTTTAAATTATTGTTTACAAATAGCCTTAGGGGAGCTGGATACGCCCAGTACAGTGTTTGGTTTGACCCACACAATAATTTAAAAGGTTGTATAGCTACCCAAATAGTACTTTTCTACAACCCCATCAGCGTGGCATCTGTTGTCATGGACCTGGCCCTTCACACTTCTATTACCTGCTGGGCCTCCCTGAGTGTTTGTCTGTGTCACCATGATCCCTTTAACATACTGCTCTGTAAAGTGTTTCTTAAAAAAAAAAAAAAACCACCAAATAATAAATACTTTTGCATGTCAACATAGCTACCTCATTCTTTCTCACTTAGTATTCCATAGTACACATCATTTTTATAATCAAGATTTTAGAAAGCACCTATTTTATTTTAAAGGAATTCAGATGCGAAATTTCAATGTGACTCAAGTTTCCGGAATGTGTTCCTGCCTCACATAGCTCATTAGCTATGAAGCAGGAAGTCTTTTAGTCTCTGTTTAATTTTTCATCAAAGATGGTTTGTGAAAGGGTGCATGAGCGATCTGGAAGGCGTTCTCATGCTGCCTTCACATCAACAAAGACTCCTGCTTGCACCGTGGAAAAGCAAAATTATTATTTGGAAACTCCCTTGAGGAAGCTTGCTTTTTGCACAGAATGGATTATTTGTCTTAATGTCAAAGGACTCTCTATAATTTTTGTAAATATTCTTCATGCCCAGAAAGCAGCAGTTGGTTGGAGATTTTGTGACTCACGATTGCCTCTGCCTCCCTGGGATAGAGCTTAAACCTTTGATTGTACTCAGGTTCATACATTTCGGTAGACTGTCTTATTTTATGTTTTAATCATTTCATACCTTCATTTAAACATTTAAGCCATGAGTCCCCCAGATATGGCAATCTCCTGGACAAAAGGATTCTTTTATCTATATGCAGACCAAGTAAATCCCAGGCACCCACCTGGCTCTGTGTCAACAGGGAGTTGCAGTCTGAGTCCAGCAGCCAAGAGTAATTAGAAGTAATTCCAATCTTACTGGCATCTCTCAAATACCATTAAAGCTGATCCAAATCATAGCCTGTGGTGACAGTTCTCCAAATGCTCTTTCCCAAGCCTTCTGCATTTCCTACCCTTCTCAAAAATCTGGCCAAACACCTTTCTTCCTGTGGCTCTCCTTAATTTCTCCTTTTCAAAGCCAATCGCCACCCTTGCTTCTATGTTCTTCCCAATGAATTGCCCGCGATATATAGTTTAGAACCTTGGAGTAGGGGCAGACGAGGAAGGGGCACAATCTTATCAGACAACACCAAAATAAACCCAGTAAGAGAGGAGAAGGCATGAGAGATGGGACAAAATCTAGATACTTCTGCCTAATATATGTATATGTGTGTGTGTGTGTATACACATATATATATATTTTGTACACATTGAATATACCTAGCATGACTAATATTTTTCAGATGAGCAATTTATATGCACAATCTATAACCGGGCATCATACTGAAGCTGAGATTATTCTGGAAAATCAAGGGAGAGATCTTTTGTGTTTGTTGGTTTGTTTCTTGAAAAGAGGAAACAAGTCACGTTGACTGAGTGCAAGAGATGGCGGAATGCACCTATCCCCCTATCACATGTTATTTTGTTTAGCTGATAAGGATATGCCACAGTCTCCGTTTTACATGTGAGGACAGTAACAGACACATTTGGTGTACCTGCTCACCTGTCTCCAAAGAAGCGCTGCGTTCTCTAGGAATTGTCCTGTCAAATTCCCTGTCCACAAAGGGAACTTCTTCCCCAGCCAACGCTGACTGGACCAGAGTTGTGAGCCTATGACACAGGCGGGCCGATCAGACATTCTTTCACAGAAATTTGGAATTGCAATTCAGAGACAGAATTGGAACGTAAGACAATTCACCCTCTCAGAGAGCGGGTACTGTGTCTGGAGGATCTCTGTTGGAAGACTGCCGTGGGTGGATGGGTGCTGCTGAGACTTCAGTCAGCTCTGGAAGCTGGGAGAAAGTTCGCGCTCCCGCTTGCACAGGGTGAGAGATGGAGAAGACTGGTGGAGGTGGGGTGGAACAAAGTGGATGACATGTAGGGACAAAAGAGAAGAACCCTTGATTGGCATGCTGCCCGGAAGGTCCGAGAACATAGGGAGGATTTGAAAAACATGCCGGGCAGTGCACAGGGTACTCCCAGTTTTGTCCTTCCCTTGAACCTTAAACATGGTTGAGTCTCTCATGATTTCCAGAGAGCAGGCTGTTTCTGGAGCAGTGCTGAGTCTGGTGTCAGGGGTGAAACAGGACCAGGGAGTGGACAGGGAGACAGCCAGCATTTGGGCTGAGTGGGTAAGCTCCAGGGCTCAGGAAGGTCCATGTGGAGAGGGAGCCGGTAAAGCCTGGCTGTGGAGAGAGAGAAGAAATCTGGCACGAAGAGGGAAATCAAGGTGAGTGACAAGAACAAGTCTGGTTTTGTGGGTGATGGTGTTTTATTATTCCCAGGCCTTGCTTCTAGTTCTTTCCTGTCTGTACTTTCTTTCTTTTTTAAAAATTTTATTTATTTATTTGACAGAAAGAAAGAGAGAGAGAGAGAGAGAGAAGAAATAGGGATTGCTGCAGGCAGAGGGAGAAGCAGGCTTCCTACTGAGCAGAGAGCCCAACCGGGGGCTCGACCCCAGGGCTCAGGATCCTGACCTAAGCCAAAGGCAGATGCTCAACCAACTGAACCACCGGGTGTCCCTGTAACCAGAATTACTAATAACTACAAGGACTATAGGGTTCCTAGAGATTAAATTAGTTGAGAGAAGTTCTAAGGCTACTCACTGGTCGGAGGTACACTCTCCAATGCACTCTCCCCCTCACACTCTTTGCTGGGGAGAGGGTGCCATTCCACAAACACAGCAAGATCGTGTCCTGCCTTGTGGGATCTGTCTCCCCTGCCCAGAACAGGTAAGCCTCTCCCTCCTCTCATTCAAGTCTCGATTCAAATGTCTTTCAGAGATACCTTCCCTAACAACTTCACCTGAAACAGTCACTCTCCAACCTCTTTTTCTGTCTTATTATGATTTATGTCCCATGGGTATCTATCTGCCCCCACCAGACTATAAGCTCCTCGAGGGTCAGGATCAACTCTGGTTCACTGGCGTATTTTCAGCATGCTGACTAGAAGAGAACTTGACATACGGAAGGCACCCAACAAATACTTGTTTCATTAACCAGTTCATTAAACTCCAATCTGTTTTTGACTTCCATGCTATTTTCATGGTCTCAGTGGATGATATAATTCTAGAACCACTCGGAAAAACCCTCCTAGATTAAGGAGGAAACTGCTGTCTGAGGGACATCTGTGACTCTTGGCTCATCGTCACGGAGGGAAGGGGGAGGTCTGCTGGCTATTCGAGGGGACGGAAGGGAGGCAGGAGGCTGAGGCAGGCTGAGGCCGGTTGCTCTAGTCCGGTTTTTATAAGAACCAAACCGCAAGCTGGTAAATTTGTTTCTAGATGTTCTCTTCTAATGAGTGTTCTGGCTGGGAAAACAAAGCTTCAACGACAGTAAAAATGCCTTGTTCCCGTAGTACCACATGTTAAATGACAAATGACATCTACTTTGCTCTTGGGATAATGTTATTTTCCAGCTCCGTTCCATACGGTGGTTCGCATTTATCATGCTCCCTGCCCCCGAGCTTACCTGTCAGCCGAGACAGGCTCTGGCTTGCTGAGGGTGCCCTGCCCCTACAGCCCTATGGGAGGAGAGCTGCTGGCAACTCACTTGGAAAATGAGGGAGGAGGCAGATGACACGGGCTATGCTCGCATCTAAGCCTCTCCAGGCTCTTTCATAGTTTGATAGGGAAAGCACACCATCAAACAGAGAGTCCCTTTGGTGATGGCCTTCAGATCCTGTCCCCCATCCCTCATATATACACCAATGTCAATGGTGGCTCCGACCTTGTTACCCTAACACGTGTGTTATTTCATCTATTTATTAGTTTGCACCTGTATGTTACTCTTAATGACCTTAATGTATTCACGTTCACAGCTCTTCATAGGTAAGAAACTCACCATGATTAAATGGGGGGTTTCGAATCTTCAGCTAGTTAGTGGCAAGGCCAGAATTCAAACTCAGACCTCTAGACTCCAAGATCAGGGCTCTTGCCCCTGCAACTGCCTCTCTACCTTTACATTTAAAGAATGGTTTGCTATAAAATCTATTTTTCATAGCTATGATGTATTGCTAAGTGAGCCGAGTCTTTAAAGGGCCACGAATCCTGAGAAAGCTGAAGATAAATCAGGAGCCTATAAAAGATAGTTGATAGGGATGCCTGGGTGGCTCAGTTGGTTAAGCGACTGCCTTTGGTTCAGGTGAGGATCCTGGAGTCCCAGGATCAAGTCCCATATCGGGCTCCCTGCTCGGCAGGGAGTCTGCTTCTCCCTCTGACCCTCCCACTTTTTTTTTTTTTTTTAATTTATTTGATAGACAGAGATCACATGTAGGCAGAGAGGCATGCAGAGAGAAAGAGGAAGGGAAGCAGGCTCCCTGCCAAGCAGAGAGCCCGATGCAGGGCTTGACCCCAGAACCCTGGGATCATGACCTGAGCCGAAGGCAGAGGCCTTAACCCACTGAGCCACCCAGGCGCCCCTGACCCTCCCACTTCTCATGCTCATTCTCTCTCTCCCACTCTCTCAAATAAATAAAATCTTAAAAAACAAAAAAAAAAGACAGTTGATAGCTTTTATTGGTAAATTACAACCCGAAGTCAGACATTTCCCCAAGTTTGGGTGACGGCTTCGTTTCTCCTGAGAGCCGAGGCTGATGCGATACAAAGAAGCAGGCTCAGCTTCCCAGCACCCATCTCTACGGCCTGGGAGGCAGTGCCCGAGCCCTCTTACCCGGCAGTGCGGAGTCAAAGCCACCAACGGGCTCAGTTCCACAAATGGCAAAGGGCACTTCACTCCTTGGTGGATTCCTACCAAAGTTAAAAACCTGGTGTTGCAACGGCCAAGCAGACATCATTCCCTCAGGAGACTCTCATAGAAAATGAAGTGGTGGGGTGCCAGGGTGGCTCAGGGTCCTGGGATCAAGCCCACCTCGGGCTCCCCGCTCAGTGGGAAGCCTACTTTTACCTTCACCCTCTGCCCCTCCCCCTGCTTATATTTCCTCTTTCCCCATCAAATAAATAAATCAAATCTTTAAAAAAGAAAAAAAAAGTGGTGAATTCATTTACTCTCTACCTGATTCTGGCGATTTTAAAGATGTTAATAATTAATTCTAATTTTCCTTCTCTTTCAGCACTCACTCATGCCAGATAAAGGGGAGTTAATGTTTGCTTGAATGATCCAGATAATTGCTTATTCTTTCCACTTGCCTGAGCATGTTCTGAAAGCATAGATATCAATTACCACCAGGAAGTGGTGGTTTTCCCCCTTACCTCTTTGTTTTATCAATTTTTAAGTGTCATGTGACCAGAGGGATAGTCCAATGCCCAGAGGCTGAGACATGTAAAGAGATGGGGTGACAGGAGAAGGGCCTGGCTACATATGGAGGTCGACAGGTAGAGGGGAGGGCTTACGGGAGAGAAAGACAGCAGGAAGAAATGTCTTTAAATTTTGCTTTTAAAAATCTTGGTTTTGACCTCATAATTCAGCTTCTGAGAATTTTTCTGAAAGATTTTATTCATTTATTTGAAATAGAGCAAGAGAGTGAGAGAGCGCAATCTGGAGAAGGGGGGAGGGGCAGAGGGAGAACCAGGCTCCCTGCTGCAGGGAGCCCAATGTGGGGCTCAATCCCAGGACCCTGAGATCATGACCCGAGCAAAGGCAGAGGCCTAATGGACTGAGCCACTCAGGTGCCCCTGCTTCTGAGAATTTATCCTTATATCAGCGGAGGTCCAGCCTGGAAAAGAGAGATCTCTCTGAATGGTTATGGCAGGGATGACCCAGAGCATCATCATCAAGAAGCCTCTCGAGCTCCCTAGGCTGAGGGGAGATAGGGGAGAGGACCAAGGTCTAGGGTCACCTGATAGAAGCAGGGAGCTTGATGCACCTGTTGGGCAGTGATGGGACCACCAAGAAGAGAAACACTTTGTGCTAGAGCCTGAGGCTCCCCCCTTTCCCTTAGCCCCACCTCCCACCCAACAAGTCCAGCTGGAAATGGCAGACACAGGAGTCTGAGGAGCTCAGCTTGCAGGGTACACCCACCCCCAGGGACACAGAGCAGACCTCTCTGTGTCCCTGGGGGTGGGTGTGAAGGAAGTGGCTCCGAGGGCTTACAGGCCCAGGAGAGCAGCCTTGAGTGAAATAACATGTATTTTGATAAGCAAATTGCTTGCAAACAAAAGATAGATGAGGTCATAGACTCCCGTCCCTTATCATAAAGAGTGAGTTTGGATTTAAGAGAAATGAGATCATCAGAAGCACTAGAGGAAGAGAAGTCCTGGAAATGTAACAGATACAGGTAGAAAGAAAGCTGGAGTTCGGATAGATACAAGTGGAACACATATTTTAAGTGATAAGAGAAAGAGGGAAATAACCTTGGCCGAAGTAGAGAGAATACACCAAGATGAGCTACACACACAGCTTCCTTTCTCACATGTGAGCCGGGCCTTATTCAGAACAGCAGAGTGTCAGAATAGTTGTGTGATGTGACATGAGATGGGCCTGTGACAAAGAATCAAAGAAGGTGTGACTCTCTCTCTTGAAGTCCTACCACCCGTCCGGGTACGTGTTCAGTGTCTTGAGACCCTGAAGTCTGTATCCTGGTACATGATCAGGAATGAAGGATGAAACGGACAAAGAAGTCATGGCGGAGCTGGGGGTATAGACCTCTAGGGACGTGATCAGAATAGATTAAAAATCAATAAGCAACTCAGAGGGATGATTAACAACGACATCCTCATTGTTATTTTGCCAAGAAAAGCCCAAACAGAAAAAAGCTATGAGCTACAAATACCATTTATCACTAAAGAAATAGGAAGACAAAGATAATCTCGGGCCATTTTGTATTTAAATTGAATACATTTAGATAAAACAAAGCTAGATACAATGTCCGATTTTTCTCCTTCTGCTACAAAGCAGTATTTGGTAACTCCCGGATTTTTATGACCCCTGAACCTCTTCCGATGCCCCAGATTCTATGATCCTGGCCTATTTTTGTGAGAGTGGTTGGTGCTCTATATAAGACACAAGCTGAAAAGGTTGCTAGAGGTAAGAGCAGATTTAAATGTAATTGATACCCTGCCAGGTGACAGACATGTCACAGATCACTAAGAAGCCTACTGGCAGAGGGAAAATTGCTCTCAGCCAAAGGAAAGAGGGAACGTAGTGGCCATTCCCTCTTCCCCAGCAGACCCTTCCACCATGTTTGTGTCCAATGAACAGAACTTCCTTTGGCTACAGTTCTTTGGACCACACTCAGCTCCCGACTCCAGTGCCATCAATCTCCAGATCGCTCAGAAGTTTAGGGGGTGGCCCTGGTACAAAAAACATTGTCCAAACAGGGATGGGGATGGCTTAACAGACTCTTGGGCTCTTTCTGAGAATTTGCCTATGAAATAGATGCAGAGAGAAAGATGGTACTGTCGGGAAGCTGGAGATTTCCTGTTACCAGAAGAGGTAGCAAGGGCTCTGTATCTGCTGAGTGGCTTTGTGAGTGGTTCCTGAAAGCCTAATCTTGAGCTTACTTTTCCCTCCGCATGACTCCATAAGCCATATAATAGCTACAGTAAATCCTTTCCAGGTTGAACTGTTTGGAGTGGATTCTCTTCTCTGATCTCCAGCCCTGAGTGATACAAAATGTAATTTCTGCATTAAAGGCATGCCACCTTATGGGGAAGAGGGGCATGTGGACAAGTCCCAGAGGATATTGCTGTAATTCAGGTGCTTTACACAGTAGCTGGGTACACAGAGGAGCAAGCATCTAAGCTGGAGGGTGTGAAGGAATGATTCACAGGGAAGGTAGCACTGACATTTGACACCTGTCTAGGAGGTTAGTGGATGCACAAGGAGAGGAGGGCACTGCACACCAAGGAAATGGTGAAGATACAGAGAGGAGTGTTGAGTTGAGGGACAAGGACAATGAGAGAAGGGTCCAGTCAGGTTGCAGGTGCATGCGTGTTAGAGCTATAAGAAACTTTAGGCACGTTCTAGTGCACTCCATTTATTTTACATATCCCCAAACGGAAGCTAGAGAGGTGACATGACCAACTAGTTTCAAGACCAGAAACTAGCTTTATTGTCCATGTTAGAGCACAGGTGTTCTGAGTCCCAGGTCCATGTCTTTTGAGGTAATGTACTGGATGTGTTGTTCGATGGTGAATGTTGTAAACAGCAGAACAGAGAAAGCGGGTGAGTGACAAAACGTCCCGAGAGCTGAGAATGGTGAGGCTGTGATACCCTGAGCCAAAGTGGCAAAGAACTGTCTGACTTCGCTCCTTCACATAGCACATGGCCCAGGACAGGGGACATCTGTGACCCATTTCTGTCATTCAGCCTCTTGCCTACTGCATGCTTCCAGTGGCCCCATCGGGGTCAGTTGTCATTTGTCATGACTCTGTTCCATAAACCAAAGCCCCCTTGGTACCCTGGTCGTGGCACATAAAGGAAGAAGGGAGAGACTGTTGGTAGAATGGCTCAAATCTGTGCTCAAAACTGCTTCTGGAAAAACAATGCAGGGATCATGCTCTCTCTTTCATCCTCCACATTCAAAATTCATTTATCAATTTCTTTACCATCCATCCAACCATTCATCCACCTGTCTGTCCATCCTTCCATTTATCCACTCATGTATCCTTCCCACCACTTATCTATTAATATTTCTACATATCTATTTATCTATACATCGACAGCTACAATGTCAAATACTTCCCTAGTGCTTCCCCTATGTCAGGCAATGCACTTTATATGAATTAACCCAGTTCCTGCTATCTTCACATCCCTGTGATGTATTATTTTTATCTTTGTTTTACAGATGAGGAAATTAGACACAAAGAGGTTAGGTAACTTGCCCAAGGTCTCACATTTATACCTGTCTACCTTCCTTCATGTTTACATCCCTTCTCTTTCCTTGAAGTGGGACTCATGTCACTGATCACAGAGTTTGTTGTTTCTATTTCTTAGTTACCTCTCAACCTGTCACCTTCCAAGTTAGTGCAGGCTTCTTCCCCAGCTGCCTGGCCAGCTCCTGATTTGAAATGATCGCAATAGTGTTCCTACGAGTCACTCTGATTTCAACCTCCACTTCTTCTTCCTCCATATTTCACACATTTCCCCTGCACAGGTAGAGAGATCTTTGCAAAATGTTTCTCCAGGGAGCTGTCCTGAGCACTGAGGGATGTCTGGTAGGTCTGGCCTCAGACCACTAAGTTAGCAGAGGCACCCCTCAATCACTGTGAGAAAAGAAATGCCCCCTGGACATGTTCACACATCAGAATTAAGAATCTCTGGGGGCGCCTGGGTGGCTCAGTTGGTTGGACGACTGCCTTCGGCTCAGGTCATGATCCTGGAGTCCCGAGATCGAGTCCCACATCGGGCTCCCAGCTCCATGAGGAGTCTGCTTCTCCCTCTGATCTTCTCCTCGCTCATGTTCTCTCTCACTGTCTCTCTCTCAAATAAATAAATAAATAATAATTAAGAATCTTTGTTAAAAACCCTACATAATTGGGGTCATCTGGTTGGCTCAGTGTGTTAAAGCCTCTGCCTTTAGCTCGAGTCATGATCCTGCGGTCCTGGGATCAAGCCCTGCATCGGGCTCTCTGCTCGGTGGGGAACCTGCTACCTCCTCTCTCTCTCTGCCTGCTTCTCTGCCTACTTGTGATCTCTGTCAAATAAATAAATAAAATCTTAAAAAAAAAAACCCTGCATAATTGAAAATAGAGTTACCCTACAACCCAACAATCGTACTACTGGGTTTTTACCCTAAACATACAAATGTAGGGATCCAAAGGAGCATGTGCACCCAAATGTTTATAGCATCAATGTCCACAATAGCCAAACTATGGAAAGAACCTAGATGTCCATCAACAGATGAATGGATAGAGAAGATGTGGTATTAAAAAAGAAGAAGAAGAAGAAGATGTACACACACACACACACACACACACACACACACACACAATGGAATACTATGCAGCGATCAAAAGAAATGAAATCTTGCCATTTGCAACGATATGGATGGAACTAGAGGGTATTATACTGAGTGAAAAAAGTGAATCAGAGAAAGGCAATTGTCATATGATCTCCCTGATATGAGGAATTTGAGAGGCAGGGCGGGGATTTTTGGGGGCTAGGGAAGGATAAAATGAAACAAGATGGGGTCGGGAGGGAGACAAATCGTAAGAGACTCTTAATCTCAGGAAACAAACTGAGGGTTGCTGGGCGGTGGAGGGTAGGGATAGAGTGGCTGGGTTACGAACATTGGGGACGGCATGTGCTATGGTGAGTGCTGTGAATTGTGTAAGCCTAACGATTCACACACCTGTACCCCTGGGGCAAAAAAACATATAATACATTATATGTTAACAAAAATAATTTTTAAAAAACCCTACATAAGATCACCTCTCTTAGGGGCACCTACCTGAGTGGCTCAGATGGTTAAGCGTCTGCCTTCGATCAGGTCATGATCTCTGGGTCCTGGGATCAAGTCCCACGTTGGGCTCCTAGCTCAGTGGAGAGTCTGCTTCTTCCTCTGCCTTTCCCCCTGCTCATGAACACTCTTATTATCTCTGTATCTGTCTCAAATGAATAAATAAAATCATTAAAAAAAAATCATCTCTTTTAGGCCTACTTTAAACCCTAAGATGAGTCTTAACAAATATTCAACACATATCTGTTCATCTCTTCCCACGCCAGCACTGGGTAGGGAGGCAGCAGCCAACAAGCCAGACACAGTTTACCCTCATGAAACATGCTGTCTCCAGCAGAAGCCAGCTGTTGATCAAATGCACACAGATGTGTTCAGTGCTGCACAGAAGGGCAGGCAGGGGGCCCCAGGAGCTAAGGAGCCAGGAAATGTTCCCTGAAGGATCTAAGATTTCAGCTACAATCCAGCTACAACGTTCACCTTCTGCCTGCTGCCCATGGTGCCCACTTGAGCAGGAGGCAAGTGGGCACGATGGACAGCAGGCAGAGGGTGAACGTTCTGGGTAGAAGAACAGCACAGATGAAGTTCTCAAGGAGGAGAAAGGCATGTTGAGTCTTGCAACCAAAGTAGCATGGCGAGGCTGGGACAGAGTGGTTTGGGGAGATCATTCACCAACGTGGAGATAGACAACGGGTCCAGTGTTTGACCCAACGACTTGGAGGCACCAAATGCTAGGAGATGAGACAAGGACAGACAGGGGAGCGGCTATAGATGGCGAAAGGGTCAAGGAAAGAATTGTTTTATTTATACATTCATTTGCTGCCATTTATGTATTTATCTGAGCAGAACAAATATTTCCTTTCTGCTTCCAGCCATCTGCCTCTTGTCCAAGGAGCATGTAGCCCAACTTGGATGGGTGGCTGGAAGTGGGGGAGAGAGAGACAGCATGTTTTCCACAGGAGGCAAGGAACCAGAAAGAGGAGGAGGCTGAAGACGCAGGAGTGAGGGGAGTCGGGGGGGGGGGGTTGTGTGAGATGGGAGACGGAGAGCAGCAACCCCCCCAGGATGCCTCCGGTCCTTGCAGGCTCCTGGGGACAGAGCTGGCAGGCAAGTCTTGCCAGAGAGGTGAACTGTGCCAATTATTCAATGGCCTGCAATTATGAAACACTGGCATGATAGCTGGTACCTGCCAAGGAGGCTCAGGGGAGGCTGTAATTCAAATATGAGATAGATTAGTTGAGCTCTTTGATGAGAATCTGATTGACCTCTCCCTTCTCCCTTCATTTAGCTGAGCCCGTGGCCACCCCTTAAGTCTCCTTTTAGGAAAATTGATTTCAGTTGCAGTTGATGGGCAGAGGACGAGCTGGGGGGGGGGGGGGGGCTCTGTTCCCTGCAGAAGAAAGTCTTTCCATTTCTTCCACCTGCTCCTGACTCCTGACCCCATGGACAGCTTTTGGGATGTTCTTGTCTTTCAAACAGAGGGAGGAGAACCAGATATCCAACACTTCTGTTCCTGTTAAAGAACAGCTCTGCCAGCTTCAGTATATTATATTGTGGATGACTGTATGCTCCTGACACATACTTATGCAGATGCTGTTAACATGTTAGATTCCAAATTCTTTTTCCAAAGGGAAAGCGAATAGCTTCTCTATATCTCAGAGCCCTTTGTTGATCTACTTTTATAAATCTTATCATATGATCCTGATTTCTCTTCAAATTTATCATCCCCAGTAATCTATAAATTTGCCAAGAGCATAATTTTCTCCAAGATGAAATTCTTGACTCCTCCCTTCCTTTTATTTTCATATCCCATCAGCCACCACGTGCTGTGAATTTTATCCTTTCTAATTAGGGTTCTTATGCCAGGGTGACACGCAGGGTCTTTGATCCAGGTAACAGATAAAAATTTGGCCGGAATCAGGACTGGGACTAGGACGAAGTGAGTAAAGCACTCACCTCAGATGCAAAAACTTTAAAAGAATCCCCCCCTTGCAAAAATCCTTCAGTCATCAAGATAAATAATATTTTAGTGCCCTATCTTTTAAAAAATCAAAACCAGTGCCCAAAAAATCCATTATGAACAAATGCCAGAATTTTAGATAAAGAACTGCCTTGCTGAGCCATATTAGAGCCTGAGGTAAAAGGAAGGAAAACTCAACACTGATCCTATCTTTATTTAAACTTTTGTGTTAAAATGTGATCCTGATGACCGAGGCTTTGGTGGCCCCTGAAATTTTATAACCAAGACAAATACCTTAACTGCCTGACCTTAGTGCTGTCCCTGTCTGGGATACTCCTAGATTGTTTAGGACAGTATCCCTGACTTTCTTTTAGGTTTAGCAAATGCTGACAGTAAGCTGTCTTCGGTGTAGGACACCATCCTTGCCCCCTTTCAGTCTTCTCTTTTACAGAATGCTTGAGTCATACTAAACCATCAGGAGGTCCCAGGTAGTCTTTGTCTTTTCATACCTCTCTCTGGTGTATATGTTAAGCCTGATGCTTGGGTGCCCTTCCCCCACTTGACAAATTCCTAGTCATTCATCTGACCATTGTCTAGTCTTTAAGCCTTCTTTTACATCTCCAGTTAGAACTTATTATTTACTTCCTCCTTCCACTTGTTACAGTACCAAACACTCTCCATTGCTACTATTTATTTATTGGTGTATTAGGAACAAATGATTGTTTTAAATTGGTTCCAGAATATCATTAGGGAGAGCACAATCTTTCTGTCCTCTCTGAGGGCACAAGCCATTTTGACTTAGATATTAAAGGCAAGGTGACTTCATAACGTCGGAGGATGTGGGGCTAGACACGTTTTCATTTCCCAGTGGACTGTGAGTTCCCTGAAGACAGAGACCACATCTTTTTCATCCTCTAGCAGGCACATGCGGAGGCTTCAAGAACATTTGACTAGAACGTGGACTCAGTTTGCTAACACTGCTTTCATCACCCGGGTCCTATGGGTTGGTGGTGGTAGATGTCTATCAGCAGAACAAAAGAAACAAAACATTGCTATTTAGAGCTGTCCAGAGGTGCCTGGGTGGCGCAGTTGGTTAAGCCTCTGCCTTTCAGGTCAAGATCTTGGAGCCCAGGGATTGAGCCCTGTGTCCGGCTCCCTGCTTAGCAGGGAGTCTGCTTCTCCTTCTGCCACTCATGCAGCTTTTGCTCTCTCTCAAATAATTTTTTTAAAAAAGAGAGCTGGTCAAAAAACAAATTCTTTTTTTTTTTTAAGACTTTTTAAAAATTTTATTTGAGAGGAGAGACAGAAAGAGAGAGTGAGCAGGAGCAGGGGGAAGGGCAGAGGGAAAGGGAGAAGCAGGATCCCGGGCTGAGCAGGGACTCCAACTTGGGGCTCCATCCCAGGACCCTGGGCTCATGACCTGAGCTGAAGGCAGATGCTTAACAGGAAGGAAGCTGGTTAAAGAGAAGCTACCAATCTGTGCTATTCTCCCTGGATGGGGGAAGAGTTCATTTGAGGTGAAAGGCTTTGCGGACATAGGAAAATAATTATCGCACTGCTTTCAGTGGAATTCTTAAAACCAAAACCTATTCTTTGGAGGAAAGAAAGGGTTGGCAGCTGACTATTCTCTTTCTCTCTGAGAAGTCACTGGAAAGAAAGGAAGAAAGGAAGGAAAATAAAGTCAGTTGAATGGATCAAATCTCCTTGTAAATATATTAATGATATGCCTCCTGGAAAGGAAACAAATGGATACTTACTAATGAGAGAGCACTTCTCTGGGAAAAGCTTTTCAGCAGGATGGACTGGTCAGGCTAGGATGGCTTATGAAAAATGCACCTGGAATCTAAGGCTTTATGGGGCATAGTTCCCTGAAAAACCACATGTAAACTACGTAACCATGTGAGTATAAAACTGAGATGTTTTACGACCCAAGTTGTTCTTTTGCTTTGGTGATGACAACACGTATGACTTAGAGATCTCATATGTTATTCTGGACCAGAGCAAATTCTAATGTAGCAAGAAAGGACCCAGAGAGCTGCTTTCATGGGCCAGAGTTTCCAGCATTCACCTGTCCCTCACAATTACCTGTATATTTTTAAAAAGATTTTAAAAAATTTATTCATCTGAATCAGAGAGATACAGAGAGAAAGTATGAGCAGGTAGAGAAGCAGAGGGAAAGGAAGAAGCAAACTCCCTGTTGATCCAGGAGCCTGACATGGGGCTTGATCCAAGGACCCTGAGATCATGACCTGAGCCGAAGGCAGACGATTAACTGTCTGAGCCACCCAGGTGCCCCAAATAACCTGTATTCTTGAAATTATTAGTAACTCTTGTTACTGGGAAAGATCTCTATCTCCTCTGAGTTTGATTTGACAACTTCACCCTTTGTGTTATCCTGAAAATCCAAGTCTTATACATAGTTTGTATTATCTTCATTTCCCTTAGTTTTTAAAAATCTTGCTTTAGGTGAGACATTTATAAAGCCCTTGTGCCTGATACATACTAAAGCACTCAGTAGCTATTACTTTGTCTTCCTTCTTGTTCTTCAGTCATGTAGGCTTATCTCAGTTGTGCTATGGAAAATAGGAGAAAAAGAGGGTCCCATGTGGTAGTGACATTGGGATAGAATTGAAAGATTTCACAAATACAAATGCTTAAGATGAAGGACCTGTTGAATATTTATACAGCCTTCGTTTCCCTTTTGGAGACTTTTCTCCATCAGAAGCTCTTCTCTGTTCCTTGAGAAGTCCCAAAAAGAAGCCCAGGGCACACTCATGGTAAGGCTATAAAGGTCATGCGTGGAAGGTCAGTGCTCACTCAAGCAGGGTACCTTTCCTCATGTAATGCTTCTCAGAGTGGAGCACAACTCTCAGGTCTACAAGCTCAGGCACCTGATTTGTTAGTGCCTCAAGACAGAATCCATCTATTAGGGACAGACTCATATTAACTAATCTCACAGAAGCTGAAGTATATAAATGCAAACCTGCATGTATTTATTTATATGAAAAATAAAGGAAACAGGGGACATCCTTGGCCTCCGGCTGGCACATTCTCTATAAGCAGTCTATTTGGAAACCTAGAGTCAGAAGGTCACTTGGTGAGTAGGCATTCATTCTAAAAAATTTACTTAGTGCCTACCAGGGGTACCAGAAACATTTGGGAACAGAGGTTGCAGCTGTCAACAACACTTAAAATTGCCTCCTCAAGGAGGGGGCACATTTCTAAGGAAGATGAACAGAGAGACAAGTAAACAACAGTTAAAGCTATCTCCAGATATAAATTAGAGTCCTATAAGGAAAATAAAACAATATGAGGAGATAGAGTATAGTGGGTGACCAAGGGAAGGCATGTTATTTGGGAAAGTATGACAAGAAAAATCCAGCCACATAAGCTGGGGCTGGGGAATTAGCACAGATCCTGACACAGACAGAGTTGGCAAGTTTGTGGGACAGAGGGAAGCCCAGCATGGCTATAGGAAAGTGAGTGAGGCAGAGGGGTGGGTAACACAGCAGAGAAGGAAAGTGGAGGTCAGTTCTCACAGGGCTTCGAAGGCTGTGGTTAGGAATTAGGGTACTGTTCTACATGCAGTTCAAAACAACTAGATGATTTCAGTCAGAGGAGTGACTTTATAAACAATCATATGGCAGCTGGGTAGACCACAGATGGGAGGGCAGAGAGGACACGGGGAGACCTGTTAGGAGACCAGAGCAGGGGTCCCAATGGGAGATGATGGGGTTTGGGGAAAGAGCCACAGCAAAGACAGAAAAGATTCAAAAAACCATTTCGGGGGTGCTGCTGATGTGGCTATTAGATGTAGAGGAAATGAAAGAATCAAGTATGCCTCTTAGGTTTGGATAGTCAGGAAAGGGGAATTAATGATGCATGTTTTGAATAGGGGAGGTGCCTGGCTGTGTTAGTCTGTGGAATCCTTCTTTATTCCTGCCCCCAGGACCGGAGAAAGGAATCAAGACTTTCCTTCTCCGGGCACAGAGGGGACAAAGAGGAGCTGTCAGTGCTGCCTTTTGATCCTTGTTTGCTGTGGACCCATTCAGTTCATTCAGCCAGCCCTTACTAAGCATTCCTGTATGGCTAACACCGTTATAGGTCTTGGAACTAAAGCAGCAGAGAAATAACACCATTGGATATCAAGAGTGTATCGGAAGAGTCTGTGCTCTGTGGAAGAGAGCCATTCGCCATTCCTCCCTCTCCTTCCCCTTCCTGACAACCTTCCCCTTCTGTAAATCTTTCTCTGGGTCATCCCTCCACCAATCCACCCTCCCTTCCAACCCTTCCACCTCCATCCTCTCTCCACAGTGGTTAGAGTCTCAGCAGCCTTACGCAGTCAGCTCCCCCAATAACCGTCTGTGGCTCTTCCCCTACCTCCAGCCGTGGACAGTCAGCTCTTGTGAGTCTTCCCCATCCAATCTGGCAAACCAAAGGCTCATCATTGTGCACATGGGGTGAGGCTGGGTCTTCTTCTGACACAATTTGGAGATGAGCTGAGGGACCGCAGGAAGCATCTGAAATCACTATGAGTCCCTGAAACCAAGGAAATCCTAAAATACCTTGACCTCTGTCTTAAAAAGCCTGTCTCATTATCTCCTCAGAGCAGTGATGTACTGGTACTGACCAGACCTCAGCTCATTTGTAGAATGGCCCCTTCCTAGGCACTTGTTTCTGCCTGCTTCTTATTCTCTAAGAACAACTCACTTTATATTTGCATAACATTTTGCAAGTTAAAACATGCTTTACCTATCTGGTGAGACCTCAAGTCATCCTTAAACAACTGCGGGCAAGCAGATGGCGCAGATATCCACATGTCCGTTGAACATGTGAATGGCTTGTCTGAAGCCACAGGCCTTTTAGTCTGGTGGTATTTTTACTGCGGTCACATTACCCTTTCCCTCAAAGCTTTAAAAAGAGCATGTTCTTTAGTAAAGCCCATATCTCTATTAATATATACATGTGAGCTAAATCTAAATATGGAAAATGCCCATAATCTGAATGTATGTTACCCATGCTTTCTTTCTCAAAGATATATTCCTGGAAACTATCTGATAAAGAGGATTCAAGTTTCCCATAGAAAAATGTAATCTCTGAGAGTTATGTTACCAATGACCTGGTATCAACTGAATCACAGATTAGAATCAGAGTTTGGTGGAAAAGCAGTGTTCTATCAAGTAGAAATTTCTAAGGCAATCTGATTCACCACTTAAAATGATAAATAATAGAATTTTAGAGCTAGAAGTAACTGTGAGGTCATCTAAGGCAGTTCATTTATTTTACAGATAAAGACCCTGAGACCCATAGAGACAAAATGAATCCCACAAGTTTATGTATACAATTAAGTCAGGGAAGGGACTGAGACCACAAGGAAGCTTCTGGTTCTTGCCTGGCCCTCTTTCCACCACTTCACTTGTCTCCATTTTAAAAGTCTTGATTCTATTCACACTGATCATTTGAAGAATCCCAGTGTGGGGGTGTGGGGGAGGAGAGGTTCTTGTTTCAATTCCCAGTTCTTTTTTTAAATCTTTTTTTTTTTTTTTTAAGATTTATTTATTTGAGAGAGAGACAGAGAGCACACGTGCATCTGAGCATGGGAAGAGGCAGAGGGAGAGAATCCAAGTAGACTCTGAGCTGAACGAGGAGCCCAAAGTGGGGCAGTTCTTGCAACCCATGAGATCAGGACCGGAGTCAAAACCAAGAGTGTGATGCTTTAACTGACTGAGCCACCCATCCATCCCCATTTTTCAAATCTTGAGATATAAATTTCATAAAGGTTTTAAGCAAATGCTCTGATGAATTTTGACAAATGTATACATCTTAAGAGACATTTCTCAGAGTTGAATTGGTGGGTAATAGGGTAGATATATAATGAGAGTTCCCGTTTCTCCACAACCTCACCAACACCTGTATGCTCAGTCTTTTCAATTTCAACCATCCTAGGAATATATAGAGCTATTTCATTACAGTTTTAATTTATATTTCCCTAATAATTAATGATGTCATCCATCTTATTATGACCAATATACTATCACGTGTACATAGAACAATTTATAAATTCAACCAAGTGAATAAGTAAGCTAAAGAATGATTTTTTTTTAAAGTTTCCTTAGAATTGAGAGCTTCCAAGGGAAAATTTGGACATTCTGGTTTTCTTTTCATGAACTCTCCAGGGAAGATTCAGCTGATGATTTATTTTCTGTCGACAAATCATTTGTAGCAAGCAGATATATTCAGAAGTATGCCATTAGCTATTCTTTCTAAAGTAGTTGTCCCAGCAGTTAAATATTTGATGATGATTTCAGTAAGGACATTAGCTATAAAAATTTAAGAGAGCATCAGTGGAGTATAGAGAAAGTATGGTCATCGAAGCAATAGAGAATTAGATTTTGATCCTGGCTCAAGGTTCAGTTTTCTCACCTTTAAATGAAGACAAGTATACCTACTCTGATCGTTTTTTTTATGGATGCCTTAACAAATCAACAACTGTGGTGGCTTAAAACGAATTTACATTTCCGGAGGTCCGAAGTCCAAAATGGGTCTCCCTGAGTTAAAATCAAGATGGCAGCAGGGCTGCATTCCAGCTTCTGGAGGCTGCCTGCATTCCTGGGCAGGTGGCCCCTTTCATTTTCATTCATGGCTTAACAGGTGTTTTCTCAGGTGGTCGTCCTAAAGCACAACTGGCCACAATAATAGCAACTAAATAATAGCAACTATTATTTAGCGTTAGCTGGCGTTAGCCCCAGCCTGCGGAATTATAGGGCCTCCAGACCTCACCCCCATCCCCACAGGAGCCTTTCGGTTCCAGTGGAGACCTGGGGCTACTCACACACCATCTCTGCTGCAGAGCACATTTCTAACTGCTGCTCCGCAGCAGAAGACCCCTCCTGCGCTCCCCCGCATCTGGCACCTCCCTCCTTTCTCTGCTGACATGCGGGCGGCCTCCGTGAAGCCTGTGGCACTAGGGCCAAACCCAGAGCCGCGCCTCCGTCAGAACCACGCACGCCCAACCTTCTGGAGGTCTCCATGTCTGTGATCTGCGGGGGGCTCCCCAGGATGGGGCTTGCTCTGTCACTGCTGTTGCCCACATGCCAGTTCTGCAGGACTGTGGGGCTCACCCAGGCCACTGAAGTCACGGAAGCCGTACCTCACCTGCTATCCCCTCGCCCATCCATCTGACCACAGGGCACAGGTCTCCAGAGAGCCAGTCTTCCTCACCTTGGCTGTACGTGCTCGTGTCTATTACAACAACCTTCCAATAGATGGCAGTCTAGAGCCTTGGGGAAAGGATTTTTTTTGGGGGGGTCTCTTTGGCACATTAATTAGTTTCAGGTGTAAAACATAGTGACTCAACTTCTCTATATACTTTCCTATGCTTATAAGTGTAACTACCATCTGTCCCCATACGATGCTATTACAATATCACTGACTAGGGTTGCCTTTTCTAATTCACAAAAAGTACCAGAAGGATTAGCCGCAGCGTCCCGGCCAGGGAAGGATCTTCACAACAGTAGTTTGTGTTCACTCTAGAAACATGTGAGAGATGCAGCCCTGAGGCTCCTGTGCTTTCAAGTCCTGATATCAGCCCAAAGGATCCAGAGAGCAAGTGCTAGGGTCAAAAAGCATGAAGGTGCCCAGCAAGTACTTCCACCCAGGCTAAAGAAGAGGAGTGCCCCTGCTGTGCTGCCCCCAAGTGCCCCCAACCCCTCTCTGTCCCTGCAGAGGAGGGACTCTGGCTGGAATGCAGGCAGGAGGACGACTCAGCACTCCTGCTCTCTGCCCTGCCCTCAGCAGCTGGAGGTGCTACCTCTCGGATGTATGGGGGTCAGGGATTGGTTTCCTGTGCCCAAGGTAGCAGATGTTTTTCCTTTTCTGCTCCGTGACTCCCTAAGGCATTGCAACCAAAGGGGGGGGGGTCTGTGTGGGCCTTAGAGAATGGCATTCAGGGGTCCCTCAGGTGGCCTCGAGTGTGCTCAGAGTGAAACCAGAGGCACAACAAAGCTCAGGCTGCCTATTCGGATAGAATGAGTCACACAGAGCAGAGGGTGTGAAATATTAAACAGTTCAGCCCAAAGCAGTCTGATAGTTTAAATGCCAGTCACTGCCCCAGGAAGCAGCGTTGCGGGGGTGGGGTGGGGGTGTCAGGAAGTCAGGAAGTCGCAGACACTGAGGCTTGGGTGACCCAAGCAAAAGAGAGTGTCACCACAGAGATAACAAGTTGTCAGTCACCAATTAGGTCAATTAGTGGTTGCGTGGGTCATTAGAACAGGTGACACCAGAGGAAGATGATTTCTGCGAAGGACCTAGTCTGTGTGGGGAATGAGCTGGTTCCTGACTGATAAAGACATAAATGATTAAGTTAATGGTGAATTTAGTGATGAACTGACCATGAGTGGCAACTCAGCAGACATCAACAAAGAGATTCCTACAATGGAAAAACGTTCCAGATCCTCTTCCTCCTCCTTCCCAAAACTAGGAGTGGATGGAGTCCCTGCACACAGCACCGCATGCGTGCTGATGCTCACTAAAGCCGGGTTATAGGAGATTCCTCAGTCGTCTTACAACTTATACATTGTCGTTAGGGAGCAGTTTTAGGAAGATGCCTGTGTTCTCGATTTCCTAGCTTTTTCTCGGATAAGTCTCAGCTATTCCATCGCTTTCCAACAACTGCTTTCTGAAAAGATTAACGGTGACATAGTCATTATGACATAACAGTGACATAAAGATGAATAATGGTAAAATGATATAATAATGTCATTTGACTAACATCTATGCCTTAAAATCTTTCTATACACTATCCCATCTGTCAGTATTAGGGTGCTTTGAAGAAAAACAAATAAAAGTTTTGGCACAGTACTTTGTAAATAATTAAATACCAGTCATTTATCCCACTAGTATCCTTAAAAAACAACAACAAAAACAAAAAACAATACTTTGTGCATTAAAAAAAACATGAAATACTTAGGATTAAATTAAACAAAATATGTGTAAGAGTTATACTCTGAAAATTACAATATTGTTAAGATAAAGTGATCAACCTGAAATAAATGAAGATGCCATATTCATACAGTGAACACCCATTAATGCTGACATATCATTTCTCTACAAGTTATCGAGAGTTTCAACAGAATCCCAATCAAATCTACAAACTGATTTCAAAGGTGATATGTAACTACACAGGATCTAGATAACAAGAATGACTTTGGAAAAAAAAAAAAGTTGAAGAACTCAGATGTGATTTGAAGTTGTAATATCAAAGTTATTAGAGTTATCAAGATATAATCACAATTATCATATATGTGTTCATCCCGGTAACACTGTGAGGGAAAGTAGCCTTAGGCAATTGTGAGGGCTTTCACCATAAATAAGCCACCATAAGTCACCATACACCATGGTATCAGTCTTCCCTTCAAATTGTCCTTCTGTCTTTAAAAAATATTGCAGCGCAAAACTGAAAGGAGCAGAGCAAAGGTTTCAAAGCAAGATGATAGAAAGGACTTCTACAGACTTCCTAGGCAGGAACAGAAGAGCACGAGATTGACATTTAATTGCACCAACTCCTTCACAGAGTCATTTTATGACAGTGGTCTTTTTCCTGACCTTTTAGCCAATATACCGAGCCCTGCTTTCCACCCCCACCCCACCTCACGCCAAACCTCAGGCAGGAAACTCACGGCCCAGGAGATTTTTTTTTCCTCTTACCCTTTGAACAACTGTGTAATTAGCACATAATTTAAAAGATTAAGAACCACCTACATTTTTATTTACTTGTTTTCCAGCACAAGCCAGGTACAATAGTTAATTTTTGTTGCTTGTCTTCTGGCTGTGAGGTCCTACTCACTTACTTCAAAGTTACATATTTGCAGTTAATGGTGACTCCCTCTCTTCAAACAAGTAAAAGCAGTTTGTACTTTTTGTCATGTTTGCTTTTTTGGCTTATTTGATATTGCCTAAAAACCACTGATGGTTATGTAATAATGGGCAAGTTCCCTTACCCCAAGGAAGGTCACATCCATAGATACAAAACAGCCTTAGGCTTGAGGATGAGAAGAGAGAAAGCGTTCCCCCAACTGTGAACTCCAAGATGCAGAGGTCAGGGTAGAGAAGACTCCTTAGGACATTCTGAGGCTGTGGTCAGTAACCTTCTGTGGGCCCAGCTACCCTGGCTGTGATGCGATGTCTCTGGGGAAAATGTGTGTATTTACACCTGAAGAGCTATGTCATTAAAGGACTCTGGTGTTGGCCTGGAGCACCCAGAGTGAGCCTAGGGACATATACTTCTTTTTCTGAGTGACCCAGGACCCAGACGCATGATGATAGACCAGCAATTATGAGCTCATCAACGGTTCAGCTCATTAAAATTTTTTACTTGGATGGCCAGAGATGGTATCAGACGTTGGGGTCAAAGCTATCTGTGGCAAAATCAGTCTTGTCACCACAGATGATCTGATAGTGGATGGAAAAAGGGTAGCAGATGACTGTCTGGCCCATTTGTAGGGATCATTTTTACCTCAGACAGGGAGCTTCGAAAATGTTTGGGATGATAGTTTAAGGGATATTATCAGTGGCTTTTTTGTTTTTTTGTTTTTTTTTTTAATCAGTGGGTTTGTAAATTGTACCAAAAACAATTGTGTATTAATAAGAAAACCAATTAAAATGGTTTTCAATTGACAATTAATAACTAAATATTTGAACACAAAAAATTTCATTGATTTTCTAAGGATGTTTTGTAAGATGCTGTCATAACCATAGATGTGGGTTGGCTGTTGGAAGTGTCAGTCTGTGTGAGACGATTTAAATGTTGGAAATATTTGGGGTGCCTGGCAGGCTCAGTCGGTTGGGCTTCCGACTCTTGGTTTCAGCTCAGGTCATGATTTCAAGGTTGTGCGGTCAAGCCCTGCAACCGACTCACCTTGGAATCTGCTTGTCTCTCTCCCTTAGCTCCTGTCCCGATCATGTTTATGCCTCTCTCTCAAATAAATAAATACATAAATCTTTAAAAATAAATAAATAAATGTTGGAAGCATTTGGGGCACCTGGCTGGCTCAGTCAGTAGAGCATGACACTCTTGACCTTGGGGTTGTAAGCTCAAGCCTCATGTTGGGTATAGAGATTACATAAAAACAAAATGTTAAAAATAAATAAGTAGGGCACCTGGATGGCTCAGTGGGTTAAGCCTCTGCCTTTGGCTCAGGTCATGATTTCAGGGTCCTGGGATTGAGTTCTGCATCGGGCTCTCTGCTTGACAGGGAGCCTAGTTCCTCCTCTCTCTCTCTCTGCCTGCCTCTCTGCCTACTTGGGATTTCTGCCAAATAAATAAGTAAATAAAATCTTTAAAAATAAATAAATAAATAAATAAATAAATGTATGTTGGAAACGTTTGTGAGTGGCTTTAAGGGAGCATCTGGGGAGTAGATAAGATAACTGGCTTCAGAGGCCCAGAGACTGGCTTCACCACCGGGTAAGTTCTGGTTAACAGCCCAAATCAGTGTATCCTGACGGAGCCTTGAATTTCAATTCCAACAGTCTGTCCCCATTTAGAGCCAGCTGCACTTCCATTCATTGCTATGGTAAGTATCTGTCTCAGCTGTTAGTCTGGAGATAAAACCCTCAGCAAAGTCCTGATACGGGAAACAAAGGCAGAAGAAAAATTATTAAATTTCCTTACTTCTTATAGCCCAGTGCTAAGTCCTTGAAATAGGCAGAGTGACCTTCCTCTAGGGACTCAGAGATGCCTCGACTTTGCTGAGGGCAAAGGTATCTCAGCCCGACCCTCCAGGATCCTGTAAATCTACTTTAACATATAGAAATTCCTTTGGAAGCTCCCTTTTTCTTTATCTCCCGCACCCTCAAGAGACATGTTAGGAATCGGCCTCCTCTGTCCTCCTCCAAGCATGAGAGACGTCTGTAGGGTCTCAGGACCACTTGTTTACTAAACAGTAATAAATGACCTTTCCTAGCAATAGCTACGCTCCTAGGGTCCTTGGAACCTTGTTTCCAAAATACCTTGGAAGTTTGTTCTGTCCCTAACCCTCTCTCAACTTGAAAGTATGCAGTGGGCCACTTCTCATGACCCAGGGTAGCTCTTTCTGCCCACAGGTCCTGTCCCTGTGCTTTAATAAAACCATCTTTTTGTACCAAAGATGTCTCAAGAATTCTTTCTTGGTCGCTGGCTTTGAAACCTAATATCTTTCCTACATCACTGACCTCAATCTAACCTCTATTTGTAGCAGAACAAAGCAAATAATAAACAAATAGGCTCACATATAACCTAAGGTCAGGAGGTGTTGGGGCCTAAGGAGAGAAATAGAACAGGTCAGTGGGGAGGGGCATGTCATCTTAGACAGTATGACCAGGGGAGGCATCTTTCAAGAGGCCCCCTGAGAGCCAGTCCCTAAAGGAGGAAAAGGATTCTGAGCTTGGGTGGCCAGAGAAAGGCCCCATGGTGGCTCCTGGAGCTGTTAGGACCACTGGGACTGGAGTGAGATGAGCGGTAGAAAGATACCCGAGAGCTATAGGGGACAAGATAACCAGAAGAAGGTCAAGTAAGACCTAGGTGATGTCTCATGGTAAGACATTTGGATGTTATCTTCTGTGAAATGGAAGCCATTAGAACATTTTGAAGAGGGGAGAGCGACCTGATGTGATTTACTTTGTTGTATCAGTTCTCTGGAAACAGTTCCTTCTGTTTGGCCTGCAAAGAACGGCTGGCATGTCGTGGGTAAGGTTAGGGAGGAGCGACTGGTACCAGGGTAAGATGGTGGAGACACATCTTGTGGAGGTATGAGAGTGGAAATGGTATAGGAAACAAAGGCAGAAGAAAATGTGGTTAAAATTAACTTTCCTTATAACCTGCCCCCCATTGACAAATACTTAAGGTAGGCAGCATATAATGTTTCTCCTGGAGACTCCCAACTACCTTAATGTTAATGTCTTGCTAAAGGAAAAGACAATTGTTTGACAATAGCCAGGCCTCCAATAATCCTGTGAGTCTTCTTTAGCATATGAAAATCCTTTTGCAATTTCCCTTATCTTTAACTCCCCCAACACCAAAGGATATAATCAGATGCTCCTCACAGTCCTGGACAGCCACTCTTTCTGCCCACAGGTCCTGTCTCCATGCTCAAATAAAACCACCTTTTTGCATCACAGATATTTCAAGAATTCTTTCTTGGCTGTTGGCTCTGGACCCCAACACTACTCCAAAAAAACCACATCAGAGATGATGAGAAATTACCTGTTTTGCAGCTGAAGCCAATAGGAGTTGATGTTGGGTTGGACTGGATTTGGTGATGGAATCTGGGAGAAAAGAGTGTAGAATGACTCTACAGTGTTTCGCCTATGCAACTGGGTAAATACAGATGTTTTTTATAGAAATGGGTAAGATTTGAGGAGGAACAGGCTTTGAAGGGAAAGATGCAAGTGAGTTATTGATAGGCTAAGCTTGAAACAACTGTTAGATGACACTGGAGATGTCAAGCGGGCAGCTAGATATGGAGGCTGGGGCTGAGGGAAAGGTCAGGAATGAGATATTAATTTGGGAATCCTACTCTACAGATGGTATCCCAAGCCACTGGGCTGCGTGTAGGGAGTGGATCATGAAGGTGATGGGGAGTCAACTAAGACTAAGAGGCCAGAGAGGTCAGAGCCAAGTCAGGAGAGGGCAATCCAGAAGCGAGTGGGTTTCAGTAGGAAGTAGAGCCTGACCAACCCTGGCAATTACAATCAAGAGATCGAGATCAATGAGGGCTGTGAGTCAATGGAGCATTGGATTTGGCAACAGGAGGGAAAAGAGTTTTTCAGGGTACAGAGTGGGAATAAAACCTGATGGAAAGAAAATGGGAGGAAAGAAAGTAGAGACAGTAAGGATAATCAACTCTTGAATCTTCCTCTGAACAGAAGCAGAGAAATCAGACAAACTGGAGGTGATCTGGGGCCAAAGGTAGACTTTCTTTTTTTTTTTTTTTTGTAAGTGGGAGATATTGTAGTATGTTTGTTTGCTGATAGGAATGATTCAGTAGGACAGGGAAAAAAAAAAGTGATAATGCAAGAGTCCAGATGAATCCCAAAACAAATAGCCCAGTTACTCAAAAGCTTTTGGATTCCAGGAGGTATGCGCCCTTCCTTCCTCATCTGCTCCACTAATGCCTGGGGTGTAAATTGGTAAGGGCCCAGATCTAGAGAAGATAGATGACAACAGTAGGTAATGCACGTACTTGGTTGTTCAAATTTCTCTTGTAAATTGTTACCTCGTTATATCTTGACATTTAACGGTGGGATTTTACATTTGTGTTTATATTTTTCAATCTATTTTTTAAAAAAATCTCAAGCGAACTGGACCATTGTGGGGTAGATAACTCAGGTTTCATTAGCGACACCTAGTGGCAGTAAATAGCACTAGCTGAAAAGAATTGAATTTCTGACCAACCGTTTTCCCTTTTTTCCTACCTCGGGCTAATAGTAACTGAGACTGACCCTTTGTATTAAATAAACATCTCTAAAGTTTCTTGAAGTGATCCAAGGAGAGAAGTCTCCAGAAAAAGGAAAAATCTACTTGCCTGGTGGATAGGGTTGGAGTCTAGAGTCGTAACACAATTTGAGTAACAAGGACAAACTATTCATCTTCTCAGCTTAAATGCTCTGAGTAATTTGAAGGGTTCAGTTCTCCCTTGATCTGAATTTTTTGAGGACTGGTTTGGGCTGATACATACAATTTGTTGGGCTGGCAGGAAGGGGGCTACCAAAGATGGCGAAAGTTCCCGCCACAAGACCTGAGCTCGGGGGCGCCTGGGTGGCTCAGTGGGTTAGGCCGCTGCCTTCGGCTCGGGTCATGATCTCAGGGTCCTGGGATCGAGTCCCACATCGGGCTCTCTGCTCAGCGGGGAGCCTGCTTCCTCCTCTCTCTCTCCGCCTGCCTCTCTGCCTACTTGTGATCTCTGTCTGTCAAATAAAATGAATAAAATCTTTAAAAAAAAAAAAAAAAAAAAAAAAAAGACCTGAGCTCGGACAGGAGAACAAAGGCCCAAGCAGGAATCTGAGACCCCCGCCCCGGGCTCCTGTGGACCAATGGGATCCCGATGAGCAGGCGGGATATCCAAATAAGGGAAACTTCCAAAAGACCCCTGAGCTTCCTCCGAGACACCTTAAAAGCCCCCTCCTCCCTGCCTTGGGTGCGACTTCCGCCACTCTGCTTTCCAGAGTGGCGGAACCTCGCCCGAGGGTGCCCACCTCCTCCCGGCGCAACTTTCCTGGCTCCCCTTCTCCTGAGCCCTGAAACTTCGCCGGAGAGCGTTTTTAATAAATCTTGCCTTGCACCCACTTTGCCTGGTATTGTGTTTATCTCGCCGGAAAAAAACCTTACACAATTCTTTTGCTAAATAAACTGAAGGGAGAGTTGGAGTAGATTCTGGCCAATAGAAGGTCTCACCTTATGACTTTGAACTATGGTGTAAGGGCAGTCACCTTTGTTCACATCCCATGAATTTTGGTTGACTTAATTTATAACTTCTCCTGAAGGAGGGCTACAGTCAATTTTATTATTATTATTTTTTAAAGATTTATGTATTTGAGAGAACACGCACACCAGGAGCAGGGCAGGGAAAGCAAGGAGGAGAGAGAGAAACTTAAGCAGGCTCCAGGCTCAGGGAGAGCTCCATTGAGGGCTCAATCCCAGGATCCTGAGATCATGACCTGAACTGAAATCAAGAGTTGGTCACTTAACTGACTGAACCACTCAGGTGCCCTGCCAACAGTCAATTTTAAAGACAGCGTTAAATTTCATCTTTTTTTTTTTTTTTTTTTTTGCTAATAGCTTGATGCTGCCAAAATGTCCCAAGAATCTATAGTTCCCCAGATGTGAGAGCTCATGCAAGTTCATTAGTGTCATGGGCACATCACATTCTCAGTCTTCATTTTAAATAATGAAAAGAATAAACTGTGCAAATAGATGAAAACATCCAAAATGATAAAGGGAGAAACTCACACAGCTGAAAAAAATGTTTCTACTCTGAAGTATTTACCATAGTAATATTATAAAAGATCGTGACAGATATGGGATTATTACAGGGATTAGGAAAGAAATATGATTCATTGGTTGGGTTTGCAAATCAACATTTTTTGTGTAACAAAAAATGTGTGTTGGGTTGGAAATTATACATTGTTTATACTCTACAGGACACCCCTCTGGATGTTCTGTGATTCCAGTGACCTGGAAGCCATTATGTAACTTTGTAAATTGTAGTTCACTGAGAGCAATGCAGACTTCATTCCTGTGTATAGACATGCAAATTCCATCCCATCTAGTAGAGGTTCAGTTGGCTTTCTTCTCCTTAATGAATGTACATTCATTTCAATATTCCTGCTCTTTAAATATCTCATTTTTTCAACTTCTCTTTTAAACTGGTTGTGACCCAATTTCATGAGTAAAATAATATATTTTCACTTTAAATCTGTATTTATGTCATGATTCTACCCTATTTTGAAAACATCATTTTTGAAGTTATCAAATTATCTTGAAAATTATCATCGTTTCTTTTTTTCTAAAAGTTCTTATGTTACTTCTGTTTTATATTGCCTTACTATATTTTATGTAGTTTTAAAGTTGCCTCAAACTCTTTCTGAAATAAGTTAGGGCATAAATGAATAAAGAGTAAGTGCTTAACAACCAAAAATTTTGTTGGCTTACTTTTTTTTTTTTTTTAAAGATTTTATTTATTTATTTGAGAGAGGAGAGAGATCACAGAGGGAGAAGGAGAAGCAGACTCACCGCTGAGCGGAGAGCTCGATATGGGGCTTGATCCCAGGACTCTGAGATCATAACCTGAACTGAAGACAGATGCTGGACAAACTGAGCCACCCAGGTGCCCCTGTTTGCTTGTTTTTTTAACAAGCAAAATGTTTAGGGGATCTCTACAGTTCTTTCTTTGGTATTCTATTGATCTGGGAACAGGAAGTTCAGGGTAAAGCTTTTTATCTGATATGACTTTTTTTATTACGGTAAAAAATATATATGTAATATACAATTTGCCATTTTAATCATCTTTTAAGGTATATATATATATATATATTTTTAAAGAGGGTATGATTGATAAAATACAGTTGATCCAGGGGACAGTGATGTCTTAGCCAAGCCCCAAATTCAGAATTTGATCCCCCAATTTGCCATTGGGATGCTCCACCAGCCTGATTTCACCATTTGGAACAAAGGGCATTAAAACCATGATGCGGTTGGGTGGGGAGACCCAGGATTACCCCGCTTGTGCTAGAAACCACAAATTCTTGATTTAAATAAATTTTTTTTTTTTTTTTTTATTTATTTATTTGACAGAGAGAGATCACAAGTAGGCAGAGAGGCAGGCAGAGAGAGAGAGAGGGAAGCAGGCTCCCTGCTGAGCAGAGAGCCCGATGTGGGACTCGATCCCAGGACCCTGAGATCATGACCTGAGCCGAAGGCAGCGGCTCAACCCACTGAGCCACCCAGGCGCCCCTTGATTTAAATAAATTTTTGAGGACAGACTTCAGCTATGAAATTTCCTGTGATAACCATGCTTCCTGTGACAACAGTTAGTGAGGGAAACCAATCAGAGTAATCAACTTCATGGAGGAAACTTGTGATATATGCTGACTCAAGGAAGCTGGGAAAAAGTGAGGGAGGGAGTAGCTTGCCACTGGCGAGTGTTGTAATCATCTGTATAACTCAAGGCAGAAAAAAAAACCCTAGTAGTTTTAGAAAAGACTGTTTGTTTTTTCTTTAAGATTTTATCTATTTATTTGACAGAGAGAGATCACAAGTAGGCAGAGGGGGTGGGGCGGTGGAAGCAGGCTCCCCACTGAGCAGAGAGTATGATTCAGGGCTTAATCCCAGGCCCCTGGGATCATGACCCAAGCCAGAGGCAGAGGCTTTAACTCACTGAGCCACCCAGGTGCCCCTAGAAAAGACTGTTTCATGATCTGTCAAAACTGAGGGTGTTTTGGATTGCCTGGGACAGACCCTTCATCGTTGTCATCACCATTTCATTATTTATGAAGAAAGTGAAGTGTCAGGGGCACCTGGATGACTCAGTGGGTTAAAGCCTCTGCCTTCGGCTCAGGTCATGATTCCAGGGTCCTGGGATTGAGTTCTGCATTGAGTTCCACATCGGGATCCCTGCTTAGCAAGAAGCCTGCTTCTCCCTCTGCCTTTCCCTCCCCTATTTGTGCACTTTCTCTCTCTCTCTCTTTTGCTTTCACTCTCTCTCAAATAAATAAAATCTTAAGGAAAAAAAAAGGAAACTGAAGTGTGACAACACTGAGACACAGGATGGACAAAGGAAGCTACTCTCCTTTTTTCTGTTGATAAAATACAAGACTGAACATGACCCCGAGGTCATCTGTACTGTCCTGCACCTCTGCCTGAAGGAGTATGTCTTAATTATCCAGATAGTCCAGAGCACCAGAACCCTGGGCATGTGGGGCGGGTCATGCAGGATGGGGCTGTCCCCACTCCAGGCCACCGAATCTGCCAAAGGGAGCAGGTGACTGTTCCAAAAAGGGAAGGTGTTCTGAAGGCTTTCAGTGCTTTCTTTGGGACAGAAAATATGAACTAGAAGCACCCCTTCCTAACTCTCAGAGACAATGACGGGTGAGATTTTTTTTCCTTAACAGAAATAATTTTTTTAAACAACCAGTACAGTATTTTAATAGAGACATTCTTCATAGGCAAATTGCAAACATTCCAAATTCCCTTTTGAGGAACAAACTCATAGTCTGTGTTCTGGAAAGGTACACACAGATGCTGACAATACTTCCCTTGAGAAAAGTAGGTAACAGTTGGTTAGATGTCTGCGTTCCAATCAGGTCATGATCCCAGAGTCCTGGGATGGAGCCCCACATTGAACTCTCAATGCTCCTGCTCAGTGGGGAGCCTGCTTCTCTTTCTCCTTCTCCTTCTGCCTGCCACTCTGCCTACTTGGGCTCTCTCCGTCAAACAAATAAATAAAATCTTAAGAAAAAAATTCTATCCCAAAGAAGTCATTTTAAAGATGGGTAAGTGTGGTGCCTGGGTGGTTCAGTGGGTTAAGCTGCTGCCTTCGGCTCAGGTCATGATCTCAGGTCCCTGGAATCGAGTCCTGCATCAGGCTCTCTGCTCAGCAGGGAGCCTGCTTCCCTCTCTCTCTGTCTGCCTCTCCATCTACTTGTGATCTCTCTCTGTCAAATAAATAAATAAAATCTTTAAAAAAAAATAAAGAGGGGTAAGTTTATGCACTAAGATGTTCTATGCATCATCATCCATATTAATGAAAGAAAAATTAACATAGATTAAGTGAAAAAGGGCATTTGCTTATTCAAGAAAATACTAAAGGGTTATTAGAAATTCTTACAGTTAGGGGCACCTGGATGGTTCAGTCGCTTGGTGGCTGCCTTCAGCTCTGGACATGATCCTGGGGTTCCGGGATTGACCCCCATGTTGGGCTCCCTGCTCAGCGAGGAGTCTGCTTCTCCCTCTGCCTGCTGCTCGCCTGCTTGTGCTCTCTCTCTCTGTGTCAAACAAATAAATAAGATCTTTTAAAAATAATAAAAATTTTTACAGTTATATAAATGTCATAGTAAGTGCTTATTATAAAAAAAGTGAACAGGATATAGAATTATAAATGGAATATGATAAAATTATTTTAAGAACACTATGTATCAAAAAATATAAGGGAATTCAATTAAATATTAATGGGAGTTGTATTTGTTAGAAATTTAGGTGATTTTTTTTCTTTCTTTTACTTTTATTTTCCTGATAAAAATGAAATACTGTTTTTGAAACTAATGTCTCAGGGTGCCTACCTGGCTCAGTTGGAAGAGCATGTGACTCTTGATATCTGGGTCATGACTTTGAGCCCCATTTTGTATATAGAGATTACTTAAATAAAAAGAAAACTTAAAAAAATTAAAAACTAACATCTTTTTTCTCTTTTAAGATTCTATTTATTTATTTGAGAGAGTGGGTGGGAGAGAGAGGACAAGCTGGGGTGAGGGGCAGAAGTAAAATAAGAAGCAGACTCCCTGCTGACCAGGGAGCCAGATGTGGGGCTTGATCCCAGGAACCTGGGATCATGACATGAGTTGAAGGCAGACACTTAACTGACTAAGCCACCCAGGCATCCCTAAAAACTAAGATCTTATCTTTGTTTAGCAGTTCCATGTTACAAATGCCTTTCATAAACTGTACATCATACTTAGAAATGCCGTGATCCTATGAGATAAGTAGGGCAGAATGTATTAGTCCCAATTTACAGAAGGAAAAATTGAGGCTCAATGATTTTTTCCAATATTACATTTGTCCAAGAGTCTGCATAAAGGATGTGTGAAAAGTAAATAATGTTTTTTTTAAAGGTTTTATTTATTTATTTGACAGACAGAGATCACAAGTAGGCAGAGAGGCAGGCAGAGAGAGAGAGAGAGGAAGAAGCAGGCTCCTCGCTGAGCAGAGAGCCCAATGTGGGGCTCAATCCCAGAAATCCCAGAACCCTGGGATCATGACCTGAGCTGAAGGCAGAGGCTTTAACCCACTGAGCCACCCAGGTGCCCCATAAATAATGTTTTTAAATGTCTGTGAGGAGCTCCTGAGTGGGATAAGTGTTTGCCCTCAGCTCCGTCATGATCACAAGTTTCCTGGATTGAGTTCCTGAGTTGGGCTCTCTGCTCAGTGGAGAGCCTGCTTCTCTCTCTTCAGCTCCCCCTGCTTGTGCACTCTCTCTCTCTTTCTCTTCAAATACTTGACATATATGGAAACATACTTGACATGTATGGAAAGATAAAAGTCCTCAGCAGAGAGAAGAAGCCATTAAACCTCAGAACTAAAAAATATGTATCAGAAATTAAAACTTCACTGGATATGCTTCATGTTAGGATGGAGAGAAGAACCAGTGAACTTGAAAGCCCATTAATAGAAAGTATCTACTCTAAAGAGCAGGGGAAAAGACTGAAAAAAAAAAAATTAACAGATTCAGAAACCTGCCAAAAGGTTGAACGCAAGTTTCCTTGAAGTCCCAGAAAGAGAGGTGAAAAATGTGGCATAGACAAAAATTTTGAAGGTAAAAGATAACTGAAAATTTCTCAGAATTGGTGAAAGACATACATTTAGAGAGACCACAAGCTCAACCATCCCCAAACAGGATAAATTAACATACAACCATTCCTAGACACTCCTCAGTCAAATTTCTGTAAAAAAAGAAAAAAAAAAATCTTAAAGGCAGGTAGAGAAAAAGGATACATTACATACGAGGGGGTTGCTATGGGATTCTCATCAGAAAACCATGAAGTTTTTCCCATCAGAAGCCACAGACTGTGGAGGAACATATTTAAAGTGATAAAAGAATTGTCAACCAGAATTTTATAGCCTGAAAAAATTACCTTCCACAATGCAGGTGAAATAAAAGACATTCTTGAAGAAGGAAAACTAATGGAATTTGTTTCCAACAGCCTCACTCCAAAAGAATTGTGAAAAGAAGTCCTTTGGGCTGAAGAGAAGGAATCCCAGAAGGAAATCTGTATCTGCCGGGGTAAAAAAAGCAACAGAAATGGTAACTATCTGTTCATATAAATATGAAATACATTGTATATAAACATAAAAGTTTATTTTTTTCTTAAGTACTTTGGAATATGTATGACTTTTGAAAGCAAAAATTATTATCTGGTGGGATTTTCAGTATATATACATGTGTTGTAAATGACAACTATAGCCAAGTTCAGGGATAGGGGAGTTAAAGGAAGTATATATATATATAAAAGATACATAGCTGCAAGGCTTCTATATTTTACTTAGACTGGTAAATATTAACTCTAAATTGTGTAAGTTTAAAAATGTATACATAGTCTAAAATAATTATTAAAGGGGAAAGTATGAACAGATACAATATAAAAAGCCAACAGATAAGTTAAAATGGAATACAAAAAAAATGTTTCTAATAATCCAAAAGAAGGCAGAAAAGAGGAAAACAGAAATGAAAAACAGAAGGAAGAAACAGATAACAAAATAATATAAGGGCAGACTTAAATCCAACAATGTCAACAATTATATAAATGGGAAAGGCCTGGACATACTAATTAAAAGATAGATATTGTCAGATTGAGTAAACAACAAGACCTAACTATATGCTATTTATGAGAAACCCTTTTAAAATATGACACATACCTAGGTTAAAAGTAAAGGACGGTTAAAGATATACCATGCAAACACTAGTCAAAAGAAAGCTTGGGAACTTAGACCGATATCAGAAAAAGTAAATTTCAGAACAAGGGATACTACCAAGGGCAGGAGTGATATTATACAATGATAAAAGCATAATTTACCAAGACAACATAACAATAACTATGTATGTACCTAATTACCTGGCTTCCAATTGCAAAAAGCAAAGGTGGATGAAATTACCGGGAGAGAGAAAACTCTCCCTCAACCCTAACAGAATACACACTCGAGGGCACAAGAAACATTCACCAAGATAAACCATTTTCTGGGCCAGAAAACAAAACACATTTGAAAGAATTGAAATCATACCAAGTATGCTCTGGGACCATAATGGACTTCAACTAGAAATCGGTAACAGAAAGATGGCTGAAAATCCAAAAATCTATAAATGAAAATTTAATAAATATCACCTGAGTGTTTTCCCAAAGTTTTAGCAAAGCAGATCCCCATGTAGGAGAATGTTTGTTTCCTGGAGAGAACTTCTTCCTTCAAAGGTGGTTTGGAGGACAAACGAGACTCAAGAATGATCTCTGGTACAAATATCTTAGAAGAGGAAGTATATGAATAAAAATAGCATGGGTTCTGGGACTAACTGTCTGTGTGACATTAAGGAAAACACTCCGCCTCTGTCTCACTTCCCTGGT